>NC_141873.1:208513542-209763542 GCF_056163025.1 Triticum urartu | reverse complement strand
GTTGACTATAGTGTTGACTATAAGGTTGGCTATAAGGTTACAACTTTTTCTCACTTTCTCTCTATCTATTTCCTCTCAAATGTTTTTTATGTTTCTTTTTTTAGACATAATTGTTTTCTATGCCTCTTTTTTTAGAATTAGCTTTTTTATACCTAGGAGCACGTGTAGAGATGGGCTCCTGTAGATCCCACTCCTTGACTTTGTCAACGCCTCTCTCTCCTCCACATAAGCGGGCTTAGGGCATGTTCAATGGTTCTATTGTAGGGATGCCACATAGGATAAATGATGAGGTGGAGGAAAGAGAAATCATAAGAAAAGTCTTGTCTTCTCTTATTTAAGAGAAATAAGAGAAGACAAGAGATGATCTCTTAGCACAATATGTTTCACCATGTTTTTAGGAATAACTAGTTATTGAAGATAAGGCTAAGAGATGATCCATTGTACACATGTTTTTTTGTCATCTCTAAATTACATGAAAGACTTATGATAAGACTATCATATCAACCATTGTACATGCCCTTATACCCCAGAATTTTACTAGTACTACTTGCTATGAATGCGGGCAACTGGCGTCTGAGGGGGGAGCGCGTGCAGGGAGGTGGTGGGGTGGGGGTGTTCTGGTGGGCCAGGGCGGTCAGAAGCGGACTTGGAAGCGGTCCAGACTCCCGCATGGCCCACCTCACATTATCATCATATATTTCTTGGAGTCCATGCGCGGTGGGCGGGCGATCTCTTCTCCCTCCCCCGTCTCTCTCTTCTCAGCCGACGCTCGCCGAGTGATTAGATTTCGGCTATCGACGGCTTATTCAATTCTAGTCCCACATGTCAGTGAAAATGCAAGACAACATGTGTCCCCTCTGGTCAGCAGTGTGCGAGCCGGACTGTCCAGGGTGCGATGCGAACGTGACGCGTATGAGTCATAAGTGTGCCGCCTTTTCCTTTTGAACTTGCAAAGCGTAACATTTTTGTGCGATCGATCGATAGAAATCCAGAACAAAATTACGAGGGCGGTGCTTTCACGCACGTTAGGCGGGCTAGTTTGAGTGATATGACATGCTACAGTGCCGTCCACTTGCTCCATTTTTATGTAAGCAAGAGTCTACACTATTACATGGGAGGAGTGCGAAACACGGCGGATCTGATTTTGGTTGAGGGATAACTGTTCCCTGCGAAATAATGGAGCACTGTTACCGATTATAGCATGATAGTTAGGGCATCTCCAGCGCTGGCCCTCAAATTTACACCGGCATCTGTCCGAGGACACTGATGGATGCCATCCAATGCTGCTCGCATACCTTTCGACAACTATATGAACTAACCGGACAAAATTCATGCAAACAAAGCAAATTTCAAATTAATCGGATGAAATTCATTACATTTCGAAAACTTTTCCTATATACTGGACAAAATTCATTACATATTTCGCACAAACCGTACTAAAACTTATTGTAAACCTAATCTAAACGATCGTCGGCGCCCGACCACCATGTCCGTCCATGGACCTGAGAAAATCGGCCATTGCCTTTGCCTCCTCCTCATCTGCCTAGATAACCTCCTCCTATGGAGCACAAGGTTGTGATGATTTCCTCCTCCATGTCGCCGTCAAGCGGCTAATCGGCTGCCGATGTTTATCCCACCAAGCTTGGCGTCAACTGAGTGGAGGAGCGGTGGCCTTCCTGGGACCAGAGCGGCGGCGACCTATCATGTACTACTCTTCCTCGCTGCCGGCTGCGCCCTCGCACGCACGCCGGCTTCATGGTCGTGGCGGGGGAGGGCGGCCGAGGGGGAGCCAGCGATGTCCTTCGTCTGCTCCTGCGACAGTGCGTCCAAGAGAGCTTTGGAGTGCCAGGAGGCCATGGTTGGAGTGGTGCCAACAGAAGGAAATATAGCGGGCGAATGGCAATGAGCCGCGGCAGACGGATGGACGGCTGGCGCTGGAGTAGGTTCCTCAGCAGCCGCATGTCATTAATGTGGGCGGCGGACGGAAGGATGGTCGTGGTGTCGTTAACATGGAGCAGTCGTTTGCACCGGGATGCCGCGCGGGTGGTGCTCTCTCGGCCGTCGCGCAGCTGCAATGCCGGCGCCAGTGAGAGGTCGCGTTAGGCGTGAATGCGGATGCTGCTTCGGCGACTTAACTGCAGGTGCGTGGGGTCACTGACACGTGGTCCCAATGGGCATCTGGCCTGCATGTTAGTGTAACAACAACACCTGCAGTTAATTTTGGTGAATGCAGCATTGAAGTTCTGGAGAGGCGGTGATTGTTTCAGGCGGGAAGCATGTGATACGTCTCAGTCATATCTACTTTCCCAAACACTTTTGCCCTTGTTTTGGACTCTAACTTGCATGATTTGAATGGAACTAACCTGGACTGATGCTGTTTTCAGCAGAATTGCCATGGTGTTATTTTTGGGCAGAAATAAAAGTTCTCGAAATGACCTGAAAATCAACGGAGATTATTTTTGGAATATATAAAAAATACTGGAAGAAGAATCCACGTCAGGGGGCCCACACCCTGTCCACGAGGGTGGGGCGTGCCTACCCCCCTGGGCGCGCCCCCTGCCTTGTGGGCCCCCTGACGCTCTACCGACCTCAACTCCAACTCCATACATTCACTTTCGGGGAGAAAACAATCAGGGAGAAGGATTCATCGCGTTTTATGATACGGAGCCGCCGCTAAGCCCTAAACTCTCTCGGGAGGGCTGATCTGGAGTCCGTTCGGGGCTCCGGAGAGGGGAATTCATCGCCATCGTCCTCATCAACCTTCGTCCATCACCAATTTCATGATGCTCACCGCCGTGCGTGAGTAATTCCATCGTAGGCTTGCTGGACAGTGATGGGTTGGATGAGATTTATCATGTAATCGAGTTAGTTTTGTTAGGGTTTGATCCCTAGTATCCACTATGTTCTAAGATTGATGTTGCTATGACTTTGTTGTGCTTAATGCTTGTCACTAGGGCCCGACTGCCATGATTTCAGATCTGAACCTATTATAGTTTCATGAATATATGTGAGTTCTTGATCCTATCTTGCAAGTCTATAGTCACCTATTATGTGTTACGATCCGTTAACCCCGAAGTGACAATAATCGGGACCATTACCGGTGATGACCGTAGTTTGAGGAGTTCATGTATTCACTATGTGTTAATGCTTTGGTCCGGTACTATATTAAAAGGAGTCCTTAATATCCCTTAGTTTCCAATAGGACCCCGCTGTCACGGGAGGGTAGGACAAAAGATGTCATGCAAGTTCTTTTCCATAAGCACGTATGACTATATTCGGAATACATGCCTACATTACATTGATGAACTGGAGCTAGTTATGTGTCACCCTATGTTATAACTGTTGCATGATCGACCGCATCCGACATAATTCTCCATAATCGATCCAATGCCTACGAGCTTTTCATATATTTTTCTTCGCTTAGTTACTTTTCCGTTGCTACTGTTACAATCACTATAAAACCAAAAATATTACTTTTGCTACCGTTACCACTATTATCATATTACTTTGCTACTAAATACTTTGCTACAGATATTAACTTTCTAGGTGTGCTTGAATTGACAACTCAGCTGCTAATACTTGAGAATATTCTTTGGCTCCCCTTGGTCAAATCAATAAATTTGGATTGAATACTCTACCCTCGAAAACTGTTACGATCCCCTATACTTGTGGGTTATCAAGACTATTTCATGGTGTCATTGCAGGGGAGCATAGCTCTATTCTTTGAGTCACTTGGGATCTATATCTGCTTATAACTATGAAGAACTTGAAAGATCAAAGAACCAAGATTTTTCCTCAACTACAAGGGGAGGTAAGGAATTGCCATCTAGCTCTGCACTTGATTCACCTTCTGGTTTGAGTAAACTTGTGACACCTACTGCTGCTATTGATTCCGATAGGTCACATGTTATTGATGATGCCACTTCTGCTTTGCATGATAATTATGATGAAACTACTTCTATGCTTGATACTATTGTGCCACTAGGTGAATTTCTTGATGAACAACTTGCTAGGGCTAGAGAGAATGAAATTATTGAAACTGATAATATTGATGAAAGTGATGATGAAGATTCTCCCCCTAGATATGAATTGCCTTTGGTTCCTGAGGGTTATGTTATGGATGAAGAAACTGCTAGAGACTTTCTTGCTTGCAATGATAGATCTGATCTTAAGAAATTATTAGCTAAGCTTAAAGAAAAGTCCTTGAATGCTAGAATGAAATACGACCCTGCTTTTGCTACTTCGCCTATCTTTATTACTAATAAGGATTATGATTTCTCTGTCGATCCTGAGATAATTACTTTGGTTGAATCTGATCCTTTCTATGGCTATGAATCCAAAACTGTTGTGTCACATCTTACTAAATTAAATGATATAGCCACCTTATTCACTAATGATGAGAAAACTCGCTATTATTATATCCTTAAGTAATTTCCATTCTCATTAAAGGGTGATGCTAAAACATGGTTTAATTCTCTTGAACTGGTTGTGTGCGTTGTCCCCAGGATATGATTTATTACTTCTCTGCTAAATATTTCCCCGCTCATAAGAAACAAGCTTCCTTAAGGGAAATATATAACTTTGTGCAAATTGAAGAAGAGAGTCTCCCACAAGCTTGGGGGAGGCTTCTCTGATTACTTAATGCTTTGCCTGACCATCGTCTGAAGAAAAATGAAATACTTGATATCTTTTATAATGGACTAACCGATGCTTCCAGAGACTACCTGGATAGTTGTGCTGGTTGTGTTTCTAGGAAAAGAACTGTTGATCCAGCTGAATTGCTATTAAATAATATGTTGACTAATGCAAATAATTGGACACTTCCTGAACCAACTCCTAAGCCAACTCCGAAGAAAAGGGGTATCCTATTTCTCAGTCCTGAAGATATGCAAGAGGCAAACAAATCTATTAAAGAAAAAGGTATTAAAGCTGAAGATGTTAAGAATTTACCACCTATTGAAGAAATACATGGTCTTGATAACCCTACACAGGTAGTAAAGGTAAATTCTCTCTATAGATTTGATAAATGTGAAATCCCATTTACTAAGTTTGCTAGCCCGTGCTTGGATGAGTTTGATGACTTTAAGGTTAAGCAAGAAAACTTCAATGCTTATGTTGGTACACAATTGAAATACAATGTTGATATGCTTGAACACTTGAGTGATTATATGTCTAGAGTTAAAGGTGAACTTAAACTTATTAGTAAACATGCTTCTATGGTTACCACTCAAGTAGAACAAGTACTTAAAGCTCAGAATGATTTTTTCAATGAATTAAATATTAAGAAAAATGACAGTGTTGTTAGAGTTATGACTAGAGGTGGTAAAATGACCCAGGAACCTTTGTATCCTGAGGGCCATCCTAAGAGAATTGAGCAAGATTCTCAGAGAATTAATATTGATGCACCTAGTCCTTCTAAGTGGAAGAAAAAGAAAAATGATAGGACTTTGCATGCTTCTAGTGAACCTGTTGTTGACACACATGAGAATCCCAACGATATTTCTATTTCTTATGCTGAAACACAATCTAGTAATGAACATGAACCTACTGATAATGTTAAGGATGATGTTCATGTTGATGCTCAACCTAGCGATCATAATGATGTAGAGATTGAACCTGCTGTTGATCTTGATAACCCACAATCAAAGAATCAACGTTATGATAAGAGAGACTTTGCTTCTAGGAAGCACGGTAAGGAAAGAGAACCATGTGTTTAGAAACCCATGCCTTTTCCTCCTAAACCATCCAAGAAAAAGGATGGTGAGGATTTTGAGCGCTTTACTGAAATGATTAGACCTATCTTTTTGCGTATGTGTTTGACTGATATGCTTAAAATGAATCCTTATGCTAAGTACATGAAAGATATTGTTACTTATAAAAGAAAGATACCGTAAGCTGAAATTTCCACCATGCTTGCTAATTACACTTTGAAGGGTGGAATACCTAAGAAACTTGGAGATCCAGGAGTACCAACTATACCATGCTCCATTAAAAGAAATTATGTTAAAACTCCTTTATGTGATCTTGGAGCCGGTGTTAGTGTTATGCCTCTCTATTTATATCATAGACTTGATTTGAATAAGTTGACACCTACTAAAATATCCTTGCAAATGGCTCATAAATCAACTGCTATACCTGTCGGTATTTGTGAGGATGTGCCTGTTGTGGTTGCAAACGTTAATATTTTAATGGACTTTGTTATTCTTGATATTCCTGAGGACGATAGTATGTCTATTATTCTTGGAAGACCCTTTTTGAATACTGCAGGGGCTGTTATTGATTGCAACATAGGCAATGTCACTTTTCATGTTAATGGTAATGAGCATACGGTACACTTTCCAAGCAAACAACCTCAAGTCCACAGTATCAATACTATTGGAAAATTTTCAACAATCACTATTGGAGGTTTTGAATTTCGTCTTCCTACTGTCAAGATGAAATATGATATTCTTATTGTTTGGGATGTGCATA
Source organism: Triticum urartu (assembly GCF_056163025.1). Classification (NCBI taxonomy): domain Eukaryota; kingdom Viridiplantae; phylum Streptophyta; class Magnoliopsida; order Poales; family Poaceae; genus Triticum; species Triticum urartu. Next base: position 209,757,071 of record NC_141873.1, on the reverse strand, counting down.
TCCCCGTAGAGGTAACCTAGTGTTATTCAAAATTTCTCTGGTTTCATGTTATTCGAAATGAGTTTGTTAACAAGACTTGATCAACCTTGTTAGTGGATTCATTTCATGAGCATGAGATGGATGAAGTTAGAAAACACAACTCTCTATACCCTCTTTTTACTTTCGGTTATTTATAATAAATATAGAAAAAATAGTATTTTATGTCTGGTTTCTGGATTATCCATGCAATAAAAAAATACCCTGAAAATAAAAGTTCTCCAAATGCCCTGAAATTTAAATATGTTTTTTCTAGAATATTAGAGAATATCTGGCACTGAGAACACGGTAGGGGGAGCGGCCACGTGCCCACGAGGGTGGAGGGCGCGCCCCCTGCCTCGTGGACCCCATGTGGGTCCCCTCCACTCATTCTAGCCACCACACACTCCTTGTTCCTCCCAAAAAATCACTAGCCAGCTCAAACACGAGTTCTTGCTCATCTTGCTGCCATTTTTGATCTCCTTGCTCGAAGCTCCTCTCACAAAACTGCTTTGGGGGATTGTTCTTTGGTATGTGACTCCTCGAATGGTCCAATTAGTTTTTGTTCTAGTGCTTTATACATTGCAAATTTTTGCTGCTTAGGTGACCTTTTTCTTGAGCTTGCATGTCAAATTTATGTGGTCAAAACTAGTTTTAATGCATGATATATCCTCTAGGCACTTGTAGGAGTAGGTGCTATCAGTTTTGTTGAGTATGGTTCACTTTTATTTTTAAGTTACTAAAAATTTCAGAAATTTTCAGAAAAAGATGAAGAGATTTTTGAGGGGCTTATCGAGCCGAAGCTCGAAGGATAGGCAAAGTGAAGAGAACAAGAAGCCCAAGTATAATCTCCCTCATACTGCGGAGGTTCGGCCATGTGAATGGCCTTGTGATGAGTTCTTAAAAGAGGTCGGGATTCATGAAGATTTTTATCATTTGGCTGAGAATGCAGGCCTCGCCGCCTTCCTCCACGGCCAGCATGAATAGTACCTCTTGCTCACCAATATCTTTGTGCAAAATTTTCATTTCAATGCTAGGAGATCAACACCTTCGGTGGAATTTTATTTATATGATGAGCATAACGAGATGTCAATTTATGATTTTTGCCAGGCCTGTTTGATACCCTTTGAGGGCAGCATAGAGGAACCACATCGTAACGATGTGGAGGGATTTATTGATATGATTGTTGGAGGGGGAACGAGGAAATTTCCGATGCGAGAATCACTAGCATACATTTTCCTATTTTACGTTACTTCGCAATATTTGCTAGTAGATGCTTAATTGGTCGTGGGAACTATGGGAACCTTAGTGCTCCAGATATTGCTATTTCACGCCATGCCTTGTTTCATGATACTACTTTCAGCTTAGGCGCTATTGTTGCTAGACGGTTAAATCTAAACCGTACAAAGGGCCCCGTCCTCGGAGACATCTTTGCCTTGCGCCTTGCTGCACACTTTAACATACCTATTAGGCATTATGAGAAAGAGGAAAAGTTGCTGCCTCCTATTGCTCTAGGTTACAGGAGTATGGTAGCACATGAGTTTATTGTTAAGGATAAGAATAAGAGACTCAAATATAAATTGATATTTAACAAAAAATATTGTGAGTTTATTACCTTGCCTGCGCCCTCTTTGTTTGACATATTTTCAGGCAAGTACCTTGTTCCGCCGGAGGATATTCATGCCTACCGGAACCAGATGTTAGCTGCAGAGCCGAAGCCACCATCTGGCCCTCACCGTCAGTCTGTTTATCAGTGGAATCCGGAGGAGATCGCCAGCCAGTGGCAATCTGAGGACCCTTCTCAGTACAACCCCAACTACAGTTTTGATCCATGGGCATAGACCAACTTAGGCCAAAAGCCTAAGCTTGGGGGAGTATGTATCTCTCACCGACATTACATTTATGTTCACACACTCATGCCAGTTGTCGGTGCTCATACTTTTTCATTGTATCATCCATGCTGAAAATGTTGGATGGCTCTTATATGCATTATTGTTGATCTAACAAAGAGCCCATATTACCTTGTCTTCTCCCATGAATTGAATGCTTGCAGATTCCAGCTTAGTCCAATGCACGTGCACTATTATTATTATCCACACCATTCGGTCATGCAAGTGAAAGGAAATAATGATGATTATATGATGAACTAATTGAGATGAGGAAAGCTGGTATGAACTCGACCTCTCTTGTTTTTCTAAATATGATTATTTCATCGTCCCTGATTCAGCCTATTATGAAACATGTTTGCAATGACAATTAGAGATTGTAGTTGCTTATGCCATGCTTAATTAGCTAGGAGTTTATAATGGTTTACCTTGCGTGCCAACATGCTATTAAAATGGTTGTGATGTGGTATGATAGGGTGGTATCCTCCTTTGAACGATTCGAGTGGCTTGACTTGGCACATGTTCATGCATGTAGTTGAAACAAAATCAACATAGCATCTATGATATTTATGTTCATAGTGAATTATATCCTACTCATGCTTGCATTCGGTGTTGATTAATTTTAATACATGTTCATGACTGTTGTCGCTCTCTAGCTGGTCGCTTCCCAGTCTTTTTCTAGCCTTCACTTGTACTAAGAGAGAATACTGCATGTGCATCCAAATCCATAAACCCAAAAGTTATTCCATATGAGTCCCCCATACCTACCTATATACGGTATCTACCTGCCGTTCTAAGTAAATTTGTATGTGCCAAACTCTAAACCATCAAATAAACATTCTGTTTTGAATGCTCGAATAGCTCATGTATCAACTAGGGCTGTTTGTATCCTCCATGCTAGGCGGGTTATTCTCAAGAGGAGTGGACTCTGCTCCTCACTCACGAGAAAATGGATGGTCACCTGGATGCCCAGTCCCATTCTCAAATCAAATCAAAATAATTGCAAACAAAACTCCCCCAGGATTGTTGTTAGTTGGAGGCACCCGTTGTTTCGGGCAAGCCATGGGTTGATGCTTGTTGGTGGTGGGGGAGTATAAACTTTACCATTCTGCTTGGGAACCGCCTATAATGTGTGTAGCATGGAAGATATCAAGATCTCTCGGTTGTTATGTTGACAATGAAAGTATACCGCTCAAAATATTATTCATCTCTATTTCAAAACCAAGCTCTGGCACCTCTACAAATCCCTACTTCCCTCTGCGAAGGGCCTCTCCATTTACTTTTATGCTGAGTCATCATCCTCTTATTAAAAAGCACTAGTTGGAGAGCACCGCTATCATTTGCATCCATTACTGTTAGTTTACATTGAGTATGACTTGACTGGATCTCTTGTACCATGAATTACAATGTCTAGTCAGTCCTTGATCTTTAAAGGTGCTCTGCATTTATGTTTTGCGGTCTCAGAAAGGGCTAGCGAGATACCATCTTGTTATAGCATATTATGATTGCTTTGAGTAAATGTTGTCATCCGAGATTTATTATTATTGCTCGCTAGTTGATTATGCCATTGATATGAGTAAACATAAGACCTAAATGTTATTGTGAATATGGTTAGTTCATAATCTTTGATGAAAACTTGAATGCTAGCTTTACATATTTGCAACAACAAGAGCAAACAGAGTTTGTAAAAGTTTTTCTTATCACTTTCAATTTATCAACTGAATTGCTTCAGGACAAGCAAAGGTTTAAGCTTGGGGGAATTGATACGTCTCCATCGTATCTACTTTTCCAAACACTTTTGTCCTTGTTTTGGACTCTAACTTGCATGATGTGAATGGAACTAACCCGGACTGACGCTATTTTCAGCAGAATTGCCATGGTGTTTATTTTTGTGCAGAAATAAAAGTTCTCAGAATGACCTGAAAATCAACGGAGATTATTTTTGGAATATATAAAAAATACTGGATGAAGAATCCACGTCAAGGGGCCCACACCCTCTCCACGAGGGTGGGGGCGCGCCTACCCCCCTGGGCACCACCTGCCTCCTGGGCCCCCTGACGCTCCACCGACCTCAACTCCAACTCCATACATTCACTTTCAGGGAGAAAACAATCAGGGAGAACGATTCATCATGTTTTACAATACGGAGCCACCGCCAAGCCCTAAACTCTCTCTGGGGGGCTGATCTGGAGTCCGTTCGGGGCTCCGAAGAGGGGAATCCGTCACCATCGTCATCATCAACCTTCGTCCATCACCAATTTCATGATGCTCACCGCCGTGCGTGAGTAATTCCATCGTAGGCTTGCTGTACAGTGATGGGTTGGATGAGATTTATCATGTAATTAGGTTAGTTTTGTTAGGGTTTGATCCCTAGTATCCACTATGTTCTGAGATTGATGTTGCTATGACTTGTTATGCCTAATGCTTGTCACTAGGGCCCGAGTGCCATGATTTCAGATCTGAACCTATTATGTTTTCATGAATATATGTGAGTTCTTGATCCTATTTTGCAAGTCTATAGTCACCTATTATGTGTTATGATCCGTTAACCCCGAAGTGACAGTAATCGGGACCATTACCGGTGATGAACGTAGTTTGAGGATTTCATGTATTCACTATGTGTTAATGCTTTGGTCTGGTACTCTATTAAAAGGAGGCCTTCATATCCCTTAGTTTCCAATAGGACCCCGCTGTCATGGGAGGGCAGGACAAAAGATGGCATGCAATTTCTTTTCCATAAGGACGTATGACTATATTCGGAATACATGCCTACATTACATTGATGAACTAGAGCTAGTTCTGTGTCACCCTATGTTATAACTGTTTCATGATCGATCGCATCCGACATAATTCTCCATCACCGATCCAATTCCTATGAGCTTTTCATATATTGTTCTTCACTTATTTACTTTTCCGTTGCTACTGTTACAATCACTATAAAACCAAAAATATTACTTTTGCTACCGTTACCACTATTATCATATTACTTTGCTACTAAATACTTTGCTGCAGATATTAAGTTTCCAGGTGTGGTTGAATTGACAACTTAGCTGCTAATACTTGAGAATATTCTTTGGCTTCCCTTGTGTCGAATCAATAAATTTGGGTTGAATACTCTACCCTCGAAAACTGTTGTGATCCCCTATACTTGGGGGTTATCAAGACAATTTTCTGGCGCCGTTGGAGGGGAGCATAGCTCTATTCTTTGAGTCACTTGGGGTCTATATCTGCTTATCACTATGAAGAACTTGAAAGATCAAAGAACCAAGATTTTTCCCTCAACTACAAGGGGGGGTAAGGAATTGCCATCTAGCTCTGCACTTGATTCACCTTCTGGTTTGAGTAAACTTGCAACACCTACTGCTGCTATTGATTCCGATAGGTCACATGTTATTGATGATGCCACCTCTGCTTTGCATGATACTTATGATGAAACTACTTCTATGCTTGATACTACTATGCCACTAGGTGAATTTCTTGATGAACAACTTGCTATGGCTAGAGAGAATGAAATTATTGAAACTTATAATATTGATGAAAGTGATGATCAAGATTCTCCCCCTAGATATCAATTGCCTATTGTTCCTGAGGGTTATGTTATGGATGAAGAAACTACTAGAGACTTCCTTGCTAACAATGATAGATCTGATCTTAAGAAATAATTAGCTAAGCTTAAAGAAAAGTCCTTGAATGCAAGAATGAAATGTGACCCTGCTTTTGCTACTTCACCTATCTTTATTACTGATACGGATTATGATTTCTCTGTCGATCCTGAGATAATTACTTTGGTTGAATCTGATCCTTTCTATGGCTATGAATCTGAAACTTTTGTCTCACATCTTACTAAATTAAATGATATACCCACCCTATTCACTAATGATAAGAAAACTCGCTATTATTATATCCTTAGGTTATCTCCGTTCTCATTAAAGGGTGATGCTAAAACATGGTTTAATTCTCTTGATCCTGGTTGTGTGCGCAGTCCCCAGGATATGATTTATTACTTCTTTGCTAAATATTTCCCCGCTCATAAGAAACAGGCTGCCTTAAGGGAAATACATAATTTTGTGCAAATTGAAGAAGAGAGTCTCCCACAAGCTTGGGGGAGGCTTCTCTGATTACTTAATGCTTTGCCTAATCATCCTCTCGAGAAAAATGAAATACTTTATATCTTTTATAATGGACTAACCGATGCTTCCAGAGACTACCTGGATAGTTGTGCTGGTTGTGTTTCCAGGGAAAGAACTATTGATCAAGCTGAATTGCTATTGAATAATATGTTGACTAATGAAAATAATTGGACACTTCCTGAACCAACTCCTAAGCCAACTCCAAAGAAAAGGGGTATTCTATTTCTCAGTCCTGAAGATATGCAAGAGGCAAACAAATCTATTAAAGAAAAAGGTATTAAAGCTGAAGATGTTAAGAATTTACCACCTATTGAAGAAATACATGGTCTTGATAACCTGACACATGTAGTAAAGGTAAATTCTCTCTATAGATTTGATAAATGTGAAATCCCATTTACTAAGTTTCCTAGCCCGTGTTCGGATGAGTTTGATGACTTTATGGTTAAGCAAGAAAACTTCAATGCTTATGTTGGTAGACAATTGAAATACAATGCTGATATGCGTGAACACTTGAGTGATTATATGTCTAGAGTTAAAGGTGAACTTAAACTTATTAGTAAACATGCTTGTATGGTTACCACTCAAGTAGAACAAGTACTTAAAGCTTAGAATGATTTGCTCAATAAATTAAATAATAAGAAATATGATAATATTGTTAGAGTTATGACTAGAGGTGGTAAAATGACTCAGGAACCTTTGTATCCTGAGGGCCATCCTAAGAGAATTGAGCAAGATTCTCAGAGAATTAATATTGATGCACTTAGTCCTTCTAAGAGGAAGAAAAGGAAAAATGTTAGGACTTTGCATGCTTCTAGTGAACCTGTTGTTGACACACCTGAGAATCCCAATGATATTTCTATTTCTGATGCTGAAACACAATCTAGTAATGAACATGAACCTACTAATAATGTTAATGATGATGTTCATGTTGATGCTCAACCTAGCAATGATAATGATGTAGAGATTGAACCTGGTGTTGATCTTGATAACCCACAATCAAAGAATCAACGTTATGATAAGAGAGACTTTGCTTCTAGGAAGCACGGTCAGGAAAGAGAACCATGGGTTTAGAAACCCATGCCTTTTCCTCCTAAACCATCCAAGAAAAAGGATGGTGAGTATTTTGAGCGCTTTGCTGAAATGATTAGACCTATCTTTTTGCATATGCGTTTGACTGATATGCTTAAAATGAATCCTTATGCTAAGTACATGAAAGATATTGTTACTAATAAAAGAAAGATACCGAAAGCTGAAATTTCCGCCATGCTTGCTAATTACACTTTGAAGGGTGGAATACCAAAGAAACTTGGAGATCCAGAAGTACCAACTATACCATGCTCCATTAAAAGAAATTATGTTAAAACTCCTTTATGTGATCTTGGAGCCGGTGTTAGTGTTATGCCTCTCTCTTTATATTGTAGACTTGATTTGAATAAGTTGACACCTACTGAAATATCCTTGCAAATGGCTGATAAATCAACTGCTATACCTGTCGGTATTTGTGAGGATGTGCCTGTTGTGGTTGCAAATGTTAATATTTTAATGGACTTTGTTATTCTTGATATTCCCGAGGACGATACTATGTCTATTATTCTTGGAAAAACCTTTTTGAGTACTGCAGGGGCTGTTATTGATTACAACAAAGGCAATGTCACTTTTCATGTTAATGGTAATGATCATACGGTACACTTTCCAAGGAAACAAACTCAAGTCCACAGTATCAATTCTATTGGAAAAATTTCAACAATCACTGTTGGAGGTTTTGAATTTCCTCTTTCTACTATCAAGAAGAAATATGATATTCTTAGTGTTGGGGATGTGCATATCCCCGTAGAGGTAACCTAGTGTTATTCGAAATTTCTTCGGTTTCATGTTATTCGAAATGAGTTTCTTAACAAGACCTGATCAACCTTGTTAGTGGATTCATTTGATGAGCATAAGATGGATGAAGTTAGAAAACACAACTCTCTGTACCCTCCTTTTACTTTTTGTTATTTATATTAAATAATGAAAAAATAGTATTTTATGTCTGTTTTCTGGATTATCCATGCAATAAAAAATACCCCAAAAATAAAAGTTCTCCAAATGCCCTGAAATTTAAATATGTTTTTTTCTAGAATATTAGAGAATATCTGGCACTGAGAACACAATAGGGGGAGCGGCCACGTGCCCATGAGGGTGAAGGGCGTGCCCCCTTGCCTCGTGGACCCCATGTGGGTCCCCTCCACTCATTCCAGCCACCACACACTCCTTGTTCCTCCCAAAAAAATCACTAGCCAGCTCAAACCCGAGTTCTTGCTGATCTTGCTGCCATTTTCGATCTCCTTGCTCGAAGCTCCTCTCACAAAACTGCTTTGGGGATTGTTCTTTGGTATGTGACTCCTCCAATGGTCCAATTAGTTTTTGTTCTAGTGCTTTATACATTGCCAATTTTTGCTGCTTTGGTGACCTTGTTCTTGAGCATGCATGTCAAATTTGTGTGGTCAAAAGTAGTTTCAATGCATGATATATCCTCTAGGCACTTGTAGGAGTAGTTGCTACCAATTTTTTTGAGTATGGTTCACTTTTATTTTTAAGTTACTAAAAATTTCAGAAATTTTCAGAAAAAGATGAAGAGATTTTTGAGGGCCTCATCGAGCCGAAGCTCGAAGGATAAGCAAATTGAAGAGAACAAGAAGCCCAAGTATAATCTCCCTCGTACTGCGGAGGTTCTTGTGATGAGTTCTTGAAAGAGGCCGGAATTCATGAAGATTTTTATCATTTGGCTGAGAATGCAAGTCTCACCACCTTCCTCCACGACCAGCGTGAATAGTACCTCTTACTCACCAATATCTTTGTGCAAAATTTTCATTTCCATGCTAGGAGATCAACACTTTTGGTGGAATTTTATTTATATGATGAGCATAACGAGATGTCAATTTATGATTTTTGTCGGGTCTGTTTGATACCCTTTGAGGGCAGCATAGAGGAACCACATCGTAATGATGTGGAGCGATTTATTGATATGATTGTTGTAGGGGAAACGAGGAAAGTTTCTGATGCGAGAATCACTAGCATACATTTTCTGTTTTACGTTACTTTGCAATATTTGCTAGTAGATGCTTAATTGGTCGTGGGAACTGTGGGAACCTTAGTGCTCCTAATACTGCTATTTTGCGCCATGCCTTGTTTCATGATACTACTTTCAGCTTAGGCGCTATTGTTGCTAGACGGTTAAATCTAAACCGTACAAAGGTCCCCGTCCTCGGAGGCATCTCTGCGTCGCACCTTGCTGCACACTTTAACATACCTATCAGGCATTATGTGAAAGAGGAAAAGTTGCTGCCTCCTATTTCTCTAGGTTACAGGAGTATGGTAGCACATGAGTTTATTGTTAAGGATAAGAATAAGACACTCAAATATAAATTGATATTTGACAAAAAATATTGTGAGTTTATTACCTTGCCTGCACCCTCTTTGTTTGACATATTTTCAGGCATTTACCTTGTTCCGCTGGAGGACGTTCATGCATACCGGAACCAGATGTTAGCTGCAGAGCCGGAGCCACCATCTGACCCTCACCATCAGTCTATTTATCAGTGGAATCCGGAGGAGATCGCTAGCCAGTGGCAATCTGAGGACCCTTCTCAGTACGACCCCAACTATAGTTTTGATCCATGGGCATAGACCAACTTAGGCCAAAAGCCTAAGCTTGGGGGAGTATGTATCTCTCACCGACATTACATTTATGTTCACACACTCATGCCAGTTGTCGGTGCTCATACTTTTTCATTGTATCATGCATGCTGAAAATGTTGGATGGCTCTCATATGCATTATTGTTGATCTAACAAAGAGCCCATATTACCTTGTCTTCTCCCATGAATTTAATGCTTGCAGATTCCAGCTTAGTCCAATGCACATGCACTATTATTATTATCCACACCGTTCGGTCATGCAAGTGAAAGGCAATAATGATGATTATATGATGAACTGATTGAGATGAGACAAGCTAGTATGAACTCGACCTCTCTTGTTTTTGTAAATATGATTAGTTCATCGTTCTTGATTCAGCCTATTATGAAAGAAACATGTTTGCAATGACAATTAGAGATTGTAGTTGCTTATGCCATGCTTAATTAGCTAGGAGTTTATAATGGTTTACCTTGCGTGCCAACATGCTATTAAAATGGTTGTGATCTGGTATGATAGGGTGGTATCCTCCTTTGAACGATTCGAGTGGCTTGACATGGCACATGTTCATGCATGTAGTTGAAACAAAATCAACATAGCCTCTACGATATTTATGTTCATGGTGAATTATATCCTACTCATGCTTGCATTCGGTGTTGATTAATTTTAATGCATGTTCATGAATGTTGTCGCTCTCTAGCTGGTCGCTTCCCAGTCTTTTTCTAGCCTTCATTTGTACTAAGCGAGAATACTGCGTGTGCATCCAATTCAATAAACCCAAAGTTATTCATACAAGTCCACCATACCTACCTATATACGGTATCTACTTGCCGTTCTAAGTAAATTTGTATGTGCCAAACTCTAAACCTTCAAATAAACATTCTGTTTTGTATGATTGAATAGCTCATGTATCAACTAGGGATGTTTGTATCCTCCATGCTTGGCGGGTTATTCTCAAGAGGAGTGGACTCCGCTCCTCACTCACAAGAAAATGGATGGTCACCGGGATGCCCAGTCCCATTCTCAAATCAAATCAAAATAATTGCAAACAAAACTCCCCCAGGATTGTTGTTAGTTGGAGGCACCCGTTGTTTCGGGCAAGCCATGGATTGATGCTTGTTGGTGGTGGGGGAGTATAAACTTTACCATTCTACTTGGGAACCGCCTATAATGTGTGTAGCATGGAAGATATTGAGATCTCTCAGTTGTTATGTTGACAATGAAAGTATACCGCTCAAAATATTATTCATCTCTATTTCAAAACCGAGCTCTGGCACCTCTACAAATCCCTACTTCCCTCTGCGAAGGGCCTATCCATTTATTTTTATGCTGAGTCATCATCCTCTTATTAAAAAGCACCAGTTGGAGAGCACCGCTATCATTTGCATCCATTACTGTTAGTTTACATTGAGTATGACTTGACTGGATCTCTTTTACAATGAATTACAATGTCTAGTCAGTCCTTGATCTTTAAAGGTGCTCTGCATTTATGTTTTGCGGTCTCAAAAAGGGCTAGAGAGATACCATCTTGTTATATCATATTATGATTGTTTTGAGAAAGTGTTGTCATCTGAGATTTATTATTATTGCTCGCTAGTTGATTATGCCATTGATATGAGTAAACATGAGACCTAAATGTTATTGTGAATATGGTTAGTTCATAATCTTTGATGAAAACTTGAATGCTAGCTTTACATATTTGCAACAACAAGAGCAAACATAGTTTGTAAAAGTTTTTCTTTATCACTTTTAGTTTATCAACTGAATTGTTTGAGGACAAGCAAAGGTTTAAGCTTGGGGGAGTTGATACATCTCCATCGTATCTACTTTTCCAAACACTTTTGCCCTTGTTATGGACTCTAACTTGCATGATTTGAATGGAACTAACCTGGACTGACGTTGTTTTCAGCAGAATTGCCATGGTGTTATTTTTGTGCAGAAATGAAAGTTCTCAGAATGACCTGAAAATCAACGGAGATTATTTTTGGAATATATAAAAAATACTGGAAGAAGAATCCACGTCAGGGGACCCACACCCTCTCCATGAGGGTGGGGGCGCGCCTACCCCCCCCTAGGCGTGCCCCCTGCCTCGTGGCCCCCCTGACGCTCCACCGACCTCAACTCCAACTCCATACATTCACTTTCGGGGAGAAAACAATCAGGGAGAAGGATTCATCGCGTTTTACGATATGGATCCGCTGCCAAGCCCTAAACTCTCTCGGGAGGGATGACCTGGAGTCTGTTCGGGGCTCCGGAGAGGGGAATCCGTCGCCATCGTCATCATCAACCTTCCTCCATCACCAATTTCATGATGCTCACCGTCGTGCGTGAGTAATTCCATTGTAGGCTTGCTGGACAGTGATGGGTTGGATGATATTTATCATGTAATCGAGATAGTTTTGTTAGGGTTTGATCCCTAGTATCCACTATGTTCTGAGATTGATGTTGCTATGACTTTGCTATGCTTAATGCTTGTCACTAGGGCCCGAGTGCCATGATTTCAGATCTGAACCTATTATGTTTTCATGAATATATGTGAGTTCTTGATCCTATCTTGCAAGTCTATAGTCACCTATTATGTGTTATGATCCGTTAACCCCGAACAGACAATAATCGAGACCATTACCAGTGATGACCATAGTTTGAGGAGTTCATGTATTCACTATGTGTTAATGCTTTGGTCCGGTACTCTATTAAAGGAGGCCTTAATATCCCTTAGATTCCAATAGGACCCCGCTGTCACGGGAGGGTAGGACAAAAGATGGCATGCAAGTTCTTTTCCATAAGCATGTATGACTATATTCGGACTACATGCCTACATTACATTGATGAACTGGAGCTAGTTCTGTGTCACCCTATGTTATAACTGTTGCATGATCGGTCGCATTCGACATAATTCTCCATCACCGATCCAATGCCTACGAGCTTTTCATATATTGTTCTTCGCTTATTTACTTTTCTGTTGCTACTGTTACAATCACTACAAAACCAAAAATATTACTTTTGCTACTGTTACCACTATTATCATATTACTTTGCTACTAAATACTTTGCTGCAGATATTAAGTTTCCAGGTGTGGTTGAATTGACAACTCAGCTGCTAATACTTGAGAATATTCTTTGGCTCCCCTTGTGTCGAATCGATAAATTTGGGTTGAATACTCTACCCTCGAAAACTGTTGCGATCCCCTATACTTGTGGGTTATCAAGACTATTTTCTGGCGCCGTTGCAGGGGAGCATATCTCTATTCTTTGAGTCACTTGGGATCTATATCTGCTTATCACTATGAAGAACTTGAAAGATCAGAGAACGAAGATTTTTCCTCAACTACAAGGGGAGGTAAGGAATTGCTATCTACCTCTGCACTTGATTCACCTTCTGGTTTGAGTAAACTTGCACACCTACTCCTGCTATTGATTCTGATAGGTCACATGTTATTGATGATGCCACTTCTTCTTTGCGTGATACTTATGATGAAACTACTTCTATGCTTGATACTACTGTGCCACTAGGTGAATTTCTTGATGAACAACTTGCTAGGGCTAGAGAGAATGAAATTATTGAAACTGATAATATTGATGAAAGTGATGATGAAGATTCTCCCCCAAGATATGAATTGCCTGTTGTTCCTAAGGGTTATGTTATGGATGAAGAAACTGCTAGAGACTTTCTTGCTTGCAATGATAGATCTGATCTTAAGAAATAATTAGCTAAGCTTAAAGAAAAGTCCTTGAATGCTGGAATGAAATATGACCCTCCTTTTGCTACGTCACCTATCTTTATTACTGATTAGGATTATGATTTCTCTGTCGATCCTGAGATAATTACTTTGGTTGAATCTGATCCTTTTTATGGCTATGAATCTGAAACTATTGTTTCACATCTTACTAAATTAAATGATATAGCCACCCTATTCACTAATGACACTAGAAAAAAAGACACATCCGTGACATTTTGGGCCGAACAAAAAAAAATTTTGTCATACATATGACACTTCTATGACGATAATTGTGACAAAACCCGGTATCATCATAGATGTGGTGGGCTCCTACTTCTATGACAAAAAATCATGACAGAAAATGGGCTTTTCGTCCTGGGCGGGCTGGAGACGCAGCTGCATGACATTCTTTGGGACGTCCATGACGGAAAAAACCATGGAAGAAGTGAGGGGAGGAAAATTTTGGGGAGTTCCCGGTTACAGTGGGAGATCGGGGCCGAGCGATGCGTGTTTCTCTCATACACGTACGCGTGTGTGTGCGAGGCGTTGGCTCTAACTGAACCCGAGCGAGGCGTTGGGCTCTAACTGAACCCGAGCGATTGCACTGCAGGCTACGCATTACTGAATCCGAGCGATCGATCGGTGGCTGTTAACTGAACCCGATCGAGCGATTCCTTCGCTACTGCTGCTAACTGAAGCCGATCGATTGGATGAACAGTGAGTGTTGCGGGGGGGTGTTGGATGAACAATGAGCGGTGGTGTTGCCTCTGGATGAACAGGACCCCGTGGTGTGGTGGAGGGCTGGATGAACAGTAGACGGTGGAGGGGTGGTTGAACAGGACCCCGTGGTGTGGAGGGATGGATGAATAGTAGACGGTGGAGGGGTGCCCGTGGAGGGGTGGTTGAACAGTAGCCGGTGGAGTAGCGCGCGGTGGAGGCTGGATGAACAGGAGCCCGTGGAGGCTGGAGGAGGTCGACGGTAGTCCGTGGAGGCTGGAGGAGGTCGACGGTGGAGATGAACAGTATCCCGTGGAGTCCCGTTTTGCGGTACGCCACACCCCTCCCGATGAACAGGACCCCCGTTTCGACCGTAGCGCCCCAACACAAGTCCGTTTCCTCCGTTTTGCGGTACGCCACACCCCTCCCGATCAACAGGACCCCCGTTTCGACCGTAGGAGGTCCGTTTCCTCCGTTTTGCAGTATGCCAGACCCCTCCCGATGAACAGGATCCCGTTTCGCATGTGGCCGGTCGAACACAAGGCCGTTTCCTCCGTTTTGCGGTATGACAGGCCTCGTTTCCATCGCATGTTCCGTCCAAACCCTCCCGATGAACACGACCACGCATTCCGTTCCGACCCAACCGGTTGGCTCCCACGTGTTCCGTTGCCTCCCGATGAACACGACGCATTCCGTTGCCTCCCCATGAACACGACGCATTCCGTTGCCTCCCCATGAACACGACGCATTTTGTTGCCTCCCCATGAACATGACGACGACGCTGTTTCTCCGTTCTGACCCAGCCATGTACACGAGCCCTGGCCGTACGTATGCGCGAGTAGGCGTTCGAGACCCTGCCCGTATGTACACATACATGGCCGTATTTTCTTTCTTGCACCCTGGCTGCTGTACGTACGTGTACATGCTACGTGCGCGCCTCTACTACGACACGTGCGCGCCTCTACATCCACCAGTATATATGTACGTACACGTTCGCGACCAGAATGACAACGCTACGTACGCTTCGACCAAGTGGGTCCCGACTGTCAGGAACTTCCTTGCCTGCGAAGATGTAGCTGGTGGGTCCCAGCAGTCAGGGGGGCGAATCGTTTTTTTTTCAGATGCACTTCCTTGTGTGAAAAGATGTAGCTGGTGGGTCCTAGCAGTCAGGGGAAACATTTTTTTTGCAAAATATAGTGGCCCATCCGGTGGGTCCCAGTTGTTAGGTGGAGGAATAATTATTTTCCGTGTAATGAGGCACTTCCTTGCTGCGGCCGTGGACCCAGCTGTCAGCCGCTCCACGTACAGTCCATGTCCGATGGAAGTTGTTCCTTGACCACGTTGACCATGCCGCGTCGAGAGCACCAGGGCGGTGGACGACGGCGAGGCCTAGGAAGGGGACGACGGGGAGCCGGGGAAGACGCGGCAGTGGAAGCCCACGCGGAGAGGAGTAAGAGGGTTCACTGGTTCGGCTGCGGTGTGAGGGTGTCGTCGCCGCAGGGCCTGGCCAGCGGTGTGAATAGTAGGGGCAGTGAGGCCCCCGCGGCAGCACAGCCGGCCACGGGAGGCAGGAGCATGCGGCACGACCGGCGCTGCTTTGGGCGGCTGGAGCAAGAAGACCAGAGGTTGAAGAAGCACTACGGTCATTGGATGGACATCGTACGGTCACTGGAGCTAGAATCGTTCATATTGACTAAAGTTGACAAAGGCCCCCGTCCACTCAACTTAGTAGGCCCACAAGTCAGCCTCCCACCATGGTGGGTCCTAGCTAGCAGGGGGAGTATTCATTTTTTGTGTGTAATAAGGAGGCACTTCCGGTGGGTCTGAGCTGACAGCGGGGGGACGTTTTTTTCACGAAATACGCTGGCCTGTCCGGTGGGTCCCAGATGTCAGGGGGGAAACGTTTTTTTCGTGAAATAAGGTGGCCCGTCCGGTGGGTCCCTGCTGTTAGGTGGAGGAATAATTATTTTGCGTGTAATAAGGAGGCACTTCCTTGTGGCCGCCTAGACCCAGCTGTCAGCCTCTCCACGTACAGTACTCTTCCGATGGAAGTCGGTCGTTGACCACGCCGTGCCGACAGCACCACGGCGGTGGTCTGGACGACAGCGAGGCCTAGGGAGGGGACGACGTGGAGCCAGGGAAGACGCAGCAGTGGAAGCTCGCGCGGAGAGGAGTACGAGGGTTCACTGGTTCGGCTGCGGTGTGAGGCTGCTGTTGCCGCAGAATAACAGGGGGTGTGGGTGAGTAGTGGGATGGCCTGGCCAGTGGTGGGAGTAGTACGGAGAGGTGAGGCCTCCACGGCATCACAGCCGGCCATGGGAGGCAGCAGCACGCGACACGACTGGCGCTGCTTTGGGCGGCTGGAGCAAGAAGACCAAAGGTTGAAGAAGCACTACGGCCGTTGGATGGACATCGTACGATCACTGCAGCTAGAATCATTTATATTGACTAAGTTGACAAAGCCCTTGGTACGCGTCAACTTAGTAGGCCCACAGCTCAGATTTGGCAGAGAACATATAGCCCATTTGGGATTTGTAAGAATGTACAGCCCATTTTTTAATTCTAATGGAATTTACTACAACCCATTTACAGTTTGTTAAAAGTACAACCCAACTTCTACCTAGGACAACGATTAATAATTTCAAACAACTGCTCAAAACAGAATTCAAAAAAAATTCCCACATTTTGATGGGATCCGAAATATTTGCATCCGAAATTTCTAGTCTGGTTAAATATAATTTCAAAATAAAGTTGTATTACGTTAAAATCCAATGAAATATTGCGCGCGCAACAAGTAATGAAATTAAAATTTTCAAATTCCAAAAATAATATATTTTTCAAACTAATTATGTGTTTGGTGCATAGTAACTGTCTAGTTATTATAATTACATCCCATTTATTATTTCTTAAAGTCCATTTTCTTGTTAAGCCTAATGCATACCTCCTAGGAAAGTTTGCAGCCCAGCGCGGGGGGGGGGGGAGAATAACAAGTTGACCCGGATATTGTGTACAACTGTCGGCCCAGTTGCATTGCTGATGTTGAAAAAAAAGGCTTGTGTAGTACAGTACAACCTAACATGGTTACTCAGCCCACATTCAGCGACGCCGGAAAGGCCCAAACAAGGCTTCTGTACAACTTTTTGAAGTCACTGAGCTCAATTAATAAATTAAGAAAAAAGTTAGATTACAGTGGAACCTAATTAAAAGCTGTCACGAGCAAATAAATAATTCAACGGGTCCCACTTGTGCGTGTGCGCGTGTGTGTGCGTGTGTGTGAGAGAGAGACAAAGAGAGAGATAGAGAGAGAGACCCATCGGTCGATGCTCGTAAATACATCTTTCAGCCATATGCATTGATGATGCTCAGTAAAAACTTATATAGTTGACACAATCATATAGAACATCATAGCACACGAAACTTGCATACAAAAATTTCACGCAGGCGGCACAATCAGGATGGAAGCAGTGGATCGCTACGGGAAGGGCTATGTTGAAACCAACAAAGTCGTACATAACGGTTCATAATATTTATCAATGATGGGGAAATATCTTGAATGTTGTGCAAAGAAAACAGACAGACAACACAATAAGTTCTGCTAGCACATTAAGTTGACGTATAGCCCTTTCTAAAAAAAGTTCAGGTACAAAATTAGAACAGGCCAGAATCAAATGTATTGGCATATCAGTGCTTCACACCCATAGCTCGGATTTAACTAGTATCTGACAAGATTCAGTTGTTACCTCAAATTAGAGCACATCCAGGCAGCCAACCCTGCCTCTTCTCCCAAAGAAGCAGTGGACTCCGCCGCGCGATGGAGTAGGCCCTGTGCCATCCATCATTCCGAGCAACATAGGGAAAGTCCGATGTTGACTCCTGTAATGGACGTCATCGACGGACCCTGGCACCAGCGGCGGCGGCGGGACTTCGATTTACGGATTGACCACTTCTTTGACATGCACGAACACTCGATACAGGTACATCTCTAACGTGGTCCGCGGCGGCCTTGGTGGCGACAAATAGTACAACCCCGGTTCCTGCACCGGTATCTCAACACCAATCACCTTCGGTATGGTGGATGGCTTCTTCATCCATGCCATAACCGTCAGAGCCCAGCTGTCTGGAGGAACAAACATACTTACGAGCTCACCTCCAAGGTCGTTGATAAGCTCGTTCATGGACTCGTTGTTCTAAGCACGTCGAGGCATGCCGTGGAAGGTAAGCTTTGTTAAAAACTCAAGCTCAGAGGGCACCGAGCCCCATCCTAGGTGCCACCGATCAAAGCTCACCAGCGCGCCATCACAGAACAAACGCCGGGAAGATTCAAACACACGACTGCAGTCGAAAGTTGTCCGGAACCTGACGAAGAAATCAGCCGGTGGCGGACAGACTTCGATGAGCAAGTCACTTATTTGGATGTCATGCGCAATGCCAAGAGCTTTGACAAGGTCGTCCGGTGAGACGGGAGGTCGGTCGCCGTTGATGGTTACCATCAGCGCTTTGCTGGCAAACTGGTCGTCAAGCGCCGCCATGCCACTGTTGAGCGACAGCACGCAGCGACCGATGGCAGGACGGACCTCAGGATCTCCGGCTCGGAGATCCGCATTGACTGGCGACATGATAGTGTGCTTGACTACAGGGAGTACAGGAGGGGGATTTGGGGGAACTGGAGTAGGGGGAGGGGCGGGAGACTGGGGATGAAAAGGTAGCATGAATTTCGAGCACGCGCCAATATGCTCTCGGCGCGCAAGCGCACGAAAACACCGGTGGCACCCACATGTCGGCCTAAGAGTCCTTATTCTTTCTTTTTGGAGAGCCCGGCCTTTTTTTCAGGATCTTTTGAGAGCCCGGCCTAAGAGTCATAATTGACCTGTTTGGCATTGCGTTACTACTCGGCCCATATTCAATGACACCTCACTGGCCCAAACAAGTGTACATCATCGAAAAGACACTGAGCTCAAATTATTTAACTTGAAAAAAGGAGATATACTCTGAACACTAGAGAATGGTGATGCTGTCATTTAGCCCACCAGTAGTTCGAGACAATAAACAGTTCGAAACAACGATATATACAACATTCAAACACTGACTAGTGACTACTACTGACATAAACAGCAAGACATGATAGTTCATAAGAAGTCTTGCTACACCACCAAAATGCACCCATCTGCAGCGCTCAGACTCTCGTGATCCAGACGAGAATGACATTCTAAATAGAAGCAACTATTACATGGTAAGAGTGACATAGACGAGGATGACCAAATGACAAGGAATATGCATAACAAAAGAAAGAACTACCCATCCAAAACCAGCAGCAAAGACAACAAAGTCATTCGAAGAGATGATCCAACACCATCATAATTTGCAGCCCCGCTTCAGCGACCAGTGATCCAGAGACACCAGTACTCCACCCTTTCGATGCAATACCCCAATACCTATCAACCTGAAGGCTTGAACCACATCACTGCCTGTCGTAATTGAGACATCCAAGGATCAAAGTTAATCTGGATGCCTTTTTCATTCTCACCTTCTTTTGGCTGCAGGCTGTATCGTTGACAATCAGGGGAGTTTGCTCCTGAACTCCTAGGGCTCGCCGTGTAGACACAGTTTTCCATAGCAAACAGAGCCTCTCTGCCATCAAGGTCCTTGCCAATGGTGATCTCCTGGTTAATCGGATAATTGAGTCTGAGAAACAGAGAGTGTGAACCAAGGCTGTTTGCCCGCCTCCAACTAAAAAAATCCTAAAGGCCCCAACAAGTTGGTATCCTGCTCATAGACGTAACAGCCACTGTCCGGATACTCACGTATTACACGGTGCTTGTATACAGTGGGGTTTTTGCAATATAACTTTTCCAACTCATGTGTCCGAATGATCATCAGTCTTTTGCTGTCGTCTGATCGAGTGAGGAACCAGTTGTGCTTCCCTGTTTTTGGCAAAAGTGGTGTGATTACAAAGGGCAGTAACTGTAGGGACACTGCATCATATCAAAAAGGACAGGCATTGTTAATGTAAGATCAGCATTGTTCAGAGTATGAGTAGGATAATGCAAGAAACAACATTAATATGTCCCTGTTGGAACTGGGAGGAGAATACAGGGAAATGTATACTGGGTTCGAAAATACAGAAGTGCCATGCATGGTTATACTCATGTTATCTCGTAATCGATTCTTCATAGGAAACTACCATGTCATGCATGTTATGTAATCATGTTCTATCCTCACAAACAAATTCTTCAAGGTAACTAACAGACCATGCATTGTTATATACTCGTGTTCTGTGGGCAAAATTTTTGTGAGGATATTATTATAGCCATTGATTGCTGAAGGGCGAATATAGGTATGTACACATGGTAAGCATTGCAGGATTTCACTACTTCCAAATATAGAGTTCTCCATATGCACATTTACTTCCCTAATGTATGGTTAGATGAAACCAATAGTGTGGTGCATGTTTCTACAATCTTCTGCAAAACAAGGTCTGTCCAACTGATGTAGTAATCTAGATGACTTGGACCGCGATGGTAATACTCTATATAATCCAACGGAGGAAGGATAATCTCATGGGAGGTCTGGAAGTTCACGAGCACCAACTTTTTACTGTCTTCTCTGAAGGTAGCCATCCTGTGGGAGTTCATGCCGACCCAGTACATACCTGCCAAGAAGTTTCGGGTGATGGTGATCGGATCGATGTCGAGGGAAATGATGTACGGTGACCCACTACATACCTGCAAAGAAGTTTCGGCTAATGGAGATCGGATTGAAGTCGAGGGGCATCATGCACGCCTCCGTATCATGGTGAACCAATCTCACAAGACCAGATAGCAGCAAGCACGGTGTCTTGAAAAGCTTAGGCCTCGCTTTGATGATGGCCGTGTGCATGTCCCTCGAGCATGCAGCCAGCCGCAGGGCGCTCAACATATCCATACATGAACAACAGAGGTCGAGGATGTCACTGGGGAGATTGATCCAATCGCGGCTCATATTGATGCTGCGCGGTTCGCGTTCGGCCATGGTGGAGTTTGGAAGGGGGCTTGATTTACAGGGGAGAACGATGTCGGTGCTGGAGCGGCTAGCGAGGGAATAGTGGTACTGGGGGAGGCGAGTGAGGCGACGGTACATAGGGGCGCAGTGAGATGGAGACGGAGACGGAGAAGGAGATGGAGATGGAGTGGTGCTATGGGAGCGGAGAGGGAGACGAGGCGAGGCACCAATGTGCTGTACAGCGGCGGTGACAGACTGCACAGTGCATAGGGTGAGGCTGACTTTGGTAACTCGAACACGCCGCCTGGACTAGTGTCAGGCGCAGGGTGTTGTCACTTCACTGTGAGGACCGAATGAATAGTATTTTGACCATCAAGTGTACCACAGTTGTACTACTACTATTAGTAGGAACATGAGTACTCCAGTATTGTATAGCGGAAATAGGTCTCCCGTGCTAGCATGCATGTTCACTTCATCGTTCAGGTATCATCCATATTGCGAGTAGAACCGAATTCTCGTGCATGCCCAATCAACTCGCTGCCGCGATGCATGCAGTGGTCATTCTGGTGCATCAAGGACGGCATGCATATCGTTCCACACTTGAGAAGAGGAAAAATGGAAAGGTAGAACACGGCAGCAGAGGAAGAGAACGCTGGCTAACAAGGCTGGGAGGGGATCGAGCAGGAAGTTAATGCTCCACGCCTAAAGATTTTGGGAAAACCTGATTTTCATAAGGTGACGTATACTCACCTAAACGGAGGGAGTATTCCTTAACCAGACAATGTTGTGTTTCCCACTCACGCGCTCAAAAAAAACTAGGACACATTTTTTATACGTTTGCATAGGTCCCACCTATCAGGAAGGATGGGCACGTACACGAATAGGTACGACTCATCAGTCTACCCGCATAGCCTTTTCTTTAGTCTACCTAGCTGTCTAATCAACTGCCTGCACGCCACTTCTCCCATTTACTTCTCCACCGGGAACCGATTCTCCTCGGCTTCTTCACCTCCCCTTCGTCTTCATTTGCATCCAAACCCCACTGCATGTTGTACTCCCGATTCCCCGGCGTGTGGGGTGCGACGCGAACGCGGCATGCCTTTTCCTTTTACCAGCAATGTGCCCGTGCGTTGCGACGGATCCAAAGTAGTAGAATACTAGTATTTCTTCACAAACTTGAAAGAAATCACTATTGTTTTGATATACTCCTAATATATTACTCCCTCCGTACCTAAATATTTGTCTTTTTTGAAATTTCAAATGGACTATCACATACGGATTATATAGACATATTCTAGTGTTTCTAGCAAGATGCCCACGCGTTGCACGAAGTTGATGGAAAAGGTAAGCACAACTTATAAATTGACGGATGGAGTACTAGTTATAGTGATGCATATAATTAAGCAAAGGGATCGCACATGTCGGTATTGACTAGAACAAGAATGCAACATCACAATAAGAATTAAGGCCACGATGATGCGATCGCAGTGGTGGTTACAGAAGGCAAGAAGAAAGATGGATCCACGAACGTACGACCTCCTCCTCCTCAACTTAGTGCGCCGGGCCACCGACCGGCGGCTAATGAGCGGCGGCTTTTGTGGCCAGGTCGAGGTGGTTCTCAGCAAAAGCATCCAAGGCTTCCAGCCGGTTGAGGAAGGCCAATGTCGTAGCGTCCTCACTGGCCTTGTAGATACCTATGTACACGATTTCCTCGTACACGTGGATGTGTAGGTCGATGAATTCTTGCAGGACGAGGCACCTCGCGATGAGCGCGACCTCCAGGTGGACATTCTTCGTGGCGTCAGCGGGCAGTCGCAGGGCCACCAGTGCTTGAAAGAGGTTCCGGCCATGGAGGC
This sequence comes from Triticum urartu, assembly GCF_056163025.1. Classification (NCBI taxonomy): domain Eukaryota; kingdom Viridiplantae; phylum Streptophyta; class Magnoliopsida; order Poales; family Poaceae; genus Triticum; species Triticum urartu. The sequence goes on along the minus strand of NC_141873.1, from coordinate 209,734,100 downwards.
CGATTAGGGTGGCGCAATGAGGAGCCCGAGCGTGCGGGCTGGAGGAGTACGGCGATGTCATCCGCGAGTTTCTTAAGGACGGTGAACTTGTTGCTGGTGGCAACGATCATCTGGTCCAACTGAGAGTCGTAGTTGGCGTCGACGGCGGCCATCCACCAGCCGGTTTCCAACACCGTCTGGAGAGGATCCTCGGCGCCATGCTGCAGGCCGGCGTCGTGGACCATCTGGCGCAGCCGCTGGCCGCTCACGCGCATCGCCGCCATGGGTCTGGCGTGAGCTCTTTTGCGCTTAGTGTAGGTGCTTAGGCAAATTCTTAGGTGCGTACGATGTGGTAGATGCATTGGAATGGAGGGGCGCCATTATATGAGGGCAATGAGGGCAAACTGTGTTGCATTCACATCGTGCAGCCTCTTTTCCCGGACCTCCTCCCATTACTTCCCTCATGCATTAATTGAAGGAGGATGCATTGGCCGTTCAACATATCGGGAACCTCTACTCCCTCCCTTGTCTGCATTAAAGCCATATCGGGAACCGCGTCGCCTGCTGTCAAATCGAATACTCCCTCCGTCTAGGTGAGTATTAAGTCATCTTACGAAAACCAAATAGTAAACACATAGGCGTGGTGCATTAACTCTCATGTTGTTTCTTTTTTTTGACATAAATAGAGGAATCAACCAAGAAGAGATGTGGGGCTTGTATGCTTTTAATGACTTGAGACTATCAAACATGACATGCCGTGGTCAGTTCGTTGCACAAGAAGAAATACAACCCACATCAGCACACACGCATCTTATATAGCATCACACCCAATGGCTATAAAAGATTAATGAGACCAAATTATATCTCATCTAGATGAGTTCTAGCAAAACTTTATTAATAATACTTAGTACTCCTGCGCCATGTATCATATATTAGTATCATGTAGTACTTTATTTATTTATGAGGTATCCAGATGGCACTGCACCGCCAAGAAAAGAGGGTAACATCAAAATTATGGACTACTTTTTTGAGTATGTTGGTAAGGTCCTGTTATAGTCACTTGTTGAAATCTCTAAAAAGACAAATACTCCCTCCGTCCGAAAATACTTGTCATCAAAATGGATAAAAGGAAATGTATCTAGACGTATTTTAGTTTTACATACATCTCTTTTTATCCATTTTGATGACAAGTATTTTCGGATGGAAGGAGTAGAAAACAGAGTTGGTGATGATGGTGTGCGTGCCATCCTGCAATATAGGCTGTCGGAATTATATCTAACAGATAGGAAAGAAACTATGGCAATTTTGCAAAAATATACCCACACGTCTCTCCACGTTCGCAAATAAGGCCTTCCCTCGTTCAACCTTTTATCTCACAAGATAAACTACTCATACAGATGCATCTTGAGGTGTCCATGGAATCGAAGAGAGGGACGATGTGTGTGTGTGCCCACGTCAAAGATATAGAGTGGCTGGCCTACTGGAACGTGAGATGGGACATGTGCAGTTTGTCTCTGTGGCATGGATACCTACCTGCAGCGCTCGACTATCGGTGTGTGGTGGGGGAAGAGGGAGGCCCAATTAACTATAGAGGTACAATGGCTGGTATATGTGTGGAGGAGGAGAGAGGCCTACCTCATGTATTAAGGAGATCGATTTGCCTCATGTATTAAGGGAGATCGATCGGCATCCATGCATATGTGCAGGAGAGGAATAAGGTTGGGAGAGAGACAGAGCTAGAGTGTTGGAGGGGGTGGTAGTGGAGTTGCTTCTAACAAATGGTGGGATAGGCTTACTGGACAAACGGAGGGCACGCCCGCAATATCAATAAGAGAGGAGATGGCTGCTTGTTGTCTGTGCACGTGCGTGTGAGAGACGGGTCAGGAGGCATGCACGAATGATGAGGGGGGATGATGTGGCCGTGATAAGCAGACGTAACTACATAGGAAGATCAATCGCCCTTTGTTAGAGAAAGGAGAAACATAACTTGTGAGGTACGTCGATCGATGGGGGGGTAGTTAAAGTCGATCTAGGTATATGTTGGGAGATCGATCGGTATACATGCATGTGTGTGTTAGAAGCAAATGAGGCACGAGGAGAAGGATAGAGAGAGAGGGATGCATGTAGGAGGTGGTACGAGAGGCATACTATATCAAGGGGGAGGAGTGTTCAAGTACGAGAACGATGAAAAGAGTGGTGGGAGTGAGGCATGGACGGTGAAAAGAGAAGAGGGGAAGCTTGTGTTTGTGCTAGGCACACCTGGCTAGAGAGGCATATCGATCGATGTGTGCCGTAAAGAAGGAGCTGGGGGGCCTACACACACCGTGGGTGAACGACCTAAAGTGAAAAGACGAATTTGCGCGATGGAGCTAGAGAATGCCGAGGGAGGGTGAGAGGGATGCGGGCGTGTGCATGCACAAGAGAAAGTTAGCGCTAGCTACAAAGATAAGGGGGTTGTGTGGGTGTAAAAGACGAATAGAGATCATATATACTTCATTATAAAAAGCGAATTCGGATATTTGAAGAATTTATCATAGTGTTTCAAACCGACGCATGTGTGAATATATATAATGGTGATACACATTGTGTGGTTATGAACATGTTATACTACATTTAATATATTTTTATCTCTACTCTTATAAAAAACGGAGTTGATGATGGTGTGCCTGCCATCCTGCATTATAGGCCGTCCGATCTATATCTGGCGGATAGCAAGGAAACTATGATGGTTGAAGTTGGCAACAATCATGACTGTAGATTCTTATTGAAATAGAGAAACAAATTCAAATTTAGTTCGAATTGCAGCGGTAGTATAGACATTTGGAATGCACTAAAATGTTGGTATGAGTAGGTTACATGCATTATACAGCAAGCGGAAAAATGTAATCGGACATAACATGGATTCATACGCCCTCCTTCCATCTATATAGGGCGTAATGAAATTTTTAAGACCGCCTTTGACTATTGACAAGATTAATAGTACATGACATGCACAATGTGAAAATGATATCATTGAAAGAACCTTTCACATACGAATTTAACGGTGTGCTTTGTGTAAGTTGCATGTCATATATCATTGCTCTAATATTTGGTCAAAGTTAGCATCGAAAAACGCATTAGGCCCTATATAGATGGAAGGAGGGAGTAGATTTGAATAGCATTTGTATAGTAAAATGGGGCAAGACTCTCTCTTTGTGTGGTGTGAATAGTTTTATTTTTTTTCGTTTTCTTTTTGGTTGAGGGAAGTGCGAATTGATTTGGTACGTACAAGTACAATATTACTGCACGTTAGGCTTGTCCCTAAAATTCAACCCGCGTCTTGTTATATCCCGAAAATTCAGATATTGTACTCCCAAAACTGGCGCATTCACAACCCGCGCCTTGCTATCCCGAAATTACAACGCGCGCGAAAACTCCCTCCAGCTGCCAAATCCCGACACGCGAAATTCCCCTTCTAAACCTGAGCCAAAAGGGCTACTAGTTCAAATCGGTGGGGGGTACTTTTGTAACACACCCTACATTTTGGACAAGCGCGTCCCTAAGTCATGCTTCACCCCTCCCATCGCCCCCTTTTCGCCATTCGAAATCCCAGGCCGCCATAACCTCTCCGCTCCAGCCGCAAAACCCCACCCTCCTCCATCCACCATGTCACCGTTGCCCAGCCGGAGCCTCTTCCCCGACGACGTCGTCCACCGCAACAGCTCGACGTCCCTCGTCCACCTCCCCGGATGAGGATCTGTCGTCCATCTCGTCGTCCCGCCGGTTCAGCCGCCCCGTCCTCCACCTCCAAGGAGCTGCTCCGACGATCGCCTTGTCTATCGCGGCTGCTCCATCCCCACAGCGCCCCCTTAACCTGCTCCACCGGAACCGCAGCATCCTCATCGACTCCCCGGACGAAGCCGAGGCCTACTCGGCGCCACCAAAGAGGTTCTACACTCATCGCATCGCACCTTCTCCTTAACTCGACCTCCCGGCGCCGACGGTGCTCCATCCCGCACCCCCATGGAGTGGCTACCTTGAAGTCGGCGCCACGGGAGACATCTCCACGGCGGCTCTCCCCCAGTGCGAGTCCCCTTCGGCGGCGGCGTCCATACCAACCCGATCTCCTGCTGCTGCTCCAGCTCTCGCTCGCTCGTGCTGCTGCTGCTGCTCCGGCTCTCGCTCGATCACTCGCTCACCTAGCTGCTGCTGCTGCTCTCCCCCTCGCTCGTGCTGCTGCTCTTCTTCGATTAAGCCACACTTTAGTCGACTGAATCAACTTTTGGGTCAGTCGATTTTCAGGGGTTGGGGGGCTCGCTGGAGTTAAGGAAGAACCACCCGCAGCGGGGACGGGGGCTCGCCAGAGAGGTACCTAACTATATATCTTAGGGTTCAGGGTGGGGCGGGGGCCAAGAGGGTTGGCCGGGGCGGTGGCGAGTTGTTTCGGGGCGGCGAGGCGGCGCTGGGGCCGGCGGTTCGGCCGGTGGTGGCTGGCGGCTCAGGGGGTGCAGGTTGAAGATGAACTGTAGGCCCTCCCTAAACTACAAGTCAAGTGCCTCTCTGCTACCATTGCGTTTTGTTTTGACAGTAGCATTCAGATTCCACAGTAAATTTCAGTTTCGACAGTTAAGTTCAGAGTCAACAGTTTTTACCTCATCTGTTGTAGTCAGGTGGTTTTTGGTGATGGTAATTTTACATCCATTTTACATCATCTATTGGAGATGCTATTAGAATCCCACTTGAGATTGACGATGTCCGTCTTGTGCTGCTTCAGCCTTGACGTCTTACGGCTCACCGGAGCTGCTCCAACAACAAAACGATCCATCACAATAGAGCAGTGCCCTGGACGCCGTCTACAGATTCCTCAGATCTTCCTGCACACCTCCGATAGCCACCTCTGCCTCAACTGCTTCAGCGACCAACCCAATGATGCTGAGGTCGACACTGCTACGGCAAAGAGTTTGTACACTTGTTGCATCACTTATTACTATACATTCACGTCAATCCATTAGGGCTATTTTGGTTCAACAGAAAAACGTCGATCCACTAGTTGTTACCATCACTCTAAATTTCTGCATGCTCTCCTTACATAATCTCACCATATTTTTTTCGTATGCATGTCAGATATTGTACACAGTCATGCTGAACATGTAGAGAAAAAGAGAAGAGTTTTGCGTGGCAATACAATGTCATGCAGACATCGCTCCATGGTGGGTTCAATGGCAAGCCCTCCCCACCCCTCTCCAGATTGTAATCCAGAGGAAGATATCTGTTCTGAGGCGGATTCAGACGCCGCTGACCACTCCTATTTACCCCCCAAGGTGTTTGCTCTACCTTGGCATGATGATGTTAGTCATATCATGCATATGTTGCCTTGCAGTGCCTACTTTTGACATCATATATGTCATCTGCTTAGTTTAGACATGTTCTGTAATGCCACCTGTTTAGTTTCTATATCATATATGGGAATTATGCAGTCTCATGTCTTTTAGCCAGCCATAATATATGTGAAATGTGCAATGCCATCCTGCTTAACCAGGCATCATATACTTGAATGATATCTTGCCCATCCTTTTGTTCATTACATTTCCATTTGTCGACAATGTTTGTACATTAAACTACTCTTCCTGAGAATCAGCCATTTGGGTAGGAGATGGAAAAATCTGGAGTGAAAACCAGGCCTTCAGAGCAGACAGTGCTACCTGTCGAAGCAGATCTCTTGTTGGGTCCCGATAGCTCCTCAGAGATGTATTCAGAGACAGATGACCAGTCCTATTCCCCCACTAAGGTGTATGCTCTAATTTGGCATGGTTATACTGCTCATATCATGCATACGGTGTCTTGCATTACACAGTTTAGACATCATATACACAATATTCAACACCATGTTCTTCGTTCAGACATCATATCGAATGCCCTCTATTTAGCATATAAATCACATATGTGAATTAAATGATGCGATCCTGATTACTTAGATAACATGTAGGTGAATTATGTCATGCGATCCTGTTTAGTTATTCATCATATCTTTGAATTATGTTATGCTATGCTATCCAGTTTAGATAGACATCATATATGTGAAATTATGTCATGTTATCCATTTTAGTTAAACAATATACATGTCAACTATTTCATGCCCTCTTTTTTCCACACTATCTATTGCATCTGTCTCTCATACAATGTATGTACATTCAACTATGTTTCCTGTTTATCAGCCATTTGAATTGGAGCAGGTGATGCCAGTATCTAGCGGACTAAAAACACAGTCTTCAAATAAAACAGTGCTACCTCTTGGTGGAGATAGCATCCCGGTTGTACATGCACAAGAACCAGCCCTACCACACATAACTCAAACTCCCGTAGATTGTACCCCTACTGCGATGGACAGAGAACCAGCTTCACCCAATATGACCCCAACCCCAGCTGATAGTAACCCAGTTCCTGTTGACACAGCACCATCTCCACCACAGAGCTCCCAAACAAGAGCAGTTAGTAAGGCAGCTCCAGTGCCCAAAGGGCCAGTACTATCACGGCGAACCCCAACTCCACCAGTTAGTACGCCTATTCCCGTGGAGGAAGCACAACCAGCTAGTCGTAGTTTAGCATCTATCGCATTTGATGTTGTTAAATCGTATGTGCGTATCTTCCCATCTTGGAAATATTATACTGAAGATGAAGGAAAATGCCAATTGCAGGTGTTTGTCCAGGAGTTATGTGTAAGTAATGTTATTCATGGCAATTACTTTGCTTCGTCCCATACATCCTACCTCCATGATGGTTATAATACAGCAAATTTTCCCGTTTTTCTCTATAGAGAAGGACCGATTTGGAAACTCAGGATGAGGTAGCCTATGCTAATACCTCTGCTATCTTCAAGAATGCTTAGTGGCTGTATCAGAATTACCTGAAGAAAACGTACTTCACCGGCAAAGAAACTCATCAAATTCCCTTACGTTCTCCTGAGATACATTTACTGGACGATGACTGGGAACACCTTGTTCTGTACTGGTCCTGAACCAAGAATGTGGTAAGGTCTATGAGCTCATTTTCTATTTTTAAGTATTATATTCTTGCGTCTTACTGTACTCTGTTCATGTAGAACAAGTGCCTAAACCTGAAGAACAACTACTCTAATTTAAGATTCCATTGCTATCATAGTTCAAAAAAGTGCTAGGTGTTAATTGTGTGTTTTGCCACTGCCTTGTGCTTTACTGACCAAAGCGCATGCTTATGCGCAGCTATGCACAGATTATGCGTAGTTATGCGCAATGCGTTTTGCCAATGCCTAGAGCCTAGGCGCGCTTAAGCGCTCGCTTAGGCGCGCCTTTTTTAACTATGATTGATTTGCTCTTGTATCACTGTATTTACTCATACAAACTTATTTTTAAATTGAAGGATCCAATCAAAACTCCAATGGCACGGCAGGTATGTTCACGCATGTTTCTTTAACAGGTTTGCTCTTATCAATAGCTCTGTTGATTTCAATTTCAATTGTGTATACAGTTGCCTTTCATATCATGCACATTACTAGCATCACAACAGAGCCAATAGTGTTGTTGTACATGTAGACCCATGGTACCCATCTGAAATCTTGTTCTGCCGTGTAGTTTCCCACGCTTAGTATTCTTTCACTGCTGCTTTGTCTTGAACTGATATGATTTGAACCATGTCTCTATTTTGATTTGGCAAGACAATGCAGTGACCATAGGACATAGATATATGTTTGTTTGATGCTTTTATTATGTACTAGTACTTGGCAATAGAAGACTTGGTAGTTTAATCCTGTCCACCTTACTAATGAACTGGTTCACCGAAATGAGTTTCATATACTAGTACATGCTAAACTTGTTATGTGTCTGCTTGTTTCTTCTTTTAGAATACTGACAGGATATTGGGGAAGAGTGCCTTATTAAGCAATGTTAAAGGAAGTAATGCAGATAAGGTTCGGGATAGTGACACATCCTTGTTGGTCTCCAACAAAGCTGATAAAACAGCTAAGACTATCTTGAAGACAGCGAGACAACCCCAAAGTCCTGTCTTGGTTTAGTGTTCGAGTTACTGGCCACTACCGCTTGCACATGCTATTCAAACTCATTGTCTGAATCAGTTCGGTTTCTTGAGTCTCAACTACAAGCTGAAAGACATCAATCAGATGTGCTGCGACAAGAAGCAGAAGGACTGCGGAAGTCCCTGGAGCATTCAGATGCATACTTTCTGGTGCAACAGCAAGCGTTGGAGGATTTTAGCACCAAACAGGACAAAGCTAATCAGCTTGCTAAGCTTATTGCCAGCATGGTGGATACCCAGGATAACGTTTCTTGAGCTCTTCTGAAGTTGTTTCAGTTATGCTCTTGTTTTGCTGCCGTGTTTATTTGCACTGGTGGCCAATTTTGACGGCCAGTGTATGTAATGTGCTGCTTTGTTCCCTATATTTGCACTGGTGGCGAACTTTGATGCCCAGTGGATGTAATATGTGTAATAGCAGTAATAGGCTAGCGTTAATTGCTTGCTTATTTATTTCCTTATTGTCTTGTTTAGTTGTTTGCTTGTAGTCGCTGCAGTTCTTTTTCTATTTTTTCCTAGTGGCCACAATAGCCTATTTTTGATAACTAGGCCAAAATAATCATGGCAACACACGGACTATTGTAACCATGGGCCTCCTGTAGGCCGTATGATCCATGGGCCTTCGTCCGGCCGTAGGATCCATCGGCCTTCTATATGGGCCTTAGGGTCCATGGGCCTTCTACGGGCCGTAGGGTCCATGGGCCTTCTACGGGTCGTACGATCCATGGGCCTTCTACGGGTCGTACTATCCATGGGCCTCATACGGGCCGTAGGATCCATGGGCCTTCTACGGGGCGTATCATCATTTCGCCAATCATGGGACGTACTATTTGTGGACCATAACAGGTCGTTCATAGGCCGTCTTTGATAACTCTATGAAAACAGCCCAACGGGTTTTTTTGACATGAAAACGGCCCAATGTATTAACGGTCCGCAAACGGGGTGACTACAACAATGGGCTGAATTTGGCCCACAAGCAGAAAATGACAGTAACGGGTCGTATGTAACCGAATGCTGCAAATGAGCCCAAGAATCAATGGGCCCTGAGAAGGCCGAAAGATAACTTGGGCTGGAAACGGTCCAATGGAATAATGGGCCGTTAATGGGTATAAAGTGATACACTGTTCATTACGGGCCAGTTTCACCACGGGCCGTTAATGGGCCAAGAGTTACAAAGGTCCTCATATGGGCCGAAAGTAGTCATGGGCCACACATGGGCCAGAAGTTAAAACGGGCTGAATCATATTGGACGACCCAGATGACGCTACTGGGCCTAATTCTGATAGGGCGTAATGGGCCCTGGGTTAGCGGGCTGTAAATGGGCTATATGCGAACAAGCCGTTAACAGGCTTTCCGTGGGCCGGCCCGCCACCTTTTGACCAAGTCAAACGGGCTGACCTTTTCACAGGAATGGGCCTCTGTTGCGTCGTGCCACGTGTCGCCGTATCATAGGCGCCTTCGGTCCAATGAGCGGATGACATCTGTCCCAACGGTGAGCTGACACGTGTTTCCTCCAGCCAATGATGATTTTACACGTGGAAAATCCCCATTGGTCGGGGCTGTTAACGGGTTATCAGATCCAAAACCCGACCCGATAGCTTAACGGCATTCCGTTACGGTGGATGCCACGTGTCGGTCACCCTTTACGAAAGCACTTCTGTGACGCGCGATTTATCATCATGGAAGTGAAAACTTTTGTGATGATAATTTTGGTAATGTCATGGAACACTTCTACGACAGCACAGGTATGACTATCTTAATTTTGTCATAAATTTGTCATGGATGTACATACATGACAAAAAACGCGACCTACTGTGACAAACACGTATCATCACGGAAGTGTATTTTTTTGTAGTGTGATGAGAAAACTCGCTATTATTATATCCTTAAGTTATTTCCGTTCTCATTAAAGGGTGATGCTAAAACATGGTTTAATTCTCTTGATCCTGGTTGTGTGCGTAGTCCCCAGGATATGATTTATTACTTCTCTGCTAAATATTTCCCCGCTCATAAGAAACAAGATGCCTTAAGGGAAATATATAACATTGTTCAAATTGAAGAAGAGAGTCTCCCACAAGATTGGGGGAGGCTTCTCTGATTACTTAATGCTTTGCCAAATCATCCTCTCAAGAAAAATGAAATACTTGATATCTTTTATAATGGACAAACTGATGCTTCCAGAGACTACCTGGATAGTTGTGCTGGTTGTGTTTCCAAGGAAAGAACTGTTGATCAAGCTGAATTGCTATTGAATAATATGTTGAGTAATGAAAATAATTGGACGCTTCCTGAACCAACTCCTAAGCCAACTCCGAAGAAAAGGGGTATTATTTCTCAGTCCTGAAGATATGAAAGAGGCAAACAAATCTAATAAAGAAAAAGGTATTAAAGCTGAAGATGTTATGAATTTACCACCTATTGAAGAAATACATGGTCTTGATAACCCGACACGGGTAGTAAAGGTAAATTCTCTCTATAGATTTGATAAATGTGAAATCCCATTTACTAAGTTTGCTAGCCCGTGCTTCGATGAGTTTGATGACTTTATGGTTAAGCAAGAAAACTTCAATGCTTATATTAGTAAACATGCTTCTATGGTTACCACTCAAGTAGAACAAGTACTTAAAGCTCAGAATGATTTGCTCAGTGAATTAAATAATAAGAAAAAGGATAATGTTGTTAGAGTTATGACTAGAGGTGGTAAAATTACTCAGGAACCTTTGTATCCTGAGGGCCATCCTAAGAGAATTGAGCAAGATTCTCAAAGAATTAATATTGATGCACCTAGTCCTTCTAAGAGGAAGAAAAAGAAAAATGATAGGACTTTGCATGCTTCTAGTGAACCTGTTGTTGACACACCTGAGAATCCCAACGATATTTCTATTTCTGATGCTGAAACACAATCTAGTAATGAACATGAACCTACTGATAATGTTAATGATGATGTTCATGTTGATGCTCAACCTAGCAATGATAATGATGTAGAGATTGAACCTGCTGTTGATCTTGATAACCCACAATCAAAGAATCAACGTTATGATAAGAGAGACTTTGCTTCTAGGAAGCATGGTAAGGAAAGAGAACCATGGGTTTAGAAACCCATGCCTTTTCCTCCTAAACCATCCAAGAAAAAGGATGGTGAGTATTTTGAGCGCTTTGCTGAAATGATTAGACCTATCTTTTTGCATATGCGTTTGACTGATATGCTTAAAATGAATCCTTATGCTAAGTACATGAAAGATGTTGTTACAAATAAAAGAAAGATAACGGAAGCTGAAATTTCCACCATGCTTGCTAATTACACTTTTAAGGGTGGAATACCAAAGAAACTTGGAGATCCATGAGTACCAAATATACCAAGCTCCATTAAAAGAAATTATGTTAAAACTCCTTTATGTGATCTTGGAGCCGGTGTTAGTGTTATGCCTCTCTCTTTAAATCGTAGACTTGATTTGAATAAGTTGACACCTACTAAAATATCCTTGCAAATGGATGATAAATCAACTGCTATACATGTCGGTATTTGTGAGGATGTGCCTGTTGTGGTTGCAAATGTTAATATTTTAATGGACTTTGTTATTCTTGATATTCCCGAGGACGATAGTATGTATATTATTCTTGGAAGACCCTTTTTGAATACTGCAGGGGCTGTTATTGATTGCAACAAAGGCAATGTCACTTTTCATGTTAATGGTAATGAGCATACGGTACACTTCCCAAGGAAACAACCTCAAGTCCACAATGTCAATTCTATTGGAAAAATTTCAACAATCACTATTGGAGGTTTTGAATTTCCTCTTTCTACTGTCAAGAAGAAATATGATATTCTTATTGTTGGGGATGTGCATATCCCCGTAGAGGTAACCTAGTGTTATTCGAAATTTCTCCGGTTTCATGTTATTCGAAATGAGTTTCTTAACAAGACCTGATCAACCTTGTTAGTGGATTCATTTGATGAGCATGAGATGGATGAAGTTAGAAAACACAACTCTCTATACCCTCCTTTTACTTTCTGTTATTTATATTTAATAAAGCAAAAATAGTATTTTATGTCTGTTTTCTGGATTATCCATGCAATAAAAAAATACCCCGAAAATAAAAGTTCTCCAAATGCCCTGAAATTTAAATATGTTTTTCTGGAATATTTGAGAATATATGGCACTGAGAACACGGTAGGGGGAGCGGCCACGTGCCCATGAGGGTGGAGGGCGCCCCCTTGCCTCGTGGACCCCATGTGGGTCCCCTCCACTCATTCCAGCCACCACACACTCCTTGTTCCTACCAAAAAAATCACTAGCCAGCTCAAACCCGAGTTCTTGCTCATCTTGCTTCCATTTTCGATCTCCTTGCTCAAAGCTCCTCTCACAAAACTGCTTTGGGGGATTGTTCTTTGGTATGTGACTCCTCCAATGGCTCAATTAGTTTTTCTTCTAGTGATTTATACATTGCAAATTTTTGCTGCTTAGATGACCTTGTTCATCGAGCCGAAACTCGAAGGATAAGCAAAGTGAAGAGAACAAGAAGCCCAAGTATAATCTCCCTCGTACTGCGGAGGTTCGGCCATGTGAATGGCCTTGTCATGAGTTCTTGAAAGAGGCCGAGATTCATGAAGATTTTTATCATTTGGCTGAGAATGCAGGCCTCACCTCCTTCCTCCACGACTAGCGTGAATAGTACCTCTTACTCACCAATATCTTTGTGCAAAATTTTCATTTCCATGCTAGGAGATCAAGACCTTCGGTGGAATTTTATTTATATGGTGAGCATAACGAGATGTCAATTTATGATTTTTGCCGGGTCTGTTTGATACCCTTTGAGGGCAGCATAGAGGAACCACATCGTAATGATGTGTGGGGATTTATTGATATGATTGTTGTAGGGGAAACGAGGAAAGTTTCTGATGCGAGAATCACTAGCATACATTTTCCTGTTTTACGTTACTTCGCAATATTTGCTAGTAGATGCTTAATTGGTCGCGGGGACTGTGGGAACCTTAGTGCTCCTGATATTGCTATTTTGCGCCATGCCTTGTTTCATGATACTACTTTCAGCTTAGGCGCTATTGTTGCTAGATGGTTAAATCTAAACCGTACAAAGGGTCCCGTCCTCAGAGGCATCTTTGCCTCGCGCCATGCTGCACACTTTAACATACCTATTAGGCATTATGAGAAAGAGGAAAAGTTGTTGCCTCCTATTGCTCTAGGTTACAGGAGTATGGTAGCACATGAGTTTATTGTTAAGGATAAGAATAAGACACTCAAATATAAATTGATATTTAACAAAAAATATTGTGAGTTTATTACCTTACCTGCGCCCTCTTTGTTTGACATATTTTCAGGCAAGTACCTTGTTCCGCCGGAGGATATTCATGCCTACCGGAACCAGATGTTAGCTGCAGAGCCGAAGCCACCATCTGACCCTCACCGTCAGTCTGTTTATCAGTGGAATCCGGAGGAGATCGCCAGCTAGTGGCAATCTGAGGACCCTTCTCAGTACGACCCCAACTACAGTTTTGATCCATGGGCATAGACCAACTTAGGCCAAAAGCCTAAGCTTGGGGGAGTATGTATCTCTCACCGACATTACATTTATGTTCACACACTCATGCCAGTTGTCGGTGCTCATACTTTTTGATTGTATCATCAATGCTGAAAATGTTGGATGGCTCTTATATGCATTATTGTTGATCTAACAAAGAGCCCATATTACCTTGTCTTCTCCCATGAATTGAATGCTTGCAGATTCCAGCTTAGTCCAATGCACGTGCACTATTATTATTATCCACACCGTTCGGTCATGCAAGTGAAAGGAAATAATGATGATTATATGATGAACTAATTGAGATGAGGAAAGCTGGTATGAACTCGACCTCTCTTGTTTTTCTAAATATGATTAGTTCATCGTTCCTAATTCAGCCTATTATGAAAGAAACATGTTTGCAATGACAATTAGAGATTGTAGTTGCTTATGCCATGCTTAATTAGCTAGGAGTTTATAATGGTTTACCTTGCGTGCCAACATGCTATTAAAATGGTTGTGAAGTGGTATGATAGGGTGGTATCCTCCTTTGAACGATTCGAGTGGCTTGACTTGGCACATGTTCATGCATGTAGTTGAAACAAAATCAACATAGCATCTACGATATTTATGTTCATGGTGAATTATATCCTACTCATGCTTGCATTCGGTGTTGATTAATTTTAATGCATGTTCATGACTGTTGTCACTCTCTAGCTGGTCGCCTCCCAGTCTTTTTCTAGCCTTAACTTGTACTAAGCGAGAATATTGCATGTGCATCCAATTCCATAAAGCCCAAAGTTATTCCATATGAGTCCACAAAACCTACCTATATATGGTATCTACCTGTCGTTCTAAGTAAATTTGTATGTGCCAAACTCTAAACCTTCAAATAAACATTCTGTTTTGTATGCTCGAATAGCTCATGTATCAACTAGGGCTGCTTGTATCCTCCATGCTAGGCAGGTTATTCTCAAGAGGAGTGGACTCCGCTCCTCACTCACGAGAAAATCGATGGTCACCGGGATGCCCAGTCCCATTCTCAAATCAAATCAAAATAATTGCAAACAAAACTCCCCCATGATTGTTGTTGGTTGGAGGCACCCGTTGTTTCAGGCAAGCCATGGATTGATGCTTGTTGGTGGTGGGGGAGTATAAACTTTACCATTCTGCTTGGGAACCGCCTATAATGTGTGTAGCATGGAAGATATCGAGATCTCTCGGTTGTTATGTTGACAATGAAAGTATACCGCTCATAATATTATTCATCTCTATTTCAAAACCGAGCTCTGGTACCTCTACAAATCCCTACTTCCCTCTGCGAAGTCCTATCCATTTACTTTTATGCTGAGTCATCATCCTCTTATTAAAAAGCACCAGTTGGAGAGCACCGTTATCATTTGCATCCATTAGGCTGGTTGTAATGGGGAGTACCATATAGTAGTATCATGCATATGATACTAGTGTTTAATACTACCTTCCTAATGCATAGTATCATATATTAGTATCATGTAGTACTCTATTTATTACCATGCATGACACAAAGTAGCATAACATTTATTATGATACGGTATCATGATATGATACTCCACCATCTCTTTCTTCATTTAATGCTATGACACCTCATCAAAATTGCCTAGTTGGCATGCATGATACCAGCTATGATACTACCATTACAACCAGCCTTACTGTTAGTTTACATTGAGTATGACTTGACTGGATTTCTTTTACCATGAATTACAATGTCTAGTCAGTCCTTGATCTTTAAAGGTGCTCTGCATTTATGTTTTGCGGTCTCAGAAAGGGCTAGCGAGATACCATCTTGTTATATCATATTATGATTGTTTTGAGAAAGTGTTGTCATCCGAGATTTATTATTATTGCTCGCCAGTTGATTATGCCATTGATATGAGTAAACATGAGACCTAAATGTTATTGTGAATATGGTTAGTTCATAATCTTTGATGAAAACTCGAATGCTAGCTTTACATATTTGCAACAACAAGAGCAAACAGAGTTTGTAAAAGTTTTTCTTTATCACTTTCAGTTTATCAAGTGAATTGCTTGAGGACAAGCAAAGGTTTAAGCTTGGGGGAGTTGATACGTCTTCGTCGTATCTACTTTTCCAAACACTTTTGCCCTTGTTTTGGACTCTAACTTGCATGATTTGAATGGAACTAACCCGGACTGACGCTGTTTTCAGCAGAATTGCCATGGTGTTATTTTTGTGCAGAAATAAAAGTTCTCAGAATGACCTGAAAATCAACGAAGATTATTTTTGGAATATATAAATAATAATGGAAGAAGAATCCACGTCAGGGGGGCACACCCTCTCCACGAGGGTGGGGGCGTGCCTACCCCCCTAGGCGCGCCCCCCTGCCTCGTGGGCCCCCTGACGCTCCACCGACCTCAACTCCAACTCCATACATTCACTTTCGTGGAGAAAACAATCAGGGAGAAGGATTCATCATGTTTTATGATATGGAGCCTCCGCCAAGCCCTAAACTCTCTCGGGAAGGCTGATCTGGAGTCCGTTCGGGGCTCCGGAGCGGCGAATACGTCGCCATCGTCATCATCAACCTTCCTCCATCACCAATTTCATGATGCTCACCGACGTGCGTGAGTAACTCCATCGTAGGCTTGCTGGACGGTGATGGGTTGGATGAGATTTATCATGTAATCGAGTTAGTTTTGTTAGGGTTTGATCCCTAGTATCCACTATGTTCTGAGACTGATGTTGCTATGACTTTTCTATGCTTAATGCTTGTCACTAGGGCCCGAGTGCCATGATTTCAGATTTGAACCTATTATGTTTTCATGAATATATGTGAGTTCTTGATCCTATCTTGCAAGTCTATAGTCACCTATTATGTGTTATGATCCGTTAACCCTGAAGTGACAATAATCGGGACCATTACCGGTGATGACCATAGTTTGAGGAGTTCATGTATTCACTATGTGTTAATGCTTTGGTCCGATACTCTATTAAAAGGAGGCCTTAATATCCCTTAGTTTCCAATAGGACCCCGCTGTCATGGGAGGGTAGGACAAAAGATGTCATGCAAGTTCTTTTCCATAAGCACGTATGACTATATTCAGAATACATGCCTACATTACATTGATGAACTGGAGCTAGTTCTGTGTCACCCTATGTTATAACTGTTGCATGATCGATCGCATCCGACATAATTCTCCATCACCGATCCAATGCCTACGAGCTTTTCATATATTGTTCTTCGCTTATTTACTTTTCTGTTGCTACTGTTACAATCACTATAAAACAAAAAATATTACTTTTGCTACCGTTACCACTATTATCATATTACTTTGCTACTAAATACTTTGCTCAGATATTAAGTTTCCAGGTGTGGTTGAATTGACAACTCAGCTGCTAATACTTGAGAATATTCTTTGGCTCCCCTTGTGTCGAATCAATAAATTTGGGTTGAATACTCTACCCTCACAAACTATTGCGATCCCCTATACTTGTGGGTTATCAGCACGCGCTAGCGATGGAAGGGGTTTCGGTAGGCCAGGGCGGTCAGACGCTGGCGTGGTGGTAAAATGTGAACTCATGGATGATGAGCCTTTGAAGCGTATGCGGCATGTATTGACAACCAGGCGTCCATGCAATCGCTCTTGTCGCCAGCTAGCCTTCGACGACCACCATTAGACACCACACAACCATGCATAACTTACGTATAATGGACGAGTCGATCAGACACGCACTTATGTGCAGTGGCACTATGATCGGTTGCTCATGATAGTACATACTCCGTACCATAGTACCCTCTCTAGCTAGGTTGTTTTATACATTGTCATTGTGGTGGAAGATATACATGAGCAAGGCATCGAGTCACGAGTATGACCGTTGGTGTTGAGCTAGGTGAATACATGCTCGGTATTCGCGGAGGCCTCCAGCAAACGTCTAAACAGTAATGTCAGGCACCGCCGGGGCGCGCAGGTGACGGGCTCCCCGTTTGCGTTGCGCCATGAGCAGGACTTTGATTGAGCGGGCGACGTGCATGCATTAGCATGGTTTGACAGCTTGAGGGTGAGTGTCTAGATGTCTGCACGCGTACATGCTACTTGCCTCTATGGACGGTGTGCGCTAATGTGTGCATCACATATAACATAAAAAATCCGTTTGTGCATTTAACGCAAAGTATTTCATTTTCATTTGGCTGACAAGTGTGCGTTGCAGCGATGAGTCCGTGGTTTGATTCCTCACATACACATAATTTTGGTCTTTATTTCTTTCTCCACTGGCAGGTAGGTCCGCATAGATAGATAGATAAAGAACATGAGCTGATGAGGCGCATTCGGACTGTTTGACTGGTCAACTAGACAAGTACAGAGCTATATGCTGAGCCAGTGACTGTATAATCACCATATCTCGTACACAATGATCAAAGTGAGCTATCAAGACAAGTTCGATGACCGCCAATGCATTTTACTCGGTAATAAATCACCAGGATTGAAGGGGAATCCAAATTTCCTTCGTCTTCTGTCCTTGAGATCTTAACAAACCAATGCACTATACGGTTGTCCGGCCACTCCGCCCCAGAGCTGTCACCAAGCACTGTTCATGCCACTGCGCCGCACACTAACCGGTAAGGAAGCGATGGCATCCCACCGGGCCGAGTTCCTCGCTGCCCACGACCGCACACAGAATGGTAGGGAAGCAATGGCATCCCGCCGTGCCGAGTTCATCGCCGCTCATGACCTCACACCTATGTGGACAGGATTTGAAGCTGCCAAGGCCAAATAGGCGGTAGAGCAAGAGGCGGCCAAAGCCACATAGAGGGAGCGGAAAAGTCAGAAAGCACTCAAGAAAAGAGAGGCCCGCCGCCGCAAGAAAGAAGAGGACGCACGCGCTGCTGTGGAGAGGTCGGAGGAGATCCAACCACGGTGGGGTGTCACCAACAAAGCCGGGAAGGAGAATTATGGCGTCTGGCCAGCATGTGAGAAGTAGTAGTACTAGTAGTTAGTGTGTGTGTCTGTGTCGCCCGTACATTTGTTTAATTAATTACGAGCATGTACCAGTACTACTCCCTCCGTCTAGGTGTATAAGTCATCTTATGTTGTGCACGACGACTAAGGCAGAGGGGAAAACGAGAGAACCTAATGGTTTTGCTAATTAATAGCATTGCATGCAATGAACTAACCACTACATGTCATGTTTGGTAGTCTCAAGTAATTGAAAACATGCACTGCCCACATATCTTATTGGTTGATGTGTCCTGAAACAACAAACGAGAAGGTGGTTCATGTACCATGCCTAAGTGTTTTGCGATTATTTGGTTTTCGTAAGGTGACTTACACACCTAGACGGAGGGAGTAGTTACTACTATAGTTTTTAGAGCAAATTACCAGTACATTAGCCTAGACTCAATGGAAAAATTCATATCCTATGCATCAAATGGCATATCTTTCTCTATAGGAATTGAGATGCATGTCATATCACTTCCTATGATTTTCATATTCCTATAAAATTCCTATCCTATGAACCAAAGGAGGCCTCTGCTGGGGTAACTACTGTAGCTAGCAGTACTGCTGGTATAGTAGTTTTCTTCAAGAAGTGGAATTCAACGAAGTCATGATAGTTCCTTCGTCCGAGAAACTTCAGAGTGGGAAAGGTTGGGCCTATGATTTGACGGCTCATTAGTAATTACTGCGGCATGACGACCGGGGTGACTCTCCCTTGGAGTTCTGCGGGCATGGCAAGTGGACCAGGATGGTCGACGTCCCACATGTCGGCGAACGGAAGTATTCTTTCCGATATCGAGGAGCAAGGAAACCATGTGGTATAGTATCACTGCTGATTTATATTTATTTTTATTTCTAGTGAATGCTAGCATTTCAACTCTTACGATGAAGGAGTGCCAAACACGGCACGTGCTGGATGTCCCACACGTCAATGAAAGGAATGGGACATGAACAGCGTGGTAGAGCGTCTCCACTTCTGGGTCGGAGACCACACGTAGTAGTACTAGTGGCATATATGAATGATACAAAGTGCGACCCAAAGAGAAAGACATGTCTAGTTGGAAGGTCTCGGGGCATACACGTAAACAAATATAAAACCTAATATGTGCCTCCAATTAATATAGTAGTAGTAGAGTAGGCATGTACTCCATAACATCACCGGGCATTGCACGTACAACATTTAGTGGTAGTAAGAGACAAATGCGTATATTTCACGCATGTTCATACTATTTGTGCCTTTCTACTTCACTTACTGCGCTACATTACTCAGGTTCGTACGTCCACTCCTGGGTACATGTTCGTCTCGTAGTTCCAGTCCCATGTGTCCTTCATAGATGGAACGATCCATAACTGTGGGCAACGGGAGTCCATATCATCGCAGTTAGTGTGGCTCCCAACGATGGAGACTCATCCAAACTATGGCCAGCCTCGACGCGGAGCAGTCGCGTGCACCGGGAAGCGGCGCTCACTCGGCCGTCGCACTGCTTCAAAGCCGGCGCCAGTGAGAGGTCACCTCCGCTCTGGTCGGGCATTAATGCGGCATTGACGTTCCGGGGCAATGCTGACCGTTTCACGTGGGAAGCGCGCATTGGTAAGGGAGGGGGTTGGCTCGGCCAGGGCAGTCAGACGCGGGCGTGGTGGTGGTACTGGTAGTTTGCAAAACTACTCAATTATTGCACTCAGTTTCCTAAGAAAATGTGGTAAAAAACATTACTCCACAGCCCACTTCCCTTCTCCTTCCTCTTCCACCGCCCACGCACGTCCGCGGGAAGCGACCGGTCAACCCTTATATAGGAGTGCTAGCACAAAAAGATGCATGCATGACCACTAAAATTTCTAGATTAAAGCGCCGCTCCGGGGGAGTATGGCGTATGTTGTTACCTTCGGTCGGGCCATGGCTACCGGGCTACGGCAACCAGAGAAGAGGCGGCGGGAGGGGAATGAATGCGGGTACTGTTTTGGTTCCCCGTCCGGCTTAAATGAATGCGCACCATCGCATGTACCCGCGGGTGCACAAATTGTAACATACAGAGTACGTGTCTGCTTAAGTGGGCCTCACGTAACTGGTGTGTGTGAGAGATTCTAAGAGACAAAGTGCGTGTGTACGAGTCTACTCTTCGGGCATGTACACAACCTTTTGCATCGGGATATAAGTATAATGGTATTACACTTTAGCTAGTGATTTACGTGGCCATGTTAACGTTGTTGTGTAAAAAAATGTATCTTCCTGCTCGTGATTTGCGTTATATAATTTCTAGCAAGATGCTCATGCATTGCAGAGAACATCAATATGCATTTTTTACAAAACACATGCTGTGATTGCCCCATGCAGGAGTAATCCCATGTGTAAAAACTAATGATATCTCGAGAATTTTATTGGAAAACTGGTATCTCGACAATTTCATCAAAAAAATTGAAGATGAGAGATATGGTGAGGAGGAGTGGAGCGTGGTGGTGACTGGTGGTCGGACTGGGCGGAGGCATGGGGATGGACGGCGCCGGAAGGCGGCAGCGGCCACCATGCTAGATTGTTCTAGAGACTTCCTTTTTTAATTGCTCAGCAATGAGGTTGTGGGAGATAAGGACGATGAAAGAGGCAAGGCCTTCTCTATATATGTGGAGAGAGGTGCGGGTATCTTTTGTAAAATTGTCATAGTTTGATTTATATCCGTCAGATATAGATCGGACGGTCTATATTACAAGATGGTAGGCACACCATCATCACCAACTCGTTTTTTTATAAGAGTAGAGATGATAAGTTTGCTAACTACTAAAGTAAAGTGGAATTTGTCCATGTTATACAAGTAAATTAAGGTGATTGCTTATCATACGGGTAAGGTTGGACGAAGGGTGGTAGGAACAAATGCTTCGCCTAGAGCATGTGTGTGTGAGATGGAGTCTTAGTGTGTGGGGGGTGCGTGTGTGTGTGACGCGGGGTCCTTGGTGGCGGATGTAATTTAAGTGTGTGTGGCTTCATCATAATGTATGACAGAGGCCACCAATGAGGGGGTGCGAGAGAGAAAAGGCCCATAGAGAGGGAAGAGAAGGCGTGTGCACGTTAGAGGAGTCGACATCGAGAGAACATGTTTGTTCGAGAGACACCGAGGAAGACTACTATATATCGATGGTTCATGTAGGCGGGAATTAAACGAAGGGATGGTCTTATTGGTTTCAGGGATATTCGGGAAGAGTGAGAGAGGGGGTAGATAGAAGGAGAATGTTAAGTGTGAGTGTGTGTTTTACCCATCCAGGCGGAAGTTATGTGCACACAAGAAGGGAACTATTCGATGTGGCGTTAGGGTTGAGGGTAATTAACTATGTATGGAGACATAGGAGACCTTGAACGTGCATGTGCGAGAGGTATACATGTATATGTTGGATGTGTGTGTGCGCACGCAAGCATGATTGAGATAAAAGAAAGAAGACATAAGTCATAAGATCAACGATATGGGAGAGATTGGTATGACAATATGCATGCATGTGAGAGTGAAGGGAAGAAGGCTCGATAATTGAGCATGTATTTTTGTCTTTAAGAGATAGTGGCGTGGTCTGGAGCATGCATCTATGTCGAGCAGAGGGAGTGAGACACAACGATTGTGCAAAAGAGATCAACCTATAAATGCATGTATGGAGAGACATATATAGTGTGGGTGATAGGAAGCAAGAGTGCGTGCGAGAAAGAAATGTTGACAGAGAAACTAAAAATAGATACATAGACAGAGATGCTAGCTAGAGGGACATCGGCTAGTTTGAGTGTTGGAGATGACCGCCGGGTGGATCAGAGGGTGAAGTTATGTGTGTGTGAGAGAGAGAGAGAGAAAGATAAAATGAGGGCACTTGACTGCATGTAGAGAGAAACATATGTAGTGTGCATGATAGGAAGCAAGAGTGAGGGCGAGAAAGAAGGTTGATGGAGAAACAGATAAATAGAAAGATAAAGATGCGAGCTAGTGTGTGTTAGAGATAGGAGTCGAGTGGATCAGAAGGCTGAGTTATGTGTGTGGGTGTGAGAGAGATAGAGAGAGTGTGCACGTGAGTCACATACAAACAAATATCATAGAGAAATTAGATCCCGAGAGATGGATTTTTGTGTCTGCGAGAGAGAAAGATATTTCACAACAAGAGTGATAGCTAGAGAGACATATGAGGGAATGCAAGATATCTCTAGGGAGAGAGTGTGTGTGAGCGACATACAAGAGAATGGTGGAGAGATATGAGACCCTGGGAGACAGAGTTTGTGTTTGTGTGTGAGAAAGAGATATTTAAGAGGAAGAGTCGTAGCTTCTCATATCTAAGGAGTGAAAGACATCTCTGTGTGAGAGTGGGTGTGCGAGTGGCACATAGGGGAATAGTAGAGAGAAATGAGACCCCGGGAAACGAAGTTTGTGTTTGTGTGAGAGAAAGAGATTTCACATGGAGAATCATAGTTAGAGACACATAGCAGGGAGCGAGATATACTTAGAGAGAGATAGAGTGATGAAGGTCGAGGGAGAGAGTACCGTCAGTGTGTTGCGAAGATAAAAGATCATTGTCGACATACAGGTAGCACGAGAGATACCCGAGAGACGATGAACATGTATAGGTCTAGAGAGATACTCCTATATAAGCATGAGCGATAGCTATATGAGACGAATATCTGGATTAAAGTGGATTCAAATATTTAAACTGGAGATCACGACATGGATAATATCATGACGCAAATTGGTGTTTCAAACATGCATATTCATTTGAATTTGGGGACATGTGTAATGTTATATAGTTTATAAATATTAGTGATCCATAGATTCTTTAATTAGAGACAATGCATTATTTATATGCAATTAATGTCTAAACGGGATTACACTATATGTTGCGTGTGTGAAACACATTATACATGTTTGACAAGTAAAAAAAACTACATGAAACACACATTAATTGGAGACGGTTAGCGAGGAATGCATACGTTGTATTTCAACATAAAGTGGTTTCAAATATTTGGAAATCCAAATTAAGATGAATACAACCTTATGAATCTGAGATCATGCCATTTGTAAACCATATTTATGTATAAAGGGTGTTGTGCTTTTGAAAGTATATATAAAAAATGATGTATATAGAATTTTATTCGAATCGCAAATGGATCCTGGCCGAACAAAAATAGAATACAAACTAGATTCGAATTGAGTTGGCATGGTAAACATGCACTCTTGCTCTGCAAAAGTTTGAACGAAGCAGGGAAAGTCGCAGTAACCACCCGAAACCAAAATCTGCGAGATGGAGATTACTGCCTATCCCTGACATGCAAAGCCTATCGGCTTGATTTCTATAGGTTTCGATACGGGTAGGTTTGTAATTTCACTCAAACGTGACATAACCACCTCTCACCCGGATTCGTACACGGTGGCCGCCAAAACATAGTGTCTCCTCGGCCGAAATCGACTCCCTCCCCGATTCATACACGATGGGTGCCAAAAAGAAACTCTCGTCGGCAAATATTTGGTGTATGCGAGATTACGGTCCTATCCCCAACTGACTAATGTTGCTGTGATGTAGGAAATTCTAAACGGGGGCTCACTTTGTAAATTTCCTTGCATTTGGGACAAGCGCTCCCTGAAGACATGGTTCCCCACTTCCTCTCTCCCTCCATTTCCCCATTCGTACTCCGTGGGCGCCAAAACAGCCTCTCCACCCTAGCCTCCTCCGTCCGCCACCCCATCCACCACTGTCCTCCTCCACCATGCCGGAGCTAATACCCCGACGCCGTCGTCCATTACAAGAGATCGACCTCTCTCTTCCGCGGCTTCGAACCGTGATCCTTTCATCCCGTCCTCTCGCTTCATCCCCGTCGTCATCCACCTTGCCGGTGCCGCTCCTACGACCGACTCGTCCACCACACCCCGCCGCCACCGTCTACCCTCCTAGATCTTCTTCCATGCCGCCGACAACCATCGCTACCGCAGCATCGTCAAATTCTCAGCAGATGCATACATGGCGCCGCACTAGAGGCGGTACACTTTTATATCTGCTCAACTTATTCATCACAGCAAGAAAATAGATTGCCACTCCTTTACTCTGATTTTCTTGTCCATCACTTACTTGCTAGTTGAAAGCAAACATTGGTTGCGAAGTTGCCTTTGTCCGGTTTGCACCTTCAGATTCGCCATGGCACACTCAACACTATACTCGCAATGCTTATGGTTTTCCCCTTTTATATTCCACACTAGTTAAATGACAGTAGACTAAATTTCAAAATTGGGCCAGTCAATTTTTCAGAGCTCGTTGGAGTTCGCCGTTGCGAACGAAGGGGCTCGTGTGGGGATGGTGGTTGTGGGGGCGATGGTGGGGCCTCGCCGAACAAAGAAAACACGAAGCGGGTGGGGTCGGGTGGGGTGGGGGTGGTGGAGGAACACAGGCGGTGGGGGCGGTTCAAGGGAGGTCGGGGCCGGTGGTTCGGCTGGCGGCCCGTGCGGTGTTCTGTATGGGAAGAATCATCGACGAGGAAGAAGAAGGGTTAGGAGACGTAGGTTCTTCTTTCAACCGCCTGAAATGGTCGACTGACCCAAATGACAAAAGTCATGCGACTTGCATGCAGACATGCAGAATATGCTTCATCTACTGTTCTTTAACATGTTCCTTTTATGTTCTTCTTTAGTAAGCACAGTATGTTCCTTGTCGGGAAGGGGAGCAAGGACATCTGCAGCCAACACCTCTACTGGGCCGGTTTGCTAAATGATTTCGCACATCGAGTTGGTCTGCCATAATACCCTGGAAATGGTTGGAGCCGCGTGGTCTTTGATAGACTAACCTGATAGTAACAGTTGTGCGCCTTCAGATGAATAAAGCTGGCATGTAGGTGATCGATAGGCTGCATATTAGTAGCGGCAAAACCCTATGTTTTCCAGCCAGTTCGGCTTTCCCGATTTATTTATGGTGGTTATGGTGTACCCCTATTATCTACACTACGATCTACCTATTGGCTCTCGCTCTCGTTATCATGGTTTGGCAATAAACTTTCTATACGATACATTATGAACCTATCGTCCACCAACTATCCTTACATTTGGGGTCCCCAATAGGGAGCTTATTTTTTGTGTAGTTGTGCCAGATTATATTAATCTACTCACCATATTACAGCACACATGGGCTCTCTCATCAGAATCCAGTGATAGCACACAAGGGTTTACAGGGAGCCTCTATTATATGGGCCAATTCCAGTTGTGCCCCTAACTCAAACCCACTACTGAGTTTTGCCCCTAATTTTTAGGTATGCTCGGTTTGCCCCTCCCGCGTTAGTGTCACTTATAGAAATGCCTTTTTGTGTTGTTACCATCCGGTCAAAGGACTTTGACCATCCAGAAAAAAATAGCAAAAAATCCAAAAATCCAAAATTTTGTGGGATCAAAGATAGTCATGTTCGCAAGTTGCGTGCAAATTTTGGTGTTGGTTGGACACTGCGAGAGCTTGTGGCAAAGGAAAAAGAATAATTTATGCCTATGAACAGTAAATTTGAAACAAAATAGCAACAAAATTCAAAAAAAGTTGAATTTTTTGGCTTCAAATAGGCTTGAGTGCACAAGGTGCTTGCAAGTTTTGGTGATCAAATGACGTACGAGGCGCTCTATAGAAGAAAAAACAAAGTAGTGCATTTTTTCAAAAAAAATTGAGCTAAATTTTGGTTTTTTTTCTCCACGAGGTCCTACGATGTCCAAACACAACAAAAATGTGCACACATCTTGCGCACCTGAGTATCTTCAGTCCCACATAGTTTCATATTTTTTTTATTTTTCTCTTTTTTGAATTTGCTGTTCACATACATACAAAATTTATGTTCTCCTTATCCATGAGCTCCCAGGGTGTCCGAACGGCATGAAAATTTGTACACACCTTGCATACATGAGTATCTTCGACCCCACAAAGTTCCAAAAAAATTTGATTTTTTTTGCTATTTTTTCAGGATGGTCAAAGCCCTTTGACCGGATGGTAATGACACAGAAGGTCATTTCTAGAAGTGAAACTAACGGAGGAGGGGCAAAACTGAGCATACCTAAAAATTAGGGGCAAAACTAAGTAGTGGGTTTGAGTTAAGGGCATAGATGTAAATGTCCCCTGTTATATTACAATATCCTCTGCATTACAAAGATAATCTCACTACTATTTGTGTTTTCATGCTTTACAGATATTGTATGTAATCACAATGAATATAAGAATGCGCACATCAGAAGAATATTGCGGAACAGTTCATTGGGTAACAAACTTGGCATCAAGGGATTGAGGTCCATTGTGGAAGCAATGAAACCCACATGCTCCCGACCTATAGATTTGTATTCAGAATATGATCCTAATGACTATTCTGAGCTCAAGGAGTCAAAGGCAGATGGCCTGTCCTGTTCACCCAATAAGGTGCCTGTTCTAATTTGGCAAGGTTTTATTGGTTGCACATATCTTGCATAAGGTGTCTTGCATTTCTTTTGCTTCGTTGCACCACCATGTGCTTAGTTTACTCATGATATATGTGAAGATGCCATGCCCATCCATTATCAACACCTATTCCATTTGTCATCATACCATGTTTTTCCATTCAAATGTTGTTCTTGTGTTTCAGACATCCAAAAGGAAGAGGGTGATTACAGAACCTGAAGGAGTACAAGAAAAGTCCTTGAAAAAGGTGGTGCTACCAGAGAAATCACATAGCACCCGACGTATATTGGCGATAGAACCAGCGCCACAAAACCTAGGATATCGCAACTATGTTGGTCGCTGCTTTGCACTTGTGAGTACATATTGTCCTATCGCTATCCTTACATTCATACCTGGTGGATTATGTAACATCATTGTGCATTATAGCTTGATTATCCACTGTTCGCTCCAAATTATAAGATCTATATTAATGCTTAAATTAATGTAGAATAAACCCAATGCCTATGAAGAAATTTAGTTCTGCATTGTTCTTGTAAGTATCTATTGTCCTTCATCATTGTACTTATATTTGTCAGCTAGTTCTTCATGTACACTTTGCAGCTTATTTTTCCTTGTCCTCCATTTTTCTACACATCAGATCTACATTTACTCTTACCAAAATATTGAATAAAACCAATGTTACTGAAGAAGTTTAGCTCTGCATTGCTCTTGTCAGTGCCTTCTGCCTGTATGATGTATTTACATTTGTACTCTACATCTTAAGTTAAATAATTTCCATTTGTTCCTATATTTTCACATCTATATTTAATCTTAACAAAATGTAGAATAAAGGAAATACTCTTGAAGAAGAGTGTGCAGTAAACTTCTTGAATTGCCCACCCATCAATATGGACAAGGCCTTTACAGAGCCTATCTTCACTACTAATTTAAGTTTGTCCTCCTCTAGCCTTCAAACTTTGTTGTTTATATTTGGATAGCTATGAGTGCAAATGCTGTTTATTTTTGTCGTCTAAATCAAATTTCTTGTTCAAAGTTTATAAAGTAGAAGTACATAAACATAAGTTTGTCCTTCTCAATTTCAGTCTTTAGTTGTACAATCTAGTTCCTTATTCGTACCATGTAAATTAAACTAAACATAGCAAGTTATCTTCTTTAGCACTATGTGTATGATTGTGTTCTTGATCTGTAATCCAGTTGTGTGGTGAGACTACCAACAACAGCACAATGTCATATCCTGCTATGTCTCAATTATGAACAATGCCATATTATATTAATGTTATTTAAATCATGTCTCTTTATTTACCAATCTAAAATGTTATAAATTGATAGTGCACTCACCATTCATGCTTATATGTTGTTTAGAACTACATCTATGCTTGTGTTCTTGATCTGTAATCCAGTGGGCTGGTGAAGCTAGCCGCTCCTGCACAATGCCATTTCTTGTCGTCTTAACTATGAACAATGCCTATTATGTTAATGCTATTTTAAACTGTGTCTCTTTATTTCTGACAAAGAAATGAGATGAATTGACAGTGCTTATGCTTATACGTGCAAAACCTGTTATCTACCTACTTGTTTCTCTTTCAGGGTGACAACACTGCTGCTAGGAAGAACTGCCACAATGATAGTGAGATGAACCCATTGTTTGTCCCTCTAACACATATTCCAGAGGAGAAGGCAACACATATTGTGGGTAGGGATACAACCACGAAGTCACATCTTGATGTAGTGTCAAACTTACTAAGTGACACAAGCTCGATGAAGTCGCCGCCTGAATCCGTTTGACTTCTTCAGTCTGAAATTCAAGCAGAAATACATGCTTCCACTCAAATACGACTGCAACTCCAATCTCTATGCAAGATTAACCGTAAGTACAGGACGTTCATTGATGTTATGCAGCTTAAGTTGGTGGATATGAGCGCCAAAGAAGTGCAGTCTCATCAGGTTGCTAAGCTACTTGCGCTGCAGCTGCTGGGCCGGGCTAACCTTTCTTGAACTGTGTTGAAGTGATGTCGGTTTTGTCTATTAATTTGTCCACCTATTAACTTCCACTGGTGGCGACATGCCCAGTTTATGTAATCTGCTGTCTGGTTGCCCTTTATTATCACTGGCGGCGAACTTTGATGCCGAGGGGATGTAATATGCTATAATTTCTTTGTTGTGTAGTCTAGGTTTATTCTTGGTCAGTATGCTATACTTTAGGCCGGAACGTTTAGTGGATATCAGTGTTGCTGGTCTTCAGGCCGGCCCATTACTCATATGGGCCAAAACCTGGGCCTATAACCATCTTGGTCCATTAGCAGGTCTAAACCTATAGTTGTTTCCCACCTTTAACAGGCCAAGTAAAGTTCTGTCCAGCTGGGACAAAGAATACCATGGGCTTATAACAGGCTAAAACCTAGATTGGGCTAGCGTTGAGCCAAAAAATTCACAGGCCAATACAGGCCGAAACTGCCTAAGGCCCATGTTTGGCCCAAATAGGACGAGCAGTTAACAGGCCAAAATATATCTCAGGCATGTTTGGCCCAATAAAATTATGGGCTTTAAGCGGGCCGGTATCTACGCAGGCCATAGGCCTAAAAGTGTCATGGGCCATTATCAGATGGGCTGTAAGCAGGCCGGATTCAAAGCAGGCTGTAATTAGGCCCAACAGTTACACGGGCCATTAACAGGCTGATAGGTCAATTGGGCTGAAATTTATCCACGAAGTCTACGGGCCGTTAAGAGGCCTAAAGTTACTTCGGACAAGAAATAGCCTAGTTTCTGCATGGGCCGTTAAATGGCCTAAAGTTAAGCCAGACTGACAACGTCCCAGATGCACCATGGGCAGCTAACAGGCCGAAACTATTATTGGGGCGAACTGGTAAACGGGCATTTAACAGGCTGAAATATAAACCTGTCTTAGTATGGGCCCAAAAGAACAGTGGCCTATTAACGGGCCTGATCCGATATGGGCCGTAATTTGGACCAAAACACGGCAGGCTGTGAACGGGCCTGATCCGATATGGGCCGTAATTTGGCCCAAAACACGGCAGGCTGTGAACGGGCCTAATCTGGTATGGGCCTCAATTTGCCCAAAACATGGTAGGCTGTTAACGGGCCAGCCCACTAGTGTCCGAAAAAACATGGTGGGCCTTTAGCTGGGCCAGCCTTTTCACCGGAATGGGACTCTGTTGGGCCGTGCCACGTGTTGATGTATCATAGGTGCCTCCTGTCCAGTGAGTGGATGACGTCTATCCGAACATTGAGCCGACACGTGTTTCCTCCGACCAATGAGAATTTTACACGTGGAAAGTTCCCATTGGTCCAGGCTATTAACGGGTTATCGGATCCAAAACCTAACCCGATAGCTTAACGGCGTCCCGTTACGGTGTATGCCACGTGTCGGTCACCCTTGACGAAAGCACTTCGATGATGCGCGAGTTATTGTCATGGAAGTGGACACTTCTATGATGATAATTTTGGTAATGTCATGGAACACTTCTATGACAGCACAGGCATGACTACCTTGATTCTGTCATAAATTTGTCATGGATGTACATGCACGACAGAAAACGTGACCTACTGTGACAAACACGTATCATCACAGAAGTGTATTTTTTTGTAGTGTGAGGCATGGTTCGCAAGCATCAAGTGATTCCAAAAGCCCATCAGCATGGAGTTTCTTCATGCGCTTTACACTAATATGATATAAACGGCAGTGCCACAAATAAGCTGCACTATCATTATTAAACTTATATCTTTTGACTTCAATACTATGAATATGTGTATCACTAATATCGAGATTCAATAAAAATAGACCACTCATCAAGGGTGCATGACTGACGGTGTCCTAGACTAGGGGGTACTCATCACATCGTCTCCCGATCAGTTGGATTGGGCCGAGGACCCCCATGGCTGCATACTCATGGGCCAGTTCAGACAGCTGCCGCATACAAGGAAGATTCCACAAGACTTGGCGATCAAGACAAGGACTCCACCCCACCGGCGTATTCGGCTAGGACTCTTGTTATCCTAGGCCCCTGGTGCATTATATAAACCGCGGCCGGGCTAGTCGATAGATCATATACAGCATACATATACAACAATCATACCATAGGCTAGCTTCTAGGGTTTAGCCTCCTTAATCTCGTGGTAGATCTACTCTTGTACTACCCATATCATCAATATTAATCAAGCAGGACATAGGGTTTTACCTCCATCAAGAGGGCCCGAACCTGGATAAAACATCATGTCCCCTGCCTCCTGTTACCATCCACCTTAGACGCACAGTTCGGGACCCGCTACCCGAGATCCGCCGGTTTTGACACCGACATTGGTGCTTTCATTGAGAGTTTCGCTGTGTGATCGACAAAAGGATCGATGGCTCCCGTGCAGATCAACTGCGACTTCGGCATCTTCGTCACCAGTTCGACTGGTCACCTTGGTTCGACCAAGAATTGCGCCCCGTGTTCGGATCACCATGTTCGGACGAGGGCCTTCATCAAACATCAACTCCTATCTCTATCAAGATCACGAAGGAATTATCTATAGAGCTCGGGGGCTCAACGTCAACATTGCCCTCAAGCGATCGTGCTGTTTTTTTTGGACAACAAACTCGTATCTGCCGCCACCACCTCTTCGAGTATCGCTTTGACGATCGCTTTGGTGGAATTGTGCGGAATTGGGTCTATAACAACCCTGGAAAATTTCGTCGAGTTCCGATAGAGGAATCTCTGGCAATCCACGATATACCGGAGCCCTGCCAAATCTAGATGGGAATTTGGATGAGTTTAGGGCGTGGTGTCCAGCTTCTAGCTCGGACGTCCTTTGGAAGATCCAACCGTTGATCGGCTGCGGAATTCCTATATCTACCACCTCTCAAAATTTCAGGTCGATCCGACCGTCCAAACTCCGGGAACCTTCCGATTAGTGCATCACTTTTCGGATCTATTTTCTGCGTGAAAACGAATCCGACCCGAGTTCATCTTTTTTATGAACGGGATTTCGGACATCCCTTTTGAAGGAAGTTTTGTATGGGGTATTGTGTTTTGTTCCCGAACACACCCCACTAACTTTAAGATCTTTTGAACATGATCTTCAACATCATACTGGTGTCAAACCAGTCCGGCAATATTACTC
Source organism: Triticum urartu (assembly GCF_056163025.1). Classification (NCBI taxonomy): domain Eukaryota; kingdom Viridiplantae; phylum Streptophyta; class Magnoliopsida; order Poales; family Poaceae; genus Triticum; species Triticum urartu. Next base: position 209,702,054 of record NC_141873.1, on the reverse strand, counting down.
CACGGCTGCCGACCTGCGCTAGACACGCCGTCACTTTAGCCGAGCTCAACTTCTTCGGATCATCATCTCGGCAAGCCGAACAAGAGTCCGGCATCATGAAGGATAAATCATCATCAACATTGCCGCCCCACGGATTACACGGAGCGGGCATACCGGCATCGCCGCACGGTCGCTTCATCAAGCCGGCATCGACCACGTCACGACCTGCATCGACAGGGCCGCACTATTGCTTCTTCAAACTGGTGTCCATCATGCCAACCTACTTCGACATCTCGGCTGGACCGGGGGCTTCGCCATCTCTTTATCAACCTACTCCGGACACTTCGGCGTCACTAGCCGACCAGCTCTGTCACGTTAGCTGGACCGAGGGCTTTGCCTCGACGAGCCAACCTTTACCAACATTGCCATGCCGTCGTTTTATCGCCCATCAGGCAATGGGTGTGCGGAGTGAGTCCCAATTTTGGGAATCGCCTTCCTTCGGATTGCTACAACAAGTAAACCATGTGCTATTAATCCCAGTATTTTTTGCTTGTTTGGGTTCATTTTTCCCAAGGAATTATTACTCTGGTTTGTCCATGATATGTACACAGGTCTATCAAATGGTGACCGCATTAACGAAGGTCGCGTGGTGGTTCGATCAATTTCCGTACATAGTCCGGCGAACGCCGCATCCGGAGCTCAGACCGACCTGTGAATTCAGGCTTTGCCACGCCTTTACTACATCACGCCGACACCCTGCATCGACATTGACTTCGGCGCCAGGCCATATTTCTTTTATTACTCACTTTGCATAAATTATTTATTATGCAACGTTTCTTTTAATTATCACTATTACTATTATCTCCGGTTGGCACTATTTTTTGTGCACAGAAAAATGATCCAGGGACTTCGGCGTCACTCTTCCGGTCTGCATTGACCGTGCTATGTCACCACTTCGGCGTGTCGAGCTCTCCGCTCCGCCACCTCGGGACCAGCTTGGGGGATGGAACCTTGCCCCGCATCAAGCTCGGATCGCGTCATCAATACCGAACACATTAACCAGCTAAGTCGCTTTCATGCTCAAAGCTTTAATTTCTAATTTGTGCTCGGTTCGACCAAGCATTATACTTTTTTGGAAAAAAGTTGCTTGTAAAAAATTTCCTTGTCCAAACTTTGTTTGTGACGCATAAATTCAAATACCCCGTTTACTTGGGGGCTTCCTTTATGAAGCTTTTCCTGTTGCATATGATTATACTTGTACGGCTTCGTTCCTTGTTCGTGTATTATGCCACAATATGCACCATATTGACTTAAGCGATTTGCAAGCTGGGTTGCCTCGCTCCTGTGTTTACCCCTACGTTCCCGATTGTTCGGCTAGGGAGTAAAGGGAGCACCTCTGCGATTGTCGCGATTGGGTCAACCGAGCCGGACCTCAGACTGGGTGAAGCCGAAAGCTAGTGCTCTTATAGTTTTCAATGATGGTCGGCACACAACGGAACTCATGAGTACAAAAAATCTATTGCACAAGTCTCATAATAACAATGAGCACCGAAGAAAGGTATCGGTGGGGGTACTGTTTTCTTCGAAGATGCTTCTCACACTTCACGGTAATATAGCATAAGTTCCCTGAGCGCGCTTTGTCTGTTACAGCCTTATGGCCTGATTGCCTGGTTATTGGAAACACCATCGTTATTCTCGACCAATGGAGTACATAACACTTTTCGGTCCTTGACCGAAGAGGGAGAAGCTGACGGTCGGTTAAGACGCGTTTAAAGTTCGGTTGAACATAGATATGATATAAGTACTTTAGTACATGCAATCATTCTTCTAACCAAGTCACTTGGGGGCTCTTAAGTTTATTTGAGCCGTTTTATAATAAGTGTTCTTCTTCTTAGTCGTTGCAAAGTTTTATTATTATTTATCACTCCTTTTTTCGACGCGAGTGTGCGATCACTAGCCGGGGAGCCTAATTTCTCTCTCAAAGCTGCTAGAGTTTAGTTTGCTAAACTGTCCTAATGAGAAGTACTCCGCCCTCGGGATAGGAGGTTGAAGCCGTAGGCTGACCCGCTCAAAGTCTTGAGATAGGATGTATCATGTTAAAGCACGACAGAAGCACTTCTTTTTTCTAAGACCAATTTTCGGATTGGCACCGAACACTTGATCTTGTTCGGACGTCATGTTTTTACTGACGTTTCTTGGTTTTTCAAGCTTTTTGGCACTTTTAAACTATTTGTGCTTTTCCAGCACTAGTCTCGCAGTGCAACGCCGGACACCTTTAGGGATTCAGCAAAAACATTCTCAGATATTGCTATATATGCATCGGTTTCGAATTGTGTCTTCGGTCAATAGTTGGGTTGCCCGGCTCCTGCACTTGCTTCCTACGTTCTGTTTTGTTCGGCTAAGCGTGCAAAGGGAGAACCACTGCGATTGTGCTTCCAGCTCACATGGTTAAGCACCTCAGTGGAGAAAGCCGAAAACTGACTGTCACAATAAGCGTAAACCAGTCAGCGATCCGATGACTATGTTAAATGACGGGCCGTTCATAACATTGGCCGAAATGTTTACGGCTTGACCCCGACTGTCGCCAAACACTACCGGGGGCTATTAACTGGCCTCCCAAACTAAATCCTCGATATTTTGCTCTTACATTAGAGCTGAGGTTTAATGATCATGCTTAGCATGACAACCCAAAGAAAGGAACCGATAGCGGGACTATTTTCTTTGGAAGACATTTCTTCTGTTAAACAGTAATATAACTCTCTGCGTACCTTTGTTTATAAAACCGTATGGCCAGATTGCCTTGTTTGTTGTAAATCTTTGCCCTCATAAAGGTTTTATAAAGTAGGACAAACACTCATCGGCTACTGGCCGAGGAGGTGGAAGCCGATGGTCGGTTAACAAAGTTTTGTACAATGCGGATCTGAGCATTAATGACGTAAAGCACTTGGATACATCGAGTCATTACACATAATTTGTGATTTTACTATGGATATTGATCCTTAATTCGGCCACCCGTGCCCGCATTAAGGCTCGGGGGCTACTGGGCTTCGGGCTTATTATTTACAAATATTAAAGGGGCACATCGATCCCCTGATCTGGTGTTGCCACCCGACCAGTGTCTCGGGGGCTACTGCATTGCTTGTCCAATGCAGAAAATTTTATGTGCAATATAGTTTCCGAGGAGATTTTGATCCTCAGGTTGGTCGGCCACACCCAGACTGAGTCTCAAGGACTGAGCACGCCGCTTTTAGTGACCCAAAGTATTCTGCCGAGCTTGGACTTGATCCTTAGGCCGATTTTGCAAATCAACCTGAGTCTCAGCGGCTACTAGGATCAGCGGTCTTACGTCATCCTTCAGGTGCATCTCGGGTTTTAGTCCGATACACACCTTGAGGGCTACTGGCTATATATCTCGGCAGAGAATAAATTGCACCAACAAAAAATATTCACAAAAATCGGCCCACATTCGGGGTGGTGCACCACCTCGGAAGCAGTCCGGCATAAAGCTCGGGCGCTAGTGGCTGGCTCCGTAGAGGGCATTTCTGGCGTTAAGCTCGGCTAAACTCCTTCAAACTTTTTTGAACCAAGGTGATATGACACCTCGGATATAGTCCGGCGTTGGAGCTCGGATACATAGTCCGGCGTTGGAGCTCGGATACATAGTCCGGCGTTGGAGCTCGGATACATTCTGGCGTTAGAGCTGGGAAGCGGTCCGGCATTGGTGCTCGGCTGCAAAAGATACCTCGAATACAGTCCGGCGTTAGAGCTCGGACGCAAGAGGACACTGCCTCCCGGGAACAACTTCAAACCCGAGGTGTGGCATAAAAATAATAAGGCATTGATAAAGGCCGGAAACTTAAAGGGGCTCCTCGGATACCCGACATGTAAACTCGCCGAATGCATTTCGGCGATCCTCAAGATCGAAGATGAGAAGATTTGTTGAACCAGTTTTCAGGACCGTCAACCGAAGATGAAGAACAGTTCGGAAGAATCGAGGAGCGTCCCTAACTTGAAGACCGGTTCAGGGGGCTACTGACGGTGTCCTGGACTAGGGGGTACTCATCACATCATCTCCCGATCAGTTGGATTGGGCCGAGGACCCCCATGGCTGCATACTCATGGGCCAGTTCGGACAGCTGCCGCATACAAGGAAGATTCCACAAGACTTGGCGATCAAGACAAGGACTCCACCCCACCGGCGTATTCGGCTAGGACTCTTGTTATCCTAGGCCTCTGGTGCATTATATAAACCGCGGCCGGGCTAGTCGATAGATCATATATAGCATACATATACAACAATCATACCTAGGCTAGCTTCTAGGGTTTAGCCTCCTTGATCTCGTGGTAGATCTACTCTTGTACTACCCATATCATCAATATTAATCAAGCAGGACGTAGGGTTTTACCTCCATCAAGAGGGCCCGAACCTGGGTAAAACATCGTGTCCCCTGCCTCCTGTTACCATCCACCTTAGACGCACAGTTCGGGACCCGCTACCCGAGATCCGCCGGTTTTGACACCGACAATGACCATAAAACATATTACTCATATAAATAGAACAACCATTATTCTCTTATTTAAATGAATAACTGTCTCGCATCAAACAAGATCCAGATATAATGTTCATGCTTAATGTGCACCAAATAACAATTATTCAGGTCTAATACTAATCCCGAAGGTAGATGTAGAGGTAGCGTGCCGACCGCGATCACATCGACTTTGGAACCATTTCCCACGCGCATCGTCACCTCGTCCTTAGCCAATTTTTGCTTAATCCATAGCCCCTATTTCGAGTTGCAAATATGAGCAAAAGAAACAGTATGAAATACCCAGGCGCTACTGTGAGCATTAGTAAGGTACACATCAATAACATGTATATCAAATATACCTTTCACTTTGCCATCCTTCTTATCCACCAAATACTTGGGGCAGTTCCGCTTCCAGTGACCAGTCCCTTTGCAGTAGAAGCACTCAGTCTCGGGCTTAGGTCCAGACTAGGGCTTCTTCACTTGAGCAGCAACTTGCTTGCCGTTCTTCTTGAAGTTGTCCTTCTTCCCTTTGCCCTTTTTTCTTGAAACTAGTGGTCTTGTTAACCATCAACACTTGATGCTCCTTCTTGATTTCTACCTCCGTAGCTTTTAGCATCGCGAAGAGCTCGGGAATTGTCTTATCCATCCCTTGCATATTATAGTTCATCATGAAGCTTTTGTAGCTTGGTGGCAGTGATTGAAGAACTCTGTCAATGACACTATCATCAGGAAGATTAACTCCCAGTTGATTCAAGTGGTTGTGGTACCCAGACATTCTGAGTATATGTTCACTGACAGAACTATTCTCCTCCTTCTTGCAGCTATAGAACTTATTGGAGACTTCATATCTCTCAATTCGGGCATTTGCTTGAAATATTAACTTCAACTCCTGGAACATCTCATATGCTCCATGACGTTCAAAACGTCGTTGAAGTCCCGATTCTAAGTTGTAAAGCATGGCACACTGAACTATCGAGTAGTCATCAGCTTTGCTCTGCCAGACGTTCATAACATCTGGTGTTGCTCCTGCAGCGGGCTTTGCACCTAGCGGTGCTTCCAGGACATAATTTTTCTGTGCAGCAATGAGTATAATCCTCAAATTACGGACCCAGTCCGTGTAGTTGCTACCATCATCTTTCAACTTAGCTTTCTCTAGGAATGCATTAAAATTCAAAGGAACAGTAGCACGGGCCATTTATCTACAACAACATAGAGTTGAAAAATACTATCAGGTACTAAGTTCATGATAAATTAAAGTTCAATTAATCATATTACTTAATTACTCCCACTTAGATAGACATCCCTCTAGTCATCTAAATGATCACGTGATCCATATCAACTAAACCATGTCCGATCATCACGTGAGATGGAGAAGTTTTCAATGGTGAACATCACTATGTTGATCATATATACTATATGATTCACTCTGGACCTTTCGGTCTAAGTGTTCTGAGGCCATATCTGCATATGCTAGGCTCGTCAAGTTTAACCTGAGTATTCTGCTTGTGCAAAACTGGCTTGCACCCGTTGTATGTGAATGTAGAGCTTATCACACCCGATCATCACGTGATGTCTCGACACAACGAACTGTAGCAGTGGTGCATACTCAGGGAGAACACTTATACCTTGAAATTTAGTGACAGATCATCTTATAATGCTACCGCCATACTAAGCAAAATAAGATGCATAAAAGATAAACATCACATCCAATCAATATAAGTGATATTATTTGGCCATCATCATCTTGTGCCTTTGATCTCCATCTCCAAAGCACCGTCATGATCACCATCGTCACTGGGTTGACACCTAGATCTCCATCGTAGCATCATTGTCATCTCGCCAACTATTGCTTCCACAACTATCGCTACCGCTTAGTGATAAAGTAAAGCAATTACATGGTGATTGCATTTCATACAATAAAGCGACAACCATATGGCTCCTGCCAGTTGCCTATAACTTTGCTACAAAACATGATCATCGGATACAACAATTTATATAATCACGTCTTGACCATATCACATCACTACATGCCCTGCAAAAACAAGTTAGACGTCCTCTAATTTGTTGTTGCAAGTTTTACATGGCTGCTACGGGCTTAGCAAGAATCCGTTCTTACGTACGCATGAAAAACCACAATGATTTTTCGTCAAGTGTGTTGTTTTAACCTTCAACAAGGACCGGGCGTAGTCACACTCGATTCAACTAAAGTTGGAGAAACGGACAACCACTAGCCACATGTGTGTGAAGCACGTCGGTAGAACCAGTCTCATGAACGCGTTCATGTAATGTCGTTTTGGGCCACTTCATCCAACAATATCGCCGAATCAAAGTATGACATCATGTTAAGCAGTATAACTATTATCGCCCACAACTCTTTGTGTTCTACTCGTGCATATAACATCTATGCATGGACCTAGCTCGGATGCCACTGCTGGGGAACACAGTATTTCAAAATTTTCCTACGATCACGCAAGATCTATCTAGGAGATGCATAGCAACGAGAGGGGAGAGTGTGTCTACGTACCCTCGTAGACCGAAAGCGGAAGCGTTCAGTAACGCGGTTCATGTAGTCGAACATCTTCGCGATCCAATCGATCAAGTACCGAACGCACGGCACCTCCTCGATCTGCACACGTTCAGCTCAGTGATGTCCCTAGTACTCTTGATCCAGCTGAGGCCGAGGGTGAGTTCCATCAGCACAACGGCATGTCGACTGTGATGATGAAGTTACTGACGCACGGCTTCGCCTAAGCATTATGACAATATGAGCGAGGTGTAAAACTATGGAGAGGGCACCGCACACGGCTAAAGATCAACTTGTGTGTCTATGGGGTGCCCCCCTCCCCCGTATATAAAGGAGGGGAGTAGGAGGAGGGTCAGCCACAAGGGGCGCGCCCAAGGGGGGAATCCTACTCCTAGTAGGAGTAGGTTCCCCCCTTTCCTAGTCCTAGTAGGAGAAGAAGGAAGGAGAGGAAGAAGAGGAAAGGGGGGCCGGCCCCCCTTTCCCTAGTCCAATTCGGTTTGAGCTAGGGGACGCGCGCCACACCTTGGTCTGCCTCCTCTCTTCCACCATTAGGCCCATGAGGCCCAATAACTTCCCGGGGGGGTTCCGGTAACCCCCGGTACCCTGAAACTTATCTGAAACGACCCGGTGTCCGAATGTAGCCTTCCAATATATTAATATTTATGTCTCGACAATTTCGATACACCTCGCCATGTCCGTGATCTCATTTGGGACTCCGAACAACCTTCGGTACATCAAATCACATAACTCATACTACATATCGTCATTGAACGTTAAGCGCGCGGACCCTACGGGTTCGAGAACTATGTAGACATGACCGAGACACATCTCCGGTCAATAACCAATAGCGGAACCTAGATGCTCATATTGGTTCCTACCTATTCTACAAAGATCTATATCGGTCAAACCGCACAACAACATACATTGTTCCTTTGTCATCGGTATGTTACTTGCGCGAGATTCGATCATCGGTATCATCATACCTAGTTCAATCTCATCACCAGCAAGTCTCTTTAGTCGTTCCATAATGTATCATGCCACAACTGACTCATTAGTTGCAATGCTTGCAAGGCTTATAGTGATGTGCATTACCGAGAGGGCCCAGAGATACCTCTCCGACAATCGGAGTGACAAATCCTAATGTCGATCTATGCCAACTCAACAAACACCATCTGAGACACCTGTAGAGCATCTTTATAATCACCCAGTTATGTTGTGATGTTTGATAGCACACTAAATGTTCCTACGGTATTCAGGAGTTCCATAATCTCATAGTCATAGGAACATGTATAAGTCATGAAGAAACCAATAGCAATAAACTAAACGATCATAGTGCTAAGCTAATGGATGGGTCTAGTCCATCACATCATTCTCTAATGATGTGATCCCGTTCATCAAATGACAACACATGTCCATGGCTAGGAAACTTAACCATCTTTGATTAACGAGCTAGTCAAGTAGAGGCATACTAGGGACACTCTGTTTGTCTATGTCTTCACACATGTACTAAGTTTCCGGTCAATACAATTCTAGCATGAATAATAAACATTTATCATGATATAAGGAAATATAAATAACAACTTTATTATTGCCTCTAGGCATATTTCCTTCACCAATTACCCCCAACCACCTCTCTAAAGCAGATCCAAATAAATTGAGCGGACACACAAGAGAAGAAGATGTGATTCGAGTCTTTGGGGACACCATAGAGTGGGCATAGGCCGTTACCAAGGCCATTGCGCTTCCGAACCTCCACCCCTGATGGGGTCCGCCCGTGAATCCATTGCCACATGAAGATCTGAATCTTCAGAGGCAGGCGGATAGACCATACCGTCGTAAGAGGAGGGGGCAGAGGAGGGCGCAATGGCCTGGTAGAGGGACTTGGTGGAGAATTGGCCAGACGGTTCAAGGCGCCACCGAACTAAATCCAGGCCGGTGTCCACCACAGGCTGGTGGAGGGCGATGCGGTCAAGCAACTCATGCCAAGTGGCAGAGTCCGGAGGCCCAAATGGCTTTCGGAAGGCGAGGCGCCCTAAGTCAATAAGGGCCCGTTCAACGGAGATCCAAGGATCAACCACGATGGAGAATAGGTTGGGGAAGCGCGTGGCGAAGGGGGTGTCTCCCGCCTATCGGTCGAACCAGAACAGAATAGCCCCAGACCAACCGAGATGGATGTCCCAATGCAAAGAACCAGGAGTAATTGAATGACCGACTGCCAGAACTAGGAGCCGCCCGATCTCTGACAGAAGGCGAGGGGTTGTCCACGAAGGTATTTGTTTCGGATGATGTCTAACCAGAGGCCACCCTGCCCTTGCGAAATACGCCATAGCCATCGGGATAAGAGGGCGATGTTCATGCTCTTAGAGCACATGATCCCGAGGCCCCCTTGATCATGAGGCTTGCAGATGTCCGACCAGCTAACCATATGGTATTTCTGCTTATTGTTGTCGCCCGCCCAGTAGAAATGAGACTGAACCCTGGCGATCTCATGATGTAGAGTCTCGTGCAAGCTATAGAAGCTCATGAGGAACAAGAGGAGGCAGGAAAGGGAGGAGTTGATGAGAATCGTTCGGGCCGCCTTCGACGGCCATCTACCCTGCCAAGGCTCAATGCACGTCCAAAGGTTGGCCACGGTCGGGCGCAGGTCGGCAACGGTGAGCCAAGAATCACGAATGGGCGTCCCCAAGTAGGTCGTGGGTAATATGGTCCGCAAGAAGGGTCACCCTGTTGGCGTACCCTTTCGCCAAGATCCGGAAGATCACATTGATCACCGTGATCGGACGAAACTGGCGGATGTCGGACGCGCCAGGCACTTTAGGGATGAGTGAAATGATTTCATAGTTGAGGCGGTCGAGGTCAATGGACCCAACGTAGAACTCGTCGAAGATGGCCATGATCTCAGGCTTAATCACATTCCAGAAGGTCGGGAAGAACTTCACGGGGAGAACGTCGGGGCCCGGGGTCGAGGAGGGGTTCATAACTCTAATGGCCGCCCAAACCTCGCCCTCGGAGAAAGGGGTCGTAAGGGCCGGGTTGGCCGGCCCAGCAATCAGGAGCTAGAGACAAACCGCCCTAGGGGAGGCAGAAAAGAGGTTCTTATATAACCCGTCGACGTGAGCCCGAATGTCACGAGGGGACTGCAAGAGAGCAGCACCATCCCAGAGCATAGGGATGGTGTTGCATCTAAGGCGATCGTTAGCAATGGCTTGAAAGTAGGTCGTGTTCGCGTCGCCTTTCAAGATCCATTTCTGGGAGCCACGCAGACGCTAATAAGCCTCCTCGTCGGTGTAGATGATGGAGAGCTGATCCTCCAAGTCGTATCGGTAGAGCCACTCATCTGGGGAGAGGCCGGCCGCGTCAGCCCGGAGGTCAAGGGCTTGGATGGCGGACAGCAGAGCCTTCTTGCGCTCGCGGAGACCGGGACCAAGGTTGGCGCCCACACCTTCATAAATTTCCAGCTACTTTTGGCACAGCACTGCCACGAGTCTATTGCCGGAGGGGGTGATGTCTACTACACAACCTTCTTCTTGTAGACATTGTTGGGCCTCCAAGTGTAGAGGTTTGTAGGGCAGTAGCAAATTTCCCTCAAGTGGATGACCTAAGGTTTATCAATCCGTGGGAGGCGTAGGATGAAGATGGTCTCTCTCAAACAACCCTGCAACCAAATAACAAAGAGTCTCTTGTGTCCCCAACACACCCAATACAACGGTAAATTGTATTGGTGCACTAGTTCGGTGAAGAGATGGTGATACAAGTGCAATATGGATGGTAGATAAAGGTTTTTGTAATCTGAAAATATAAAAACAGAAAGGTAGCAAGTGGTAAAAGTGAGCACAAACGGTATTGCAATACTAGGAAACAAGGCCTAGGGTTCATACTTTCACTAGTGCAGGTTCTCTCAACAATAATAACATAATTGGATCATATAACTATCCCTCAACATGCAACAAAGATTCACTCCAAAGTCACTAATAGCGGAGAACAAACGAAGAGATTATGGTAGGGTACGAGACCACCTCAAAGTTATCCTTTCTGATCGATCTATTCAAGAGTTCGTAGTAAAATAACATGAAGCTATTCTTTCCATTCAATCTATCCTAGAGTTCATACTAGAATAACACCTTAAGACACAAATCAACCAAAACCCTAATGTCACCTAGATACTCCAATGTCACCTCAAGTATCCATGGGTATGATTATACGATATGCATCACACAATCTCAGATTCATCTATTCAACCAACACAAAGAACTTCAAAGAGTGCCCCAAAGTTTCTACCAAAGAGTCAAGATGAAAACGTGTGCCAACCCCTATGCATAAGTTCACCAGGTCACGGAACTCGCAAGTTGATCACCAAAACATACATCAAGTGGATCACATGATATCCCATTGTCATCACAGATAAGCACGTGCAAGACATACATCAAGTGTTCTCAAATCCTTAAAGACTCAATCCGATAAGATGACTTCAAAGGGAAAACTAAATCCATTACAAGAGCGTACAGGGGGAGAAACATCATAAGATCCAACTATAATAGCAAAGCTCGCGATGCATCAAGATCGTATCACCTCAAGAACGCGCGCGCGCGAGAGGGAGAGAGAGAGAGAGAGAGAGAGAGAGAGAGAGAGAGAGATCAAACACATAGCTATTGGTACATACCCTCAGCCCCAAGGGTGAACTACTCCCTCCTCGTCATGGAGAGCGCCGGGATGATGAAGATGGCCACCGGAGAGGGATTCCCCCTCCGACAGGGTGGCGGGATGGGTCTAGATTGGTTTTCGGTGGCTACGGAGGCTTCTGGCGGCGGAACTCCCGATCTATTCTGTCCCACTATGTTTTTAGGGTATATGGACATATATAGGCGAAAGAAGTTGGTCAGGGGAGCCACGAGGGGCCCACGAGGGTGGGGGCGCGCCCATGGGCAGGCGTGCCTCCCTGCCTCGTGGCCACCTCGAAGCTTCCGTGGCGTCTACTCCAAGTCTCCTGGATTGCTTCCATTCCAAAAATAACTCTCCCGAAGGTTTCATTCCGTTTGGACTCCATTTGATATTCCTTTTCATCGAAACACTGAAATAGGCAAGAAAACAGCAATTTGGGCTGGGCCTCCGGTTAATAGGTTAGTCCCAAAAATAATATAGAAGTGTATAATAAAGCCCATAAACATCCAAAACAGATAATATAATAGCATGGAGCAATCAAAAATTATAGATACGTTGGAGACGTATCAGGGGGCGGGGTGGGGGAGGGAATGGGCCTCAGCCCAACGAGCACCGATGACCTCCATGAAGCCGGTTTGGGATAGCCAAAATATCTTGAACCGGAAGCGACGAGGGATGGGAGGGCGCTCGTCGGTGGAGGACAGGAGGACGGGGACGTGGTCGGAACCAATCCGGGTGGTGGCCCGGAGGGACGCCAAGGGGAAGCAGAGGTCCCAATCCGGGGAAACTAGGACCTGGTCCAGGATGGACTGGGTCAGGGAAGCCTAGTGGTTGGTCCTGGTGAACCTGGCACCAACCCTATCTATCTCGCTGATACGTCTCCATCGTATCTACTTTTCCAAACACTTTTGCCCTTGTTTTGGACACTAACTTGTATGATCTGAATGGAACTAACCCGGACTGACGCTGTTTTCAGCAGAATTGCCATGGTGTTGTTTTATGTGCAGAAAACAAATATTCTCGGAATGACCTGAAACTCCACAGAACATCTTAGAAAAAATAATAAAAAATCCTCACCAAAAATGAAGACTAGGGGGCCCACACCCTTCTCACGAGGGTGGGGCCCCCCCCAGGGCGTGCCCCCCTACCTCGTGGGCCCCCTGGATGCCCTCCGACGCCAACTCCAACTCTATATATTTGCTTTCGGAGAGAAAAAACAAGAGAGAAGAAATCATCGCGTTTCACTATACGGAGCCGCCGCCAAGCCCTAAAACCTCTCGGGAGGGCTGATCTGGAGTCCGTTCGGGGCTCCGGAGAGGGGGATTCGTCGCTGTCGTCATCATCAACCATCCTCAATCACCAATTTCATGATGCTCACCGCCGTGCGTGAGTAATTCCATCGTAGGCTTGCTGGACGGTGATGGGTTGGATGAGATTTATCATGTAATCAAGTTAGTTTTGTTAGGGTTTGATCCCTAGTATCCACTATGTTCTGAGATTGATGTTGCTATGACTTTGCTATGCTTAATGCTTGTCACTAGGGCCCGAGTGCCATGATTTCAGATCTGAACCTATTATGTTTCCATGAATATATGTGAGTTCTTGATCCTATCTTGCAAGTCTATAGTCACCTATTATGTGTTATGATCCAGCAACCCCGAAGTGACAATAATCGGGACCACTCCCGGTGATGACCATAGTTTGAGGAGTTCATGTATTCACTATGTGCTAATGCTTTGTTCCGGTTCTCTATTAAAAGGAGGCCTTAATATCCCTTAGTTTCCAATAGGACCCCACTGCCACGGGAGGGTAGGACAAAAGATGTCATGCAAGTTCTTCTCCATAAGCACGTATGACTATATACGGAATACACGCCTACATTACATTGATGAATTGGAGCTAGTTCTGTGTCACCCTATGTTATGACTGTTACATGATGAACCGCATCCGGCATAATTATCCATCACTGATCCGGTGCCTACGAGTTTTTCCATATACTGGTTTACGCTTATTTACTTTGCCGCTGCTACTGTTACAATCACTACAAAATACCAAAAACATTACTTTTGATGTCTTTACTTTTGTTGCCGCTACCACCACTATCATATTACTTTGCTACTAAACACTTTGCTGCAGATACTAAGTTTCCAGGTGTGGTTGAATTGACAACTCAGCTGCTAATACTTGAGAATATTCTTTGGCTCCCCTTGTGTCAAATCAATAAATTTGGGTTGAATACTCTACCCTCGAAAGCTGTTGCGATCCCCTATACTTGTGGGTTATCAAGACTAATTTCTGGCGCCATTGCCGGGGAGCATAGCTCTATTCTTTGAGTCACTTGGGATTTATATCTATTGGACACTATGAAGAACTTGAGAGATCCAAAAACCAAGTTCCATCCCTCAACTACGAGGGGAGGTAAGGAACTGCCATCTAGCTCTACACTTGATTCACCTTCTGCTATGAGTAAGTTTGCGACACCTACACCTGCTTCTGCTATTCGTTCTGATATGTCGCATGTTATTGATGATGCCACTTCTACTATGCATGATACTTATGATGAAACTGCTTCTATGCCTGATACTACTGTGCCCCTTGGTGAATTTCTTGATGAACAAATTGCTAGGGCTAGAGAAAAAGAAATTATTGAATCTGAATACGATGATGATAGTGATGATGAAAATATGCCTGTTATTCCTGAGGGTTATCTTTTTGATATGGAATCTTCTGCCGCTATTTTAGCTTGCAAAGATAGATATGAGCTTAAGTGGTTATTAATTAAATTGAACAAAGAATCACTTAGAGATAAAATGAAACCCGACCCTGCTTTTGCTACTTCACCTATTTGTGTTCCTGATAGGGATTATGAATTCTCTGTTGATCCTGATATAATTACTTTGGTTGAATCTGATCTGTTTTATGGCTATGAATCTGAAACTGTTGTGGCACATCTTACTAAATTAAATGATATAGCTGCCCTGTTTACTAATGATGAGAGATCGCGTTACTTCTATATACTCAAAATATTTCCGTTCTCATTAAAGGGTGATGCTAAGATATGGTTTAATTCTCTTGATCCTGGTTGTGTGCGTAGTCCCCAGGATATGATTTATTACTTCTCTGCTAAATATTTCCCTGCTCATAAGAAACAAGCTGCTTTGAGGGAAATATACAACTTCGTGCAAATTAAAGAAGAGAGTCTCCCACAAGCTTGGGGGAGGCTTCTCAAGTTACTTAATGCTTTGCCTGATCATCCTCTTAAGAAACCTGAAATACTTGATATCTTTTATAATGGACTAACCGATGCTTCCAGAGATTACCTGGATAGTTGTGCTGGTTCTCTTTTCAGGGAAAGAACACCGGATGAAGCTGAAATTCTATTGAATAATATGTTGACAAATGAAAATAATTGGGCACCTCTTGAGCCAGCTCCTGCTCCAATTACTGAGCCTATTATTAAACCAACTCCGAAGAAGAGAGGTGTTCTATTTCTCAGTCCCGAAGATATGCAAGAGGAAAAGAAATCTATGAAAGAAAAAGGTATTAAAGCTGAAGACATTAAGAATTTACCTCCTAATGAAGAAATACATGGTCTTAATATACCGCCTGTTGAAGAAACATATGATCTCAATTCTTTATTTACTGAAGAACCTCCTGATCCCGATATCCCGACACAGGTAGTAAAGGTAAATTCTCTCTATAGATATGATAAAGCAGAAGTCCCTCCTACTAAAATTGCTAGTCAGTGATTCGATGAGTTTGATAACTTTATGTTTAAGCAAGACGACTTCAATGCTTATTTTGGTAGACAATTAAAAGAAAATGCTTATATGATTAGACGCTTGGGTCATTATATGGCTAATATTAAAGGTGAACTTAAACCTGTTAGCAAACATGCTTCTATGGTTACCACTCAAATAGAACAAGTACTTAAGGCTCAAAAAGAAGTGCTTGATGAAATGAATAGTAAGAAAAATGATTATGCTGTTAGAGTGGCTACTAGAACTGGTAGAATGACTCAGGAACCTTTGTATCCTGAAGGCCACCCTAAGAGAATCGAGCAAGATTCTCAGAGAAATAATATTGATGTTCCTAGTTCTTATAAAAAGAAGAAGAAGAAAAATGATAGAACTGTGAGAACTTCTAGTGAACTTATTGCTGAACCACCTGATAATCCAAACGATATATCTATGTCTGATGCTGAAACACAATCTGGTAATGAACATGAACCTAATGAAAATATTAATAATGATGTTCATGATGATGCTCAACCTAGTAATGATAATGATGTAGAAATTGAAGCAGCTGTTGATCTTGATAACCCACAATCAAAGAATCAACGTTATGATAAAAGAGATTTTGTTGCTAGGAAACATGGTAAAGAAAGGGAACCTTCGTTTCAGAAACCCATGCCTTTTCCTCTGAAACCATCCAAGAAAAAGGATGATGAGGATTTTGAGTGCTTTGCTGAAATGATTAGGCCTATCTTTTAGCGTATGAGATTAACTGATGTGATCAAAACAAATCATGATGCTAAATATATGAAGGATATTACTAATAAAAGAAAGATACCGGAAACTGAAATTTCCACCATGCTTGCTAATTATACTTTTAAGGGTGGAATACCAAAGAAACTTGGAGATCCCGGAGTACCTACTATACCTTGCTCCATTAAAAGAAATTATATTAAAACTGCTTTATGTGATCTTGGAGCGGTGTTAGTGTTATGCCTCTCTCTTTATATCGTAGACTTGACTTGAATAAGTTGACACCTACTGAAATATCTTTGCAAATGGCTGATAAATCAACTGCTATACCTGTCGGTATTTGTGAGGATGTGCCTGTTGTGGTTGCAAACGTTACTATTTTAACGGACTTTGTTATTCTTGATATACCCGAGGATGATAGTATGTCTATTATTCTTGGAAGACCTTTTCTTAATACTGCAGGGGCTGTTATTGATTGCAACAAAGGCAATGTCACTTTTCATGTTAATGGTAATGAGCATACGGTACACTTTCCGAGGAAACAACCTCAAGTTCATAGTATCAACTCCATTGGAAAAATTCCATCGATTATAATTGGAGGTTTTGAATTTCCTCTTCCTACTGTCAAGAAGAAATATGATATACTTATTATTGGGGATGTGCATATCCCCATTGAGGTAACTTAGTGTTATTTGAAATTTCTCCGGTTTCATGATTATCGGAATGAGTTTGTTAACAAGACTTGATCAACCTTGTTAGTGGATTCTTTTTGATGAGCATGAGATGGATGAAACTAGAAGCACAACCTTCTGTACCCCACTTTTACTTTCTGTTATTTATATTAAATAAAGTAAAAATAGTATTTTCTGTCTGTTTCCTGACTTATCCGTGCAACATAAAAATATCCCGAAAATAAAAGTCCTCGGAATGACATGCCAATTTAATATGATTTTTTCGGGAATATTTGAGGATTTACTGTGCAAAAATTACCGCAGGAGGAGCTGCCACCTGGCCACGAGGGTGGTGGGCACCCCCCCCTCTAGGGCGCGCCCCCCTGCCTCGTGGGCCCACGGTGGACCTCCTCCACTTATCCCAGCACCCATCTTCTTCCTCTGTCTCACACAAACCCGAAAAACCAACTCAAGCACGAGTTCCAGCCACTTTTGCTGTGATTTTCGATCTCCTTGCTCAAAGCACCTCTCGCAAAACTGCTTGGGGAGATTGTTCCTTGGTATGTGACTCCTCCATTGGTCCAATTAGTTTTTGTTATAGTGCTTTATTCTTTGCAAATTTGTGTTGCATAGGTGACCATGTTCTTGAGCTTGCATGTCAAATTTATATGGTTCTAATTAAGTAGTTCTAATGCTTGATATAGGCTCTAGGCACTTGTAGGAGTAGTTTCTATCAGTTTTATTTAAGTTGGTTCACTTTTGTTTGAAGTTACTAAAAATTTCAGAATTTTTTAGAGAAAAACAATATGCTTAGGAAGATGTTCCAAGGTGGTTCCTCTAAGAAGCAAGGACACAGGATTGCTATGCACGATGCTGACGAGGATCCACCAAGAGACGCTCTAGTACGGCCTTGCGAATGGCCGTCGGAAAATTTTATGGACCGTGCAGGAATTAAAGAAGAGTTCAAAGCATATTTGCGCAATGCCAATCTTGAGGATTTTGAGGCTAACAAATGCCCCCAGTATCATGATCTCACAAGTTCATTTGTGAGGAGGTTTGAGTATTCATCTTCACGTAATTCTCCTTCAGTCATGTTTGATCTCTATGAAAAATCTTATACTATGGACTTAGAGGATTTCACTCTTGCATGCAAACTTCCATCATGGGGTAGTGTTAAGGATCCCCCTAAATCTGAATTTAGAAACTTTCTTGCTAGTATAACTGTGGGGGAATCTAGAGATATAACGCAGGCTACCATAGGGAGCATTCACTTTCCTGCTATACATTATTTTGCTCTCTTCATTGGTAGATGCATAAATGCTAAGGATGAAGCATGTCACATGTGTGTCCCTGATCTCAGCATTCTTAGGAGCGCTGTGTTAGGAGACCAATCTTATCATATGGGAGCCATTGTAGCTCGTAGGTTGCATCATAATAGACATAATGGAGATTTCTTTGGAGGAATCTATGCAACCCGCTTAGCTCATTTTCTTGAAATAGACATTCGTGAGGGTGATACGGAGTTGCCTCCTGCATATTTAGATTACGACTCTATGGCTTCGCACCAGTTTGTCGAGAGGCCTGAATCACCTCTCTTATATCATTTAATTTTTGATAAACGACGTGTTTTCCGTATTACTCTCCCTGCTCCTGCCTTCTTTGATTCACAGACAAAAAGAAGATATGTTATTACCAGAGAGGAGGCAGAAGAGTACAAGAGGAGAGCGGAGGCAGCTCGACTCCACGCTGCAGCTCAGCAGGCGATAACCGCTGCACATCAGTATGATCCCAACTATTCTTCGTCGCAGTACGACTCCAGCTACACCTATGGGTATCCGCCAGGCTATCCCTGGCAATAGACCAACTTAGGCCAAAAGCCTAAGCTTGGGGGAGTACGTATTTCTCACCGACATTACATTTATGTTCACACACACTCATTGCTAGATGTCGGTGCTCATACTTTTTCACTGTAATATCCATGCTAGTTTATTTTCTTTTTCCTGCTTTCTTCTTGTGTGTTTGTTAAACCTTAAGAAAAACCAAAAAAATAGTAGTAGTTTATTTTTCTGTTGTAGTAGTAATAATTAAAAAGAAAACCCAAAAATATTTCCCATTCTTCTTTTGCTTGTTGGGAGCTTTCCCGTGTAAATAGTTTTATTTCTTTTCTTTTCTTTGGGGGTCAGTAGGAGAAGACCATAATTAAATTGTTGAAGTGGCTCTTATATGCATTATTGTTGATTTAACCAAGAGCCCATTTTGCCTTGTCTTCTCCTGTTTATTGAATGCTCACAGATTCCAGCTTAGTCCAATGCACGTGCACTCTTATTATTATTCACACCGTTCGGTCATGCAAGTGAAGGGCAATTATGATGATATATGATGGACTGGCTGAGATGAGAAAAGCTGGTATGAACTCGACCTCTTTTGTTTTTGTAAATATGATGAGTCCCTCGTTCTTGATTCAGCTTATTATGAATAAACATGTTTGCAATGACAATTAGAGATCATAGTTGCTTGTGCCATGCTTAATTAGCTATGAGTTATAATGATTTACCTTGTGTGCCAACATGCTATTGAGATGATTATGATGCGGTATGATGGGGTGGTATCCTCCTTTGAATGATTTAAGTGACTTGACTTGGCACATATTCGCGCATGTAGTTGAACCAAAATCAACATAGCCTTCACGATATTTATGTTCATGGTGGATTATATCCTACTCATGCTTGCATCCAATGTTTATTAATTTTAATGCATGTACATGGCTGTTGTCGCTCTCTAGTTGGTCGCTTCCCAGTCTTTTGCTAGCCTTCACCTATACTAAGCGGGAATACTGCTTGTGCATCCAATCCCTTAAACCCCAAAGTTATTCCAGATAAGTCCACCATACCTTCCTATATGCGGTATCTACCTGTCGTTCCAAGTAAATTTGTATGTGCCAAACTCTAAACCTTCAAATAAACATTCTGTTTTGTATGCTCGAATAGCTCATGTATCAACCAAGGTTGTCCTTATCTTCCGTGTTAGGCGGGTTATTCTCAAGAGGAGTGGACTCCGCTCCTCACTCACAAGAAAATGGCTGGTCACTGGGATGCCCAGTCCCATGCTTTATGCAAACCAAATCAAAATTAATTGCAAACAAAACTCCCCCTGTGACCTGATGTATGTTGGAGGCACTCGTTGTTTCGAGCAAGCCATGGATTGATGCTTGTTGGTGGAGGGGGAGTATAAACTTTACCATTCTGTTTGGGAACCTCCTATAATGTGTTTAGCATGGAAGATATCGCCATCTCTTAGTTGTTACGTTGATAATGAAAGTATACCGCTCAAAATACAATTTATCTCTATTTCAAAACCGAGCTCTCGCACCTCTACAAATCCCTGCTTCCCTCTGTGAAGGGCCTATCCATTTACTTTTATGTTGAGTCATCACCCTCTTATTAAAAAGCACTAGCTGGAGAGCACAACCGTCATTTGCATTCATCACTGTTAATTTATATTGGGTATGGCTATGATTGGATCTCTTTTACCATGAATTATAATGTCTAGTCAGTCCTTGATCTTTAAAGGTGCTCTGCATTTATGTTTTGCGGTCTCAGAAAGGGCTAGCGAGATACCATCTTGTTATATCATATTATGATTGTTTTGAGAAAGTGTTGTCATTCGAGATTTATTATTATGACTTGCTAGTTGATTATGCTATTGATATGAGTAATTGTGAGACCTGAGAATTATTGCAAATGTGGTTAGTTATGATCTATGCTGAAAACTTGAATGCTGGCTTGACATAGTTACAACAACAAGAGCAAATAGAGTTGGTAAAAGTTTTTCTTTCTTTCAGTTTGTCACCTGAATTGCTTGAGGACAAGCAAGGGTTTAAGCTTGGGGGAGTTGATACGTCTCCGTCGTATCTACTTTTCCAAACACTTTTGCCCTTGTTTTGGACTCTAACTTGTACGATTTGAATGGAACTAACCCGGACTGACGCTGTTTTCAGCAGAATTGCCATGGTGTTGTTTTATGTGCAGAAAACAAATATTCTCGGAATGACCTGAAACTCCACGGAACATCTTAGAAAAAATAATAAAAAATCCGCACCAAAGATGAAGACCAGGGGGCCCACACCCTTCTCACGAGGGTGGAGGCGCCCCCCCTAGGGCGCGCCTCCTACCTCATGGGGCCCCTGGATGCCCTCCGACGCAAACTCCAACTCTATATATCTGCTTTCGGAGAGAAAAAAACAAGAGAGAAGAAATCATTGCATTTTACGATACAGAGCTGCCGCCAAGCCCTAAAACCTCTCGGGAGGGCTGATGTGGAGTCCGTTCGGGGCTCCGGAGAGGGGGATTCATCGCCGTCGTCATCATCAACCATCCTCCATCACCAATTTCATGATGCTCACCGCCGTGCGTGAGTAATTCCATCGTAGGCTTGCTGGACGGTGATGGGTTGGATGAGATTTATCATGTAATCGAGTTAGTTTTGTTAGGGTTTGATCCCTAGTATCCACTATGTTCTGAGATTGATGTTGCTATGACTTTGCTATGCTTAATGCTTGTCACTAGGGCCCGAGTGCCATGATTTCAGATCTGGACCTATTATGTTTCCATGAATATATGTGAGTTCTTGATCCTATCTTGCAAGTCTATAGTCACCTACTATGTGTTATGATCCGGCAACCCCGAAGTGACAATAATCGGGACCACTCCCGGTGATGACCATAGTTTGAGGAGTTCATGTATTCACTGTGTGCTAATGCTTTGTTCCGGTTCTCTATTAAAAGGAGGCCTTAATATCCCTTAGTTTCCAATAGGACCCCGCTGCCACGGGAGGGTAGGACAAAAGATGTCATGCAAGTTCTTTTCCATAAGCACGTATGACTATATACGGAATACATGCCTACATTACATTGATGAATTGGAGCTAGTTCTGTGTCACCCTATGTTATGACTGTTACATGATGAACCGCATCCGGCATAATTATCCATCACTGATTCGGTGCCTACGAGTTTTCCATATACTGGTTTACGCTTATTTACTTTCCCCTGCTACTGTTACAATCACTACAAAATACCAAAAACATTACTTTTGCTGTCTTTACTTTTGTCGCCGCTACCACCACTATCATATTACTTTGCTACTAAACACTTTGCTACAGATACTAAGTTTCCAGGTGTGGCTGAATTGACAACTCAACTGCTAATACTTGAGAATATTCTTTGGCTCCCCTTGTGTCGAATCAATAAATTTGGGTTGAATACTCTACGCTCGAAAGCTGTTGCGGTCCCCTATACTTGTGGGTTATCACTCGTGAAGGCCAAGATTACCAATGCAGTCATTAAACATTTGCATCTATGCAAAGTTGACATGCGCATTGCTCTAGTCCTCCATGAAGCGGAGGAGGTTAAAATCGCCCCCGACAACCACGGGGAGGGAAGCGGCCGAAACCTTCCGGCGAAGCTCCTCAATGAAGGCGGCAGACCTACTATGGTCTGTTGGGCCGCAGACAATGATATCCTCCCACTTGAAGTTAAGGGCCCGGTCAAAAAGCTCCATGCTCACAAAGAACTTTCCCTGGTCCATACTACCCACCTCGAAGGTGGCATCCTTTATGATGGGGAACGTAGCATGCAATTTCAAAAAAATTCCTACGATCAGGTAAGATCTATCTAGGAGATGCATAGCAACGAGAGGGGGAGAGTGTGTCCACATACCCACATAGACCGAAAGCGGAAGCGTTAGTTTAACGTGGTTGATGTAGTAGAACGTCTTCTCGATTCAACCGATCAAGTACCAAATGTACGCCACCTCCGAGTTCTACACACGTTCAGCTCAATGACGTCCCTCAAACTCTTGATCCAACAAAGTGTCGAGGGGGAGTTTCATCATCACGACGGCATGGTGACGGTGATGGTGAAGTCATCCGCGCAGGGCTTCGCCTAAGCACTACGACAGTATGACCGCAGGAGTAAACGGTGGATGGGGCACCGCACACAGCTAAGAACAATTGATGTGCCTTAGAGGTGCCCCTGCCCTCATATATAAAGGAGGGAGAGGGGAGGAGGCCGGCCTAGGGGCGTGCCAAGTGGGGGGAATCCCACTTGGACTCCTAGTCCTATTCGCCCCTCCCCCCTTCCTTCTATCAGAGGAGGAAAGGGGGAAGGACAGGGAGAAGGAAAGGGGGGCCACGCCCCTCCCCTAGTACAATTCGGACTCCCCATGGGGGGGCGCATGCCACCCCCTTGTGGGCTGCCTTGCGTCCCTCCTATGGCACATATCTTCCCCCGGGGGGTTCCGGTAACGCCCCCCCCCCCCCCCCCCGTACTCCGATATGTACCCGATACATTCCGAAATACTTCTGGTGTCCGAATACTATCGTCCAATATATTAATCTTTACCTCTCGACCATTTCGAGACTCCTCGTCATGTCCGTGATATCATCCGAGACTCCAAACAATCTACGGTCACCAAAACACATAACTCATAATACAAATCGTCATCGAACGTTAGCGTGCGGACCCTACGGGTTCAAGAACTATGTAGACATGACCGAGACACATCTCCGATCAATAACCAACAGCGGAACCTGGATGCTCATATCAAAACACATAACTCATAATACAAATCGTCATCGAACGTTAAGCGTGCGGACCCTACGGGTTCAAGAACTATGTAGACATGACCGAGACACATCTCCGATCAATAACCAATAGCGGAACCTGGATGCTCATATTGGTTCCTACATATTCTACAAAGATCTTTATCGGTTAAACTGCAATAACAACATACATCATTCCCTTTGTCATCGGTATGTTACTTGCCCGAGATTCGATCGTCGGTATATTGGTAACTAGTTCAATCTCGTTACCGGCAAGTCTATTTACTCGTTCCCTAATGCATCATCACGTAACTAACTCATTAGTCACATTGCTTGCAAGGCTTATCATGATGTGCATTACCAAGATGGCCCAGAGATACCTCTGCGATACTCAGAGTGACAAATCCTAATCTCGATCTATGCCAACCCAACAAACACCTTCGTAGATACCTGTAGAGCATCTTTACAATCACCCGGTTATGTTGTGCCGTTTGATAGCACACACGGGATTCCTCCGGCATTCGGGAGTTGCATAATCTCATAGTCAAAGGAATATGTATAAGTCATGAAGATAGCAACAGCAATAAAACTTAACGATCATTATGCTAATCTAACGGATGGGTCTTGTCCATCACATCATTCTCCAAATGATGTGATCTTGTTCATCAAATGACAACACATGTCTATGGTTAGGAAACTTAACCATCTTTGATTAACGAGCAGGTCTAGTAGAGGCATACTAAGGACACTTTGTTTTATCTATGTATTCACACATGTATCAAGTTTCCGGTTAATACAATTCTAGCATGAATAATAAACATTTATCATTATAAGAGGAAATATAAATAACAACTTTATTATTGCCTCTAGGGCATATTTCCTTCAGTCTCCCATTTGCACTTGAGTCAATAATCTAGATTACATTGTAATGATTCTAACACCCATGGAGTGTTGGTGCTGATCAGGTTTTGCTTGTGGAAGAGGCTTAGTCAACGGGTCTGCAACATTCAGATCTGTCGGCGTCCTGGGAACGGGGGTACCCGGACTTGCCTACCCATGGCCCACGGCGTGGCTCCACCAGCGGTCTGGTGCGGCCCATCATCTGCAGCAACAACTCAAGACCCTTGCGAGGGGCCAAGCCTCGCGAGGCGGACGATGCCAAGACCCCACAGGGGGCAACCTCACTAGGCTGGCTCCTGAGGAGCGGAGATACCTATGCAAGGGGCACCTCGCGAGGTTCACGTGACGTGAGCCATGACGACCAAAGCCAGGCGGGAGCTAGCGGGCGCAGCGTACCAGTTTCCTTTTTGGTGCTAAAGAGGCAGGCGTAGGTGTGGAGTCCCGAGGCATCAGGCAAAGGTTTCCTTATCGGTGCAACGAGACCAACGCCAGGAGGACGGCAGGATGAAGGTCACCGCGGAGACCACAGTGGCGTCACTGAAGGAAATATGCCCTAGAGGCAATAATAAAGTTATAATTTATTTCCTTATATCATGATAAATGTTTATTGTTCATGCTAGAATTGTATTAACCAGAAACACAATGCATGTGTGAATACATAGACAAACAGATTGTCACTAGTATGCCTCTACTTGACTAGCTCGTTGATCAAAGATGGTTATGTTTCCTAATCATAGACATGAGTTGTCATTTGATTAACGGGGTCACGTCATTAGGAGAATGATGTGATTGACATGACCCATTCCGTTAGCTTAGCACCCGATCGTTTAGTATGTTGCTATTGCTTTCTTCATAACTTATACATGTTTCTATGACTATGAGATTATGCAACTCCCGTTTACCGGAGGAACACTTTGTGTGCTACCAAACGTCACGATGTAACTGGGTGATTATAAAGGTGCTCTACAGGTGTCTCCAAAGGTACTTGTTGGGTTGGCGTATTTCAAGATTAGGATTTGTCACTCTGATTGTCGGAGAGGTATCTCTGGGCCCTCTCGGTAATGCACATCACTTAAGCCTTGCAAGCATTGAAACTAATGAGTTAGTTGCGGGATGATGTATTACGGAATGAGTAAAGAGACTTGCCATTAACGAGATTGAACTAGGTATTGAGATACCGACGATCGAATCTCGGGCAAGTAACATACTGATGACAAAGGGAAAAACGTATGTTGTTATGCGGTCTGACCGATAAAAGATCTTCGTAGAATATGTGGGAGCCAATATGAGCATCCAGGTTCCGCTATTGGTTATTGACCGGAGACGTGTCTCGGTCATGTCTACATAGTTCTCGAACCCATAGGGTCCGCACGCTTAACGTTTCGATGATAGTTATATTATGAGTTTATATGTTTTGATGTACCGAAGGTTGTTCGGATTCCCGGATGTGATCACGGACATGACGAGGAGTCTCGAAATGGTCGAGACATGAAGATTGATATATTGGAAGCCTATGTTTGGACATCGGAAGTGTTCCGGGTGAAATCGGGATTTTACCGGAGTACCGGGAGGTTACCGGAACCCCCGGGGGACTAAATGGGCCTTAGTGGGCCTAGGTGGAAGAGAGGAGAGGTGGCTAGGGCTGGGCCCCCCCCCAGTCCAAATAGGACAAGGAGAGGGGGGCGCCCCCCTTCCTTCTTCTCCTCCACTCTTTCCCCCTCTCAAGTCCTAATCCAACTAGGAAAGGGGGGAGTCCTACTCCCGGTGGGAGTAGGACTCCTCCTGGCGCGCCTCCTCCCTGGCCGGCCGCACCCCCTTGCTCCTTTATATACGAGGGCAGGGGGCACCCCATGGACACAACAATTGATCGTTTGATCTTTTAGCCATGTGCGGGGCCCCCTCCACCATAGTCCACCTCGATAATACTGTAGCAGTGCTTAGGCAAAGCCCTGCGTTGGTAGAACATCAACATTGTCACCACGTCATCGTGCTGACGAAACTCTCCCTCAACACTCGGCTGGATCGGAGTTCGAGGGACGTCATCGGGCTGAATGTGTGCTGAACTCGAAGGTGTCGTATGTTCGGTACTTGACCGGTCGGATCGTGAAGACGTACGACTACATCAACCGCGTTATGCTAACGCTTCCACTTTCGGTCTGGGAGGGTACATGGACAACACTCTCCCCTCTCATTGCTATGCATCACCATGATCTTGCGTGTGCGTAGGAAATTTTTTGAAATTACTACGTTTCCCAACAGTGGCATCCGAGCCAGGTTTTTATGCGTAGATGTCATATGCACGAGTAGAACACAAGTGAGTTGTGGGTGAGATAAGTCATACTGCTTACCAGCATGTCATACTTTGGTTCGGCGGTATTGTTGGATGAAGCGGCCCGGACTGACATTACACGTACGCTTACACGAGACTGGTTCTACCGACGTGCTTTGCACACAGGTGGCTGGCGGGTGTCAGTTTCTCCAACTTTAGTAGAACCGAGTGTGGCTACGCCCGGTCCTTGCGAAGGTTAAAACAGCACCAACTTGACAAACTATCGTTGTGGTTTTGATGCGTAGGTAAGAACGGTTCTTGCTAAGCCCGTAGCAGCCACGTAAAACTTGCAACAACAATGTAGAGGATGTCTAACTTGTTTTTGCAGGGCATGTTGTGATGTGATATGGTCAAGACATGATGCTAAATTTTATTGTATGAGATGATCATGTTTTGTAACCAAGTTATCGGCAACTGGCAGGAGCCATATGGTTGTCGCTTTATTGTCTGCAATGCAATCGCCCTGTAATGCTTTACTTTATCACTAAGCGGTAGTGATAGTCGTAGAAGCATAAGTTTGGCGAGACGACAACGATGCTAAGATGGAGATCAAGGTGTCGCGCCGGTGACGATGGTGATCATGACGGTGCTTCGGAGATGGAGATCACAAGCACAAGATGATGATGGCCATATCATATCACTTATATTGATTGCATGTGATGTTTATCTTTTATGCATCTTATCTTGCTTTGATTGATGGTAGCATTATAAGATGATCTCTCACTAAATTTCAAGATAAAAAGTGTTCTCCCTGACTATGCACCGTTGCCAAAGTTTGTCGTGCCCAGACACCACGTGATGATCGGGTGTGATAAGCTCTACGTCCATCTACAACGGGTGCAAGCCAGTTTTGCACACGTAGAATACTCAGGTTAAACTTGACGAGCCTAGCATATGCAGATATGGCCTCGGAACACTGAGACCGAAAGGTCGAGCGTGAATCATATAGTAGATATGATCAACATAGTGATGTTCACCATTGAAAACTACTCCATTTCACATGATGATCGGTTATGGTTTAGTTGATTTGGATCACGTGATCACTTAGAAGATTAGAGGGATGTCTTTCTAAGTGGGAGTTCTTAAGTAATATGATTAACTGAACTTAAATTTATCATTAACTTAGTACCTGATAGTATCTTGCTTGTCTATGTTTGAATGTAGATAGATGGCCTGTGCTGTTGTTCCGTTGAATTTTAATGCGTTCCTTGAGAAAGCAAAGTTGAAAGATGATGGTAGCAATTACACGGACTGGGTCCGTAACTTGAGGATTATCCTCATTGCTGCACAGAAGAGTTACGTCCTGGAAGCACCGCTGGGTGTACCACCTGCGCCAGCAACTGCAGACATTGTGAATGCCTGGTAGTCGTGTGTTGATGACTACTCGATAGTTCAATGTGCCATGCTTTATGGCTTAGAACCAGGACTTCAATGACGTTTTGAACGTCACGGAGCATATGAGATGTTCCAGGAGTTGAAGTTAATATTTCAAAAGAATGCCCGGATTGAGAGATATGAAGTCTCCAATAAGTTCTATGGCTGCAAGATGGAGGAGAATAGTTCTGTCAATGAGCATATACTCAAGATGTCTGGGTACTGCAATCACTTGATTCAACTGGGAGTTAATCTTCCAGATGATAGCGTCATTGATAGAATTCTCCAATCACTTCCACCAAGCTACAAGAGCTTCGTGATGAACTATAATATGCAAGGGATGGATAAGACAATTCCCGAGCTCTTCGCAATGCTAAAAGCTGTGGAGGTAGAAATCAAGAAGGAGCATCAAGTGTTGATGGTCAGTAAGACCACCAGTTTCAAGAAGAAGGGCAAAGGGAAGAAGAAGGGGAACTCCAAGAAGAACAGCAAGCAAGTTGCTGCTCAGGAGAAGAAACCCAAATCTGGACCTAAGCCTGAAACAGAGTGGTTCTACTACAAGCAGACTGGTCACTGGAAGCGGAACTGCCCCAAGTATTTGGCGGATAAGAAGGATGGCAAGGTGAACAAAGGTATAGGTGATATACATGTTATTGATGTATACCTTACTAGAGCTCTAAGTAGCACCTAGGTATTTGATACTGGTTCTGTTGCTAATATTTGCGACTCGAAACAGGGACTACGGATTAAGCGAACACTGGCATAGGACGAGGTGATGATGCACGTGGGAAATGGTTCCAAAGTCGATGTGATCTCGGTCGGCACGCTACCTCTACATCTACCTTCGGGATTAGTATTAGACCTAAATAATTGTTATTTGGTGCCAGTGTTGAGCATGAACATTATATCTGGATCTTGTTTGATGCGAGACGGTTATTCATTTAAATCAGAGAATAATGGTTGTTCTATTTATATGAGTAATATCTTTTATGGTCATGCACCCTTGAAGAGTGGTCTATTTTTGATGAATCTCGATAGTCATAATGTTGAAGCCAAAAGATGCAGAGTTGGTAATGATAGTGCAACTTATTTGTGGCACTGCCGTTTAGGTCATATCGGTGTAAAGCGCATGAAGAAACTCCATACTGATGGACTTTTGGAACCACTTGATTATGAATCACTTGGTACTTGCGAACCGTGCCTCATGGGAAAGATGACTAAAACGTTGTTCTCCAGAACTATGGAGAGAGCAACAGATTTGTTGGAAATCATACATACAGATGTATGTGGTCCGATGAATGTTGAGGCTCGTGGAGGATATCGTTATTTTCTCACCTTCACAGATGATTTAAGCAGATATGGGTATATCTACTTAATGAATCATAAGTCTGAAACATTTGAAAAGTTCAAAGAATTTCAGAGTGAAGTTGAAAATCATCGTAACAAGAAAATAAAGTTTCTACGATCTGATCGTGGAGGAGAATATTTGAGTTATGAGTTTGGTCTACATTTGAAACAATGCGGAATAGTTTCACAACTCACGCCACCCGGAACACCATAGCGTAATGGTGTGTCTAAATGTCGTAATCGTACTTCACTAGATATGGTGCGATCTATGATGTCTCCTACAGATTTACCGCTATCATTTTGGGGTTATGCTTTAGAGATAGCCGCATTCACATTAAATAGGGCACCATCGAAATCCGTTGAGATGACGCCTTATGAACTGTGGTTTGGCAAGAAACCAAAGTTGTCGTTTCTGAAAGTTTGGGGCTGCGATGCTTATGTGAAAAAGATTCAACCTGATAAGCTCAAACCCAAATCAGAGAAATGTGTCTTCATAGGATACCCAAAGGAGACTGTTGGGTATACCTTCTATCACAGATCCGAAGGCAAGACATTCGTTGCTAAGAATGGATCCTTTCTAGAGAAGGAGTTTCTCTCGAAAGAAGTGAGTGGGAGGAAAGTAGAACTTGATGAGGTAACTATACCTGCTCCTCTATTGGAAAGTTGTTCATCACAGAAACCGGTTTCTGTGACGCCAACACCAATTAGTGAGGAAGTTAATGATGATGATCATGGAACTTCAGATCAAGTTTCTACTGAACCTCGTAGATCAACAAGGGTAAGATCCGCACCAGAGTGGTACGGTAATCCTGTTCTGGAAGTCATGCTACTAGATCATGATGAACCTACGAACTATGAAGAAGCGATGGTGAGCCCTGATTCCGCAAAATGGCTTGAGGCCATGAAATCTGAGATGGGATCCATGTATGAAAACAAAGTGTGGACTTTGGTTGACTTGCTCGATGATCGGCAAGCAATTGAGAATAAATGGATCTTCAAGAAGAAGACTGACGCTGACAGTAATGTTACTGTCTACAAAGCTCGACTTGTTGCGAAAGGTTTCCGACAAGTTCAAGGGATTGACTACGATGAGACTTTCTCACCCGTAGCGATGCTTAAGTCTGTCCGAATCATGTTAGCAACTGCCGCATTTTATGATTATGAAATTCGGCAAATGGATGTCAAAACTGCATTCCTGAATGGATTTCTGGAAGAAGGGTTGTATATGATGCAACCGGAAGGTTTTGTCGATCCAAAGGGAGCTAACAAAGTGTGCAAGCTCCAGTGATCCATTAATGGACTGGTGCAAGCCTCTCGGAGTTGGAATAAATGCTTTGATAGTGTGATCAAAGCATTTGGTTTTGTATACACTTTTGGAGAAGCCTGTATTTACAAAAAGGTGAGTGGGAGCTCTGTAGCATTTCTGATATTATATGTGGATGACATATTACTGATTGGAAATGATATAGAATTTCTGGATAGCATAAAGGGATACTTGAATAAGAGTTTTTCAATGAAAGACCTCGGTGAAGCTGCTTACATATTGGGCATCAAGATCTATAGAGATAGATCAAGACGCTTAATTGGACTTTCACAAACCACATACCTTGACAAAGTTTTGAAGAAGTTCAAAATGGATCAAGCAAAGAAAGGGTTCTTGCCTGTGTTACAAGGTGCGAAGTTGAGTAAGACTCAATGCCCAACCACTGCAGAAGATAGAGAGAAAATGAAAGATGTTCCCTATGCTTCAGCCATAGGCTCTATCATGTATGCAATGTTGTGTACCAGACCTGATGTGTGCCTTGCTATAAGTCTAGTAGGGAGGTACCAAAGTAATCCAGGAGTGGATCACTGGACAGCGGTCAAGAACATCCTGTAGTACCTGAAAAGGACTAAGGATATGTTTCTCGTTTATGGAGGTGACAAAGAGCTCATCGTAAATGGTTACGTTGATGCAAGCTTTGACACTGATCCGGAAGATT
Source organism: Triticum urartu (assembly GCF_056163025.1). Classification (NCBI taxonomy): domain Eukaryota; kingdom Viridiplantae; phylum Streptophyta; class Magnoliopsida; order Poales; family Poaceae; genus Triticum; species Triticum urartu. The sequence continues at coordinate 209,670,675 of NC_141873.1, read as the reverse complement.
CTAAATCACAAATCGGATACGTGTTTACATTGAACGGTGGAGCTGTCAGTTGGTGCAGTTCCAAACAAAGTGTCGTGGCGGGATCTACGTGTGAAGCGCAGTACATAGCTGCTTCGGAAGCAGCAAATGAAGGAGTCTAGATGAAGGAGTTCATATCCGATCTAGCTGTCATACTTAGTGCCTTGGTGACAATACTGGAGCAATTGCCTTGGTGAAGGAATCCAGATTTCACAAAAGAACCAAGCACATCAAGAGACGCTTCAATTCTATCCGGGATCTAGTCCAGGTGGGAGACATAGAAATTTGCAAGATACATACGGATCTAAATGTTGCAGACCCGTTGACTAAGCCTCTTCCACGAGCAAAACATGATCAGCACCAAGGCTCCATGGATGTTAGAATCATTACTGTGTAATCTAGATTATTGACTCTAGTGCAAGTGGGAGACTGAAGGAAATATGCCCTAGAGGCAATAATAAAGTTGTTATTTATTTCCTTATATCATGATAAATGTTTATTATTCATGTGTGAATACATAGACAAACAGATTGTCACTAGTATGCCTCTACTTGACTAGCTCGTTGATCAAAGATGGTTATGTTTCCTAACCATAGACATGAGTTGTCATTTGATTAACGGGGTCACATCATTAGGAGAATGATGTGATTGACATGACCCATTCCGTTAGCTTAGCACCCGATCGTTTAGTATGTTGCTATTGCTTTCTTCATAACTTATACATGTTTCTATGACTATGAGATTATGCAACTCCCGTTTACCGGAGGAACACTGTGTGCTACCAAACGTCACGATGTAACTAGGTGATTATAAAGGTGCTCTACAGGTGTCTCCAAAGGTACTTGTTGGGTTGGCGTATTTCAAGATTAAGATTTGTCACTCTGATTGTCGGAGAGGTATCTCTGGGCCCTCTCGGTAATGCACATCACTTAAGCCTTGCAAGCATTGCAACTAATGAGTTAGTTGCGGGATGATGTATTACGGAACGAGTAAAGAGACTTGCCAGTAACGAGATTGAACTAGGTATTGAGATACCGACGATCGAATCTCGGGCAAGTAACATACTGATGACAAAGGGAACAACGTATGTTGTTATGCGGTCTAACCGATAAAAGATCTTCGTAGAATATGTGGGAGCCAATATGAGCATCCAGGTTCCTCTATTGGTTATTGACCGGAGACGTGTCTCGGTCATGTCTACATAGTTCTCGAACCCATAGGGTCCGCACGCTTAACGTTTCGATGATAGTTATATTATGAGTTTATATGTGTTGATGTACCGAAGGTTGTTCGGAGTCCCGGATGTGATCACGGACATGACAAGGAGTCTCAAAATGGTCGAGACATGAAGATTGATATATTGGAAGCCTATGTTTGGACACCAGAAGTGTTCCGGGTGAAATCGGGATTTTACCGGAGTACCGGGAGGTTACCGGAACCCCCGGGGACTAAATGAGCCTTAGTGGGCCTAGGTGGAAGAGAGGAGAGGCGGCTAGGGCTGGTCCGCGCGCCCCTCCCCCCCCCCAGTGCGAATAGGACAAGGAGAGGGGGGCGGCGCCCCCCCTTCCTTCTTCTCCTCCACTCTTTCCCCCTCCCAACTCCTAATCCAACTAGGAAAGGGGGGAGTCCTACTCCCGGTGGGAGTAGGACTCCTCCTGGCGCGCCTCCTCCCTGGCCGGACGCACCCCCCTTGGTCCTTTATATACGGGGGCAGGGGGCACCCCATGGACACAACAATTGATCGTTTGATCTTTTAGCCGTGTGCGGTGCCCCCTCCACCATAGTCCACCTCGATAATACTGTACCAGTGCTTAGGCGAAGCCCTGCATCGGTAGAACATCAACATCGTCACCACGCCGTCTTGCTGACGAAACTCTCCCTCAACACTCGGCTGGATCGGAGTTTGAGGGATGTCATCGGGTTGAACGTGTGCTGAACTCGGAGGTGCCGTACGTTCGGTACTTGATCGGTCAGATCGTGAAGACGTACGACTACATCAACCGCGTTGTGCTATCGCTTCCGCTTTCAGTCTACGAGGGTACGTGGACAACACTCTCCCCTCTCATTGCTATGCATCACCATGATCTTGCGTGTGCGTAGGAAATTTTTGAAATTACTACGTTTCCCAACAGTCACCACCAGAGTCTTTGGCAGGCGAAGACCCCCTTTTGTCAGGATAGCTTGTACTGGTTGTCCCCCTTCAAACTTTGTCGTTGTTGGATCCCTTCCCGCCTAACATTTGGGATGAGGACCAGGGCCTCTATAAATGGGGCTAGCCACCACCGTAGCAAAGGACAGATCATTCAGACCATCCTCACACACACCAGCTCATCGAGCTCAAGAACACCTCTCCTCAGGAGACAGTTCATCCATTGTACTAGCTCATCCTCAGCCCTCGAGGCAATCCACCACCAGCACACTGGAGTAGGGTATTACACCACAACGGTGGCCCGAACCAGTATAAACCTCTGTGCCCCGTGTTCCTTGGGTTCGTCAAGCTCAACCTTGAGATCGTCAAGCGGGCGAGCTAGGGAGGGGGAGAGATTACTTCGTGCGCGCCCTAGTGTTCGAACCTCAAGGGTTAGCCAGAACCCAGAATCCGACATTTGGCGCGCCAGGTAGTGGGGCGCTGAAGCCCCTCTCCCGCCGGCGCCCCGCGGTTCCGATGTCTGACGATCCGAGGACTCACGCCGACCATTGGGTTGCTTGGCCCATCCGGGCGGTGTCGTCCGACCAAGAAAACCTCAACTCTGCACTCCAAGCGGCCTGCGTTCCGTCGAACACCACCAAACACGGGCGGCGCGGACCGGCGCCCCCGCCCTCGCACAACGGCTCGCGCGGGCCACCGCGAGATCCTCAGGCTACGCCGCGGCAACGGCACCAGATACCCGACGGGAACAGGCAAACATGTGAGCTGCCCTTGTCGTGGCGCGGGAGCTGCTGTAGTTCCGGCTGGCGGAGAGCGGCCGCGACACGCTGCTGGAGCGTATCGCTGAGCTGTTGGATACTGCATCCAGGGGTATGCCGCCTTTCTGCTCCCCGCCTACACCTCAAGTTGTGGCCATATTGCACGGCGGGCCCCGTCGCGCTCGCGTGCTCCCCGGTGCACCAGAAGGGTTCAAAGGCATTAGTACGGCCGACGGCGTTGTTCATCCAGTCGCACCTGCGCCACCCTACAACCATCAGGGGGTGCGCAGGGCCCGGCGGCGCAAGGCGCAGGGCACCTAGGCGAGGGTTCCGGAGCGGCAACTTCGGAAGCCTATATGCCCCGCGTGGTGGGCCGGGAGTACACACCGGAGGATGGCCCCTGCTCGTTTCCCGAGCCGGGTGATACGTCTCCAACGTATCTATAATTTTTGATTATTCCATGCTATTATATATTCTGTTTTGGATGTTTAATGGGCTTATTTATACACTTTTATATTATTTTTGGGACTAACCTATTAACCGGAGGCCCAGCCAAAATTGTTGTTTTTTTGCCTATTTCAGTGTTTTGCAGAAAAAGAATATCAAACGGAGTCCAAACGGAGTCAAACCTTCGGGAGCGTGATTTTTTGAACAAACGTGATTCAGATGACTTGGAGTGCACGTCAAGCAATCAACAAGGAGGCCACGAGGCAGGGGGCGCGCCTACCCCCCTGGGCGTGCCCTCCACCCTCATTGGCCCCTCGTGGCTCCACCGACCTACTTCTTTCTCCTATATATGTCCACATACCCCGAAAACATCCAGGAGCACCACGAAACCCTATTTGTACCACCGCAACCTTCTGTACACGTGAGATCCCATCTTGGGGACTTTTTCGGCGCTCCGCCGGAGGGGGCATTGATCACGGAGGGCATCTACATCAACACCATAGCCCCTCCGATGATGTGTGAGTATTTTACCTCAGACCTTCGGCTCCATAGTTATTAGCTAGATGGCTTCTTCTCTCTCTTTGGATCTCAATACAAAGTTCTCCTCGATCTTCTTGGAGATCTATTCGATGTAATCTTCTTTTGCGGGTGTTTGTGGAGATCCGATGAATTGTGGGTTTATGATCAAGACTATCTATGAACAATATTTGAATCTTCTCTGCATTCTTTTATGTATGATTGGTTATCTTTGCAAGTCTCTTCGAATTATCAGTTTGGTTTGTCCAACTAGATTGATCTTTCCTGCAATGGGAGAAGTGCTTAGCTTTGGGTTCAATCTTGCAGTGCTCGATCCCAGTGACAGTAGGGGAAACGACACGTATTGTATTGTCACCATTGAGGATAAAAAGATGGGGTTTATATCATATTGCATGAGTTTATCCCTCTACATCATGTCATCTTGCTTAAAGTGTTACTCCGTTTGTATGAACTTAATACTCTAGATGCATGATGGATAGCGATCGATGTGTGGAGTAATAGTAGTAGATGCAGGCAGTAGTCGGTCTACTTGTCACGGACGTGATGCCTATATACATGATCATACCTAGATATTCTCATAATTATTCACTTTTCTATCAATTGCTCGACAGTAATTTTTTCACCCACCGTAATACTTATGCTATCTTGAGAGAAGCTACTAGTGAAACCTATGGCCCCAGGGTCTATTCTCCATCATACAAGTTTCCAATCTATTTTATTTTGCAATCTTTAGTTTCAATCTATATCATAAAAATACCAAAAATATTTATCTTATTATTATTATCTCTATCAGATCTCACTCTTGCAAGTGGCCGTGAAGGTATTGACAACCCCTTTATCGCGTTGGTTGTGAGGTTCTTATTTGCTTGTGTAGGTACGAGGTGACTCGCGCGTGGCCTCCTACTGGATTGATACCTTGGTTTTCAAGTTTTGGGTAAAGATTTGATGGATTATGGAACAAGGAGTGGCAAGAGCCTAATCTTGGGGATGCCCAAGGCACCCCAAGGTAAATACAAGGACACCAAAAAGCCTAAGCTTGGGGATGCCCCGGAAGGCATCCCCTCTTTTGTCTTCGTTCATCGGTAACTTTACTTAGAGCTATATTTTTATTCACCACATGATATGTGTTTTGCTTCGAGCGTCTTGTATGACTTGAGTCTTTGCTTTTTAGTTTAACACAATCATCCTTGCTGTACACAGCTTTTGAGAGAGACACACATGAGTCCGAATTTATTAGAATACTCTATGTGCTTCACTTATATCTTTTGAGCTATATAGTTTTTGCTCTAGTGCTTCACTTATATCTTTTAGAGCATGGTGGTGGTTTTATTTTATAGAAATTATTGATCTCTCATGCTTCGCTTATATTATTTTGAGAGTCCTTTAGAACAGCGTGGTAATTTTCTTTTAGGAATAATAAAAACATTCATATAAGTGCATTGAATACTTTGAGAAGTTTGATACTTGATAATTGTTTTGAGATATGGAGATGGTGATATTAGAGTCATGCTAGTTGAGTAGTTGTGAATTTGATAAATACTTGTGTTGAAGTTTGTGATTCCCGTAGCATGCACGTATGGTGAACCGTTATGTGATGAAGTCGGAGCATGATTTATTTATTGATTGCCTTCCTTATGAGTGGCGGTCGGGGAAGAACGATGGTCTTTTCCTACCAATCTATCCCCCTAGGAGCATGCGCGTAGTACTTTGTTTCAATAACTAATAGACTTTTGCAATAAGTATGTGAGTTCTTTATGACTAATGTTGAGTCCATGGATTATACGCACCCTCGCCCTTACACATTTGCTAGCCTCTCTATTACCGCGCACTTTTCGCCGGTATCATACACCCACCATATACCGTCCTCAAAACAGCCACCATACCTACCTATTATGGCATTTCCATAGCCATTCCGAGAAATATTTCCATGCAACTTTCCACTGTTCCGTTTGTTATGACACGCTTCATCATTGTCATATTGCCATGCATGATCATGTAGTTGACATCGTATTTGTGGCAAAGCCACCTTTCATAATTTTTTCATACATGTCACTCTTGATTCATAGCATATCTCGGTACACCGCCGGAGGCATTCACATAGAGTCATATTTTGTTCTAAGTATTGAGTTGTAATTCTTGAGTTGTAAGTAAAAAGAAGTGTGATGATCATCATTATTAGAGCATTGTCCTAGTGAGGAAAGGGTGATGGAGACTATGATTCCCCCACAAGTCGGGATGAGACTCCAGACGGAAAATAAAAAAAGAGAGAGAAAAGAGGCCAAAAGAAAAAAAGGAAAGAAGGCCCAAATAAAAAATGAGAGAAAATGAGAGAAGGGACAATGTTACTATCCTTTTTCCACACTTGTGCTTCAAAGTAGCACCATGATCTTCATGATAGAGAGTCTCCTATGTTGTGAATTCCATAAACTAGTGGGAATTTTACATTATAGAACTTGGCTTGTATTTTCCCATGATGGGCTTCCTCAAATTACCCTAGGTCTTCGTGAGCAAGAAAGTTGGATGCACACCCACTTAGTTTCTTTTGTTGAGCTTTCATACACTTATAGCTCTAATGCATCCATTGCATGGCAATCCCTCACTCACATTGATATCTATTGATGGGCATCTCCATGGCCCGTTGATACGCCTAGTTGATGTGAGACTATCTTCTCCTTTTTGTCTTCTCCACAACCACCATTCTATTCCACCCATAGTGCTATGTCCATGGCTCACGCTCATGTATTGCGTGAAAGTTGAAAAAGTTTGGGAACATCAAAAGTATGAAACAATTGCTTGGCTTGTCATCGGGGTTGTGCATGATTTAATATTTTGTGTGATGAAGATAGAGCATGGCCAGACTATATGATTTTGTAGGGATAACTTTCTTTGGCCATATTATTTTGAGAAGACATGATTGCTTAGTTAGTATGCTTGAAGTATAATTATTTTTATGTCAATATTAATCTTTTATCTTGAATCTTTTGGATCTGAACATTCATGCCACAATAAACAAAAATTACATTGAAAATAATAAAATATGTTAGGAATCATTCCGCATCAAAAATTCTGTTTTTATCATTTACCTACTCGAGGACGAGCAGGAATTATGCTTGGGGATGCTTGATACGTCTCTAACGTATCTATAATTTTTGATTGTTCCATGCTATTATATATTCTGTTTTGAATGTTTAATGGGCTTATTTATACACTTTTATATTATTTTGGGGGCTAACCTATTAACCAGAGGCCAAGCCTAAATTGTTGTATTTTTGCCTATTTCAGTGTTTTGCACAAAAAGAATATCAAACGGAGTCCAAACGGAATGAAACCTTCGAGAGCGTGATTTTTGGAACAAACGTGATCCAGAGGCCTTGGAGTGGACGTCAAGCAATCAACGAGGAGGCCACGAGGCAGGGGGCGCACCTACCCCCCCTGGGCGCGCCCTCCACCCTCGTGGGCCCCTCGTGGCTCCACCGACCTACTTCCTCCTCCTATATATACCTACGTATCCTGAAAACATCAGAGGGCACCATGAAAACCTAATTCCACCGCCGCAACCTTCTGTACCTGTGAGATCCCATCTTGGGGGCTTTTCTGGCGCTCTGCCGAAGGGGGCATTGATCACGGAGGGCTTCTACATCAACACCATAGCCCATTCGATGATGTGTGAGTAGTTTACCTCAGACCTTCGGGTCCATAGTTATTAGCTAGATGGCTTTTCTCTCTCTTTGGATCTCAATACAAAGTTCTCCTCGATCTTCTTGGAGATCTATTCGATGTAATCTTCTTTTGCGGTGTGTTTGTCGAGATCCGATGAATTGTGGGTTTATGATCAAGACTATCTATGAAAAATATTTGAATCTTCTCGGAATTCTTTTATGTATGATTGGTTATCTTTGCAAGTCTCTTTGAATTATCAGTTTGGTTTGGCCTATTAGATTGGTCTTTCTTGCAATGGGAGAAGTGCTTAGCTTTGGGTTCAATCTTGAGGTCCTTGATCCTAGTGACAGTAGGGGAAACGACACGTATTATATTGTTGCCATCGAGGATGAAAAGAAGTGGTTTATATCATATTGCATGAGTTTATCCCTCTACATCATGTCATCTTGCTTAAAGCGTTACTCCGTTCTTATGAACTTAATATTCTAGATGCATGCTGGATAGCGGTCGATGTGTGGAGTAATAGTAGTAGATGCAGGCAGGAAACGGTCTACTTTTCACGGACGTGATTCCTATATACATGATCATACCTAGATATTCTCATAATTATTCGCTTTTCTATCAATTGCTCGACGCTAATTTGTTCAGCTACAGTAATACTTATGCTATCTTGAGAGAAGCCACTAGTGAAACCTATGGCCCCCGGGTCTATTCTCCATCATACAAGTTTCCAATCTATTTTATTTTGCAATCTTTACTTTCAATCTATATCATAAAAATACCAAAAATATTTATCGTATTATTATTATCTCTATCAGATCTCACTCTTGCGAGTGGCCATGAAGGGATTGACAACCCCTTTATCGCGTTGGTTGCGAGGTTCTTATTTGTTTGTGTACATACGAGGTGACTCACGCATGGTCTCCTACTGGATTGATACATTGGTTCTCAAAAACTGAGGGAAATACTTACCTACTTTGCTGCATCACCCTTTCCTCTTCAAGGGAAAACCAACGCATTCTCAAGAGGTAGCACCGGGCTGGGAAGATGAGATGCTAGAAGTTGAGGCCTTCCACAAGCCTCCCAGGAGCCTCACCGACCCCACCAACGACAATAATCATAGGGTACCACTAATATGTCGGGAGCAGGCTTACGCTAACCATGGGTCGCAGGTGGACCAGGCCACAGTGGCGGATGGGGACCCCAGGGCGGCAACCCCACTCCAACCGGGGGTAGCGCACTGGGGGCTGCACGGGAGGGGTCTGGAGCTAGGCCCTTCCCCGTGCCGCATGGAGCAAGGCGCTTCCCGGAGGTAGGTCCTCTCCCGAGGTGGCGTTGGCGAGCCCTTCCCCCCGGCAGAGGGCCCGTGGTTGCCGAGGGCGCCTCTAGCATCGCCCTTGCCCCTTGGCACCGTCCTGGCTTCTGGACGCCCCAACGGTGGTCGGGGGTGGTGCAGGGCGGGGCCCTCGTCTGGCGATATGAAGCAAGCCTCACGCCTGTGAAGGTCTCCGTCCGTGACACTCTCACATAATAATGAGTGGGTATGTGCACGCCCCGGAGTCTCCGGAAAGCCGCCCTCGGGCCTCAGGGAGTCCCGCCCACGTCCTAGTGGAAGCACCATGCTACGCGCTGGCCGTCGACACTGTCCCAATGACTATGCTCACAGCCAGTGAAAGCACTTAGCTCCGCGTTGGTGAGAAGACAAGAAGACTAGCTAGGTGCCGGACGCGGCCATTTGATTTTATTTCCCCTGTTTTCTGTAGCTCGATTCGCCGCTCCCCTTTTTTTGGATTGAAATCAGAGTCTTTTCTGCCTTCAAGCATGGGGGGGTTCTTCTCTTATTGAGTCGATTTCTTGTGTTTCGGTTGCGTGCTTTGTTCCGAGGCTCGCGCCTGCCAGTCCTCCCCCTTGCGAGCGCCTCGCGATCGGGGGTTGGGCGTGGTGTGAGCACAACAGTCGTGCTGGGGCAAACCTGGGTGGTCACAGGCCGCCGCCGCGCGCACGACTTGCCATAGTCTGGCATCTGCTCCTCGCGAGGCTCTCGCGGGCGAGACGGCAGGCCCCTCGGGAGGTCAAAACCTCCCAAGCCCAGAAGGAGCTCCTGTCGGGAGAAGGGTGTAACACCCACGATGCGGCTATATCTCCCACGTTTTGGGGCACGACTTAGAGGCATAACCGCATGGTAGGCATGTCGCAAGAGGGGTAATCTTTACACATCCCATGTACTGAATAAGAATGGGATAAAGAGTTGGCTTACAATCGCCACTTCATACAATACATAAAAATAGCATTACATCATCCAGAATACAATCAAGGTCTGACTACGGAACCAAATAAAGAAAGACAACCCCAAATGCTAGATACCCGATCGTCCCGACTGGGCTCCACTACTGATCAAGAGGAAACGAAACACCACAACGAAAAGGTCTTCATTGAGCTCCCGCTTGAGCTCGGTTGTGTCACCTGCACTGGTAACATCAGCACCTGCAACTGTTTGGAAGTATCTGTGAGTCACGAGGACTCAACAATCTCACACCCGCGAGATCAAGACTATTTAAGCTTATGGGTAGGAAAGGTGTAGTGAGGTGGAGCTGCAGCAAACACTAAGCATATATGGTGACTAACTTACACAAATGAGAGCGAGAAGAGAAGCAAAGCACGGTCGATAAACTATCATGATCAAGAAGTGATCCTGAAACTACTTATGTTCAAGCATAACACGAGACCGTGTTCTCTTCCCGGACTCCGCCGAAAAGAGACCATCACGGCTACACACGCGGTTGATGCATTTTAATTAAATTAAGTGTCAAGTTCTCTACAATCGGATATTAACAAATTCTCATCTGCCCATAACTACAGGCATGGCTTTCGAAAGTTCAAAACCCTGCAGGGGTGTCCCAACTTAGCCCATCTCAAGCTCTCACGGTCAACAAAGGATATTCCTTCTCCCAGGACGACCCGATCAGACTTGGAATCCCGGTTACAAGACATTTTAACAATGGTAAAACAAGACCAGCAAGACCGCCCGATGCGCCGACATCCTGATAGGAACTGCACATATCTCGTTCTTAGGGCAACACCGGATGAGCGCTCCTTACAACTAAAACCAGCCCTCAAGTTTCCCCAAGGTGGCGCTGCAAAGGACTCTAGTTCAGACCAACACTTAGACAAGCACTGGCCCGGGGAGGCTTAAAATAAAGATGACCCTTGGGTTGGCCGACCCAAGGGAAGGGTAATAGGTTGTTAGGCAAATGTAAAACCAAGGTTGGGCCTTGCTGGAGGAGTTTTATTCAAAGCGAACTGTCAAGGGGTTGCCATAACACCCAACCACGTTAGGAACGCAAAATCAAGGAACATAACACCGGTATGACGGAAACTAGGGCGGCAAGAGTGGAACAAAACACCAAGCAAAAGGCCGAGCCTTCCACCCTTTAAAAGGTATATAGATGCATTAATTAAATAAGAGATATTGTGATATCCCAACATATCCATGTTCCAACATGGAACAAACTTCATCTTCACCTACAACTAGCAACGCTATCAGAGGGGCTGAGCAAAGCGGTAACATAGCCAAACAACGGTTTGCTAGGAAAGGTGGGTTAGAGGCTTGACATGGCAACATGGGAGGCATGATATAGCAAGTGGTAGGTATCGCAGCATAGCAATAGAGCGAACAACTGGCAAGCAAAGATAGAAGTGATTTCAAGGGTATGGTCATCTTGCCTGAAATCCCGCAAGGAAGAAGAACGAGTCCATGAAGGAGAAAAATGGACGTAGTCGAACAGATCCTCACAAACGTGACGTTATCGGAACCAACCCGAAGAAGCAACACCGGAAAGAAGCAAACAACATAGTAAACAACCTTCACATAAGCATGGCATGATGCACAACCAAGTATGATGCATGACCGGTTTAATGAAGCATGGCATGGCAAAGTGCACAAACAATCCTACAAATTAAGTGGAGCTCAATATGCAACTCCGTTGCATATTGACGAAACACCACGTGACTTATTTAGTTCACTCTCGTTTATGTACTCAACAATATTAAATGTTTATTAACATGGCAAGGGGTGAAGCACAACAAAACTACCTATCTAGGCAAGTTTAAATGAGGCCGGAACAACAAGCAACAAGTCCGGAACATCCTCATGTGCATATTTTTGGTTATGGTACTGCTCTGCCCTAAACCATATTTTAGAGCTATTAAACATGCAAAGTAAGGTCACCATGTTACTCTATGCATTTTCTACCCCATTTACATATAAAGTTTGCTAAGTTTGGAGTTACGGTTATTAAGTTATGAAATCAATCATTTTAGCATGTTATTAAAGCAAATTAAAGGAAACGTCATTTTAAGCATTTTTAACATAGATGAAAGTTGGATATTATAAAACTAGACAAGATTCTAAGCATTTTTCATATAAGGTTTGTTCAATTTGGATGCATGATTTGAGAGTTATGTTATGCATGAACTAGGAGGACTTTTCTGCAAAACTATAAAACACTGGATAAAAGATAAATTCGCAGATCTGTAAAAAAACATATATGGGCCGAAACAGAGGCTGGCCCAACAGTGGAAGGGAAAAAAAGAGGGGTGCTGGATCTGGCCTCACCATGGGCATTGGCCCGTTGGTGGAGCTGGGCTGGAACGCAGAGGTGGGCCCATGCGCGGCTGCAAGGCCGGCTGGATCGAAGGAGGCTGGGCTTTGTGATCTGGCACGGGAGGCCGCTCGACGAAGCGGGTCGCGGTCAGCCCACGCGTGCGAGCGCTCGTCCTGGACGAAGCAGAGGAACGCAGCAGCAGGGCGAACTCTGGCGGTCGAGGAGAAGGTGACCGGCAGCGCTCGGGACCGGCGGGAGATGGCAAAGGCAAGGGGGGATCTGACCGGATCCAAGGCGGAGCGACCGGAACAGGGCAATGGTGGACTTGGAGCTCCAGGCATCGACGTACATTATGGCTTGGTGCAGTTCGGGCGCAGAGGAGCGGCGGTGCTGGTAGCCTACTCCGGTGAGCGGCAGGATGGAGAGGGGTCGGCACGGGAGCTCGATGGCGTCCGGATCCAAGCGCGAGAGGTATACGGTTCCGTAACTCCCGTTTCCTGCCGGATCAAAGCAGAGGCAGCGGGGTGGCGGACATGGCACCAACGCGGGCGATGGCGAGGAGTTCCAAGGGCGGCAGCGTTGTTCGGTTCCTGTGAGAGGGAGAGATGTGAGAGGAGGGAGTAGAGGCAGGGAAGGAGAAGGAAAGAGCAGGGGAGGAGCGGCGACGGGGTCGGCCTGCAGGTCACTGGTGGCGCGCTCGGGCTCAAATGCGACGAGGATGAGGTAGGGAGCAGGGGGGGCTCAGGTTGGTGTGGTGGTGAAAGTGAGGAGGGTTTTTTTGGATCGGGGATGAACCCGAGGAGGAAGAGACAGGAGGAGTGGCGGCGGCTTGGGGTGGATGGGACAAGTGCCCTAAGTTTTAGGGTTTGGTCTAAAATTAGACTAGGGGTGGACTATATATATGGAAAAGAGGGGAGTTGGACCATCCGATCGAAATCAGACGGATGAGATAAAATGCTAGGGAAGTCCAAACAAATCATCACAGATGTTTTAGGGATGTTTGGGGATGATCCGAATCCAACGGTGACGACTGCCCGGGTCGGGTCCAGGACAGCTTTCGGATGCGCGCGTGAGGAGGGCCGCGGGCTGACGAGAGAGCTTAGGTTGCCTAGCGGTAGGTAGTGGACTGTGTAGACGGTCTAGAGAGGAAAGAGAGGGAAAGCCCGGCAACAGTTTTCGGAGACCGAAAACGTCCAACGTTTGACCGACTATATTGCCGCTATAGTTATCCATTGGGGCACCAAACGAACTCCGAATGCGATGAAACTTGGCAGGCGGCCTACCTACAACATAACAACACAGCATGCCAACTATCATCCCATTTCGAGAACATTTTCCGGCCACTTAAAAATAATATTTCGGTCGTGCCATGGGCGCGTGCAAGTGTGACTGTGCTCAAAACGGACAACAGACGGAACTGGAGAAACCCGGACAGATGCAAGTTTTGAAAACATGATGATGCAATGCACATGATGACATGATAAAATGCAACACGCAAGCGAATGACATGGCAACGACGGCGAATAACTGGAAGACACATGGCGCATCGGTCTCGGGGCATCACAACACTCCAACACTACGAGAGGATCTCGTCCCGAGATCTAGGATGGCACCGGAGAGAAAATGGAAGAGGAAGAGGAAGAGGTAAAAACTAAGTTGCTTCTTTGGCAAACGAGTGAAACCATGAACCTTGAGAGGTTGAACCATTTGAGAAAACAAAACAACGGAGATGATCGAAATTGAAAACACTCTGTTAGAAAAGAGGAACAAGGAACCTTACTAGACCCTTGTAGGTTGAAAGACATAAGAAAAGTGTTACAATGGACAATAGGTACATCCAAGCACTCCGATTAAAACGAGATGTACAAGGAACGATAAGGATCAATTACGACAACACTCCGGTTGGAGAAAGAAGGTAAGGAATATGAGCTTGGCAAAATGAAAGCACTTGGATGCGACTCTGGTTAGAAGAGGAATGATAGACACAACACTCCGGTTAAAACGGGATAGAAAACGAAAAAGAATGATATAGTTTGGGCAGCACTCCGACTGTAAATGGAAGGGATTGAACATGAATTTGACAAGATGAGAGGATACTTGACAAAAACAACAACACACTGCCTCCGGAACTATTGAAAGAATGGCACAAGGGGTAAGAAAGGTTTCATACAGCACTCCGGTTGAGAAGGGAGGCAAAACTTGATAAGATGAGAGAACTTGAATGAAATCACGACACTCTGGTCGAATGGATAAGCAAAAGGAAAGAACATGATCTTTGACAACAAATGGGATGATGGGTTGAAGAGTGCAACATCACAATGCCTCCGGAAGAAATGAAAGAAATGAATTTACTGAATGGAGGAAAACAAGATCTTAAAAGAGCACGCTTACACGAGATGCTAGAACAGAGTTGTTGGATTATCAGCAACGAAAGGATAAGCTTGTTGTGGCCTTATGGAAAACATCTCAAAACTATGAGGTGAAATTATGCCACTAACGGAAACAATAGATTGGATTGATATGAACAAGGAGACGAGAAACTTATTTCACCGGGAGGATAAATGAAGGACTTGGGTCATTTATAAGCACCATAAATAGCAACAATTCTTAGGGAAGGCTTGTAACACCCCAGATGTAACTTTCCCAAGTTGTACTCCAACTCTTGCCATTTCCGGCGCTAAGTTATATTTATTTCCTCGGGTTTGGGTTTTTTCTCCGTGTGTTGTTGTCGTTGTCATGCTTCTCATATCATGTCATCATGTGCATTGCATTTGCATACGTGTTCGTCTCATGCATTCGAGCATTTTCCCCGTTGTCCGTTTTGCATTCCGACACTTCGTTCTCCTCCGATGGCCATTTCTAGCTTTCTTTCGTGTGTGGGGATTAAACATTTCTGGATTGGACCGAGACTTGCCAAGCGGCCTTGGTTTACTACCGGTAGACCGCCTGTCAAGTTTCGTATCATTTGGACTTCGTTTGATACTCCAACGGTTAACCGAGGGACCGAAAAGGCCTCGTGTGTGTTGCAGCCCAACACCCCTCCAATTTGGCCCAAAACCCACCTAACTCTGCTCCATCATCTAGAGCGTTCGATCACGATCGCATGGCCGAAAACCGCACCTCATTTGCACTCTCCTAGCTCCCTCTATGCCTATATATAGACCCCCTCCTTCAAATTCACGGTTCCACTCTCCCCCCTAACCCTAGATCCATCCACCGCCGCCGCCCGCGCCCACTAGCGCGCTGCCACGTGGCGGCTCTCGCCCGCGCCGTCGCCGAGGCCCGCCGGCCCGAAGCCGGCCCCCTCCCCGCTCCAACCGGGCCGCGCCCGCCTCCTCGCGCGCGCCGCCGCCTCGCGCCGCGCTCCGCCGCCGCCACCGCCGCCTCGCCTGGCCGCTGCCTCCGCCGCCTCGCCCCACCGCCTCCCGCCGTCAACGCCGGCTCTGGCGAGCTCCTTCCCGCCGGCATACAGTGCTTGGGCCGCCTCGATTTCCGTGCGCGATATCTAGATCCAAAAAAACCCTAGGTCAAATTTTCGTCTAAGTCCCAGATTTTTCAGTTCAAGTGCTCATGTTCGCGGCTCCGTAACTTTGCATCCGTAGCTCCAATTCATGCATATAGCATATCAAAATGTTCATCTCAGAGAGTACATCATTTCATTCCATTGCATCATTTTCATTTGAGCTCATATTGATGCCCGAAATGCTGTTAGAAGAGGGCTACTTGAGATTATTGTCAGATCTGCTACTCCGTTTAGCACTTTTGTCATTTTTGCCATGATTATTGTGTGCATGCTATGCCCGTGAGTTCTACATATGTTTTGTTAAGGGTTTTGTCATCTTTCTAGAGGTGCAACCCATGTATTTTTGTGATGTGTGTGGTGACTTGTGCAAGCTTGCAAAGTGGTGCACTTGCTAATTCTGTTTTCAGGGACTTAGCAATTTCACTAAGTCCTGGAGCTGTTTATCTCATGATGCCATATGTTCTTATTGTTTCCTAGTGATCCGTGCCTCTTTTGAGGATGATCAGTAAGGATGTTTTGTTAATCTTGTAGTGCTATATCCATCCATGCCTTTGTTTGCAATTATGGAGCACCCTAGCTTGAGTCCATCGAGCTCTACTTTTGCTACTTTGTGAATCTGGGCAGATTGTCAACTTGTTTGCAATTTTGCCGGTGATGTTGTAGTTGATCCGTGCATGCTATGCTATTGTTCTTGCATGTCTAGCTTGAATTTTATGCCTTCTTGATGGATGTACGCTTGTCTTGCCATGACTTGCACCGTAGTGAGTGCATCGAGCTCGTAAACATGCCTACTTGAGTTATCTTTCAGCATGTGTCAGTTTTCACTAAGTCTGAAAACTGATTATGTTTTTGCTATGTTCACATGCTTGCAATTGTATTTTCTGATCCCTTTTGTCTCAAAGTCACTAAGGGACTTTTGTTAAGATCTTTGAGTAGCTCCATGCCATGCTTTACTTTGCCATGTTCAGGTCCTGTAGCATGTAGTTTTGTTGCTCCGAAGAGGGCTACCTGATCTGAAATTCCAAACAAGTGTTGATTTCACTAAGTCTGAGATCTGTTTGCCATATGCATTTTTGCCATGCTTGTTTGAACCTGTTAATGGATGAATTGGCCGTAGCTCAGTGCTAGACTTTTGTTAAGCATCTTGTGTGCATGCCTTCCATGTATTTTGTTGTCATGTTTGGGTGCTGTAGCATGTTCATTTCGTTGCATTTAGATGCCTACTTGCTGTAAATCGCAGACCAGTGTCATTTTTGAATCGCTTGCCATTTCCAAACCGTAACTCCGATTCCGGCGTTCTTTATATCGTTTTCAAGCGATTTCATCTCATCTTTCCAGTGGCATACTTGGTTTTCCAAGTTGAGGCCAGTTTCATGCATTCCCTGTCATAGCATATCATCATTGCATCATATTGCTTGATCCTTGCACGTGGTTGATTGTATCCTTGTTGCTTGTTTGTCTTGTCTGGGTAGAGCCGGGAGAAGAGTTCGCTAACGAGGAGCCCGTTGAGTTTGCTTTCGAGGATCCAGTCTACTCTGACAACTGTGCAGGCAAGATGATCACACCCTCGAAATCACTACTATCTTTGCTATGCTAGTTTGCTCGCTCTTTTGCTATGCCATTGCTACGATGCCTACCACTTGCTTTCAAGCCTCCCAAATTGCCATGTCAAACCTCTAACCCACCATTTCCTAGCAAACCGTTGATTGGCTATGTTACCACTTCGCTCAGCCCCTCTTATAGCGTTGCTAGTTGCAGGTGAAGATTGGAGGCCGTTCCTTGTTGGAACATTTATTTACTTGTTGGGATATCATTATATTGCCATGTTATCTTAATGCATCTATATACTTGGTAAAGGGTGGAAGCCTCGGCCTCTCGCCTAGTGTTTTGTTCCACTCTTGCCGCCCTAGTTTCCGTCATATCGGTGTTATGTTCCTGGATTTTGTGTTCCTTACGCGGTTGGGTTATAATCGGAACCCCTTGATAGTTCGCCTTGATTAAAGCTTTTCCAGCAATGCCCAACATTGGTCTTACCATTTGCCACCTAGCCTTTTATTTCCCTTGGGTTCTGCACACTCAAGGGTCATCTTATTTTAACCCCCCCCCCCCGGGCCAGTGCTCCTCCGAGTGTTGGTCCAAACTAGAGCCCCTTGCAGTGCCACCTCGAGGAAACTCGAGGCCTAGTTTTAGTTGTACGGATTGCTTATCTGAGTGTGGCCTGAGAAAGAGATATGTGCAGCTCCTATCGGGATTTTTCGGCACATTCGGGCGGTGTTGCTGGTCTTGTTTTAACCTGTCGAAGTGTCTTGAATTACCGAGATACCGAGTCTGATCGGAACGTCTTGGGAGGAGGTCTATTCCTTCGTTGACCGTGAGAGCTTGTCATGGGCTAAGTTGGGACTCCTCTGCAGGGTTTGAACTTTCGAAAGCCGTGCCCGCGGTTATGGGCAGATGGGAATTTGTTATTGTCCGGTTGTAGATAACTTGAACCTTAACTTAATTAAAATGAATCAACTGAGTGTGTTACCGTGATGGCCTCTTCTCGGCGGAGTCCGGGAAGTGGACACGGTGTTGGAGTAATGTTTGCGCAGGTTGCTCTCTAGTTTCTCGCTCGCGCTTTGCCTCCTCTTCTCGCTCTCCTTTGCGAATAAGTTAGCCACCATACTTGCTAGTCGCTTGCTGCAGCTCCACTTATATTTACCTTGCCATACCTATAAGCTTAAATAGTCTTGATCGCGAGGGTGCGAGATTGCTGAGTCCCTGTGGCTCACAGATTACTATTACACCAGATGCAGGGCCTGATGATTCCACTCCAGGAGACGCGTGTGAGCTCAAGTGGGAGTTCGACGAAGACTCGCAACATTACTATGTTTTCTTTCCCGATGATCAGTAGTGGTGCCCAGTTGGGGGTGATTGGGACCGTGTCGCATGTTGGGTTCTCTTTTATTTTGGCGCCGTAGTCGGGCCATGAGTGTTTGGATGATGTAATGTTATTTATGTACTTGATTGACATGGCGAGTGTAAGCCAACGATGTTATCTCCCCTTTTATTATCATATTACATGGGATGTTGTGAAGATTGCCTAACTTGCGACATATGCCTTCAATGCGATTATGTCTGTAAGTCGTACCTCGACACGTGGGAGCTATAGTCGCATCGAGGGTGTTACAAGGCTTTAGGTGAAACATGACACAAGATAACTCCAATGAAGAGATTGATGGGTTGCAAAGGATCTCATGAACGAATTGAAAATGATGGGTTTAAAATATGTCATTCCGGACAACTTATAAATCATGAACCACGAATTGAAATTGTCAACAGTGACATAACACTACCTTGAAAGATAAAGTAGAACGAATTGCACTTCGGAATGCAATATGAAGAATACTTGAGCTCCTCTGAAAGGAATCTCGATGAACGCTTCGAGAAGGAATTAAGTCCTTGATGAACCATCATGTAAAACCTAAATGAAGAACTCCGGAAATAAAAGGATGATAAAAAGAAAGAGAGGTTGAAAACACAAGGTGAAGCCTTGCGATGATTTAGATGGAGCTTCGCGATGAGATGATGCGGAAAAACCTAGAACTCCGGAAAAGAAAGATGAACAAATGAAATCAAGAATTTTGATGAACCTTCGGAATAAGGAATTAATCACTTGGATGAAACAAGAGTAAGAATTATGTTATGCGTATCCTTCACCAATTTAAATTGATGACAAACAACGGATTTGGCATACTACTTATTCTCGTAAAAAGGATTAAGATAGATATAGCGCAAACTTGGGAAAAGGCTTCAACGAACCACCGTTAGGATTTGAAAGAACGAATGAATTGATATGAGAACATAGGAAGAGAACTCTTGAACGAACCACCGTAAGAATTGAAAATGAGAGTAGCGAAGGCACAAATCACCGGGTAGAATTGGAAAATGAATGAAGATACTTGAGAGAGTTTAGATACAAGTGAACGAAGAGATCACAAGATGATTAGAGAATAATTGAATGATGCACCGGTAAGATTTGGAGAACAATAGCTGAAAGTTGAGGATGAATAAACCCGAAATGATGGCCTTCGGAGAATCAAACTGAAAAGAATCTTTAATTGCTCGGGATTGGTGAAAAGAATTTTTACAATCAAAAACAATTATGAGAGGATGGCATAAAGCTAGAACCATGAATCTTGAAGAGAATGAAGCAAGATTTAGAGGAAACACTTCTTTAGTCTTCAAAATCCGAGAATGACGACGAGAAACACCACCATGATAATTGATGAGACACCCCGGTAGAATGAAAAGCGAAGAGGTTGAGCCAACAACGAAAAGAGTTTGAAAGATCTTGGGGAAAGACATATGACTGATGATAATTCATTCTTACGTCGAACTTGGAAAAGAATTTGAGAGTAACTCCGAGAAAATAAGACAAGTCAGGTAAGATCCTGGGAAAAGACCTGTGGGTTAGGGCCCACTCAAGAGAAACACCGTTGAAAAAATTGCTTGAAAAGAGAGATTGCACCGGTTGAATTAAAAGGCTTGAATGAGATAATACCCTCAGAATAGGTTGAAGGAATGCAGAGTGGAAACACGAATCTTCTAAGATATCTTCAGCACTCCGAAACAATTGAATAGCGAGAAGTGGATGATTAAGAGGTGCACCGACATGAGAAAACATTAGAAACAAGGAAAGGAGATGATCGATAAAGCTTGAATTGAATCCACCGGAGAAGAAAAGAGAACGAAGAATGATGAAATTGAGGCTCCGTTAGTATCTCCCTGAGAATCACCGGATAAGAACATTGACGGAAAGGAATGAAGAGGCTTCCCATCAATAATATGTATAGTTTATTAAGAAATCTGAGTCCTTAAAGAAAAAGGGTGGGAGGGTGGGAAAAACAAAGGCAACTTGGGGACGGATGAAACGAACAACGTTGGGAAAAACGAGAGGTGATCTTGCGGATGTTAAAATGATTGGGTCCACTTGAAGAGAAAACACACCAGTTGAAAAGGATTGACATGACAATCCCAATTATCATGAAGGATTGGTATTCACATAGGAGTATGAGAACAGCATTTGGGGAAGGTATGGAATCAACACTTGACATTGAAGCAACTCGAATACCACAACTCAAAACAAAACAAAGGATTGGCTTGCAAAATAAGCAGGAACAAACATATGATAGAGATTTCATCCGAAGTTTTCATGGTGGGGCCCACACAGGCTCGATCGTACAACACCATCATGTACAGGGCAGTGCACATGACATACGAAGCGTCCCCGAGTCAGCATAGCCAAGGACTCTTTAAGACACAACGAGACCACTATAAAACCAACCGTGGATAGGCGGACCACTAGACGTCGAACCCCAATCTCATATCATGCATCTGTCGGAAAGATATCCTAGGAGCTACTTGAATTCCCACTTATAAACTCCCGAAACTTTCTGGTTATGCAATCAGGTGTTGGGGATACAGGGGAAGCATAATATCTCACCCAAACTAATAATACCTACATCCAGATGTATCCAGCCTTCAACACATAACCAAGAAACCTTCAGAAATCGTGTACCTCAACCTTCGAAAAGCATCCGTTATACGAGTTATGGCAATACTCCCGAACTCCCGCCCCATTACTGGGTGGCGTCGAGGTTATCTCACCAACAACCGCATCAAAGAGATTTTTGATGTCGGCGAACTCAGGTATTCCAGAACTGTAACGATAAAATTGTGATGACAACACCTCGGAGCTCAACTCCCCGGGACACTGCCACAACCCCTAAATGTCAGGAGGCACCAAGAACAATGTTCTCGTCACAAAACCATCGGAACGATTCCAAGATACCCGCGTGATCCTAAAAAAAATTCATGAAATTTGAGAAGAGAAGAGTCAAAACTCTACGTCAGGAGGCCTCACCAGAGCGACGAAGGGACTGAGGAGTAAAAAGAATCCTACTCTCCGATATATATAATCCTAAGACTCAAAACATTTTTCTAGACTCAACAACGCCAGCGATTCGATCAAGTAGGGGGCTCCTAAGTTGGGGAAGGCTCTGATTACCAACTTGTAACACCCACGATGCGGCTATATCTCCCACGTGTCGGGGCACGACTTAGAGGCATAACCGCATGGTAGGCATGTCGCAAGAGGGGTAATCTTTACACATCCCATGTACTAAATAAGAATGGGATAAAGAGTTGGCTTACAATCGCCACTTCACACAATACATAAAAATAGCATTACATCATCCAGAATACAATCAAGGTCCGACTACGGAACCAAATAAAGAAAGACAACCCCAAATGCTAGATCCCTGATCGTCCCGACTGGGCTCCACTACTGATCAAAAGGAAACGAAACACCACAACGAAAAGGTCTTCATTGAGCTCCCGCTTGAGCTCGGTTGCGTCACCTGCACTGGTATCATCGGCACCTGCAACTGTTTGGAAGTATATGTGAGTCACGAGGACTCGGCAATCTCACACCCGCGAGATCAAGACTATTTAAGCTTATGGGTAGGAAAGGTGTAGTGAGGTGGAGCTGCAGTAAACACTAAGCATATATGGTGACTAACTTACACAAATGAGAGCGAAAAGAGAAGCAAAGCACGGTCGATAAACTATCATGATCAAGAATTGATCCTGAAACTACTTACGTTCAAGCATAACACGAGATCGTGTTCTCTTCCCGGACTCCGCCGAAAAGAGACCATCACGGCTACACACGCGGTTGATGCATTTTAATTAAATTAAGTGTCAAGTTCTCTACAACCGGATATTAACAAATTCCCATCTGCCCATAACTGTGGGCACGGCTTTCGAAAGTTCAAAACCCTGCAGGGGTGTCCCAACTTAGCCCATCACAAGCTCTCATGGTCAACGAAGGATATTCCTTCTCCCAGGACGACCCGATCAGACTCGTAATCCCTATTACAAGACATTTCGACAATGGTAAAACAAGACTAGTAAGACCGCCCGATGCGCCGACATCCTGATAGGAGCTGCACATATCTCGTTCTCAGGGCAACACCGGATGAGCGCTCCGTACAACTAAAACCAGCCCTCAAGTTTCCCCGAGGTGGCCCGGTGAGGCTTAAAATAAAGATGACCCTTGGGTTGGCCGACCCAAGGGAAGGGTAATAGGTTGTTAGGCAAATGTAAAACCAAGGTTGGGCCTTGCTGGAGGAGTTTTATTCAAAGCGAACTGTCAAGGGGTTCCCATAACACCCAACCGCGTTAGGAACGCAAAATCAAGGAACATAACACCGGTATGATGGAAACTAGGGTGGCAAGAGTGGAACAAAACACCAGGCATAAGGCCGAGCCTTCCACCCTTTACCAAGTATATATATGCATTAATTAAATAAGAGATATTGTGATATCCCAACATATCCATGTTCCAACATGGAACAAACTTCATCTTCACCTGCAACTAGCAACGCTATAAGAGGGGCTGAGCATAGCGGTAACATAGCCACACAATGGTTTGCTAGGAAGGGTGTGTTAGAGGCTTGACATGGCAATATGGGAGGCATGATATAGCAAGTGGTAGGTATCGAGGCATAGCAATAGAGCGAGCAACTAGCAAGCAAAGATAGAAGTGATTTCGAGGGTATGGTCATCTTGCCTGAAATCCCGCAAGGAAGAAGAGCGAGTCCATGAAGGAGACAAACGGACGTAGTCAAACGGATCCTCACAAACGCGACGTTATCGGAACCAACCCGAAGAAGCAACACCAGAAAGAAGCAAACAACATAGTAAACAACCTTCACATAAGCATGGCATGATGCACAACCAAGTATGATGCATGACCGGTTTAATGAAGCATGGCATGGCAAAGTGCACAAACAATCCTACAAATTTAGTGGAGCTCAATATGTTGCATATTGACGAAACACCACGTGACTTATTTAGTTCTCTCTCGTTTATGTACTCAACAATATTAAATGTTGATTAACATGGCAAGGGGTGAAGCACAACAAAACTACCTATCTAGGCAAGTTTAAATGAGGCCGGAACAACAAGCAACAAGTCCGGAACATCCTCATGTGCATATTTTTGGTTATGGTACTGCTCTGCCCTAAACCATATTTTAGAGTTGTTAAACATGCAAAGTAAGGTCACCATGTTACTCTATGCATTTTTCTACCCCATTTACATATAAAGTTTGTTAAGTTTGGAGCTACGGTTATTAAGTTATGAAATAAATCATTTTAGCATGTTATTAAAGCAAATTAAATCAAACATCATTTTAAGCATTTTTAACATAGATGAAAGTTGGATATTATAAAACTAGACAAGATTCTAAGCATTTTTCATATAAGGTTTGTTCAATTTGGATGCATGATTTGAGAGTTATGTTATGCATGAACTAGGAGGACTTTTCTGCCAAATTGTAAAACATTGGATAAAAGATAAATTCGCAGATCTGTAAAAAAAATATGGGCCGAAACAGAGGCAGGCCGAACAGTGGAAGGGAAAAAAAGTGGGGCGCTGGATCTGGCCTCACCATGGGCCTTGGCCCGTTGGTGGAGCTGGGCTGGAACGCAGAGGCAGGCCCATGCGCGGCTGCAAGGCTGGCTGGATCGAAGGAGGCCGGTCGACGAAGCAGGACGCGGTCAACCCATGTGTGTGAGCGCTCGTCCTGGATGAAGCAGAGGAACGCAGCAGCAGGGCGAACTCAGGCGGTCGAGGAGAAGGTGACCGGCGGCACTCGGGACCAGCGGGAGACGGCGAAGGCAAGGGGGATCCGACCGAATCCAAGGCGGAGCGACCGGAACAGGGCTATGGTGGACTTGGAGCTCCAAGCATCGGTATACATGGCGTCTTGGTGCAGTTCGGGCGTAGAGGAGCGGCGGTGCTGGTAGCCTACTCCGGCGAGCGGCGGGATGGAGAGGGGTCGGCACAGGAGCTCGATGGCGTCCGGATCCAAGCGCGAGAGGTCTGCGGTTCCGTAACTCCCATTTCCTACCGGATCGAAGCAGAGGCAGCGGGGTGGCGGACATGGCGCCAACGCGGGCGATGGTGAGGATTTCCAAGGGCGGCAGCGTTGTTCGGTTCCTGTGAGAGAGAGAGAGATGTGAGAGGAGGGAGTAGAGGCAGGGAAGGAGAAGGAAAGAGCAGGGGAGGAGCGGCGACGGGGTCGGCCTGCAGGTCACTGGTGGCGCGCTCGGGCTCAAATGCGACGAGGATGAGGTAGGGGGCAGGGGGGGCTCGGGTTGGTGTGGTGGTGAAAGCGAGGAGGGTTTTTTTGGATCGGGGATGAACCCGAGGAGGAAGAGACAGGAGGAGTGGCGGCGGCTTGGGGTGGATGGGACAAGTGCCCTAAGTTTTAGGGTTTGGTCTAAAATTAGACTAGGGGTGGACTATATATATGGAAAAGAGGGGAGTTGGACCATCCAATCAAAATCAGACGGATGAGATAAAATGCTAGGGAAGTCCAATCAAATAATCGCAGATGTTTTAGGGATGTTTGGGGATGATCCGAATCCAACGGTGACGACTGCCCGGGTCGGGTCCGGGACAACTTTCGGACGCGCGCGTGAGGAGGGCCGCGGGCTGACGAGAGAGCTTAGGTTGCCTGGCGGTAGGTAGTGTACTGTGTACACGGTCTAGAGAGGAAAGAGAGGGAAAGCCCGGCAACAGTTTTCGGAGACCGAAAACGTCCGATGTTTGACCGACTATATTGCCGCTATAGTTACCCATTGGGGCACCAAACGAACTCCGAATGCGGTGAAACTTGGCAGGCGGCCTACCTACAACATAACAACACCGCATGCCAACTTTCATCCCTTTCCGAGAACATTTTCCGGCCACTTAAAAATAATATTTCGTACATGCCACGGGCGCGTGCAAGTGTGACTGGGCTCAAAACGGACAACAGGCGGAACTGGAGAAACCCGGACGGATGCAAGTTTTGAAAACATGATGATGCAATGCACATGATGACATGATAAAATGCAATACGCAAGCGAATGACATGGCAACGACGGCGAATAACTGGAAGACACCTGACGCATCGGTCTCGGGGCATCACAAAGGGCACATCAGCAACCCCAAGGACCGTGCATGGCCTACCAAGACCAAGGTAAATCACAACAACAACTCAGTCAAGGGGTTCGCAAAAACACGTTCCAAGCCCAGCCTAAAGGAAAATGAAAAATATCAATTTACATGCATGAGGGGCTCCCCTCCAAAATGCTCTCACGTCCTGCAGGGTCGTGCCCAACTCTCTGTGCAAAGGTTCAAGCGAAGGAACGCGGGCTCAGTCGGACATCTCGCTTGCAACATCGTCTTGGTCGCTCTCATGCGCGCTGCTGGCGCCATCGCTGGAGCCGTCTTCGCCATCGTCGACTGCATTGTCTTCATTTGCCGCGACCACCACTACATTGTCTTTGGTGGCGAACGCCCTGGCTAGGGCATCCACGTGATTATCCACCCAATGCGCGAGGTTGTCACGAATAACCCCGGGAACTGGGGCAATGATGGCGTCGAATTCGAAATGGGGGTCGCGGTCCTGGAGGTGGCTAAAGACACAGGAGAACGCACGCCCAAGGAGGCCTGGGCTCCTCTGTTCGACAAGCTCACGAGCCCTCGTAGCCTGGTCCTCCAGGCGGGTCACGATCTCGATGAAGAAGCAGAGATGGCTGGCGTAGTCCTCCACATGGGGATGAGGACCGCTCTCCTCGCAGATAGAGCCCAATGCTCAGTTGGCCCTCACTCGGAGATCCTGGAGCATGAGGGCGTGCTCGCGCTGCAGCGTCTGATGGTGGCACGCCTCCTCCCTATTCTGTTGCACAAGGGACGTGATGCCGTCAATCTGCTACTGGAGCGAGAGCAGATTCGTACGAGCCTCGGCCAGGTCGGCCTGAGCAGAGGTCAGGGCCTCCGAGGTGGCCTTCTTGCGCCGTTCCGCCTCGTCCAACCTTGCCCTGAGGGCAGCGGTCCTTGTCGGTGTCAAAACCGGCGGATCTCGGGTAGGGGGTCCCGAACTGTGCGTCTAGGCCGGATGGTAACAGGAGGCAAGGGACACGAAGTTTGACCCAGGTTCGGGCCCTCTCGATGGAGGTAAAACCCTACGTCCTGCTTGATTAATATTGATGATATAGGTAGTACAAGAGTAGATCTACCACGAGATCGGAGAGGCTAAACCCTAGAAGCTAGCCTATGGTATGATTGTTGTTGTGTATGTTGTCCTACGGACTAAAACCCTCCGGTTTATATAGACAGCGGAGAGGGTTAGGGTTACACAAAGTCGATTACAATGGTAGGAGATCTACATATCCGTATCGCCAAGCTTGCCTTCCACGCCAAGGAAAGTCCCTTCCGGACACGGGACGGAGTCTTCAATCTTGTATCTTCATAGTCCAGGAGTCCGACTGAAGGTATAGTCCGGCCATCCAGACACCCCCTAATCCAGGACTCCCTCAGTAGCCCCCGAACCAGGCTTCAATGACGATGAGTCCGGCACGCAGATTGTCTTCGGCATTGCAAGGCAGGTTCTCCTCCAAATTCCGTGTACCTGTTGAATAAAGTCTGGTTTCTTATAGATGTTGCGCTCCTTGGCTTCTACGCCCAATAATGGCCGCTTCCCACGTGTCAAATGAATATGAAAAGTCTGAGTGTTTTTACATTCACACCCCTAGTCGCGTAAATGAGCTGCCCTATTTAAGGGGACGAGGATTTAGATCCAAACCACATCTTCCCCCCTTCGCGAGTGTTCATCAGAGCGCATCCGACAAAGGTCCATTCCACCATGGCCAGCCATGGAAACTCCTCCTTTCGCCCTTCCAACCCTCAGCCTGGATATTGGGAGAGATGCTCCATCCTGCATAGCGAGCTAGTGATGCTCCAGACCAAGGGATTTCTCCCCCCGGCCTATATGGTCCCGGTTCGAGCCGGCCTTGCCATCTATAATGGCGGAGAGCAAGCGGAGAGTGCCCCCAATCCCTCCAAAGGAGAGTGGGTGTGCCTCGTCCCTTATTTAATAAGGGGGCTCGGATTTCCAATCCATCCATTTCTCCAGGGGCTCCTGGAGTTCTATGGCCTCCAGCTACACAATCTCACGCCTGCCTCCGTATTGCATATCGCGGGTTTCATAGCCCTCTGCGAGCTATTTTTGGGTATCAAGGCTCATTTCGGGCTATGGAAAAGGTTATTCTGCCTTGTGCCCCGCTCTAAGGAGGGGTCAATGTATCAAGTGGGCGGAGCCGAAGTGTGGTGCATCGCCGGGACCGGATATCTATCCGGAACCCCAAAGAAGGCGTCTGAAGACTGGCCTTCGGAATGGTTTTATATAGAAGATGTCCCGCTGCCAGATCCTGTTCGGATTGGCCTACCTGAGTTCGACAGTGCTCCCTTAAAGAAGCGCCTAAGATGGCGTCCACGGAGCCCTCAGAGGGAAAGTGACAGGGACATCATTTACCTGATGGGCCGAATAAGATTGTTAGCCCATTCCGTACTAACCATGATCGGGGTTATGGCCGGATGCATCATGCGGGGGGTGCAACCGCTTCAGTACAGAAGCCACCCCATGTGGGAATTCAACGGGGAGGACGACGCCACCCGCTACGGCCGTAAGGGGCCGGATTCAGCTGCCGCTCTACTAAAGATCTTGTCCACTTTGTATAAGGGAGAAGAGGAGGATTCTCTATGCACAATCCCCCAAGCTGGGTAAGCGGTCGCATTTACTTGCCCATCCGTTTTGTATTACCATTGTTAAATATTAAGTCTGATTACTTCAATGCAGGAACTGCGCCGGGCTGTTAAGGAAATAAGCAGCCCTCCTCCACAACCCGAGGACCCAGGACGGTCCCTCGACCCGGCCTCTCAAGAGGATCCGGACATATCTGTGGAGCTGATTGATGGAGTGTTCCATCAATTGAGCAAGGACAACGCCTTGGTGGCCATTACGGCCGATTACCCAGGGCTAATCCCGGCCTCCCAGGTAACTAAGATCAAAGTCCCAGTACCCTGAATAGGTGTCCGCCCTCTCGTGTTTTCAGTTTCCTGATTACGACCGAACTTTGCAGGGGAGGTTTTTGAGGCGGAAGGCCGAACCTGCGGCGACAAGCCAACGAGGGGCCGCAGGGCCCCGTGGGCAGAAAAGAAGTGCAGTCTGGACCAAGGCGTCAGCGCAAAGGTATGGCGCGCCCCCTTATCCCAGGTGTTATACCTTCGAGGCACATTGACACTCGTGCTCTCTTCAGGACAAAGAGACCTCGCCGGACTATATCCGGAGAGGCTGCCAATCGCGCCTCCAGCAGCCAGGCTCCAAAGCCTGGTCCGGAGGTGGAGGCGAACGCAAGGCGCGCGCCAGACGCTCCTCCGACGGAGCATGTGGACGGGTTGTCTGCCACCAACTCTGAGGTGGAGAGTGCCATGAACCACAGGCGTCGCCGGACAATCCTTCGCGATGCTTGTTTCTCCCAAGGGGCGTTAGATGCCTTCAATTCGAGAGATGCGTACCTCCGTGCCGCTCAAAATGGTCTAGCCAGAGCCACAGAGCAATATGTAAAAGACATACGGGTAAGAAAATTTTGGTAATTATATATATATATAGCAGTAGCCCCCGAGACTTGAAACAGTTAGAATAACTGATTTAAGGATCATTTGTTATGCAGGTTCTTACAGAAAAGAATTCCCTACTATCCAAGGAGCTGGAAGAGTGCAAAGCCCAACTTGAGGCCGCACTAGCCGCGGCAGGGGAGCCCAAGGAGACCCCCTCTGGTAATATACACTTCGAAAGATAAGTATTTTGCGAAGCACGGCATGGGTGCGAATCTGACAAATGAAATTGCAGATGGCGCCGGATTGAATCCAAAAAGGCAACACCTCCTACGCCAGTTAAAGGCTGGTGAGAAGGTGCTGACAAAGGTGAGGCGGGAGAAGAACGATCTCCAAGATGCCAACACCAAGCTGGGCGTCGAGCTGAAAGATGTTCGTGCCCAGCTGTCAGACTTCGTTAAGGAGAATCAGCGGCTTCGGCACGGCATATTTAGTAAGTGCTTGAACAAACCTTTGAAAGAAAGTTCGGCGGGGAAGTCGACTAATAGAGCAATGTCTGTAGGTGTGCTAACAGGTCATCCTGCAGAGGAGATGCCCGGTTCTACGGGTGACCTTCTTCCTGAGCTCTCGCAACTGCTCGATCGAGTTCGGCAGGCGATGCAAGGCGTCGCCCAGGCCCTGTGGCCATCCATCTCCATGCCCGAAGGTCTTGGAGAGCTTGCGGAGAAGCTAAAGGGAGCACGGCGGCGCTTCCGATTGTGGAAGATATCGGCCTGCCGTCAAGGCGCTAGGGAAGCCTAGGCCATGGTGAAGACACGGTACGCAAAGGCTGACCCCAACCACATGGCCGAGGTCGGTCCTGTAGGGCCCGATGGGAAGGAGATCCCTGTAAGCTTAGTATACGGCCAAGTAGAGTTGCCCGCAAAGTATTCCTAGCAGGACTGTAAATTAGACAGCCTGTTAGATGGTATTGAAGAGGAATACAATCAGTCAAAATGACTATGTAATTTAATTGACATTTATAATGCCTTCTAGCCAGATTGTAGATCATTTGTCATGGCCGGCCTTTTCGCTTCAGCCTCGGGACCTGACGGTCCGGAGTGTGTCCGAATTCCCATGCGGTTATATAGGAACCGGGGAATGCATGGAGACCAGGCGTAGGGGTCATTAGTGCGTGAACAGACAAGTGCCCGACTAGTTATGTTATATTACATGGTTAGTAAGAAACATCTTCCAGGGAGAATAGTTCCGTTAGGGGTTCCTTTCCCTGGGAGGCATGCCCTAAGGTGCATGTCCATGCTGTGAAAAGAAACGCAGGAAAAACATCTGGGGGTGTATAGATAAAAATAAAAAAAGATCATCTTTAGTTCACCGACCGAATATTCCCTTAAGAACGCTAGCTTTCGGCTTCACCCAGTCTGAGGTACACGTCCGGCTGACCCGGCAGTAACAATCGCAGAGGTGCTCCCTTTACCACCTAGCCGAACAATTGGGAACGTAGGGGTAAGCACAGGAGCCAGGCAACCCAGCTTGGCCAAAACTTAAGTCATATCGATGCATATAATGGTGAATAAAAGGTACATGCGGAAGTGTGACACATGTGTTGGGCATGAAGCCCGTATGAACAAGCTTCTGTTTAAAGAAGCCCCCAGGTTTAATGAGCGCGGATAGCACGTCACTTTATGAGCCTTTAAAGGCTATAAGAGAGAGAGAGAGAAGAAGACAAATGTAAGACAGAAAATATATAAAAAATGGACAGAGGAAGGAGACGAACACAGAGTCCGGCTCTAGGCGTAGAATCTTTGGAGACGGGCTGCGTTCCATGGGTTCGGCTCGAGTCGGTTATCCGATGCATCCCGTAGGCGGTACGCTCAACCAGTCAGGACTTGGTCAATTATGAAGGGGCCTTCCCACTTGGGCTTGAGTTTGTCCTTTTTCTTGTCCGGTAGTCGTAGAACTAATTCGCCAACGTTGTAATTTTTGGCCCGTACTTCTCTGCTTTGGTATCTTCGAGCCTACTGTTGATAGAATGCGGAACGGGCTTTTGCCACATCACGCTCCTCCTCCAATGCGTCCAAGCTGTCCTGCCGATCGAGCTCGGCTTCTCTTTCTTCGTACATGCGCACTCGAGGTGAGTCATGAATTATGTCGCAAGGCAAAACTGCCTCTGCGCCGTACACCATAAAGAATGGTGTGTATCCGGTGGTGCGATTCGGCATGGTCCGCAGCCCCCAAAGTACGGAGTCGAGCTCCTCTACCCAGTGCGTGTTAGATTCCTTGAGGGACCGCACTAATCTGGGTTTGATGCCGCTCATGATAAGACCATTTGCACGTTCGACCTGGCCGTTAGTTTGTGGGTGATAGACGGAAGCATA
This sequence comes from Triticum urartu, assembly GCF_056163025.1. Taxonomy (NCBI): domain Eukaryota; kingdom Viridiplantae; phylum Streptophyta; class Magnoliopsida; order Poales; family Poaceae; genus Triticum; species Triticum urartu. Next base: position 209,639,110 of record NC_141873.1, on the reverse strand, counting down.
ATCGAGCTTGATGCCCATGTTTTTGCACCAGAGTTTTACCTCGTCGGCCGTGAAGTTCGTGCCGTTATCAGTGATGATGCTGTGGGGGACGCCGTAACGGTGTACAACCCCGGATATAAAGTCTATCACCGGTCCGGATTCGGCCGTCTTAACAGGCTTGGCTTCTATCCATTTGGTGAACTTATCCACCATGACCAGTAAGTATTTTTGCTTGTGGGGTCCGCCTTTAAGGGGTCCAACCATGTCAAGCCCCCAGACCGCAAAGGGCCAAGTAATGGGGATAGTTTGGAGGGCGGTGGGTGGCATATGGCTTTGGTTTGCAAAGAGCTGGCAACCGGTGCCTCGTTGGACTAAGTCCTGAGCGTCTGCCCGGGCCGTCGGCCAATAAAAGCCCGTACGGAAGGCCTTGCTTACAAGGGACCGAGCTGCAGCGTGATAACCGCCGAGTCCAGCATGAATTTCAGCCAGGAGGTTCCGCCCCTCCTCTTCGTAGATGCACCTTTGAAGGACTCCGGTAGTGCTTTTCTTATAAAGCTCTCCCTCGTGGACTCTGTAGGCTTTGGATCGCCGCACTATGCAGCGTGCCTCATTTTGGTCCTCGGGGAATTCCTGCCTAGTAAGGTAGGCGAGGAATGGTTCTGTCCACGGGGCGATGACGGCCATTATTACGTGGGCTGAAGGTGTTATTTCATTGGTAGAGCCTCCGATTGTGTCAGGATGTTCGGTGTCGGGCAGTGCGGTTGGGTCCGGGCTGTTATTGTTCGGCTCCCCTTCCCATACTACGGATGGCTTGAACAGCCTTTCCAAGAAGATGTTGGGGGGACTACATCGCGTTTTGCACCGATGCGTGCCAGGACATCTGTCGCCTGATTATTTTCAAGCCCCTCGAACCAAACTGACATTTTTAGGACGGCGTTGCGGTAAGCTGCCATTTTTGGATCCTTGGCATCGAAGTCTCCATTTATTTGGGATATTGCGAGGTTCGAGTCCCCGCGCACCTCTAGGCGTTGAATGCCCATGGATACTGCCATCCGGAGACCATGTAAAAGGGCCTCATATTCGGCTGCATTGTTGGAGTCCGTGTACATAATCTGGAGTACATATTGAACTATGTCTCCTGTGGGGGACGTCAAAACAACGCCGGCCCCCAGTCCGGCAACATCTTGGAGCCGTCGAAATGCATGATCCAATTTGAATATGTGTCGTACTCTTTAGGGAGTTCGGCCTCCGTCCATTCTGCGACGAAGTCGGCCAAGACTTGCGACTTGATGGCTCGTCGTGGCTTATAAGTTATGTCGAATGGGAGGAGCTCAATGGCCCATTTTGCAATCCGGCCCGTTGCGTCACGGTTGTTTATAATATCGTTAAGTGGTACTTCCGAGGCTACTGTTATTGAACACTCTTGAAAGTAGTGTCGTAGCTTCTGGGATGCCATGAATACCGCATACGCAATCTTTTGATAATGCGGGTACCGTGATTTGCAGGGAGTGAGGACAGTGGACACATAATAGACCAGCTTTTGAAGGGGGAATTTGTGTCCGTCCGTTGCTCGTTCGACGACGAGCACTGCGCTTACAACCTGATGTGTTGCTGCAATGTATAATAGCATTGGTTCACCAATGTTTGGCGCGGCCAGGACTGGGTTTGTTGCCAGTATGGCTTTTATTTCGTCGAGTCCGGCCGTGGCTGCATCCGTCCATTCGAAGTGTTCGGTGCGCCGAAGGAGGCGGTAAAGGGGTAGGGCCTTTTCTCCCAAGCGGGAGATAAAGCGGCTTAGAGCCGCCACGCATCCGGTTAACTTTTGTATTTGTTTGAGGTCCTTTGGGATATCCAGTTGCGACAGAGCTCGGACCTTGGCTGGATTTGCTTCAATTCCTCTACCGGATACAATGAAGACCAAGAGCTTTCCGGCTGGAACGCCGAAAACGCATTTTTCCGGGTTGAGCTTGATGTCGTATGTTTGGAGGTTATCAAATGTGAGCCTCAAGTCGTCTACTAGAGATTCAACGTGTCTTGTTTTGACGACCACATCATCTACATATGCCTCCACTGTTTTTCCGGTCTGGTTTGCCAGACATGTCTGAATCATGCGCTGATATGTTGCGCCGGCGTTTTTGAGCCCGAAATGCATCGTGTTGAAGCAAAATGGGCCGTATGGTGTGATAAATGCCGTTGCGGCTTGGTCCGGTTCTACCATCTTGATTTGATGGTAGCCGAAATATGCATCGAGGAAACACAACGAATCGTGTCCTGCGGTAGCATCGATAATTTGATCGATGCGGGGGAGGGGGAAGGGATCCTTTGGGCAAGCCTTGTTAAGGTCTTTAAAATCAACACACAGGCACCAGGATTTGTCCTTCTTTGGTACCATCACCAGGTTTGCTAGCCAGTCCGGATGTTTTATATCTCTGATGAATCCGGCCTCCAATAGCTTTGCTAGCTCCTCTCCCATGGCCTGTCTCTTAGGTTCGGAAAAACACCGAAGAGCTTGTTTGACAGGTTTGAATCCTGTTTGGATATTTAAGCTGTGCTCGGCCAGCCTGCATGGGATTCCTGCAATATCTGAAGGGTGCCAGGCGAAAATGTCCCAGTTCTCTCGTAGGAACTCTTGCAGTGCAGCGTCTACATCAGGGTTTAACTGTGCCCCGATGGAAGCTGTTTTATTGGGGTCCGTTGGATGGACTTGGAATTTGACTATTTCGTCCGCCGGTTTAAAGGAGGTGGACTTGGATCTTTTGTCGAGTACCACATCGTCCCTATTCACCGTAGAGCGCAGCGCAGTCAGTTCCTCAGCCGCTAGGGCATCGGATAGTGCCTCAAGGGCCAGTGCGGCTGTCTTGTTTTCAGCGCGGAGTGCTATGTCCGGATCACTAGCGAGAGTGATGATCCCGTTAGGCCCGGGCATCTTGAGCTTCATGTACCCATAATGGGGTATTGCTTGGAAGATTGTAAACGCTTCCCGCCCTAGTAGAGCGTGATAACCGCTGCTGAACGGGGCCACATGGAACGTGACCTCTTCGGACCTGTAATTATCCGGCGTGCCGAACACCACATCTAGTGTGATTTTTCCTGTACAGCGTGCTTCCCGACTGGGGATTATTCCTCTAAAGGTTGTGCTGCTTCGCTCAATGCGGTTCCAGTCTATTTCCATTTTTTGAAGGGTTTCCTCATAAATGAGGTTCAATCCGCTGCCGCCGTCCATGAGTACCTTGGTAAGACGAAAGCCGTCCACTATTGGACTGAGGACCAATGTGGCTGGTGCTCGGGCTGTTCGGAATTTAGGTTCATCATTGGCGTTAAAGGTAATAGCCATGTCACTCCATGGGTTTATTGTTGCTACTTGGTAGACTTCGGCAAGGCTGCGGAGTGTCCTTTTTCGCATATTATTTGATGTGAAAGTCTCGAAGACTGTTAATACCGTATTGGTGTCTCTGGGGTGGCTTTCTGTGGCCTCCGGAATTAGGAGATTTTCGCCAATTTTGGCCACCTAGCGGAGTATCCAACATGCTCTGAGGCTGTGAGTTGGTGTGGCGTCCTTTGTACTGTGAATTTTACAGGGTCCATTGAGCCATCCTTCCAATATGGTTCCATGCCCTGTAGAGGGTTTTTGCTTTTTAGTGCTTGACCCGGGTGTCTGGTGATGATGCACCCTTTTATTTCGGACTGGTTTGTATTCAGGGCCGGATTGTCCCAAAATTTGATTTCGGTTTTCCAGGCGCTTTTCATCGCACAGTACTTTCGTACAATGGACGCCAAGTCAGCGAAGTGTGTAATATCACGACGACTTATGGCGTTGAGTATTCCCTTGTCCGTGCAATTATTGCAGAAGATTGAGATTGGGTCTTCCTCGCGGCAGTCCCTTAGCCCGTTCTTAACCAGGAGGAATCTGGCCCAGTAATGATGTACTGTTTCATCGGGCTCTTGCCTGATTTTGGATAGATCGCTTATGTTGGGGTGGGTGGGTGGAATTAAATCCGAAGCCTCACCCCATCCGAGGCTCAGAGGCCGAGGAATTTCAGAACTCGAAAATTTGGATTCCTGGATGTTGTCCAATGAATCCAGCCCGTCGCCTGACTCTAAGTTCAGGTCTTGAGTGATATCCTCCACTCCGCGGGTATCCGGCTTGGAGGGATCGGGAATCCGGACGTAGCGAGTCCTTAAGATAGATGAAGGGTCGCCGCACTATCCCTCTACCACGGCAACGTGATGGGTGACTTGGGGAGAGTTAATCTCTCTCAGATCGGGTTTAGGCCCAATCTGGTCGTAATCCGTAGCGACTCCCAGGGCGGCGAAGCGATCCAAGAGCTCGTTTATGGAGGAGAGCTCCATTGGATCTAACTGCTCGGCGAGTTCCGAGCTGACATGAAGATCGTTTTCGATGGCTCGAGAGGTCATCGTCGGCGCAGAAGCCGAACAGGCGGTCATAAGAAAACCACCTAGCCGGAGGGTTTGGCCGACAGCCAAAGCTCCCTTAGCAATGGTGCTGTCTTTAAAGACGGGGCGAGCCATCCTTCCTGATGGCGACGACACAGAGGAACTCTCAATGAAAGCACCAATGTCGGTGTCAAAACCGGCGGATCTCGGGTAGGGGGTCCCGAACTGTGCGTCTAGGCCGGATGGTAACAGGAGGCAAGGGACACGAAGTTTTACCCAGGTTCGGGCCCTCTCGATGGAGGTAAAACCCTATGTCCTGCTTGATTAATATTGATGATATAGGTAGTACAAGAGTAGATCTACCACGAGATCGGAGAGGCTAAACCCTAGAAGCTAGCCTATGGTATGATTGTTGTTGTGTATGTTGTCCTACGGACTAAAACCCTCCGGTTTATATAGACACCGGAGAGGGTTAGGGTTACACAAAGTCGGTTACAATGGTAGGAGATCTACATATCCGTATCGCCAAGCTTGCCTTCCACGCCAAGGAAAGTCCCTTCTGGACATGGGACGGAGTCTTCAATCTTGTATCTTCATAGTCCAGGAGTCCGGCTGAAGGTATAGTCCGACCATCCGAACACCCCCTAATCCAGGACTCCCTTAGTCCTTCCATCAGCTTTGGCCTTGGACAGCTTCGACTTCAGATCATACTTGCTGACACGGTCTGCACGAGCTTCCGCTACTCTCCGATCAACCTCCTCCTGGATCTTGGCTTCGTGCGCGGTGGCGGCGTCTTCGTCCATGGCCACCTGGCGCTCCCTAGTTTCCAGCCGCTTGAGCTCGAGGCTGTGCTCCAAGGCTTCTAGCGCCAGCACTTCCTCACGCTTCAGGATCTCCTTCTCTTCGAGGGGCTCTCCCCTCATCAAGGCCAAGATGGTCCAGCGCGCCTCGATCTACTCCTCCAGAGCGGCGCTCAAGGCCTGGAGCCCGCGCTCCCATTTCTCGGCATTCTCTCGGCAATGGTCGGCCTACTTTGCTTCCTCCTGGGCCCGAGCGCTGGCCTCACGGGAGGCCGCAAGTTCCGCTGCGGCCTTTGCCTTGTCACGCCCGAGCTGAAGCTGCCCAAGGTTGATGGCAACCTTCAATTGGTGCCACTCCTGAGCCAGGCGAAGGTCCTCCATCTGGAGTCGAGCTTCAACCGCCGTGAGCTCTCCTCCAAGGCGGCTCAGTGCGCTCAGTGCCTCCTGCAAGAGCTTGTGGCACACGACTCCATGACCACGCGCAAGCTCCATTGCGCAGCCAAGTCCGTCCTCCACGCCTGAGGTCACTAGGGAAGTTCGAGCTGCCTGCTTGTCCTCGGCAAGGGGCATGTGGCCGGCACTTTCTCCGCCACCTCGGAGGCCCCGCCAAAGGTGCTAGATGACGCGGCCCCAGCATCTGAAGACGAGGCCGATGCTGGGGGTGCCCAGCTACCAGCAATGATCAATGGAGGAGTCCTTGGCACGCCGGCTGCGCCCCAGGCCGGAGCGCGAAGTGACGCCAAGAAGGACGAGTCAAGGCTCCAGGTAGATGCGTCCGCCTCCGAAGCGGGCCCCGGGCACCGCGCGGCGGTCTGGCAAGCACAGCTCAAGGTCAATGGCGAGCCGGCGGCTAGTGACGACCGCACCTCAAGAGATTTCGCCGTCTCAGCCGAGGGAAACCTAAAGATCATTGGTCGGAAAAGGATGCATCACTCAAGAAATCGCGCATATGAGGTACTTCCTCGTCTTTGGCAATGTATTTCCTCTGCTTCAGCGGACGATATGCGCCTCCATTGTAGCTTGGAGACACCTTCCTCTTGCGGAGTGCCTCAAAATTCAGGCGGAGTTTCCCAAAGCCCTGGGCGCGGCCACCATCGCCTTGGGCGGTTGGCGGGGTTCCTGAGGGGGCTGCCTCGGGAGCGCCCGTCTACGCCAGCCCCACGACCTCCACCTCAAGACGACCCGCCTGAGCCTCGGGAGCCTTCACCTCGGGGGACTCTGACCGCGTTGGCCCTCCTGATGCCACTTCGGGAAGGCTCGTCCAAGCCTCGGAAGCTGCAGCCTCAGGGGCCTCGACTGGCGTCATTTCCTCAGCGGCCACCTCGCTGGCGCTTGACGGCGCTCGCCCCCCTACACCAGCTTCCGGGGCGAGCGTTGATGTGACGGCCGGCAGGTGGGACACAAAGACGGGGCTTTCGCGCGATCCCTCAAGGCCGGCTGGGCACATGATACGTCTCCAACGTATCTATAATTTATGAAGTATTCATGCTATTATATTATCAAGCTTGGATGTTTTATATGCATTTATATGCTATTTTATATGATTTTTGGGACTAACCTATTAACCTAGAGCCCAGTCCCAGTTTCTGTTTTTCCTTGTTTTTGAGTTTTGCGGAAAAGAAATACCAAACAGAGTCAAATTGACGTGCCAATTTTTGATGATTTTTTATGGACCAAAAGAAGACCCCGGAGTAAAAGAGTTGGGCCAGAAGAGTCACGGGCCGTCCACAAGGGTGGGGGCTGCCCCCCCCCCCCCCCCCCCCGCGGGCGCGTGGGCCTGCCTCGTGGACGACCCGGGCACCTTCTTGACGTGAGACCAACGCCAAAAATTCCTATAAATACAGAAACCTCCAGAAAATAACCTAGATCAGAAGTTCTGCCGCCGCAAGCCTGTGTAGCCACGAGAAATCAATCTAGGCCCTATCTGGCACCCTTCCGGAGGGGACCATCATCACCGGAGGCTATGGAGGAGGATTCCGGAGGGGCCATCATCACCATGAAGGCCAAGGACCAGAGGGAAAACCTCTCCCCATCCAAGGGGGAGGCCATGGAGGAGGAAGCACAAGGGGGAGAACCTCTCCTCTCTCTCGATGGCACCGGAGTGCCATCGGGAGGTGAATCATCGCCGAGGTGATCGTCTTCATTAACATCACCATCATCATCATCACCATCCTCATATCTTTTACGCGGTCCACTCTCCCGCACCCCGCTGTAATCCATACTTGAACATGGTGCTTTATGCCACATATTCTGATCCAATGATGTGTTGCCATCCTATGATGTTTTGAGTAGATATCCTTTGTCTTTGGGTTGATTGATGATCTAGATTGGTATGAGTTGTATGTTTTACTTTGGTGTTGTCCTATGGTGCCCTCCGTGTCACGCAAGCGTGAGGGATTCCTGCTGTACGGTGTTGCAATATGTCCATGGTTTGCTTATTGTCTGCGTTGCGTGAGTGACTGAAACACAAACACGGATAAGCGATACATGGCGTATGGGAATAAAGAGGACTTGATACTTTAATGCTATGGTTGGGTTTTACCTTAATGATCTTTAGTAGTTGCGGATGCTTGCTAGAGTTCCAATCATAAGTGCATATGATCCAAGACGAGAGAGTATGTTAGCTTATGCCTCTCCCTCATATGAAACTGCAATAGTGATTACCGGTCTTGTTAACAATTGCCTAGGACAATTCCGCACACCGATTCACCATTATTCCACACTCACTATTTACAATATTTAGTAATATATTCTAACTTTATGATAACGGCACCTACTTTAATATTTAGCTCTCCGATATAATACAAAGTTATCCACTTCATACCCACAACGTAGTTTTATTTCTCGTTTCTAGTTGGAAGCAAACGTTCGGTGTACGTAGAGTCCTATCAGTGGCAGATAGGGCTTGAGAGAATATTGATCTTACCTTTAGCTCCTTGTGGGTTCGACACTCCATACTTATCACTTCCACCTTTGAAAATTGCTACGATGATTCCATGCACTTGGGGATTACCAGCGCAGTCCCCATTCGTCGAAGGGGGACATCTGCTTCACGAACTCCAACTTGTTCGAGCAGCAGTACAAAAGGCAACCCTCCTCCGGCAGATTAGCTGGTGTTGGGTCGCCCGTCAGGAGCGCGAGCACTATGCGCTGCGCCTCGGGAGGAAGAGCAGGCGCATGAAGCCTCATGGGGTCCCCATAACCGGAGAAGGCCCACATCGGCCGGGAGTGGTGCTGAAGTGGAGCAATGCGACACCGGATGAACTCCTTCACCACCATCGATGCTTTCACCCCAAGAATCTTCAGCTCGGCCAGCTGACACCAGACATGGGTGAGCCGCCGGTCGGCAAGCTTCGCGTGCCCCCAGCCAGAGCTTGGGATGGACGGAATCCGCGGGAGCAGCAGCAGGGGGCTAAGCACGCCAACATCCACAAACACCCACCGCTTCTGGAAACCTTCTACGACCGACAAGAGCATCCGTCGGGTGCAGGGAGAAAAAGTGGTGAAGCAACGGCCTGAAGGGATACACACCCAAGCACTGGAGAGCGTCCGTCAGGTGTAGAGAGAAAAAGTGGCGAAGCAAGGCCACGAAAGGGGCAATGCTCACCATGGCTTTGCAGACAAAGGCAAAAATGGTGAGGAGGATGATGGATTGGGGGTCGAGGTGCAGCGCATTGATCTGATAATGCGAAAGCACAGCGTTGAAGAAACCAGAGAAGGGAGAGATCAAGCCAGCCCAGAGGGCGTGGAGATGGATGGGGATCTCGGTGCCCGTCCTGTTAATCGAGGCGCGGGAAGCAGGCCAAGCCACTGTCGCCCCCACTCATTGGAATCGGAGGCAAGCACTGGGCAAACCTTGTCCATCGCTTCCTCGTTAAGCACCACCGACCGCTCAATGGCGGTCTCAAAGACTGGCGGCATGGGGGTCGAGGTATGGGACTTCTTCTTCCCTTTCTTCTTCCAGCTTAGCGCCATGGCGGTGAGGAGGTTTGGTGTCGGGTCGGACTGGGGGCCAAGGGTCCACTATTTTCCAGGGGGCGGGGGAACTGCGAAGTGCCCTACCAGTAATGGAGGCGGAGTTGTGTACACAACGGCGGCCGCCTAGCCAGGCGAAAACCGAGGTTGCGAGGGGAAGTGGAGACACCCACGTCTTGTCAGTCGCCACACGTCAATCAAGGCCGCAGGCGGATGGGGCCCGCGGCACTTCGCACTTTCCCTTTGGCTTTACCTTGAAGCCAAGTTCGAGCGCGCCTTGGCCCGGGGGCTACTGTCGGCGTCCTGGGAATGGGGGTACCCGGACTTGCCTGCTTGCGGCCCACGGCATGGCTCCACCAGCGGCCTGGTGCAGCCCATCATCTGCAGCAACAACTCAAGACCCTCGCGAGGGGCCAAGCCTCATGATGCGGATGACGCCAAGACCCCCCCCCCCAGGGGGCAGCCTCACTAGGCTGGCTCCTGAGGAGCGGAGATACCTATGCAAGGGGAACCTCGCGAGGTTCACGTGGCGTGAGCCATGACGACCAAGGCCAGGTGGGCGCCAGCGGGCACAGCGTACCAGTTTCCTATTTGGTGCTAAAGAGGTAGGCGCAGGCGAGGAGACCCGAGGCATCGGGCAAAGGTTTCCTTATCGGTGCAACGAGACCAAGGCCAGCAGGACGGCGGGACGAAGGTCACTGCGGAGCCCACAGCGGCGTCACCACCAGAGTCTTTGGCAGGCGAAGACCTCCTTTTGTCAGGATAGCTTGTACTGGTTGTCCCGCTTCAAACTTGGCTGTTGTTGTATCCCTTCCCGCCTAATATTTGGGATGAGGACCAAGGCCTCTATAAATGGGGCTAGCCACCACCGTAGCAAAGGACGGATCATTCCGACCATCCTCACACACACCAGGTCATCGAGCTCAAGAACAGCTCTCCTCAGGAGGCAGTTCATCTATTTTACTAGTTCATCCTCACCCTCGAGGCAATCCACCACCAGCACACTGGAGTAGGGTATTACACCACAACGGTGGCCCAAACCAGTATAAAAATTTGTGCCCCATGTTCCTTGGGTTCATCGAGCTCGGCCTTGAGATCGTTGTGCGAGCGAGCTAGGGAGGGGAGAGATTACTTCGTGCACACCCCAGTGTTCGAACCTCAAGGTTTAGCCGGAACCCAGAATCCGACAAGATCCGTATGTATTTTGCAAATCTCTATGTCTCCCTCCTTCACTTGATCACGGATGGAGTTGAAGCGTCTCTTGATGTGTTTGGTTCTCTTGTGAAATCTGGATTCCTTTGCCAAGGCAATTGCTCCAGCATAGTCACAAAAGATTTTCATTGGACCCGATGCACTATGTATTACACCTAGATCGGATATGAACTCCTTCATCGAGACTCCTTCATTTGCTGCTTCTGAAGCAGCTATGTACTCCGCTTCACACGTAGATCCCCCCACGACACTTTGCTTGGAACTACACCAACTGACAGCTCCACCATTCAATATAAATACGTATTCGGTTTGCAACTCAGAGTCATCCGGATCAGTGTCAAAGCTAGCATCGACGTAACCATTTACGACGAGCTCTTTTTCACCTCCATAAACAAGAAACATATCCTTAGTCCTTTTCAGGTATTTCAGGATGTTCTTCACCACTGTCCAGTGATCCACTCCTGGATTACTTTGGTACCTCCCTGCTAAACTTATGGCAAGGCACACATCAGGTCTGGTACACAGCATTGCATACATGATAGAACCTATGGCTGAGGCATCATATACAACTCTTCTTTAAGATATCCATTAAGGAATGCAGTTTTGACATCCATTTGCCAAATTTCATAATCATAAAATGTGGCAATTGCTAACATGATTCGGATGGACTTAAGCATCGCTACGGGTGAGAAGGTCTCATCGTAGTCAACCCCTTGAACTTGTCGAAAACCTTTCGCAACAAGTCGAGCTTTGTAGACAGTAACATAACCATCAGTGTCAGTCTTCTTCTTAAAGATCCGTTTATTCTCTATGGCTTGTCGATCATCGGGCATGTCAACCAAAGTCCATACTTTGCTCTCATACATGGATCCCATCTCAGATTTTATGGCCTCAAGCCATTTCGCGGACATCACTTCATCATAGTTGGTAGGTTCATCATGCTCTAGTAACATGACTTCCAGAACGGGATTACCGTACCACTCTGGTGCGGAACGTACTCTGGTTGACCTACGAGGTTCGGTATCTGAAGTTTCATGATCATCATCATTAACTTCCTCACTAGTTGGTGTAGGCATCACGAGAACAGTTTTTTGTGATGAGCTACTTTCCCATTCGAGAGGAGGTACAATTACCTCATCAAGTTTTACTTTCCTCCCACTCACTTCTTTCGAGAGAAACTCCTTCTCTAGAAAGGATCCATTCTTAGCAACAAATATCTTGCCTTCGGATCTGTGATAGAAGGTGTACCCAACAGTTTCTTTTGGGTATCCTATGAAGACACACTTCTCTGATTTGAGTTCGAGCTTATCAGGCTGAAACTTTTTCACATAAGCATCGCAACCCCAAACTTTAACAAATGACAGCTTAGGTTTCTTGCCAAACCACAGTTCATGCGGTGTCATCTCAACGTATTTAGATGGTGCCCTATTTAACGTGAATGCGGTTGTCTCTAATGCATAACCCCAAAACGATAGTGGTAAATCGGTAAGAGACATCATAGATCGCACCATATCTAATAAAGTACAGCTACGACGTTCGGACATACCATTACGTTGTCGTGTTCTACGTGGCGTGAGTTGTGAAACTATTCCACATTGTTTTAAATGAAGGCCAAACTCGTAACTCAAATATTCGCCTCCGCGATCAGATCATAGAAACTTTATTTTCTTGTTACGATGATTTTCAACTTCACTTCGAGATTCTTTGAACTTTTCAAATGTTTCATACTTGTGTTTCATTAAGTAGATATACCCATATCAGCTCAAATCATCTGTGAAGGTCAGAAAATAACGATACCCGCCGTGAGCCTTAACACTCATCGGACCACATACATCAGTATGTATTATTTCCAATAAGTTAGTGGCTCGCTCTATTGTTCCAAAGAACGGAGTTTTAGTCATCTTGCCCATGAGGCATGGTTCGCAAACATCAAATGATTCATAATAAAGTGATTCCAAAAGTCCATCCGCATGGAGTTTCTTCATGCGCTTCACACCAATATGACCTAAACGGCAGTGCCACAAATATGTTACACTATCATTATCAACTTTGCATATGTTGGCGTCAATATTATGAATATGTGTATCACCACGATCGAGATTCGCCAAAAATAGACCACTCATCAAGGGTGCATGACCATAAAAGATATTGCTCATATAAATAGAACAACCATTATTCTCTGATATCAATGAATAACCGTATCGCATCAAACAAGATCCAGATATAATGTTCATGCCCAATGCTAGCACCAAATAATAATTATTCAGGTCTAAAACTAATCCCAAAGGTAGATGTAGAGGTAGCGTGCCGACGGCAATCACATTGACCTTGGAACCATTTCCGACGTGCATCATCACCTCGTCCTTAACCAATCTTTGTTTAATCTGTAGCCCCTATTTCGAGTTGCAAATATGAGCAACAGAACCAGTATCAAATACTCGGGTGCTACTCTGAGTATTAGTAAGGTACACATCAATAACATGTATATCAAATATACCTTTGTTCACTTTGTCATCCTTCTTATCCGCCAAATACTTGGGACAGTTCCGCTTGAAGGAAATATGCCCTAGAGGCAATAATAAAGTTATTATTATTTCCTTATTTCATGATAAATGTTTATTATTCATGCTAGAATTGTATTAACCGGAAACATAATACATGTGTGAATACATAGACAAACAGAGTGTCACTAGTATGCCTCTACTTGACTAGCTCGTTGGTCAAAGATGGTTATGTTTCCTAACCATAGACATGAATTGTCATTTGATAAACGGGATCACATCATTAGGAGAATGATGTGACTTGACCCATTCCGTTAGCTTAGCACTTGATCATTTTAGTTTACTGCTATTGCTTTCTTCATGACTTATACATGTTCCTATGACTATGAGATTATGCAACTCCCGAATACCGGAGGAACACTTTGTGTGCTACCAAACGTCACAACGTAACTGGGTGATTATAAAGGTGCTCTATAGGTGTCTCCGATGGTACTTGTTGAGTTGGCATAGATCGAGATTAGGATTTGTCACTCTGATTGTCGGAGAGGTATCTCTAGACCCTCTCGGTAATGCACATCACTATAAGCCTTGCAAGCAATGCAACTATTGAGTTAGTTGTGGGATGATGCATTACAGAAACTAGTAAAGAGACTTTCCGGTAACGAGATTGAACTAGGTATTGAGATACCGATGATCGAATCTCGGGCAAGTAACATACCGATGACAAAGGGAACAACGTATGTTGTTATGCAGTTTGACCGATAAAGATCTTCGTAGAATATGTAGGAGCCAATATGAGAATCCAGGTTCCGCTATTGGTTATTGACCGAAGACGTGTCTCGGTCATGTCTACATAGTTCTTGAACCCGTAGGGTCCGCACGCTTAACGTTCGGTGACGATCGATAATATGAGTTTATGTGTTTTGATGTAACGAAGGTAGTTCGGAGTCCAGGGTGAGATTGGGGACATGACAAGGAGTCTCGAAATGGTCGAGACGTAAAGATCGATATATTGCATGATTATATTTGGACATCGGAAAGGTTCCGAGTGATTCGGGTATTTTTCGGAATGCCAGAGAGTTACGGGAGTTCGCCGGGGAGTATATGGGCCTTATTGGGCTTTAGGGGAAAGAGAGAGGGGAGGCTGCGCCCCCCCCCCCCTCAAGGCTTAGTCCAAATTGGACTAGGGGGAGGGGCCGCGCCCCCTCCTTCCTTCTCTTCTCTTTTCCCTTTCCTTCTCTCCTACTCCTACTACATGGAAGGGGGGAATCCTACTCCCGGTGGGAGTAGGACTCCCCTGGGCGTGCCATAGTAGAGGGCTGGCCCTCCCCCTCCTCTACTCCTTTATATACGGGGAGGGGGCACCCTAGGACACACAAGTTGATTGCTCCAAGCTGTGTGCGGTACCCCCCCTCCACCATAATCCACCTCGATCATATCGTAGCGGCGCTTAGGCGAAGCCCTGCGTCGGTAACAACATCATCACCGTCATCACGCCGTCATGCTGACGGAACTCTCCTGTGAATCTCTGCTGGATCAGATTTCGTGGGACGCCACCGAGCTGAACGTGTGCTGAACTCGGAGGTGCCGTGTGTTCGGTACTTGGATCGGTCGGATCGTGAAGACGTACGACTACATCAACCGCGTTCTCATAACTCTTCCGCTTACGGTCTACGAGGGTATGTAGACAATACTCTCCCCTCTCGTTGCTATGCATCACCATGATCTTGCGTGTGCATAGGAAATTTTTTGAAATTACTACGTTCCCCTACAGTGGCATCCGAGCTAGGTTTATGCATAGATGTTATATGCACGAGTATAACACAAGTGAGTTGTGGGCGATACAAGTCATACTGCTTACCAGCATGTCATACTTTGGTTCAGCGGTATTGTTGGATGAAGCGGCCCGGACCGACATTATGTGTACGCTTACGCGAGACTGGTTCTACCAATGTGCATTGCACACAGGTGGCTGGCGGGTGTCAGTTTCTCCAACTTTAGTTGAACCGAGTGTGACAACGCCCTGTCCTTGTTGAAGGTTAAAACAGCACTAACTTGACAAAATATCATTGTGGTTTTGATGCGTAGGTAAGAACGGTTCTTGCTCAGCCCGTAGCAGCCACGTAAAACTTGCAACAACAAAGTAGAGGACGTCTAACTTGTTTTTGCAGGGCATGTTGTGATGTGATATGGTCAGGACATGATAAGATATAAATTGTTGTATGAGATGATCATGTTTTGTTAAAGTTATCGACAACTGGCAGGAGCCTTATGGTTGTCTCTTTATTGCATAAGATGCAAGTGCCATGTAATTGCTTTACTTTGTCGCTATGCGATAGCAATAGTTGCAAAAGCAATAGCGGGTGAGACGACCATGTGACGACACATTGATAAAAGATCAATATGATGGAGATCATGGTGTCATGCCGGTAACAATGGAGATCATGACAGTACTTTGGAGAGATCAAAGGCACAAGATGATGATGGCCATATCATGTCACATATTTTTGATTGCATGCGATGTTTATCTTTTATACATCTTATTTTGCTTAGTTCGGCGGTAGCTTTATAATATGATCCCTTACTATAAATTTCAAGGTACAAGTGTTCTCCCTGAGTATGCACCATTGCCAAAGTTCGTCGTGCCGAGACATCACGTGATGATCGGGTGTGATAAGCTCTACGTTCACATACAACAGGTGCAAGCCAGTTTTGCACACGCAGAAATACTCAGGTTAAACTTGACGAGCCTAGCATATGAAGATATGGCCTCGGAACACTGGAGACCAAAAGGTCGAGCGTGAATCATATAGTAGATATGGTCAACATAATGATGTTCACCATTGAAAACTACTCCATCTCACGTGCTAATCGGACAAGGTTTAGTTGATTTGGATCACGTGATCATTTATATGACTAGAGGGATGTCTATCTAAGTGGGAGTTCTTAAGTAATATGATTAATTGAACTTAAATTTATCATGAACTTAGTCTTGATAGTATTTTCATATCTATGTTGTAGATCAATACCCTCACACATAGCTTCCCCGTTTATTTTTCATATGTTCCTAGAGAAGAATCAATTGAAAGATGTTAGTAGCAATGATGCGGATTGGATCTGTGATCTGAGGATTATCCTCATTGCTGCACAAAAGAATTATGTCCTTGACGCACCGCTAGGTGACGGACCTATTGCAGGAGCATATGCAGATGTTATGAACATTTGGCAAAGCTCGGTATGATGACTACTTGATAGTTTAGTGCACCATGCTTTACGGCTTAGAACCGGGGCTTCAAAAATGTTTTGAACGCCACGGAGCATATAAGATGTTCCAAGAGTTGAAATTAGTATTTCAGACTCATGCCCATGTCGAAAGGTATGAGACTTTTGACAAGTACTTTGCCTACAAAATGGAGGAGAATAGCTCAGCTAGTGAGCATGTGCTCAGAATATCTGAGTGCTACAATCACTTGAATCTAGTGGGAGTTAATCTTCCAGATAAGATAGTGATTGACAGAATTCTCTAGTCACTATCACCAAGTTACTAGAACTTTGTGATGAACTATAATATGCAAGGGATAACATAAACGATTCCCAAGCTCTTCATGATACAGAAATCGACGAAGGTAGAAATCAAGAAAAGCATCAAGTGTTGATGGTTGACAATACCACTAGTTTCAAGAAAAGGGCAAAGGGAAGAAGGGGAACTTCAAGAAGAACGGCGAGCAAGTTGATGCTCAAGTGAAGAAGCCCAAGTCTAGACCTAAGCCTGAGACTAAGTGCTTCTACTACAAAGGGACTGGTCACTGGAAGCAGAACTGCGCCAAGTATTTGGCGGATAAGAAGGATGGAAAAGTGAACAAAGGTATATTTGATATACATGTTATTGATGTGTACTTTACTAGTGTTTATAGCAACCCCTCAGTATTTGATACTAGTTCAGTTGCTAAGATAAGTAACTCGAAACGGGAGTTGCAGAATGAACAGAGACTAGTTAAGGGTGAAGTGACGATGTGTGTTGGAAGTGGTTCCAAAATTGATATGATCATCATAGCACACTCCCTATACTTTCGGGATTAGTGTTGAACCTAAAATAAATGTTATTTCGTGTTTGCGTTAAGCATGAATATGATTGGATCATGTTTATTGCAATACGGTTATTCATTTAAGTCAAAGAATAATTGTTGTTCTATTTATATGAATAAAACCTTCTATGGTCATACACACAATATAAATTGTTTATTGAATCTCAATCGTAGTGATACACATATTCATAATATTGAAGCCAAAAGATGCAATGTTAATACTTATTTGTGGAACTGCCATTTAGGTCATATTGGTGTAAATCGCATGAAGAAACTCCATGCTGATGGGTTTTTGGAATCACTTGATTATGAATCACTTGATACTTGCGAACCATGCCTCATGGGCAAGATGACTAAGACTCCGTTCTCCGAACAATGGAGCGAGCAACTGACTTATTGGAAATAATACATACTGATGTATGCGGTCCGATGAGTGTTAAGGCTCGCGGCGGGTATCGTTATTTTCTGACCTTCACAGATGATTTGAGCAGATATGGGTATATCTACTTGATTAAACATAAGTCTGAAACATTTGAAAAGTTCAAAGAATTTCAGAGTGAAGTGGGAAATCATCGTAACAAGAAAATAAAGTTTTTGTGATCTGATCGTGGAGGAGAATATTTGAGTTACGAGCTTGGTCTTCATTTGAAACAATACGGAATAGTTTCGCAACTCACGCCACCTGGAACACCACAGCGTAATGGTGTGTCCGAACATCATAACCGTACTTTATTAGATATGGTGCGATCTATGATGTCTCTTACTGATTTATCACTATCATGTTGGGGTTATGCATTAGAGACAGATGCATTCACGTTAAATAGGGCACCATCTAAATCCGTTGAGACGACACCATATGAACTGTGGTTTGGCTAGAAACCTAAGATGTCATTTCTTAAAGTTTGGGGCTGCAATGCTTATGTGAAAAAGTTTCAACCTGATAAGCTCGAACCCGAATCGGAGAAATGTGTCTTCATAGAATACCCAAAGGAAACTGTTGGGTACACCTTCTATCACAGATCCAAAGGCAAGATCTTTGTTGCTAAAAGTGGATCCTTTCTAGAGAAGGAGTTTCTCTCGAAATAAGTGACTGTGAGGAATGTAGAACTTGATGAGGTAATTGTACCTTCTCCCGAATTGGAAAGTAGTTCATCACAGAAATCAGTTCTAGTGATCTCTACACCAATTAGTGAGGAAGCTGATGATGATGATCATGAAACTTCAGATCAAGTTGCTACCGAACCTCGTAGGACAATCAGAGTATGGTCCGCACCAGAGTGGCACGGTAATCCTTTCTGGAAGTCATGTTACTAGACCATGACGAACCTACGAACTATGAGGAAGCGATGATGAGCCCAGTTTCTGCGAAATGGCTTGAGGCCATGAAATCTGAGATGGGATCCATGTATGAGAACAAAGTATGGACTTTGATTGACTTACCCGGTGATCGGTGAGTCATTAAGAATAAATGGATCTTCAAGAGGAAGACGGACGCTGATAGTAGTGTTACTATCTACAAAGCTCGAATTGTCGCAAAATGTTTTCGACAAGTTTAAGGTGTTTACTACGATGAGCTTTTCTCACTCGTATCGATGCTTAAAAGTCTGTCCAAATCATGTTAGCAGTTGCCGCATTTTATGAAATCTGGCAAATGGATGTCAAAACTGTATTCCTTAATGGATTTCTTAGAGAAGAGTTGTATATGATGCAACCAGAAGGTTTTGTCGATCCTAAAGGTGCTAACAAAGTGAGCAAGCTCTAGCGATCCATCTATGGACTGGTGCAAGCATCTCGGAGTTGGAATATATGCTTTGATAAAGTGATCAAAGCATATGGTTTTATACAGACTTGTGGTGAAGCCTGTATTTACAAGAAAGTGAGTGGGAGCACTACAGCATTTCTGATAAGTATATATGAATGACATATTATTGATCAAAAATAATGTGGAATTTTCTGGAAAGCATAAAGGAGTGTTTGAAAAGAGTTTTTCAAAGAAAGACCTCGATAAAGCTGCTTACACATTGAGCATCAAGATCTATAGAGATAGATCAAGACGCTTGATAAGTTTTTTCAATGAGTACATACCTTGACAAGATTTTGAAGTAATTCAAAATGGAACAGTCGAAGAAGAAGTTCTTGCCTGTGTTGCAAGGTGTGAAGTTGAGTAAAGACTCAAAACCCGACCACAGCAGAAAATAGAAAGAGAATGAAAAGTCATTCCCTATACCTCAGTCATAGGTTCTATAAAGTATGCTATGCTTTGTACCAGACCTATTGTATACCTTAGCATGATTTTGGCAAGGGAATACAATAGTGATCTAGGAGTAGATCACTGGACAGCGGTCAAAATTATCCTTAAGAGGACTAAGGAAATATTTCTCGGTTATGAAGGTGATAAAAGAGTTCGTCGTAATGAGTTACGTCAATGCAAGTTTTTTACACCGATCTAGATGACTCTAAGTCTTGATCTAGATACATAATTAAAGTGGGAGCAAATAGCTAGAGTAGCTCCGTGCAGAGCATTGTAGACATAGAAATTTGCGAAATACATACGGATCTGAATATTGTAGACCCGTAGACTAAACTTCTCTCACAAGCAAAACATGATCACTCTTTGGGTATTAATCACATAGCGACGTGAACTAGATTATTGACTCTAGTAAACCCTTTGGGTATTAGTCACATGGAGATGTGAACTAATCACATAAAGATGTGAACTAGATTATTGACTCTAGTGCAAGTGGGAGAATGAAGGAAATATGCCCTAGAGGCAATAATAAAGTTATTATTTATTTCCTTATTTCATGATAAATTTTTATTATTCATGCTAGAATTGTATTAACCGGAAACATAATACATGTGTGAATACATAGACAAACAGAGTGTCACTAGTATGTCTCTACTTGACTAGCTTGTTGGTCAAAGATGGTTATGTTTCCTAACCATAGACATGAGTTGTCATTTGATAAACGGGATCACATCATTAGGAGAATGATGTGATTGAATTGACCCATTCCGTTAGCTTAGCACTTTGCTTTATTCATGACTTATACATGTTCCTATTGTTGGAAATATGCCCTAGAGGCAATAATAAAAAGCATTATTATTATATTTCCTTGTTCATGATAATTGTCTTTATTCATGCTATAATTGTGTTATCCGAAAATCGTAATACATGTGTGAATAACAGACACCAACATGTCCCTAGTAAGCCTCTAGTTGACTAGCTCGTTGATCAACAGATAGTCATGGTTTCCTGACTATGGACATTGGATGTCATTGATAACGAGATCACATCATTAGGAGAATGATGTGATGGACAAGACCCAATCCTAAACATAGCACAAGATCGTATAGATCGTTTGCTAGAGTTTTCCAATGTCAAAGTATCTTTTCCTTAGACCATGAGATCGTGTAACTCCCGGATACCGTAGGAGTGCTTTGGGTCTACCAAACGTCACAACGTAACTGGGTGACTATAAAGGTAGACTACGGGTATCTCCGAAAGCGTCTGTTGGGTTGACACGGATCAAGACTGGGATTTGTCACTCCGTATGACGGAGAGGTATCACTGGGCCCACTCGGTAATGCATCATCATAATGAGCTCAAAGTGACCAAGTGTTTGGTCACGGGATCATGCATTACGGTACGAGTAAAGTGACTTGCCGGTAACGAGATTGAACGAGGTATTGGGATACCGACGATCGAATCTCAGGCAAGTAACATATCGATTGACAAAGGGAATTGCATACGGGGTTGATTGAATCCTCGACATCGTGGTTCATCCGATGAGATCATCGTGGAGCATGTGGGAGCCAACATGGGTATCCAGATCCCGCTGTTGGTTATTGACCGGAGAGTCGTCTCGGTCATGTCTGCTTGTCTCCCGAACCCGTAGGGTCTACACACTTAAGGTTCGGTGACGCTAGGGTTGTGAAGATATGTATATGCAGTAACCCGAATATTGTTCGGAGTCCCGGATGAGATCCCGGACGTCACGAGGAGTTCCGGAATGGTCCGGAGGTAAATAATTATATATAGGAAGTGCTGTTTCGGCCATCGGGACAAGTTTCGGGGTCACCGGTATTGTACCGGGACCACCGGAAGGGTCCCGGGGGTCCACCGGGTGGGGCCACCTATCCCGGGGGGCCCCATGGGCTGAAGTGGGAGGGAACCCAGCCCAAAGTGGGCTGGGGCGCCAACCCCTCAAGGTCCCATGCGCCTAGGGTTGGGGGGGAACCCTAAAGGGGGCGCCCCCTTGCTTGGGGGGCAAGCTCCCCACCCTTGGCCGCCCCCCCCCCCTAGTAGATCCATCTACTAGGGCCGGCGCCCCCCCCCCCCCTTGGCACCCCTATATATAGTTGAGGAGAGGGGAGGACTTCATACCTGAGCTTTGGCGCCTCCCTCTCTCCCCGTTACGTCTCTCCCTCGTAGTATAGGCGAAGCCCTGCTACTGTGATGCCCTGCATCCACCACCACGCCGTTGTGCTGCTGGATCTTCATCAACCTCTCCTCCTCCCCTTGCTGGATCAAGAAGGAGGAGACGTCTCCCGTCCCGTACGTGTGTTGAACGCGGAGGTGCCGTCCGTTCGGCGCTTGGTCATCGGTGATTTGGATCACGTCGTGTTCGACTACATCATCACCGTTCTTTGAACGCTTCCGTGCGCGATCTACAAAGGTATGTAGATGCATCCGATGTCTCATTGCTAGATGAACTCCTATATGGATCTTGGTGAAACGAGTAGGAAAATTTTTGTTTTCTGCAACGTTCCCCAACAGTGGCATCATGAGCTAGGTCTATGCGTAGTTCTTCTTGCGCGAGTAGAACACAATTTGTTGTGGGCGTACATTTGTCAACTTTCTTGCCGCTACTAGTCTTATCTTGCTTCAGCGGTATTGTGGGATGAAGCGGCCCGGACCAACCTTACACGTACGCTTACGTGAGACCGGTTCCACCGACTAACATGCACTAGTTGCATAAGGTGGCTGGCGGGTGTCTGTCTCTCCCACTTTAGTTGGAGCGGATTCGATGAACAGGGTCCTTATGAAGGGTAAATAGAAGTTGATAAATCACGTTGTGGCTTTAACGTAGGTAAGAAGACATTCTTGCTAGAACCCTAATTCAGCCACGTAAAACTTGCAACAACAATTAGAGGACGTCTAACTTGTTTTTGCAGCAAGTGGTTTGTGATATGATATGGCCAAAGTTGTGATGAATGATGAATGATGAATGATCTATATGTGATGTATGAGATGTTCATGCTATTGTAATAGGAATCACGACTTGCATGTCGATGAGTATGACAACCGGCAGGAGCCATAGGAGTTGTCTTTATTCTTTTATATGACCTGCGTGTCATCGAGAATCGCCATGTAAATTACTTTGCTTTATTGCTAAACGCGTTAGCCATAGTAGTAGAAGTAATAGTTGGCGAGCAACTTCATGGAGACACGATGATGGAGATCATGATGATGGAGATCATGGTGTCAAGCCGGTGACAAGATGATCATGGAGCCCCAAGATGGAGATCAAAGGAGCTATGTGATATTGGCCATATCATGTCACGTTTATTATTTGATTGCATGTGATGTTTATCATGCTTTGCATCTTGTTTACTTAGAACGACGGTAGTAAATAAGATGATCCCTCATAACAATTTCAAGAAGTGTTCTCCCCTAACTGTGCACCGTTGCTAAAGTTCGTCGTTTCGAAGCACGCCGTGATGATCGGGTGTGATAGATCCTTACGTTCACATACAACGGGTGTAAGACAGTTTTACACATGCAAAACACTTAGGGTTAACTTGACGAGCCTAGCATGTACAGACATGGCCTCGGAACACAGAAGACCGAAAGGTCGAGCATGAGTCGTATAGAAGATATGATCAACATGAAGATGTTCACCGACGTTGACTAGTCCGTCTCACGTGATGATCGGACACGGTCTAGTTAACTCGGATCATGTAATACTTAGATGACTAGAGGGATTTCTAATCTAAGTGGGAGTTCATTAATAATTTGATTAGATGAACTTAATTATCATGAACTTAGTCTAAAATCTTTGCAATATGTCTTGTAGATCAAATGGCCAACGTAGTCCTCAACTTCAACGCGTTCCTAGAGAAAACCAAGCTGAAAGACGATGGCAGCAACTATACGGACTGGGTCCGGAACCTGAGGATCATCCTCATAGCTGCCAAGAAAGATTATGTCCTACAAGCACCGCTAGGTGATCCACCCGTCCCACAGAACCAAGACGTTATGAACGCTTGGCAGACACGTGTTGACGACTACTCCCTCGTTCAGTGCGGCATGCTTTACAGCTTAGAGCCGGGGCTCCAAAAGCGTTTTGAGAGACATGGAGCATATGAGATGTTCGAAGAGCTGAAAATGGTTTTTCAAGCTCATGCCCGGATCGAGAGATATGAAGTCTCCGATAAGTTCTTCAGCTGTAAGATGGAGGAAAATAGTTCTGTCAGTGAGCACATACTCACTATGTCTGGGTTACATAACCGCTTGTCTCAGCTGGGAGTTAATCTCCCGGATGATGCGGTCATTGACAGAATCCTCCAGTCGCTTCCACCAAGCTACAAGAGCTTTGTGATGAACTTCAACATGCAGGGGATGCAAAAGACCATTCCTGAGTTGTTCTCAATGCTGAAATCAGCGGAGGTAGAAGTCAAGAAGGAACATCAAGTGTTGATGGTCAATAAAACCACTAAGTTCAAGAAAGGCAAGGGTAAAAAGAACTTCAAGAAGGACGGCAAGGAGGTTGCCGCGCCCAGCAAGCAAGCTGTCGGGAAGAAGCCAAAGAATGGACCCAAGCCCGAGACTGAGTGCTTTTATTGCAAGGGAAGCGGTCACTGGAAGCGGAATTGCCCCAAATACTTAGCAGACAAGAAGGCCGGCAAAACAAAAGGTATATTTGATATACATGTAATTGATGTGTACCTTACCAGTACTCGTAGTGACTCCTGGGTATTTGATACCGGTGTCGTTGCTCATATTTGTAACTCACAGCAGGAGCTGCGGAATAAACGGAGATTGGCAAAGGACGAGGTGACGATGCGCGTCGGGAATGGTTCCAAGGTCGATGTGATCGCCGTCGGCACGCTGCCTCTACATTTACCTACGGGATTAGTTTTAAACCTCAATAATTGTTATTTAGTGCCAGCTTTGAGCATGAACATTGTATCGGGATCTCGTTTAATTCGAGATGGCTACTCATTTAAATCTGAGAATAATGGTTGTTCCATTTATATGAGAGATATGTTTTATGGTCATGCTCCTATGGTAAATGGTTTATTCTTAATGAATCTCGAGCGTATTGCTACACATATTCATAGTGTGAGTACCAAAAGATGTAAGGTTGATAATGATAGTCCCACATACTTGTGGCACTGCCGCCTTGGTCACATAGGTGTCAAACGCATGAAGAAGCTCCATGCAGATGGACTTTTAGAGTCTCTTGATTATGAATCATTTGACACGTGCGAACCATGCCTCATGGGTAAAATGACCAAGACTCCGTTCTCAGGAACAATGGAGCGAGCAACCAACTTATTGGAAATCATACATACTGATGTGTGCGGTCCAATGAGTGTTGAGGCTCGCGGAGGCTATCGTTATGTTCTCACCCTCACTGATGACTTGAGTAGATATGGGTATGTCTACTTAATGAAACACAAGTCTGAAACCTTTGAAAAGTTCAAGGAATTTCAGAGTGAGGTTGAAAATCAACGTGACAGGAAAATCAAGTTTCTACGATCAGATCGTGGAGGAGAATACTTGAGTCACGAGTTTGGCACACACTTAAGAAAATGTGGAATAGTTTCACAACTCACGCCGCCTGGAACACCTCAGCGTAACGGTGTGTCCGAACGTCGTAATCGCACTCTATTAGATATGGTGCGATCTATGATGTCTCTTGCCGATTTACCGCTATCCTTTTGGGGCTATGCTTTAGAGACTGCCGCATTCACTTTAAATAGGGCTCCGTCGAAATCCGTTGAGACGACACCGTATGAATTATGGTTTGGGAAGAAACCTAAGCTGTCGTTTCTAAAAGTTTGGGGATGCGATGCTTATGTCAAGAAACTTCAACCTGAAAAGCTCGAACCCAAGTCGGAAAAATGCGTCTTCATAGGATACCCAAAAGAAACTATTGGGTACACCTTCTACCTCAGATCCAAAGGCAAGATCTTTGTTGCCAAGAATGGGTCCTTTCTAGAGAAGAGTTTCTCTCGAAAGAAGTAAGTGGGAGGAAAGTAGAGCTTGATGAAGTATTACCTCTTGAACCGGAAACTGGCACAACTCAAGAAAATGTTCCTGAGGTGCCTGCACCGACTAGAGAGGAAGTTAATGATAATGATCAAGATACTTCTGATCAAGCTCCTACTGAAATTCGAAGGTCCACAAGGACACGTTCCGCACCAGAGTGGTACGGCAACCCTGTCTTGGAAATCATGTTGTTAGACAACGGTGAACCTTCGAACTATGAAGAAGCGATGGCGGGCCCGGATTTCGACAAATGGCTAGAAGCCATGAAATCCGAGATAGGATCCATGTATGAAAATGAAGTATGGACTTTGACTGACTTGCCCGTTGAACGGCGAGCCATAGAAAATAAATGGATCTTTAAGAAGAAGACAGACGCGGATGGAAATGTGACCATCTATAAAGCTAGGCTTGTCGCTAAGGGTTATCGAAAAGTTCAAGGGGTTGACTACGATGAGACTTTCTCACCGGTAGCGAAGCTGAAGTCCGTCCGAATCATGTTAGCAATTGCCGCATTTTACGATTATGAAATATGGCAAATGGACGTCAAAACGGCATTCCTTAATGGTTTCCTTAAGGAAGAATTGTATATGATGCAGCCGGAAGGTTTTGTCGATCCTAAGAATGCTGACAAGGTGTGCAAGCTCCAACGCTCGATTTATGGGCTGGTGCAAGCATCTCGGAGTTGGAACATTCGCTTTGATGAGATGATCAAAGCGTTTGGGTTTACACAGACTTATGGAGAAGCCTGTGTTTACAAGAAAGTGAGTGGGAGCTCTGTAGCATTTCTCATACTATATGTAGATGACATACTTTTGATGGGAAATGATATAGAACTCTTGGACAGCATCAAGGCCTACTTGAATAAGAGTTTTTCAATGAAGGACCTTGGAGAAGCTGCTTATATATTAGGCATCAAAATCTATAGAGATAGATCAAGACGCCTCATAGGTCTTTCACAAAGCACATACTTTGATAAGATATTGAAGAAGTTCAATATGGATCAGTCTAAGAAGGGGTTCTTGCCTGTATTACAAGGTGTGAAATTGAGCTCAGCTCAATGTCCGACCACGGCAGAAGAGATGAGTGTCATCCCCTATGCCTCGGCCATAGGGTCTATTATGTATGCCATGCTGTGTACCAGACCTGATGTAAACCTTGCCGTAAGTTTGGTAGGAAGGTACCAAAGTAATCCCGGCAAGGAACACTGGACAGCGGTCAAGAATATCCTGAAGTACCTGAAAAGGACTAAGGAAATGTTTCTCGTTTATGGAGGTGACGAAGAGCTCGTCGTAAAGGGTTACGTCGACGCTAGCTTCGACACAGATCTGGATGACTCTAAGTCACAAACCGGATACGTGTATATTTTGAATGGAGGGGCAGTAAGCTGGTGCAGTTGCAAGCAAAGCGTTGTGGCAGGATCTACATGTGAAGCCGAGTACATGGCAGCCTCGGAGGCAGCACAAGAAGCAATCTGGGTGAAGGAGTTCATTACCGACCTAGGAGTCATTCCCAATGCGTCGGGCCCAATGACTCTCTTCTGTGACAACACTGGAGATATTGCCCTTGCCAAGGAGCCCAGGTTTCACAGGAAGACCAGGCATATCAAGCGTCGCTTCAAGTAGGCCCAGGTTTCACAGGAAGATGAGTGTCGTCCCCTATGCCTCGGCCATAGGGTCTATCATGTATGCTATGCTGTGTACCAGACCTGATGTAAACCTTGCCATAAGTTTGGTAGGAAGGTACCAAAGTAATCCCGGCACGGAACACTGGACAGCGGTCAAGAATATCCTGAAGTACCTGAAGAGGACTAAGGATATGTTTCTCGTTTATGGAGGTGACGAAGAGCTCGTCGTAAAGGGTTACGTCGATGCTAGCTTCGACATAGATCTGGATGACTCTAAGTCACAAAACGGATACATGTATATTTTGAATGGAGGGGCAGCAAGTTGGTGCAGCTGCAAGCAAAGCGTCGTGGCGGGATCTACATGTGAAGCGGAGTACATGGCAGCCTCGGAGGCAGCACATGAAGCAATATGGGTGAAGGAGTTCATCACCGACCTAGGAGTCATACCCAATGCGTCGGGGCCAATCAAACTCTTTTGTGACAACACTGGAGCTATTGCACTTGCCAAGGAGCCCAGGTTTCACAAGAAGACAAGGCACATCAAGCGTCGCTTCAACTCCATTCGTGAAAATGTTCAAGATGGAGACATAGAGATTTGTAAAGTACATACGGACCTGAATGTAGCATATCCGTTGACTAAACCTCTCCCTAGAGCAAAACATGATCAACACCAGAATTCCATGGGTGTTCGATTCATCACAATGTAACTAGATTATTGACTCTAGTGCAAGTGGGAGACTGTTGGAAATATGCCCTAGAGGCAATAATAAAAAGCATTATTATTATATTTCCTTGTTCATGATAATTGTCTTTATTCATGCTATAATTGTGTTATCCGGAAATCGTAATACACGTGTGAATAACAGACACCAACATGTCCCTAGTAAGCCTCTAGTTGACTAGCTCGTTGATCAACAGATAGTCATGGTTTCCTGACTATGGACATTGGATGTCATTGATAACGAGATCACATCATTAGGAGAATGATGTGATGGACAAGACCCAATCCTAAACATAGCACAAGATCGTATAGTTCGTTTGCTAGAGTTTTCCAATGTCAAAGTATCTTTTCCTTAGACCATGAGATCGTGTAACTCCCGGATACCGTAGGAGTGCTTTGGGTCTACCAAACGTCACAACGTAACTGGGTGACTATAAAGGTAGACTACGGGTATCTCCGAAAGCGTCTGTTGGGTTGACACGGATCAAGACTGGGATTTGTCACTCCGTATGACGGAGAGGTATCACTGGGCCCACTCGGTAATGCATCATCATAATGAGCTCAAAGTGACCAAGTGTCTGGTCACGGGATCATGCATTACGGTACGAGTAAAGTGACTTGCCGGTAACGAGATTGAACGAGGTATTGGGATACCGACGATCGAATCTCGGGCAAGTAACATATCGATTGACAAAGGGAATTGCATACGGGGTTGATTGAATCCTCGACATCGTGGTTCATCCGATGAGATCATCGTGGAGCATGTGGGAGCCAACATGGGTATCCAGATCCCGCTGTTGGTTATTGACCAGAGAGTCGTCTCGGTCATGTCTGCTTGTCTCCCGAACCCGTAGGGTCTACACACTTAAGGTTCGGTGACGCTAGGGTTGTGAAGATATGTATATGCAGTAACCCGAATATTGTTCGGAGTCCCGGATGAGATCCCGGACGTCACGAGGAGTTCCGGAATGGTCCGGAGGTAAAGAATTATATATAGGAAGTGTTGTTTCGGCCATCGGGACAAGTTTCGGGGTCACCGGTATTGTACCGGGACCACCGGAAGGGTCCCGGGGATCCACCGGGTGGGGCCACCTATCCCGGGAGGGCCCATGGGCTGAAGTGGGAGGGAACCCAGCCCAAAGTGGGCTGGGGCGCCAACCCCCCAAGGGCCCATGAGCCTAGGGTTGGGGGGGAACCCTAAAGGGGGCGCCCCCTTGCTTGGGGGGCAAGCTCCCCACCCTTGGCCGCCGCCCCCCTAGTAGATCCATCTACTAGGGCCGGCGCCCCCCCCCCCTTGGCACCCCTATATATAGTTGAGGAGAGGGGAGGACTTCATACCTGAGCTTTGGCGCCTCCCTCTCTCCCCGTTACGTCTCTCCCTCGTAGTATAGGCGAAGCCCTGCTACTGTGACGCCCTGCATCCACCACCACGCCGTCGTGCTGCTGGATCTTCATCAACCTCTCCTCCTCCCCTTGCTGGATCAAGAAGGAGGAGACGTCTCCCGTCCCGTACGTGTGTTGAACGCGGAGGTGCCGTCCGTTCAGCGCTTGGTCATCGGTGATTTGGATCACGTCGTGTTCGACTACATCATCACCGTTCTTTGAACGCTTCCGTGCGCGATCTACAAAGGTATGTAGATGCATCTGATGTCTCGTTGCTAGATGAACTCCTAGATGGATCTTGGTGAAACGAGTAGGAAAATTTTTGTTTTCTGCAACGTTCCCCAACACCTATGACTATGAGATTATTCAACTCCCGAATACCGGAGGAACACTTTGTGTGCTACCAAACGTCACAACGTAACTGGGTGATTATAAAGGTGATCTACAGGTGTCTCTGATGGTACTTGTTGAGTTGGCATAGATCGAGATTAGGATTTGTCACTCCGATTATCGGAGAGGTATCTCTGGACCCTCTCGGTAATGCACATCACTATAAGCCTTGCAAGCAATGCAACTAATGAGTTAGTTGCAGGATCATGCATTACAGAAACGAGTAAAGAGACTTTCCAGTAATGAGATTGAACTAGGTATTGAGATACCAACGATCGAATCTCGGGCAAGTAACATACCGATGACAAAGGGAACAACGTATGTTGTTATGCGTTTTGACTGATAAAGATCTTCGTAGAATATGTAGGAGCCAATATGAGCATCCAGGTTCCGCTATTGGTTATTGACCGAAGACGTGTCTCGGTCATGTCTACATAGTTCTCGAACCCGTAGGGTCCGCACGCTTAACGTTCGGTGACGATCGGTAATATGAGTTTGTGTGTTTTGATGTAACGAAGGTAGTTCGGAGTCCCGGATGAGATCGGGGACATGACGAGGAGTCTCGAAATGGTCGAGACGTAAAGATCGGGGACATAACGCTTTTTTTATTTTCCTATGAAATGTGAAGGATAGGAACCAATCCTATGTAGGAATAGGAATCCATTCCTATGAACCAAAGGGCTCTAAAGGAAAAAAATCATATAAGAATCCTATCTTCTAAAATTCTTATGAAATTCCTCTAAACTAAACCAAAGGAGAGATTGGATTAATTCCTGCAGCCAATAGTTCCAGTACAGACTATATGTGCAATGAAGTAATGCAGCGAGCACTGTATGGTGGTGAAGAATTTCTCTTGAATTTTGTACAACATTCAAATTATCATCCAGAAAATGTGTGTGTTGTTTCTCAATAGGCACATATGCAAATTTATCTTTCTGTTGGTTGTTTGTTCTCCTGGCAGCATCCCGAGTATACATATGTGACGCTATGGGAGTTCTTTTTTTGTGTGATCATGAGAGGAATACGATAGGCCAACCAATTCTACCATGTGAACACAATCGTTGGTACATTTTGAAGTTTTCTTTCCAAAGTGCCATATTAATTATTTGGTCCTGTACACTCTAATTAGGATGGATGTTTCTTTTTTTCACCTTCAAATATACATTTTTGCTTGGCCTACTGTATTTGCTCTTTTACAGTTAAAAATGCATGCTTGCAATATATAGCTGCTAATCTGATGCTTAAATATTTAATTTGCAGTGTGATGTTCCGTGGTTCCGAATCAGGCGCACCTCGTCGTCGTGGAGAGCATGAGTAGATGGGTCTTCATGGTGGGGTGGAGCTGCAGGGGAGGGAAGGTTGCTGACGACAGGGGGAAGGAGGAGGCCGACGAGGAGGGCAAACAGCAGGTTGATGGATGTCCAGCTGTCTCAACAGCCAGATAGATTGTTTTGGAAACTGACTAAGGACAGCAGGTTCTCGGTCAAATCCATGTATCTGGATGTCATAAACACTAGTGTCATTTCTTGTCGAAGCACGTCTGAAAAGTTAAGGTACCTTCGCGAATCAAAGTGTTTATGTGGTTTGTGCATAAACAAGTGATTTTAACAAAAGATAACCTGGCAAAACGCAATTGGGTGGGTTCTGCTAGGTGTAGCTTTTGTGATTGTAACGAAACTATAAGGCACCTCTTTCTAGATTGTCCACTGGCTAAGATTCTTTAGCGTTCGATTCATATTGCTTTTAATATTACTCCACCTACCTCTATCAATATGTTATTTGGAACATGGCTTGATGGGGTTAACTTGGATGTAGCAAGACACATTCGTGTCGGAGTGTGTGCCTTGTTATGGGCAGTATGAAACTGCAGAAATGATTTGGTTTTTAACAGAAAAACGAACTTTCACTTTTTGCAGGTTATCTTCAGGGCCACGGCATTAATCCGTATGTGGTCGTTACTCACTCCGACGGAGGCCAGGGGGCGTTTGGCTACTGCGTCTACCCGATGGGAGATGGTAGCTCGGGGTATTTTCAACCGGTTTGGATGGCAGTCATGTAATAGGATAGGCATGTAGTGCTTCTATTTTATTTGCCAGCCGGTTGTGGCTTTCTTAATTAGGCTCGTTGAAGCAGCTTGTTTTATTTTACCTTTAAATATTCGACTTTTTTGTGACTATTTTTGTTTTTAATTATAGGCCGTATGCATCTTTCTGATGCAGAGGCCGGGGTAATACCCCTTTTCTAAAAAAAAAAGCAGGGCGAAGGGGCACGGCGAGCCCATCAGGGGGAAAAAGCAGGGTGAGTGACGCTAGCGGGAGGAAGGAGCAGGGCGAGGCCTTGTGACCTGCGTCCTCCTTGCGGTGAGCGGCTTTTCTACTCGTTTAGCATGTGTGCGGCACTGCGGACAGGCGACGATGGGCAGATTTTGGGGAGCGGCACGAACATCAAGCAATGGCTGATGACAAGGTGAGCTTCCCCTCCGCTCCTGATCTCTCTGTCTCTCTACGCACACACACACACACACCATCACACGATAATCTCCTCCTGATCTTGCTATTTATGCATCTCCATATGTCATTGGTTTCTTCCGATTTGCAGGGATTATAGGAAGCAAGCGTATGTGGGTGGGTTCTTTCTTCTTGCATGAAATTGTTCTACTAATTCCTCAATGCTCTGTTCATGACTTTGTTCAGAATGTATATATATATATATATAGGGTTGTTATAGAAGTATCCCATATATCAGAGGTGCAGCTAACTGTACTTTCAGGCATTGTTCCAAATATCGTACAGTTAATCAGCATCTCAGTCAGTTAATCGCTACTCGGTGGGTCACCGAATAGCCGATTGACTGATTTATCGGGCGGATAACTGATCTATCAACCGAATAATTGAAAAATTCACCTATGTATCTCTATTCGGCATCCAACCGATATGGTACCAGTTACCGATATCCTGAACATTGCTTTTAGGGATAAGCTCGTCAATGCAGGAAAATCTAAAAGAAAGCGACTAAAATCAACTTAAAGGTACAGCCTATATTCTGGTACTGTGGAAATTAATATTCTGGTATGTTATTGGGAATCATGAGTTTGCTGACAGTGAGACCCATTAGTTAGAATGGGTTCAGAAAGCAGTATCTATGTAGATGTGATGTACTGGTATTTTGATCCATTGTGCCACCCATACTTCACCTATCTGGATTATTTAGCTCGAGCTATTTGCAGAATCTTATACTTCAATAAGCACAAGAATATTAATTTTTGGAGCAGTAGAGTATATATAGCTATATAGAGTTAGTCATGATCGGGTTCCAGTATGTTATGTAGGTTCGGCATATCATAAATACTGAAGCATAAAATCAGTACCATTTCTTTGAATCTGCCTGTAGTTATCCAATCTGGTTTGGTTTTTCTTTTACTATCTTATGCTCTTTGGACTTTTTTACTTTGTATGCATATATCTCAAGCTTACGAACTATGGTTCATATTTTAGAGAAAAAATGGTGCACACCGGTGTTATCAAGTATGTCTGAGACTACATGTATTGATTTATAAACACATTCATGTATTTGCAACCTTATAAAGTGAAATAACTGAGGTACTGGATCATTTCCTTTTAGTTTGTCATGTTTTGTTGAAGAATAGCTTCTGCATTGTTTGCTTGCAGAACTTTGATAGAGGAAAAGTTATTATGAGTGAAATTGTGGACAAAAGGACCTAGAAAGGTCAAAGAAATACATCGAGATGTTGCAAGTTTCATTATGTTCTATTGCTACTACTACGTCTATACTTGCTAGCATTCATGCAATTTATCCTCCCATGATCATTATCTATGATAGAGTCCGTTGTAGGGAGAATGGGCATAGACCTTAAACTTATTATGTCAATTATAATGATGGTAACTAGGTTCTCCTTTTGATCAGGCTCAGTTAAAAAAAGAAATAACTTGGTTAAGGGGCTCTCTGATGATGATTTTTTGAATATATGCTCTGAATTGAAACACACACAAAATAGCTACTGCATCTTGGAAGTCCTCGTGGCAAAGAGTTTATAGAAAAGATACACCAATACAACTGCCTCTTTGCGTTTACTTCCATGGGAACTACTGTTGGCCGTTCGGTAGATGATGTTAAGGACCCAAATATATACAAAATAAATGGTCGGGTTTGTCATTGAATGGGGTCTCTTATGCCTAAGAAAGGAAACACCCCAAAGTATGCCGAACTCTATATATATATGATACCCAGAATGAGATAAAGAACATGATTTAAGCTTTAGATTAGGGTGAAAAGTGTAATGGTGATTTAGATGAATCCATTGTTGAAGGCTTGATGCACATGCTTGCTGCGCACAATTCTTCTATCAAAACGTTTTGATCAACTAGAGAAATACTAGAAGCCAATAAACATGCTGAGATAGCCATACGTTCAGTCTTCCTATGACTGACGAGCTAGCTTCTTTAATGTTTGGTGTTTACGGTGGAAGCTTCTTATCGTGGCATAATAATACATGGTAGAGATGACAATCTGCAGCAAATATCTTCTTTGCAAAGTACATATATGCCTTTGCAGTATCCTCTTCTCTTCCCCTATGTGGAGCGTGGGTTTCAGCTTGGGATTAGATATATTGGTTCACACCCTCTTGATACAAGCAAAAGAACGAGGCTCAGCATGAAGGATTATTATTCCTATTGCCTCCACTACAGACCAGAGCATCATAATCCATATCTTTGTTGTGGTTTGCTCTCATCACAGGCCATTGTAGATGCACATGCTTGCATAGACAAGTGAAGGTTGCATTTTATCATGAAGGCTAATAATGATCTTAGAGCGGAAAACTTGCAAGGGGTTACTGATGCTGTTGGAAAAGGGTATGCGGATGCAAGTTCTATTGGCAAGAAAAACATACTTCCATCCTCTTTTACTGGTGGCCGACGTTATATGGTCAAGAACTTCCAAGATGCAGTAGCTATTTCGCATGCGTTTGGCCAATCAGACATTTTTAATAATCCATGTATTAGTCCAGACGAATGCGGGCCATATCTGTGCATCAAAGCAGTTCGAGGCAATAAGAAAGGGGCAGGAATCTCACCAGATTTAGAGCGACACGAAGAGCCTCTCTCACCGAATGAGGCATCTTTTGGTTCATAGGATAGGATTATTATAGGAATAGGAATCTTGTAGGAAATGAGATGACATGTATCTCAAATCCTATGAGTAGGAATAGGAAACAAGATGTCATTTGGTTGACACCAAAGAAATTTTTCCATTGAGTCTAGGCTCTTTTTTATTTTCCTATGAAATGTGGAGGATAGAAACCAATCCTATGTAGGAATAGAAATCCATTCCTACAAACCAAAGGGCTCTAAAGGAAAAAATCCTATAAAAATCCTATCCTCTAAAATTCCTATGAAATTCCTCTAAATCAAAGGAAGCCTTGAAGCTGTGGAAGAAGAGGGGATAAACAAATTGATCGATACCCTGCCGCTTCATATTCTACACCGAGCGGGCCAGCCCAGGAAAACTCTTCGAGAGCCGGACACCGAACGGGCCAGCCCAGGAAAACTCTTCGAGCCAGACACCAAGCGGGCTAGCCTAGGAAACCTTAAACTCTCTAAATGCTATTACACATTCACATTTTTTAGCGAATTAATAAAGGAGTAAATAAAAGACATGCATATGTTTTTAAGCAATAGGGCATGTACTTTCGCCACAAATACATGTTTCTTTTCATACATAAGGATCTATTATATCATTGTACACTACAATTTTCAAAGCAATCATAGTTTGAAATGGGACTCTACGCCTAAGTGGTTGCTAAAAAATATTTTTACCGAGAAAGATAAACCTTTTCAAAAAAGTCATTGTATAGATTTTGAAAGACAATTCTATCTTAATTTTTCATACCAAGGCATGTATTTTTGTTTTAAATTAGACTCTATACTATTAAGTTAAGCCGTGTATATTCATATCATTATACACAACATTCCACTGTTTCCTATTAGAGGGGATTAAACCATGGAACTTTTTTCATCGCGGACATGGCTTTAGCGTGCCTCTGCGCCATTTGGCGCAACAGGTCCACTAGTTTGATATAAGCTTAAGCATGCACATCCATGTGTTGCTGGTACCACAACATCCATTAATTCATAAGTAACTATTCATGCAACGAAGATGCTAAATTTGATTGCAGTACCAGGCAACTATCCTTTGTATGTATGGCTCCTCCCTTGCATCAATATCAGCAACATCTCATACTGCTTGCAGGGTCCTCTGTGGACATCTTCCGTACAATGCAACCATTCCAACTAAATCAGGCAAAAATAAACATCAACATGTACATGCCCTCTCCTCATCCATGTCATAAACATCAACATGTACATGCTATTCCCTCCTCATAGTACCTTATTTGAATGGCTCCTTCAGGATTGGCACAAAACCACTGTCTCCATAGCATCCTTGGCACAAAGCAACAATCTCAATCCTTTCTGGAGAAGTATGTGCCGTAAACAAGGTGAAGATTTCATCTGGAAAAATAGGAACGGTGTATACTTCACAAGGTGGACATTTTCCAATAACATATCTAAAGAAACACCAAGCTGAATAACAGGACAGCCATCACACAGTATACATTACCAAGCTGAAAAAAGCATACTCCCTCCGTTCCTAAATATAGGGTGTATAGTTTTTGGCACGAAAATTAAAGAACGCACGTGGAGTGAAAATTTCACAAGTTTTGGGCGAGATTACACCTGACTAATTGACATGAGAAAATAGAGGAGTTTGCCTAATATAAGTAAATGTAATCAAATCCCTAAAAAAAATATTCAAACGAGTGGTACAACGCAAGACACCTTATATTTCGAACTTTTTCTACAAAATCTATACACCTTATATCAAGGAACGGAGGGAGTATTATTTACTTCAAAAGAGGTACTCAGTTTAAAACCAATTCAGGATGTGAAACCTGAACACGCTTCACAACTCACCATGTTCTTCAAAATCGGCAGTTGGCAATGAACCGACCCAGTAAATCTAACTCAGGCCTTCATTTAGGATAAATTACCATCAGAAGATGAATAAAATTAACCATGGCAATCCTGCAGCATGT
The DNA here is from genome assembly GCF_056163025.1 of Triticum urartu. Taxonomy (NCBI): domain Eukaryota; kingdom Viridiplantae; phylum Streptophyta; class Magnoliopsida; order Poales; family Poaceae; genus Triticum; species Triticum urartu. The sequence goes on along the minus strand of NC_141873.1, from coordinate 209,602,653 downwards.
TCAGGAAGTCATCAGAAGCATTTTGATACATAAATGCTCTCCTGACATGTGTGCATTTTGCGAACCCTCAACCTTGATACTTGACACTCCACCACTAGCTCGTTGGATAAACTCTTCATATGAAATTTGCTGTAACTGACAACCATCAGGGTCATGTTGTCATCCAGTCATGCACAGCTGCACGCCACATATATTTTCAATATTCCATATCTTTCAAGGAAGAGTGCAGTAACCCGCAGGGTTAGTTATCAACACTCGGTAAACCTCAGGATGCCTGACATTTTCCTACAGTTTATGTAACAAATGAGATCTCAGGGTATAGCTCAGCCAACTTTCCCATCTTTGGGGCATTTCTTCCCTGCTACAACACTTCGGGATTCTCTCCTCCTGGCCTGGATCTGACGGACACATTCGGCAACTAAGACACTAAAATCTGGGGAGATCTGGCCAATAGGGGGTGGATTAAAGCCAACTTTCTTATAAGCCTGTGATATGTTCTTCTGAGATCTTTGCAAATGAACATTGCAGAGGGAGGGAACTGAAGCTTTTAGGATGGGCCTGCTGCAAGTAATTTGCCCAATCTGTGCACCACTGAAACATTATCAAGAACCTAGTTAGCATTGCTACTGTAAATTTCAGTAAATAGAAGAGGCCTAGAGAAGTGATGACTCGTTCTCAGACATAATTAAGTACATTGGTGGCAGCAAAAACTACAAAACACTTGAATTTCAGAAAATATGATCCTAAAGAATAAGCAAATCATACTAATCGCAAACCTAGGTAATCCCACAACTCGAAGCATAAACATTTCTGTTCTCAGATGACAGAATGAGAAGCTCAAATCTACACAGCAAATTGGTAAAAACTCAAAGAATACTTTGGTTCAAAGTCTCATCCAAGGTACATCAGTGCACAAACAAGACAGGAGATCAAGCATTGCGGTAAAACCCTAATTCTGGGTACAATTATTTATGTTTAGCGTAGATTGGGGATTTTTTTTTTGCTACAAGAACCTATAGTAGATAGAACGGCACACTAATTGACAACTACTCCCTCCATTCCGAATTACTTGTCTTAGATTTGTCTAGATACGGATGTATCTAGCACTAAGATGAGGGAGTAGTACGCTACACGTGCTATAGTAGATAGAACAGCACACTAATTGACAACTAGTACGCTACACGTGCGAGTTTAGATAACCAAAGTACTGACAGCATATTGATATAAGATATTATAATAGGCTAAGGTGTATATTCAGAGTCACATTTGCATTAAGTATAAGATGTAGATTTGATTCCTGTCATTCATCTCACTAAAAATAGAATTATAGCCATAGAATACTCTATTACTGTGATATATACTACAGAAAACTCAAGTTTAATGTATAAGAATAGCTAAGTACTCTATCTGGAAAGATAAATGTGTTTTAGGAGTATCATGCCTTAGTCTTGACCCAAAATAAAAATCGTAGTGTTATTCGTACACTATACAGTTGTATAGAGGTTAGAAATGCCACCTGCATACTAGTATGTCGTTCTTCAAATAAAACTACTGATCCAATCACACCAGAAAGAGAGACAGCCAATCAAACAACTCCAAAGAGACATCCCTAGATGGCTAGATCCAGAGCAAACACCACGACCGAAACAGGAACTCTAACCAGACCAAGGTTCCAAGTTTTACTCTGTATTATGAGCATTAAGAGGTTCACCTCTTGATGATTTGACCGCATCCCTTGTACAGGGCCTGATTGGGATCGGAGAGGATGTGGGAGTGGCAGTACTTGGCCATCGGCATCGCCCGCACCTTGCAGCCCGTGAACCCACACTTCTTCCTCCTCGGCACCGCCGCCGGCCCAGGCTTCGCCTCCGAGCACGCGGCCGACGGGGGCTGCTCGGCCTCGAGCGGACTGCGGCCGAGCTCCCAGACGTACTGGCGGTGCCGCGCGCGCACCTCCTCTGCCATCGCCCAGTACAGCCGGCGGTACACACCAACGAGCCGCGCCGTGCGTCGGCGCCTCCGGCGTAGCACCTCCTCCCGCGTGAGCGCCTCCGCCGTGGCCTCCATCTCCGGCGACGGCGGGCCGCTGGGGGAGCTAGGGTTTCGGGCCGCCGTCGCCGCCGCCTCGGCCTCCACCTTGGGTACTGGCGCCGTCGCCTCCGGGCTCATCGTGGCGGCCGGCCGGTAAGAGGAGGTCATGGCGTGCCGAGATTCTCGCCGGATTTGGGGGAAAGCGGAGGAGTTCGGCTAGGGGCAGGAAGGGAGGACCGGATGGCTCGGGCCGACGGAAGATGGGGAAGTAGAGTCGAGCCGCATGGAGGCTGGGTGTTTTTTTTTTATGGGGCTGGGTGTTTAACCGTTTGTTCCACGTGAGAAAAAAGTTCGTTTGGAGCGTGTTTGGTTAAGTGCATGGATTTTTCTTTTTTCTTTTTGAGGGTAAATGTCGCCGCTTTATTTTCTTAAACGAAGTTCGGAATCTCGTCCGCGATCACATCCAGAATACATTCTGGCGGCGATCCAAACCAAACCTTACATAGTTCTTCTCCTACCCCTAACTTAGCTAATTTATGCGCGGCAACATTTGCGGAACGTCTAACCCACGAGACTATAAAATCAACAAAACTACGTAGCATGGTCTTGATCTCCTCTAGCCAAGGCCCTGAAGCAGACATGTTCTTCTCTGGGTTGTTGATAGTTTGTACGAGAGCCTGGCTGTCCAGCTCGACGTGTACCCTCTGAACATTAATTTCTGTCGCAACCAACAGAGCACGTTTGCATGCCATAATCTCTGCTACTACCGGGTCAGCAGCCGTGGGGAAAAAGTGACATGCACTAGCGAGGAAGCCTCCGTTGTTATCCCGGAGCACAACACCGCCTCCTCCCTTTCCACCATGCCGTGATGTTGCACCATCAGCGTTTGCTTTGACCCACCCGGCATCCGGCGCATGCCATCTCTAAATAATAGCAGGTTTGGTCTGACTGTCTGGCTTCACATGGACTTCCCTCCATTCCTTCACAAACAAACAGACTCGTTCTACAATTTCATGTGGAGCATCAATACGTTTCCCATTCTTTGTGTCGTTGCGGGCCAACCAAAGGCCATATAATGCGTGGATCATTATCTCCTTCTCATCGTCATTAGCAGCGGCAAACCAACCAAGCAGCCAGTTGGCTAGCTCGCTCTGGGAGCCGGTGAAGATCGGTGGAGCAGCCACCACGACTCCCTTTTCCGAGCGCAGCTGGTCCCAAAACTGGACTGAATGTTAGCACCTATAAATCCATGGTTAAAGCCCTGATTGGTTCATAAGTTCTAGGACTTTTTTTAGCCCCAACTTATAAGTCCAAAGTCCCTAAAAAGTCCCTACCTGTTTGGTTTCTGAGACTTATAAGTCTGTATAAGACCATATTACAACTATAAGTCCCTTCTTGATAGTCTTATTTCATAAGTTTCAAATGCCTACTCTAAGTCTCTATAAGTCCCTCCTGTTTGGTTTAGATGGGACTTATAGGGAATTTTTTAAGTTCCTAGACCAATAAGTCCCTGGAAACAAACACCCTCTAAGTGCATGGATTTAGGTGTGGTTCTGCGCAACAACTTAGGCGAGGCTATTGCGGGTGTAGCTAACCCAATATCACGTGTACTGGACGCGGCCTCGGCAGAAAATTTGGCCATACTCAAGGGATTCTGTCGGATTTCGGGTTCCGGCAGACCCTTGAGGTTCGAACACTAGGGTGCGCGCGGAGATCTCTCCCTACCGATCTACGTCCAATCTCCTCGCGTGATCTAAACTGGAAACAACGAACAACACAAGGGACACGAGATTTATACTGGTTTGGGCCACCGTTGTGGTGTAATACCCTACTCCAGTGTGTGGTGTGGTGGATTGCCTCAGGGGCTGATGATGAACAGTACAAGGGAAGAACAACCTCGCGAGAGGTGTTCTTGAGCTGGTGCGATGAACTGCTTGGGTGAGTTCAGTCGCCTCTTTCTCTCTCTGCTAGGGTTCTACCAGATCTCTCGATGTCTCTCTTTCATCCCTCCGGGGTGTCTCCTTGCTTTTGTGGTGGCTAGCTCTATTTATAGCGGCCCTGGGCCTCTTCCCCAAATAATGAGCGGGAAGGGCGCCAATAATTGGCCATTTTGAAGGGGAACATATAGTACAAGTTATTCTGACCAAAGGTGGTCTTCGGCTGCCAAAAGCTCTGGTGATGACGCCGTCTTGGGCTCCACGGTGACCTCCGTCCTGCCGCTCTGCTGGTCTTGGTCTCGTTGCACCGGAATGGTAACCTTTGCCCGATGCCTTGGCATGTGCTTGCCCCCTTTGCACCAAAGGGGAAATAAGGACACTGCGCAGGCTGGCGCCCGCCTGGTCTCGATCGTCATGGCTTGCGTCACGGGCTCCTCGCGAAGTATCCCCGCCTTGATCTCTCCGCCTCCTCGCGAGCCTGCCTGATGAGGCTGCCTCCGAGGAAGCTTTCCGTCGTCCGCCCCGCGAAGCTTGGCCCCTCGCGAGAGTCTTGAGCTTGAGCTGATGAAGATGGGCCGCGCTGGGCCCCCACTTGAGCCACGCCGCAGGCCGCAGGCAGGAAAGTCTGGGGATCCCCGTTCCCAGAACACCGACAGTAGCCCTCGGGCCCACGGTGCGCCCGGGCTTGGCCTAGCAGGGAAGCGAAGGGGCAAGCGCGAAGCGCCGTGGGCCCTAACAGCCTGCGGCCTTGGGCGCCGCGTGGCGATTGATTGGACATGGGCGTCTGCGCTTCCCCTCGATGCCTCGGCGACCGCACGACTTGACAAGTCCCTGCATGCAGAGAAACTGGTCATGATTACCTGCGATCGTGGTGCTCGGCGGTTGGCCTCCTCCGGCTATAAGTACGGGGCTGGGCGAGCCCCTTCAGTCCATCCCTTCCTGCTGCTCCTTTCCTTCTTCTTCCTCGTTCTTGCTCCTCCTTACGCCAATGGCACCAATCCGCCGGTTTTCTGCAGAAGAGAAGGGAAAGGCCCCCGAGAGGGTCCTGACCCACTTCCGCCGAAGAAGCGGCCGGTCCTCTACCACCGAGAAGAGGGTGCTCAGCAGGAGGCACCGAGGCCCTGGTACGAGCGGCCGCCGCCTGGGTTTCCGCTACCCTTGCACGCCTGCGTCGTAGGTCCTGGGGGAGAAGGTGTCGAGCAACATCGACGATGCCGCCATTGACGCCGGCGAGTCACGGTGGTGCGTGTCGTTCCTCCTGGAGTCCACGCCGAGCGCTCCTCTCGCGAGCTCGTGCTCCACGCCGCCATGCCTCCGAGCTCTTGGATTCGCCTTCCTCCCTCCTTCGCCTTCGAGATGCCACCGAGCGGGGCTCTGGAGTTCTGCCTGCAGCACGCTGACTGCGGTACCCTTGCGACCGGAGCGGAGGTCACGGTCGTCGCTCCGGGCAAGGTCTTCATGACCCGGGGCTGGGGCGAAATCGCCCGGGTCTGCCGGACGGTAGGTGCCCTCATGATTCATCTTGAATACGACGGCGACTCCCTGATATTCTTCAAGGTCTTCGATGGTGAAGGACGCCGGCTGGAGTGCTGCCTCAGGGAGAGCGGCAGGGGCAACGAACCGGCGAGGACCTGGCCCGCCCATCGGCCCTCCAGCAGCTCCTCAGGCGGCAGCGGAGGAGCTGGGGAATCCAGTGGCTCCCCCGAGCTCCTCGCGACTCCGGAGACGAGCGACGACAGCTACGAGCCCCCGAGCTCGCGCTGTGCTCGGAGCGGGGCAGCCGCGTCCAGCCGCCGACGCCACTGATCTGGATGGGGTTGGCGCCGGCGTTGGGCAGCGCACTGTTGATGATGGCATCCCTTGCGGAGGTGCGGGCAATTAGCGTTCCTTAGGATTAGTACTCTTGTTCCCTGTGAGGAATCAAAGCAACACCCCGTGGGGGTATGTAAGGCGCCTGCCATGTCTTTTGTGAACATTATATCCTTAATATGAATCAATGCAAGGTGCTTGTCCTGTCTCGGCTCGGCTCCCTCTTTCTATCCTCACAAGGACTTGGCGCTCTACGCTGATAGGTCCCAGTCCCCAGGCAGGCTTCAGACGTCGCTGGTATGCCAGGTCGCGATGCCGTGGTCAAGGCCAGGAGGTGAGCGGCCCGAGGTCCGGTAAGAGCCCCCGAGTCGCGATGCTCGGGAGGTCCCCTTCAGCGCTCAAGCAGCCCTCGCTGGGCGAGAAAGGAAGGCAACATCGCCATGACAGAGCCGCACTGGGCGAGGGTTTGGCGCTGCGTTGGTCCAACTCTTGTAAGGGCGTGACTTATCTCTTGAGTTTGGTGTAGTTCCTCGATGAAGCGCCCGGCCCGAGTGGTGGCAGCTGAGGCGCCGCTGAGTTAGGTCCTCGCGAGCTTCTTCCCACTCCCCCGCACTTCCCTTAATGCTCTACATCCTCAGGTCCGGCCCTCGAGCAAGCTCAGCCGCCGCTGGTATGACAGGTCGCGATGCTGTGGGTCAAGGCCAGGGGGTGAGGGCTGGAGAGCCAGTAGGAGCCCATGAGTCGCAATGCTCAGGCGCCCCCTTTTAACGTGCAAGCGGTCCGTGCCGGAGAGAGGGAGTGGCAGCTCGCGACGTCCCTGGCGTTGCTCCTAGAGTAGGTCCTGCACACCAATCATAAAGAGAAACAAGACCTGTTGTTACGGTTGCCAGCCAACCTTTGGTCGCTCCGGGGGAGTGATTGGGGCACTGAGGGCCTGGTGAGGTGGCGCCTTGCGGGGCTGCCACGGCCAGAGCTCGACCACTCAGATTTATCGGCGTTGCAGGGACGGGCCCGTGCGTAGATGCCGTGCCAGAGCGAGCGGCTCCATAGGTAGGCGTCAATCGAGCAGGCGATTAGGTCGGGTATGTTAAGCATGTAGGAGAAAATTCATTTTAAGTAGACGCGGGAAAAGCAAACGCCGCTGGGCCAGGCCCGAGTAGCTCGGGGATGATGCAGCCCGAGGGGCGCCCCCAACAAGGTAAGTAAAGAGCGTAAGCAAAACGGATACATGCCGCAGGGACGGACCCACGCGACCTGGGAATGATGCGGCCCTGTGGGCGCTCCCAGCTAAAAACGGAACTTAGAAAGATGTCACCTGGTGCCGTTGAAGATGGAGTGATGCTGAAGAAGCGGGCGATGCGCGATGAAGACGCCGATCCTCACGAGCCCCCAGGCCGAGGAGCCTCGGGAGGCTCCGGGGGCGCAGGTGGGTCTCCGAGGGCCATCTCCATCTCCGCCAGGACCGCACCTCATGAGCCTCCAGAATGCTCCTCAGCAGGCGCTGATGAGCGGCGACCACGTCCGGCAGGCTGAAAGGTATGCGAACGTAGCTGTGAGGTGGACCCTCGCAACGCCCCGCGCGCGAAGGCCAGAGGCGCTCCAAAGACGCGGCTCGGTTGAGCCCTGGCACGCCGATGCAGATGCGCAGCCCACCATCCTCGCCTGGATGTGGGGCTACGGCGGGCGAGCGGCGGCTGCCGCGCATGACTCTCGACTCTTGTAGCTCCTGGGTGTTCCTTGCGATGAACTCCTGTGGTTTTGGTCTTCCTTGCCTTATACCGTCCTGAGGGAAACGTGCCTGGAAGCACCCCTCCAAGTGGTGCCCGAGCGCCTCCCTCGCGACCTTGGCAAAGTCGGTGGCTCCAAGAAAGAGCCCCCGAGCCCTGCCTGAGGGCGCCGGGCGCGCCTTCCTATGCGAGAGAGGGTGGCGCTCCCTGATTGGACGCAGATCCTGACGCAACACCTCCGGAGGCGCCTGCCTCCTGATGGCTTGGGCCAGGCGAAACCTTCTTCTTCTTGAGGGTCGCCTCGGGAAGTCTTCCGTTTCTGTGGTCCGGGTCTTCGATTGTTGCGGCTTGGAACGCGCGCTCGAGTGAACACACTGCGTCCCTTTCTTCACAGGGTACGGTGATGACTCCACCGTTTCCTGGCATCTTGAGGACATTGTATCCATGGTGAGTCACTACCATGAACTTGGCCAGGGCTGGGTACCCGAGGATGGTGTTGTATGGCAGACGGATGTGGGCGACGTCGAAGTCGATGAGCTCGGTGCGGTAGTTGTTGCGCTGCCCGAAGGTGACTGGAAGGCGAACCTGCCCTATTGGAACGGTGGAACCATCAGTGACTCCTGAGAAGGGCTTGGTTGGCTGAAGCTGATCGTATGGCACTTGGAGGTTGTCAAACGTCTCGACAGACAGGACGTTGAGTCCTGCTCCACCGTCAATGAGGGTCCTGGTGACCTGCACGTTGTTGATGACTGGGGAGCAAAGCATCGGGAGGACTCCGGCCGTTGCCACGCACTTGAGCTGATCCGCTGAGCTGAATGTGATAGCGCACGCAGACCACCTGAGAGGGCGCGTGGCCTCAAGCTTGGGGAGGACCGCATTCACCTCGTGAGCAAACTGCTTGAAGATGCGCTGTGAGGCTGGGGCCTGCGCTCCACCCAAGATGCAAGCGATTGCGCATGGCTCCTGGAAGCCCCCAGCTTCCTCATCATGATGTTGGTCTTCGTTCCTCCTTGGCGGTGGCGGCAGAGGAGGAAGGCCTGCGTTGCCGTGCGGGCGATCCTCACGAGGCTGATCTCTCCAGCCTCCCTCGCGAGGCTGGTCCTGCCAGTGATCCTCGCGAGGTCGGTCTCGCCACCCTTGGCGAGGGCCACGGTCTTCCCATCGTCCGCCACCTCTTCCTCCTCCTCGGCCATAGCCCCTGTCATTGCGCTCGGGGCGTCGGCCGACATGTCTATCTCACACGGCCCTGAGCTCTTAACATTCGTTGGTGTTGTGGGTGTGGAGGTCGTGGTACACGCAGTACCGGCTGCCCTTGGATGACTCAGGCTGATCTCTGCCTCGCTTGGTGTCTGGTTCCGCTGCAAGCACGGCAGCCCCCTTGCGCTTCATGTCCTTGGCCCTAGGCTTCTTCTCTTCTGGGTCGGTAGCCGGGAGTTCGAGGAGGGAAAGGCGCCCTTCCTCAGCCCTGGCGCACTTGGTCGCCAAGTTGAACAGCTTCAGGGATGTGCACAGGTCTTCATGGATTGCTAACTCCTCCTTCATCTTGATGTCGCGTACGCCATCGGAGAAGGCCGAGATGATGACTTCTTCAGTCACCTTGGGGATCTTGAGGCGAGCGTTGTTGAAGCGCTGGATGTATTTTTGCAGGGTTTCCCCTTACTGCTGCTTGATGCGGCGCAGATCGCTCACGGCCGAGGACCGGTCGCGAGTGCCCTGGAAGTTGGCGATGAAGCGAGTGCACATCTCGTCCTAGGAGGAGATTGTGCCAGGAGCCAGGTTCAGGAGCCAGGTGCGGGCCCCGTCCTTGAGCGTCATGGGGAACCAGTTCGCCATGACCCTTCCATCTTCATTGGCGGCTTCGATGCATAGCTCATATAGCTGCAGGAACTCCGCAGGGTCCGTCGTGCCATCATAGCGAGGGGCAGGTCAGGCTTGAACTTGTCTGGCCATGCGACGCCGCGTAGCTCGGGGATGAGGGCGCGGCAGCCTGCTATGGCCACCGGTGCCTTTTGCTGGTGCTAGACTTGTTCCTGGGGATTACCGCGCGCCGCCGCTTGGAGCAGCGCGGGGTCTTGGCATGGAGGTGCAGGGACGCGATCTTGGCGCACCTTCTTGGGGACGAGGGATCTCTTGGCAGCTCCTTTCTTGCTGCGCGGGCGCCGGACGCGGAGGGTCTCGCCCTGGGGCTGCGCGCCTTGGAGCCAGGGCGCCTCCTTGGGGAGGAGGTGGTGGAGGCGCCTCCTGATCCTCGCCTCCTGCGCGGAATGGAGGGCGAGGCAGCAAGAGGGACGACAAGGGGGAGCCCCCTGCGGCGCTGACGAGCTCGGTGATGCGGGCGAGCCAGTCTTCGTAGAGGTCGTCGACGGGGCGGTAGTGCAAAAGCTCTCTTGCCAGGAGCAGAGCGGCGTGCGCGTTCGTAGGGGCGCGACGGGCGTGGGACGACGAAGCAGCTGGAGTTGGCGATGGTGTGGCGGTGCGGCCCTCCCGCCGCATCAAAGGATGCTGGGAGGAGGCCTGCTGCTCGTTCCCCGTCGGGCCGGTGGCGGCGTTGGTGGCAGGCAACGGGGAAAGACGAGGACGTCCGCCGACCGGCGCCGTCTAGGCGACGCGGGTGGCGAGAGCAGCCCCGCACTCGGCGCGAGCCCAACAAGCGTCAACCAATGGACGCGACGGAAGATCGTACACGAACAGCGGAAGAAAGATTCTGGCGCACCCCTACCTAGCGCGCCAAATGTCGGATTTCGGGTTCCGGCAGACCCTTGAGGTTCGAACACTGGGGTGTGCGCGGAGATCTCTCCCCTACCGATCTACGTCCAATCTCCTCGCGTGATCTAAGCTGGAAACAACGAACAACACAAGGGACACGAGATTTATACTGGTTCGGGCCACCGTTGTGGTGTAATACCCTACTCCAGTGTGTGGTGTGGTGGATTGCCTCAGGGGCTGATGATGAACAATACAAGGGAAGAACAGCCTCGCGAAAGGTGTTCTTGAGCTGGTGCGATGAACTGCTTGGGTGAGTTCAGTCGCCTCTTTCTCTCACTGCTAGGGTTCTACCAGATCTCTCGATGTCTCTCTTTCATCCCTCCGGGGTGTCTCCTTCCTTCTGTGGTGGCTAGCTCTATTTATAGCGGCCCTGGGCCTCTCCCCCATATAATGAGCGGGAAGGGCGACAACAATTAGCCATTTTGAAGGGGAACATATAGTACAAGTTATCCTGACCAAAGGTGGTCTTCGGCTGCCAAAAGCTCTGGTGATGACGCTGTCTTGGGCTCCACGGTGACCTCCGTCCTGCCGCTCTGCTGGTCTTGGTCTCGTTGCACCGGAATGATAACCTTTGCCCGATGCCTTGGCCTGTGCTTGCCCCCTTTGCACCAAAGGGGAAACAAGGACACTGCACCGGCTGGCGCCCGCCTGGTCTCGATCGTCATGGCTTGCTGTGACGCCCGGGTAATCAACCTACAGTAACCCTCTGGTAATGATGCCACGTCACCTCGATTATTGTTGATAATCTCGTGATAGCTCGGAACCGAACTAAATTCAAATTTGAATTAAAGTCAAAACAATTAAAGTTTTCAAAAGTCAAAACTAAACTGTTCCTAATGTGTCTAATAATCCATAATAAATGCTGGTGAAGAAATCATCTCTTAATAAAATACTTAAATGCACTAAATAAACTAAAACAGTAGCAAAAATGATTATTTAAATGCTTTGAAATGATAAACAATTACAAACTAATATATTTAGGTGCCAAGTTAATTGTGGCAGTGGTATAATTCCTATTACCAATTTAGGGATCATTTTTGTACTTCACAAAACTAAATTTCAATGAGGAACAAAATAAAACAAAAAAGAAATAAAATACATAAAAGAAAAAAAACAGAAACAACAAAAAGAGAGGAAAGACCCTCCCTGGCCGATCAGCCCAGCTAGGCTACCAGGCCCACCTGGCCGGCCCACCCTCGCTTCCCCTTATCCCCCCGAAACCCTAACCCACAAACCATATCCACTCCCACTCCTCCCCCCACGACGCCACACCCGCTCCCCTCCCGATCCAATCGGGGCGAGCCCCCCTCACTCCCCTCGCTCCCGCATGGCGCCCCAACCCCGTCGCCGACGCTCATCGTCCAGGACGCCGCCCGGGACCCGCGCCACCTCGTCCGCGTCGTGCTCGCCGCCCGGAGCCACCCCGCCGTCGCTGCCGTCCTCCTCATCTCCGCCTCGCCTCCACCTCGACGGCTCCAACGAGCCTCGCCGACCCCTCTGCTCTCCAACGTCGGTGAGGGCCGCGCCCTCCTCCTCCCTCTGCCCCGTGCGCCACGGCCTCGTCCCGCGACCGACGCCGTGCCCGCCCACTCCGGCCGCTCGTCGCACTCGCACGCCCGCGTCGTAGCTCGCGCCGCCCGCCCTCAGTGGCCTCATCCGTCGCACGCTCCACGCCACTAGGCTCCCCTGCCACGGCCCCTGCTCGCCAGCTCCACCCGCTGCAGTCGCTCGCCGTCGCCGTTGCGCCCCGCACCGTCGCGCCACGCCCCTCTGCAGTGCCCAGCTCGCCCCGTGGTCGCCTCCACCGCGACCCCTGCCCGTCGCTCTGCGCCCTCCCTGCAGCCGGTTGCCGCGCCGACTCCTGCACGCATAGCCGCTTCCCGCCGAGGCCGAACCCCGCCCTGTCGCCCCCCCTTGCCGCACTGCTCCGGCTGCCGCCGTGGCCACCCCCCCTGTTGGTGGCCTCGGGCATGCAGGTGGGCGCACGCCCTAACCGCGCCCGTAACCGCTGCCCGTTCGCCCGTTAGCCTCCCCAGGCCAATGACAAGGGGGCCCCACCCCCCTAGGACATTAAAAAAATGGAATGAATTATATATAAAAAATGATGATAATTAATAATTAAAATTAATTAAAATATTAATTAATTAATTAATTAAAGAAGTAATTAACTTAATTAATTCTGTTAATTAACTAATTAACTCTAATTAAACCTGCTAATTAAAAGTTAACAGATAATTAGTCTTCAGCCAATGACATGTGGGACCTGCCTGTCAGTTTGACTAAGTCAACTAACTGGTTGACTGATGACATCACGCTGACCTCATGCTGACATCATAATGGCAATTTTAAATTAAATTAATTCTGTTAATTCTAAAAATGAATTAAAAACTTTGGAAATTAATATAAAATAAACCGTAGATCGGATGTAAAAACTTTGTACATCAAAGTTGCTGAGAACGACGAGACGAATCCGGAAACGCGGCCCGTTCGCCTGCCACGCATCCCTAGCATAGCGAACACGCAACTTTCCCCCTCCGTTTCATCTGTCCGAAAACGCGAAACACCGGGGATACTTTCTCGAATGTTTCCCCCCTTCACCGGTATCACCTAATACCGCGTTAGGGCACACCTAGCATCACGCTTTGTCATGTCATGCATCGTCATGCATTTGTTTGCATTATATTTATTGCTTCTTCCCCCTCTTCTCTCGCTAGACACCGAGACCGACGCCGCTGCTACCCAGTACGACTACGGTGTTGACGACCACTCTCTCTTGCCGAAGCAACCAGGCAAGCCCCCCCTTGATCACCAGATATCGCCTACTCTCTTCTATACTGCTTGCATTAGAGTAGTGTAGCATGATACTGCTTCCCGTTATTCCTATCCTGATGCATAGCCTGTCTTTGTTACTACTGTTGTTACCTTTACCTGCAATCCTACATGCCTAGTATAGGATGCTAGTGTTCCATCAGTGGCCCTACCCTCTTGTCCGTCTGCCATGCTATACTACTGGGCCGTGATCACTTCGGGAGGTGATCACGGGCATATACTATATACTTTACACAGTTAGCTTACTTATGATACTGTTCGGAGATGGGGGCTGAAGGGGCAGGTGGCTCCATCCCGGTAGAGGTGGGCCTGGGTTCCCAACGGCCCCCGACTGTTACTTTGAGGCGGAGCGACAGGGCAGGTTGAGACCACCTAGGAGAGAGGTGGGCCTGGCCCTGGTCGGCGTTCGCGGATACTTAACACGCTTAACGAGATCTGGGTATTTGATCTGAGTCTGGACATTTGGTCTATACGCACTAACCATCTACGCGGGAGTAGTTATGGGTATCCCGGTGTCGTGGTATCAGCCGAAGCCTTCGTGACGGCAGCGACTTAGTGGCGCGCGCTGGATTGGAACGTAAGCCTGCTCTTGTATTAAGAGGGCTAGTTCTGCTTCCGGCCGCGTTCGCAACGTGCAGGTGTGCTAAGGGCGATGGGCCCAGACCCCTGTGCGCTTAGGTTTAGACCGGCGTGCTGACCTCTCTGTTGTGCCTAGGTGGGGCTACGACGTGTTGATCTTCCGAGGCCGGGCATGACCCAGGAAAATGTGTCCGGCCAAATGGGATCGAGCGTGTTGGGGTATGTGGTGCACCCCTGCAGGGAAGTTAATCTATTCGAATAGCCGTGATCTTCGGTAACAGGACGACTTGGAGTTGTACCTTGACCTTATGACAACTAGAACCGGATACTTAATAAAACACACCCTTCCAAGTGCCAGATACAACCGGTGATCGCTCTCTCACAGGGCGACGAGGGGAGGATCATCGGTTAGGTTTATGCTATGCGATGCTACTTGGAGGACTTCAGTCTACTCTCTTCTACATGCTGCAAGACGGAGGCTGCCAGAAGCGTAGTCTTCGGCAGGATTAGTTATCCCCCTCTTATTCTGGCATTCTGCAGTTCAGTCCACATATGATACCCTTACTCCATTTGATACCCATGCATATGTAGTGTAGCTCCTTGCTTGCGAGTACTTTGGATGAGTACTCACGGTTGCTTTCTCCCTCTTTTCCCCCTATCCCTTCTACCTGGTTGTCGCAACTAGATGTTGGAGCCCAGGAGCCAGACGCCACCTTCGACAACGACTCCTACTACACCGGAGGTGCCTACTACTACATGCTGCCCGCTGACGACGACCAGGAGTAGTTTAGGAGGATCCCAGGCAGGAGGCCTGCGCCTCTTTCGATCTGTATCCCAGTTTGTGCTAGCCTTCTTAAGGCAAACTTGTTTAACTTATGTCTGTACTCAGATATTGTTGCTTTCGCTGACTCGTCTATGATCGAGCTCTTGTATTCGAGCCCTCGAGGCCCCTGGCTTGTAATATGATGCTTGTATGACTTATTTTATTTGTAGAGTTGTGTTGTGATATCTACCCGTGAGTCCTTGATCTTGATCGTACACATTTGCGTGCATGATTAGTGTACGGTCAAATCGGGGGCGTCACAAGTTGGTATCAGAGCCGACTGCCTGTAGCAATCCCCCTTCCACACTCCTTGGCCGAAGTTGAGTCTAGACATTGCAAAACTTTTACTAACATGGCTGTGTGCCTTACGGGCACACGTCGCCATTGGGTGGTATTAGGATCTTTTACTTCTCGATCTTTACTCTGGAACTCTGAACTCTCTCCTATTCAGGTTTAATAAATTTACTAAAAATCTAACTTAGGTTCTCGAAAATACTTTCTCCCGAAGAACCCCCTTCAGTCCAGATGATCGTCGGCTGCACTAGAGGATTTCGAAGATACTCTCCGATATTCTGTTGAAACCTTATGCCATTGCTTTTGCAAGCCCCTACCACCGAAATATCCCTATGGATAAGTATTTAGACCTGATGTGCTTACTTTTATTCCCAGTCGATCTTGTTATTATAAGATACCCCGAGATTACTTTGTGCCTACTGCCTTGCAGTTCTTTGCCACATGCATACCACTACGGATAATTACTCGCATTTATCGAGTATCCGCTCATCCCCAGATATTCATGCAGTTCACAAAATTCTTTGAAATACCATTCGGTCTTCCGAAAATCCTGAGCAACCTATTGCTCCTGAAATTCTTGCTTGCTTGCATTATGGTTAATCCCATAAGTCTCGTAATCTTAATGGCATCCCTTGTCATTATCATTTTGAGTCTGTTGATTCAATATGAGTGCGGATGTTCACAATCATCAGTCGAGTCCTAGGATTATCTTTCCGGCTCAGACGTCATTTTGAACATGAGCTAGTTCTCGACCAAATTATCTGTCGTCGATTGTGCCTCTGGTATATTCAATTGATCCATCCTTTATCAGAGCGTCTGCTTCTGATCCCTTGTTTTGGACATCATAATTCCTTTGGTATCTAAACCTCGAATTATTCAGATGTTCTATAAAATGATAACCGTGCATTCTTTCTTCGTCTGATTGAGTACCAATACTCACATCAGCTCCGTTGTGGATTGCCCGATCCATTGTTGGATTTCATCTAACCTCGTCCTTCATATTCAATAACCTTGTGAGCCTTTCCACGGGTACATAATGCCTTTGGTAAATTGTATCCTCTGCTTTGTCAACCATGCTCTGCTTTCGGACTTGTGTTAGTTACTCTTGAAACTTGCGGTATATGTTTCTAAGAAGCCCCTATGGGTTGAACATATGCCTTTTCTAAACCGTGTGAACCCGGAAGTTTTCACGAGTCATACTCTTCTGGTGCTTCGCCAGAAAAAATTTCAACACTGCAACTTCATCGAACGCGAGAAGTGAATGAAAGGGTATGCATTGGAGAAGTGGGAGTCGACCTTGAACTTTGTGTTCATGCCCATGGACGCGATGTAGATCCTATCATGGAAGCATCTTGTAACTATTTCCTTTATATAATATCCTTTGCTATCGGTGAATTGATCCTTTGCAATCATGGTTCCGACCATGTTCTCCTTTAAATACCATTTTCGATGCAAGTGTAAGCACTTGTCTTCTGTGGACCAATACCCCGGTCCAACCTCTACTTTTATCCGTCATTGGGTATTACCCCCCTGGTATCTTGAGATTATCTTGGAACTGCATAACTTCTTATGAGTTCTTCATCAAGTACTACATTCTCACTGATTACAGTTTTCATGGGCTCTGAGTTATTAAACACTCAAAGACACCGATAACTGAACCGAGTCTGCCCTACGGTTCAACAACTCTTGATAATCTTCTTTAAGTCCGAGTTTGAACTCGATCACGTAAATCCTAGCCCGCTCGGCTATATCATTATCGTGCCAATTTTAACTGTGCTACCTGGTCCTTAACCCCGGAGCACAACTTTCGATGATGAGCTAAGGTTACGCCGATCTCCCTCGTCATTCCATTCGCCTTGAACAACAAGCTTGATTTCAAGTTTGTGTCCTACCCATGGTTCCAATAACCTTCCGCTTCATCATTCCTTTGACCTGATGTCATCGCTGATTGATTACATCTTCATGAAATCTCTCGACAAATGTGTCGTGATCATCATCGACCTTATGAGCTCTTCCAGGATATCAATTGAGTTCATGATGAGAAATACTATCCTTGCCCCGCTGATTTGTGTTATCTTTGACCACTTTATTGCCTTCCGTTCAACACAAACTTGTTCGTGTTTTGTGTTATACCTTGAGTTCCCTGCTATCTAGCATTTGTTCTTCTTTACCTTGGAGTATTACCATCTTTTAATATCAAGGATGTTGTGAGGATTGCTCCTCCTCTTAAGAATTCTTAGTATAGTGATACTTCTCATCATCACCATTCTTTCTTGGTCCTCGCGTTGATTCCAACCGGGGTACCAACAAGTGAACGGTACTGTTTGGATTCTGCCTTTCTAGCAACCCTATTGCTTTGAATAATGGTCGGCCATTCATTCTTAGACTATTGATTATTGAATCACCATTCTGACATTGGTCGTGCAGCCCAACCCATATTTCGGGCGCACCTTTCTACCAATGTTTAATTGTGTATGTTTTCCTCAAACATGCTTCATTATATCATTTGATCCGACAAATGATATTTCCTTGTTCACCTAATTGTGGAAATCCATCTTTTGTTAATCTCGATGAATTACCGCTGATTCCATCAGCCACCTCCTCATCCTCTCGTTGGTTTACTGATGAACTCATGTTTCGGAACTCACTTCCATAGTTCATTTCCTAAGAATCTTACAATGACATCTCGTCAATTTGTGTCGCACCTTCTCTTCTTAGGCATCCTAAGTTTGAGGTATCCTGATTCCTAACATCGATCAGATCTGAATCTCGGTCAGATATGATGGTTGGGACATATTTCCAAGAGTTATAACATTGGTCCTTATATATCGGTAAGGTGATGTCATGCCTATCACACCTGGCCGGAGGACTTGTTATTATAGTTTCTTGTTTAGCAAGTTTAACCATTCTTCCTTGAGGAAATTATAAGACTTATTCTATAAGTTGTTCCTGATGGATCCTTTGTGCATCAAAATTCTGACCCTTACTTGATAACCATGTCAATGCTATCTCGAAGCATGTCTGTGGTACTCCGATTTTCAACAAGAACATTTGAAGCCCGATGCTAAATATTTCTTGCTCAATTATCCAGACAACGTTGTATGGGTAATGTCATGAAATTCCTCTCCCCTTACATAAAAGGTTTTCTAGTTTCTATCCTATCATGGATATCATGCTCTACTTGTCCTTGGGAAGAATATATCCCTGAATTATGTGTTTAAAACACATTTTCCTTTCCATTCTTCTGTTTAAACCTGATAATCGCATTTTCCTTTCCATTGTCTTGTTAAGCTTTCTTGTAAGCTGACTTAACTGAGCACTGATAATTCCCTGCTTAGTAAGCACCTCGTTATACAACTCTGTCAGTAAGACCCTCTTACCATTGTTGATAGCATCCTGGTAACCACCGATGGACGAGAACTTTGCCTATTGGTCCGCCTCGTTCAACGAGCGGGGAAATGGTTCTCTTCGTCCCTTGCCCTTGGTACTGAAGTTGTTGCTGACATAACTAACATGCTATCCTCTGACACGCCTTGCTTACATGATCGTGCAAGACGTCACCGCCCTTCCTACTTTTAACCCACATGGTGGGCCCATAACCCATAGTTCCACAGGATCGAAACCTGACTCTCATGTACAACCCTGTTTCCAAAGTTATTCCTCACGCTTGGCTTCGTATAAAATTCACGAGCCACCTTTCGGGGAATCATCGATTCTGGTATTAAACACAATACCTATACCCGTTGCCTTGTTTCAGGCAACGACGATTGTCTATCTGTTTCAAACTTCTTATGGTACCTTCTTACTTTGCTCTCGATGTGTTTTATTTGTTCAACTCGAGAGATACTCTTATGATCATTCTTGGGATACCCCCCAAATGAATTTCCCTTATAACATTCAATTGTTGTAAAGCTGCCCCTTACCTATTCGTAAGTACGATGGAGTTCCCGAAGAAAGGAAGACGACATCACCATGATGACCTGAAGCAGAGAAGTGAAGACAACAATGTAATGGATCGACCTCCTCGAGAAGAGTAACCAAGACCAACAAGATTCGTTAGAATTTCGTAACCAAATCCCTTCCCCCTTACCCCCGCTCCTAAATCTCGGGACGAGATTTCTTGTAGTGGAGGAGAATTGTGACGCCCGGGTAATCAAGCTACAGTAACCCTCTGGTAATGATGCCACGTCACCTCGATTATTGTTGATAATCTCGTGATAGCTCGGAACCGAACCAAATTCAAATTTGAATTAAAGTCAAAACAATTAAAGTTTTCAAAAGTCAAAACTAAATTGTTCCTAATGTGTCTAATAATCCATAATAAATGCTGGTGAAGAAATCATCTCTTAATAAAATACTTAAATGCACTAAATAAACTAAAACAGTAGCAAAAATGATTATTTAAAGGCTTTGAAATGATAAACAATTACAAACTAATATATTTAGGTGCCAAGTTAATTGTGGCAGTGGTATAATTCCTATTACCAATTTAGGGATCATTTTTGTACTTCACAAAACTAAATTTCAATGAGGAACAAAATAAAACAGAAAAGAAATAAAATACATAAAAGAAAAAAAAACAGAAACAACAAAAAGAGAGGAAAGACCCTCCCTGGCCGATCAGCCCAGCTAGGCTACCAGGCCCACCTGGCCGGCCCACCCTCGCTTCCCCTTATCCCCCCGAAACCCTAACCCACAAACCCTATCCACTCCCACTCCTCCCCCCCCACGACGCCACACCCGCTCCCCTCCCGATCCAATCGGGGCGAGCCCCCCTCACTCCCCTCGCTCCCGCACGGCGCCCCAACCCCGTCGCCGACGCTCACCGTCCAGGACGCCGCCCGGGACCCGCGCCACCTCGTCCGCGTCGTGCTCGCTGCCCGGAGCCACCCCGCCGTCGCTGCCGTCCTCCTCATCTCCGCCTCGCCTCCACCTCGACGGCTCCAACGAGCCTCGCCGACCCCTCTGCTCTCCAACGCCGGTGAGGGCCGCGCCCTCCTCCTCCCTCTGCCCCGTGCGCCACGGCCTCGTCCCACGACCGACGTCGTGCCCGCCCACTCCGGCCGCTCGTCGCACTCGCACGCCCGCGTCGTAGCTCGCGCCGCCCGCCCTCAGTGGCCTCATCTGTCGCACGCTCCACGCCACTAGGCTCCCCTGCCACGGCCCCTGCTCGCCAGCTCCACCCGCTGCAGTCGCTCGCCGTCGCCGTTGCGCCCCGCACCGTCACGCCACGCCCCTCTGCAGTGCCCAGCTCGCCCCGTGGTCGCCTCCACCGCGACCCCTGCCCGTCGCTCTGCGCCCTCCCTGCAGCCGGTTGCCACGCCGACTCCTGCACGCATAGCCGCTTCCCGCCGAGGCCGAACCTCGCCCTGTCGCCCCCCCTTGCCGCACTGCTCCGGCTGCCGCCGTGGCCGCCCCCCCTGTTGGTGGCCTCGGGCATGCAGGTGGGCACACGCCCTAACCACGCCCGTAACCGCTGCCCGTTTGCCCGTTAGCCTCCCCAGGCCAATGACAAGGGGGCCCCACCCCCTAGGACGTTAAAACTTAATTAATTCTGTTAATTAACTAATTAACTCTAATTAAACCTGCTAATTAAAAGTTAACAGATAATTAGTCTTCAGCCAATGACATGTGGGACCTGCCTGTCAGTTTGACTAAGTCAACTAACTGGTTGACTGATGACATCACGCTGACCTCATGCTGACATCATAATGGCAATTTTAAATTAAATTAATTCTGTTAATTCTAAAAATGAATTAAAAACTTTGGAAATTAATATAAAATAAACCGTAGATCGGATGTAAAAACTTTGTACATCAAAGTTGCTGAGAACGACGAGACGAATCCGGAAACGCAGCCCGTTCGCCCGCCACGCATCCCTAGCATAGCGAACACGCAACTTTCCCCCTCCGTTTCATCTGTCCGAAAACGCGAAACACCGGGGATACTTTCTCGAATGTTTCCCCCCTTCACCGGTATCACCTAATACCGCGTTAGGGCACACCTAGCATCACGCTTTGTCATGTCATGCATCGTCATGCATTTGTTTGCATTATATTTATTGCTTCTTCCCCCTCTTCTCTCGCTAGACACCGAGACCGACGCCGCTGCTACCCAGTACGACTACGGTGTTGACGACCACTCTCTCTTGCCGAAGCAACCAGGCAAGCCCCCCCTTGATCACCAGATATCGCCTACTCTCTTCTATACTGCTTGCATTAGAGTAGTGTAGCATGATACTGCTTCCCGTTATTCCTATCCTGATGCATAGCCTGTCTTTGTTACTACTGTTGTTACCTTTACCTGCAATCCTACATGCCTAGTATAGGATGCTAGTGTTCCATCAGTGGCCCTACCCTCTTGTCCGTCTGCCATGCTATACTACTGGGCCGTGATCACTTCGGGAGGTGATCACGGGCATATACTATATACTTTACACAGTTAGCTTACTTATGATACTGTTCGGAGATGGGGGCTGAAGGGGCAGGTGGCTCCATCCCGGTAGAGGTGGGCCTGGGTTCCCAACGGCCCCCGACTGTTACTTTGAGGCGGAGCGACAGGGCAGGTTGAGACCACCTAGGAGAGAGGTGGGCCTGGCCCTGGTTGGCGTTCGCGGATACTTAACACGCTTAACGAGATCTGGGTATTTGATCTGAGTCTGGACATTTGGTCTATACGCACTAACCATCTACGCGGGAGTAGTTATGGGTATCCCGGCGTCGTGGTATCAGCCAAAGCCTTCGTGACGGCAGCGACTGAGTGGCGCGCGCCGGATTGGAACGTAAGCCTGCTCTTGTATTAAGGGGGCTAGTTCTGCTTCCGGCCGCGTTCGCAACGTGCAGGTGTGCTAAGGGCGATGGGCCCAGACCCCTGTGCGCTTAGGTTTAGACCGGCGTGCTGACCTCTCTGTTGTGCCTAGGTGGGGCTACGACGTGTTGATCTTCCGAGGCCGGGCATGACCCAGGAAAGTGTGTCCGGCCAAATGGGATCGAGCGTGTTGGGGTATGTGGTGCACCCCTGCAGGGAAGTTAATCTATTCGAATAGCCGTGATCTTCGGTAACAGGACGACTTGGAGTTGTACCTTGACCTTATGACAACTAGAACCGGATACTTAATAAAACACACCCTTCCAAGTGCCAGATACAACCGGTGATCGCTCTCTCACAGGGCGACGAGGGGAGGATCATCGGTTAGGTTTATGCTATGCGATGCTACTTGGAGGACTTCAGTCTACTCTCTTCTACATGCTGCAAGACGGAGGCTGCCAGAAGCGTAGTCTTCGGCAGGATTAGTTATCCCCCTCTTATTCTGGCATTCTGCAGTTCAGTCCACATATGATACCCTTACTCCATTTGATACCCATGCATATGTAGTGTAGCTCCTTGCTTGCGAGTACTTTGGATGAGTACTCACGGTTGCTTTCTCCCTCTTTTCCCCCTATCCCTTCTACCTGGTTGTCGCAACCAGATGTTGGAGCCCAGGAGCCAGACGCCACCTTCGACGACGACTCCTACTACACCGGAGGTGCCTACTACTACGTGCTGCCCGCTGACGACGACCAGGAGTAGTTTAGGAGGATCCCAGGCAGGAGGCCTGCGCCTCTTTCGATCTGTATCCCAGTTTGTGCTAGCCTTCTTAAGGCAAACTTGTTTAACTTATGTCTGTACTCAGATATTGTTGCTTTCGCTGACTCGTCTATGATCGAGCTCTTGTATTCGAGCCCTCGAGGCCCCTGGCTTGTAATATGATGCTTGTATGACTTATTTTATTTGTAGAGTTGTGTTGTGATATCTACCCGTGAGTCCTTGATCTTGATCGTACACATTTGCGTGCATGATTAGTGTACGGTCAAATCGGGGGCATCACACTTGCGTCACGGGCTCCTCGCGAAGTATCCCCGCCTTGATCTCTCCGCCTCCTTGCGAGCCTGCCTGATGAGGTTGCCTCCGAGTAAGCTTTCCGTCGTCCGCCCCGCGAGGCTTGGCCCCTCGCGAGGGTCTTGAGCTTGAGCTGATGAAGATGGGCCATGTTGGGCCCCCACTTGAGCCACGCCGCAGGCCGTAGGCAGGCAAGTCTGGGGACCCCCATTCCCAGAACGCCAACAGATTCCATTTACTCGAAACCCTGGGCTGCTCTGGAGTAGTGGTGAAATTAGGTGGTGTTTGGTTCAGAAGTCCTAGGACTTTTTCTAGTCCGAGGGACTAATCAAAAAAGACTCTCTAGTAGAGTCTTTTTCTAGTCCCTATAGAAAAAGTTCCTCCTGTTTGGTTTCTAGGGATTTTTTCTAGTCTTTGGGACTAAAAAGTCCCTGAACCAAACACCCCCTTAAACTCGTTGGAGTTTTTTTCTTGAAGTTCAAATAGTTCTCATTTATTCGTAAAATGCAAGAATCTATGCGGAAATAAAGTACAAAATACATTCAGGTGGTTCGTGTAACCAGACCTTATAAATCTCAGTGGACACTCCTTCCCTAACGAGTGCATGTGCCGCCCGGTTTGCCGACCGCCAAACCCAACTAATCTTCCACTGCTAACGCTCCTCAAGCCGCATTTTCAGGTCTTCGATCAGCGGTCCCAGCACCGATTGATCTTTCTCTTTGCTCTGTAGCTTACACATTAATTCTTTGCAATCCGTTTCGATATGCAAATTGGTAGCATTTACCTCATCGGCGAGCTGCACTGCCATGTGGCAAGCACGAAGCTCATTAGTAGCAGGATCCCCACCTATAGGATAGAAATGACATGCTCCGCCCAGGGAAGCGCCTTTGTGATTTCTGAATACCACTCCAGCTCCTCATTTTTCCCCTGTCTTAGACGTAGCCCCATCAACGTTTACTTTTATCCAGCCATCATCCGGGGGTTCCCACTTCTGCTCCTATGCCTGGTTCATCCGTTTGCTCACTCTTCCATGAACTGCTTGCCACTCCTCTATTGCTTTCAGTACCCTCCGAGCTATGTTGTGAGCTTCCTCTATTTTCCACCCATCTCGTGCATTGTTTCTTGCTAGCCAGAGCCCATATACCCCTTGTAGCAAGACTGCCTTCTCGTCGTCGGACGCATTAGTTATCCAGGATAGAAGCCAGTTTGAAAGATGACTCTGAGAGCTGACCGAAACCGGCGGGATCGCCACCGGAACTCCCATTTCTGAGTTCATAATCTTCCAAAACTTAGCTGAGTGAAAACAGCCCCAGAATCGATGATAGTTGGTCTCTTCACGTCCACAAGCCACACAAAATACTCCAGACTTGATTCTCCTTCTCTGAAGTTCGGAACCAACTGCCAAACCATTCCGAATCAGCCTCCACGTGTGTGTTTTAACCTTTCCAGGAGCTACCGCGTCCCATAGGCTGAGCCAAGCTTTGTGATTTGCCACTGACGACGACGCCTCCGGTCGTCCGGCCTTGATCCTTTTCTGAGACATTCTCAAGTGATACGCAGACCGAACCGAAAAAATACCACTTTTTGTAAAGTTTCAAGCCTGGTAGTCCTCCATCGCCGGCCCTCCAACTTGGATTTGCATGATTTCATGGGCCTCATCAGGTGGAAACATCTCCTGGACCTTGATCGGATCCCCCTCAGTGCCATGTGAGTTTAGTAAATCACACACTCTAGTTACACCTGGAATAAAAGTCTGGCCCAGTGGCGTCAAACTCCCCTTCCTCGGGATCCAATTGTCATGATGAATCCTAATCCTGGTGTCGTCTCCAATTCTCCAGATAAGCCTATCCAGCAACAGATTTCGCCCATGAATTATGCTCTTGAAGGTATAAGATCCAGCAGTAGGGCAAGTAGCATTAAGAATAGAGTTGTAAGGGAAATACCGTTCTTTGAGCACTGTTGCACATAATGAGCCAGGGACCTGTAATAACCGCCAAGCTTGTTTTGCCAACAGCGCTTGGTTAAACGCCTCCGGGTCTCTAAAGCCGAGTCCTCCCTCATGTTTCCTCGTACACATTTTGTCCCATGCAATCCAATGTACTTTCTTCACACCATTCACTGCACCCCACTAGAAGTTCGACGAGATCGATGACAGGTTCCGACACATTTTCTTTGTGAGTTGAAAGCAGCTCATGGTAAATGTCAGTGTAGATTGGAGTCCCGACTTAACAAGAACTTCCCTCGCTGTTTTTGATAGGCCTTGCCACTTCCATCCCCAACCTTCTTCCCAGCACTTTCCCTAACATATTTAAAGGTCCCATCCTTGGATCTGCCCACCATTGTAGACAGCCCCAAATATCTTTTGGACAAAGCCTTTGACGAAATTCCGCTTCTTTGCTTCAATAAAACCTTGTCCTCCTCACTGGTTCCTCTTCCAAAAAATATTGCTGACTTCTGCATATTCACCTTTTGCCCCGAAGCCATCTTGTAGTCATGAAGAATAGTGTGGAGGGTCTCAAAACTTTCTTTCTTACCTTCTAGAAACACCACGCTATCATCGGTGAAGAGGAGATGAGTTACCGTGGGGTCAGTGCTCCCAAATGAAACTCCCTTTATTTATTTTTCTGCCTGAGCATGTCGCAACATAGCTGAAAAACCCTCCACACAGAAGAGAAATAGATAGGGCGAGAGGGGATCTCCTTGTCGTAGTCCCCTGGATGAAGCAAAAATGTGTGAGAGCCCTCCATTTAGCTTGACTTGGAACCTGGTTGTTTTGACACACCGCATAATCATCTCTACCCATTGGCTCGAGAAGCCCAATTTCTCCATCATTTGTTGCAAAAAAATCATTCAACTCTATCATATGCCTTCATCATGTCAAGTTTCACCGCATAAAAAGGTTTCCTCCGTTTCCTTTTCCTTATCGCATGTACACATTCATATGCCACTAGTACATTGTCAGTGATTAATATACCCGGGACGAAAGCACTTTGCTCTTCTGATATTAAAATAGGTAACACCCTTTTGAGCCTGTTAGCCAACACCTTAGCTGCGATTTTGTAGAGCATGTGGCATAGGCTTATTGGCCGAAACTATGAGAGTAACTCTGGTGAGTTGACTTTCGGTATCATGACAATAATCGTGTCATTAAAGCCACTTGGTGCTTATTTTCCCGCCAAGGAATCTCTTACTGCGCAGCACACATCATTCTTTACCAAAGACCAGCTTCGTTGATAAAACACCGCCGGGAAGCCATCCGGCCCGAGTGATTTGGTGGGCCCCATTTGAAATAGTGCTTGCTCTATTTCCTCGTCGGTGATAACTTCAACCAGTTTTGAGTTCATGTCATGAGTGACCATCTGATTGAAGTGCCTCAAGATGCGTTCACTCTCCTAGGAACCATCCACCATGAAGAGTTTCTCATAAAAGGCAACTGCCATAATTCTCATTCCCTCATCGTCAGTACACTTCGTTCCATCCTCCCTTTTTAAGTCTTTGACTGTGTTTTTCCTCTTCCGATGAGATGCTCGGTTTTGAAAGTATTTTGTATTCTGGTTGCCTTTGCAAATCTAGTCAGCATGGGATCGCTGTTTGTAATATACCTCTCCCCTTTCATAGAGCTCGTGCAACCAATCCTCAATACCCTTAATTTCCTGCCTATAGCCCGAGCTAGCTGCACATCGTTTAGCATCCGTAAGCTGACTCTTGAGCTGATTGATTTGCCTTTTAATGGAACCAAAGATCTTGTGGCTCCATGCATGCATGGATTTAGATAGCCGAGCAAGTTTACTGCATGCCGCCCCCAGGCCATGTTGTTCCTTATCAGCTTCATGTGCCTCGGCCCAAGCACTATTCAGCATACCGTCATACTGTTCATGTCTAGTCCATGCCGCTTCATATTGGAAAGGTTTCTGAGCTCGCACCGTATTGTCAGCCAGTGCCGATGAGATACGTACCATCAACGCCTGATGGTCAGACTCCTTAGTAATTACATGTTGCACATCGGTACCTGGGAACATCTGCATGAATTCCGCATTACATGTCGCACGATCCAGTCAGACCTGAATGTTTTCTTCCGCATCTCGTTTATTATCCCATGTGAATGGGTATCCAGAGAAATCCATATATCCTCCATGCCGCAGTCCGTGAGACAGTCCCTGAACGCCTCCATCCGCCTTAAGCTTCTCTGATTACCACCCTGCTGTTCCGACAGCTCTAACGCTTCATTATAGTCACCCGCACGGATCAATGGTAGATTGTCTTGGCCTCTAAGGTATCGAAGGACTTCCCAGGTCTTCTTCCTTTTGTCTACACACGGCTCACCGTAGATTCCAGTGAATCTGAAGGTGTTCTCCTCGCCAACAATTTTTGCATCAATATAGTATTGGCACCACGGCCGGACAGTGACATCCAAAAAATCTCTCCACCATAGTGCTAAACCCCCGCTTTTTCCATTGCAATCTACTGCCACACCTTGAGTGAACCCAAGACTCCATTTCAACTTCTCCATCGCTCCTGCCCTCTTCTTCGTTTCAGACAAGAACACCACCGTTGGGTTGTAAGACCGTACCAGGTCACGAAGTTCACCTACCGTCGAGTCCAACCCCAGTCCTCGACAGTTCCAGACTAAGACGATCATTGCTCTCGGCGGCCCGCACACTTGCAGGGTCCACCGCTATATCATCATGTTCAGAGATACGATCAAACACGGTAAACGTCTTCGTCTAGTGTCGCTGATACGTCTCCAACGTATCTATAATTTTTGATTGTTCCATGCTATTATATTATCTGTTTTGGATGTTAATGGGCTTATTTATACACTTTTATATTATTTTGGGACTAACATACTAACCCAAGGCCCAGTGCAAATTGCTGTTTTTGCCTATTTCAGTGTTTCGCAGAGAAGGAATATCAAACGGAATCCAAACGGAATGAAACCTTCGGGAGAGTTATTTTTGTAACAAACGTGATCCAGAGGACTTGGAGTGGACGTCAAGCAACCAACGAGGAGGCCACAAGGCAGGGGGCGCGCCCTCCACCCTCGTTGGCCCCTCGTGGCTCCACCGACCTACTTCTTCCTCCTATATATGTCCACATACCCCGAAAACATCCAGGAGCACCACGAAACCCTATTTCCACTGCCGCAACCTTCTGTACCCAAGAGATCCCATCTTGGGACCTTTTCCGGAGCTCCGCGGGAGGGGGCATCGATCACGGAGGGCTTCTACATCAACACCATAGCCTCTCCGATGATGTGTGAGTAGTTTACCTCAGACCTTCGGGTCCATAGTTATTAGCTAGATGGCTTCTTCTATCTCTTTGGGTCTCAATACAATGTTCTCCTCAATCGTCTTGGAGATCTATTTGAGGTAACTCTTTTTGCGGTGTGTTTGTCGAGATCCGATGAATTGTGGGTTTATGATCAAGTTTATCTATGAACAATATTTGATTCTTCTCTGAAATCTTTTATGTATGATTGGTTATCTTTGCAAGTCTTTTCGAATTATCAGTTTGGTTTGGCCTACTAGATTGATCTTTCTTGCAACGGGAGAAGTGCTTAGCTTTGGGTTCAATCTTGCGGTGTCCTTTCCCAGTGACAGCAGGGGCAGCAAGGCACGTATTGTATTTTTGCCATCGAGGATAAAAAGATGGGGTTTATATCACATTGCTTGAGTTTATCCCTCTACATCATGTCATCTTGCCTAATGCATTACTCTGTTCTTATGAACTTAATACTCTAGATGCATGCTGGATAGCGGTCGATGTGTGGAGTAATAGTAGTGGATGTAGAATCGTTTCGGTCTACTTGTCGTGGACGTGATGCCTATATACATGATCATGCCTAGATATTCTCGTAATTATTCACTATTCTATCAATTGCTCGATAGTAATTTGTTCACCAACTGTAATACTTATGCTATCTTGAGAGAAGCCACTTGGCTCCCGGGTCTATTATCTATTATATTAATCTCCCGTCAACAAGTTATTTCTAGCATTGTTTATTTTGCAATCTTTACTTTCAATCTATATCATAAAAAATACCAAAAAAATTTATCTTACTACTATTATCTCTATCAGATCTCATTCTCCTAAGTGACCGTGAAGGGATTGACAACCCCTTTATCATGTTGGTTGCGAGGTTCTTATTTGTTTGTGTAGGTACGAGGGACTTGCGCGTAGTCTCCTACTGTATTGATACCTTGGTTCTCAAAAACCGAGGGAAATACTTACGCTACTTTGCTGCATCACCCTTTCCTCTTCAAGGGAAAACCAACGCAATGCTCAAGAGGTAGCAAGAAGGATTTCTGGCGCCATTGCCGGGGAGATCTACCACAAGTCAAGACATACCAAGTACCCATCACAAACTTTTATCCCTCGCATTACATTATTTGCCATTTGCCTCTCGTTTTCCTCTCCCCCAATTCACCCTTGCCGTTTTATTCATCCTCTTTCTTCCGTTCCCCTTCTCTTTTCTAGTTCGTCTCTTTTCGCTTGCTTCTTGTGTGCTTGTGTGTCGGATTGCTTGTCACGATGGCTCAAGATAATACTAAATTGTGTGAATTTTCTAATACCAACAATAATGATTTTATTAGCACTCCGATTGCTCCTCTTACCGATGTTGAATCTTGTGAAATTAATGCTGCTTTGCTGAATCTTTTTATGAAATATCTGTTTTCCGGCCTTCCTAGTGAAGATGCCGCTACCCATCTGAACAACTTTGTTGATTTGTGTGATATGCAAAAGAAGAAAGAGGTGGATAATGATATTGTTAAGTTGAAGCTATTCCTGTTTTTGCTTAGAGATCATGCTAAAACTTGGTTTTCCTCTTTGCCTAAAAATAGTATTGATTCATGGAATAAGTGCAAAGATGCTTTTATCTCTAAGTATTTTCCACCCGCTAAGATCATCTCTCTTAGGAACGATATTATGAATTTTAAGCAACTTGATCATGAACATGTTGCACAAGCTTGGGAGAGGATGAAATTAATGATCCGTAATTGCCCTACACATGGTTTGAATTTATGGATGATCATACAAAAAATTTATGCTGGATTGAATTTTGCTTCTAGAAATCTTTTAGATTCGGCCGCGGGAGGCACTTCTATGGAATTCACTTTAGGAGAAGCTACTAAACCACTAGATAATATTATGGTTCATTATTCTCAATGGCACACTAAAATATGTACTAGTAAAAAGGTGCATGCAGTAGAAGAAATTAATGTTTTGAGTGGAAAGATGGATGAACTTATGAAATTGTTTGCTAATAAGATTGTTTCTTCTGATACTAATGATATGAATTTTTCTATTTTGATTGAGAATAATAATGAATCTATGGATGTGAATTTTGTTGGTAGGAACAATTTTGGTAATAACGCGTATAGAGTAATTTTAATCCTAGGTCATTTCCTAGTAATTCCTCTAATAATTATGGTAATTCCTACAACAATTCCTATGGAAATTATAATAAGATGCCCTCTAATTTTGAATCTAATATTAAAGAATTTATTAGTTCGCAAAAGAATTTCAATGCTTTGATTGAAGAAAAATTGTCTAAGATTGACGAGTTGGCTAGGAACATGGATAGAATTTCTCTTGATGTTGATTCTTTGAAACTTAGATCTATTCAACCTAATCATGATATCAACGAGTCTCTCAAATCTATGAGAATTTCCATTGATGAGTGCAAAGAAAGAACCGCTAGGATGCGTGCTAAAAAAGATTGCTTTGTGAAAGTGTGTTCTTCTAGTTTTGATGATAATAAGGATGAAGATCTAAAAGTGATTGATGTGTCTCCTATTAAATCTTTGTTTTGCAATATGAATCTTGATAATGATGGGACTGGAGATGAGTCAACTTTAGTTAAAAGGCGTCCCAATGATTCGGAGTTTTTAGATCTTGATGCAAGAATTGGTAAAAGTGGGATTGATGAGGTCAAAACTTTACATAGTAATGAACCCACTATTTTGGATTTCAAGGAATTTAATTATGATAATTGCTCGTTGATAGATTTTATTTCCTTGTTGCAATGTGTGCTAAATTCTCCTCATGCTTATAATCAAAATAAAGCTTTTACTAAACATATCGTTGATGCTTTAATGCAATCTTATGAAGAAAAGCTTGAATTGTAAGTTTCTATCCCTAGACAACTTTATGATGAGTGGGAACCAAATATTAAAATTAAAATTAAAGATCATGAATGCTATGATTTATGTGATTTGGGTGCTAGCGTTTCCACGATTCTAAAAATTTGTGTGATGTGTTCGGTTTCCGTGAATTTGATGATTGTTCTTTGAATTTGCATCTTACGGATTCCACTATTAAGAAACCTATGGGAAGAATTAATGATGTTCTTATTGTTGCAAATAGGAATTATGCGCCCGTAGATTTCATTGTTCTTGATATTGATTGCAATCCTACATGTCCCATTATTCTTGGTAGACCTTTCCTTAGAACGGTTGGTGCAATTATTGATATGAAAGAAGGAAATATTAGATTCCAATTTCCGTTAAGGAAGGGCATGGAACACTTTCCTAGAAAGAAAATTAAATTACCTTATGAATCTATTATGAGAGCCACTTATGGATTGCATACCAAAGATGATAGTAATACCTAGATCTATCCTTACTTTTATGCCTAGCTAGGGGCGTTAAACGATAGCGCTTGTTGGGAGGCAACCCAATTTTATTTTTGTTCCTTTCTTTTTTGGTTCTGTTTAGCAATAAATAATTCATCTAGCCTCTGTTTATATGTGGTTTTATACTTTTAATTAGTGTTTGTGCCAAGTAGGACCTTTAGGAAGACTTGGGGGAAGTTTTAGTAATCTTGCTGTAAAAAACAGAAACTTTAGCACTCACGATATTTGCCGCCATCTTTTACTGGAGAGTGCGATTAAGTTGATTCTTTTTGAAGATGATTAATAGATAAATTCCTCACGTCCATAAATTTATTTTAAATTTTTTGGGTTATAGAAGTATTCGAAACCTACAGATTACTAGAGACTGTTCTGTTTTTGACAGATTCTGTTTTTCGCGTGTTGTTTGCTTATTTTGATGAATCTATGGCTAGTGTCGGAGGTTATGAACCATAGAGAAGTTGGAATACAGTAGGTTTAACACCAAAACAAATAAAAAAATGAGTTCATGACAGTACCTTAAGTGGCGGTTTGTTTTCTTATACTAACGGAGCTCATGAGATTTTCTGCTTAAGTTTTGTGTTGTGAAGTTTTCAAGTTTTGGGTAAAGATTTGATGGATTATGGAACAAGGAGTGGAAATAGCCTAAGCTTGGGGATGCCCAAGACACCCCAAGGTAAAATTCAAGGACAACCAAAAGCCTAAGCTTGGGGATGCCCCGGAAGGCATCCCCTCTTTCGTCTTCTTCTATCGGTAACTTTACTTGAGGCTATATTTTTATTCATCACATGATATGTGTTTTGCTTGGAGCGTCTTGTATGATTTGAGTATTTGATTTTTATTTTACCACAATCATACTTGCTGTACACACCTTTTGGGAGACACACACATGAATTGGAATTTATTAGAATACTCTATGTGCTTCACTTATATCTTTTGAGCTAGATAATTTTGCTCTAGTGCTTCACTTATATCTTTTAGAGCACGGTGGTGGTTTTATTTTATAGAAATTATTGATCTCTCATGATTCACTTATATTATTTTTAGAGTCCTTTAGAACAGCATGGTAATTTTCCTTGGTTATGAAATTAGTCCTAATATGATAGGCATCCAAGATGGGTATAATAAAAACTATCATAAAAAGTGCATTGAATACTATGAGAAGTTTGATACTTGATGATTGTTTTGAGATATGAAGATGATGATATTAGAGTCATGCTAGTTGAGTAGTTGTGAATTTTATAAATACTTGTGTTGAAGTTTGTGATTCCCGTAGCATGCACGTATGGTGAACCGTTATGTGATGAAGTCGAAGCATGATTTATTTATTGATTGTCTTCCTTATGAGTGGCGGTCGGGGACGAGCGATGGTCTTTTCCTACCAATCTATCCCCCTAGGAGCATGCGCGTAGTACTTTGTTTCGATAACTAATAAATTTTTGCAATAAGTATGTGAGTTCTTTATGACTAATGTTGAGTCCATGGATTATATGCACTCTCACCCTTCCACCATTGCTAGCCTCTCTAGTACCGCGCAACTTTCGCCTGTACCTTAAACCCACCATATACCTTCCTCAAAACAGCCACCATAACTACCTATTACGGCATTTCCATATCCATTCCGAGATATATTGCCATGCAACTTTCCACCGTTCCGTTATTATGACACGCTTCATCATTGTCATATTGCTTTGCATGATCATGTAGTTGACATCGTATTTGTGGCAAAGCCACCGTTCATAATTCTTTCATACATGTCACTCATGAGTCATTGCACATCCCGGTACACCGCCAGAGGCATTCACATAGAGTAATATTTTGTTCTAAGAATTGAGTTGTAATTTTTGAGTTGTAAGTAAATAAAGTGTGATGATCATCATTATTAGAGCATTGTCCCATGTGAGGAAAGGATGATGGAGACTATGATTCCCCCACAAGTCGGGATGAGACTCCGGACGAAAAATTTAAAAAAGGGAAAAAAGAGGCCATAAAAAAAGAGAAAAGGCCCAAATAAAAAAAAGAAAAAAATGAGAGAAAAAGAGAGGAGGGACAATGTTACTATCCTTTTACCACACTTGTGCTTCAAAGTAGCACCATGATTTTCATGATAGAGAGTCTCCTATGTTGTCACTTTCATATACTAGTGGGAATTTTACATTATAGAACTTGGCTTGTATATTCCAATGATGGGCTTCCTCAAAATGCCCTAGGTCTTCGTGAGCAAGCGAGTTGGATGCACACCCACTTAGTTTATTTTGTTGAGCTTTCATACACTTATAGCTCTAGTGCATCCGTTGCATGGCAATCCCTACTCACTCACATTGATATCTATTGATGGGCATCTCCATAGCCCACTGATACGCCTAATTGATGTGAGACTATCTTCTCCTTTTTGTCTTCTCCACAACCACTATTCTATTCCACCTATAGTGCTATGTCCATGGCTCACGCTCATGTATTACGTGAAGATTGAAAAAGTTTGAGAACATCAAAAGTATGGAACAATTGCTTGGCTTGTCATCGGGGCTGTGCATGATTTAAATACTTTGTGTGGTGAAGATAGAGCATAGCTAGACTATATGATTTTGTAGGGATAACTTCCTTTTGCCATGTTATTTTGAGAAGACATGATTCCTTAGTTAGTATGCATGAAGTATTATTATTTTTATGTCAATATTAAACTTTTGTCTTGAATCTTTCGGATCTGAACATTCATGCCACAATAAATAAAGTTACATTGAGAATTATGCTAGGTAGCATTCCACATCAAAAATTCTATTTTTATCATTTACCTACTCGAGGACGAGCAGGAATTAAGCTTGGGGATGCTTGATACGTCTGCAACGTATCTATAATTTTTGATTGTTCCATGCTATTATATTATCTGTTTTGGATGTTAATGGGCTTATTTATACACTTTTATATTATTTTTGGGACTAACCTACTAACCCAAGGCCCAGTGCAAATTGCAGTTTTTTTTGCCTATTTCAGTGTTTTGCAGAAAAGGAATATCAAACAGAATCCAAACAGAATGAAACCTTTGGGAGAGTTATTTTTGGAACAAATATGATCCAGAGGACTTGGAGTGGACATCAAGCAACCAACGAGGAGGCCATGAGGCAGGGGGCACGCCCTCCACCCTCGTGGGCCCCTCGTGGCTCCACCGACCTACTTCTTCCTCCTATATATGTCCACATACCCCGAAAACATCCAGGAGCACCACTAAACCTTATTTCCACTGCCGCAACCTTCTGTACCCAAGATATCCCATCTTGGGGACTTTTCCGGAGCTCCGCCGGAGGGGACATAGATCACGGAGGGCTTCTACATCAACACCATAGACTCTCCGATGATGTGTGAGTAGTTTATCTCAGACCTTCGGGTCCATAGTTATTAGCTAGATGGCTTCTTCTCTCTCTTTGGATCTCAATACAATGTTCTCCTCGATCTTCTTGGAGATCTATTTGATGTAACTCTTTTTGCGGTGTGTTTGTCGAGATCCGATGAGTTGTGGGTTTATGATCAAGTTTATCTGTGAACAATATTTGATTCTTCTCTGAAATCTTTTATGTATGATTGGTTATCTTTGCAAGTCTCTTTGAATTATCAGTTTGGTTTGGCCTACTATATTGATCTTTCTTGCAATGGGAGAAGTGCTTAGCTTTGGGTTCAATCTTGCGGTGTCCTTTCCCAGTGACAGCAGGGGCAGCAAGGCACGTATTGTATTGTTGCCATCGAGGATAAGAAGATGGGGTTTATATCACATTGCTTGAGTTTATCCCTCTACATCATATCATCTTGCCTAATGCATTACTCTGTTCTTATGAACTTAATACTCTAGATGCATGCTGGATAGCGGTCGATGTGTGGAGTAATAGTAGTAGATGCAGAATCATTTTGGTCTACTTGTCGCGGACGTGATGCCTATATACATGATCATGCCTAGATATTCTCATAATTATTCACTATTCTATCAATTGCTTGATAGTAATTTGTTCACCCACCGTAATACTTACGTTATCTTGAGAGAAGCCACTTGGCCCCCGGGTCTATTATCTATTATATTAATCTCCCGTCAACAAGTTATTTCTAGCGCCATTTATTTTGCAATCTTTACTTTCAATCTATATCATAAAAATACCAAAAATATTTATCTTATTATTATTATTATTATTATTATTATTATTATTATTATCATTATTATTATTATTATTATATTATTATTATCTCTATCAGATCTCATTCTCGTAAGTGACCGTGACGGGATTGACAACCCCTTTATCGCGTTGGTTGCGAGGTTCTTATTTGTTTGTGTAGGTACGAGGGACTTGCGTGTAGTCTCCTACTGGATTGATACCTTGGTTCTCAAAAACTGAGGGAAATACTTACGCTACTTTGCTGCATCACCCTTTCCTCTTCAAGGGAAAACCAACACAGTGCTCAAGAGGTAGCAGTCGTGAACGAACGCATCATGCCCAACCTATCTATCCATTCCTTCCTTAGTTACCCATATTTGTTTTGGCCCCCTCTTCCTGGAGACAGGAGAAAACTGGGAGCTGTCTCCCCTTGCACTATAAGTTGCATTGTCCCTCTGGGTTTCCTAACATAATAGCCTTTATTTCTCTTGGTGGGATAATAATATCTTGAATCATAGCTTTCTTCTCTCTCCCTATAAGTGTCAACTTGCTCCTTGCGTCTTCTGTCCTCTGCCTGTTCCCGAGCGACCTCTCTCTGCCTTTGTTGTTCTTTTAACTGTTCACAGAGATCCTCTCCCTCTTCCGGTCTATTTCAAGTCTTAGGTCCCTCTCGGACGCCCACTCAAGCGGTCCTTGACTGGGCTTGTTACCTCCCCTCGTTCCGGTCTTCGCTCAATGCCAGTGCATGAGTTTGCCGGCTTATCAAAATCGGCCTTCAAGTTGCATTTTGTTGGAAGGTTCCTCACCCGTCCTTGGCTGTCAAGCCCTCTGTTACTGTCATTTGACTGAGTGCTGACAAAACTGCTACTCTTATTTGCCTTCCCATCTTTGCCTTCATTCATAGAGCCAGTGCTCTGTCCCAGGGAGGCTCTCAACCACCCACCCCATTGTGATGATGAGTCCATCGGAGGATCACACCTCCCTTCAACATGCACCAAACGACCACACTCGAAGCAAAAGTGTGGTATTTTCTCATAGTGGAACTCGTACCAGTTACCGATTTTATCATCCCGAGAAGCTTTAAGATTGAATCCCCGGACCAAGGGTTTGAACAAAGAAATTTTTGCTCTCACCCGAAGCTGATTACCTCTAGTCACTCCATTGTTGTCCACATGTACCTTCACAACTTCTCATAACCAATTATCAAGAGCTTTACCAAAAATCTCTGTACGTTTCCCCGGCGGTAGATCCGTCACATGAACCCACACTTCTACCCTGTCAAAAACCGTCTCAGAGGGGCGAGTGTTACTCTCATATTCCTTCAGAACAAGCACATTAAAATCGTATTGCCAGGGCCCGTTGTTCATTGCGTGCTTCCAATCACCTTCGCTTCCAAAGTGCACCACGAATATGTTGTCACCCATGTCTCGGAATTTTGCCTCACGATGAAGTCCCCATGCTCTCTGCATCGTCCGTTCGAGCACAACTCTGTTCAGCGGTCATGGGGAAAAGGCCTTCCCAACAGCTGACCACTTAGTGGACTTAGGCAAGCTTTGATCAGAGTCCTCAAACACGAACCCCTCTGCCTCTTTATCCATCAAAATCATCCCACCCAATCTAGCCAACAAACTCGTAGTGGGATCCGGCGTTTTGCTTTCGGTCGGAGACTTGGAAGAGCCCCCGCTCCCAGGAGTACCTGGGGTTACGGCCGCGGGGTAGCCTTCATTGTCGGAGACCCCTTCTCCTTGCCTTTTGTCCTGTCCGCCATATCTCTCCTCCGCGGAGAAATAGACATGCATACAATGGTGAATTGGATCAGTTCGGCCCTTACTCAGCTACAATGGCAGAAGTATTTGCAAAAGCTCAAACTATTACTAGCATATCTTTTCAGCATTGCCCTACGAATGCCAACAAGGTGGCGCATAATTTAGCAAAATATGTGTATGATTCGAACTCGGTTACTTTTGGGAGGATGACCCCCCAAAGTTTTTGCTATCTTTTGTGATCCATAAGGTAACTGATGAAGCCATGTACCTAGGGTAGGGGCACGGGCCTGTCCAAAGAGCCCTACCCTGGGACATCCCTAGGAGAAGTCACCTTTCAATCCCACTCGACGGGTTCAAGACACTCGACCAAGAAGCCATAACTCGACCATGAAGCCAACCACTCGACTACCAGGAGGCCTAGAGTCACTCCGCAGGCAAACGGTCAGCTGTTAAGTAGTCTTTATGGTCATTATAGCACTTTATTAGGGGCATTATCAGTAACGCCCCACCTTAAACGTACCTTAAAACCCTGCATTACTGAGGGCAGGAGGGGTCCGGCAAACTCTATATAAGCCACCCCCTCCTCAGTATGAAGGGTTCGCACCCCTGTAATTCACACACGCATAATCCAGTCGACCGCCTCCGGGCTCCGAGACGTAGGGCTATTACTTCTTCCGAGAAGGGCCCAAACTCGTAAACCTTGCGTGCTTACAACTTCTCCATAGCTGAAATCTTGCCTCTCCATACTTACCCCCTACATCACTGTCAGAGCTAGAACCACGACAGTTGGCGCCCACCTTGGGGCCGGAATCTTAGCGCCTGATTGGAGAAGTTGCGATTTTTCCGATCCCTTTGATCATGGTTTCGTGCGGAGTTTTGGTGGAGGGCCACGAGATCCGCCTCGGCGCGCTCATGTTCATCGCCGATGACTCCGCCTGGCTTCAGGAGGCGCCACTCGACATCGACGCGCTCCCCGTCCGCGGTGCGACGCATTTCCGCGCATGCGTTCGTGGCGTCCTCCTGCGACAGCCGTCGACCCAGTATCGGTCGGCCCCCGTATCGTCTCCCCGCTCTGTCTCCCACCGGCGCAAGCGCTCCGGTCGGTTGAGACTTAAGAGGTGGGTGAGGCATGCCGTGGCTCGCCAGTCGGCCGCCCCGCAAGTCGCGGCAATCGAGCCCGACGAATCCCTCTGCGGCCTGTTCGACCTGTCGACTGGCTCCGCGGAGACCGCATCCGAGTGCGACAGCAGCGACCCAGCGGCTGAGATTCTGGCGGTCGATGGAACGCACAGTCCTCCCGGTTTCCCTCGCGCTGATGGAGGCGCGGGTGGGGGCGACCCGTCGCATCCCCATGATGAGTATCTCCCCGAACCTCTCACGTCATTACAGCGAGAGGAGCTTCGCCGCCGGAACATGGACGCACTCCGCACTCCTATCGTCGGAGAGACCCCCGAGGCCCGGGCCTTGGAGGACGCGCGCTTGGCTAACTTGGCCGAGCGCACTCGACTGGAGAATCTCCAGCGAGCACTCGACGATCAAGCGCGTCAGCGGGCTCCCGAGTCTAGTCGACGCCAGCTCTTCCCGCCGACGCAGGTATACCGAACCCCAGTTCAGAATTTGGCCGCTGCGGCCCGTATAGCAGAATCGATTCAGCCCTCCCAGTCAGAGGCTGGCAGGGGCTTGTTGCAGATCAGAGCGTTGCTCCGGGCGGCGGGAAACCAGAATTCCGCTATTTCTCAGTCGCGGAATAGGATCCACAGTCGATCCGTTGCAACAGATACAGTCCAGTCGGCTCACAGCCCGAGGTCGCCCCTGAGGCATGAGGGACGTGGTGACCGGCATGATCAGTACAGAAGGAATGAGCAGTATGATCACCGATCCGATCGTGATGATCGACGTCGAGTGCCAACCCCTCCCCCGAGGAGTGGGTCATATGCGCCTCGACATCGAGATGACAGCGCCCTCATAGCGTTGGGCAGAGGATTCCAGTCTACCCCAGGGACCCAGGCTTTGACACAAGATCTATCCTCGTTCAAGGTTTGGTTGACAGGAACAGGGCTCATCGGGAAGGCCAGAACAGAGATGCGCCCGCCAGCAGCAGAGTACGTGTTTCAGGGCCAGAGTGTTTCAGTCGAGCCATCAGGGCCGCAGTGATTCCTCCCAACTTTCGGTTGGCGACTGGAGTCAGCAAGTTCACCGGTGAGTCTAAGCCTGACACTTGGCTCAAAGATTACCGAGTGACTGTACAGATTAGCGGTGGCAATGATGAGGTGGCCATGAAGCATTTGCCTCTCCTGTTAGAGGGCTCGGCCTGAGCGTGGCTGAATCAGTTAGCACCCAGCAGCATCTACACTTGGGAGGATCTCTCTCGAGTGTTTGTCAGAACCTTTGAGGGAACATGCAAGCGACCCGCAGGCCTTACAGAATTGCGGTCTTGCGTGCAGAAGCCGAGTGAAACTCTGAGGGATTACATCCAGAGGTGGATCACTTTGCATCACACAGTTGAGAACGTACCGGATCACCAAGCAGTTTGTGCCTTTAAAGAAGGCGTCAAGAACAGAGAGTTGAACCTGAAGTTCGGTCGGACCGGAGAAATGTCCCTGAATCAGATGATGGAAATTGCCACCAAATACCCTAACGGAGAAGATGAAGATCGACTCTGGAGTGGCAAGCAGAAAGCAGTCGCCCAGGAAACCGGAGGCAATTCCAGTCGGAAGCAGAAGCGGAAGGCCGAGCCAGCCGCCCCTGGGGAGGCCCTGGCCGTAACCCAGGGAAATTTCAAGGGAAAACCCAAAGGCCCCTGGAAGCCCAAGAAAGTCAAGGATCAAGATGGAAATGATGTTTTGGATCTGCCATGTCACATCCACACCAAGAAAGATGAAGAGGGTAATTTTATTTACCCAAAGCATACCACTCGACAGTGCCGGCTCCTGATCCAGCAGTTTCAGGGCAAACAGCCCAAAGATAAGGAAAAAGAGTCGGACAGAGTTAAGGACAAGGAAGATAGCGACGATGTATACCCCCAAATCAATTCCACCCTGATGATTTTTGCTGATGTCGAAAGCAAAAGTCGACTGAAAGTCATTAACCGTGAGGTGAATATGGTTGCTCCGGCGACACCCAGTTATCTGAAGTGGTCTCAGACTACCATCACATTCGACCAGTCCGATCACCCTACGCACATTGCCACCCCTGGGCGGCAAGCTTTGGTGGTCGACCCAGTTGTCGAAGGCACTCGACTGACCAAAGTCCTGATGGATGGTGGCAGTGGCCTGAACATATTGTATGCTGAAACATTGAAAGGGATGGGCATTCCAATGTCCAGGCTCAGCGCCAGCAACATGAGCTTCCATGGAGTCATTCCTGGAAAGAAAGCCGAGTCACTCGGCCAGATTGCTCTCGACGTGGTTTTCGGTGATTCAAAGAATTACCGCAAGGAAAAGTTGACATTTGAGGTTGTGGACTTCCAAAGTGCTTATCATGCTATTCTGGGCCGGCTAGCTTATGCACGCTTCATGGCTCGATCGTGCTACATGTATCTCAAGTTGAAGATGCCCGGCCCCAAAGGTGTGATCACCGTTACAGGCAATCGGAAGAAAGCAGAGGAGTGTTTTCAGAAAGGATCAAAGATCGCTGATGCTCAAATGTCAGTAGTCGAACTGCAAGAGTACCAGAAGACTGCTGATCCGAGTGAATTGCTACGAGCCAAGAAGCCAGCTTCAGAATCAGCTTTTCAGTCGTCCGGTGAAACTAAGCCAGTTCACATTCACCCGACCGACCCCAATGCCGCCCCGACTCACATCTCAACGACGCTCGACTCCAAATAGGAAGAAGCGCTCATCCAGTTCCTCCGTGAGAACTGGGACATCTTCACATGGAAGCCTTCTGACATGCCTGGAGTTCCCAGGGGGCTGGCTGAGCACCGTCTACGAGTCGACCCGAAGTTCAAGCCTGTGAAAGAACATCTTCGACGGTCCGCCGTCCAGAAGAGGAAAGCTATTGGAGAGGAGGTGGCTCGGCTCTTAGCAGCGGAGTTCATCCGAGAGATTTACCACTCCGAGTGGCTCGCCAATGTTGTCATGGTCCCCAAGAAGGACAAGTCACTTCGCATGTGCATTGACTTTAAACACATCAATCGGGCCTGCCCGAAAGATCATTTCCCTCTCCCCCGCATCGACCAGGTAGTGGACTCGACCGCGGGGTGTGAGCGTTTGTCTTTTCTAGATGCTTATTCAGGGTACCATCAGATCCGTCTGTATGGACCCGACGAGATCAAAACGGCTTTCATCACCCCATTTGGGTGCTTCTGTTATGTCGCCATGCCCTTCGGCCTCAAGAATGCTGGAGCCACGTTCATGAGGATGATTCAGAAGTGTTTGCTCACTCAGATCAGTCGGAACGTAGAAGCATACATGGACGATATTGTGGTTAAGTCACGGAAAGGTTCCGACCTACTGACTGACCTTGCCGAAACCTTTGCTAACCTCAGGGGATACGATATCAAGCTCAATCCATCAAAGTGCACATTCGGAGTTCCAGGTGGAAAGTTACTCGGTTTTCTCGTTTCCGAACGAGGAATCGATGCCAATCCCGAGAAAGTTGGCACCATACTCCGGATGAAGCGCCCTGTGCGTGTACACGATGTCCAGAAGCTTACAGGTTGCTTGGCCGCTCTAAGTCGATTCTTTTTTCGTCTCGGTGAAAAGGCGTTGCCTCTTTACCGACTGATGAAGAAGTCTGACAAGTTCGAGTGGACTCCAGAAGTTGACGCAGCATTTGCAGAGCTCAAAGCTCTACTCTCCACCCAGCCGGTGCTTGCTGCCCCAATCAGTAAAGAGCCTCTGCTGCTTTACATTGCGGCCACGGGACAAGTTGTCAGTATAGTACTTACGGTCGAGCGAGAAGAAGAAGGAAAGGCCTTCAGAGTTCAGCGCCCAGTATATTATGTGTCTGAAGTTTTGACTCCTTCGAAGCAAAGATATCCCCATTACCAGAAGCTCGTATATGGGATTTACATGACCACGAAGAAGGTTGCACACTACTTCACTGACCATTCCATTACAGTCGTCAGCGACGCTCCACTATCAGAGATTTTGCACAACAGAGATGCAACTGGTCGAGTGGCTAAGTGGGCGATTGAACTCCTTCCCCTAGATATCAAGTTGTAAGCAAAGAAGGCTATCAAGTCCCAAGCAATTGTAGATTTCGTCGCCGAGTGGATTGAACAGCAACTTCCGACTCAAGTTCACTCGGAGCACTGGACCATGTTCTTCGATGGATCTAAGATGCTGAATGGTTCCGGTGCTGGGGTAGTATTGGTCTCCCCCTGAGGAGATAAGCTCAGATACGTTCTCCAGATTCACTTCGATTCCTCCAACAATGAAGCAGAATATGAAGCACTCTTGTATGGGTTGCGCATGGCCATTTCACTCGGCGTCCGGTGCCTCATGGTCTATGGCGACTCAGATTTGGTGGTTAATCAGGTGATGAAGGAGTGGGACGTCAGAAGCCCAGCTATGACTGGCTATTGCAACGCAGTAAGAAAGCTAGAAAAGAAATTCGAGGGGTTAGAGCTTCTTCACATCCCCCGACTGAAAAATCAAGCAGCAGATGATCTGGCAAAGATAGGCTCCAAGAGAGAAGCATTCTCAGCAATGTGTTTTTGGAGCACATCCGCTCGCCGTCAGTCCAGGAGGATCCTTTCACAGAAGAAGCCCCGCAACCGAAAAGTGCCACAGATCCGACTGAAGTCGAAATTCCTGCTGTGGTCGACCTAGTCATGGAGGTCTTGGCTATCACTCCTGATTGGACGGTACCATACATTGTGTATATCTTGAGGAAAGAACTCCCGGAGGACAAGGAAGAGGCTCGACAGATCGTCCGCCGATCCAAGGCCTTCACAGTCATAAAGGGACAGTTGTATAGGGAAAGCGCGATTGGAATCGGTCAGAAGTGCATAACACCAGAAGAGGGTCAGATGATCCTTGATGATATCCACTCGGGGACCTGTGGTCACCATGCGTCCTCTCGGACCATTGTGGCTAAAGCATACCGAGCAGGATTTTACTGGCCAAGAGCAAATGAGATGGCAAAAGAGATAGTCGACAAGTGTGGAGGTTGCCAGTTCTACTCCAACATGTCACACAAGCCTGCATCAGCCCTGAAGACCATTCCACTCGTCTGGCCCTTTGCTGTCTGGGGACTGGACATGGTCGGTCCACTGAGAACAGGCAGGAGCGGATTCACACATGTGCTTGTGGCAGTCGACAAGTTCACCAAATGGATTGAAGCCAAGCCTATCAAAAATCTTGATGCCAGCACTACTATCGGTTTCATCAGAGAGTTGATATTCAGATATGGGGTCCCGCATAGCATCATCACTGACAATGGGTCAAACTTTGATTCAGACAAGTTCAGAGCTTTTTGCGCCTCTCAAGGCACACGAGTCGACTACGCGTCGGTCGCGCATCCTCAGTCGAATGGACAAGCTGAAAGAGCGAATGGTCTGATTCTCAAAGGATTGAAGCCTCGATTGATGCGTGATCTCAAGCACGCAGCAGGCGCTTGGGCCGATGAACTTCCGTCGGCTTTGTGGGGGCTGAGGACCACCCCGAACCGGTCGACCGGAAGAACGCCATTTTTTCTGGTTTACGGAGCCGAAGCCGTCCTGCCGAGTGATCTACTTCACAACGCCCCCAGAGTCGAGCTTTATAACGAAGACGAAGCA
The DNA here is from genome assembly GCF_056163025.1 of Triticum urartu. Lineage (NCBI taxonomy): Eukaryota > Viridiplantae > Streptophyta > Magnoliopsida > Poales > Poaceae > Triticum > Triticum urartu. Next base: position 209,558,719 of record NC_141873.1, on the reverse strand, counting down.
GAGCAAGCCCGGCAAGATGCAGTCGACCTCCTAGAGGAGGAGAGGGAAATGGCTATGATCAGATCGACCATCTATCAGCAAGACTTGCGTCGATTCCATGCCAGAAATGTGAAGAGCCGAGCCTTCTAGGAAGGAGATTTGGTCCTCCGAGTGGATCAACAGAAACCACACAAACTTGCTCCTACTTGGGAAGGCCCCTTCATCGTCACCAGAGTCCTCCACAATGGAGCATATCACCTCTACAATGTTGATCACCAGATTGACGAGCCACGAGCTTGGAATGCGGAACTGCTCCACCCCTTTTACACTTGAGTTCTCCCTTGGACGAGATGTAATAAGAAAAAATTTCTGCAGTTCATTTTTACCAAAGACAAGAGTGTCCCAATAATTGCTGTCACTCTTGTTTGCATACGAAATCCCCCAGTGGGTGACTTAGCTGCGAATCCGTTTCGCCTAAGTTTGAAAAATCCTACCGAGTGGAGAGCAATCCTCCCACTCGGGGGCTTAGCTGTAGTCCAGTACTCGCCTAAGTTCTCCCACTTAGAGGCTTAGCTGCAGTCAGGCACTCGCCTAAGTTTGAAAAAATCCTATCGAGTGGAGAGCAATCCTCCCACTCGGGGGCTTAGCTGTAGTCCAGTACTCGCCTAAGTTCTCCCACTTAGAGACTTAGCTGCAGTCAGGCACTCGCCTAAGTTTGAAAAAATCCTACCGAGTGGAGAGCAAACCTCCCACTCGGAGGCTTAGCTGCAGTCCAGTACTCGCCTAAGTTCTCCCACTTAGAGACTTAGCTGCAGTCAGGCACTCACCTAAGTTTGAAAAAATCCTACCGAGTGGAGAGCAATCCTCCCACTCGGGGGCTTAGCTGCAGTCCAACCACTCGCCTAAGTATTTGAAAATCCTACCGAGTGGAGAGCAAACCTCCCACTCGGGGGCTTAGCTGCAGTCCAAGCACTCACCTAAGTGATTAGAAATCCTACCGAGTGGCAAGCCAGACTCCCACTCGGGGGCTTAGCTGTAGCCCAGTGCTCGCCTAAGTGTTTAAAAATCCTACCGAGTGGAGAGCAAACCTCCCACTCGGGGGCTTAGCTGCAGCCCAGTGCTCGCCTAAGTGTTTAAAAATCCTACCGAGTGGAGAGCAAACCTCCCACTCAGGGGCTTAGCTGCAGCCCAGTGCTCGCCTAAGTGTTTAAAAAATCCTACCGAGTGGAGAGCAAACCTCCCACTCGGGGGCTTAGCTGCAGCCCAGCGCTCGCCTAAGTGTTTAAAAATCCTACCGAGTGGAGAGCAAACCTCTCACTCGGAGGCTTAGCTGCAGCCCAGTGCTCGCCCAAGTACAGGACACAACCCAATCCGCAAGTTGACTGCTACCTTCTCCTTCGGAGCTGCGCCGCAAATACAAGGTTATTCCGAGTGAAGATCAAGATCCACTCGACGAATCAAACCATGAAGATATTCAACGAGAAATCAAGATCAGATAAAGCCTAAAAGGTCCCAGACCTCAGATCAAAGTACTCGAGCCCTCGGCTCGGCGGAGTTTAACGGTTACAAATCCACTCGGCATTCTGAGGCAAATTTAAAGTGAAGCATAAAAGTTTTTCATTCCTCAGGAGGAGGACTGGAAGGGGCGACGAACTCGTCCAAGTCGATCCTGTCTGCAATACGAGTGGCAACAGCAATAAAAGTCTCCATGAAGTCTTGAAAGTTGTGCTTCCTGGTATTGGCAACTTGGATGGCGGCCAGCTTTTCTTCTCGCGCCTCCTTGCAATGGACGCAGACCAGAGACAGAGCGACATCAGCACCACATCTAGCAGAAGATTTCTTCCATTCCGCCACTCGACCCGGGACTTCATCCAGTCGGACCATCAGGGACTCGAGGTCGTTCTGAAGTGTCGTTCCAGGCCAGAGTGATGTGTCGATCCGCGACATCGCAACCTTCACCGAGCAAGATAATCAACAACGCTGGTAACGCGAGACTACAGTCGGAGCATGTTCATAGCAGCCTCGTCCTTCACGAGAGAATTGGCGGGATCCAAGCCTGGCTCCACTTGACTGGTTTCCTCTTCGAAGCTCTGGCAGAATTCTGCAAACACAATTCAAGAATAAGACAGTGGCCGTACGCGGGCTCGGTAACTACAAGACAACCGGGTTGGAATAATTACCTTCGAGCATGACGAACAGCTTCTTGGCGAGTCCACCGAGATAAGCCTCCAGATCTTTTACCTTCCCCGCCAGCTCACCCGCCTTGTCGTGCAGAGCCATCTTTTCTTTCTTCAGTCGACTGGACTCTCGATTAGCTATCTCGAGAGCAGTTTTCAGTCTGGAGTTCTCCTGTTTAAGAGTTCCGACCGAAGCCAGTTTCTCTTCTGCGAGATTCGTTTTGCTCGAGGCCTCCTTCTATGCCTCTGCAAGATCTTGATCCTTCTTCTTCAGAGCTTCCTCCAGTTTATCTGCGGCGCGTCGAGTGGAACCAACATCAAGAATGGACAAGAAAGAAAAGCCACCCGTTAAGAATGGAGAACCTCACCAGCCATACCTTTTGCTTCTTCTTGCGCCTTCTTCAAATTCTCCTGAGCAAGCTTCAAGTTAAGGTTGAGCTGGATCTGCTGATTCTCCAACTCAGTATAGCGAGCTACAAGTTCGCAAGATTTCTGTAAAAAGAAAAATCAGTCGATAGACGTCCAAGACAAGTTGCTTCCGAGCAACCAAGAGACAATGATGCCGTTTCTAAGACTACAGCCGAATCAAGAACATTCAACAGTAGTCTCGGGGACTACACCCAGTGGGTGCACTCAGCGTGCCCCCACTGTAAAAAAAAGAGTTGACTGCCCGCAGTCGACCGGATACAGTCCCACTCGACATGGCCTGACCAGACCGAGTGAAGAAATACAGCTACAGCAACACAATATAAAGACTATAGTCGACTGCCAGCAGTCCACCGTAGTCTCGGGGACTACACCCAGTGGGTGCACTTAGCGTGCCCCCACTCGTCCAAGAATTGACAGACACACCCAGTGGGTGTACAGATACAAAGATCTTCGGAAAATAGATCCTTCAAACAGCATATCATAACATACCAAGTGTTGAGTCGACTGACCTGGACATTGCTCTGAAGAGCCGAGCTCGCGTCATAAGCTGTTTGGCTGGCCTCCCGAGCCACCTTCACTTGCTCCATCATGATCCCCGCCTGGCGTATAGCCTCTTTTGCAGCAGCCGCTTGGTCCTCAGGGACGGGGTATGCGGCAAAAAGCGAAGACGGATCCGTAGTCGACGTCGAGGGCCGCACACTCGCCAGAGGAATGGCGAAGGTCACAGAAGCCTGAGTGGTGTCACCACCATCCCGAGCTACGGCCTCAGACACCGGAGTGGATTGGGGGGTCTTGTCAGCCGACGCCCTCTTGTGCCTCCTCACTCTCAAGGATCGTTGTCCTCGTCATCCGGGAGGTCGATAACATGAGGAGGGGCTACAAGGGAAACATTCAATCGACCAGGGTTGCAATAAATGTTTAGTCGACTCAAAGCGGAACGTCAGTAATCGTACCAGGGTTGGAGGTAACAGCATCCTCCATCTCTTGGTCGTCGTCCTTGGCGGAGATCTCAGAAGTAGCAGCACTGCAAGCCTCGAAAGTCAGTTGGTTGGCTCAATGGATCGACCAAGGATCCGTCCACGATCGACAAAGGAAAACAAGTTTTATTATTACCCAGAAATGGTGGGGACGGCCATCTTCATCTTGGGCAGAGCCTTGGGCGGCTTGGACGGCGCTGCGCGTGGGTGCTTGGGAGCCTTTCCAGTCGGCGTAGGAGAAGAGGTCCGAGGGCGTTTCGACGACTGCCCAACAGGAGCAGTCGCCCTACCACGCTCCCGCGCTGGATCGTGTGTGAGCTTGGATCGCCCCTCCGGGTGGGGGGGGGGGGGTTCAACCTCCTCCTCCTCCTCTTCGCTGGAGTTGACGTTGTCGCCTCCCTCTCCTTCACCGTCGGACTCCCACTCGCCTTGATCGTCCCCGCTCTCACCTCCGCTCGCCTCCCCTTCCTCAGTTGGCCCCTGTGCCCCGTTGGGCGTCGAGTACATCTCAGTAGTCGCCTGAAAAACAATAGACAAGACAAAGGTTAATCGACCAACTCAAAGAAGACCAATGAAGAAAAACAAGATCTCAGTCAGGAGCATAAAGACATACCTGGTCCATGTCATACGAGTTGTCGAGTGGAATTACCCTCCTGGCACCTCGGGGGTTGTCCTTGTTTCCTGTGATGCTCGACAGCCACCCCTCCAGCATCTCATCAGTGACCTCCTCTGGGTGGATCCGAGTGGTGTCGTCAAGACCCGAGTACAGCCACATCGGGTGGTCACGAGCCTGGAGCGGTTGGATGCGCCTCCGGAGGAAGACCTCCAGCAAATCCATACCCGTCCCGCCCTCACGGACAAGCTCAACCACTCGACCGGCCAGCACTTTGACTTGGGCCCTTTCCTCCGGCGCCACTTTCAGAGAAGCAGGTTTTTCAGCTCGGTCGAGTGAGAAAGGGGGGAGACCAGTCGACTGTCCTGGGGTCGCCTGGTCTTGATAGTAGAACCAGGTCGCTTGCCAGCCACGGACCGACTCCGGAAAAGTGATAGATGGAAAACAACTCTTTCCCCTCGTATGGATCGCCAGGCCCCCGCACAGCTGGATCACCTGCGTCCTTTCATCACTCGACTTGGCCTTCTTGACCGATTGAGAACGGAAGGTAAAGATGTGCTTGAAGAGACCCCAATGGGGGCGGCAACCCAAGAAACCCTCACACATGGAAATGAAAGCAGCGAGGTATACGATGGAGTTGGGAGTGAAGTGGTGAAGCTGCGCTCCGAAGAAGTTCAGGAAGCTCCGGAAAAAAGGATGGGGCAGCAGAGAAAACCCGCGGTCGACATGGGTGGCTAGGAGCACGCACTCACCGTCGCGGGGCTGAGGTTCGATCTCTCTCCCCGGGAGACGCGCGGCTTCGTGGGGAATGACCCCCCCTCGACCATGTCGTTGAGATCTTCTTGCCGGATCACCGACGGCATCCAATCGCCTTGGATCCAGCCTCGAGGCAGAGCAGACCTTGAGGAGGATCCGCCCCGAGCGGACCTCTTCCCTTTCCCCTGCGCCGCCGCCTTCTTCGCGCGCTCCAGGGCGGATGTCTTGTCCTTCGCCATCGTCGCCGGCAAATCTTGCACGGACCCGCGGCGCTAGGGTGAGAACGGAGGTGGCGGAGGAACTCGCGAAGGGAGAGAGGAAGAAGGAAGCGCACTGTTTGGAAACCCCGAGCCGGCAACTTATAAGGGGCCGCTTCTGAGTGGCTGAATGGTAGGCCCAGGCTATCCAGTCAAATCCCGCAGCAGACGCGCGCGTAGTACGTGGCGAAAAAGGCGGCGCGAGGATTGATGAGCTTCCACTTTATCACTTCCGATTACTGCGGCCGCTCCTGTCCCGCGCGCTTCCCGAAATCCGAATCCCGCGACACCCGCGGGCCGCAGAACAACTTGTTAAAACAGAAGACCCCGCTCGCGCCGACACTCGGTATGTCACACATAAAGAAATTCATTCGACGAAAGGCCTGGAATGGATCAAGGCGACTGAAAGAGGTTGATGACATCATCCGTGACGGTTGGCCCAAAACGAGGCGCTCACGTAGCCCAAAGAACCAGTCGGAAAGATCTCCAACTCTTTCCCCACTCTAACCTCGATCCATTCGGGGGCTAATGATGAAGCCATGTACCTAGGGTAGGGGCACGGGCCTGTCCAAAGAGCCCTACCCTGGGACATCCCTAGGAGAAGTCACCTTTCAATCCCACTCGACGGGTTCAAGACACTCGACCAAGAAGCCATCACTCGACCATGAAGCCAACCACTCGACTACCAGGAGGCCTAGAGTCACTCCGCAGGCAAACGGTCAGCTGTTAAGTAGTCTTTATGGTCATTATAGCACTTTATTAGGGGCGTTATCAGTAACGCCCCACCTTAAACGTACCTTAAAACCCTGCATTACTGAGGGCAGGAGGGGGCTGGCGAACTCTATATAAGCCACCCCCCTCCTCAGTATGAAGGGTTCGCACCCCTGTAATTCACACACGCATAATCCAGTCGACCGCCTCCGGGCTCCGAGACGTAGGGCTATTACTTCTTCCGAGAAGGGCCCGGACTCGTAAACCTTGCGTGCTTACAACTTCTCCATAGCTGAGATCTTGCCTCTCCATACTTACCCCCCTACATCACTGTCAGAGCTAGAACCACGACAGTAACTCCGTTAGGTCATCAATAAAATGCGCCGAGATGGCACACCCCTAAAAAAGTGCATGGATTTAGACCTTTCATAATAAATGATATGACGCGAACCAAACTGTGCTTGGATGGTTAGAGGGATAGTGGTATCCCCAGCCCACCAGGGTTCAAGTCCTGGTGCTCGCATTATTTCTAGATTTATTTCAGAAATTTGAGTGTATACGTGTATATATGACCGCTTGCGTCTGTACTGTGTTAAAAATGATCCGAAGCACGATACCAAAGACACGTCGGTGAGGTCTTTTGGAGACCCAAAAGCCCACATGTTTGAGGGCCTTGTCAGGGCACGGCGGTTATGGGCTACCCTATGGATGCGCTCGCATCATTTTTTGCCCTGCATACTTGTCCCAGTTGGGTCTGGTTGAGCAAACGCAGGCTAAAAACCAACATATGCATGTTGATTGGTTGTATGCATAACCTCTCCCTGCATGGTAGCAATGCCTTTGCGCACCGCGTTTGGTTGCTCGCATGGTATATGGTAAGATGAGTGCATGTTGTTTGGTTACATGCGAGCATAGAGTTGTGCTCACCTTATACCCTACTTGGTGAGCTTACCAATACTACTAGACCTTACACACGATCACAACGAGCACACCAACACCACAACACTGCCATGACAATGAACTAGACGGGCATGATGAAGTTCTTCAGCCCTAACGGACGATCCACCTTGCCAACCTCAACCTTGCTGCATGAATGCTCTCGCATATACTTGGAGTAAGCATCTTCTGCCGCCTGCCTAGTCTTAAACCCTCTATGGTTGCTGTTGTCGTACCCTGAAACTTGTTTGTTGCAAGCTTTCCATGAACTGTAAACCCCTAAAACCTAAATTCAACACCGCATACCACTTTCCCTACCAATGTAAATGAGAAATAAGTTGAAGCAACAAGCATTGGAACACACAAACAGTAGGCAATGAAGAACTATAGGAGCAAGAAATGGAGCATAAGAGCATTAGTAAGCATGCATGATCATAGCAAGTTCAACCTACCACTACTTTGGTGTCATCCTACCACCACATCCACAAGAGGGTGTAATCCTACCACCGCGATCACCGCGAGGGGTTAGTATATACCACCTCACCAAAATATACAGACCATAAGATTGTTTTCAAGCCCTAACTACACAAAATATACGTCGTCATCGTCATCGTCGTTCTTGTCGCCATTGCTGTCGAGGATCATGCATGCCGTCACCACCAGCAGAAGCAACACTAGTAGTAGTGCTTGCCCAGCCAGGTCCTCAGCCAGAGCACCCTGTGGGCGGCTCCCATGGCAAAAAACCCTAACACCCTGGGCTTTGTTGTCCAGCAAGTGGCTGAGAGCCATCATGAGAGCCTTTGGGTTGAAGCCAATCTGCTCCATAACGGCCCCGTAGAGCTTAGGTTGGACGTCCACACTCTTGCTCTCCCTGATGGCGGTGGCCACCTCCTTCACTGCCTCAATCATGCTGCTGAAGACGCTCAGCTCCTCCTCCATGAAGCCTGCCCACTTCCTCTTCATATCAAGCACAAGAACATGCTCACCATCTTCTCAGGAGCATCAATATTGATGGTGTCTAACTCCTGGGTGTCTAGATACTCGGGCATCGGCAAGCCCAGCGGCTTACCAGAGCCCATGGCATGCTTGTCGGTTGCTAGCCCGAAGGAGAAGATCTGTTGCATCTGATTTTAGTTTTGGATAGGTGAGGAACTCTACGCCCTTGGGGGTGAGCCTAAGAAGATGGTTCATAGGATCAAATTGCTGGTTTGTTAGAATGGCATGGTTTGTGAGCTAACCGCGACGTGACCTTGGTAGTGCTCTGCCTCCGAAAGGATCGAGCAGGTGTCCTCATCCCATGAAACACCACTGAGGTCTTTGAGCTTGGACACGGTGATCCACCTCGCTCTCCACTTCCTCAGGTGGTTGTACACCTAGGTCGAGGTGACCTCCTATCCATAGAAGTCGAACACCTGCTTTGCAACAAGGTTCAAGTGCACTTCCTTGAAGCCCTTGTTAGTCCTCATCCCACTAGATATGATCTCACACATCTTGGTAAGCACAAAAGTGGAGAGGAATGGCTGCCATTTCATGTTGTTCCACCTGCCGTCCTTCTTCTCCTTTGCGACTACCTTTTGAGCAGCAGCATGAGCAACAACATTGGGTTGAGCCAGCACAAATGGAGGAACCATAAGCGGCACCTCAAAAACGTCTGAATCAGGAGGCATCTGGTTCATAGGAGGCTGGGAGTCCTCAACATACAACGACGGGAACTGGCTCTCGGACAACACGAGGGCATGACTAAACTCTTGCGTGGTCATGTCCTGCAAACGTAAGCGTCATCGACAGCACAACACACTACACATGGACAGTAGGAACTAGCATTACAACATGGACAGATCAAACCAGCAGTAACACATGCGCACATGGATGATCTAGTTGAAGACAACACTACCAAATCCATCAAAGCATACCACACTTCAACACAGCATAACAGAGCACTAATCATACCAAACATCTAAGCACACTACCAATCCATCTGTGACCACACATCTAAGCATACTACCAATTCATCCATGACCAACTATAATCTGAATCGTGTTTGATGTCTCCGCCAACGCAAACGTTTTGTACCATTTTGACGGTTTTTTACAACACCGTTTGCGACTAATGCATCGCACACAGTTTCCTCGAAGGGTCTCTCAGCCATGCACACATGGTGATGTAAAACGTTTGCGATGCATTAATCATGAACGGTGATGTAATAAAACTATCAAAAAAGATGCAAAACGTTTGCGATGGTGGATACATCAAGCATGGTTCATATTTTAGTTGCATGTGCGATGCGGGGCATACGGTTCACTCGAATGAACTATTTGTGATGAGGCAGAACAGCAGAAACAGGCAGCCAAGTGAAGGTGTGTGCGATATGCGGCATACAGATCACTCGGATTAACTGTTTGTGATTAGGCAACACAACAGAAACGGCCAGCCAGATCAAGGTGTCTGCGATTGACGACATACACTTCACACGGATGAACTGATTGCGATTAGGAAACACAACAAAAACGGTCAGCTAGATCAACGTGTCTGAGATTGATGGCATACACTTCACATGGATGAACCGTTATTAGCCACAACAAATAGAAACAGTTAGACCGATCAACGTGTGTGCGCTAGACGGGCACACATTCTAATTAAAAGAAGCGTGCACAATGGTAATAACGACCGCGCATAGTTGATGGAACAAGGCGTGTGCTGACATCGCCTATTGCGGTGCACCCTATGGTGCAAACGCCACGTACGCAGCCGAGAACGCGTGCCCACGTTACGCCATCCGGGAATAGTGCCGCACTTCGAAATTAGAACTGTCAATAAATTTTGAGCTTGCGTCCCATCACATTTCAAATTACTACCATGCTATATTTAATTGTAAACCTGTTCACACCGATCAAAAACTAAACTATTTCCACTTAGGAGTGTATTAGTACTCGATTATAAGTACTACCTACTCCAAGATGACTGCACATTCCTTCTCAACTCCTCATTCACAAAAACAAACAAGTCTTTCATCGCTGTTCCCTTGCGGCTGTCATGGCCCGCATGAGTTCCGGGTCGAGAGATTACTACCAGGGAGAGGCGAGCATGGAAGCGGAAGCACGAGAGATGTCCTGCCTCGTTGTGAAAGCAGCTGACATGTCCTGTCGCGCTGCCGTAGCAGCACAGAGGCCCCGCCGCATCGCCGAAGCAGCACAAAGGTGTTGGGGAATGCAGTATTTGAAAAAATTTCTATGATCACGCAAGATCTATCTAGGATATGCATAGCAACGAGAGGGGGAGAGTGTGTCTACGTACCCTTGTAGACCGAAAGCGGAAGCATTTAGTAACGCGGTTGATGTAGTCGAACGTCTTCGCGATCCAACCGATCAAGTACCGAACGCACGGCACCTCCACGATCTGCACACGTTTAGCTCGGTGACGTCCCTCATACTCTTGATCTAGCTGAGGCCGAGGGTGAGTTTCTTCAGCACGATGGCGTGTTGATGGTGATGATGAAGTTACCGACGCAGGGCTTCGCCTAAGCACTACGACAATATGACCGAGGTGGAAAACTGTGGAGGGGGGCACCGCACACGGGTAAAGATCAACTTGTGTGTCTATGGGGTGCCCCCTCCCTCGTATATAAAGGAGAGAGGAGGGGAGGGCCGGCCGTCCCCTAGGGCGCGCCCCAAGAGGGGAATCCTACTCCTAGTAGGAGTAGGTTCCCCCCTTTCCTAGTCCAACTAGGAGAAGAAGGCAGGAGAGGGAGAGGGAGAGGGAAAAAGGGGCCACGCCCCCTCCCCTTGTCCTATTCAGACTCCCCTTGGGGGGGGGGCTCCTGGCTGTGGCCCTCTCTCTCCCCTAAGGCCCACTAAGGCCCATAACTTTCTCGGGGGGGGGGGGGGTGCCGGTAACCCTCCAACACTCCGGTTTTATCTGAAACTATTCGGAACACTTCCGGTGTCCGAATAACATGGTCCAATATATCAATCTTTATGCCTCGACCATTTCGAGATTCCTCGTCATGTCCGTGATCACATCCGGGACTCCGAACAACCTTCAGTACATCAAATCACATAACTCACAATACATATCATCATCAAAAAGCGTGTGAACCCTATGGGTTCGAGAACTATGTAGACATGACTGAGACACATCTCTGGTCAATAACCAATAGCAGAACCTGGATGCTCATATTGGTTCCTACATATTCTACGAAGATCTTTATCGGTCAAACTACATAACAACATACATTGTTCCCTTTGTCATCGGTATGTTACTTGCCCGAGATTCGATCGTTGGTATCATCATACCTAGTTCAATCTCGTCACCGGCAAGTCTCTTTACTCATTCCGTAATGCATCATCCCGTGACTAACTCATTGGTCACATTGCTTGCAAGGCTCATAGTGATGTGCATTACCGAGAGGGCCCAGAGATACCTCTCCGATACACGGAGTGACAAATCCTAATCTCGATCTATGCAAACTCAACAAACACCATCGGGGACACCTGTAGAGCATCTTTACAATCACCCAGTTACATTGTGACGTTTTATAGCACACAAGGTTTTCCTCCGGTATTCGGGAGTTGCATAATCTCATAGTCATAGGAACATGTATAAGTCATGAAGAAAGCAATAGCAATAAACTAAATGATCATAGTGCTAAGCTAACATATGGGTCTAGTCCATCACCTCATTCTCTAATGATGTGATCCCGTTCATCAAATGACAACACATGTCCATGGCTAGGAAACTTAACCATCTTTGATTAACGAGCTAGTCAAGTAGAGGCATACTAGGGACACTTTGTTTGTCTATGTATTCACACATGTACTAAATTCCCAGTTAATACAATTCTAGCATGAATAATAAACATTTATCATGATATAGGGAAATATAAATAACAGCTTTATTATTGCCTCTAGGGCATATTTCCTTCAGTCTCCCACTTGCACTAGTGTCAATAATGTAGATTACACAGTAATGATTCTAACACCCATGGAGTCTTGGTGCTGATCATGTTTTGCTTGTGAGAGAGGCTTAGTCAACGGGTCTGGAACATTCAGATCCATATGTATCTTGCAAATCTCTATGTCTCCCTCCTTGACTTGATCGCAGATGGAATTGAAGCGTCTCTTGATGTGCTTGGTTCTCTTGTGAAATCTGGATTCCCTCGCCAAGGAAATTGCACCAGTATTGTCACAAAAGATTCTCATTGGACCCGATGCACTAGGTATTACACCTAGATCGAAATGAACTCCTTCATCCAGGCTCCTTCATTTGCTGCTTCTAAAGCAACTATGTATTCCGCTTCACACGTAGATCCTACCATGATGCTCTACTTAGAACTGCACCAACTGACAGCTCCACCATTCAATAAAAATACATATCCGGTTTGTGACTTAGAGTCATCCTGATCAGTGTCAAAGCTTGCATCAACGTAACCGTTCATGACGGGCTCTTTGTCACCTCATAAACGAGAAACATATCCTTAGTCCTTTTAAGGTATTTCAGAATGTTCTTGACCATTGTCCAGTGATCCACTCCAGGATTACTTTGGTACCTCCCTTCTAAACTAATAGCAAGGCACACATCAGGTCTGGTACGCAACATTGCATACATGATAGAACCTATGGCTGAGGCATAGGGAATGACTTTCATTTTCTCTCTATCTTCTACAGTGGTCGGGCATTGAGTCTGACTCAACTTCACACCTTGTAACACATGCAAGAACCCTTTCTTTGCTTGATCCATTTTGAACTTGTTCAAAACTTTATCAAGGTATGTGCTTTGTGAAAGTCCAATTAAGCGTCTTGATCTATCTCCATAGATCTTGATGCCCAATATATAAGTAGCTTCACTAAGGTCTTCAATTGAAAAATTCTTATTCAAGTATCCTTATATGCTATTCAGAAATTCAGTCTCATTTCCGATTAACAATATGTCATCCACATATAATATCAGAAATGCGACAAAGCTCCCACCCACTTTCTTGTAAATACAAGCTTCTCCAAAAGTCTGTATAAAACCATATGATTTGATCACACTATCAAAGCGTATATTCCAACTCCGAGATGCTTGCACCAGTCCATAAATGGATCGCTGGAGCTTGCATACTTTGTTAGCACCTTTTGGATCGACAAAACCTTCTGGTTGCATCATATACAACTCTTCTTTAAGATATCCATTAAGGAATGCAGTTTTGACATCCATTTGCCAAATTTCATAATCATAAAATGCAGCAATTGCTAACATGATTCGGAAGGACTCAAGCATCGCTACGGGTGAGAAGGTCTCATCGTAGTCAACTCCTTGAACTTGTCGAAAACCTTTCACGACAAGTCGAGCTTTGTAGACAGTAACATTACCGTTAGCGTCAGTCTTCTTCTTGAAGATCCATTTATTCTCTATGGCTTGCCGATCATTGGGCAAGTCAACCAAAGTCCACACTTTGTTCTCATAAATGGATCCCATCTTAGATTTCATGGCCTCAAGCCATTTCGCAGAATCTGGGCTCATCATCGCTTCCTCATAGTTCGTAGGTTCGTCATGGTCAAGTAACATGACTTCCAGAACAGGATTACCGTACCACTCTGTTGCGGATCTTACTCTGGTTGACCTACGAGGTTCGGTAGTAACTTGATCAGAAGTTTCATGATCATTACCATTAGCTTCCACACTAATTGGTGTAGGAATCACTGGAACTGATTTCTGTGATGAACTACTTCCCAATAAGGGAGAAGGTACAGTTACCTCATCAAGTTCTACTTTCCTCCCACTCACTTCTTTCGAGAGAAACTCCTTCTCTAGAAAGGATTCATTCCTAGCAACAAATATCTTGCCTTCGGATCTGTGATAGAAGGTGTACCCAACAGTCTCCTGTGGGTATCCTATGAAGACACATTTCTCTAATTTGGGTTCGAGCTTATCAGGTTGAAGGTTTTCACATAAGCATCGCAGCCCCAAACTTTAAGAAACGACAACTTGGGTTTCTTGCCAAACCACAATTCATATGGTGTCGTCTCAATGGATTTCGATGGTGCCCTATTTAACGTGAATGCAGCCGTCTCTAAAGCATAACCCCAAAATGATAGCGGTAAATTAGTAAGAGACATCATAGATCGCACCATATCTAATAAAGTGCGGTTACGACGTTCGGACACACCAGTACGCTGTGGTGTTCCAGGTGGCGTGAGTTGCGAAACTATTCTACATTGTTTCAAATGAAGACCAAACTCATAACTCAAATATTCACCTCCACGATCAAATCGTAGAAACTTAATTTTCTTGTTACGATGATTTTCCACTTCACTCTGAAATTCTTTGAATTTTTCAAATGTTTCAGACTTATGTTTCATCAAGTAGATATACCCATATCTTCTTAAATCATCTATGAAGGTTAGAAAATAACGATACCCGCCACAAGCATCAACACTCATCGGACCACATACATTAGTATGTATTATTTCCAACAAGTCTGTTGCTCGCTCCATTGTTCCAGAGAACGGACTCTTAGTCATCTTGCCCATGAGGCATGGTTCGCAAGCATCAAGTGATTCATAATCAAGTGATTCTAAAATCCCATTAGCATGGAGTTTCTTCATGCGCTTTACACCAATATGACCTAAACGGAAGTGCCACAAATAAGTTGCACTATCATTATTAAACTTATATCTTTTGGCTTCAATACTATGAATATGTGTATCACTACTATCGAGATTCAGTAAAAATAGACCACTCATCAAGGGTGCATGACCATAAAAGATATTACTCATATAAATAGAATAACCATTATTCTCTGATTTAAATGAATAACCATCTCGCATCAAACAAGATCCAGATATAATGTTCGTGCATAATGTTGTGTAGCGATCCGACCTCAAACGGTCAAATCTCTGTGTATAAGTGTCATCCCTGGATCGGTAATGCTGACACACACAGTACTTGAAGGATTTATAACAGAGTTCAATCACACACTTATTACATCGAATATCTCAAAAGAGAACTTATTACAATAATATGGCTGAAGGCCATCTAATGAAGATAACAACGAATGGCTTCGAAGGTAAAATGAGTCCATCAAGTCCAATGGCATAGATGAGTAGACAACGACCTAGTGCACCTTACTATTCGTCTAAAAATTCTGCAACATAATACGTTGCAGCCCAAAACGGGTCAGCACATGGAATATGCTGGCAAAATAACACTGTAGAGCAATGAACAAGTAGCAACTATAACTATATGCATATTTGGCTGGGGAGGCTCTATGGTTATTTTTGTAGAAAGCTAGTTTTCCCTACAACAAAGGAATATATTTCATTTAACTACAAAGTTTGTTGAAAACATTGACAATGCTAACCCAATCTCAATCCCAAATTAATAATCATTAACCCAACAAGTTAATTAAGTAAAGTGATGAGAGCAACATAATAATTCAAGCACCAGATACTCAAGATGTCCATAACCGGGGACACGGCTAACCATGATTAGTTTGTACACTCTATAGAGGTTTGCACACTTTTCCCCACAAGACTCGATCTCCTCCATTTGATTTCTCGCACTACATGATGTTTGAGAGACGGATGACCGAGACAGTCTTTCAGAAACATTAGCCCTTTTGACGGGTAAACCGTACCACCTACATCCCTCTGCTAGTTTACCATTGAAAGAGGTCACACAACATACTCAACTATGCTAGAGCCCATAATGGCTTGTGGCTGCACACAGAAGTTTCTAGCATGAAAAACTTTATGATCCCTTTGAGCCTGTGATGAGGACATCAATACCATTGTTACACCCACAGCCCCTACTACTACCTATACTGGACCAATTACTAGAACTCGCGCACGCCAATTAAATTATCAGGTACTTTCATTTCTTGGTTATGATTCTAATGTTCATGAGAATATGATGCTGCCTAAATTGGATACATTTGTTTTGCTTACAAATGAAGGGCCTGGCATGGATAAGAGTGATGAACATTGGAGCAAGAACAAGCATGGAGTTGATGGCATGCGCAAGGGGAACAAGAACGGAGTTACAAGTGATGATTTCAGGACATTGAAGCCACCATAATGAGTGCATGAAGCCTTGGACGAAATATACAAGATGCCACTTCATAAACTTTGCCCAGAGGCTATTCTAGGTGCTGCATCACCTTATTATTGGGCCAGGCCCATGTAATTTCGAGATACATAAGTATAGGCTGTTTTTAGAGTCCGTATGTGTGGGAAACAAGAGATAGGGTTGGTTTCGGACCCCTTCCCCAAGGGCCACGAAATTCCCCCCTCTTCCTCCATATATACAACCCTTAGGGCACCGTTTAGACTTTGGGTTTTGTTTAGATCAAAAGTTCGCCATAGTTGCAACTTCGTGTACTTCGTTTGTGTTCAACGACCAGACCAAGGCGTCTCAGAACCCCACCTTGATCAATAAAGCTTTCCTCTTATATTCGCAATATCCAGATTGTAATCTTAGTTTCTTGCTTGTTCTTCGTTTGCCTGCAGGAAACAGACCTTCGTGGTCAGGTTGATCGTGTGCCGGCGTGGTCAATAACCTCTCGGAGTTGGTTTAGCGATTGCTAAGGCGCGATGTCCCCGCACGTTCGTAGTCGGATCGTCAAAGTCGAATTCCTCCAAAACGATAGCCACCATCTCATCGAAAGACGGGACACCTTTGCCTCTATCAAGTGGTATCAGATTTCCAGGTTGCTCGGTGAGATTTTACAGTTTTTCGTAGTTTAGATCGAGTCTGTTCTTCATACCTATAGTCCACGAAAAAGCCAAACAAAATTAGGGTTAGTTCATCCCATCCGAACCAATCTGAGCCTTTGCATAATCTTTTCTGTATTTGCTTTGTTGAATTTGTGGTTCCATCGTCGTGTCAAGTTGCTGGTTTTAGCGTCTAGTCCTTTAGAGTTTCGAGTTCTGTTCACAGGTTGTCACGTCGCCGGTGCCATATATCACCACCGCATCATCATCATCGCTGCTGCCATATACCACATATTCACCGCCAATCCGAGTCCATATACGCTATCCGCCGCCATCACACCAATCCGAGTCCACCTGCAACATATATCCGCCACTAGTCCGAGTTCCACCAGATTCATCTCCGCCACCAGTCCGAGTTCCACCAGATTCATCTCCGCCACCAGTCCTATTCCGAGTCCAGTATTTTGTTACTCTATTTTGGATTTCCATATCACGCCATACTCCGAGTCATGACAGAGAAGGACTCCCCAACTTCCGAGCCATCTGCAGAAGAAAAATAGTTCCAGTTTCAAAAGAAAAACTAAGTCTGGAAAATTCTCGCTAGGCAGTTTTTAGGACATTTGTAGACTTTTTCGAAAAAAAATTGTTGCGGAGCAAAAAAAAGAGGAAAAAAAGTAAAAAAAGAGAGGAAAAAAAGTGAAAAAAGGAAAAAAAATTTAGAGTGTGCTCCTCCCTTGTTTACGTGCAGCGCCGTGATTTTGTTAGTGTTCTAGGCTCGCGTCTCTAGTATGGTCTAGCCTAGGACCAGCACAGTACCGTCGTTGAGCGTTTATTCAACTTTGCATCTCTGAATTGATTATGTCTGACCCTTTTTGCTACCATATTATAAGCCTTCCCAGCTCCACATACATCTACATCGTGCGTTTGACTCTCCCTGGTAATCGCTCTATCCAAGCTTTGAGAGTTTTGACTACAACGGTTGCCGATCACCACCTGCTACTGGGTAAGAACTGGTAAGAATTTGAGATTTGCTTGACGGATTTGTGACACCCGCCACCACCACCACTTGTTAGTAGTCTGTAGGATCATATTCTTGTGTGTTTCTATTGCTGCTAACCATGCCAGGATCACAAGCCGACGAGATTGACTGGGAGAACTTGACGAACAAGGAGCTTCATGATAAGTTTCAGCAAATGATGAGTGGACAGGTGCAAGATGTGCTAAACAGATTTGACGAGGCCATGGAGAAGATAGATGGCATGGAGAAGACGTTTGAAACAAAGCTCGATAACAAGTTTGCTGAATTGCTTTCGCGTTTTCCACCACCACCACCGGCTGCACCTGCCGCACCTCTGTAACAACAACAACAACGACTACCTCCACGTCGGGAAACATCCCTCCGTCGAGCGAGCCGTGTCCCTCTTCAGCCTGGCCAAACTGCTGGTGCTACTGTTGATACTTCTGTGGTTCCCGCTGCTGATGTGGAGGAGGATGATTATGTGGGAGATTACGAGGATGAGGTTGATCAAAAATCAGAACTACGTGCAACCACCAGCACCACAACCACCAGGTTGTCCACATGCAAATAATGGCAATGTTAGGGCTCCCCCTCAGGTACGAGATCATGACCATCTCCCTAAACTAAAATTGAATATTCCACCATTTGAGGGTAGATATGTTCTTGATATATATCTTACTTGGGAGTTAGAAACTGAACAACGATTTACATGTTTACAATATCCTGAGGAGAGACGTGTTCCTGCTACTGTTTGTGCTTTCACTAGCTTTGCATGTGTTTGGTGGTCTGAACATTGTCGATTATATCCTATTCCAGCTACTTGGGCTGCTTTGAAAACTGCTACGCGTACTCGTTGGGTTCCACCATATTATCAACGTGAATTACTTCAAAAATTGCAGCGCTTAAGACAAGGAAAAAATTCGGTAGAAAAATATTATCAGGAATTACAAACTGGCTTGATTAGATGTGGTATTGTTGAGGAGAATGAAGCTATGCTTGCACGTTTTCTGGGTGGATTAAATAGAGAGATTTAGACCATTCTAGACTATAAGGATTATAATAATATCACTCGTTTATTCCATCTTGCTTGTAAAGCTGAATGTGAAGTGCAGGATCGACAAGCATTGGTGCGGACTAACTTTTCTGCAGGTCGACCTTCATCATGGACACCACGTGCATCATCTACTTCCACACGTTCTGCTACACCGGCACCTTCGTCGGCTGCCACCTCCAACCGTGATACAATAAAGCAGGCACAATCACCACTCTGCCAAGAGCACACCTTCGGGGCCTGGAAAGAGTTCTTCTTCATCCATGGCATCAACAGGGCAAACACATGATACTATTTGTCGACGTTGCAAGGGTGGAGGTCATTATGCAAGAGAATGCCCATCTAAGCGTGTGATGATTGTTACTGAGGATGGTGGGTATCAGTCCGCTAGTGACTATGATGAGGAGACTTTGGCTCTTATTACACATGAAGAACACGGTGGAGATGATTCTGATCATGAGACGCAATACATGGCTGCTGAAGATGCTGACATGTATGAATGTTTAGTTGCTCAATGTGTTTTGAGTGTGCAGGTTACACAAGCTGAGCAAAATCAGAGGCATAATTTGTTCCATACAAAGGGAGTTGTGAAGGAACGTTCTATTCGCGTCATCATAGATGGAGGGAGCTGCAACAACTTGGCTAGCATGGAGATGGTGGAGAAGCTATCTCTCACCACAAGACCACATCCACATCCTTACTACATCCAATGGTTCAACAACAGCGACAAGGTTAAGGTAACACGTACTGTTCGTGTGCATTTTAGTATCTCTACATATGCTGATTATGTTGATTGTGATGTGGTACCTATGCAAGCATGTTCCTTATTACTTGGTAGACCATGGCAATTTGATAAAAATTATGTACACCATGGTAGAAACAATCAGTATACTCTTGTTCATAAGGATAAAAATATTACTTTGCTTCCTATGACTCCCGATTCCATTTTGAAAGATGATATTAATAGAGCTAATAAAGCAAAACAGGAGAAAAATAAGAGTGAAAATCAGATTGTGGCAAAAGAATTTGAGCAACAAATGAAGCCTAATAATAAACCATCTACTGTTGCTTCAGAAATTAAATTGAAAAGTGCATGTTTACTTGCCACCAAATCTGATATTGATGAGCTAGATTCTAGCAAATCTGTTTGCTATGCTTTTGTGTGCAAAGAGGCATTATTTTCATTCGAGGATGTGCCTTCCTCTTTGCCCCCTGCTGTCACTAACATTTTGCAGGAGTTTTCTGATGTCTTCCCACAAGACGTGCCACCGGGATTACCACCTATTCGAGGGATTGAGCATCAAATTGACTTAATTCCCGGTGCATCGCTACCCAACCGTGCACCATATCGTACCAATCCAGAGGAGACGAAGGAGATTATGCGTCAAGTACAGGAGCTGCTCGACAAAGGTTATATACGCAAATCTCTTAGTCCTTGTGCTGTTCCTATTATACTAGTGCCTAAAAAGGATGGTACGTCGCGTATGTGTGTTGATTGTAGAGGCATTAATAATATTACTATTCGTTATCATCATCCTATTCCTAGGCTAGATGATATGCTTGATGAATTGAGTGGCTCTACAATATTCTCCAAAGTTGATTTGCATAGTGGATACCATCAAATTCGTATGGAATTGGGAGATGAATGGAAAACAACATTTAAAACTAAGTTTTGTTTATATGAGTGGTTAGTCATGCCTTTTGGGTTAACTAATGCACCTAGTACTTTCATGAGACTAATGAACGAAGTTTTACGTGATTTCATTAGACGATTTGTGGTAGTCTATTTTGATGATATACTGATTTATAGCAAATCTTTGGAAGAACATTTGGAACATTTACGTGATGTTTTTAATGCTCTACGTGATGCACGTTTGTTTGGTAACCTTGGGAAGTGCACCTTTTGCACCGACCGAGTATCTTTTCTTGGCTATGTTGTTACTCCACAGGGAATTGAAGTTGATAAAGCCAAGATTGAAGCTATTGAGAGTTGGCCACAGTCCAAAACGGTCACACAAGTGAGGAGTTTTCTTGGACTCGCTGGTTTCTATAGGCGTTTTGTGAGAGATTTTAGCACCATTGTTGCACCTCTCATTGAGCTTACAAAGAAGGATGTGCCTTTTGTTTGGGGTACCGCACAAGAAGAAGCCTTCACGGTATTGAAAGATAAGTTGACACATGCTCCTTTACTCGAACTTCCCGACTTTAATAAGACTTTTGAGCTTGAATGTGATGCTAGTGGAATTGGATTAGGAGGTGTGTTATTACAAGACAGCAAACCTGTTGCATACTTTCTGAAAAATTGAGTGGGCCTAGTCTGAACTATTCTACTTATGATAAAGAATTATATGCTCTTGTTCGTACTTTAGAGACATGGCAACATTATTTATGGCCCAAAGAATTTGTTATACATTCTGATCATGAATCTTTGAAACATATTAAAAGTCAAGCTAAACTGAATCGTAGACATGCTAAATGGGTTGAATTCATTGAGACTTTCCCTTATGTCATTAAACACAAGAATGGTAAAGAAAATGTTATTGTTGATGCTTTGTCTCGTCGCTATACTATGCTTTCACAACTTGACTTCAAAATTTTTGGTTTGGAGACCATCAAAGATCAATATGTGCATGATGCTGATTTTAAAGATGTAATGCAGAATTGTAAAGAAGGAAGAACATGGAACAAGTTCGTTATTAATGATGGCTTTGTGTTCTGTGCTAACAAGCTATGCATTCCTGCACGCTCTGTTCGTCTTTTGTTGTTGCAGGAGGCGCATGGAGGAGGATTAATGGGACACTTTGGCGTGAAGAAGATGGAGGACATATTTGCTACACATTTCTTTTGGCCAAAGATGAGACGGGATGTTGAGCGTTTTGTTGCTCGCTGCACTACATGTCAAAAAGCTAAGTCACGACTCAATCCTCATGGGTTATATATGCCTTTGCCTGTGCCTAGTGTTCCTTGGGAGGATATATCTATGGACTTTATTTTAGGTTTACCTCAAACAAAGAAGGGGAGGGATAGCATATTTGTTGTCGTGGATAGATTCTCGAAAATGGCACACTTTATACCATGTCATAAAAGCGATGATGCTGTTAATGTTGCTGATTTGTTCTTTCATGAAATTATTCGCTTGCATGGTGTGCCAAATACTATTGTTTCAGATCGTGATACTAAATTTCTTAGCCACTTTTGGAGATGTTTATGGGCTAAGTTGGGGACTAAACTGCTTTTTAGTACTACTTGTCACCCCCAAACGGATGGTCAAACTGAAGTAGTCAATAGAACATTGTCTACTATGCTTAGGGCTATTTTGAAGAATAATAAGAAAATGTGGGAAGAATGCTTGCCTCATATTGAATTTGCTTATAATCGTTTGTTGCATTCTACTACTAAGATGTGCCCTTTTGAAATTGTGTATGGTTTCCTACCTCGTGCACCCATTGATTTGTTGCCTCTTCCATCTTCGGAGAAGATTAATTTTGATGCTAAACAACGGGATGAATTGATCTTAAAAATGCATGAGTTAACTAAGGACAACATTGAGCGTATGAATGCTAAATATAAACTTACTGGAGATAAGGGTAGAAAACATGTTGTCTTTGCACCTGGAGATCTTGTTTGGTTACATTTGCGTAAGGATAGGTTTCCTAATTTGCGCAAATCAAAGCTAATGCCACGTGTTGATGGTCCTTTTAAGGTGTTAGAGAAAATAAATGATAATGCATATAAACTTGAGCTGCCTGCAGATTTTGGGGTTAGTCCCACTTTTAACATTGCAGATTTGAAGCCTTATTTGGGTGAGGAAGATGAGCTTTCGTCGAGGACGACTTCATTTCAAGAAGGGGAGGATGATGAGGACATCAATACCATTGTTACACCCACAACCCCTACTACTACTTATACTGGACCAATTACTAGAACTCACGCACGCCAACTAAATTATCAGGTACTTTCGTTTCTTGGTAATGATTCTAATGTTCATGAGAATATGATGCTGCCTAAATTGGATACATTTGTTTTGCTTACAAATGAAGGGCCTGGCATGGATAAGAGTGATGAACATTGGAGCAAGAACAAGCATGGAGTTGATGGCATGCGCAAGGGGAACAAGAACGGAGTTACAAGTGATGATTTCAGGACATTGAAGCCACCATAATGAGTGCATGAAGCCTTGGACGAAATATACAAGATGCCACTTCATAAACTTTGTCCAGAGGCTATTCTAGGTGCTGCATCACCTTATTATGGGGCCAGGCCCATGTAATTTCGAAATACATAAGTATAGGCTGTTTTTAGAGTCCGTATGTGTGGGGAAAGAAGAGATAGGGTTGGTTTCGTACCCCTTCCCCAAGGGACACGAAATTCCCCCTCTTCCTCCATATATACAGCCCTTAGGGCACCGTTTAGACTTTGGGTTTTGTTTAGATCAAAAGTTTGCCATAGTTGCAACTTCGCGTACTTTGTTTGTGTTCAACGACTAGACCAAGGCGTCACAGAACCCCACCTTGATCAATAAAGCTTTCCTCTTATATTCGCAATATCCAGATTGCAATCTTTGTTTCTTGCTTGTTCTTTGTTTTCCTGCAGGAAACAGACCTTCATGGTCAGGTTGATCGTGCTCCGGCGTGGTCAATAACCTCTCGGAGTTGGTTTAGCGATTGCTAAGGCGCGACATCCTCGCACGTTCGTAGTCGGATCGTCAAAGTCGAATTCCTCCAAAACGATAGCCACCCTCTCATCGAAAGACAGGACACCTTTGCCTCTATCAGCCTGGGTGGCGGACCATAGGATGATCACACAGATTCCCCGGGATCTCCTTGTACAACACTGGATTACCCCAGGTGCCCACAAACAATCCACCCAGATGTGTGTTAAAGTAGCCACCTTAAATAAATCCTTAGTTCATAATAAAACTCACAACTGTCATGAATCACTCAAACCAAACCACGTCTACGAGCATAGCATAGTAGTACAATCATAACATAGAAGTAACTCCGAGGGTTTAATTGAAAAGGGCAATAGGTACTACCTCAACAACTACTTCCCAATACCCACATGTTAAGCAGATCCTACTCATGAAATGTTTAAGGGTTGAGACTAATGCATAAAAACTGGGTTATAAAGGGGTATGATCAAAGTGTTACTTGCCTTGCTGACAATCTGAAAATCCTAGTGACTCGTAGTAGCACGCTTCGCACTCCAGAAACTCTATCACAAACAAACAATAACATACATAAGCACTCAAGCAATAGATGCAAGGGTAAAACTTAAGAGAAAAGATCCAAATTGAAAGTTCAACTGAAGAGCTTCGATTTGCAAAAAGAATCAATCAAATCGGAGTTACGAAACTCAAACTGTGATCAAAAGAAATTCAAATTCAATATACTTGCAACCAAATTTTAAATTTTCAAAATCATGTTCAAGTTGGTTAACTGGAAAGAGGGGTCTGAGACGAAGATTTTGGCATTGGTTTCACTGGATTTGGATGAACGAGCGAAAAGTTACGAGGGTTTAAAGATCAGGGGCTAATCTGTGATAAAAAATAATCATGAATAGGTCCCTGGCCGAAAATAAAATAAAAGAAAAAGACTATCGAACGAACGTTCGCTATCAGGGACAAACGAACGAATACGTTCGCTAACAAAGACGTTCGAGTGAACGTTCGCTAATTAGCGAACTCGAAAAAAAACCGATCTAACAAAAAACCTAAAAAAACGGGCGGCGGTTCGACGATTTTACCGATTCAACAAAAAAAACCGACGGGTCGGCGACGGCGAGATCCGGCGAGGCGGCGACGACGACCGGCGGCGCAGCAGCGAGCGGAGGCAGTGCGGGTGACGACGGCGCGCGCAACAGCAGCAGTCGGCGGCGGCAAGAAGCGGCGTCGGTGGCAGCGGGCGGCGGGGTGGCTGCGGGCGGTGAGGTGGCGAGGAGGCGGCGGGGTGGGCGGCTTATAAAGAGGGGGGTCGCGGCGCCTTGGGGAAGGGGCGGTGTGGGGCGGAGTCCGGCTCGGACTCCCATCGGCGTCCGTGCCTCGCACGGCGGGAGGAAGGCGGCGGCGCAGGAGCGGGCCGTCCTACTCGACTGGGCTTCGACCCAGTCGGGCAGGAAAAGATTTTTTAAATAAACTTTCACCCGAATAAAAATCCTAATAAAATAAAAAAATTCTAAAAATGCCAAAATAATTTTCACCGTCTAAATAAAATATTTAGAACAAAGTGAACATTTTTCTGGCCTAAAAATGCAATTTTCAAAATTCATATTTTTTTCTAATTCGAATAAAATAGCAAATAAAATCCAAATAAAATATTTATTTGATTTTAAAATTTCTTCTCCAATATTCATCTCTTTTTAAGAAGTCATATTATCTTCTCTCTTTTTATTTTTAAATATTGGAAATAATTGGAAAGAAAAAATATTAAAACCAAATTGATCCTCTTTTCAAATTTGAGAAAATTCAAATATGAAAATAAATGAAATCCCCAACTCTCTCCTTGGGTCCTTGAGTTGCTTAAGATTTCTAGGATCACAAACAAAATGCAAATAAAATATATTATACATATGATGACGTATGTATAACATCAAAATTGAAAATTGTGATGTTACATGCTGACACCAAATAACAAT
Source organism: Triticum urartu (assembly GCF_056163025.1). Lineage (NCBI taxonomy): Eukaryota > Viridiplantae > Streptophyta > Magnoliopsida > Poales > Poaceae > Triticum > Triticum urartu. Next base: position 209,533,490 of record NC_141873.1, on the reverse strand, counting down.
TATTCAGGTCTAATACTAATCCCGAAGGTAGATGTAGAGGTAGCGTGCCGACCGCGATCACATCGACTTTGGAACCATTTCCCACACGCATCGTCACCTTGTCCTTAGACAATCTTCGCTTAATCCATAGCCCCTGTTTCGAGTTGCAAATATGAGCAACATAACCAATATCAAATACCCAGGCGCTACTGCGAGCATTTGTAAGGTACACATCAATAACATGTATATCAAATATACCTTTCACTTTGCCATCCTTCTTATCTGCCAAATAATTGGGGCAGTTCCGCTTCCAGTGACCAGTCCCTTTGCAGTAGAAGCACTCAGTTTCAGGCTTAGGTCTAGACTTGGGTTTCTTCACTTGAGGAGCAACTTACTTATCGTTCTTCTTGAAGTTCCCCTTCTTCCCTTTTCCCTTCTTCTTGGAACTAGTGGTCTTGTTGACCATCAACACTTGATGGTCCTTCTTGATTTCTACCTCCGCAGCCTTTAGCATTGCGAAGAGCTCGGGAATTGTCTTATCCATCCCTTGCATATTATAGTTCATCACGAAGATTTTGTAGCTTGGTGGTAGTGATTGAAGAACTCTATCAATGACACTATCATCAGGAAGATTAACTCCCAGTTGAGTCAAGTGGTTGTGGTACCCAGACAGCCTGAGTATATGTTCACTGACAGAACTATTCTCCTCCATCTTGCAGCTATAGAACTTATTGGAAACTTCATATCTCTCAATCCGGGCATTTGCTTGAAATATTAACTTCAACTCCTGGAACATCTCATATGCTCCATGACGTTCAAAACGTCGTTGAAGTCCCGGTTCTAAGCCGTAAAGCGTGGCATACTGAATTATTGAGTAGTCATCAGCTTTGCTCTGCCAGACGTTCTTAACTTCATCAGTAGCATCTGCAGTAGGCCTAGCACCTAGCGGTGCTTCTAGGACATAATTCTTCTGTGCAGCAATGAGGATAATCCTCAAGTTATAGATCCAGTCCGTGTAGTTGCTACCATCATCTTTCAACTTGGATTTCTCTAGGAATGCATGAAAATTCAAAGGAACAGTACCACGGGCCATTTATCTACAACAACATAGACATGAAAAATATTATCAAGTACTAAGTTCATGATAAATTAAAGTTCAATTAATCATATTACTTAAGAACTCCCACTTAGATTGACATCCCTCTAGTCATCTAAGTGATCATGTGATCCATATCAACTAAACCATGTCTGATCATCACGTGAGATGGAGTAGTTTTCAATAGTGAACATCACTATGTTGATCATATCTATTATATGATTCACGCTCGACCTTTTGGTCTCAGTGTTCCGAGGCCATATCTGCATATGCTAGGCTCGTCAAGTTTAACCTGAGTATTATGCTTGTGCAAAACTGGCTTGCACCCGTTGTATGCGAACATAGAGCTTATCACACCCGATCATCACGTGGTGTCTCGGCATGATGAACTGTAGCAACGGTGCATACTCAAGGAGAACACTTATACCTTGAAATTTAGTGAGAGATCATCTTATAATGCTACCACCATACTAAGCAAAATAAGATGCATAAAGGATAAACATCACATGCAATATAAGTGATATGATATGGCCATCATCATCTTGTGCCTTTGATCTCCATCTCCAAAGCACCGTCATGATCACCATCGTCACCGGCTTGACACCTTGATCTCCATCATAGCATCGTTTTTGTCTCGCCAAATATTTCTTATACGACTATCGCTACCACTTAGTGATAAATTAAAGCAATTACATGGCGATTGCATGTCATACAATAAAGCGACAACCATATGGCTCCTGGTAGTTGCTGATAACTTTGTTACAAAACATGATCATCTCATACAACAATTTATATAATCACGTCTTGACCATATCACATCACAACATGCCCTGCAAAAACAAGTTAGACGTCCTCTACTTTGTTGTTGCAAGTTTTACGTGGCTGCTACGGGCTTAGCAAGAACCGTTCTTACCTACGCATCAAAAACCACAACGATTTTTCGTCAAGTTTGTTGTTTTAACCTTCAACAAGGATCGGGCGTAGTCACACTTGATTCAACTAAAGTTGGAGAAACAGACACCCACTAGTCACCTGTGTGCGAAGCACGTCGGTAGAACAAGTCTCATGAACGCGGTCATGTAATGTCGGTCTGGGCCGCTTCATCCAACAAGACCGCAGAATCAAAGTATGACATGCTGGTAAGCAGTATGACTATTATCACCCACAACTCTTTGTGTTCTACTCGTGCATATAACATCTATGCATAGACCTGGCTCGGATGCCACTGTTGGGGAACGCAGTATTTCAAAAAAATTCCTACGATCATGCAAGATCAATCTAGGAGATGCATAGCAATGAGAGGGGGAGAGTGTGTCTACGTACCCTCGTAGACCGAAAGCGGAAGCTTTTAGTAACGCGGTTGATGTAGTCAAACATCTTCGCGATCCAACCGATCAAGTACCGAACGCATGGCACCTCCACGATCTGCACACGTTCAGCTCGGTGACATCCCTCGTACTCTTGATCCAGCTGAGGCTGAGTATGAGTTCCGTCGGCATGACGGCGTGTTGACGGTAATGATGAAGTTACCGACGCAGGGCTTCGCCTAAGAAGTACGACAATATGACCGAGGTGGAAAACTATGGAGAGGGGCACCGCACACGGATAAAGATCAACATGTGTGTCTATGGGGTGCCCCCTCCCCCGTATATAAATGAGAGAGGAGGGGAGGGCCAGCCGGCCCCTAGGGCACGCCCCAAGAGGGGAATCCTACTCCTAGTAGGAGTAGGTTCCCCCCTTTCCTAGTCCAGGGTTCATACTTTCACTACTGCAAGTTCTCTCAACAATCATAACATAATTAAATCATATGGCAATCCCTCAACGTGCGACAAAGAGTCACTCCAAAGTTTCTATCAGAGAACTTAGGACAAAAACGTGCATCAACCCCTATGCATAGATTACCCCAATGTCACCTCGGGAATCCGTGAGTTGAGTGCCAAAACATACATCAAGTGAATCAATAGAACATCGCATTGTCACCACAGATATCCCATCGCAAGACATACATTAAGTGTTCTCAAATCCAATACTCAATCCAACATAACGAAACCTCAAAGAGCAAGACTCAATTCATCACAAGAAGTTAGAGGGGGAGAAACACCATATGATCCAACTATAGTAGCAAAGCTCACGGTACATCCAGATCATGCCAAATCAAGAACACAAGAGAGAGAAAGAGAGAGAGAGAGATCAAACACATAGCTACTGGTACATACCCTCAGCCCCGAGGGTGAACTACTCCCTCCTCATCATGGAGACCACCAGGATGATGAAAATGGCCTCCGGTGAAGGTTTCCCCTCCGGCATGGTGCCGGAACGGGCTCTCGATTGGTTTTTTGTGGCTACACAGGCTTACAGCGGCGAAACTTTCGATATAGGTTTCTTTTCGGGGGTTTCTATATTTATAGGAATTTTTGGCGTTGGAAACAAATCAGGGGGGGTTCTCGAGGAGCCCACAAGCCAGGGGCACGCCCCTAGGCTTGTGGTTGCCTCGGGACTCTTCTGGCCCAACTCCGATGCTTTGTGGGTCTCTTCTAGTCCATAAAAAATCACCGTAAATTTTCAGCTCGTTTGGACTCCGTTTGATATTCCTTTTATGTAAAACTCAAAAACAAGGAAAACAGAAACTGGCACTAGGATCTAGGTTAATAGGTTAGTCCCAAAAATAACATAAAATAGCATGTTAATACGTATAAAACATCCAAAACAGATCATATAATAGCATGGAACAATAAAAAATTATAGATATGTTGGAGACGTATCAAGCATCCCCAAGCTTAATTCCTGCTCGTCCTCGAGTAGGTAAATGATAAAAACATAATTTTTTATGTGGAATGCTACCTAACATATTTATCAATGTAATCTTCTTTATTGTGGCAAGAATATTCAGATCCATAAGAGTCAAAATAAAAGTTTAATATTGACATAAAAACAATGATACTTCAAGCATACTAATAAAGCAATCGTGTCTTCTCAAAATAACATGGCCAAAGAAAGTTATCCCTACAAAATCATATAGTCTGGCTATGCTCCATCTTCATCACACAAATTATTTCATCATGCACAACCCCGATGAAAAGCCAAGCAATTGTTTCATACTTTTAATGTTCTCAAGCCTTTTCAACTTTCACGCAATACATGAGCGTCAGCCATGGATATAGCACTATTGGTGGAATAGAATATGGTGGAGGTTGTGAGGAGAAGACAAAAAGGAGAAAGTCTCACATCAACTAGGCAAATTAATGGGCTATGGAGATGCCCATCAATAGATATCAATGTGAGTGAGTAGGGATTGCCATGCAACAGATGCATTAGAGCTATAAGTCTATGAAAGCTCAAAAGAAAACTAGGTGGGTGTGCATCCAACTTGCTTGCTCATGAAGACCTAGGGCAATTTGAGGAAGCCCATCATTGGAATATACAAGCCAAGTTCTATAATGAAAAATTCCCACTAGTATATAAAAGTGACAAAATAGGAGACTCTCTATCTTGAAGATCATGGTGCTACTTTGAAGCACAAGAGTGGTAAAAGGATAGTAGCATTGTCCCTTCTCTATTTTTCTCTCATTTTCTATTTTTCTTTTTATTGTCTATTTTTTGTTTGGGCTCTTTGGCCTCTTTTTTATGGGCTCTTTGGCCTCTTTTTATTTTTGAAGTCCAGAGTCTCATCCCAATTTGTGAGTGAATCATAGCCTCCATCATCCTTTCCTCACATGGGACAATGCTCTAATAATGATGATCATCACACTTTTATTTACTTACAATTCAAGAATTACAACTTGATACTAGAACAAAATATGACTCTATATGAATGCCTCCGATGGTGTACCGGGATGTGCAATGATCAAGACTGACATGTATAACAAAATGAACGGTGGCCTTGCCACAAATACTATGCCAACTACATGATCATGCAAAGAAATATGACAATGATGGTGCGTGTCATAATAAAACAGAACAATGGAAGTTGCATGGCAATATATCTCAGAATGGCTATGGAAATGCCATAATAGGTAGGTATGGTGGCTGTTTTGAGGAAGATATATGGTGGGTTTAATGCACCGGTGAAAATTGCGTGGTACTAGAGAGGCTAGCAAAGGTGAAAGGGTGAGAGTGCGTATAATCCATGGACTCAACATTAGTCATAAAGAACTCACACACTTATTACAAAAATTTATTAGCCATCAAAACAAAGTACTACACGCATGCTCCTAAGAGGATAGATTGGTAGGAAAAGACCATCACTCATCCCCGACCACCACTCATAAGGAAGACAATCAAAAAATAAATCATGCTTTGACTTCATCACATAACGGTTCACCATACGTGCATGCTACGGGAATCACAAACTTTAACACAAGTATTTCTACCAATCCACAATTATTCACTAGCATGACTCTAATATATCCATCTTTATGTCTCAAAACAAATGAAAGGAATCAATCTTCTCATATATTCAATGCTCTTTATGAAAGTTTTTATTATATCCCTCTTGGATACCCATCATATTAGGACTGAATTTATAACCCTAGCAAATGTCCATACTATTTATAAGACTCTCAAGATAATATAAGTGAAGCACAAGAGTTCATGACAAACTACTCCCAAAAGATATAAGTGAAGATCAATGAGTAGTCAAATAATTAAGTAGCTATGTGAAGACTCTATATCATTCAAGAATTTCGGATCTTAGTATTTTATTCAAACAACAAGCAAAACAAAATAAAATGACATTCCAAGTATAACAAATATCATGTGAAGAAGCAAAAACTTAGGCTCAACCAAAACTGACCAATCATTGTTGAAGAAGAAAGGTGGGATGCCAACCGGGGCATCCCCAAGCCTAGATGCTCAAGACTTCTTGAAATATTAAGTAGGGATCCCTTGGGCATCCCAAGCTTGAGCTCTTGTGTCTCCTTAATTCCTCTCATATCACAGTTTCCCTAATTCTTAAAAACTTCATCCACACAAAACTCAACAAGAACTCATGAGATAAGTTAGTGTCGTGGGAAACCACGACCACCTATGGGACCAAGGTCCCTTGCTGGTTCGGCAGGGGGGATGTCACGTTGCACAAAGAGCAGAGGAGCGTGGGACAACACGATAGAGATCACACAAGCAATTTTACCCAGGTTCGGGCCGCCGTGAGGCGTAAAACCCTACTCCTGCTTTGGTGGATTGATGGTGGAAAAATGGTAGTGGAGCGTAGTACACTGGCCCGGCAGGATTGCCTCGAGGCGACAGTGGCTACGCGCGTATGAATGCGTGGGGATTCAACCTTCTAACCCTCTCTACGGTTGCCGTGGGCCTCATTTTATAGGTTAAGGGGTCACCACAATGGCAAAGTACTCATTATGCACTGATAAGATAGCAAACAATGTTATCATACCTAACCCTCCAGGCTAACAAGGCGCATTAATGCACCGCTCGATGTCACATCGTCGCTTGCCCGGCAAGCCTTGCCGGGCTATCTTGCCAGCTTCACACCTGCTCGCTTGACTCGCTGTAGGACGGATGTCGCTTGTAGGCATCCCCTATAGAAAGAGGCCGCCATGTGGCGAATGGCTGTCACTTAGTCACTTTGCGGCTTAACACCGCATCGATTGACAACGTGGGTCGTAGCGGAGTAGTTGGGTGAGGTGGTTTCGCCTCCACGAGTCCCAACAAGCCTTGCCGGGTCATCTTGGATGTTCTCTTCCGGGGTTAACCCCGCCCTCGCTGAGCTCGCCTGCCTGGCAAGGGAGGCTTTTCTCCTGGTGACATCTTACTTCTCTGGCTTGATTTTGGTTCTCTTGATCTACATGTTGGTCCTTCAAAAATCTTGGTCTCTGGTACTCTGGTATGTCCTGGCACCGTAATCTTGTTTCCGTGCCTGTGCACAGTCCGAGCAACATACCCAGGGTTTGTTGCACCGACAGAAGCCCCTGGGCCTGCCCCGAATGTGTTGCTAAACATCATCGGGGTAGGTCCTAATAAGTGCACAAGCAGGGGCGTGGAAGAGGCTGGTCTTCTTGAGGTCTTCTTTGCTTCTTCATTAATCTTGAGTCCTGGCCAGTTTCCAGTTTCCCCACGCGTTGTGTAAAGCCAATAGTGGTTGGGTCGCCCTTGTAATGGACCGTGAATGACTTTAATGCACGGGGTAGAAACTGGCAATTCACTCTTCCCACCACGCCCTTATCCTTAGCCACGTATGTTGCATGCATCACGCGGGGTAGGTAACGGAGGCGCGTGACACGGGAGAGCGTCAAGGCGAGGGCCCGATCCTCTTGAATTGGCAAAGGAGGATGATGGTCGCTCATTGAGGGAATAGCTCCCCTCCCCGGCCTGCCTATAAAAGGAGGGGCGAGGGGAGAGCAGAGTCATTCATCCTTGTGCTCCCCTCCTCTATTTTATCCTTCTTGCGGGTTATGTCAAGGAGAAGAGCCTAGGGCCAGGCCCGGGCTTCATTCTGAGGCTTTGCATGGATCCAAAGGGGGTACTCGGGCGGCGCGGTGACAACCCCAGAGGTGGCGACTCCGACGTGCTCGCCACCGGGCTGCTCGTAGCCTTGATTCCAGTCGGAGGGGATGCGAGTGACACCATGTCGAGGCCCATAGTGGGTATGGCGCGTGGTAGTCGACCACTCCCCGTTCTTCTTCCCTTTGCGGCGCTGGGGAGGAGTCACGAAAAAGAGTCGCCGTTAACAAAGGCAAATCTGACTCCCCGTGGGTGTCGTCCTCTTGGCGTGCAGGAGGGCTCTTTGCTCCCATACATGTCTTCAGAACATGCGATGGCTTCTGACGTCAGGGTGGCTGGGGACGACCATGCTCTTTGTAGGATGACCCATGGAGCATGGTGTCCAATGTGGCTGCCGTGCTGAGGTCTTCGGGTGGTAGCGATGCGGACGGTGGCGGCAACCCACGATGTGTCAAGAACGGGGCGACCGTTCCAACGAGTCGTGTTTGCCGGTGACTCCGCGTCCCCCATCTGGTCCTCTGGAAGCGTCACCATCCACGCCTGCCCTCCGGTTTCTTCCTCCCTGCCGAGGAGTGGCGCCATCCTGATCCTGGGGAGACACTGAATCCCAGCCGGGTCTGCCTCCTGCCTCCTTGACCCCTTCCTAAAGGATATGGACAAGGGCACAGGCATTACGGGGCACTTATCTTTTTTCAATCTTAAACTTGTCGACACTTGCCAAATTTTAGTTCAAATAATGTAATCTCTCGAGTCCATGTTTGTGTTCTGTAAGATTCGTACTTGTAATATCAGCATATTAACAAAAAAAATGAACCTTGCCAGGAAATCATGCATGTATATGTCCATGCAGAGGTGGGATGCCTCTTTAGTTTTAATAAATGAGTCTTCCCCGGCAGGCTATCTTGCCAGCACCCTTCTGATTTTGTTTGCCGGAGAACTGAGCCTACCGGGCAAAAAACAAAGGGACCAGCCCCCCGCAACCTCTTTTCACCAAAGGCCACTGCGATCGTCCTGACCGAAGCAACATTCGAGTCAAGGATGGGAGCACCTAAGTTTCCAAGAGTGGCGAGGTTTCCTTATGCACAAGTTTCAGCTTACATAACACTTTATGGACAAGAGGTAGAACTTATCTGTTTGGCTTGCCAAGGATCGCAGTGCTGGTCCATCTTCCCAACTCCTTATAGAGGCCAAGTCCATGACAGGAACCTGTAACTTCATGCAGATGGAAAAGATGCAAGATGCGATCCTATCTATATGCATATGCAAATGCTTATAATGCTCTTGGAATGCACATGCATGCATGCAACTTGGTTGCCCCCCAGTGGTTCGTTTATTTCTCTGGTGCTCAGGGTCATCGCCTTGCTTTGTACAAGGGGTTACATGCAACTAAGGAAAGGCATGTACAAAAGGGTGGCTGCCGGGCAGGGCCCGACAGCCGCGCCTTACGGGTAGAACTTGCGAAGATGCTCAATATTCCATGAGTTTTTATAGTTTAATGCCATCTCCGGTCTCCAGATGGACTGTGCCAGGTCTGGTGACTTGTACTACCTGGTAAGGGCCTTCCCACTTCGGCGTTAACTTGTGTGTACCCTTGGCAGACTGAACGCGCCTAAGGACAAGGTCGCCTTCCTCAAAACACCGGGCATGAACCCTATGGCTTTCATAGTGACACAGGGCTTGATGATAGCGTGCGACATGTGTAGCAGCTCGGAGACGGTTCTCCTCGAGTAGCACAACATCGTCACTCCGGTGCTGATCTTGCGCTACTTCATCATAGGCAAGCACTCAAGGCGACCCGTAAATGTGTTCCGTGGGGATAAGTGCTTCTGCCCCATAGACTAGGGAGAAGGGAGTCTGCCCGGTAGCCCGATTTGGTGTCGTTCTGAGGGACCACAGAGCCACTGGCAGCTCATCGATCCACCGCCTGCCGTGCTTCCGCAGCGTATCAACGGTTCTTATCTTGAGTCCCCACAGCACTTCAGCGTTCGCCCTCTCAGCTTGCCCATTGCTTCTGGGATGTGCGACAGAGACAAATGAGATCTTGCCTCTGAGGGTATGAACATGTTTCATGAAGGCACGACTCATGAACTGGGTGCCGTTGTCGGTAATGATTCTTGCCGGAACTCCAAAATGACACACCATTTCTTTCAAGAACTTGATAGCTGACTGGGCGGTCACCTTTCTCATGGCAGTCACTTCCGGCCACTTTGTAAACTTGTCTATAGCAACGAACAAGAATTCAAAGCCCCCGATTGCTCGGGGGAAAGGGCCGAGGAAATTGAGCCCCCAGACCAAAAATGGCAAAGATAAAGGGATTGTCTGAAGAGCTTGGGCAGGCAGGTGTATATTCTTGGAATGGAACTGGCAGGCTTCACATCTGGTGACTAGCTTGACCGCATCTTGGAGGGCGGTGAGCCAATAGAATCCTTGCCAGAATGCTTTCCCAACCAATTCCCTTGATCCAATGTGGGAGCCGCACATGCCTTTGTGTATCTCAGCCAACAGTTCATTTCCTTCTTCCCGGCATATGCACTTCAATTTCACACCATTGGGCCTCCTTCTGTACAGAGTTTCATCAACAAACTGATACATACTAGCCCCCCGGGCTACTTTTTCAGCTCCATCCTGGTCATCAGGAAGTTCTCCGGTTTGGAGAAAGTGGACTATGTGTCTTGCCCAAGTTGGAGCCTGGGGTAACGAGGACTAGCGACACCTCCTCAACTACAGGGGCACATTGCTCGTTCGCGGGGACCATGGGCCCAGCTGGAGGGTGCGGTCCAGCAGGTGGTGAGGAGTTGTTTCTGGCAGGGTCTCTGCCAGGAGCGGAATGCTCTACCGGGAGAGGCTTACCGGAGTCCATATTTCTCCTTTTCTGGGCCATTATTGCTGGGGATACGGATGGCTGAGTAAGATGGAGAACAAAAGTCCCTGGTTCCACATGAAGCTTATGTGCAACACACTTTGACAGATGATCAACTATCCTGTTTTCTGCATGGGGTACGTGCTCTGTTTGTAATCCGTCAAAGCGCTCCTCCAATCTCCTCACTTCCTCAACGTATGCCTCCATAAATGGGCTTTGATAATCCTTGTTGACTTGTCTCACCACATGTTGTGAATCTCCTCGAATGATCAACTTCTTAATTCCCAGTTCTGCGGCAATCCTGAGCCTAGCAAGGAGCCCTTCATACTCTGCTGTATTGTTGGTTGCCTCTTCCCGGGCAAAGTGCATTTGGACGACATACTTCAAGTGCTCCCGGAGGGGGCAACGAGAAGCACGCCAGCCCCTGCACCTTGCAAGGAAAAGGCACCATCGAAATACATAATCCATTCTTGGGGCGCCTCCTTGCCGGGGATAACTATTTCCGGTACTTCTTCATCAGGGGTTGACGTCCATTCTACAATAAAATCTGCCAATGCCCTGCTTTGAATTGTTGATGTGCACTCAAACTTCAGACCAAAACCGGATAACTCCAAAGCCCACTCCACTATTCTGCCAGTAGCCTCAGGGTTTCGGAGCATCCTTTGTAACAAGAAGCGAGTGACAACCATGATCTCATGGGCTTGGAAGTAGTGGCACATTTTCCTTGAGGCCATGATGAGACCAAAGTTCAACTTTTGCATGCCAGAGTACCTCGACCTAGCCCCTTGTAGTAAGGAACTGACGAAGTACACTGGGCGCTGCACCACATTCTTCCTTGCCATGTACTTGGGGTTGCTCTCGCTGCCGTGCTTATTTCTATCTTGATCCTTCTCTGGCTCTGCCGGTCCTTGCTCACTCTCTGCCTTGTCCACTTCCCTCTGTGCCACCAAGGCTGCACCGGCCACTTGGTTGGTTGCCGCCAGGTATAGCAGCAATGGTTCTTGTGGTTCGGAGGCAACCAAGGTGGGCACAAAGGACAAGTAGGTCTTCAACTCTTGTAAGGCCGCGTCTGCTTCTGGGGTCCACTTCATGGGTCCTGCCTTCTGTAGGATTTTGAAGAATGGCAGGGCACGCTCGACAGACTTGGAAATGAATCTACTTAGTGTGCAACACACTCCGTTAGACGCCTTACATCCTTGACTGTCCTTGGCGCCTAGATCTGCTCGATAGCTTTAATCTTGTCAGGGCTGACTTCGATTCCCCGATGGGCACAAAGAACCCAAGTAGCTTGCCGGAGGGAACACCAAACACACACTTCTCCGGGTTGAGCTTCAGGTTGATCTTGCGCAGATTGGAAAATGTCTCCTCTAAATCCTGGATAAGGGTTGCTCCGTCCTTGGTCTTGACCACAATATCATCCATATAAGCTTCAATGTTTCTGTGCAGCTATGGCTTGAAACCAATCTAGACTGCCCTTGCAAAAGTAGACCCGACACTCTTTAATCCGAATGGCATGCGGATAAAATAGTATGTACCACATGGGGTGATGAATGATGTCTTCTCTTCATCTTCTTTGGACATGAAGGTTTGATGATATCCAGAAAGGAAAGGAAATTGCAGCCTGAAGTGGAATCCACAATATGATCGATGCGCGGCAAGGGAAATGGGTCCTTCAGGCAAGCCTTGTTGAGATCTGTGAAATCTATGCATAGCCTCCATTTCCCGTTAGCCTTCCGAACCACCACTGGATTTGCTAACCATGTGGGATGTAGCACTCCTCTAACTAAACTAGCTGCTTCAAGCTTCTTGATTTCTTCTGCAATAAATTGTTGCCTCTCCAAGGTCTGCTTCCAGACTTTCTGCTTGACAGGTCGGGCATGTGGGAAAACATCAAGGTGGTGCTCGATTACCTCCCTGGGAACACCGGGGATATCAGATGGTTGCCATGCAAACACATCGACATTCGCCCATAGGAAGGCAACGAGCACACTTTCCTATTTGTCATCGAGGGTGGCGCTGATAGTGAAAGTACCATCAACGCCAGCCAGCCCTGCCGGGGCCTTCTTCACTTGGGGTGCAGTGACCTTGGATATTTTGCTATTGGAACTCCCCGGCAAGTCATCAACAGGCGCAGCGTATTCCTAAGAGGTACGCTTTCCAGATTCCTTGCCAGCGTCCTTGCTATCCTTCTTCTTTCCTCTGTCCTCCTTGGTGGGAACTGCTACTACCTCTGCCGCGTCTGTGTCTCGGTACATCTTGTCCACACAAATGATTACGTCCTTCTCATCTGATGAAATGGAAATGACTCCTATCGGCCCAGACATCTTCAAGGTGTTGTAGGTATAGTGGGATGCCGCCTTGAATTTAGCCAGGGCTGGGCATCCAAGGATCCCATTATACCGCAAAGGAAGGTCAACCACATCAAACACAATCTTCTCAATCCGATAGTTCATCTCTCCCCCAAATGTCACCAGTAGCATGATCTTTCCCTTAGGATGACTCCTGCCGGGATTAACTCCTTGAAACATGCTAGTGGCCTTCAATTCTTCCTCTGCTATCTGAAGTTTGCTGATGACTGCCGGGAGATCAGATTCAACCCGGCCCCACCATCCACCAACATTTTTGTGACCTTGAGGTTGCAAATTGTGGGAGAGACCAACAACGGCAAGCATCCTACCGCAGTGGTACGGTTAGGATGATCCTCTTCGTCAAAGATGATAGGCGTGCGTGACCATTTGAGTGGTTGCCGGGCCTCTGGTGCTGGTTCCACGACATTAACCTCACGTGCCCACCGTTTGAGTTGGCGGTGAGAGGAGTGCAGGGATGCACCCCCGTCAATGCACAGAGCATCAGTAGCCCTCTGGAACTCCTACTCGCTGGTTTCCTCTTCATCCCCTCCATCACTCTTATCATCGCAGGGTTCCTTCTCTCTACCTTTGGCGGGTTTTCCTTTGTTCCGGAAGGGTTTGCCGGGACGGTTTACTTCACCGCCTCGGACCTTGCCGCCAGTGGCGTTCTAACCTTTTTCCTTGTTAGGCTTTGATAATCCCCAAGTGCAAGGAATCATCGTAGCAATTTCCAAAGGTGGAAGTGATAAGTATGGAGTGTCGAACCCACAAGGAGCTAAAGGTAAGATCAATATTCTCTCAAGCCCTATCTACCACTAATATGACTCTACGTACACCGAACGTTTGCTTCCAACTAGCAACGGGAAATAAAACTATGCTGTGGGTATGAAGAGGATAACTTTGTATGATATCGGAGAGCTAAAATATAAAAGTAGGTGCTGTTATCATGAAGTTAGAATATATTACTAACTATTATAAATAGCGAGTGTGGAATAATGGCGGATTAGTGTGCAGAATTGTCCTAGGTAATCGTTAACAAGACCGGTAATCACTATTGCAGGTTCATATGAGGGAGAGGCATAAGCTAACATACTTTCTCTACTCGGATCATTTGCACTTATGATTGGAACTCTAGCAAGCATCCGCAACTACTAAAGATCATTAAGGTAAAACCCAACCATACATTAAAGCATCAAGTCCTATTTACCCCATATGCAACAACCCCTTACTCGGGTTTGTGTTTCAGTCACTCACGCAACCCACTATAAGCGAATCATAAACGTATTGCAACACCCTACAGCGGGAACCCCTCACGCTTGCGCGACACGGAGGGCACCATAGGACAGCACCAAAGTAAAACATACAACTCATACCAATCTAGATCATAAATTAACCCAAAGACAAAGGATAACTACTCAAAACATCATAGGATGGCAACACATCATTGGATCATAATATGTGGCATAAAGCACCATGTTCAAGTAGGGATTATAGCCGGGTGCGGGAGAGTGAACCGCGTAAAAGAGATGAGGGTGATGATGATGATGGTGATGTTGATGAAGACGATCACCGCGGCGATGATTCCCCTCCCAATGGCACTCTGGTGCCACCGAGAGAGAGGAGAGGTTATCCCCCTTGTGCTTCCTCCTCCATGGCCTCCCCCCTAGATGGGGAGAGGTTCTCCCTCTGGTCCTTGGACTTCATGGTGATGATGGCCCCTCCAGGATCCTCCTCCATGCCCTCCGGTGATGATGGCCCCCTCCGGCAGGGTGCTAGAGAGGGCCTAGATTGGTTTTCGGTGGCTGCGGAGGCTTCTAGTGGCGGAACTCCTGATCTAGGTTAATTTTTCAAGGTTTCTGTATTTATATGAATTTTTGGCGTCGGTCTCATGTCAAGGAGGTGCCCGAGGCATCCACGAGGCAGGACCACACGCCTGGGGGGGGGGGGGGGTGGGCGCGCCCCCACCCTCGTGGACAGCCCGGGACTCTTCTGGCCCAACTCTTTTACTCTGGGGTCTTCTTTTGGTCCATAAAAAACGTCAAAAATTGGCACGTCAATTGGACTCCATTTGATATTCCTTTTCTGTAAAACTCAAAAACAAGGAAAAAACAGAAACTGGCACTAGGCTCTAGGTTAATAGGTTAGTCCCAAAAACCATATAAAATAGCATATAAATGCATATAAAACATCCAAGGTTGATAATATAATAGAATGAATACTTCATAAATTATAGATACGTTGGAGACGTATCAGCATCCCCAAGCTTAATTCCAGCTCGTCCTTGAGTAGGCAAGTGCATAAGTTTCATCAATGATAGTTCCAATCAATTTTTCTAGCATCATTATATATCATAACAGTTGCTCATTTTCATAAAAAAATTCATGATCAAGTAACAAGCTATTCACATGTTGAAGTGTAGATCATAAACTCTCTTGAAACTAACAAACTATATTCTTAGTCATCAAACAATTGCAATTCATCTTACTTTCAGGAAGGGTCTATGTCAGAGCTTTGATTTAGCAAACTCCACATACTCAACCATCATTTAGTCTTCCACAATTGCTGACACTCACGTGATATTTATAGGTTCAAAGTTTTAATCGGACATAGAGAAAGATTGGGGCTTATAGTTTTTCCTCCCAACGTTTTACCTCAAGGGTAATGTCAACAACAATAGTTCATGAAAACTTACATCCAATTGGATATATATATATATATATCAGGATCTTTCCAACACAATGTGCTTGCCAAAGGATAAAATGTAAAAAGGAAAGGTGAAGATCACCAGGACTCTTGCATAATGGTAGAAGATAAAAGTAAAAGATAGGCCCTTCGCAGAGGGAAGCAGAGGTTGTCATGCGCTTTTATGGTTGGATGCACAAAATCTTAATGCAAAAGAACATCACTTTATATTGCCACTTGTGATATGGACCTTTATTATGCAGTCCATCGCTTTTATTTCTTCCACATCACACGATCGTATAAAGCTTATTTTCTCCACATTAATAGATCATACATATTTAGAAGGCAATTTTTATTGCTTGCACCGATGACAACTTACTTGAAGGATCTTACTAAATCCATAGGTAGGTATGGTGGACTCTCATGGCAAAACTAGTTTAAGGAATGTTTGGAAGCACAAGTAGTATCTCTACTTGGTGCAAAGAATTTGGCTAGAATGAGGGGGAAAAGCAAGCTCAACATGTTGGATGATCCAAGACAATATACTTTATTTCGGATATAAGAAAACATAACCCATTACGTTGTATTCCTTGTCCGACATCAACCTTTTAGCATGTAATATTTTAGTGAGTGCTCGCAATTACAAAAGATGTCCAAGATAGTATATTTATATGTGAAATCTCTCTTCCTTCAATATTCTTTCATGAATTGTTCAAGTGATCAATTCTACGTTTGCTAACTTTCAATAAGTTTACTACCTATGCTTATTCTATGTGAATTCATTGCTCCCCATGTTATAAGCATACGAAACATATATAAATTCATATTTATGATGTTCAATTATTCAACCATTTACTCATAGGATATACGTGAAGCACGTGACTAAATGACAAACTACTCCAAAAGATAATAGTGAAGGACACCGAGTAGTCAAATAATTAACTAGCCATGGGAGGATTCTTTTTCATTTAATATTTTAGATCCAATGATTTTATTGAAATGACAAGTAAAATTGAAAATACGCTCCAAGCAAAACACATATCATGTGACGAATAAAAATATAGCTCCGAGTAAGGTATACCGATAGTTTTGAAGACGAAAGAGGGGATGCCTTCCGGGGCATCCCGAAGCTTAGGAACTTGAGTCTTCCTTGAATATTACCTTGGGGTGCCTTGGCATCCCCAAGCTTAGTTTCTTTCCACTCCTTATTCTCCTCATATCGATATCTCACCCAAAGCTTGAAAACTTCAATCACACAAAACTTAACGGAACTTCGTGAGATAGGTTAGTATGATAAAGAGTAAACCATTCACCTTGGTACTGTCAAAGACAAAGATCGTAATTGTTCTCACACAATTCCTACTGTACCATATCATTTCTACAATTTATATTGAGGAATATAAGTCATAGAAACTAGAAAACAAGCAAACTATGCAAATGAAAACAGAATCTGTTAGAAACAGAACAGTCTGTAATGATCTGAACACTAACCATACTTCTGCTAATCAAACAATTATGAAATAAATTGGTGGACGTGAGTAATTTGTCTATTAATCTTCTTCAAAAAGAATCTGCACCAAATCACTCTTCTGTAAAAAATGGTAGCTAATCTCGTGAGCGCAAAGTTTCTGTTTTTACAGCAAGATCACATTAACTTTCACCCAAGTCTTCCCAAAGGTCTTACTTGGCACTTTATTGAAACAAAAGCTAAAAAACATGATTACTGCAGTATCTTAATCATGAGAACACACAAAAATAGTAAGGGTAAATGTTGGGTTGTCTCCCAACAAGCGCTTTTCTTTAATGCATTTTAGCTAGGCATGATGATTTCAATGATGCTCACATAAAAGATAAGAATTGAAACATAAAGAGAGCATCATGAAGAATATGACTAGCACATTTAAACATAACCCACTTCCTATGCCTTGGGATTTTGTGAGCACACAATTTATGGGAACAAGAATCAACTAGCATGGGAAGGCAAAACAAGTATACTTCAAAACTTTAAGCACATAGAGAGGAAAACTTGATATTATTGCAACTCCTACAAGCATATATTCCTCCCTCATAATAATTTTCAGTAGCATAATGAATGAATTCAACAACATAAACAACACATAAATCATTCTTTTCATGATATACAAGCATAGAAATTTTACTACTCTCCACATAAGCAAAATTCTCCTCATTCGGAATAGCGGGATCACTAGTTCCTAAAGTTGACACTCTTCCAAACCCGCTTTAGATAATAGTATTATTCTTACTCCAAAATATATAAGTGAAGTTCATGGAGCATTATACAATTAATATAAACTAACCAATGTCCAAAGCTAAACTCAAGCCGCCCGAAAGGGCATGCCTGAAGGACCGTCGGCTCCATACCGGGCTCAAAATGTATAAGTGAAGCACACGAAGCATTCTATACAACCATACTCAAAAGATTTAAGTGAAGCACAAAGAGCAATTCTATAAGATCATACTTAAAATATATAAGTGAAGCACATGGAGTATTCTATAAATTGATGAAGGGACATCTCATACTAGCATGGTTCTTAAAGAAAAAGAAAAACACAAAGGACACAAATCATGTGAACAAAACAAAAAGTGAGGTGTACCGATAATTGTTGAAGAAGAAAGATGGGATGCCAACCGAGGCATCCCTAAGATTAGATGCTTGAGTATCCTTAGAATATTTACTTGGGGTGCCCTGGGCATCCCCAAGCTTGAGATCTTGCCTCTCCTTATTCTTCTCATATTGATAGCTCCTCGATCTTCGAACACTTCATCCACACAAAACTTTAACAAAAACTTTGTGAGATCCGTTAGTATAATAAAGCAAATCACTAACTTTAGGTACTATTGTGAACTCATTCTAAATTCATATTGGTGTAATATCTACTGTATTCCAACTCATCCACGGTTCATACCCTCCGATACTACTCATAGATTCATCAAAATAAGCAAACAACACACGAAAAACAGAATCTGTCTAAAACAGGACAGTCTGTAGAAATCTGAAGGTTTAGTAAACTTCTGTATCTCCAACAATTATGAAATAAATTTGAAAATTTGAAACATTTATACAGAAGTAATTTTCAAAAAGTTTCAGACCAATTTGACTTTCCACTAAATAATGTAAAATCACACGCTACAGCCAAAGTTTCTGTTTTTGTTCTGCACATAGTAAACAAGCAATCTAATCATCCTAAAACCAAAGCTTGGCACTTTATTTTTATAATACAATGGTTATATATAATGGGATAATTATTTACAGAGAAACTTCCATGAAAAATTCTACATTGTTTCCGTGAGCATGAACACGAGTGCTCAAGGTCGACCCTCACTTCTTCAATGCATAACTTTCCAATCACTTCTCTTTTTGAAAAACTTTTTAGGCATGCGAGGCAAGTAATTTTTTTTGGTATTTTCATTCTTTTAAAATTTTTTTGTATGTTTCACCCACAACTAAACAGAAACAAAAAGGAAAAACAAAATCTACTTAGTGAAGAAAGCAAACAAGCACACACGAGAATATCAACCCCACGCTATTGCTCCCCGACAAAGGCGCCAGAAAAGAGCTTGATAATCCCCAAGTGCAAGGAATCATCGTAGCAATTTCCAAAGGTGGAAGTGATACGTATGGAGTGTCGAACCCACAAGGAGCTAAAGGTAAGATCAATATTCTCTCAAGCCCTATCTGCCACTGATACGACTCTACGTACACCGAACGTTTGCTTCCAACTAGCAACTAGAAATAAAACTATGCTGTGGGTATGAAGAGGATAACTTTGTATGATATCGGAGAGCTAAAATATAAAAGTAGGTGCTGTTATCATGAAGTTAGAATATATTACTCAATATTATAAATAGCGAGTGTGGAATAATGGTGGATCGGTGTGCGGAATTGTCCTAGGCAATCGTTAACAAGACCGGTAATCACTATTGCAGTTTCATATGAGGGAGAGGCATAAGCTAACATACTTTCTCTACTTGGATCATATGCACTTATGATTGGAACTCTAGCAAGCATCTGCAACTACTAAAGATCATTAAGGTAAAACCCAACCATAGCATTAAAGCATCAAGTCCTCTTTATCCCATACGCAACAACCCCTTACTCGGGTTTGTGTTTCAGTCACTCACGCAACCCACTATAAGCGAATCATAAACGTATTGCAACACCCTACAGCGGGAACCCCTCATGCTTGCGCGACACGGAGGGCACCATAGGATAGCACCAAAGTAAAACATACAACTCATACCAATCTATATCATAAATCAATCCAAAGACAAAGGATAACTACTCAAAACATCATAGGATGGCAACACATCATTGGATCATAATATGTGGCATAAAGCACCATGTTCAAGTAGGGATTATAGCCGGGTGCGGGAGAGTGAACCGCGTAAAAGAGATGAGGGTGATGATGATGATGGTGATGTTGATGAAGACGATCACCGCGGCGATGATTCCCCTCCCGATGGCACTCTGGTGCCACCGAGAGAGAGGAGGAGAGGTTATCCCCCTTGTGCTTCCTCCTCCATGGCCTCCCCCCTAGATGGGGAGAGGTTCTCCCTCTGGTCCTTGGCCTTCATTGTGATGATGGCCCCTCCGTGATCCTCCTACATGCCCTCCGGTGATGATGGCCCCCTCCGGTAGGGTGCCAGAGAGGGCCTAGATTGGTTTTCGGTGGCTACGGAGGCTTCTGTTGGCGGAACTCCTGACCTAGGTTAATTTTCCGAGGTTTCTGTATTTATAGGAATTTTTGGCGTCGGTCTCACGTCAAGGAGGTGCCCGAGGCGTCCACGAGGCAGGAGCACATGCTTAGGGGGGGGGGGGGTGGTGTGGTCTCGCCCCCACTCTCGTGGACAGCCCGGGACTCTTCTGGCCCAACTCTTTTACTCCGGGGTCTTCTTTTGGTCCATAAAAAATCGTCAAAAATTGGCATGTCAATTGGACTCCATTTGATATTCCTTTTATGTAAACTCAAAAACAAGGAAAAAACAAAAACTGGCACTGGGCTCTAGGTTAATAGGTTAGTCGCAAAAACCATATAAAATAGCATATAAAACATCCAAGGATGATAATATAATAGCATGGATACTTCATAAATTATAGATACGTTGGAGACGTATCAGGCTTCTCATATTCTGCTCTCTGCCTCTTAACGAGCTACTCAACCTGATAACACTCTTGAATGTCGTGGTCCTTGGTCCGATGAGTCTTGCAGTACGACCCATCGCCCTTCCCGGCCTTCTCGACAGCCACAGCCTCCCGGCAGTCAGCGCACACGACAACTTCCTTGCCGGGGACTTCGGCTTTAGCCTTCTTGCCGGTACTAGGAGTACCCGATCCTTCAACAGATATTACTGCCTTATCCTTGCGCTTCTTGCTCTTCTTCTGACTGGTGGATCATCATCATCCTTTGGATCAACATTGATGCAATCCTCCTCTCTGGGCAGCTTCCTTCCCTCCTCCATCTAAGCACACTTGTCCACAAAGGTGTAAAGCTCCTTCACTGTCTTGGGCAACGACACGTTCATCTTGGAACCGATCCTGCGGTTGCACACATTGGACTGGAAGGCAGCTATCACCGCTGCTGGATGGATATTTGGGATGTTCCTATGGACCTTGCTGAATCTTTGCAAATACTTCCGGAGGGTCTTCCCTTCTTTCTGTTGGAGAAGCTGCAAGTCGCTGGGCCTGCCTGGCTCTTGATGGCCGCCGGTGAAGGCGCCAATGAACTCATGGCACATGTCAGCCCACGACGAAATGTAGTTCTCCGGCAGGTGCATTAGCTAGGACCTCACATTGGACTTGAGAGCCAAATGGAAGTAGTTGGCAAACACCTTCTCATCTCTTCCCCCGACAGCTTGAACAATGATGGTGTAGATGCTCAGAAACTCTGTTGGTTTCAGTCTCCCATCGTACTTCTCACGTATCTCTGGCTTGAACGTGCAAATGGACGACCAACAGACTTGCCGCAGCTCACGGGTAAAGGCAGGGCACCCAACCTTGAAAGGTAGGCTCATGCCAATACCGAGTGCAGGCTCGTCAACGTCGGGGCCATCGCACCCATCGGTCCGGTGGTGGTCGTTGTGGCATCGTTCGACAACGACGCGCGTGTCTCGCCGCCCGCCTGTCCTCCAGGGTTCGTCGTCGGCCTGGATGCGCTCGAGGGTCGGAAGAGGCCATCGAGATGTCGTCAGGTTCTTGATTTTGCTGCGCTCACGCTGGTTGCCGTGGCGGCGACTGCATCATGGGGGTGGCCCCTTCCGTTCGGCTAGCAGCATGAGTCGTTGTCGACGCCTGGGAGGCCGTGGCGGGCCAACTCACTGCGAGCCCCCAACTTCGGCAAAACCGAGCAGACTTTGGATGGTGGCATGCCATTCGTCTATCTGCTCGGCCACTGGCGGAAACCTTAGCAAGAGTTGAGCCCGCACCATGGTCTACATAGCTGTACTTGGCATGGGTGATGATGACGTGGATCGTACCGTCGCTTGGCTCCTAACAGCGCTAGCAGCAATAGTGCCACACCTCTGTTGTTGTGGGTTGGCCACCTGGACAGCATGGTGGCGTGGCGATGGCGCTTGAGGGCCAGTGGCTCCGTCTGGTGCAGTGACTGGGTCGACCTGCCAGGGGGAGGTGCGCGCGCTGCAGCCACTCCCATGGCGGGGGGGGGGGAGGGCGGTGATTCTCCCCGTCCCAAGCGCCATTGCTGCGGCTGTGCCCATCGGTGAGAGGAAGGAGGATAGACGGATTAACCCCCTTCACCCGTACCTTGAGGAGCATGGCCGTTGGGGTGTTGCTGATGCTGCTCTCCTCCGGTGTCTCCTGCTCCCGCTTCGGCGGCGTGGGAAGTGGTGACGGCGCGGCCTGCTCTGACCACGTCCCCAAAAGTGTCCGTATCCTCGCTCGCCTCCGCATCCCCCGTAGCATTGGTGGTTGCGGGCGGCCGAGCCTTCGAGGTGGATGGATGAGAGGAAGCACCGGACTTCTTCTTGTGCGCCATGGTTGATGGCGCTGTCGAAGATGAAGATGGTGATGAAGATGACGCACTGCACATGCTTTCAGGTTCACGCAAGTGACTCCCCCCGGCGCGCCAAAGATGTCATGGGAAACCACGGCTACCTATGGGACCAAGGGTCCCTTGCTAGTTCGACAGGGGAATGTCACGTTGCACAAAGAGCAGAGGAGCGCGGGACAACACGACAGAGATCACACAAGCAATTTACCCATGTTCGGGCCGCCGTGAGGTGTAAAACCCAACTCCTGCTTTGGTGGATTGATGGTGGAAAAATAGTAGTGGAGCGTAGTACACTGGCCCGGCAGGATTGCCTCGAGGCGACAGTGGCTATGCGCATGTGAATGCGTGAGGATTCAACCTTCTAACCCTCTCTACGGTTGCCATGGGCCTCCTTTTATAGGTTAAGGGGTCACCACAATGGCAAAGTAGTCATTATGCATTGATAAGATAGCAAACAGTGCCATCATACCTAACCATGCACGCTGACAGGGCGCATTAAATGCGCCACTTGACGTCACATCATCGATTGCCCGGCAAGCCTTGTCGGGCTATCTTGCCAGCTTCACACCTACTCGCTTGACACGTGTAGGATCGAGAAGATGCGTCTAGAGGGGGTTGATTAGACCCTCAACAAAGAATAGTAGTAGTTTTTAATTTCTTTAAGTTAAGGTGGAGTTTTAGCACAAGTTTAAACATTCACAATACATTTCAAGCAAGCATGGCAAGAGTATATGAGAAGTGGAAAGTAAAGCATGCAACTTGCAAGAAAGTAAAGGGATGGGATTGGAGTGTGCAAACGCAATTGGAGGCACGAAGATTTTTGGTGTGTTTCCAATAGGTGGTGCTATCGTACATCCACATTGATGGAGACTTCAACCCACGAAGGGTAACGATTGCGCGAGTCCATGGAGGGCTCCACCCACAAAGGGTCTGTCGGTGTCAAAACCGGTGGATCTCGGGTAGGGGGTCCCGAACTGTGTGTCTAAGGTCGATGGTAACAGGAGACAGGGGACACGATGTTTACCTAGATTTGGGCCCTCTCTATGGAGGTAATACCCTACTTCATGCTTGATTGATCTTGATGAATATTAGTATTACAAGAGTTGATCTACCACGAGATCGAGATGGCTAAACCCTAAAAGCCTAGCCTGTATGACTATGGTAATGATTGTCCCCCCTCCATACTAAGTCCTCCGGTTTATATACACCGGGAGGATCTAGGGTTACACAAGGTCGGTTACAAAGAAAGGAATCTACTTATTTGATCGCCAAGCTTGCCTTCCACGCCAAGGAGAGTCCCGTCCGGACACGGGTGCAGTCTTCAGTCTTCGTATCTTCACAGCCCATCAGTCCGGCCCATGATTAACCGGCCGGATGCCTGAGGACCGCTTAGTCTAGGACTCCCTCAGTAGCCCCCGAACCAGTCTTCAATGAAGAAGTGTTCAGCGCGTAGATTATCTTCGACATTGCAAGGCAGGCTCCTCCACCAATGACTTCCAAGTAGCGTGTTCGGCCTTCCATTTAATGTTGTACCCCTCGGCTTCTATGTATCAACAACTTCAGTTTCCATGTGTCGAGCGAATGCGAGAGGTCAGGGTATTTTTGCACATAACACCCTGACCACATCAGAGAAAATCCTCAAAGGTTGCTAGGAAAGAACACTCCAACATGTCTAGCATTCCCAGCTCCTCCTCCCGTCCCTGCGGCCCCGAAAAAGGCGAATGGGAGAAGTGCTTGATACGTCTCCAACGTATCTATAATTTTTGATTGCTCCATGCTATATTATCTACTGTTTTGGACTATATTGGGCTTTATTTTCCACTTTTATATTATTTTTGGGACTAACCTATTAACCAGAGGCCCAGCCCAGAATTGTTGTTTTTGCCTCTTTCAGTGTTTCGGATAAACGGAATATCAAACGGAGTCCAAACGGAATAAAATCTTCGGGAACGTGATTTTCTCACAGAACGTGATCCAGGAGACTTGGACCCTCCTCCAAGGAACAAAAGAGGCGGTCACGAGGGTGGGGGCGCGCCCCCCCTAGGGCGCGCCCCTGCCTCTTGGGCCCCTCGTTGCTCCTCCGGCGTACTTCTTCCTCCTATATATACACATGTACCCCCAAACGATCAGAAGAGGAGCCAAAAACCTAATTCCACCGCCGCAACTTTCTGTATCCACGAGATCCCATCTTGGGGCCTATTCCGGAGCTCCGCCGGAAGAGGGCCGTCATCACGGAGGGCTTCTACATCATCATAGCCTCTCCGATGAAGTGTGAGTAGTTTACCTCAGACCTTCGGGTCCATAGTTAGTAGCTAGATGGCTTCTTCTCTCTCTTTGAATCTTAATACAAAGTTCTCCCCCTCTCTTGTGGAGATCTATTCGATGTAATCTTATTTTTGCGGTGTGTTTGTTGAGACCGGCGAATTGTGGGTTTAAGATCAAGTCTATCTATGAATAATATTTGAATCTTCTCTGAATTCTTTTATGTATGATTGGTTATCTTTGCAAGTCTGTTCGAATTATCCGTTTGGTTTGGCTAACTAGATTGGTAGTTCTTGCCATGGGAGAATTGCTTAGCTTTGGGTTCGATTTTGCGGTGTCCTTACCCAGTGACAGAAGGGGCAGCAAGGCACGTATTGTATTGTTGCCATCGAGGATAACAATATGGGGTTTATTTCATATTGCATGAATTTATCTCTCTACATCATGTCATCTTGCTTAAGGCGTTACTCTGTTTTTAACTTAATACTCTAGATGCATGCTGGATAACGGTCGATGAGTGGAGTAATAGTAGTAGATGCAGAATCGTTTCGATCTACTTGTCACGGACGTGATGCCTATATACATGATCATGCCTAGATATTCTCATAACTATGCTCAATTCTGTCAATTGCTCAACAGTAATTTGTTCACCCATCGTAGAATACTTGTGCTCTTGAGAGAAGCCACTAGTGAAACCTATGGCCCCCGGGTCTATTCTCATCATATCAATCTCTATCAGTTTAATCTTGCTTTGCTTTTTTACTTTGCCTTTACTTTTTACTTTGCATCTTTATACCAAAAATACCAAAAATATTATATCTATCATATCTCACTCTCATAAGTGACCGTGAAGGGCTTGACAACCCCTAATCGCGTTGGTTGCGAGTAGCTATCCCTTTGTGCAGGTACGAGGGACTTGAGCATGGGCTCCTACTGGATTGATACCTTGGTTCTCAAAAACTGAGGGAAATACTTACGCTACTCTACTGCGTCATCCCTTCCTCTTCGGGGAAAACCAACGCAAAAAGATTTCTGGGGTCGTTGCTGGGGAGTCTACGCAAAAATTCAACATACCAAGTACCCATCACAATCCCTATCTCTCGCATTACATTATTTGCCATTTGCCTCTCGTTTTCCTCTCCCCCCAATTCACCCTTGCCGTTTTATTCGCCCTCTCTCTCCCTATCCTCCCTCTCTATTTGCCTCTTTTTTCCTGTTTGCTTTTGTTTTCTCGTGTGCTAGATTGTTTGCTTGTCATCATGACTAGTCTCATATCTTCTCCGTTGTCCCCCGAGAGTGAAGTTCTAAATTTTAAACAAAGGGAGGGAGAAAATCTAAAAGATGCTTGGTATAGAATTTGCAATGCTCAAAATAGATCTACCAGAAAGCAATCTACCTTAGTTCTTCTCCGCAATTTTTATGTAGGTGTTAATCCTTGGTATAGATATATCCTCGATACCATTACCGGAGGGAACTTCTTGGGTAGCCATACTTTTGATTCTTATAATGCTATGCTAAATTTATTTGGCTCACCACCTCTTTTGGTTAATGGAACCACGTTAACTTTGGAGCATGTTACGCAAAGACTTGAAATTGTCGAAAATAAAGTTGCTACTGTTGAATCAATTGAAAATCTAGATAAAAACATCCATAATCAAATTACTCAATATGGATCTAAGGTAGGAATGACTTTGAAAAATATTAAGGAAAAAGAACCCATAGTTAATGAGAGAATGAACTTAGATTCTACTAGAATTGATAAACTTGAGGGTATCATTACAAACTTGGGAACCGCTTTTTATTCCGTAAAGAATACTCCAAGTCCTCCTACTAAAATAGCCAAGCTTATGTATGTTCCTAAAAATAAGGGTGAATCATCTAGTAAGGAAACTGCGGATCTTAAATCTATAAGTGTTCATCCCAATCTTTTTGCTATCATTAAGGAACCATTTATTACAAATGAATTTTTTGATCTTGTGCCTAAAAGTTTGATAATTAATAAAAATAAAGAAATTCCTAAAGATGGTAGATGCCTAATTGAAGAATTGCCTACCAAAGATGGCAATACTTAGATCTATCCTCGCTTTTATGCCTAGCTAGGGGCGTTAAACGATAGCGCTTGTTGGGAGGCAACCCAATTTTATTTTTATTCCTTGCCTTTTGCTCCTGTTTAGTAATAAATAAACCATTTAGCCTCTGTTTTGGTTGTGTTTTTTGTGTTTAATTAGTGTTTGTGCCAAGTAGAACCGTTGGGAAGACTTGGGGAAAGTCTTGTTGAACTTGCTGTAAAAAACAGAAACTTTAGCGCTCACAAGAACTGCTGTAATTTTATTTGAAAAGTGCTATTTAGTTAATTATTTTTGAAGATGATTAATAGATAAATTCCTCACGTCCAGCAATTTATTTTAGAATTTTTGGGGTTCCAGATCTTGCGCTAGCTACAGATTACTACAGACTGTTCTGTTTTTGACAGATTCTGTTTTTCATGTGTTGTTTGCTTATTTTGATGAATCTATGGCTAGTAAAATAGTTTATAATCCATAGGTAAGTTGGAATACAGTAGGTTTAACACCAATATAAATAAATAATGAGTTCATTACAGTACCTTGAAGTGGTCTTTTGTTTTCTTTCGCTAATGGAGCTCACGAGTTTTCTATTTTGAGTTTTGTGTTGTGAAGTTTTCAAGTTTTGGGTGAATTCTTTTGATGGATCATGGAACAAGGAGTGGCAAGAGCCTAAGCTTGGGTATGCCCATGGCACCCCCAAGATAATCCAAGGACAACAAAAAGTCAAAGCTTGGGGATGCCCCGGAAGGCATCCCCCCTTTCGTCCACTTCCATCGGTAATTTACTTGGAGCTATATTTTTATTCACCAACATGATATGTGTTTTGCTTGGAGCGTCTTGTATTATTTGTGTCTTTTTGTCTTAGTATACCACAATCATCCTTGCTGTACACACCTTTTGAGAGAGCCATACATGAATTAAAATTTGATAGAATACTCTATGTGCTTCACTTATATCTTTTGAGCTAAGTAGTTTTGCTCTATGTGCTTCACTTATATCTTTTGAGCGTTATAATTTTGCTCTATGTGCTTCACTTAGATCTTTTAGAGCACGGTGGTGGATTCGTTTTAAAGAAACTATTGATCTCTCATGCTTCACTTAAATTATTTTGAGAGTCTCTTAAATAGCATGGCAATTTGCTTAATAATAATATGCTTGGTATTCAAGATTTGTGAAACTTTTTTTGAGTGTGTTGAATGCTAAGAAAAGATTGAAGCTTGATAATTGTTTTGAGATATGGAGGTGATAATATTAAAGTCATGCTAGTTGAGTTGTTGTGAATTTAAAGAATACTTGTGTTAAAGTTTGTGATTCTCGTAGCATGCACGTATGGTGAACCGTTATGTGATGAAGTCGGAGCATGATTTGTTTATTGATTGTCTTCCTTATGAGTGGCGGTCAGGGATGAGCGATGGTATTTTCCTACCAATCTATCCCCCTAGGAGCATGCGCGTAATACTTTGCTTTGATAACTTCTAGATTTTTGTAATAAGTATATGAGTTCTTTATGACTAACGTTGAGTCCATGGATTATACGCACTCTCACCCTTCCACCTTTGCTAGCCTCTCTAATACCGCGCACCTTTCGCCGGTATTATACACCTACCATAACCTTCCTCAAAACAGCCACCATACCTACCTATTATGGCATTTCCATAGCCATTCCGAGATATATTGTCATGCAACTTTCCACCATCTAGTTCATCATAACACACTCCATCATTGTCATATTGCATATCCCGGTACACCGCCGGATGCATTCACATAGAGTCATATTTTGTTCTAAGTATCGAGTTGTAATTGTTGAGTTATAAGAAAAATAAAAGTGTGATGACCATCATTATTAGAGCATTGTCCCAGTGAGGAAAGAATGATGGAGACTATGATTCCCCCATAAGTCGGGATGAGACTCCGGACGAAAAATAAAATAAAAAAAGAGGCCAAAGAAGCCCAAGTAAAAAGAGGCCATAAAAAAGAAAAAGAAAAGGCCCAAATAAAAAAATGATGAGAGAAAAAGAGAGAAGGGACAATGTTACTATCCTTTTACCACACTTGTGCTTCAAAGTAGCACCATGATCTTCATAGTAGAGAGTCTCTCATGTTATCACTTTCATATACTAGTGGGAATTTTACATTATAGAACTTGGCTTGTATATTCCAATGATGGGCTTCCTCAAAAATTGCCCTAGGTCTTCGTGAGCAAGCAAGTTGGATGCACACCCACTTAGTTTCTTTTTGAGCTTTCATATACTTATAGCTCTAGTGCATCCGTTGCATGGCAATCCCTACTCACTCACATTGATATCTATTGATGGGTATCTCCATAGCCCATTGATACGCTTAGTTGATGTGAGACCATCTTCTCCTTTTTTGTCTTCTCCACAACCACCATTCTATTCCACCTATAGTGCTATATCCATGGCTCACGCTCATGTATTGCGTGAAGATTGAAAAAGTTTTGAAAAAGTTAGAGTATGAAACAATTGATTGGCTTGTCATCGGGGTTGTGCATGATTTAAATACTTTGTGTGGTGAAGATGGAGCATAGCCAGACTATATGATTTTGTAGGGATAACTTTCTTTGGCCATGTTATTTTGAGAAGTCATAATTGCTTTATTAGTATGCTTGAAGTATTATTATTTTTATGTCAATATAAACTTTTGTCTTGAATCTTTCTCATCTGAATATTCATT
Source organism: Triticum urartu (assembly GCF_056163025.1). NCBI lineage: Eukaryota > Viridiplantae > Streptophyta > Magnoliopsida > Poales > Poaceae > Triticum > Triticum urartu. Next base: position 209,504,019 of record NC_141873.1, on the reverse strand, counting down.
CCACAATTAAGAAGATTTGCATTGAAATTATGCCAAGTAGCACTCCGCATCAAAAATTCTCTTTTTATCATTTACCTACTCGAGGACGAGCAGGAATTAAGCTTGCGGATGCCTGATACGTCTCCAGCGTATCTATAATTTTGATTGCTCCATGCTATATTATCTACTGTTTTGGACTATATTGGGCTTTATTTTCCACTTTTATATTGGACTAACCTATTAACCGGAGCCCAGCCCAGAATTGCTGTTTTTTTGCCTATTTCAGTGTTTCGGATAAACAGAATATCAAACGGAGTCCAAACGGAATAAAATCTTTGGGAACGTGATTTTCTCACCGAACGTGATCCAGGAGACTTGGACCCTGCTCCAAGGAACAAAATAGGCGGTCACGAGGGTGGGGGGCACCCCCCTAGGGCGCGCCCCCTGCCTCGTGGGCCCCTCGTTGCTCCTCCGGCGTACTTCTTCCTCCCATATATACACACGTACCCCCAAACGATCAGAAGAGGAGCCAAAAACCTAATTCAACTGCCGCAACTTTTTGTATCCACGAGATCCCATCTTGGGGCCTGTTCTGGAGCTCCGCCGGAAGAGAGCCGTCATCACGGAGGGCTTCTACATCATCATAGCCTCTCCGATGAAGTGTGAGTAGTTTACCTCAGACCTTTGGGTCCATAGTTAGTAGCTAGATGGCTTCTTCTCTCTCTTTGAATCTCAATACAAAGTTCTCCCCCTCTCTTGTGAAGATCTATTCGATGTAATCTTATTTTTGCGATGTGTTTGTTGAGACCGGCGAATTGTGGGTTTGTGATCATGTCTATCTATGAATAATATTTGAATCTTCTCTGAATTATTTTATGTATGATTGGTTATCTTTGCAAGTCTCTTTGAATTATCCGTTTGGTTTGGCCAATTAGATTGGTAGTTCTTGCCATGGGAGAAGTGCTTAGCTTTGGGTTCGATCTTGCGGTGTCCTTACCCAGTGACAAAAGGGGCAGCAAGGCACGTATTGTATCGTTGCCATCGAGGATAACAAGATGGGGTTTATTTCATATTGCATGAATTTATCTCTCTACATCATGTCATCTTGCTTAAGGCGTTACTCTGTTTTTAACTTAATACTCTAGATGCATGCTGGATAGCGGTCGATGAGTGGAGTAATAGTAGTAGATGCAGAATTGTTTCGATCTACTTGTCACGGACGTGATGCCTATATACATGATCATGCCTAGATATTCTCATAACTATGCTCAATTCTTTCAATTGCTCAACAGTAATTTGTTCACCCACCGTAGAATACTTATGCTCTTGAGAGAAGCCACTAGTGAAACCTATGGCCCCCGGGTCTATTCTCATCATATCAATCTCTATCACTTTAATCTTGCTTTGCTTTTTTACTTTGCCTTTACTTTTTACCTTGCATATTTATACCAAAAATACCAAAAATATTATATCTATTAGATCTGACTCTCGTAAGTGACCGTGAAGGGCTTGACAACCCCTAATCACGTTGGTTGCGAGTAGCTATCGCTTTGCGCAGGTACGAGGGACTTGAGCATGGGCTCCTACTGGATTGATACCTTGGTTCTCAAAAACTGAGGGAAATACTTACGCTAGTCTGCTGCATCATCCCTTCCTCTTCGGGGAAAACCAACACAAGCTCAAGACGTAGCAGTGCTCCGTATCCCATCGTCAGTTGGTGAAGCTGCAAACGCAGGGGTTTCTCCCCCTGCGGATCTAGTCCCTATTCGAGCAGGGTTGGCCTCCTTCAATGGCAAAACCCAGGCGGAGGATTTCCCCAATCCATTCGTGGGGGAATGAGTGTGCTTCGTCCCCTATCTGCTAAGGGGCGTGGGACTTCCAATTCATCCATTCCTTCGAGGGCTTCTGGAATATTATGGCCTCCAGCTACACAACTTTACTCCAGCCTCCATCCTACACATTGTGGGTTACGTCGCTTAATGCGAACTATTCCTGGGTTGTGAGGCCCATTTTGAACTGTGGAGAAGGTTATTCTGCCTTGTCTCGCGTAACCGCGAGGGATCAATATTTGAAGTGGGCGGAGCCGATATATGGCGCATTGCCGAGACCAGATACCTATCTGGCACACCGAAGAAGGCTTCTGAAGAATGGACTTCTGAGTGGTTCTACATCGAGGATGTCGTACTTCCAGACCCAGTTCGGAGGGTTCTTCCTGAGTTCACAAGTGCTCCTTTAAAGAAACGCCACAGCTGGCGCCCTCGGGGCCTCGAGGAAGAAGATAGTGCGGAGGTTCGCCAACTCCTGAGCAAGATAAGGACGCTCGCCCAGTCCGGATACAAGATAGTCGAAGTAATGTCGACCTCCATAGTGCGGGGGATCCAGCCACTCCAATGCAGAGGATTTCCCATGTGGCACTATAATTGGGAAGATGACGCCTCCCGCTGCGGCAGGAAAGGTCCAGACACCCCTGCCGCCCTGGCCAAAATATTGGCCGAACTGTTCAAAGGGGAGGAAGAGGAGTTCTTGCGCATCAAGCACAGGGAAGGATACTCGATGCATAGTCCTCCTAGCTAGGTAAGCCCCCAACTCCTCTGCTCTACTCATTCTACTCCCTGAGCTATGTTCAACGAACATTAACCCATCCATTTAAAACAACACTCGCGAAAGACTTCTGAGGGGCTTTATAGCCCCGCCCCGTAGCCCGAGGGCCACAATCGGGACCTTGACCCCGGATCCGGAGAGGATCCAGATATATTCATGGTGCTCGAGAATGGGGTGTTTTACCAAACGAGCTATGACGACATAGAAGTGGCCATCATTGCTGATTATCCTGGTCTTCTCCCCGCTTCACACGTAAGTAATCCGGAGATATTTCATCCGAAAGAGTTTTCTCATACTGCCTCACCCATCGCACTGCCCTGTGCTCAAAAGGGGAGGCGTTCAGCGCGCCATGCTGCCCCAGGGGTATCTCCGAAGAGAGTGCCCCCCACGCCGGGCAAGCCTTCTAAGAGGAAGGCAAACGAAGATACGGCCAAGCCTTCATCAATGAGGTACGGATTTGCAAATATGCACCTTGGTAGTCACATCCAATTGTGACCTTTCTGTTTATCCTGTATCAGGAAAAAAGTGTGCCGGACTATATTCGGGGGTCCGGCCGGTCATACTTCCCACAGCCAGGATCCAGATACTGCCGTAAAGACGGGGGTTGATGCGGGGGTAACGCTGGACTGTCCTCCAGCCGAGGACTCGGATGATGTATCCGTCACCAACTTGGAAGTGGAGAGCGCCATGAATCATCGGCGCCGCAGGGCCATTTTACAAGACCCAGGCTTTTCAGAAGAGGCATTTATCACCTTCAGCTTGGCTGATGCATACATCCGAGCTGCTCGAGATGGGCTTAACAGAGCCACAAACCAACATTTAAAAGATGTGCGGGTAAGTTTACTTTGTCCGAATATGATAACCATATGCCAGTAGCCCCCGAGACTTGAAGCGGTTGGTAGAACTAATTTAAGTATCGTTGTATACCAGGTTCTTACGGAGAAGAACGACCTGCTAGTCCAAGAGCTAGAAAAGTGTCAGACGCAGCTAACTGCTGCCCGTGCCGAACTGGAGAAATCCAAGAAGGCGTCTCCTGGTAATGTTCCCCTCCGTCGAGAAAACATAATGGTATACCAATAATGCTAACATGGTTGCTCACCTCTTATTAGGATCACTAGATCAACTGCAAGAACAACTGAAAGCTTCCCAAGGCGGAGAACGAGAAGTCAAGAAACTGCTAGCCGCGGGCAAGCGTGTGCTCACAAAAGTCGTGATGGAGAAAAACAAGCGCCAGGATTCAAATACCCGATTGGGCGAGGAACTGAAGGATGTACGGGCCCAGCTAGCTGACTCTGTAAAGGAGAATAAAAGGCTGCGAGGCGGCATATTCGGTATATGGTTGAACTTACCTTGTAATAACTCAGAGGTGGAGAAGACTGACAGAGTTATGTCTACAGGTATGCTGACCGGTCGTCCCGAAGAGGAGATGTCCGGATTCTCGGGCGATCTGCTACAAGAGCTGTCGCTAGTGCACGAGCAGGCTCGACAGGCGATGTGAAGTGTTGCCAAGGCCTTATGGCCGTCCGCCTCCCCTCCAGGAAAGACGGAGGAGCTTATACAACTTTTCAAGGGAGCACGGCAGCGCTTTCGATTGTGGAAGATATCGGTTTGCCGGTAAGGTGTACGAGAAGCCTAGGCCATGGTGAAAACACAGTATACCAAGCTTAATCCGAATCATATGGCTCAGGTCGGACCTCTAGGGTCAGATGGAAAAGAAGTTCCAGTTAATTTGGTATATGACCAAGTAGAAATAGCCGCCAAGTATTCCCAGCAGGATTCTAAGCTAGACAGTCTGCTGGACGGTATAGAGGAGGAAATTTTTGAGTCCAAATGACTATGTACCTTTCTTGACGTATGTAACTCTAGCTGAATTGTAAAATGATTGTCATGGCAGACCTTTTCGCTTCGACCTCTGGATCCGAAGGTGCGGAGTGTTTCCGTATACCTGAGCGGTAAAATAGACCGGGGTATGCGTGGAAACCAGGCATAGGGTCATAGTTGCTTGAACAGACAAGTTGTATCCGGCTAGTTATGTTATATTAAATTATGTAAGAAACATCTTCCACAGAGAATAGTTCCGTTAAGGGTTCCTTTCCCTAGGTGTGCATGCATTTCATGTGCATGTCCGAACTGTGATTGAAAAAATCACAGTATAAGTAACTTCTGGGGGTTCACGATGGAGTGAATGTGGAAACATCTTTAATTCACCGACCGAATATTCCCTTAAGAACGCTAGCTTTCGGCTTCACCCAGTCTGAGGTACACGTCCGGATGACCTGGCAGTAACAATCACAGAGGTGCTCCCTTTATGCCCTGGCCGAATTAACGGGAACGTAGGGCACAAGCACAGGAGCTAGGCAACCCAGCTTGGCCAAAACTTAAGTCATATCGATGCATATAATGGCAAAGAAAAGGTACATATGGGAAAGGACACATATGTGGTGAGCGTAATGCTCGGAAAATAATAATAGCATGCTTCTGTCCAAGAAGCCCCCAGGTGTAATGGACGTACATATTTGAAGATGTATGCATCAGGGGTGTACGGTCTAGTCGCACGAAAGCTTTAAAGCTAAAGAGAAAAAACGAAAAGAGAGAAAAAATAATGGAAACAATAGGAAGAAGGAGACGAACACAGGGTTCGGCGCTAGGCATAGAATCGTCGGAGTCTGGCCGCGTTCCAGGGGTTCGGCTCTAAGTGATTGTCTGACGCATCACGCAAGCGGTACGCTCCTTCGGTGAGAACTTCGTCAATGATGAAGGGAGCATCCCACTTGGGTTTGAGTTTGTCCTTTTTCTTCTCCGGCAGGCGTAGAACGAGTTCGCCAACATTATAAGTCTTGGCCCGCACTTCTCTGCTTTGATACCTGCGAGCCTGCTGTTGATAAAATGCAGAACATGCTTTTGCGACATCACGCTCCTCCTCCAGGGCATCTAAGTTGTCCTGCCGATCAAGCTCGGCCTCTCTCTCTTCGTACATGCGCACTTGAGGCGAGTCATGAATAATGTCGCAGGGTAACACTGCCTCTGCGCCGTACACCATGAAGAAAGGTGTATATCCGGTAGTACGATTGGGCGTGGTCTGCAACCCCCAGAGTATGGAGTCGAGCTCCTCAACCCAGTGCTTGTCTGATTCTTTCAAAGACTGCACTAGTCTAGGCTTGATGCCGCTCATAATAAGACCATTGGCTTGTTCGACTTGACCGTTTGTTTATGGATGATAGATAGAGGTGTAATCGAGTTTGATGCCCAGATTAGCGCACCAGGTTTTCACCTCATGGGTTGTGAAATTGGAGCCGTTATTGGTAAAGATGTTGTGTGGAACGCCATAAAGGTGTACAACACCGGATATGAATTCTATCACCGGCCCGGACTCGGCCGTTTTAACTGGTTTGGCCTCTATCCACTTAGTGAATTTATCCACCATAACCAGCAGATATTTTTTCTTATGGCTTCCTCCTTTAAGGGTCCAACCATATCTAGTCCCCAGACCGCAAAAGACCAAGTGATGGGGATTGTTTGTAGGGCGGTGGGGGGCATATGGCTTTGGTTGGCGAAGAGTTGGCATGCGACGCAATGTTGGACAAGGTCCTATGCATCTGCTCGGGCCGTCGGCCAATAAAACCCTATACGAAAGGCCTTGCTAACAAGGGCCCGAGCTGCGGCATGGTGCCCGCCGAGACCGGCGTGAATCTCAGCCAGAAGTTGCCGCCCCTCCTCCTCCTCGAAGATACATCTTTGAAGGACTCCGGTAGCGCCTTTCTTATAGAGCTCTCCGTCGTGAACCTTGCAGGCCTTCGAACGTCGGACAATGCGGCGGGCCTCATTCTGATCCTCAAAAGGTTCCTTCCTATTAAGGTAGGACAGGAAGGGTTCGGTCCATGGGGCAATGTTTGCCATAATGAGATGGGCAGACGGTGTTATTTCGGTGGCTGAGCCTTCGATGATATCGGTGAGTTCGGAATCTGGGGTTGTGTTCGGATCCAGACTAGTGTTGCCGCTCTCCTCCTGCCACACCACGGATGGCTTAAAAAGCCTTTCTAGAAAGATATTGGGTGGGACAGGGTCGTGCTTGGCGCCGATATGAGCAAGAATGTCCGCCGCTTGATTACTTTCTTGGGCCACGTGATGGAACTCGAGCCCCTTGAACCGAGCCGACATTTTTAGGACGACATTACGATAAGCTGCCATATTTGGATCTTTTGCATCGAAGTCTCCATTTATTTGAGATATTGCAAGGTTTGAGTCCCCGCGCACTTCTAGGTGCTGTATGCCCATGGAGACAGCCATCCGGAGACCATGCAATAAGGCCTCGTATTCGGCTGCGTTGTTGGAGTCTGTGTATAGTATTTGGAGTATGTACTGAATGACGTCTCCAGTGGGGGACGTCAAAACGACACCCGCTCCTAGACCTACCAACATTTTGGAGCCATCGAAATACATAACCCAATTGGAATATGTGCCGTACTCTTTAGGGAGTTCGGCCTCTGTCCGTTCGGCGACGAAGTCAGACAGTACTTGGGATTTAATAGCTCGACGTGGTTTGTATGTAATATCAAATGGAAGGAGCTCAATGGCCCATTTGGCAATCCGGCCCGTGGCATCACGGTTGTTTATTATGTCATTGAGTGGTACTTCGGAAGCCACGATGATCGAACACTCCTGGAACTAGTGTCATAGCTTTCGGGATGCCATGAAGACCGCGCATGCTATCTTTTGATAATGGAGGCACCAGGATTTGCATGGTGTAAGGACAGAGGATACGTAGTATACTGGCTTCTGAAGCGGGAATTTGTGTCCGTCCTGTTCTCGTTCAACGATGAGCACGTCGCTCACCACTTGATGTGTTGCCAATATGTATAGCAACATGGGTTCGCCGATGTTTAGTGCGGCCAGGATTGGGTTGCTCGCTAGAAGGGTTTTTATTTATTCCAGTCCGGCTGTTGCCACGTCCGTCCACTCGAAGTGATCGGTTCGCCGTAGAAGGCGATAGAGTGGTAGTGCCTTTTCTCCCAATTTGGAGATAAAGCGGCTTAGAGTTGCCACGCAACCCGCGAGTTTTTGGACTTGTTTAAGGTCTGTTGGCGTAGCCAGTTGTGACAGAGCTCGGATTTTGGCTGGATTTGCTTTAATTCCTCTATTGGAAATGATGAAGCCCAGCAGCTTTCCTACGGGGATGCCAAAAAGACACTTTTCCGGATTGAGCTTAATGTCATATGCGCGGAGGTTGTCGAATGTGAGATGTAGGTCGTCTATTAGTGTTTCGACGTGCCTTGTCTTGATTACGACGTCATCCACATAGGCTTCAACTGTCTTTTCGATCTATTTCTCCAGGCATGTTTGGATCATGCGTTGGTAGGTGGTGCCGGCGTTCTTGAGCCCGAAGGGCATGGTGTTGAAGCAGAATGGCCCATATGGGGTGATGAACGTTGTTGCAGCTTGGTCGGACTCCTTCATTTTGATTTGATGGTATCCGGAATATTCGTCGAGGAAACACAGTGAGTCGTGTCCTGCGGTAGCATCAATGATTTGATCAATGCGGGGGAGGGGGAATGGATCCTTAGGGCAAGCCTTATTGAGGTCTTTAAAATCGACGCACAGGCGCCAAGATTTATCCTTCTTTGGTACCATCACTAGGTTTGCCAGCCAGTCCAGATGTTTTATTTCTCTAATGAATCCAGCCTCAATTAGCTTGGCTAGCTCCTCTCCCATGGCTTGACGTTTGGGTTTGGAAAAGCACCACAGTGTTTGTTTGACCGATTTGTATCCCTTTAATATGTTGAGGCTGTGTTCGGCCAGCTTGCGTGGGATTCCTGGCATGTCAGAAGGGTGCCAGGCGAATATATCCCAGTTTTCCCGAAGAAAATCCCGTAGCGCGGCATCGACCGTTGGGTCTAGCTGTGCCCCAATAGTTGCTGTCTTCTTGGGGTCTGTTGGATGGACCTAGAATTTGACTATTTCTTCTGTTGGCTTGAAGGAGGTGGATTTGGGGTGTTTGTCTAAGATCACATCGCCCCTGTCCACCGTGGAGCGCAGTGCGGTTAATTCTTCGGTCGCGAGGGCTTCAGATAATGCCTCAAGGGCCAGGGTTGTGGTTTTATTTTCGGCGCGGAGTGCTATGTCCGGATCACTGGCGAGAGTGATTATGCCATTGGGCCCGGGCATCTTAAGCTTCATGTACCCGTAATGAGGTACAGCTTGGAAGAGTGTAAATGCCTCTCGCCCCAAGAGAGTGTGATATCCACTATTGAAAGAGGCCACTTGGAAGGTTATTTCTTCGGACGGATAATTCTCCGGCGTGTCGAATACCACGTCGAGTGTTAGTTTTCCCGCACACCGTGCCTACCGACTGGGAGTGATTCGTCAAAAGTTCGTGCTGCTTTGCTCGATGCGGCTCCTGTCTATTTCCATTTTGTGGAGTGTATCTTCATAGATGAGGTTTAGTCCACTGCCGCCGTCCTTGAGAAGCTTGGTGAGCCGAAAGCCATCCATGATTGGAATGAGGACTAAGGCGGCTGGTGCTCAAACTGTCCTGTATTTTGGTTCGTCACCGGCATTAAAAGTTATGGCTGTGTCATTCCAAGGGTTTATTGCTGCTATTTGACAGACTTCGGCGAGTCCGCGGAGTTCCCGTTTGTGCCTATTGATTGAGGCAAATGTCTCGAAGGCCGTCAGTATTTTGGGGTCGTCATCTTCTAGGGGATGTTGTTCTGGGGTATTCTTGGTGAGGATATCCTCGCTGCTCTTGGCCACTTGCTGGAGTATCCAACATGCTCTAAGGCTATGTGTTGGTATGTTATCCAGTGTTGCGTGTATTTTGCATGGCCCATCGAGCCATCCTTCCAGAACGGTTCCACGCCTCGTATTGGACTTATATTTCTTTACTATTGGACCGGGCGTGTTACAAGGGTGCGCCCTTTTCGCCTGAATGAGGGGTTGAGTGGGGAACGATGGTTCCCAACGGGCTGCCTGAGTTTTCTAGGCGCTTTCCATTGCGTTGTACTTATGTATGATAGTTGCTAAGTCAGCAAACTGTAGTATGCGACGGCGGTTGATGGCATTGAGGATTCCTTCGTCCATGCATTTGTTGCGGAACGCTGAGATCGCTTCCTCGTCGCGGCAATCTTTAATCTTGTCTTTGACAAGAAGGAATCTGGCCTAGAAGTGGTGGACCATTTCTTGAGACTGCTATTGTATGCTCATGAGAGCGTTTATATTTGGGTGCGCGGTTTTAAATCTGAACCCTGACCCAATTTTGGATCCGGAGTCTGAAGGACTTCCGAACTTAACAGCTCGGGCTCCTGGATATCCACTGATATTTTAGTCCCGTCGTCCGATTCTATGTTCGGAGGGCAGGATGCATCTCCTCGCAGGTGGGTGTCTGGCTGTTCGAAGCCGGAGATCCGGACATAGTCCGTCCTTAGTATGGAGGAAGAGTTGTTGTCTCGCTCCTCGACTACCGCTATCTGGTGGGTGATCGGTGGAGATTTGATTTCTCTCTGATCGGGTTTAAGCCCAATTCGATTGTAGTCTATAGCGACCCCCAGGGCGGCGATGCGATCTAGGAGCTCGTTTAAAGACAAAAGCTCCACTGGATCCATCTGGTTGGAGTGTCGGAGTCGATACGAAGGGTATTTTCGATGACCCGGGAGGTCATCGTCGGCTTAACGACCGAACGGGCGGTCATGGTAAAGCCGCCCAGCCAAAGGGTTTGGCCTGGGGCCAGTGCTCCTCCGGAGGTGATATTGTCCTTGAGAACAAGGCGAGCCATCGATCCTGTCGTCGACGTCACAATGGAACTCTCAATGAAAGCACCAATGTAGGTGTCAAAACCGGCGGATCTCGGGTAGGGGGTCCCGAACTATGCGTCTAAGGTCTATGGTAACAGGAGACAGGGGACACGATGTTTACCCAGGTTTGGGCCCTCTCTATGGAGGTAATACCCTACTTCCTACTTGATTGATCTTGATGAATATGAGTATTACAAGAGTTGATCTACCACAAGATCGAGATGTCTAAACCCTAAAAGCCTAGCCTATATGACTATGGTAATGATTGTCCCCCCTCCGAACTAAGTCCTCCGGTTTATATAGACACCGGAAGGATCTAGGGTTACACAAGGTCGGTTACAAAGAAAGGAATCTACTTATTTGATCGCCAAGCCTACCTTCCACGCCAAGGAGAGTCCCATCTGGACACGGGTGCAGTCTTCGGTCTTCGTATCTTCACAGCCCATCAGTCTGGCCCATGATTAACCGGCTGGACGCCCGAGGACCCCTTAGTCCAGGACTCCCTCAGGGTCCACGAAGAAGCAACCTTGTCTATCCCACCATGGCCATCACCCACGAAGGACTTGCCTCACTTGGGTAGATCTTCACGAAGTAGGCGATCTCCTTGCCCTTACAAACTCCTTGGTTCAACTCCACAATCTTGACGGAGGCTCCCAAGTGACACCTAACCAATCTAGGAGACACCACTCTCCAAAAGGTAATAGATGGTGTGTTGATGATGAACTCCTTGCTTTTGTGCTTCAAATGATAGTCTCCCCAACACTCAACTCTCCCTCATAGATTTGGATTTGGTGGAGAGATGACTTGAGTGGAAAGCAACTTGGGGAAGGCTAGAGATCAAGATTCTTGTGGTTGGATTGGAATATCTTGGTCTCAACACATGAGTAGGTGGTTCTTTCTCAGAAAATGAATGCTGGAAGTGTAGGCACATTCTGATGGCTCTCTCCACAAATAGAGGATGGGTGGAGGGGTATATATAGCCTCCACACAAAAACTAGCCGTTACACACAATTCACCAAACTCGGTGGGACCGAATCAAGAAATTCGGTCAGACCGATATGGTTCAAAATGTGAATGTTAGAGTTTTCGGTGGGACCGATATGATCAACTCGGTGGGACCGATGTGCTAGGGTTAGGGTAAAACCTCAACTCAGTTTGACCGATTACACAAACTCGGTGGGACCGATTTTGGTAATAAGCAAAACAGAGAGTTGGTCAAGCAAACTCGGTGGGACCGATTGCATATCTCGGTGAGACCGAAATTATTGCAACAGGCAATAGAGAGTTTGCAAGCCCATATCAGTGAGACCGAGATCCCATCGGTGAGATCGAACTGATTAGGGTTTCTGGCAGTGGCTATGTCAAGTGAACTCGGTGGCGCCGGATAGACCAAATCGGTCGGGCCGAGTTTGACTTTTGGTTTGGGACATATGTGGAAATGAGAAAGTGGGTGAGGGTTTTGGAGCATATCACTAAGCATTTTGAGCAAGCAAGCCATTAAGCAACACTTCATCCCCTTTTAATAGTATTGGCTTTTCCTATGGACTCAATGTGATCTTGGACCACTAACATGAAAATGTAGAGTCTTGAGTTTTTGCCAATGCTTCGTCCTTAGCCTCTTGAAGGGGTTCCACATCCTCTTGTCCATGCCACTCCACTATTGAACTCATCTGAAATATACTAGATGAAAATATTAGTCAAACAGAGACATGTTGACATTAACTACCAAAATCACCCAGGGAGCACTTGTGCTTTCAATCTCCCCCTTTTTGGTATTTGATGACAACATACATCAAAGCTTTAGATAAAGATATGAAGAATAACAAGTAAAGCTTTGGAAGTACATGTAACATGCATAGGCTCCCCTACATGTATGCAATCATGTGAATATGAATATAAGAGCATGTGAATGCATAACCATGAGAGAGCAAGCAATGAGTTACATGTATGTTGGCTATATGCATCAGAGCAAATGGTGTAGATACAGGGAAAATACCTTCATGTTCATGAGTCCTTCTTGCAAACAATATGTACATCAACAAGAGATCATCATGCACATGAGTGTCATGCATATACTTACCTTGTGGTCTTGAGCTGGCTTTGGAAGAGATGAACTCTAACATCCCAAAATTCTAAATTTTGGAATGTTATATTAAATAAATATTTTTGATTGTTTGTTTGATTGTTGTGGGAATGATTGAGTGAAATTGAGTGCAATTTGAAACTTTTTGAAAGTTGAATGAGAGGGAATAAAAGGACTTTCCCAAAACTTTCATCTTTACTTTTGATCTCCAATGAATTCAAATTCATTTCATCACAAAACCCTAGAGTGAAGAAAATATGACTTCTTCCATTTAAAGAAAATGAAAATGGATTTGAATTCCATTTGGAAATATTTCAAATTCATAAACTTTATGCAACTCAATGATTTTCATGAGAGAAGATAAAATGACTTCTTCAAATCATATGAAATATGAGCTGGAAGCTTAAAATAATCAAATTTAAGGTCCCTTTGAAAGTATTTTGAAAACCATTTTCAATTTGGAGTTATTTGGTTTTTATTCAAATTATTTTTCTCCAAAAATAATATAAACGTAAATAAGGGTAAAATGATTCCCTTCAAAGGAAAATTAGGAGAAAATAAATTTGAAATCATTTTGGTATTTTAAAATGTTTTATATTGGGTTTTATTGCACAAGTAGCGCTGTTTGACTTTTCTATTTTTTTTAAGATTTTTGTTGCCTCTGAAAATATGTTCATGTTTTAGGATTTCTTTTTCTGAACATTTTGATATATTATATGTCTATATATCATTTTTATCCTTCTCTGTTTTCCTTCTTCTTTTGTCCTTGAAAAAAAACCTTGCTAACCTAACCTACCGTCGCAGCCCACTAGACCAGTAGGCCGGCCCATGGCCACCTCCCCATGGCCTCGCTCCCGAACCGCCTCCGCCCCCGTCGCCCGACCGCTTCGCACCCTCCCCGTTGCCACTGACGACCTGACCCCACATCGTCTCCCTCCTCCCGCAAGAAACGGGCAGCACCCTGCCGAAACACGGCCGCGCCGTCACGAGTCCGAGCCGCCCAAAACCATAGCGCGAGGCTGCCCCCTGCTCCAGGCACACGCCCCCTATATATACCCCCTTCCCCTCGATCGATTCTCTCCTAAATCCCCCTCCTAGCTTCCCTACCCATGCCGGAATTCCTCGCCGGAGTCCGGGTCTTCCACCGCCACCATTGATGCTCTGTAGCTCACTGCCGACCACCTCACCTCTTCCCAAGCTTACCACCACACGCTCTCGCTCCACCCGATCCCCCCGACTACGAATCGAAGCTCAAGGACCCCTGGAGCATTCGCTCCCTTCACTACCGAACACTGCCGCCGCCATCAGGCTCGCCTCGCTCCGTCCAGTCAACCCCGAGCTCATCGCCGTTGTCTTCCGCATCGCCTGGGCGTCTTCCCCGTCGCCGAGGATCACCGGAGGCCTCGCCCGCGTCGCCCCCGAGTCGCCATCGCCGTTGCCGACTTCACCGGAGCTCGCCTCGCCGCGGTGAGCCATTCCCCTCCCCCCGATCTAGTTTCAATGGCCCTTATTAGATTAGACGAATAGGTAGGTTTTTTACTAGATCGGCTTATTTACGGTTTAGATCAAATCCATTTAGCTGGCCGTTTTTTTCTTTACTAGCACGTGCGGTTTCGTTTAGTATCGGCCGAGCGTTTTATAGATCGGACCACACATCCTCTAGGCCCAATAGCAGCTCGACGCGTAGCACCTGTCCGATCAGTTTTTTAAGTTTATTTTCGTTTCTGTTTTAACAACAGAAAAGTTTCAATCTTAGATATTTAATATATTTTTGTGTGCTTATCCAAATTAAGTGATTCTTTTTGCAGTAGATTCAAAATTTTATGAAGTTTCTGTTTGTGCCATTAGTTTTCAAATTTAAGTAGTTTAAATATGGATTTGATAAATTTTTTCAAATCACTAATTTGGTCATATTTTGCGTTTTACAAAGTATTTTTGATTGATTCTTTTTTCTATGGTTTTGTTATCGTTTTTTTCTATCCAGTAGCATATAGTGATTTATTTTTCGTTTACATTAAATTAAATTTTTAGGCAAAATAGTACAGTATTAGTTCTAGTTTTGTTTTAGCCTTTTATAGTTTTATTTGTTTTTCAATTATTTCTTTTTGTCACTTTTGACAAATTTAGTTTTGTTTGTGTTATTTAATAGTAGACAATTTTATTTTAAAAATTATTTTCTTTAGTTTTGTATGAAAACTTGTATAGGTCATAATTAGAGTTTTATAAAAGATTTCTAATTGTTTCTTTTTGTTACTAAAATTTTATGAAAAATACTTTCTGTTAACTTGGTTGACTTACATTTTATTTTCTGTTAAAATTATTAGTTTAGTATTTTCTTTGTTGTTAAGTTTTAGTTAGGACAAAAATATTTTTGTAGTTAAGGCAAAAGGTTTTCCTAGTAGGTTCTTTATTGTTTCTCCTATTAGTTCTTTCGATGTGTTCTTTGTTCTGTATGGGGTTTCCTTATTGATTGTTTTTTATGGTTGTTAGAATTGCTTGATAGAATGCTTCCTTATGTGAATGTCATGTTTGTTTAATATAGATTAACATCGGAGTGACGGATAGTATCAAGTTATTTTCGAGAGCGTTGTTATCTTCATCAACTTACCAGGCAAGTTCAGTTTGACCATGCTTTCATACCTATGTTTTTATTGCATTTAATGGAATCTTTGCAACAATCCCTCCAGTAGTGATATTGAATCCTTGTAGTTGAGTAGTATGCATGAGGTAGGAAACCCATCTCCCTATTACCAAGCTCGGTACGTGATTTATTTTAATGATATGCTATAGTAGACGGGGTTGGTATGAGTGCTCGGGAGTGCTGTGAGAATGGAGGACTCTACATCAATGACAACAACTCCATGATGACATCTGCAAGGACTGCATCTTCAAGGCCTCAGGACTTCAAGACCTCAAGATTTCGAGACTCGAGACAGGAATTCAATATACTACTAGGTGAAGGACGGATTTGATGGGCACCCTGGAGCAACTAGTGGATGGCCGGGATACATGGAGAAGCGCCAAGACATTTTGCGGAAAGCTTCATCCAGACTCAAAGAGACAGAAGAATACTTCATGCCCGGAAGCTTACCTGTGCAACCGCAAGTCATTATGGGCTCTAGCTTGGTTGACCTTAGTTGTGACTCTGGCTGGGACGTCGCTAGCCGATGTAGAACTATGGTAGGATTGGCTGAGCACCGGAAAGTGGTCAGGGGAACTCTTCGGAAGACCATGTTATGGTCGTCTTGTTCTCAAACACCCTGAAGCGCGAGAATGTAAAAAGAGGGATCGAATCTTGCGGGTAAAGTGTACAAACCTCTACAGAGGGCTAAAACCTAATCGATTAGCCGTGTCCCCGGTTATGGACAATTTGATTATCTAGACTTGGATCTATCTCGGAACTCTCAAAACTGGACTGATAACTTAATTGTGGGCAACTTATGATGATTTGGGCTATGAGACATCGGTTGGCGGAACCATGTAATTATCGAAAACTCTGTAGTACAGACTCCTGATATTCCTTTGATGCAGGGAAAATAAAACCAGCTTTTACGCAAACAAAACTCAGATACAGAGCCACAAAGCCATATTGCATATAGAATAGTTTTATCATCCGCTTTCTCTTATTATGATCTTGCCGGTACATTCAATGTACTGACCTACACGGCTGCAACGTATCATGTTGCAGGATTTTTCTTCGACGAGTAAGAGTTATGTCATAGGGTTACAACCTACACTTAACCTGTCGATGGCATTGATGGGGCTCCACACCCGATTGATTGTTTCCGGTAAGACTTATGAGGTATATATATCAGTTTTACATTACTTATACATGTGATTGCACTTTGATATATACGTTGATGTACTGTGTGTGCCAGCATACTGATCCAAGGATGGCACAGATACACAAAGGCTTGATCGTCTGAGGTCGGGTCACTACAGAGATGGTATCAGAGCTAGGTTGACTGTAGGGCATGACCCTAGAAAGCCCCTAGTATAGGATATCTCCAAAACTTTATTTTCAAAAAGACTCTATCTTCTCATCTTTTCTGATTTTATCAAATAGTCCCTCTTACCTCAAATAGTTACAGTATTCCCTTTAGACCACTCTGAGGATCAACTGAAGCCACCTTGGGAATGACAAGATATCGGACAACCGATGACCTCTTTAGAGTAAAAGGATTTCACCGTGCGTTTGAAGAAAAGAAGCTACAACCGTTGAAGACCATGAAGACTCGAAGAAATTGAAGACTTGAAGAATTATTGTACCTTTAGAAGACCAAACCCCTGTTACAAACTTATGTTAGATGCGACGATTTGTGAGCTGTCATTTGTTTGATGTTTTTCCAACAGCCGCAAATAAAACCCGTTTTCAAAACTGTATTGTTTTGCATCGTGTGCTTCCCTCTCTATATCTTGTATCTCATCCCAAAACCCTTGGACCCGATAGATGATGAATGAAGATGGACTTTGTCGGTGGGAAACGACACCTATGGGGTCACTTAGATCCCTTCTACGGTTGGCGGGCGCGGGGTTGTGCAAAGAGCGGGTCTGGCGGTCAGCACACAAATCGTTTAGCCAGGTTCGGGCCGCGAAAACGCGTAAAACCCTAGTCCTTCTTTGATGTGTATTGAAGTGTTCTTGTGTTCTTGAACTAGCTGAAGTGGCTCTCTAGTACAAAAGATCTGAGTCCCTCTCTAGTACGCCTCGGGCCTCCTTTTATAGACAAAAAGGGGTTGCCACAGTGGCACAGAGGAGGTGGAAAGGTGTATAGGGGCTGAGTCTATCCCCTGGCATCACCGGACAAACACATTTAATGTGCTGCCGACGTGCCCCTCTTGCTTTATTGGGGACAGCAAAGAAGCTCGTCCCAGCTATCATCGCCTCGCCTGGCCCCAACGCGCGTCTAAGCTGACGAGGCATTGCAGCACCGTGTTGGCTGGCCGTTGGGCTGGCGCGGTGGTGGAGCCTTCATGAAGATCTGCATGCCACCACGCAGGTGCTTGCTGAGTTGGTGTAGAGGCCGCGTGCTGCCACGCAGATGCCTGCTCAGCTGGTCGAGCTGGCAGCTGTATGGGAGCGGCAGTGGAGTCTTCGCGGACGCGGGCACGGCTGCGGCCTCGCGGGCGTCCTCGGCAAGGGTCTTGCCGAGGGCCCGGCAAGTGTCTCACCGCGGCACCGCGGTCGTCCCCAACAAGGGTCTTGCCGGGGGTCTCGTGGACCTCCTCGGCAAGGATCTCGCCAAGGGTCGTCGTCTTCTGGTTTCCATCTGATCTTGTGTGTCTAAGATCTCTACAAAGATTTGCATGCCACCACAGAGGTGCCTCCCAAGCCTTGGTTCCAATATGGTGTGGGGACCCCTTGGGCTCAAGGGTGGTACGCTCTGTTGGCGTCAGGTCAGTTGCCCCGGCAAGGATCCTGCCGAGGCTGTGGAAGCCACCCCGGCAAG
This sequence comes from Triticum urartu, assembly GCF_056163025.1. Classification (NCBI taxonomy): domain Eukaryota; kingdom Viridiplantae; phylum Streptophyta; class Magnoliopsida; order Poales; family Poaceae; genus Triticum; species Triticum urartu. The sequence goes on along the minus strand of NC_141873.1, from coordinate 209,486,120 downwards.
AGTCTTGCCGGGGGAGTCCACCTCGCCCTCTTGCTCTCTTTGCGTCTCTTGTCTTGGCGTTGCTCCGGCATCCCTCCCTTGCCCTGCTTAGTGCGGCCGTGGGCGCGGCTCTGACTGCCCGTGCACAAGTTAAGGGATGCAAAAGGAGAGCCCCTACTTTTGTACACCGACAAGAGCCCCCGGGCCTGGGCCACACATAAGCGCGATGAATTGTTGGGTTAGGCCCAGGACGGTGCACGGGCATGTGTGGCTGATTTTTACTGCAGTAATTTCCCGTCCGCTGTGCTTCCCCACGACCCACGTTGAACGCGCGACATGGAGGGTCATGCATGATGCGGTGGTCGTGCGTGGGGTGGTTTCCGCATGCATGCATCACATCATGGTAAAGAGGCGGCTCATGCCTTCCCCGTAAAAAGGGGAAAGCATAGAGGCGCGGCTCATTTACTGAATGGGCTTGGGTCATGGTCTTCAAGGCGCCCGCGCCCCACGACCACGGGGTGGAGAATAGCCGCCTCATCTGTCCCTTCGGTTTCTGCTCGCCCACCACGTGTCCCTCGTGCTTTGAAGGTGGTAGGCGGTGGGCGCGGGCCTTGGATGGCAAGGCGGGGAAACGGGCCGCTGCTGATTGGGGCAGTGGGTCGGCCTCGATTCCCTGCGCCCCTGATGGTTGGATTGGTTGAGTGGGGCGGCCGAGTCCCGACCCCACCCCTTTATAAGAAGGGGGCGAGGGGGATGGCCTCCCACAATCTTTTGTCATCCCTCTCCTTCGACCTTGGCTCCACTCTTTCATCTGTCATGGTCAGAGGGGGCGCCGGTCCTTCGATGGTGGCGGCAAGGGTCTCTGCTCGACAACGCGTCCCTCCTTCTCAAGAGCCCGTGGTGGCGGAGCCGGCCACGAGAGGAAGGGGGAGGGGCGAGTCCGAGGCCAACGTGGCGCTCAGGGAAGAGGGGGACAGGGCGGCGCACCGGCCCTGCCTCCACCAGCGATGCCACCTTTGATGGAGGGCCACGTCGGGGACCAGCCTCGCGAGTTCTTCATCAGGCTGCGTCGGGCACCGCGTCGTCGCCTTCGCCTTCCCGCGCCATTCGCTCGGAAGATGGAGCTCGATCCGCCCCAGACCCTGAGGCTACACATGAGGGGCTGCGGGAACGGCGGCACATGGGTCGACGTCGACTTCCCCGCCCCTCAGGTCATTTATCTTCACCGCAGATGGAAGAGCTTCGCTCGCATTCATAGCCCGACGGTGGGGCTCGTTCTCTATTTCAAATTAATGGAGAATGACCTGCTCTCCATCAAGGTGTTTGGAGACTCTGGGACTCGCCTGAAGTGCTGCGTGGAGAGCTCCTCCGACGATGAAGACTCCCCCTCAAGCGGGAGTGATGAGGAGGACAACGACGACGAGAGCGTCGAGCGAGGGCACGTTGACCTCGTCTCCAACTGACTGCGTCGCCCCTCCCTTCGCCGTGCCCTTTGTCAAGGGCTTTCCTCGTAATGCTCTCCATCGGCGCGTTCCCCGTCCCTTCCTTTTTGCCTTTACCTGCCGCACCTGGGAGGAAAGGGGAAAGAACGGGGATCACGGGGCACTTATCTTTTCTAGTTTGTAAGCCTGCGGGCACTTGTTAGATTTCAAAATTTGTAATCCCCTTTCCCGTGTACCCATTCCGTAAGAATTGTACTTGTTTGCAACGTATGAATGAAAAGGAAGGGTGTTGCCGAGTTTTGTTTGCGCGTGGGCAAGGGCCTCACTGAGGAATGCGTCCGCATTATCTTAAGATAAACATGGTCTCCTGGCAACATGTCCTTGTCGTCCTCCTGCTCTATAGCCCGACTATGCTCACGCTCTTGGCGGAGGTAGCGGCCGAGTAGGATTAGGCCTTTTGCTCGCCCTTTTCCCATCGCACTACAACCAAATTCTGGCCCAAAGTAAAGTTTTCGGGCACGGAACGGAGGGGGCAAGATGGTACAAAAGCGAGCGAAGCCTTATACGTTCAAGGTTCACATGGGCACACAGAGTGGGGGAGAAAAACTTATCTGACGTTGCAGCCCCCGGCAACCTTGGCCTACCGCGGTTGGATCCTCGTGTCCGCAGCCCCCGGCAACCTTGGTTTGCCGGGGCCGGAGCGCCGGTCCGTTCTTTCTCCTCCCAATAGCTCAGCAGAAATGTCCATGTCCCACGAACCAAAAAGGATGGAAAGGAACAGAATGACGCACATTCGACCTCTATGCTAGGGGTTAGCCGCCGCTAAGCACTATCAACCCTAACCGAGGGAGAGACTCAACCTAGCATGCATGCTATAACTTAGGGCGCCAGCGCTTCATTTATTTATGCTTAGGGTCTGCGCCTGGCTTTGTACAAAGGGTTACATGCCTTGCCGGCAAGGCTTGTACAAACGGTGGTTTGCCGGGGGCCCCGGCAACCGCCTTATGGGTAGAACTTGCGAAGATGTTCGATGTTCCAGGAGTTTCTCACTGGAACGCCATCTTCGGTCTCCAGGCGGACTGCGCCAGGCCTGGTGACTCGTATTACCCGATAAGGGCCTTCCCACTTTGGCGTCAACTTGTTGGAGCTCTTGGACGACTGAACGTGCTGAAGAACAAGGTCACCTTCCTCAAAGCTTGGGGCATGAACCTTGCGGCTATGGTAGCGGCACATGGCTTGCTGGTAGCGCGCTGCTCGTACAGCCTCCCGAAGACAATCTTCCTCAAGGAGCGTCGTGTCATCTTGCCGCAACTGCTCTTGCTCAAGCTCATCATAAGCGAGCTCTCGAGGTGACCCGTACGTGAGTTCCGTGGGGAGAACTGCTTCTGCCCCGTAAATGAGGGAGAAGGTTGTCTGACCGGTGGATCGATTTGGCATCGTTCTGATTGACCAAAGAACCGGCGGCAATTCATCAATCCAGTGTCGTCCGCACCTGCGTAGCCTGTCAAAAGTCCTTGTCCGGAGGCCTCACAACACTTCAGCATTCGCCCTCTCAGCCTAGCCGTTTCTTCGTGGATGTGCAACAGAAGCAAAACAGACCTTGCTGCTGAGGTCCTGGATGTACTGCATGAAGGCGTGGCTCGTGAACTGGGTGCCGTTGTCGGTGATGATCCTGTTTGTCACACCGAAACGACAAACTAGCCCCTTGAAGAATTTGACGGCCGATTGTGCTGTCACCTTTCTCGCTGTCTCCACCTCCGGCCACTTTGTGAACTTGTCGATTGCAACGTACAAGTACTCAAAGCCCCCGACAACACGGGGAAAGGGGCCCAGTATGTCGAGCCCCAGACTGAGAATGGCCAGGAGAGAGGGATTGTTTGGAGCGCCTGAGCTGGTTGATGAAGCTTCTTTGAATGGAACTGGCAGGCTTCACACTTGGTTACTAGTGCCGTTGCATCCCGGAGGGCGGTGGGCTAGAAGAAACCTTGCCGGAATGCCTTGCCGGCAAGGGCCCTTGACCCTATGTGGGAGCCACATATGCCTCCGTGTATCTCTGCCAACAACTCCAGTCCTTCCTCCCGGGGAATGCACTTCAATTTCACACCGTTCTGTCTTTTCCTGTACAGGACGTCGTGGACGAACTGATACATGGCAGACAGACAGGCTACTTTCTCCGCCTCTTCCCGCTCCTCAGGAAGTTCCCCTGTTTGGAGGAATCGTACAGTATGTTGTGCCCATGCCAGAGCCTGAGGCTCGACGGTAAGGACTAAAGGCACTTCCTCTACCATGGGAGCAACCGTCTCTACAGCCAGGACTTGACGCCCCGCCGAAGTTGGTTACCCCACGGCTGGTTCAGCGCCCACGGAAACATCCTTGCCGATGGCTCATGGGAGCTCGGCGGGAAAGTACTTGCCGGGGCCTGATTTCCTTCACTTGTTCTGCTCTGTTCATGGTTCAACGGACAGTTGAGTCAGCCGAAGCACAAAAGTACCTAGTTCCACAGGTAGTTTTAAGGCAACGCGCTTCGACAGGTAGTCGGCGATGTCGTTCTCCACTCAGGGAACATGCTCCGCCTGTATACTGTCAAAGCGCTCCTCCAGCTTCCTCACCTCATCCACATATGCCTCCATCAATGGGCTTTGATAATCTTTGTTGACTTGCCTGACAATAAGCTGCGAATCACCCCTGACGATGAGCTTCTTGATCCCGAGGTCTGCCGCGATCCTGAGACTGGCAAGCAACCCCTCGTATTCAGCACTATTGTTTCTGGACATCTCCCTGGAAAGTGCATCTGGATTACATACTTGAGGTGCTCTCCGGTGGGTCCAACGAGCAGCACACCAGCACCGATGCAATGCAGCGAGAAAGCCCCGTAAAAGTACATAATCCAGTTGCGACTTGCCTCCTTGCCAGGGAGGGTGGTCTCCTGGATCTCTTCGTCTAGCGTCGAGGTCCACTCGGCAATGAACTCTGCCAAGACTCTGCTATGGATTGTCGAAGTACTTTCAAACTTCAAACCAAAGCTCGACAGCTCCACAACCCACTCCATAATCCTCCGGTTGCGTCTGGGTTATGCAATACCCGTTGCAATGGGAGGCGGGTGACGACGGTGATCTCGTGTGCCTGGAAGTAATGACGCAGCTTCCTTGAGGCCATAAGGATGCCGAAGAGCAATTTCTGCACATCGGAGTACCTTGACCTAGCTCCCTGCAAGAGGGAGATGACAAAGTAAACCGGGTGCTGCATCATTTTCTTCTTCGGCAGCACTTCGTCTGGTTGCGTAGGTCCTGCCCCACCAGCGTTGGACCCTGCCGGGGGCCTTGCGTCTTCATCAACCTCCCTCTGCGCCACTAGCGCGGCACCGACCACTTGGTTCGTTGCCGCCAGGTACAGTAGCAACGGTTCTTGGGGCTTGGGCGCAACCAGTATCGGTGTAGAGGAGAGGTATTTCTTCAAATCCTGCAGCGCTGCTTTGGCCTCTGGAGTCCATTCCATTGGGCCCGCCTTTTTCAAGATTTTGAAAAAGGGGAGGGAACGCTCAGCAGACCTGGAGATGAATCTGCTCATGGCGGCAACGCAACCGGTGAGCCGACGCACGTCCTTGATCAGCTTGGGTGCCCTAATATGCTCAATAGCCTTGATCTTGTCTGGATTTGCCTCGATCCCACACTGTGACACAAAGAACCCGAGAAGTTTGCCAGACGGAACGCCGAAGACACACTTCTCAGGGTTCAACTTGAGGTTGATCTTGCGCAGATTCACAAACGTCTCTTCTAGATCTTGTACAAGTGTTGCCGTGTCTTTGGTTTTGAACACTATGTCATCCATATAAGCTTCCATATTTCCATGTAGCTGGGGCTCAAAACCAATCTGGACCGCCCTTGCAAATGTCGAGCCAGCTGTCTTCAACCCGAAAGGCATCCGTAAAAAGCAATACGTGCCACATGGGGTGATGAACGCTGTCTTCTCTTCGTCTTCTTTTGCCATGAAGATTTGGTGGTACCCCGAGTAGGCGTCGAGGAATGATAGCACATCACACCTGGCCGTGGAGTCAACAATCTGGTCAATGCACGACAACGGGAAAGGGTCCTTGGGACAAGCCTTATTGATATATGTGTAGTCAATACACAGCCTCCACTTCCCATTCGCCTTGCGCACTACTACCGAATTGGCCAACCACATCGGATGGAGTACTCCTCTCACCAAACCCGCCGCTTCCAACTTCCTGATCTCTTTCGTGATGAACTCCTGCCATTCCAAAGCTTGCTTCCTGACCTTCTGCTTGACGAGTCGCGCATGAGGACAGACATCAAGATGGTGCTCAATCACCTCCCTGGGAACGCCGGGGATGTTGGATGCTTGCCACGCAAACACGTCGACATTCGCCCGCAGGAAGGTGATGAACGCGCTTTCCTATTTGCTATCCAGGGTGGAGCTTATGGTGAAAGCCCCTCCCATGCCATCCTCCTTGACAAACACCCTCTTGGTCTCTGGTGGCGCAGCTCTGGATTTCTTGCTCTTGCCGGTGGAGCTCTCTGGCACGTCCTCGACGGGAGCACAACACTCCGAAGAGGTGCGCTTGCCGGAGTGGGCGTGAGAGGTCTTGCCGGTCTTCTTCCCTGCTGGTGCTCCAGCGGCAGGAGCGAGTACCTTGGCGGCAGTCGCAGCAACTGCTTCCCAGTAGAGTTGGTCGGCGCAGATTAGTGCGTCCTTCTTGTTAGAAGGGACGATGATGATGGTCATCGGCCCCGGCATCTTCAGCGTGTTGTAGGCGTAGTGCGACGCTGCCATAAACTTGGCTAGTGCCGGGCGGCCAGAATTCCTTTGTAAGGCAAGGGGATCTCGGCTACATCGAAAACAATCCTCTCTGTCCTGTAGTTTAGCTCGCCTCCAAACGTTATGGGCAGTGTGACCTTACCCTTCGGCTGGCTCCTCCCCGGGATGACCCCTTGAAACGTGCCTGTCTCTTCGAGGTCTCCATCAGGAATTTGCAGCCTTTTGATCACAACGGGCAAGATCAAGTTCATACCGGCCCCGCTATCAACTAGCATCTTCATCACCTTGAGGTTGCGTATTGTTGGCGAGACCAACAACGGCAAACACCCGACCGCAGTCGTGCGGTCAGGGTGGTCCTCGGCGTCGAAAATGATAGGCGTGTTGGACCATTTCAGCGGCCTCTGAGCATCGAGGGATGGTTCCATTGCTGCAATCTCACGCACCCACTGCTTGAGTTGGCGGTGAGAAGTGTGCAACGAGGCGCCACCGTTGACGCACATGACCTCCGCAGCCTTCTGGAACTCCTGCTCGCCAGACTCGTCATCCTCGTCATGATCATCATCTTCTTGCTTCTTGTCGCGGCCCCGGGCGGGCCTTTCTTGCTGGTTATCCTTCCCGCGGCGGCCTCCTTGGCTGCCACGCTTCTTGCCAGACCCCTCGGCACCACCCTGGCCCTTCTCCTTGTCCCGCCTCTCATACTCGGCTTTTTTCTTCTCAGCAAGCAGCTCGACTTGCCGGCAATTCTGGAGGTCGTGGCCCTTGGTGTGGTGGATCTTGCAATATTGCTTGTCGGAGCCTCCTGGCTTGTCGGCGGCCGCCAAGGCCCGACAAGCGGCGCACCCGGCAACTTCCTTGCCGGGGTCGTCTGCCTTGGCCTTCTTGGCAGCGCTGGCGTCCTCGGATCTCTCGACGGCAAGCACCGTCTTGCCCTTGCGCTTCCTGTTGCGGCGCCGACCCTTTTTCGTCGGGGTGGCCGCGCCTTTGTCTGTGGAGTCGGTTTCCGCGCCGGTGTCCTCGCCGGGGTACTTCCTCCCCTCTTGCGCTCGAGCGCACCTATCGGCCAGAACATAAAGTTTGACCACGCCTTGACCTTGTTCATCGCCAGCTCTTCACGCATCTTGCGGTTGTGCACATTCTGATGGAATGCGTTGATCACGGCGGCGGTATGAATGTTTGGGATGTTGTATTGCACCCGACTGAACCTCTATATGTACTTGCGCAGGGTTTCACCTTCCTTCTGGGGGATGATATGCAAATCCCTTGCCTGGCCATGAGCTTGGTGGCCTTCGGTAAAGGCGTAATGAACACATGGCACAGGTCCGACCAAGAAGAAATGGAATCCACCGGCAAGTGCATCAGCCATGACATGACATTGGGTTTGAGTGCTAGCGGGAAGTAATTGGCAAGCACCTTGTCGTCCCGGGCCCCGGCAGCTTGCATCGCGATGGTGTAGATGCTGAGGAACTCTGACGGGTGGGTCTTGCCATTGTACTTCTCGCCAGCGTCTGGTTGAACAGGCAGCCGGAGGGCCACTGGAACTGCCGCAACTCACGGGTAAAGGCCGGGCAACCCACCTCATAGGGTAGGTTCGATGGTGGTTCGAGCGTCTTCACGGGATCACTCCCGAAGAACTTGGCGCTGATCGCGGTGGGTCCGTGGGTCGGACGACACTACGGAAATGTTATCACAAGCGCTGTCACGATGGGTCGACACCCGCGGTGGCTGGTATGGAGGAGGAGAGTGCACCGTGGCCGCAACGCTCCCGATCCTTCCACCACTGGCGTGCGGAGGCTCGACGGAGCGCCGGCCAGAGGGCCCTACCAGTCGTGGCTCTTCTCTGTTGGCAATGCCGACTAGGCTTCGGATGGTGGCTCTCCACTCATTGAGTTTCTCGGCAGCAGGAGGAAAATCGAGGAGCAACTGCGTGCGCCAAAGCTTCTGCTAGCATGGGTGGTGGCGAAAGCTGCGTGGACCGTGATGCGCTCCGACTTCTAACCACATTAGAAGGAGCTCTATCACGGCCCGGCGGCCGTACGCCGTTTTCGCCAGCACTTCGGTGCGTGTGCTGGCCTTCTACGTCTCGCGACTGATGCACAGGACTCTTCCCACGACGGTGCCCAGGGTCGCCAGTGTGGTCACGCTGCTCGTCGCGCACAACCTGAGAAGTGCGCATCGGGGGCGCCGGCGTAGGTGCCTCGGAAGTCACCGCGCCGCCCGTGGGTGGCACGACGCCGCCCCTAGAGGACCTCGCGCCGCCTGTGTGGGGCCTGGCTCCGTCTTTGGACTTGGTGGCGTGTGGCCCGTCGACTTGCGCACGAACGACGCCGCTCGCCAGGCTTTGGCTTCCAGAGCGGTGCAGGTGTTCGCGAGCCGCGCCTCGGCTTCCGTCCGCGACCGCCCCACCACTTGCCCGCACTGGTACGGGCCGTTCGGTCCCCGATGAGCCGATCGCCGTGATCGTCTTCTTCTTGGGAGCCATGGCGATGAAGAACTGCTGAACTAACTGCTAGACCGGATTCTCACAACTGCGCACCCCCTACCTGGCGCGCTAGAGACGTCGGTGGGAAATGACACCTATGGGCTCACTGGGATCCCTTCTACGGTTGGCAGGCGCGGGGTTGTGCGAAGAGTGGGTTTGGCGGTCAGCACACAAATCGTTTACCTAGGTTCGGGCCGCAGAAACGCGTAAAACCCTAGTCCTTCTTTGATGTGTATTGAGGTGTTCTTGTGTTCTTGAACTAGCTGAAGTGGCTCTCTAGTCCAAAAGATCCGAATCCCTCTCCATTACGCCTCGGGCCTCCTTTTATAGCCAACAAGGGGTTTCCATAGTGGCACACATGAGGTGGAAAGGTGTACAGGGGCTGAGTCTATCCCCTGGCATCGCCGGACAAACGCATTTAATGCGCTATTGACGTGCCCCTCTTGCTTTATTGGGGATGGCAAAGAAGCTCGTCCTAGCTGTCGTTGCCTCGCCTGGCTCCGACACGCGTCCAAGCTGACGAGGCGTTGTAGCGCCACGTTGGCTGGCCATTGGGCTGGCACGGTGGTGGAGCCTTCATGAAGATCTGCATGCCACCACACAGGTGCTTGCTGAGTTGGTGTAGAGGCCGCTTGCTGCCACGCAGATGCCTGCTCAGCTGGTCGAGCTGGCAGCTGTATGGGAGCAACGGTGGAGTCTTGGCGGATGCGGGCACGACTGTGGCCTCGCGGGCTTCCTCGGCAAGAGTCTTGCCGAGGGCCTGGCAAGGGTCTACGGCACCGCGGTCTTCCCCAGCAAGGGTCTTGCCGGGGGTCTCGTGGACCTCCTCAGCAAGGATCTCGCCAAGGGTCGTCGTCTTCTGGTTTCCATATGGTCTAGTGTGTCTATGATCTCTACAAAGATCTGCATGCCACCACGGAGGTGCCTCCCGAGCCTTGGTTCCAATATGGCGTGGGGACCCCTTGGTCTCAAGGGTGGTACGCTCTGTTGGCGTCAGGTAAGTTGCCCCGACAAGGATCCTACCGAGGCTGTGGAAGCCACCCCGGCAAGAGTCTTGCCGGGGGAGTCCACCTCGCCCTCTTGCTCTCTTTGCGTCTCTAGTCTTGGCGTTGCTCCGGCATCCCACCCCTGCCCTGCTTATTGCGGCCGTGGGCACGGCTCTGACTGCCCGTGCACAAGTTAAGGGGTGCAAAAGGGGAGCCCCTACTGTTGTACGCCGACAGATTTGTATTCTCTGGACCGAGGACCAGCTGGAGGAAGAGCTATGGATACAAAACATGGAGGATCAATTCAAGAAAATTTTGATTCCAAGGAAGTATGAGGTTCAATACGCTCTTTAGTGCTTTACAGAAAGTGCTGCAACCTGGTGGAAAATGCATCAAGCCATACAAGGATTTAATGGAGCAAGAAATTGGGAGGAATTCAAGAAGACTCTATTAAGATCGCGTATTATCTGGAAGCACTATGATAACCCGAAGAAGAAACCTTGTCCCTGCAAGATTTGCGGAGAAATAGGACACACACAGGAAGAACACAAGGATGGATGCCCTCATTGCGAGGAAAATCACCTAGCGGAAGAATGCCTGACTGGGCAAATTACTTGTTTCCTGTGTGAAGGAACTACACACTACCCGGCTCAATGTCAGATTTACCCCAAGGTACAAGAAGTTACGAAGCAACAGAAAGAAGCCCGCATGGAAAGTTTAGAAGAACCTGTGATGAAGGAAGTAGTTGAAGACCCTGAAGAAGGCCTAATCATATTTTTCTCCAACGCTTGCTATTCATGTGGAGCAGAAGGAAATTGTTCCCGGTATTGCACAAAGGAAAGAGAAGAGTATCCCGGAGACTTCCCGATAGCAGAAGTGAAGTTTGACCCTCAGGAAATAGAAGCTCTGATCATTACGAAGAAGTCTAGGAAGAGAAAGAGCATGTATCCCCAGAACAACCCAATTTCTATAGAAAAGGACCTGAGTCATATCACTTGCTACAGGTGCAAGGATTTAGGTCATTACGCTGGCAAATGCCCAACAAGGAAGCCAAGAACCCAAGGAACCAAGATAGACACCAGGAAGCCCCTGGATTTGTCTGATGTCATTTGTTTACGCAGCAAGGAAGTAGGGCATTTTGCCAGAGAATGTTCAGACTCGAGGAAAGCTTGAGCAGAGTAGTTGAGATCTTGATATTGGAACAAAGCATGTAATAGATGTGGAATACACTTATATTTTCATTTGGGATGTTGAGTTATGAAATGGGAATTGTAATAGTTCATGAAGTAATAAAAGCTGATATGTTTGGAATCTCATATGAGGTGTCATGAGTTTTTTGTTGATTGTGAGTACCTCTCTTGCTATCTCGCCTAGACGTAAACCATGAACCCATGGACAAGCTGACCCAAACCTTTTCCAGAAAAATAACCACATTACGCCCAAGGATGATACATGGGGATTCTAAGTACCCCTTCTATCTTACACCTGCAGATGACAACTCTTTATGAGTCTTTCCTCAAGGGCCCGGAAACGATCATGACCCTGACAAGTAATCATGATTACACAAAAATCCTGAAGGACATGGATGCATATACACCATCAGTAGACATTCCTTAGGAGGATACGAAAACCCGAGAATTGTGAAGAAACGTCAGATGTATTGTTCAGCTTGCAGAAACGACGGACTTACCCGAACCCAGTTCAAGGACACGAGAATTTCTGTAATACTTGTGAGGATGCCCAAGTGTTAGACTACGTGATTCACTGTCTGCGTATGTAGTAATGGTTCAAGTATAGGATGGATTGGACCCCATACCAAAGACTTTTATCATGAACTATCATATGTTGATGGAAAATCAGAGAGCCTTGAAAACCTTAGAAGAGTGTCGACATGATAAGCCAAAAACCATAGAATGGCAGGATAATGGAACCCTTTACAGGCAATCGTTGCCAACCATAGGATATATGGAGAGATTCAACCCAGACCTTTTTCCTGCAGGAGAAACCTATAATGGTTGACCACCATGAGATCTCGATAGTTGCTTAGTATTGGCGACAGAGCCGTCAGATAAGAAGAACTAGTCTTGGAAGAACCTCACTAGGACGAAAGGACACGTGTTTGAGGAAAAGGTGACGCCCCAACCAGAAGAGCCTCAGTGAAGGAGTTATCCCAGAGAATGTGAGAAGACCCACATCGTATGGGTCCTCAGTTTTGATGGAACCATAGCCCTGGTTTTAAGTATGGTAGCTCACTAGAGCATTCTGATCATTGGAATTGCTGGAAGACCCCCATACCCTAACCTTTTCTTGCTAGCCTCTTCGAATCTCGAGGATGAGATTAATTTTAAGTGTGTTAGGTTTGTAACATCCCCAAATTCTAAATTTTGCAATGTTATATTAAATAAATATTTTTGATTGTTTGTTTGATTGGTGTGGGAATGATTGAGTGAAATTGAGTGCAATTTGAAATCTTTTGAAAGTTGAATGAGAGGGAATAAAAGGACTTTCCGAAAACTTTCATATTTACTTTTGATCTCCAATGAATTCAAATTCATTTCATCACAAAACCCTAGAGTGAAGAAAATATGGCTTCTTCCATTTAAAGAAAATGAAAAGGGATTTGAAAATGATTTGAATTCCATTTGGAAATATTTCAAATTCAGAAACTTTATGCAACTCAATGATTTTCACGAGAGAAGATAAAATGACTTCTTCAAATCATATGAAATATGAGATGGAAGTTTAAAAGAATCAAATTTAAGGTCCCTTTGAAAGTATTTTGAAAACCATTTTCAATTTGGAGTTATTTGGTTTTTATTCAAATTATTTTTCTCCAAAAATAAAATAAATTTAAATAAGGGTAAAATGATTCCCTTCAATGGAAAATTAGGAGAAAATAAATTTGAAATCATTTTGGTATTTTAAAAATGTTTCATATTGGGTTTTATTGCACAAGTAGCGCTGTTTGACTTTTTTGTAGATTTTTGTTGCCTCTGAAAATATGTTCATGTTTTATGATTTCTTTTTTTAATATTTTCATATATTATATGTCTATATATCATTTTTATTCTTCTCCGATTTCCTTCTTCTCTTGTCCTCGAAAAAAAACCAAGCTAACCTAACCTAGTGTCGCAGCCCACTAGACCAGCAGGCCAGCCCATGGACACCTACCCACGGCCTCGCTCCCGAACTGCCTCCACCCCTGTCGCCCGACCGCTTCGCACCCTCCCCGTTCCCACTGACGACCCATCCCCACATCGTCTCCCTCCTCCCGCAAGAAACAGGTAGCACCCTGCCCAAACACGGCCGCGCTGTCGCAAGTCCGAGCCGCCCAAAACCCTAGCGCGAGGCTGCCCCCTACTCCAAGCACACACCCACTATATATACCCCTTCCCCTCGATCGTTTCCCCCCTAAAGCCCCCTCCTAGCTTCCCTACCCATGCTGGAATTCCTCGCTGGAGTACGGGTCTTCCGCCGCCGCCATTGATGCTCTGTAGCTCACCGCCGACCACCTCACCTCTTCCCAAGCTTACCACCACATGCCCTTGCTCCACCCGATCTCCGTGACTACGAGTCGAAGCTTAGGACCCCTGGAGCATTCGCTCCCTTCACCACTGAACACCGCTGCCACCGTCAAGCTCGCCTCGCTCCATCCAGTCAACCCCGAGCTCACCGTCGACCACCATCGTCATCGTCGTTGTCTTCCGCATTGCCTGGGTGTCTTCCCCGTCGTCGAAGACCACCGGAGGCCTCGCCTGTGTCGCCCCCGAGCCGCCGTCGCCGCCGCCGACCTCGTTGGAGCTCGCCTCGCTGCGGTGAGCCATTCCCCTCCATGCGATCTAGTTTCAAAGGCCCTGATTAGATTAGTTCGAATAGGTAGGTTTTTCTTACTAGATCGGTTTAACTTCGGTTTATTTACGGTTTACATCTAATCCGTTTAGCCGGCCGGTTTTTTTCTTTACTAGCACGTGCGGTTTCATTAAGTATCAGCCGAGCATTTTATAGGTCGGACCGCACATCCTCTAGGCCCAATAGCAGCCCGACGCGTAGCACCTGTCCGATCTGTTTTTTAAGTTTGTTTTCGGTTCTGTTTTAACAACAGAAAAGTTTCAATCTTAGATATTTAATATCTTTTATGTGCTTATCCAAATTAAGTAATTCTTTTTGCAGTAGATTCAAAATTTTATGAAGTTTGTGTTTGTGCCATTAGTTTTCAAATTTAAGTAGTTTAAATTTGGATTTGATAAGAAAATTAAAGTCACTAATTTGGTCATATTTTGAGGTTTACAAAGTATTTTTGATTGATTCTTTTTGCTATGGTTTTGTTATTGTTTTTTTCTATCCAGTAGCATATAGTGATTTATTTTTAGTTTATTTTAAATTAGAGTTTTAGGCAAAATAGTACTGTTTTAGTTCTAGTTTTGTTTTAGCCTTTTCTTTATAGTTTTATTTGTTTTTACATTATTTCCTTTTGTCACTTTTGACAAAATTAGTTTTGTTTCTGTTATTTAACAGTAGACAATTTTATTTTAAAAATTATTTTCTTTAGTTTTCTATGAAAACTTGTATAGGTCATAATTAGAGTTTTATAAAAGATTTTTAATTGTTTCTTTTTGCTACTAAAATTTTATGAAAAATACTTTCTGTTAACTTGGTTGATTTGCATTTTATTTTTTGTTAAAATTATTAGCTTAGTATTTTCTTTGTTGTTAAGTTTAACTTAGGACAAAACTATTTTTGTAGTTAAGGCAAAAGGTTTTCCTAGTAGGTTCTTTATATTTCCCCTATTAGTTCTTTCGATGTGTTCTTTGTTTTGTATTGGGTTTTCTTATTGATTTTTTATGATTGTTATAATTTCTTGCTAGAATGCTTGCTTATCTGAATGTCATGTTTGTTTATTATAGATTAACATCGAAGTGACGGATAGTATCAAGTTATTTTCGAGAGCGTTGTTATCTTTATCAACTTACCATGCAAGTTCACCTTGACCATGCTTTCATACCTATGTTTTTATTGCATTTAGTGGAATATTTGCAGCAATCCCTCCAGTAGTGATATTGAATCCTTGTAGTTGAGTAGTATGCATGAGTTAGGAAACCCATCTCCCAATTACAAAGCCCGGGACATGATTTATTTTAATGCTACGCTATAGTAGACGGGGTTGATATGAGTGCTCGGGAGTGGTGTGAGAATGGAGGACTCTATGTCAATGACAACAACTCCATGATGGCATCTGCAAGGACTACATCTTCAAGGCCTCAAGACTTCAAGACCTCAATATTTTGAGACTCGAGACAAGAATTCAATACACACTACTGGGTGAAGGACATATTTGATAGGCACCCTAGAGCAACCAGTGGATGGCCGGGATGCATGGAGAAGCGCCAAGACATCTTGTGGAAAGCTTCACCTAGACTCAAAGAGACGGAAGAATACTTCATGCCTGGAAGCTTACCTGTGCAACTGCAAGTCATTATGGGCTCTGGCTTGGTTGACCTTAGTTGTGACTCTGGCTGGGACGGTGCTACCAGATGTAAAACTACGGTAGGATTGGCTGAGCACCAGACAGTGGTCTGGGGAACTCTTCGGAAGACCATGTTTCGGTCGTCTTATTCTCAAACACCCAGATGTGCGAGAATGTAAAAAGAGGGATCGAATCTTGCGGGTAAAGTGTACAAACCTCCGCAGAGGGTTAAAAACTAATCAATTTGCCGTGTCCCCGGTTACAGACAATTTGAGCATCTGGACTTGGATCTATCTTGGAACTCTCAAAACTGGACTGATAACTTAATTGTGGATAACTTATGATGATTTGGGCTATGAGACATCGGTTGGCGGAACCATGTCATTATCGAAAACTCTATAGTATAGACTCCTGATATTCCTTTGATGCAGGGAAAATAAAACCAGCTTTTACGCAAACAAAACTCAGATACAGATCCACAAAGCCATATTTCATATAGAATAGTTTTATCATCCGCTTTCTCTTATCGTGATCTTGCCAGTACATTCAATGTACTGACCTACACAGCTGCAACATATCATGTTGCAGGATTTTTCTCTGACGAGTAAGAGTTATGTCATAGGGTTACGACCTACACTTAACCTGCCGATGGCATTGATGGAGCTCCACACCCAATTGATTGTTTCCGCTGAGACTTATGAGGTATATATCATTTTTACATTACTTACACATGTGATTGCACTTTGATATATATGTTGATGTATGGTGTGTGCCAGCATACTGATCCAGGGATGGCACAGATACACAGAGGCTTGACCGTCTGAGGTCGGGTCGCTACAGAGATGGTATCAGAGCTAGGTTGACTGTAGGACGTGACCCTAGAATGCCCCTACGATAGGATATCTCTAAAACTTTATTTTCAAAAAGACTATCTTCTCATCTTTTCTGATTTTATCAAATAGTCCCTCTTACCTCAAATAGTTACAGTATTCCCTTTTGACCACTCTGAGGATCAACTGAAGCCACCCTAAGAATGACAAGATATCGTACAGCCGATGACCTCTTCAGAGTAAAAGGATATCATCGTGCATTTGAAGAAAAGAAGCTACAGCCATTGACGACCCTGAAGACTCGAAGAAATTGAAGACTTGAAGAATTATTTGACCTTTAGAAGACCAAACACCTGTTATAAACTTACGTTAGACGTGACGATTTGTGAGCTGTCATTTGTTTGATGTTTTCTGACAACCGCAAATAAAACCCGTTTTCAAAACTATATTGTATGCATTGGGTGCTTCCCTCTCTATCTCTTGTATCTCATCCCAGAACCCTTGGACCCGATAGATGATGAATGAAGATGGACTTGTATTGTTTGGACCGAGGACCCAGCCGGAGGCAGAGCTATGGATACAAAACATGTACGATCAATTCAGGAAAATTTTGATTCCAAGGAAGTATGAGGTTCAATACGCTCTTCAGTGCTTTACAAAAAGTGCTGCAACCTGGTGGAAAATGCATCAAGCCATACAAGGATTTAATGGGGAAGAACTTGGGAGGAATTCAAGAAGACTCTATTGAGATCTCGTATTATCTGGAAGCACTATGATAACCCGAAGAAGAAACCTTGTGCGTGCAAGATTTGCGGAGAAATAGGACACACACAAGAAGAACACAAGGATGGATGCCCTCATTGCAAGGAAAATCACCCAGCGGAAGAATGCCTGACTGGGCAAATTACTTCTTTCCTGTGTGAAGGAACTACACACTACCCGGGTCAATGTCAGATTTACCCCAAGGTATAAGAAGGTATGAAGCAGCATAAAGAAGCCCGTAGGGAAAGTTTAGAAGAATCTGTGATGAAGGAAGTTGTTGAATACCCTGAAGAAGGCCTAATCAGATTTTTCTCCAACGCTTGCTATTCATGTGGAGAAGAAGTACATTGTTCCTAGTATTGCACAAAGGAAAGAGAAGAGTATCCCAGAGACTTCCCGATAGCAGAAGTGAAGTTTGACCCTCGGGAAATAGAAGCTCTGATCATTACGACGAAGTCCAGGAAGAGAAAGAGCATGTATCCCAGAACAACCCAATTTCTGCAGAAAAGGACCTGAGTCATATCACTTGCTACAGGTGCAAGGATTTAGGTCATTACGCTAGCAAATGCCCAGCAAGAAAGCGAAGAACCCAAGGAACCAAGATAGACACCAGGAATCCCCTGGATTTGTCTAATGTCATTTGTTTATGCAGCAAGGAAGTAGGGCATATTGCCAGAGAATGTTCAGACCCGAGGAAAGCTTGAGCAGAGTAGTTGAGATCTTGATATTGGAATAAAGCATGTAATAGATGTGGACTACACTTTTATTTTCATTGGGGATGTTGAGTTATGCACTGGGAATTGTAATAGTTCATGAAGTAATAAAAGTTGATATGTTTGGAATCTCATATGAGGTGTCATGAGTTGTTTGTTGATTGTGAGTACCTCTCTCGCTATCTCGCCTAGACGTAAACCTTGAACCCATGGACAAGGTGACCCAAACCTTTCCCGAAAAAATTACCACATTTCACCCAAGGATGATGTAACACCCTCGATGCGACTATAGCTCCCACGTGTCGAGGCACGACTTAGAGACATAATCGCATTGAAGGCATATGTCGCAAGTTAGGAAATCTTCACAACATCCCATGTAATAATAATAAAAGGGGAGATAACATAGTTGGCTTACACTCGCCACGTCAATCAAGTACATTAATAACATTACATCATCCAAACACTCATGGCCCGACTACGGCGCCAAAATAAAAGAGAACCCAACATGCGACAATGGTCCCGATCACCCCCAACTGGGCACCACTACTGATCGTCGGGAAAGGAAACGTAGTATCGTTGAGAGTCTTCGTCGAACTCCCACTTGAGCTCACACGCGTCTCCTGGAGCGGAATCATCAGGCCCTGCATCTGGTGTAATAGTAATCTGTGAGCCACAGGGACTCAGCAATCTCGCACCCTCGTGATCAAGACTATTTAAGCTTATAGGTATGGCAAGGTAAAATATGAGATGCATGACAACGACAACAACACACGGAGACAAGACCCGAACCCGAGGAAATAAATATAACTTAACGCCGGAAACGGCAAGAGTTGGAGTACAAACAGGGAAAGTTACATCCGGGGTGTTAAAGATGATACATGGGGATTCTGAGTACCCCTTCTATCTTACACCTGTAGATGACAACTCTTTATGAGTCTTTCCTCAAGGGCCCGGAAATGATCATGACCCTGACAAGTAATCATGATTGCCCAACAATCCAGAAGGACATGATGAAGCATATCCACCTTGAAGGAGATGCAGTCTACAAAGGCTACCCCTTCACGGAAAATGGAGAGGAACTTTGGTATGTGGAGGTACACCTTCACCGTGAGAAAGGAGTTTGCCCAAATACTATGGGGCAGTACTTCTTCATATCACGGGTACCACGAGCAACTTTCTTCGACGCTGTTCGTGAAGCTGCCATTGAAGCCATACGTCAGACCGGAGAAATACTTGAAGCAAGACTCTGTCATACTTAGGAATACCTGAGAGAAGTGCATGCAGAGATGATGGAGGTGAAGCTCAAGGCCACAATGATGAAATAGAAGATTGAAGATTTCAAGGAACACTACACATAATTCCAGTGTGACTGAAGCGTCCAAGGAAGACCAATGCATAAAGATGAAATTAGTGCTTGACCATACCAAATCATGTGGTTGGCAGCATTTGTAATAGAGTACTTTTACAGTTGGAGTTTTGATATTTGGTTAAGTATTTAAGGAAGGATTTGATATGAAAAAATATGTTTTACGGATGATTCAATACATGTTATCTTAATGGTGATATTTTTCCGTGTGAACATTGGACCGATGGAAATAAAAATATATTCCACAAAATTGAGTTTAGACAATATAAGGTTGAGTTTTGATGATTACGTCAAGAGTATGAAGGGATGAAGTAATAGTGGAATGTAAGGATGTATAATGCAAGAATATGGAATAATAGTAACTCAAATGATGAGCTAAAGCTATGCAAGTATTTTAGTAGACCCATAACCCACAGGCCCACGAAATTAATAAGGATCAAGAACTCCCGGGAAGAAGAAATATTGAAAGAAGCTATTATTCCATCAGCAGACATTCCTTAGGAGGATACGAAAACCCGAGAATTGTGAAGAAACGTTAGATGTCTTGTTCAGCTTGCAGAAACAATGGATTTACCTGAACCCAGTTCAAGAACAAGAGAATTTCTGCAATTCTTGTGACGATGCCCAAGTGTTAGACTATGTGATTCACTATCTGTGTATGTAGTAATGGTTCAAGTACGGGATGGACTGGCCCCCATACCGGAGAATTTTATCATGAACTATCATACGTTGATGGAAAATCAGAGAGCCTTGAAAACCTTAGAAGAGTGTCAACATGATAAGCCAAAAAACCATAGAATGGCAGGATAATGGAACACTTCACAGACAATCGTTGCCAACCGTATGATATACGGGGAGATTCAACCCATACCCTTTTTCCTGCAGGAGAAACCTGTAATGGTTGACCACCATGAGATCTCGATAGTTGCTTAGTATTGGCGATAGAGCCGTCAGATAAGAAGACCCAGTCTTGGAACAACCTCACTAGGACGAAAGGACACGTGTTTGAGGAAAAGGTTATGCCCCAACCAGAAGAGCCTCAGTGAAGGAGTTATCCCAGAGAATGTGAGAAGACCCGCATCGTCTGGGTACATCAGTTTTGTCGGAACCATAACCCTCTTTTAAGTGTGGTAGCACACTAGACCATTCCGATCAATGGAATTGCTCGAAGACCCCCATACCCTAATCTTTTCTTGCTAGCCTCTTCGAATCTCGAGGACGAGATTCATTTTAAGTGTGGTAGGTTTGTAACATCTCAAATTCTAAATTTTACAATGTTATTTTAAATAAATATTTTTGATTGTTTGTTTGATTGTCGTGGGCATGATTGAGTGAAATTGAGTGCAATTTGAAACTTTTTGAAAGTTGAATGAGAGGGAATGAAAGGACTTTCCAAAAACTTTCATATTTACTTTTGATCTCCAATGAATTCAAATTCATTTCATCACAAAACCCTAGAGTGAAGAAAATATGGCTTCTTCCCTTTAAAGAAAATGAAAAGGGATTTGAAAATTATTTGAATTCCATTTGGAAATATTTCAAATTCAAAAACTTTATGCAACTCAATGATTTTCACGAGAGAAGATAAAATGACTTCTTGAAATCATATGAAATATGAGCTGAAAGTTTAAAAGAATCAAATTTAAGGTCCCTTTGAAAGTATTTTGAAAACCATTTTCAATTTGGAGTTATTTGGTTTTTATTCAAATTATTTTTCTCCAAAAATAAAATCAATGTAAATAAGGGTAAAATGATTCTCTTCAATGGAAAATTAGGAGAAAATAAATTTGAAATCATTTTGGTATTTTAAAAATGTTTTGTATTGGGTTTTATTGCACAAGTAGCGCTGTTTGACTTTTCTGATTTTTTTGTAGATTTTTGTTGCCTCTGAAAATATGTTTATATTTTAGGATTTATTTTTCTGAACATTTTGATACATTATATGTCTATATATCATTTTTATTCTTCACTGTTTTACTTATTCTTTTGTCCTCGTAAAAAACCCTAGCTAACCTAACCTAGCGTCGCATCCCATTAGACCAGCAGGCCGGCCCATGGCCACCTCCCCATGGCCTCGCTCCCGAACCGCCTCCACCCCTGCCGCCCGACCGCTTCGACCCTCCCCGTTGTCACTGACGACCCGGCCCCACATCGTCTCCCTCCTCCCACAAGAAACGGGAAGCACCCCGCCCAAACACGGCCGCGCTGTCGCGAGTTCGAGCCGCCCAAAACCCTAGTGCGAGGTTGCCCCGTCCTCCAAGCACACACCCCCTATATATACCCCCCCCCTCGATTGATTCCCCCCTAAAGCCCCCTCCTAGCTTCCCTACCCGCGCCGGAATTCCTCACTGGAGTCTGGGTCTTCCACCGCTGCCATTGATGCTCTGTAGCTCACCGCGGACACCTCACCTCTTCCCAAGCTTACCACCGCATGCCCTCGCTCCACCCGATCTCCGCAACTACGAGTCCAAGCTTAAGGACCCCTGGAGCATTCGCTCCCTTCACCATCGAATACCGTCGGCGCCATCAAGCTCGCCTCGCTCCGTCCAGTCAACCCCGAGCTCACCGTCGACCACCATCGTCATTGTCGTTGTCTTCCGCATCGCCTGGGTGTCTTCCCCGTCGCCGAGGACCACTGGAGGCCTCGCCTGTGTCGTCCCCGAGCCACCGTCGCCACCGACGACCTCGCCGGAGCTCGCCTCGCTGCGGTGAGCCATTCCCCTCCTTGCGTTCTAGTTTCAGTGGCCCTGATTAGATTATATCGAATAGGTAGGTTTTTTTACTAGATTGGTTTAACTTCGATTTATTTATGGTTTAGATCTAATCTATTCAGCCGACAGTTTTTTTTCTTTACTAGCACGTGCGGTTTCGTTAAGTATCAGCCAAGCATTTTATAGATCGGACTGCACATCCTCTAGGCCCAATAGCAGCCCGACGCGTAGCACCTGTCCGATCTGTTTTTTAAATTTACTTTCGTTTTTGTTTTAACAATAGAAAAGTTTCAATCTTAGATATTTAATATCTTTTTGTGTGTTTATCCAAATTAAGTGATTGTTTTTGTAGTAGATTCAAAATTTTATGAAGTTTCTGTCTGTGCCATTAGTTTTCAAATTTAAGTAGTTTAAATTTGAATTTGATAAAAAAAATTCAAATCATTAATTTGGTCATATTTTGAGGTTTACAAAGTATTTTTGATTGATTCTTTTTGCTATGGTTTTGTTATTTTTTTCTATCCAGTAGCATATAGTGATTTATTTTTAGTTTATTTTAAATTAGAGTTTTAGGCAAAATAGTATTGTTTTAGTTCTAGTTTCGTTTTAGCCTTTCCTTTATAGTTTTATTTGTTTTTAAATTATTTCCTTTTGTCACTTTTGACAAATTTAGTTTTGTTTATGTTATTTAACAGTAGACAATTTTATTTTAAAAATTATTTTCTTTGGATTTGTATGAAAACTTGTATAGGTCATAATTAGAGTTTTATAAAAGATTTTTAATTGTTTCTTTTTTATACTAAAATTTTATGAAAAATACTTTCTGTCAAATTGGTTTATTTACATTTTATTTTCTGTTAAAATTATTAGTTTAGTATTTTATTTGTTGTTAAGTTTTACTTAGGACAAAACTTTTTTTGTAGTTAAGGCAAAATGTTTTCCTAGTAGGTTCTTTATAGTTTCCCCTATTAGTTCTTTCGATGTGTTCTTTGTTTTGTATTGGGTTTTCTTATCGATTGTTTTTTTATGATTGTTAGAATTGCTTGCTAGAATGCTTGCTTATGTGAATGTCATGTTTGTTTATTATAGATTAACAACGGAGTGACGGATAGTATCAAGTTATTTTCAAGAGCGTTGTTATCTTCATCACCTTACCAGGCAAGTTCACTTTGATCATTCTTTCATACCTATGTTTTTATTGCATTTAGTGGAATCTTTGCAACAATCCCTCCAGTAGTGATATTGAATCCTTGTAGTTGAGTAGTATGCAGTAGGTAGGAAACCAATCTTCCTATTACCAAGCCCATGATGTGATTTGTTTTAATGCTACGCTATAGTAGACGGGGTTGGCATGAGTGCTCGGGAGTGGTGTGAGAATGGAGGACTCTATGTCAATGACGACAACTCCATGATGGCATTTGCAAGGACTGCATCTTCAAGGCCTCAAGACTTCAAGACCTCAAGATTTCGAGACTCAAGACAAGAATTCAATACACACTACTGGATGAAGGACGGATTTGATGGGCACCCTAGAGCAACCAGTGGATGGCCGGGATGCATGGAGAAGTGCCATGACATCTTGCGAAAAGCTTCACCCAGACACAAAGAGACAGAAGAATACTTCATGCCCGGAAGCTTACCTGTGCAAACGCAAGTCATTATGGGCTCTGGATTGGTTGACCTTAGTTGTGACTCTGGCTGGGACGTCGCCAGCCGATGTAGAACTACGGTAGGATTGGCTGAGCACCGGACAGTGGTCAGGGGAACTCGTCGGAAGACAATGTCTCGGTCGTCTTGTTCTCAAACACCCTGAAGTGCGAGAATGTAAAAAGAGGGATCGAATCTTGCGGGTAAAGTGTACAAACCTCTGTAGAGGGTTAAAACCTAATCAATTAGCCGTGTCCCCAGTTATGGACAATTTGAGCATCGGGACTTGGATCTATCTTGGAACTCTCAAAACTGGACTGATAAGTTAATTGTGGGCAACTTATGATGATTTGGGCTATGAGACATCGATTGGCGGAACCATGTCATTATCGAAAACTCTATAGTACAGACTCCTGATTTTCCTTTGATGTAGGGAAAATAAAACCAGCTTTTACGCAAACAAAACTCAGATACAAAGCCACTAAGCCATATTGCATATAGAATAGTTTTATCATCCGCTTTCTCTTATTATGATCTTGCTGGTACATTCAATGTACTGACCTACATGGCTGCAACGTATCATGTTGCAGGATTTTTCTCCGACGAGTAAGAGTTATGTCATAGGGTTACGACCTACACTCAACCCCGATGGCGTTGATGGGGCTCCACACCCGATTGATTGTTTCCGCTGAGACTTATGAGGTATATATCAGTTTTACATTACTTATACATGTGATTTCACTTTGATATATACGTTGATGTACTGTTTGTGCCAGCATACTGATCTAGGGATGGCACAGATACACAGAGGCTTGACCGTATGAGGTCGGGTCGCTACAGAGATGGTATCAGAGCTAGGTTGACTATAGGACATGACCATAGAAAGCCCCTAGGATAGGATATCTCTAAAACTTTATTTTCAAAAAGACTCTATCTTGTCATCTTTCCGATTTTATCAAATAGTCCCTCTTACCTCAAATAGTTACAGTATTCCCTTTCAACCACTATGAGGATCAACTGAAGCCACCCTGAGAATGACGAGATATCGGACAACCGATGACCTCTTCAGAGTAAAAGGATTTCACCGTGCATTTGAAGAAAAGAAGCTACAAACGTTGAAGACCCTGAAGACTCGAAGAAATTGAAGACTTGAAGAATTATTTGACCTTTAGAAGACCAAACCCCTGTTATAAACTTACGGTAGATGCGATGATTTGTGAGTTGTCATTTGTTTGATGTTTTTCCGACAGCCGCAAATAAAACCCGTTTTCAAAACTATATTGTTTGCGTTGGGTGCTTCCCTCTCTATCTCTTGTATCCCATCCCAAAACCGTTGGACCCGATAGATGATGAATGAAGATGGACTTGTATTCTCTGGACCGAGGACCCAGCCGAAGGCAAAGCTATGGATAAAAAATGTACGATCAATTCAGGAAAATTTTGATTCCTGGGAAGTATGAGGTTCAATACGCTCTTCAGTGCTTTACAGAAAGTGCTGCAACCTAGTGGAAAATGCATCAAGCCATACAAGGATTTAATGGGGAAGAACTTGGGAGGAATTCAAGAAGACTCTATTGAGATCCCGTATTATCTGGAAGCACTATGATAACCCGAAGAAGAAACCTTGTGCCTGCAAGATTTGCGGAGAAATAGGGCACACACAGGAATAACACAAGGATGGATGCCCTCATTGCGCGGAAAATCACGCAATGGAAGAATGCCTGACTGGGCAAATTACTTGTTTCTTGTGTGAAGGAACTACACACTACCTGGATCAATGTCAGATTTACCCCAAGGTACAAGAAGTTACGAAGCAGCAGAAAGAAGCTCGCAGGGAAAGTTTAGAAGAACCTGTGATGAAGGAAGTTGTTGAAGACCCTGAAGAAGGCCTAAACAGATTTTTCTCCAACGCTTGATATTCATGTGGAGCAGAAGGACATTATTCCCAGTATTGCACAAAGGAAAGAGAAGAGTATCCCGAAGACTTCCCGATAGCAGAAGTGAAGTTTGATCCTCAGGAAATAGAAGCTCTGATCATTACGAAGAAGTCCAGGAAGAGAAAGAGCATGTATGCCCAAAACAACCCAATTTCTACAGAAAAGGACCTGAGTCATATCACTTGCTACAGGTGCAAGGATTTAGGTCATTACGCTAGCAAATGCCCAGCAAGGAAGCCAAGAACCCAAGGAACCAAGATAGACACCAGGAAGCCCCTGGATTTGTCTGATGTCATTTGTTTACGCAGCAAGTAGGGAATTTTGCCAGAGAATGTTCAGACTCGAGGAAAGCTTGAGCAGAGTAGTTGAGATCTTGATATTGGAATAAAGCATGTAATAGATGTGGAATACACTTCTATTTTCATTGGGGATGTTGAGTTATGAAATGGGAATTGTAATAGTTCATGAAGTAATAAAAGTTGATATGTTTGGAATCTCATATGAGGTGTCATGAGTTGTTTGTTGATTGTGAGTACCTCTCTCGCTATCTCGCCTAGACGTAAACCTTGAACCCATGGACAAGCTGATCCAAACTTTTCCCGGAAAAATAACCACATTTCACCCAAGGATGATACCTGGGGATTCTGAGTACCCCTTCTATCTTACACCTGCAGATGACAACTCTTTATGAGTCTTTCCTCAAGGGCCCGGAAACGACCATGACCCTGACAAGTAATCATGATTACCAAAAAATCCAGAAGGACATGATGAAGCATATACACCTTGAAGGAGATGCACTCTACAAAGGCTACTCCTTCATGGAAAATGGAGTGGAACTTTGGTATGTGGAGGTACACCTTCACCGTGAGAAAGGAGTTTGCCCACAGACTATGGGGCAGTACTTCTTCATCTCACGGGTACCACGAGCAACTTTCTTCGACACTGTTCGTGCAGCTGCCATGGAAGCCATACGTCATACTGGAGAAATACTTGAAGCAAGACTCCGTCATACTCAGGAATACCCGAGGGAAGTACATACAGAGATGATGGAGATGAAGCTCAAGGCCACTATGATGAAACAGAAGATTGAAGATTTCAAGGAACACTCCACACAATTCTAGTGTGACTGAAGCTTCCAAGGAAGACCAATGAATAAAGATGAAATTAGTGCTTGACCATACCAAATCATGTGGTTGGCAGCATTTGTAATAGAGTACTTTTGCAGTTGGAGTTTTGATATTTGGTTAAGGATTTAGTGAAGGATTTGATATGAAAATAATATGTTTTACAGATAATCCAATACATTTTATCTTAATGGTGATATTTTTCCGTGTGAACATTGGACCAATGGAAAGAAAAATAAATTCCACAAAATTGAGTTTAGATAATATAAGGTTGAGTTTTTATGATTACCTCAAGAGTATGAAGGGATGAAGTAATATTGGAATTTAAGGAGGTATAATGCAAGAATATGGGACAATAGTAACTCAAATGATGAGTTAAAGCTATGCAAGTATTGTAGTGGACCCATAACCCACAAGCCCAGGAAATTAATAAGGATCAAGAACTCCCGGGAAGAAGAAATATTGGAAGAAGCTATTATTCCATCTGCAGACGTTCCTTAGGAGGATACGAAAACCCGAGAATTGTGAAGAAACGTTAGATGTCTTGTTCAGCTTGCAGAAACAATGGATTTACCCGAACCCATTTCAAGGACAAGATAATTTCTGCAATGCTTGTGAGGATGCCCAAGTGTTAGACTACGTGATTCACTGTTTGCGTATGTAGTAATGGTTCAAGTACGGGATGGATTACCCCCTCTGCTGGAGACTTTTATCATGAACTATCATATGTTGACGGAAAATCAGAGAGCCTTGAAAACCTTAGAAGAGTGTCGACATGATAAGCCAAAAACCATAGAATGGCAGGATAATGGAACCTGTCGGGGGTTTGGTGCGACATATGCCAACGGATGGCTTATCATGGTGGGGGCGAGTACAACGTCGCCGGTGCCTATAAACGGGATGAGGCGAAGACATGCACGCCAGCGAATCTTACCCAGCTTCAGGGCTCTCCGGGGAGATAATACCCCTACTGCTGCTCTGCGGGGTCTCCGCATGATCACTATGGCCCAGTGTTTACACAGTTGCTCCTTGAGTTGTTTCTTAGAGGTAGGAGAGGGCAAGGCTAGCTCTCTCCTTCTATCTGGTATGGTCTAGAGCTACTGGGTTCCAACCCTTTGCATGGGTGCCCTGGGGGGTTTATATAGGCCTACCCCCCAGGGGTACAATGGTAATTCGTCTGGGCGCGGGCCCAGCCATCAATGCCTTTGGCTTCCGATTTCTCCGCCGACTGCTGGGCCTGCCGATTGGCGGGCCCCGCCGACTGGTCTGGTACGGAGCCGATAGGCCGCGTCCGCCACGGGCGGGTCTTGCCGGCTGCTGATTACTGTAGCCGTGCTTCTGATGACGCGGGCTTGGTCATGGGGTCGTGGCAACAGTCCCGCCGCCTAGCGGGCGATCACTATTGCCACTCCCCATCACATCTTGATTAATGGTGCATGGGGCCCGGGGGAGGGCTCGGCTGACTCCCCGGGCCGACTCCTGACGGATCCGACTGGCGGTCCTCTCGCCGTCTCCTAGGGTCTCACTGACTGGTGGGACCTGCTGCTTCCGGGCCGTTCAGACAAGCTGTCGTGGGCGCAGGACTCGGTACTGTGGTGCTGATGTCAGGGCCGGCAGGGCAACAGTGCCACGCCGTACGGAGATCTTCTCGAGTACGGCGTGTTGTGGCCATGCCTGTCCTTGGTAAGGGGCGGGAGTGGGCTTCACTATAGCCACGCCCCTGCCCCGTCCCCTTCGATGAGGTCATGTGTTTGTTGGAGTCGCCGACCGACTCCCCAAAGCCGGCTTCTCTGGAAGTCGTCCCTGGGACTCAGCCGTGAGCGGGCAGTCGGCCGCCCTGCCGTCGACTCCTCAGGAGGCGGCTCTTCGCCCTGGGGTCTTGAGGGGCGCAGCCTGCCCCGATGTCTTGAAAGGTTATGGGACTCGGGTTGGCCTACCCGTGGCCCATTACTCCGACAGTAGTCCCCGAAGCTGGTGAGGCGCCGCGGGCGATCGGCCGAGAAGCCTCAGTAGTTTCTCTTTCCGGGTGCTCAACACATGGTCTTTGATTGACTTCTGCCGGGCCGTCTAGAAGGAGTCGGACTTGCCCAACTCGGACTCACTCAATTCCGACTTGCTCAGTATTTCGAACGTCGCGGCGGGATTTTAAGTGGCGTGCTAGCTAAGCCTCCAGGCCGCCGCCCGTTCTTGGCCTGTCACACGAGGGCACGTGGCCAGGCCATCCTGCCAGCCTACACGTGCGACGGGACAGGCCCATAGGCGGGGCCTACCACTACCACGCCTCGGCGCCCGAGCGGATCCGCTGCGGCCCCGGTGGACGGTTGGGATTCCTGTGGAGTTACTGCACGCAGTAACTTTACGTGGATCGTGGGGGTCGTGGGGTTGTGGGCGCAGTAAATCCCCACGTCCGCCCCTCGGCTTCGCAGCCCACGGGGCTATAAGTAGGGGGAAGAGGGGGGCACGCGTGCCCCTCCTTCCCACTACTCCCCGTTCTCTTCCTCCTTGCTGCTCCTCGCTCTCCTCCTACTTGCTGCTCCTCGCTCCGCCGCACGCCCAAGCCCGGCGAACGCTGCGGTGACAGCTCGCGATGAGTTCTTCCTCCGCTGCCGCGCCTCCCCCAGTGCGCTCCGGCACCTGGGACGGTTCCGAAGTTCATGAAGACCACATTGAGTTCCTCCGCCGGACCCGTCGGCTTCCTGGCGAGGATCGCGTGCAGGTGCGTCTTTGCGCCGGAGGGGGAGATTTCCCCCGCACCGCAGGAGGGCGAGCAAGTCATTTTCCACTCGCACTGCCTGCGCGGGCTGGGGCTACCGGGGAGCAGTTTTTTCCGGTCCTTCCTGGAGTTCTACGGTCTCCAGCCGCACCACCTCACCCCCAACGCAGTGGTGCTGCTGTCCGCCTTCGTGGCCCTGTGCGAAGGCTTCCTCGGAGTCCTCCCCACCCTCGAGCTCTGGGGGGAGTTCTTCTTCTCCAAGCTCGGCACCCAGGCCGCGGGCGTGCCGGCTCAGTGTGGCGCCTTCATCGTCGTGCGAAGGTCGGGGGCCGACAATCCCTTCCCCTCCATCTCACTGATAAAGTTGGTGAAGATGTGGCAGAGATCCTACTTCTAAGTCAGGAACGTCGCCATAAGGGGCGACTGGGTCAACCTGCCGGCTTTCGAAGCCGGCCCGCCGGCTAGGAGACTGCCCAACTGGTCGTACCGGGCCAGGTCGCTGACGCCTGTGGGAGCCGGCGCCATCATGCGACTCTGAGTGCTGACGCAGTTGGAGGGTCTGACTGGTCCGGACCTGTTGGCCGCCTTCGTTTCGCACTGAGTTCTCCCACTCCAAGGCCGCCCTCACATGATATGCCAGATGAGCGGGCACCGCGACCCGAGTCAGATGTGCACCAAGGACATGCCTCACGAAGAGGTGGCCTTCATGGTGAACTACCTCTCAGACAGCAGGCTCCTGGAGGACTGGTGATTCGGCAAGGAGCCGTACTCCCGCGCCAACCCCCCGCCCGTGGTGAGTCGCCTTTCTTTTCTTTCTTTAGATTGTCTTCTTCTTGTCGAGTTTTGTTTTGACCAGTCGGCTTTGGTTAGAATCCCCTTCTTCACCCACCAGCCGGCACCTTGGGGCCGGCCCGTGAGTTCCTTGCCGACCGGGCGGAGAGCGACGTCGATGACCCCAATCTGGGGGCGGCGGCTCTGGAAGACGACGCCGAGGGAGGAGGGGGGACAGCAGGCGACTTCAGGCCTTTGGCTACCTTCGCCGACTAGCCTGAAGACAACACCGAGGGAGAAGTCGCCCCTCGCCATCAGCCCGGAGCCAGCCAGCCTAACGCGGGCTCTTTTGCGGCGCCGGGCGCTCCAAGCGGCGGGAAGAAGCGCAAGGTCGTGCTGACCTTGTTCGGCAGTCGGCCGAAGAAGCCCAAGGGCTCGGCTGCGGCGACCCGGCGGGACGAGGCAGCCGCGAAGGCCATCCGCTTCCGTAAGGAAGTGAAGAAGCCGTCGTTGGTCTCCGCGTAAGTATTCTGTCTTCAAAGTTTTTTACTCTTTCTTCATGATTTGTCTGAGTCTCTGCTTGCCCCTCTTGCTTCAGGGCTCCCCTCTCTCTTGAGCGGGTCGCCGCCGCCTCCGTCATGGGGTCAGCGGAGACGTCTACCACCACTCGGCGGATTGACCCCGCTGCTGACCTCCGGGAGGCGATGGAGCGGAATGCGCAGGAGAAGCGCAACAAAGAAGAGGCCCTCCACCTGGAGAAGGCAGAGGCCGACAGGCTGAAGGCCTCCGCTAAGAAAAAACTAGCGGAGGCCGAAGCCGCCGCCGCGGCGAAGCAGCAGGCTGAGGAAGCCGCACGCCGCCAGTCGGTAGTGCTCATCACCCTGTTGAACTCTGCACTGCCGCCTCCGGAGTTCACGGGGCCAACTGGAGAAGCCGGCGGGGAGAACCCCGTCGAGGAGAGGGAAGGCGGTGACCCCTCTACTCTAGACGCGAACGTTTCGCCGCCGCCTCCGCCGCCGTCTGAAGGCGCGCAAGGCGAGCAGCCGGCGGACCCTCCGGTGCCGCCGACCGAAGACGAGGCCGTGGCGAGGCTACTCCTCCAAGTCGGCTCGCCAACGCGCCGTCGTCTGGAGAAGACGACTTCGGCACCCCGCCCCTGGAAGCCAGCACCGCCAGCTCGGCGGCCCTAGACGCCGAAGCGACGAGCGCCGCACCTATTGGGTGGGTGCGAGGAGGCGGCATAGGGCCGCTGAACCGGGCGCTCCTGGACGTCCACGCGAAGCTCCGTGCTGAGGGCGACGCTCTCCAGAGTTGCACTAACGCGTTCCTAGCGTCGCGGGCAGCCGTCCGTGTATGTTTTTTTCCTTTGGTCTTTGTTTTCTTGTTCCTCTCTGTGGGGGCACGCCAGCGCACCCACTGGGTGTAGTCCCCAAGTTTCGGGCCGGCTGCTGAGCAGGCGGCCCGGAACTCCAATTGATGAACTTCTGGGTACTAACTTTGTCTGAAATGCTTGTCGCAGGATTACCACAACCTCCATGTCACTGCCTTCAACCATAACGTTGAAGAGCTGGGCAAGCGGACCGCCGACTTGGCGGAGAGCCGGAGTAAGTCCTTTTTTCTTCTCTGCGGGGGCGCGCTAGCGCACCCGCGGGCTGTAGTCCCCGAGATTCGAGCTGACTGCTGAGCAGTCGGGCCAGATCTCCCCGGCGACCTACTTTATTAACGACTGTTATCTTTCTTCCTTTTCTTCAGGAGCCAACGCTGCTCTTCAACAGCAGCTGAGCGAAGCCAACTCCGCCCTGTGTGCCAAAGGGGAGGAGTGCAGCAGGCTCGCCACAGAGCGCGATCTGCTGGTCACTCAGTTGGCAGAGCAGAAGGAGCTGCTTGTGAAGTCGCAGAGGGAGGTGGAGGAGACGGAAACCGCCCTCTTGGCCGAGTTCGCGAGCGAGCGCTCCTCCTGGTCTGACAAGGAGGCGCTGCTGTCCTCCGGCTTCCACGAGATTGAAGACATCATTGATGGTGAGTCTCTTTATTTTCTTTCTTCGAGCTGCCGATTTAAATCGTGCCGACTCCTGGTTTTTGACTAGCTTCCTCGTTTCTTCGCGTCTTTGCAGACTTCTTCCCTGGGCAGTCGCAGGCCGCCATCCAAGCCATCGAGGCCGACCGTGAAAGTCGGAGGGCGGGGGGCGCAGAGATCACCGCCGATGCCCCCCGAACTCTTGACGAGCACATCCTGAGCATCGAGGCTCGCCTCCGGCTGGCTCACCGGATGTTGCGCCGGCTTCAGCGCGTCGGTGCCCAGGCGATTGCCGCCCTTTGGCCGGATATGCAGGCTCCGCGCACCCCCAGCCTGACGGCCAACTGGCTGGAGGTCGCGGCTGGTCGTCTTGAGGCCTAGAAGGGCTCTTCGGCCCGGGCTGGAGCACGCCGGGCCTTGGAGTTCGTCAAGGCGTGGTACCCGGGGCTGGATCTAGACCGGTTGGCCACGCTTCGGTCGGAGGCCCAGCCGGAGCTGGCGGCTACAGAAGATGCCCTCGTCAAACGTGCTGTGCCGATCGCCGAGTACACTGACACCAGCATCTTCGTCCCCAAGCGGTCTTAAGACGGCAAGGAGGTACCGCCGGAGTGGTTTGGGATGAACCCAGACTACGACGAAGATTCGGCGGAGGTGATTGGCTCCAGCGTCGAGGAGGAGGACGAGGCGGAGGATGGAGGCGAGGCGGAGGCACCAGAAGATGGAGCAGACGACCAGCATCAGCCCGACCGCGGCTCCAGCAACGAGCCGCGTGTGACCGAGTCGACTGCCGCCGGAGGTGATCAGGCCGAGACTAGCCAGCCGGCTGCCCCGACGCGTGACGTTGGTGCCTCCTCCGACCCTTCGAATCCGTCTGCCACCTCCTAAGCTGGCGCTGTATCTTTTATTTTATCTGCTTCAGTAGTCTTTGAAGAACTTGTTAATTCACACAATTCCACCCGCCGGGTCTATTTTGAACCTCTACTCGACAATTTGGCCAAGGGCCTATGTTATGTAAATATATATATCTATCTTTTCTTGCTCATTGTTCTTCTGGCTTTTTTCCTTTGCCGCTTTCTCTTTTTTGCCTGCCTTGCCAATCGGACAACCGCTCTGCGGACTGTTGCTGGATCAAGTGCTAGGCTACTTTGGGAAAGCAAGTACTTAGCCGATTTCAAGATTTTTTTTGAGCAAGTTGGATAGGAAGCAGCAGTTCGACTATCCGAGAGTCGGTTTGCGAGAAAGGCTGGAAGCCGTCTTGAGATATGTTTTATGCTTTGAGTCCTTAGCCATTTTTCATGCGAATGCCCATTCTACCTTACTGCTGCCCACCGTACAGTCGCTCTGCGAGCTGCGGCTTCTGACAGGAGACGGTTTGGGCGTTTACACACTACTTGTCCGATTGTAGGAAGCATTTCATAGTGCAAGGCGGCACGTCCCCGGCCGATTTGTCGAGCCCGGTGCCAAACGGCATAAAAAGGAGTAACATACTTGCAGTCATAATTTTTATCATACAGACAAAAGAGGGCAGTCCCCGAGCTCGCCTCGGGGGGCCCGAAGTCTTGGTTCTTTAATACAAAAGGTAGCGTGGTACATACTGCATCAGCTGTAAAACCTTCGGAGGAGATTTGCATTCCATGCCCGCTCTGTTTCCTTGCCGGAGTCGTCCCTCTTGCGTGCTTGGGGCTTCTGAGCGTCGATTAGGTAGTAGGAATCGTTGCCCAGTACTTTGCTGATGATGAAAGGGCCTTCCCAAGGCACCGACAGCTTGTGCTGGCCGGCTGTTCGCTGGATCAGCCGGAGCACAAGGTCGCCTTCTTGGAAAGATCTTGGCCCGACCTTCCTGTTGTGGTACCGGTGCATGCTCTGCTGGTAGATGCTAGACCGGCTGAGTGCCAACAGCCGGCCCTCTTCCAGCAGATCGACGCCGTCTTGTCGTTCTTCTTCTGCTTCCTCCTCGGTGTACATGGTGACTCGTGGGGAGTCGAACTCTATGTCCGTTGCGATGACGGCTTCGGCACCATGGACGAGGAAGAAGGGCGTGAAGCCGGTTGACTTGTTTGGAGTCGTGCGCAGACTCCAGAGGACGACTGGCAGCTCG
This sequence comes from Triticum urartu, assembly GCF_056163025.1. NCBI lineage: Eukaryota > Viridiplantae > Streptophyta > Magnoliopsida > Poales > Poaceae > Triticum > Triticum urartu. Next base: position 209,452,305 of record NC_141873.1, on the reverse strand, counting down.
TCGAGCCAACAGCCAGCCGAGCGCTCCAGAGGCTCGATTAACCGAGGCTTGATGCCGGACAAGATGAGGCCGTTTGCTCGCTCCACTTGGCCGTTTGACTGCGGGTGGGCGACGGACGCTAGGTCCAGTCGGATGCCCTGTGTTGCGCAGAAGCGGGCCAAGGCGCCTTTGGCAAAATTTGTGCCATTGTCGGTGATGATGCTGTGTGGTATGCCGTACCGAATTGTGATATCGGTGATGAAAGTCACGGCAGTCGGTCCATTCAGTTTCTTAATTGGCTTCGCTTCTATCCACTTGGTGAACTTGTCCACTGCGACAAGTAGGTGAGTTAAACCACCTCGTGCTGTCTTGAATGGTCCCACCATGTCTAGACCCCAAACTGCGAAAGGCCAGGCAATGGGGATGGTCTTGAGCGCAGAAGCCGGCTGGTGTGGCTTGGAGCTGAACTTTTGGCATCCTTTGCATTTTTGGACCAACTCCTTGGCCTCTTCCAAGGCAGTCGGTCAAAAAAAACCGTGCCGAAAGGCTTTGGCGACGAGTGCTCTTGAAGCCGCATGGTGGCCGCATTTGCCTTGATGGATGTCTTTGAGAATCGCTTGGCCTTGCTCTGGCTCTACGCAGCGCTGGTAGACACCAGTGATGCTGCGCCTGACCAGCTCTCTGTTGACTATGGTATAGGCTGCCGCCCGGCGTTGTACTTGCCGAGCTGAGGTCTCATCAGTTGGTAGCTCTTTGTTCACCAGGAATTTGAGGATGGGCTGGGCCCATGAGGGTACTGCTATTTCTTCGACTACCAGAACTGCGACTTGGACGAGGGCGGCTGGGCTGGCAGGCGGCGGGTTGGAGTCAACAGCCGCTTGCTGGGTTGATGAAGTCCCCAGGCCGACTGGCGCGGTCCTTGGGCTGAGTTCTAGAATCTTCGAGTCCGCCACCGCAGTCCCCGGGCTGGGTTCTGCAGTCCCTGGGCTAGCCTCAACTGTGGCGGCTCTGGAGTCATCCGCCGAGATCCTCGTGCCGCCTGCCGGGGCTCTGGAGTCGGATCCGACGTCTTCGGGAGGAGCCGGTACGAAGATTTAGTCTGATTCTAGCGAGGGCTTGACGGACGGCTTGAGAAGGCGTTGAAGGGCGATACCAGATGGTATTGCTTGGCGGGTAGAGCCGATTCGTGCCAATGCATTTGTTTGGTCGTTGTCATTCCTTGGTATATGAAGGAACTCGCATCCTTCGAAATACCCGCTGAGTTGCTGCACGAGGAAACGGTAGCTCACCATGTTTGCATCTTTCGCGTCCCAGTCGCCAGACGACTGCTGGATCACTAAGTCCGAGTCACCATAACACAAGATCCGGCGGATGCCAAGCTCTTTGGCAAGCCGGAGCCCGTGAAAGAGCGCCTCGTACTCGGCGACGTTGTTGGAGGTGGCAAAGTGGATTTGCAGCGCATACTTGAGCTTGTCGCCTTTGGGAGAGGTGAGGACGACGCCGGCTCCCAAGCCAGTGCGCATCTTGGAGCCGTCGAAATGCACCCGCCAATGGGTGGAATCAGGTGCTGGAGGCAGGTACTGGGTCTCGGCCCAGTCGACGAGGAAGTCGGCCAGTGCTTGTGATATGATAGCGGTGCGGGGCTGGTAGTAGATGGTGTAAGGAGCCAGCTCTATGGCCCACTTGGCCATTCGACCAGAAGCATCTCGGCTACCGATGATCTCGGCAAGTGGGGCCGTGCAGACCACCGTGATTGGATGCTCTTGAAAGTAAGGCTTCAATTTCTTGGCAGCAAAGTGTACGCCATAGCACATCTTCTGGTAGTGGGGGTAGTTCTGCTTGGAGGTCGACAGTACCTCGCTCAGGTAATATATTGGTCTCTGGACAGGCAGCGCCTTGCCTTCCTCCTTGCGCTCCACTACAATGACTGTGCTGACTACCCGACTGGTGGCGGTGATGTACAGGAGCATAGGTTCCTTGGGAGTCGGAGCCGCCAGGACAGGCGGAGTAGTCAACATCTTCTTCAACTGGTGAAAAGCTTCGTCCGCCTTATGGTTCCACTCGAAAAAAATGGTCTTCTTCATGAGTTGGTATAAGGGGAGAGCTTTCTCGCCCAGCCGACTGATGAATCGGCTGATGGACGCTAAGCAGCCGGTGAACTTCTGCACATCCAGCAGTCGGCTGGGTACCTCCATTCTCTCGATGGCCTTGATTTTTACTGGGTTGCATTCTATGTTGCGTTCAGAGACCAGGAAACCTAGCAGCTGGCCGGCTGGTACTCCGAAGACACACTTCTCGGGGTTGAGCTTGATCTGGAACCGGCGCAGGTTCTCAAAGGTCTCCTTGAGGTCTTCCAGCAGTGTTCCACGCTTTCCGTTTTCACTACTACGTCGTCCACATAGACGTGGGCGTTCCTGCCGAGCTGCTTGAGGAGACACTTCTGCATGCAACGCTGAAAGGTGGCGCCGGCATTCCTCAAGCCGAACGTCATAGTGAGGTAGCAGAATGCTCCAAACGGCGTGATGAAGGCGGTCTTCAATCTGTCAGCCGGATTCAGCTTGATCTGGTGATATCCTGGTATGCATCCAAGAAACTCAACAGCTCGCATCCGGCTGTGGAGTCTATCACTTGATTGATTCTTGGTAGGGCAAATGGGTCCTTGGGGCAGGCCTTGTTGAGGCTCGTGTAGTCAATACACATTCGCCACTGCATGTTCTTCTTTAGTACCAGGACCGGATTTGCCAGCCACTCCGGAAAGAAAACTTCCATAATGAAGCCGGCTGCTAGGAGTCGGGCTATCTCTTCTCCGACAACTCTTCTCTTCTCTTCTCATAAGCGGCGCAGGGGCTGCCTGACCGGCTTTGCATCAGATCGGACATGTAACTTGTGCTCGGCAAAATCCGTCGGTACACCTGGCATGTCTTTGGGGGACCATGCGAAGATGTCCCGATTCTCACGGAGGAAATCGACGAGCTCACCTTCCTATTTGCTATCGAGGTTTGCACCTACGATGGCGTACCTCTCTGGGTGCTCCGGATCCAAGGGTATCTTCTTTGTCTCTTTAGCCGGCTTGAACGAACCCTCAGCCTCCGACTCTTTTGGGCTGGGCGATACCTCAGGCTGCTTGTCGGCCATCGCCACAACTCGCTCAAGGAGCCGCTTCTCAGCCGCGATTACCAGGGACTCGGCCAGCCGACTGCTCTCAGCTGCGCAAGCTGATGACTTCCGGTAGTCGCCTGCCACAGTCAGAATTCCCCTGGAACTGGGCATCTTCATCTTGAGGTAAGCGTAGTGGGGGACCGCCATGAACTTGGCCAAGGCGGGTCGGCCAAGTAGCGCATGGTATGGGCTCTCAATGTCCACCACCTCAAACCAAACAGACTCTCTTCGGAAGTGATCTTTGTCCCCAAAGAGGACGTCCATCAGGATCTTGCCGATCGGCGAGCAGGAAAGCCCAGGTACAATGCCGTGGAACACTGTTCGGCTGCTCTGAAGCTGTCTTTGCTTGATTCCTAACTTCTCCATGGTATCCTTGTACAGGATATTGATGCTGCTGCCCCCGTCTATCAGAACTCGCGAGAAACGCGCGGCCCGTTTGTCCGTAGCAAAGGTGGCGTCCAGGACCAAGGCGTAGGAGCCCAGACTCGGCATCACTTCTGGGTGGTCAGCCCTGCTCTAGCTGATGGGCTTCTCAGACCAGTGCATGAACTCTGGCGTCTCTGAGGCTACTACGTTCACCTCTTGTCGCTGCAGCCGCCTGCTGCGTCGATCATCAGCCATACTGGTGAACACCACATAGGCTCCGTGTTCTTCATGGTATTCGTCTTGTACTGCGCCGACTGGCCTGACTGCCGGCTGCTGGGGCGGAGGCGGAGGCGGCTGCCCAGCAGGCGGGGGTGGCAGGAGGCCGTCTCCCTTGGCGATCCTGGTGAGCCAGTGGCACTTCCGGGTGGTGTGGTTCGACGGCTTTGCGCCGCTGTGGAACTTGCAAGGTCCATCCAAGGTCTGCTCATAGGAGAAGGCCGGCAACCAGTTAGGCTTGCCGCCTTTCTGTCGCTTGGGCGGAGGCTGCTCTTCTGGCTGCTAGGCTTCAACGGTCGCAACCTGCCGGCTGCTGGAAGCCGGCTGCGGGGCCTTGCGCTTGTTGTCGCCCTGCTGTTGTCGCCGGCCGGCGTCTGCCGCCGGAGTCCTTGGAGCTTGAGGAGCCACTTTGCCAGTTGTGCTGATTTGAATTTCCGCCTTCATGGAGGAGTCGGCCGTGGCGTACTTGTCCGCTAAGATCAGCAGCTCGTCGAGGGTTTCTGGCTCGTCGCAGAGGAGCTTGTGCTTGAGGAGGGTGCCTTCTCGGCACCCGGCTGTGAAGTACTTGATGGCCTGCACCTCGTGCATGCCCTCGCAGGAGTTCCGGAGCTCAGCCCAACGCGTGAGGTAGTCGCGAGTCGACTCGGCAGGACCTTGCATGCACAAGGAGAGCTGACGAGGCTTGGGAGGACGCTTGTACGTGCTGGTGAAGTTGCGGACGAATGCTTCGGTGAAGTCGACCCAGCTGTTGATGCTGCGGGGCTTTAGGCTGTTCAGCCATGTCCGGGCCGTGCCCTGGAGCATGAGCGGAACGTACTTTACGGCGACACGCTTGTTGCCGTTTGCTATGCTGACAGCCGTGGAGCAGTCGACTAGCCAGTCTTCCGGTTTCACGGAGCCGGTATACTTGGGCGTGTCTCTTGGGAGCGTGAACCCTCTGGGAAAGGGCTCGTCCTGAACGCAGGGCCCGAAACAAGGCGGACCCAGCTCGTCTTCTTCTTCCAGCACCAGGGACCGGTGAAGTCGGTCGATCCGGTGGCGGGCGTCATTCTCTCCAACTCCCTCTTGGCGGCCAAGGCGGTCACCGAGAGTCGGATGGTCAACAGGCGGCGGGGAGACTCGCCTCTCCTTACGGGGAGGGGGAGGCGGACAGTCGTCCCGTCGTTCCACTGCTCTCGGGCGGCCATCTCGGTCGCACTCTATGATAATGCGAGTCCGACTGTGGCTGACAGCCGACTCCTTGCCCTTTCTTCCTCGGGCGCCGCCAGTCGGCGTTCGAGACGTCGCGCCTTGATCTCGGTGCGGGTCGTCGTTTGGCCGCTGCGGCGCCTCCGTGCGGCAGCCGGCCTCATTCTGCGCGGCGGCCACGTCGAGGAGCCACTGGACTCGCTCCATCATGAGGCGGCGTTCTTCGCCCTCGAAATTGTCCAGCTCATTCGCCGCTTCCTGGGCGGCTCGGATGTTCTCCGCTGGTGTAGCGTACACGGGGCGGCTAGCCCCAAATAGGTTGGCGATGGCTACGCTGCGCTGCTAGACCGCGCCAAGGCGGCTGGGGCCTGCCGGGGCCGGCGAGCCGCCAACGGCGCGATCCATCTCCCGCTGGTAAGCTTCTGACAAGCGTCTCATGCTGGCCAGCTTCTTCGTGCCTTCAACGAGCTGAAGGCGGCGCGCTTCTACCGTCTCTGCGTCAGCATCTTCCGGAATGGGAGCAGTTAGGTCTTGCAGCGCCGTGCCGAGTGAGTCGGGCGCTCCTCCGCCAGGGAACTCGTCATGACTGATGACTAGCACCTCAGTGACGGTGTTTCCGTGGCTCTCTGCGTGGGGGAGAGGTTCGTCGTAGACCACCATGTTGGTGGGGAATGCGTCGAGCGACGCGGTGTCGGAGTCGACCAACATCGGGTCGGTGGAGCCTACGAACTCCAAGTCTACGGCAGGCCCGCTGGAAACGTGGAGTTGATCGAGGAGGCCCGTGAGGAGGCTCTCGGGGCCGCTCGTGCCTACGTCGGACGCAGGTTCGTCGGAGAGGCGAACCTCGCCGACAAGTTCGGCCAAGGAGCTGGCTGCGCAGGCGATCTCAACGCCGCGCAGCACGTCGATGCAAACTTCGTCTGGCGTGCCTGGCTGGCTACGCTCGCCAGGGAGGAAAAGGGTTCCCGTCCAGAACAGATCTCCGGACGGCGGTGCACCAGGCCCCATGGTGGGCGCTAAATGTCGGGGGTTTGGTGCGACATATGCCAACGGATGGCTTATCATGGTGGGGGCGAGTAGAACGTCGCCGGTGCCTAGAAACGGGATGAGGCGAAGACATGCACACCGGCGAATCTTACCCAGCTTCAGGGCTCTTCGGGGAGATAATACCCCTACTGCTGCTCTGCGGGGTCTCCGCATGATCACTATGGCCGAGTGTTTACACAGTTGCTCCTTGAGCTGTTTCTTAGAGGTAGGAGAGGGCAAGGCTAGCTCTCTCCTTCTATCTGGTATGGTCTAGAGCTATTGGGTTCCAACCCTTTGCATGGGTGCCCTGGGGGGTTTATATAGGCCTACCCCCCAGGGGTACAATGGTAATTCGTCTGGGCGCGGGCCCAGCCGTCAGTGCCTTTGGCTTCCGATTTCTCCGCCGACTGCTGGGGCCCGCCGATTGGTGGGCCCCGCCGACTGGTCTGGTACGGAGCAGACAGGCCGCGTCCGCCGCGGGCGGGTCTTGCCGGCTGTTGATTACTGTAGCCGTGCTTATGATGACGCGGGCTTGGTCATGGGGTCGTGGCAACAGTTTCGCCGCCTGGCGGGCGATCACTATTTCCACTCCCCATCACATCTTGATTAATGGTGCATGGGGCCCGGGGGAGGGCTCGGCCGACTCCCCGGGCCGACTCCTGACGGATCCGACTGGCGGTCCTCTCGCCGTCTCCTAGGGTCTCACTGACTGGTGGGACTTGCTGCTTCCAGGCCGTTCAGACAAGCTGTCGTGGGCGCAGGACTCGGTACTGTGGTGCTGATGTCAGGGCCGGCAGGGCAACAGTGCCACGCCGTACGGAGATCTTCCCGAGTATGGCGTGTTGTGGCCATGCCTGTCCTTGGTAAGGGGCGGGAGTGGGCTTCACTGTAGCCACGCCCCTGCCCCGTCCCCTTCGATGAGGTCATGTGTTTGTTGGAGTCGCCGGCCGACTCCCCAAAGCCGGCTTCTCTGGAAGTCGTTCCTGGGACTCGGCCGTGAGCGGGCAGTCGGCCGCCCTGTCGTCGACTCCTCAGGAGGCGGCTCTTCGCCCTGGGGTCTTGAGGGGCGCAGCCTGCCCCGATGTCTTGAAAGGTTATGGGACTCGGGTTGGCCTACCCGTGGCCCATTACCCCGACAGAACCCTTCACAGGCAATCATTGCCAACCATAGTATATACGGAGAGATTCAACCCAGGCCCTATTTCCTGTAGGAGAAACCTTTAATGGTCGACCACCATGAGATCTCGATAGTTGCTTAGTATTGGCGACAGAGCCGTCAGATAAGAAGACCCAGTCTTGGAAGAACCTCACTAGGACAAAAGGACACATGTTTGAGGAAAAGGTTATTCCCCAACCCGAGGAGCCTCGGTGAAGGAGTTATCCCAGAGAATGTGAGAAAACCCACATCGTTCGGGTAGATCAGTTTTGTCCGAATCATAATGTAACGCCCCAAGACCGGAGCTTCAAATGCCTTCCATGTTTTCCGAGTTTCGTCGGGTGTTTTGTTTTGTCTGTTGCATGCATCATTGCATATTTTGCATTGCATCATGTCATCATGTCATTAATATTGCAACCGTTTCAGAACTCTTTTAAATAAATCGTATGGATCTTCGATCCATTTAAATCGAGGGAAGGGTGACTTCTCTTTATAACTTATCCTCCCAATATTAGGGAGCTATAATAAATATTCCACTATTTTGGAATTCACCTTAACATACTTGCAAAACAATTCCATGCCTTTTCTATCTCAATTTTCTTGACCTCAAACTTTTTCCATAAATCCTTTCATCACTTTCCCGAGCTCCACCAAAATTCCGAACATTTTTGGACTCTCCAAATTTTTTTTTCCTAATTCAAACTTATTTGAATCACATTCAAAATACGTTCGAATGCAATCCTTCCAAGCGGTGTCAAATGTATTTTTCTTGGGCCGTGCACAATTTTGTGAGCCCGGGAAAATTATCCCTGTGACCAAACTCTTTCTCTAACCTTTTCTTTCTTCCCTTTTCTTTCTCTTCATTTTTCTGTTAAAAGAGTGAGGGAGAGGGAGGGAGAACCCAACCAACCCATTTGGGACTCCAACAAGAAGCAGCAACTGGGCCGGCCTCTAAGGCCCATCCACTCCAGCAGCTCAGCCCGCACCCCCGCTGTAACCCTAGCCTTCCCCCGCTCGATCCACCTCCTCCTCGTTCCTCCTCCCGCCGCCTCTCGCTACTGCACCACATCGCCAGGGAGAGGAGCTCCCCAGCACGCGCCCGACCCCCATCTCTACCTCGCAGCCTCTCTCGTCCAATCCCAGCGCCCTCCTCTCCTCTCGATCCCCATCATCCCCATCGCGTCGCCCCGCGCCCGATCTCCTCAATCCCACCGGCGAGCCTCTGCTCTGCCTCGCCTGCTGCCTCCCCGTGCTCTTTTCGCTCGCCTCGTCGTTCAAGGACCGGCGCCGGCCGGCGACCACGAGGCAGGAGACCCCCATGGATGGCCGCCCAAGTCCCACCGGCGCCTGCTCCTGTTTCGAGCAGGGGAACATGGAGGACGAAGCCCAGCTCCTCAGGGAGTCGCGCCGCCCGCCTCTGGTCTCGACTCCGGCGAGATCTGGGTATCCCAGCGCTGGAGCCGTCGTTTCCGCACCGTCGCGGGTGCCACCTCGCAACCCTGTCGGCGACCTCGAGCCTCTCCACGCGCGCCCGCACCCATGCTTCGCTCCTGAAGGCACGCCGTAGCCACGAGCTCCCTTGCCTCGCTGTCGCGTCCGCGGGCCATGACTGCCACTGCGGAGCTCCCAGCCTCAGGCAGATGTTGTTCATGTTCGAGCACCAAGTTTTTCTCCACTGCCCCGTGCACTTTGGCTGCTTCCCGCCGCACCATCGCCTCCTTGCCGCTGCCCGCCTGAGTCCCTTTTGTCTCGCTGGGTTTTGGTTTGGCAAGAACGACACACCAAGAACCGTACCCGAACCGTCAAGCATCTTCTTCGAGAATTTTGCCAAGTACCACGATACGACGACCCTCGCGTCAAGTACCACTACCGTCAAGTACCACTTCACAAGACCAAATTCCTTTATAATATGTATACGACTACTGACGCCAAAGACCCATGAACCAATAACATCAAGTTTGACTACCGTCGACGTGCACTTCGCCAAGTACCATGCCATTTCTGGAAGAACCGTGAACATCAAGTTCTCTGCCATGAACGGTTACAGTGTTGTGGATCCGGCAAGTACCCTCTCCGGATCACCATGTTCGATTACCGATGGCATATACCACTACCATCGCCGAGATCGCGAGAACCTCTACTTCCCCTTCAAAACGTGTACCACCACCGCCGCATGAACGTCTACAGAACATGTACCACGACCATCGCTGAAGACCCCGTGGACGTCAAGTGTCGTGTCGTGACCCCGAACATCTACGGACATGAACTACTACTTCCCTCGACGACCTGTGAACGACTACTTCCTCTACGAACCGATCCGCTTCAAAACGCACGCTTCGAAGGTATAACTGCCGAGAACGACCGCCCGTGGACGAATGCTTGTGTTGTATGAGATGCATGGTTGGTTGTTGTATTCGCTCATGAACGTTAGTTGTTCCTCCTCGTTGCCATGCCGTGCACCCGTGGGAACCCTATAACTGGGATCACCCCACCATCTTTTGCACGTTCCCATCACACTTCCTTTGCACTGGTATATCTGTGAGCTACCGGAACCGATATGGTGTCGTGGCATCATTTTCGGATTCGTCGACGTGGCACCCTTTCTTTCCACCACGGTGACAAATACTTCATAATGCTCTTATCAACATTTTCATTAAATTTTCATAAACTTGCATATGTCATCTGCATCATGTTAATAACATTTAAAATGTTAAAACTGTTGTTTGCTTTAAATTTCTAAATGCTAATGGGGATTTACCGGAATTGTTGTTTGTTGTTCCGGCCTCATTTAAACTTGTCTAAATGTTTAGTTTACTTATGCTTCACCTCTTTCCATGTTTGAACAACATTTAATTTTGTTGATTAGTTTAAACGGGAGAGAACTAAATAATTAAATGTGGTGTTTCTTCAATATGCAACTCGTTGCATATTGAACTCCACTTAATTTGTAGTATTGTTTGATACTCTTTTCCATGCCATGCATATTTAAACTGGACATGCATCATACTTGGTTGTGCATCATGCCATGTTTATGTGATGGTTGTTTACTATGTTGCCTGGTTCTTTCTGGGTTGCTTCTCTCGTTAGCTTCGGTTCCGTTCCGGAGTTGTGAGTATCCGTTCGACTACGTCTGTTTGTCTTCTTCATGGACTCGTTCTTCTTCCTTGCGGGATCTCAGGCAAGATGACCATACCCTCGAAATCACTTCTATCTTTGCTTGCTAGCTGTTCGCTCTATTGCTATGCCGCACTACCTACCACTTGCTATATCATGCCTCCTATGTTGCCATGTCAAGCCTCTAACCCACCTTTCCTAGCAAGTTGTTTGGCTATGTTACCACTTTTGCTCAGCCCCTCTTATAGCGTTGCTAGTTGCAGGTGAAGATGAAGTTTGTTCCATGTTGGAACATGGATATTGTTGGGATATCATTATTATATCTAATTTACTTTAATGCATCTATATACTTGGTAAAGGGTGGATGGCTCGGCCTTGTGCCTGGTGTTTTTTTCCACTCTTGCCACCTTAGTTTCCGTCATACCGGTTGAAAGGATCGATATGGTTGACTAGAGGGGGGTGAATAGGCAACTAATTTTTTTTACCTTTTCTTTAGCAATTTAAATTTTGCATCAAAATAGGTTGTCTAGACATGCAACTAGATGAGCAACCTATATGATGCAACACGAATAGGAACACAAGCAATCAAGATATATGAAACAAATAAGCTACACAAGTAAAGGCACGAGATAACCAAAAGTGGAGACGGTGGAGACGAGGATGTGTTGCCGAAGTTCCTTCCCCTTGAGAGGAAGTACGTCTTCGTTGGAGCGGTGTGGAGGCACAATGCTCCCCAAGAAGCCACTAGGGCCACCGTAATCTCCTCACGCCCTCACACAATGCAGATGCCGTGATTCCACTATTGGCGCCCTTGGAGGCGGTGACCGAACCTTTACAAACGAGGTTGGGGCAATCTCCACAACTCAATTGGAAGCTCCCAACGACACCATGAAGCTTCACCACAATGGACTATGGCTTCGCAGTGACCTCAACCGTCTAGGATGCTAAAACACCCAAGAGTAACAAGATACACAAGGGATTAGTAGGGGGAATCAAATATCTCTCGGTGGAAGTGTAGATCGGGGCCTTCTCAACCACTCCCGAGCAAATCAACAAGTTTGGTTGGCTAGTGAGTGAGATCGGGCGAAAATGGAGCTTGGAGCAACAATGGAGCTTTTAATGGTGGAAGAGGTGAGTCAACGGGGAAGAAGGAGACCCTTTATATAGTGTGTGGAAAAGATCCAACCGTTACCCACCTACCAGCCCGCGGCCAGCGGTACTACCGCGCATGGCCAGCGGTACTACCGCAAGGCCGCGCGGTAGTACTGCTTGCAACCAAGCGGTACTACCACACGGTAGTGCGGTACTACCGTACCACCCTACGGTACTGCCGCGACCCCTAGCCAGGGAAACAGACGCAAGCTAGGGCGGTACTTCCGCCCGCGCGGTACTACCGCGCCATCAGGGCGGTACTACCGTGAGGCAAAAAGTCCCGATAGGGGGGAGCGGAACTTCCGTGCATACTTCTGCAAAAGAACGGAAGTAGCAAAAACTTGACACAGTAGTACTGCCGAGGGGCGGTACTACTGCCTGACTGCCTAGCGCGGTACTACCGCACGGCGAAAGCGGTACTACCGCGACAGGTGCGGATGTAAAAAATTACATCCGCTCCTACTACCGCAACCGGGTGGCACTAGCCGGGTGGGGCAGCGGTAGTAAGGCTCCGGGGGAGCGGTACTACCGTGAGCACCAGCGGTACTACCGTGCCACTGCGCGGTACTACCGTGGATGCCCACGGTACTACCGTTAATCCTGGAGCGGTACTACCGCAACCACACAAGCAGTCAGTCAACTATGGCAGGAAAACGGAGGAAGCTCCAAGGAAGGAGGGGATAAAAGGAGACGTGTACGTGATGATTCCACCCAAACCTTTCCAACGCGGACCCCCTCTTAATAGTACGGCTTTCCTACGACTCAAATCCACCAAAAAGAAACATAGAAAAGACGCCGTCATCGTCAGTCTTCGAGGGGCACCCATTTGTCTTGTGCCTAGCAGAGAAGAGTCTGGAAAGCTCATGGCACACGATTAGTCCGCAAATGCATTGTCATCAATCACCAAAACACTTAGGGATAAATATGACCTTACAATCTCCCCCTTTTTGGTGGATTGATGACAATACAGGATTTGCACAAAGAAAATAATATTAAGTAAATGCAAACCCCTCCTCTCTATAATATAGACGGGCTCCCCCTAGATGTGTGCTACCTAGATGAGTGCTTTGAACTGCACGACACACGAATACTAGGATCAAAGCTCCCCCTATATTATAGAGACAAGGCATATCTATGAGTAGACAAGATATACCATACATAAGTTAACTACGATAGATAAAGTGCATATGTCTTACACCATATGGAGGAAAGGTCTCGGAAGCACAAACCGAACTAAAGCAAACGAGGTCCAAACGACAAAGCAAACAAAGCAAACAAACACACCAAACACAACGCAAATCCCTACACTCTCTCCCCCTTTGGCATCGAGACGCCAAAAAGGCAGAGAGGACACCTACAGACACGGGGTGGCTCAGGCAGAGAAGTCGTCCCACTGCTCCTCGTGCTCCTCGTCAGACTCAGCAGCGGGGATAGTCTCCTCCATGTCATCCTCTGAACTGGTCCACTTGTAGCCCTGCTTAGACATCCAGGCAGCCTCAGGAGTGATGACGTCCTCAGACCCGCCAGACACATCCTCTCCATAGAGCCTCATCACCTTCTTGTCACGGCGGCGACTCTCCTTGTCAGACACGTGAGCCCTGTACTGTCCCTTCGCTTGCATGCAGAAGAGAGTCTTCATCTTGTTCTTCAGCTTCTTGGCCCATGATGGCTCAGAGGAAGAAGTGGCGGACCTGGCAGCACGGTCCTCAGTAGCCTCCCCCTGACCAGCAACCCTCCTAGCAGAAGATGCCTCAGCACGAGTAGTGGTGTTGGCCCAGTTGGGCTTGACGCGGAGGCTGATGGACTCATGGCAAATCTAGTCTGGAGCAAGGAACTCATCACCTGGATACGTCTTCTCCTAAGTGGAGGAGAGCAGCAGAAATAGGTACGGTCCATAGATAGGTACCTTGCGAGTGAACACCGCAAACCGAAGCTCACACCACATGATGTGAGAGACATCAAGCGGCTGAGTCTGAGAAGAACGTGCCTCTGCACACAAGAGCAACATGTCCACTAGATATGCATGAACCTTGTCCTTGTCGCCAATGCGTGGGAACAGAGTGTTGCGGAAGATGCGATGCATGATATCCAGAAAGGAGTTCAACACCCAAGATGACTTCCCATTGGGGAGTACCTTCTCAACGAGGAAGGGCTGAAGCTGGTTCTTGTTGGCAGACTCAGAGTTGGCATGGGGGCGGACGCCAACGGGGGTGTGAAGCCCGTCATCAGGAATGTGCAGCAGATCCATGAACTCTTTCCATGTAGCAGACAGCTGACGCCCATTGGTCATCCAAGTCATCCTCCGCTCCTCCCCAAGATGAAAGTACACTGAGGCAAAGAACTGACAGATAAGCTCAGGGTCATAGTCAAGGTGAAAGGAGATCACCGGCTCAATAGCAAACTGCTCCATCAAGTCCAGAGCCTCTCCAAAATAGTCACGAAACTTGTCTTTCCGCAGGTGATGCATGTCTATCCAGTTAACATCCACGTAGGTATTCTGCTTGTTCTTGATCACATCCAGATAGATGAGAGCCTGTTGCTTGGTCCAGAACAACTCGGTGCCTCTGAGGATAGCCCGAGGATTCACATAGGGATTGATCTTTCGGCGCTCGACATACTCAATGGTTGAAATCTTGTCCATGCCCTTAGCCGGTTCCTTGTGCTTGCTGGCAGTGGTCTTGACATTGCGCTTGGGGGCATTGGAGCCCTCTGGAGCTTCATCTTGGGGGTTGCGCAGACGCTTGGAGCCAGTGTCACGACTGGGATTGGAACGGCGAGAGCCACCACCTGAGACACAGAACGCAAAAACACCCACAACGGCCAAGAGAGATTAATGCAAAGACCACAACAAAGCAAGTGAAACAAGTAGAAGGCACACATGATACATGCCTAGAGAGAGATTTGATCCCTACGGTAGTACTGCCAAGAGCTGCGGAGCTAAGAGAGTAGTACGGCTCTTAGACGCGGTAGTACCGTGCAAGATCACGGTAGTACCGGGTGTAGGAGCGGTAGTACGACCTTAGCACCGCAGCCGGCGCGGTAGTACCGCGTCTGCGGAGCGGTAGTACTGCACTGTATGGTAGTACCGCACCTGACGGGCGGTAGTACCGCACCGCGTCAGATCTGAACTGGTTCAAATCTGAGAAAACCCGCGAAAACATGGCAGTACTACGGTTGGACAAAACTACCACAAGACAGCATATCAAGTATGTTTCCTACGCATCACGACTCTCCTACATCCTACTCTTGCATAGATTTGGCCTAAAATCTCAAGAACAACAAGTTTCTCCCCAAAAGCCTAGAAGCAAGAAAACAACCAAGAAAGAGAGGGATTTGGGGAAAAACCTTGGTCCATGGCAAGAGGAAGTGGTGGGGAACGATCCCACCGGTCGGAATCCGAGGAGAGTGGTCGGAGACGGAGATCCGGCGAGGGCCTCCGGCGCCGTTGTTGAGAGGGAGAGACGTGGAGAGAGAGAGACAATGAATGGGTATGGGGAGTTGGAACTCCCCTGCCCGAGTCATAACCCCCACGCGCCCTTGACGGCGCGGTACCGCGTGGTGCGGTAGTACCGTGCTATAGCGCGGTAGTACCGTGCCTCCCAAGCGGTAGTACCACGCCCAGACGCGGTAGTACCGTGGGCTCAAGAAGATGCATGTTTCGAGCCCGAAAAACTGGATCTTTGCACAAAATAACTCCGGGCCAACACAACACCACAAGACCACGCAACACGCAAAACCAGAAAGGCACACGACAAACGAACCAACCACGAGACACCACCTCTCCAAAAGAGAGGGCGGTGCCCATAGCCACATATGTTTGAGTCAATTGGTATGGCACCGCGAAGAATTATCCTTGGGTCCATGACCAAAACTCGTCTTTGAAGCACAAGTACCATCAAAAATGGCTAATGTGAAAGACTTGATTGATTTATGCATAATGGGGGGAGGGAGAGTTCATTGAGAGAATATCACTCCCCCTATGTCCATGCCTACATCTAAATAGGACAACACGTTGAGTATGGTGGGGTGTGCAAGGGTTCACGCAACATTGCTCGAATCGATGATATTTAGCTCATGCCTTAACTCGCGAAATCTTGCTTCATCCAAGGGCTTCGTGAAGATATCTGCAAGGTTATCATGAGTGTTGACGTAGTTGAGCTCGATCTCTCCTCACCTAATGTGATCCCGGATGAAGTGATACCGGATCTCAATATGCTTCGTCTTGAAGTGTTGCACCGGGTTGAGAGAGATCTTGATGGCACTTTCATTGTCACACCAAAGAGGCACTTTGTCACAAGTGACACCATAATCCTTTAAAGTTTGCCTCATCCATAAGAGTTGTGCACAACAACTACCAACCGCAACATACTCCGCTTCGGTGGACGAGAGAGACACACAACTTTGCTTTTTAGAAGACCAACTTACCAAAGAGCAACCAAGGAATTGGCACCCTTCGGAAGTGTACTTCCTATCCACTTTGTCTCCCGCCCAATCGGAATCCGAGTACCCTACAAGCTTGAAGTTTGATCCTCTTGGGTACCATAAGCCAAAGTTTGGGGTATGAGCCAAATATCGAAAGATTCGTTTGACCGCCACAAAGTGACTTTCCTTAGGTGCGGCTTGAAACTGTGCACAAATCCCCACAATCAACATGATGTCCGGTCTAGATGCACAAAGGTAAAGCAAGGATCCAATCATGGAACGATATACCTTTTGATCCACCACTTTACCATTGGGATCTAAGTCAAGTTGGCACTTGGTGGGCATTGGAGTGGAAGCCGGCTTGACGTCACTTAGCTTGAATCTCTTGAGCATGTCTTGAGTGTATTTGGATTGATCGATGAAGGTTCCTTCTCTTCTTTGCTTCACTTCGAACCCTAGAAAGAACTTCAACTCTCCCATGGAGGACATCTCGAACTTTGAGGTCATGAGAGCGGCAAATTCCTCATTGAAAGCTTTGTTAGGAGAACCAAAGATAATATCATCAACATATAATTGGCACACAAACAACTCCCCTTTGACCTTCTTAGTAAAAAGAGCGGGGTCGATTATCCCAACTTCAAAGCCACGGTCTTGTAACAACTCGGTAAGGTGGTCATACCACGCACGTGGGGCTTGTTTAAGGCCATAGAGTGCCTTATCGAGTTGATACACATGATCGGGAAAGTAGGGATCCTCGAACCCGGGGGGTTTCTTGACGTACACCAATTAATTAATGGGACCATTAAGAAAAGCACTCTTCACATCCATTTGATGTAACTTAAAGTTATGATGAGAAGCATATGCAATCAACATGCGAATGGATTCAAGACGAGCAACGGGAGCAAAGGTTTCACCGTAGTCGATACCCTCGACTTGGGAGTAGCCTTGTGCTACCAAACGAGCCTTGTTGCGAATGATAATCCCATGGGCATCTTGCTTGTTCTTGAATATCCACTTGGTTCCAATGACATTGTGGTTCCCCGTTGGCCTTGGTACCAATCTCCACACTTTTTTGCGCTCGAATTTGTTGAGTTCTTCGTGCATGGCATTGAGCCAATCCGGATCTTCTAGCGCCTCATAGACCTTGTGGGGTTCCACACAAGAGACAAACGCGTGATGCTCACAATAATTTGCTAATTGTCTATGAGTGCTTACCCCCTTTCTTAAGCTTCCAAGCACATTCGTCATGAGATGATCCTTGGTGGAGAGCTTGGAAGCAACCTTGGCGGCACGACGCTCTAATTCCTTCTCGGTGGTGAGTTGAGGAGCGGTTACTTGATCATCTTGAGCGCCGTCATGAACTTGTTCTTGATCTTGAACTTGCTCGGGGGAGAGAACTTGACCTTGGGCATCACTTAGTGTGTCCACACCGTCTTGAGTATGATCTAGCCCTTGGTCTTGTTCATGAGGTTGAGGGCCTTCACTTTGTTCTTCGGAAGCGTGTGGGCCTTGGGTTGGTGATGGCTCCACTTGAGTGGAGCATTTTCCTTCTCCTTCGGCCACAAGGGGTTCCTCAATGGGTAGGATGAAACCAACACCCATTCTTCTTATGGCTTGAGGAGGAATTTCATCACCTACATCACAAGTGCCACTTTGCTCCACTTGGGAGCCGTTATTCTCATCAAACTCCACGTTACACGTCTCCTCAATAAGTCCCGTGGATTTATTGAGGACACGGTAAGCATGAGAGTTTGTAGCATGACCAACAAATATGCCCTCATAAGCTCTAGCCTCGAATTTAGACAACCGAACACCTTTCTTGAGAATGAAACACTTACACCCGAATACCCGGAAGTACTTGAGGTTGGGCTTGTTACCGGTAAGTATCTCATATGGAGTCTTGTTCAAGCCCTTGCGGAGGTAGAGCCGATTGGATGCATGACATGCGGTGTTGATGGCTTCGGCCCAAAAGTTGTACGGAGACTTGAACTCCACCATCATGGTCCTTGCCGCATCCATCAACGTCCGGTTCTTCCTCTCCGCAACACCGTTTTGTTGAGGGGTGTATGGTGCGGAATATTGATGCTTGATTCCCTCATCACTAAGAAATTCATCCAAGGTGTAGTTCTTGAACTCGGTGCCGTTGTCACTTCTTATTGTCAAGATCTTTGCATTGTGTTGACGTTGTGCTTCATTTGCAAAGTCAATGACGGTTTGTTGGGTCTCGCTCTTCCTCTTGAAGAAATACACCCAAGTGTACCTTGAGTAGTCATCCACAATCACCAAACAATACTTCCTACCTCCAAGACTATCGAAGGATGGAGGCCCAAAGAGATCCATGTGAAGGAGCTCCAAAGGCCTCTTTGAATAAATGATAGTCGAGGGAGGATGAGCCTTCTCATGTAGCTTTCCTTCGATACAGGCACTGCAAGCATGACCTTTAGCAAAACTAACATTCGTTAGTCCACGGACATGGTCCCCCTTTAGTAGACTTTGCAAAGATCTCATATTGACATGGGCTAAATGGCGATGCCAAAGCCATCCCACATCAACTTTAGCCATTAGGCATGTCGCAGTCTTAGTGGGTCGCTCCAAAAAGTTAATCACATATAGACCGTTCTCGACATGCCCAACAAAGGCTACTTTAAGAGTCTTGCTCCACAAGAGGGCCACGGTATCGATATCAAAGAAAGTGGCAAAGCCCATGATTGCAAGTTGACGAACGGAAAGTAAATTGTATGCAAGGGACTCAACAAGCATGACCTTCTCAATCATGAGATCATGAGAGATGACAACCTTGACAAGTCCCAATACCTTAGAAGATGAGGCGTCACCCCACTCGACATTGGTGGGCATAGATGGAACCTTGTGCACGTCCACCACCAAGTCCTTGCTTCCGGTCATATGATTTGTAGCTCCACTATCGAGCAACCATGATCCACCACCGGAAGCAAACACCTACAAGAGATCAATGCTTGGTTTTAGGTACCCATTTTGTAATGGGTCCTTTGATGTTAGTAACAAGGGTCTTAGGAACCCAAATAGACCATTCAATGTACTCATGAAGAGAACCAACAAATTTGGCATAAACATGCCCATCACTAGCACGACACAACACATAAGAAGGATTAAAATCGCCGGCTTTGTTGGGTGAGGTGACATTGCCCTTCTTGACTTTGTTCTTCTTCTTCTCCTCGGGGACACTCTCTCCCGCCCTCACAAAGGTTTGCATGAGGGGAGGAGGTCGTTTGGTCTTGTCATTCTTCTTCTTGTTCTTGGAGTCGGGGACGTACCCAACCCCTTCCTTCGCCACACCTCCCTTTCGGTTGATCAAGAGATCATTGAGGTTCTTCTTGCCTTGTATGCAAGTCGCAAGGCCTCTCTCAAGTTGCTCCTTCAACTTAGCATTTTCTTCAACAAGATGTATATGCTCACAACATGGGTTAGTAGCATTTGCATTATCAATTAAAACCATATGAGGAAAAGTTGCTTTCTCCCTGGTTAGCTTCACTTGGAGTTGATCATGAGACTCCTTGAGACTAGCGTGAATACCCTTCAAGGCCTTGTGGGCCTTGTCAAGTATATCAAACTCCTCTTTGAGTCTAGCAAGATCAACCCCGAGTTTGGCCTTCTCGGAATTTAGCACACGAGAAACAACGAGGGCATAATCATAATCTTTCTCTAACTTAGCATGATCAACGTTGTGTGACTCCTCAAGAGCCAAACGAAGACCACGCTCTTCCTCAAGAGCATTGGAAAGATCCGAAATCTCATCGGCATAGTCACGACTATGCCCTTCCATCTCCGAGATGGTGTCTTCATGAGCCTCGATCATGTCATTGGCCTCACCAAGTTGTTCCAAGAGAGCAACAAAGTGCTTCTTGGATTTTCCCTTGAGTTTACCCATAAAGGCTTCAAACTCGTTGGCCTCCACATTAGCTCCCTCAACTTCATTAATGCTATCCGTTTGGGAAGGATGATTAATGATGGTAGTTTTGATGTTGGAGGTTACCTTGTTGGTGGCTTTAGCCATGATGCACTTGGCGGTGATGCTTTCGTTGGGTGAGTCGAAGAGGGACACTCATGACGTTGTTGCAATGGCGAGGAGGCCATGGCAACCGACTCATCATCTTCATCATCATCATCATCCTCATTGTACTCTTCTTGCACAACCAAGGCCTTGGGAGGAGTCTTCTTGGTGAAGTTGTTCTTGTTGGGGAACGACTTGGCCTTGTCCTTTCGGATGAGTTTGCCACCATTGTCTTCCCTCTTCTCATACGGGCATTCCGCAACGAAATGACTTACGTTGCCGCAATTGTAGCAAGTCCTTACACGTTGCTTGCCCCTTGTGCCACTCGAGTTATTTTTGCTAAAGTTGGGCCTCGAGTTTTTCTTGCTCCAAAATTGCCTTGAAGCAAGTGCCATATGTTCATGATATGCATACTTCGTATCTTCGGGGTTGCTCTCCTCTTCTTCTTCTTCTTCTTCCACGGTGAGCTTGGCCTTCAATACAAGGTTAGGCTTCTTTGCCCGTTGAGAACGGAGCACTGCATTGTCGGCTGTCTTGTCCAAAATGTTCATGGCCACAAACTCATCCAACACTTCGCTTGAGGTCAAAGTGTGGAAGTCCGGTCTTTGACGAATGACGGAGGACATGGCCTTGTGGTAGGGCATCATCGCCTTGAGGAATTTGCGCTTGATCCAATTGTCATCCGTGTCCTTGCTCCCGTGATCTCGTAGTGAGACCGCAAGTTTGGTGACTCTCCGATAGAGCTCACGAGGTTCTTCATCTTCCTTCATTGCAAACTCATCGGCCTCATCTTGTACCACTTCATAGTTGGACCGTTGAATGCTTGCACTTCCCCGGTAGAGAGACACGACACAATGCCATGCATCTTTGGCCAAGGCGAAGGGACAAAGATGAGGTAGGTCTTCGGGTGGAAATGCATCTTGAATGATGAAGAGAGCATTCTCATTGAATTGATTGTCCGCGGCTTCTTGAGGAGTGAAGTTGCTTGGATCATGTGGATAGAAACCTTCTTCAATGATTCTCCAAAGGTTAGTGTTCACATGATTTAAATGACGTTTAAAGCGGTAAACCCATGAATCAAAATCCTCATTTTTCACAATCTTAGGGGGAGGACCGGCATGATTCAAATGAGTGGAAGGAACCGGTCCACCGTAAACAAGTGGTGGTTCCACATGGGCAAAGATGCCGGTGCCATTCTTGCCACTAGAAGAAGGAGCCTTTTCACTACTAGCTTCCCCCTTTTCAGGGATAGCATCCGACACCTTGTTAGCGGGATCCCCCACTTTCAACGGTGCGGTTGATAGTTTAAGCCCCTCAAGAAATTTAGTAAACATGCTTTCAACTTCGGTCGTCATGGAGGTTTTCAATGTCTCCAAGGCTACATTGAACTCCTCACGAGAGACCGAAGTTCCCCCATCGCCCGTAGACGAGATAGGATTCACACCGGAGTGTTCCTCCGCTCCGTCTACGGTATCAACCATACTCTTCGGACGGTAAAGTCCTTAATAAAGAGACGAGGCTCTGATACCAATTGAAAGGATCGATATGGTTGACTAGAGGGGGGGGGGTGAATAGGCAACTAACAATTTTTAGCTTTTCTTTAGCAATTTAAACTTTGCATCAAAATAGGTTGTCTAGACATGCAACTAGATGAGCAACCTATATGATGCAACACGAATAGGAACACAAGCAAGCAAGATATATGAAACAAATAAGCTACACAAGTAAAGGCACGAGATAACCAAAAGTGGAGACGGTGGAGACGAGGATGTGTTGCTGAAGTTCCTTCCCCTTGAGAGGAAGTACGTCTTCGTTGGAGCAGTGTGGAGGCACAATGCTCCCCAAGAAGCCACTAGGGCCACCGTAATCTCCTCACGCCCTCACACAATGCAGATGCCGTGATTCCACTATTGGCGCCCTTGGAGGCGGTGACCGAACCTTTACAAACGAGGTTGGGGCAATCTCCACAACTCAATTGGAAGCTCCCAACGACACCATGAAGCTTCACCACAATGGACTATGGCTTCGCAGTGACCTCAACCGTCTAGGATGCTAAAACACCCAAGAGTAACAAGATACGCAAGGGATTAGTAGGGGGAATCAAATATCTCTCGGTGGAAGTGTAGATCGGGGCCTTCTCAACCACTCCCGAGCAAATCAACAAGTTTGGTTGGCTAGTGAGTGAGATCGGGCGAAAATGGAGCTTGGAGCAACAATGGAGCTTTTAATGGTGGAAGAGGTGAGTCAACGGGGAAGAAGGAGACCCTTTATATAGTGTGTGGAAAAGATCCAACCGTTACCCACCTACCAGCCCGCGGCCAGCGGTACTACCGCGCATGGCCAGCGGTACTACCGCAAGGCCGCGCGGTAGTACTGCTTGCAACCAAGCGGTACTACCACACGGTAGTGCGGTACTACCGTACCACCCTACGGTACTGCCGCGACCCCCAGCCAGGGAAACAGACGCAAGCTAGGGCGGTACTTCCGCCCGCGCGGTACTACCGCGCCATCAGGGCGGTACTACCGTGAGGCAAAAAGTCCCGATAGGGGGGAGCGGAACTTCCGTGCATACTTCCGCAAAAGAACGGAAGTAGCAAAAACTTGACACAGTAGTACTGCCGAGGGGCGGTACTACTGCCTGACTGCCTAGCGCGGTACTACCGCACGGCGAAAGCGGTACTACCGCGGCAGGTGCGGATGTAAAAAATTACATCCGCTCCTACTACCGCAACCGGGCGGCACTAGCCGGGTGGGGCAGCGGTAGTAAGGCTCCGGGGGAGCGGTACTACCGTGAGCACCAGCGGTACTACCGTGCCACTGCGCGGTACTATCGTGGATGCCCACGGTACTACCGTTAATCCTGGAGCGGTACTACCGCAACCACACAAGCAGTCAGTCAACTATGGCAGGAAAACGGAGGAAGCTCCAAGGAAGGAGGGGATAAAAGGAGACGTGTACGTGATGACTCCACCCAAACCTTTCCAACGCGGACCCCCTCTTAATAGTACGGCTTTCCTACGACTCAAATCCACCAAAAAGAAACATAGAAAAGACGCCGTCATCGTCAGTCTTCGAGGGGCACCCATTTGTCTTGTGCCTAGCAGAGAAGAGTCTGGAAAGCTCATGGCACACGATTAGTCCGCAAATGCATTGTCATCAATCACCAAAACACTTAGGGATAAATATGACCTTACACCGATGTTATGTTCCTTGATTTTGCGTTCCTTACGCGGTTGGGTGTTTTGGGAACCCCTTGACAGTTTGCTTTGAATAAAACTCCTCCAGCAAGGCCCAACCTTGGTTTTACCATTTTCCACCTAAGCCTTTTGCCCTTGGGTTCCACGGACTCAAGGGTCATCTTTATTTTAAACCCCCGGGCCAGTGCTCCTTTGAGTGTTGGTCCAAAACAGAGCCACTTGCAGCGCCACCTCGGGGAAACTTGAGGGTTGGTTTTAGTTGTTCGTAGCGTTCATCTGGTGTGCCCTGAGAACGAGATATGTGTAGCTCCTATCAGGATTTGTCGGCACATTCGGGCGGCTTTGCTGGTCTTGTTTTACCATTGTCGAAATGTCTTGTTACCGGGATTCCGAGTCTGATCGGGTCTTCCTGGGAGAAGGAATATCCTTCTTGATCGTGAGAGCTTGTGATGGGCTAAGTTGGGACACCCCTGTAGGGTTTTGAACTTTCGAAAGCCGTGCCCGCGGTTATGGGTAGATGGGAATTTGTTAATATCCGGTTGTAGAGAACTTGACACTTAACTTAATTAAGAATGAATCAACCGCGTGTGTAGCCGTGATGGTCTCTTTTTGGCGGAGTCCGCGAAGTGAACACAGTCTTGTGTTATGCTTGAGCGTAAGTAGCTTCATGATCACTTCTTGATCACTTTTAGCTTCTCGACCGTGCGTTGCTTCTCTTCTCGCTCTCTGTTGCGTAAGTTTGCCACCATATATGCTTAGTGCTTTCCTGCAGCTCCACCTCACTACCCTTTCCTACCCTTAAGCTTAAATAGTCTTAATCTCGCGGGTGTGAGATCGCTGAGTCCTCGTGGCTCACAGATACTTCCAAATAGATGCAGTTGCTGATGATGCCAGTGCAGGGGACGCTACCGAACTCAAGTGGGAGTTTGACGAAGACTTGGGTCGCTATTATGTTTCCTTTCCTGATGATCAGTAGTGGAGCCCAGTTGGGACGATCGGGGATCTAGCATTTGGGGTGGTCTTTCTTTTATTTCGGTTTTGTAGACGGACCTTTGATTGTATCTTGGGTGATGTATGGATTATTTATGTATTATGTGAAGTGGTGATTGTAAGCTGACTCTTTATCCCTTTCTTATTCAGTACATGGGATGTGTAAAGATTACCCCTCTTGCGACATGCCTACCATGCGGCTATGCCTCTAAGTCGTGCCCCGACACGTGGGAGATATAGCCGCATTGTGGGTGTTACACATAACCCTGCTTTTAAGTGTGGTAGCACACTAGACCATCCCGATCAATGGAATTGCTGGAAGACCCTCATACCCTAACCTTTTCTGGCTAGCCTCTTTGAATCTCGCGAGATTCGTTTTAAGTGTGGTAGGTTTGTAACATCCCAAAATTCTAAATTTTGCAAAGTTATATTAAATGAATATTTTTGATTGTTTGTTTGATTGTTGTGGGAATGATTGAGTGAAATTGAGTGCAATTTCAAACTTTTTGAAAGTTGAATGAGAGGGAATAAAAGTACTTTCCCAAAACTTTCATATTTACTTTTGATCTCCAATGAATTCGAATTCATTACATCACAAAACCCTAGAGTGAAGAAAATGTGGCTCCTTCCATTTAAAGAAAATGAAAAGGGATTTGAATTCCATTTGGGAATATTTCAAATTCAGAAACTTTATGCAATTCAATGATTTTCACAATAGAAGATGAAATGACTTCTTCAAATCATATGAAATATGAGCTGGAAGTTTAAAAGAATCAAATTTAAGGTCCCTTTGAAAGTATTTTGAAAATCATTTTCAATTTGGAGTTATTTGGTTTTTATTCAAATTACTTTTCTCCAAAAATAAAATAAATGTAAATAAGGGTAAAATGATTCCCTTCAATGGAAAATTAGGAGAAAATAAATTTGAAATCATTTTAGTATTTTAAAAATGTTTTATATTGGGTTTTATTGCAGAAGTAGCAATGTTTGACTTTTCTGAATTTCTTTTTAAATATGTTTATTGTTTAGGATTTCTTTTTCTGAACATTTTGATATATTATATGTCTATATATCATTTTTATTCTTCTCTGTTTTCCTTCTTTTGTCCTCGAAAAAAAAACCCTAGCTAACCTAACCTAGCGTCGTAGCCGACTAGACCAGCAGGCCGGCCCATGGCCACCTCCCCACGTCCTTGCTTCCGAACTGCCTCCACCCCTATCGCCCGACCGCTTCGCACCCTCCCCGTTGCCACCTACGACCCGGCCCCACATCGTCTCCCTCCTCCCGCAAGAAATGGGAAGCACCGGGCCAAACACGGCCGCGCTGTCGCGAGTCCGAGCCGCCCAAAAACCTAGCGCGAGGCTTCCCCCTCCTCCAAGCACACACCTCCTATATATACCCCTCCCCCTCGATCGATTCTGCCCTAAAGCACTCCTAGCTTCCCTACCCGCGCCGAAATTCCTCGCCGGAGTACGGCTCTTCCGCCACCGCCATTGATGCTCTGTAGCTCACCGCTGACCACCTCACCTCTTCCCAAGCCTATCACCGCATGCCCTTGCTCCACCCGATCTCCCCGACTACGAGTCGAAGCTTAAGGACCCATGGAGAATTTGCTCCCTTCACCACCGAACACCGCTACCGCCGTCAAGCTCACATCGCTCCGTCCAGTCAACCCCGAGCTCACTGTCGACCACCATTGTCATCGTTGTTGTCTTCCGCATCATTGCCTGGGCGTATTCCCCGCCATCGAGGACCACCGGAGGCCTCGCCTATGTCGCCCCCGAGCCGCCGCCGACCTCGCCGGAGCTCGCCTCGCCATGGTGAGCCATTCTCCTCCCTGCGATCTATTTTCAATGGCCCTGATTAGATTAGATCGAATAGGTAGGTTTTTTACTAGATCGGTTTAACTTCGGTTTATTTACGGTTTAGATTTAATTAGTTTAGCCGGCTGGTTTTTTTCTTTACTAGCACGTGCGGTTTCCTTAAGTATCAGCCAGCGTTTTATAGATCGGACTGCACATCCTCTAGGCCCAATAGCAGCCTGACGCGTAGCACCTGTCCGATCTGTTTTTTTAAGTTTATTTTCGTTTCTGTTTTAACAACAGAAAAGTTTCAATCTTAGATATTTAATATCTTTTTGTGTGCTTATCCAAATTAAGTGATTCTTTTTGCAGTAGATTCAAAATTTTATGAAGTTTCTGTTTGTGCCATTAGTTTTCAAATTTAAGTAGTTTAAATTTGGATTTGATAAAAAATTCGAATCACTGATTTGGTCATATTTTGAGGTTTACAAAGTATTTTTGATTGATTCTTTTTGCTACGGTTTTGTTATTGTTTTTTTCTATCCAATAGCATATAGAGATTTATTTTTAGTATATTTTAAATTAGAGTTTTAGGCAAAATAATACTGTTTTAGTTCTAGTTTCATTTTAGCCTTTTCTTTATAGTTTTATTTGTTTTTAAATTATTTCCTTTTGTCACTTTTGGCAAATTTAGTTTTGTTTCTGTTATTTAACAGTAGAAAATTTTATTTTAAAAATTATTTTCTTTAGTTTTGTATGAAAACTTGTATAGGTCATAATTAGAGTTTTACAAATGATTTTTAATTGTTTCTTTTTGCTAAATTTATGAAAAATACTTTCTGCTAACTTGGCTGATTTACATTTTATTTTCTGTTCAAATTATTAGTTTAGTATTTTCTTTGTTGTTAAGTTTTACATAGGACAAAACTATTTTTGTAGTTAAGGCAAAAGGTTTTCCTAGTAGGTTCTTTATAGTTTCCCCTATTAGTTCTTTCGATGTGTTCTTTGTTTTGTATTGGGTTTTCTTATTGATTGTTTTTTATGATTGTTAGAATTGCTTAATAGAATACTTTCTTATGTGAATGTCATGTTTGTTTAATATAGATTAACATCAGAGTGACAGATAGTATCAAGTTATTTTCAAGAGAGTTGTTATCTTCATCAACTTACCAGGCAAGTTCACTTTAACCATGCTTTAATACCTATGTTTTTATTGCATTTAGTGGCATCTTCGCAACAATCCCTCCTGTAGTGATATTGAATCCTTGTAGTTGAGTAGTATGCATGAGGTAGGAAACCCATCACCCTATTACCAAGCCCGGGATGTGATTTATTTGAATGCTACGCTATAGTAGATGGGGTTGGTATGAGTGCTCGGGAGTGGTGTGAGAATGGAGGCTCTACGTCAATGACGACAACTCCATGATGGCATCTGCAAGGACTACATCCTCGAGGCCTCAAGACTTCAAGACCTCAATATTTCGAGACTCGAGACAAGAATTCAATACACACTACTGGGTGAAGGACATATTTGATGGGCACCCTAGAGAAACCAGTGGATGGCCAGGATGCATGGAGAAGCGCCATGACATCTTGCGAAAAGCTTCACCCAGACTCAAAGAGACGGAAGAATACTTCATGCCCGGAAGCTTACCTGTGCAACCGCAAGTCATTATGCGCTCTGGCTTGGTTGACCTTAGTTGTTACTCTGGCTGGGATGGCGCTAGCAGATGTAGAACTACGATAGGATTGGCTGAGCACCGGACAGTGGTCAGGGGAACTCTTCGGAAGACCATGTTTCAGTCGTCTTGTTCTCAAACACCCTGAAGTGCGAGAATGCAAAAAGAGGGATCGAATCTTGCGAATAAAGTGTACAAACCTCTGCAGAGGGTTAAAACATAATCGATTAGCCGTGTCCCCGGTTACGGACAATTTGAGCATCTAGACTTGGATCTATCTTGGAACTCTCAAAACTAGACTTAAAACTTAATTGTGGGCAACTTATGATGATTTAGGCTATTGGAGATTGGTTGGTGGAACCATGTCATTATCGAAAACTCTGTAGTACATACTCCTGATATTCCTTTGATGTAGGGAAAATAAAACCAGCTTTTACGCAAACAAAACTCAGATACAGAGCCACAAAGCCATATTGCATATAGAATAGTTTTATCATCCGCTTTCTCTTATTGTGATCTTGTCGGTACATTCAATGTACTGACCTACACGGCTGCAACGTATCATGTTGCAGGATTTTTCTCCGATGAGTAAGAGTTATGTCACAGGGTTACGGCCTACACTCAACCTGCCGATGGCGTTGATGGGGCTCCACACCCGATTGATTGTTTCCGCTGAGACTTATGAGGTATATATCCGTTTTGCATTACTTATACATGTGATTGCACTTTGATATATACATTGATGTACTGTGTGTGCCAGCATACTGATCCAGGGATGGCACAGATACACAGAGGCTTGACCGTCTGAGGTCGGGTCACTACATGAACCTGAGTAAACAAGGTTAGATAACACATAAACATCTTCTAAACAGAGCAAGAACACTAAACCACAAGAGTACCAAGATTGGGATGACATGTAGTAAGTGAGTACTAGGTACTCTATTTCATATAGACATGTCACCAAAGAGTAAAGATGTGTAATGAATTCGACGATTTCCTTCCCTTTGATGTTTTTCTCCCCCTGAATCTTATATTGGATAAAGGGAGAAGATAGGGCAAAAAAAATTAGAGCAAAATTAATTATAACAAACATACTAACATGTCTTTCCCCTCTTTAAGACATGTATCTTCCCTCCTCTTTGAATACCAAGCATCTGGGAAGACTAAGAAAACTTTCCTTCCCATAGGGTCTCTCTCTCCCATTGATGTGCTCAAGCTTTGATGTGATCTCTCTCTCCCCCTTTGACATCAATTTCCAAGAAGGGATCTTCTGGAGTGTGAGTCGAATAAGTTTGGTTCTCTAGTCACATAACAAAGCCGCATATAGAATGTGATGCAGGAAGAGGACAAGAATCATTGAGTGGAGCTAGAATAAGTATGCAGGATGCAAATGGCTAAGTGTCTTCTCAGCATTGAAATTGGTAACATCGAGTTGTTTTCTTCGGTGGAACCGAGGTGGTTCGGTTAGGCCGAAAGAAACAAGCCGGTGAGTCCGAGTTCAACACAGAGAGAAAACAGTCGTCATCTTAGCTCACTTAGGCAAATAAAGTCTCACAAAGATTTGCAAGGAATTAACTAAAGGATTTGCAATGAATTGGATGCAGGGAATGTAGAACATAACTGAGAACATAAATAAATCTAGATGAAGTTTTTTTGATTAAAGGGAAAAGGGAAACAAACATGCAAGAGACAAATGCAAGGACACAAGGAAACACTAGAGAACTTCATCTAGAGTTGGTCGGCGACAAAGTCACCTATGTTAGAGTATATTGAGTGAGTATCAAGTGAGAACACTTGATCGTAGGTCATACTCATCGCTTAAGCTCAAACTGGGGTTGCCATTTTTCGTTTAAGCATTTTGATGTATTCACATCTTGTTGAGCTGCTTTGACCCATGACTTGGGGTAAAGCTTCTCTAAGACGGAATAACATACCTTGGGTGGGTGGTGTTGAATTTGATCAGGTAGTTGAACTTGTGTGGGATGCTCAAGGTTTATGTAGCTCATCAATGAGTTGGGAGCACCGCTTGTAGTTTGAGTTCATCTACCTACATGGGTTAGTTTTGCAAGGAAGAGCACTTGTGTGTCCAAAATGACAATCATGAAATTTGATACCAAATGAAATTTGATATATAGAATTTGTCAAAGGATATGTTGAAAGGTTTCATGCTTCCTTGTCTTCAACCACCATATTGTAGAGTCTTGGTGATGTAGAGATTGCTCAAGATGTGAGTGATTTGCAATCCCATAGATCTAGATTTATCCAAGTACCTACAAGGGTTAGATAGCATGCAAGGGTACAAGTGTAGATCCAAGACATATATGATCATCATCATAAGATAAGTATCAAGGATTAGTCAAAGGCTCATGCCTTGCATGTGTCCAAATGGAGTTTCCACTCCAAGTTTGAAGCATCAATGATGTTCAATTCACCTCTCAAATGGCAAAATACTTTCTCATCAAGCGGTTTGGTGAATATATCCGCCAATTGCTTATCGGTACGAACATGCTTAAGATCATTGTCTCCTTTAGCAACATGATCTCGAATGAAATGATGACGAACTTCAATATGCTTAGTTCGAGAATGTTGCACGGGATTGTGAGCAATCTTAATAGAACTTTCATTGTCACAGAGCAATGGAACATGTTTCACATATATGCCATAATCTTTAAGAGTTTGAGTCATCAAAAGTAATTGAGCACAACATGAACCGACGACAATGTATTCTGCTTCGGCGGAAGGATATCGAGTTTTGTTTCTTAGAGGACCAAGACACAAGAGATCTACCAAGAAATTGACATGTACCCAAAGTGGACTTTCTATCAACCTTGTCTCCGGCATAGTCCGAGTCAGAATAGCTAGGATACCAAATGCCAAAATTTGGTGTATGAATTAAGTATCTCACTATCCTTTTCACAGCCCCACTACAAAAAATACACATCCGTCATGATACGTGTTTTTCACAGTAGGTCGCGTTTTTTGTCATGCATGTACATCCATGACGATTTTATGACAGAATCAAGATAGTCATACCTGTGCTGTCGTACAAGTGTTCCATGACATTACCAAAATTATCATCACGGAAGTGTCCACTTCCATGACGATAAATCGCGCGTCACAGAAGTGCTTTCGTCAAGGGTGAGCGACACGTGGCATCCACCATAATGGAACGCCGTTAAGCTATCGGGTCGGATTTTGGATCCGATAACCCGTTAACAGCCCTGACTAATGGGAAATTTCCACGTGTAAAATTTTGATTGGCCGAAGGGAACACCTGTCAGCTCTTCAGTGGGCCAGATGTCGCCCGTCCATTGGAGGAGACATGCCTATGATACGTCGATACGTGGCTGGGCCCAATAGAGGCCCATATAGGTTAAAAAGACCGGCCCAGTCAAAGGCCCGTAGAACTTAATCAGGTACTAGTGGGCCAGCCCAATAATGGCCTGCTTAATAAAGGCCCATTTACGGCCCGAAGCCAGATCTGGCCCGCTAATTGTTCGCCCAATATTTGGGCCCATTTACGGCCCGAAGCCAGATCTGGCCCGTTAATTGTTCGCCCAATATTTGGGCCCATTTGTGGCCCGAAGCCAGATCTGGCCCGTTAATTGGTCGCCGAATATTTGGGCCCAACTACAGCCGGGTGACTTTCGGCCTGTTAGAGGCCTGATGTACACATGGGCCCATTTCAGCCTAATGTGACCTTCGGCCTGGGAATGGCTCGTGCTGCCCATGGGCCATATATGGTCCGACGGGACATCGGGCCCACTAACGGCCCATGCTAAAGGTGGCAACAGTTAAGCCCAACATGATTTTGGACCTGTTAAAGGCATTTCGCGTAATTCGGACCGTTGATGCCTGTGCTAAGCTTTCGGCCTCTTAAAGGCCCATGATATCAGTGGGCCAACTAAGGCCCGAGATATGTTTCGGCCTGGTAACGGCCCGTGAGCTAACTGGGCCCAAAACGGCCCGGTCTACATTTCGGCCTGTTGAAGGCCCATCGACGACTAGTGAAAATTGAGGCCCAACATGCATTTTGGCCTGCTAAAGGCCCGTGGTTTCATCTCGGCCGTAACAGGCTAGTACAATATTCAGCCTGTTAATGGCCCAACGCTACCTGGGCCAAACTAAGCGCTGGGCCGACAAAAGGCCCAACTAAAATATAGGCCGGTGTAAGTTTGGGCATGGCGCAATGTGTGAAGGCCCCAATCATTCGGGCCCAAGAAAGACGCAGGCCGTCCCAATTGTGGCCCGGTAAAAACCTGGCCCGTTAGAGTCGAATGTTTCGGTCCGATCGACTACATCTGATTTTTTTTCAGATAGCGAATGATGGCAGTAACTAGTAGGAATTAAGAACAAACCTACTCTATACAATAAAGAAATTACGGCATAGTAACTAAGAATAAACGTACACTATACAATAAAGGATTTAAGGTATATTACATCCACTAGGCATCGAAGTTCGCCACCAGTGATCATAAAGTGCAACGAAGAAGCAGATTACAAAAACTGGGCACCATTACAATCGTAACAAAATAATACTGAACCGAGACCACTTCCAAGACAGTTCAAGAAAGGTTAGCCTTGCAGGGGAACTACTGCGCAAGCTGCTGAGCAAGGCTGTGAGACCAGCCTAGCATGTCGGTCATAGCTTCCAGGTGTAGCTATTTAGCGATGAGGTTCTCATTGGTGTTCTCCACAATCTTTCTTAGAGATAGGACTTCAAGTCGAAGTTGAGTTGCAGAATGCCTTTCTGCTAGAACTTGGGACTGAAGAAGTTGAACTGATTCAAACAACGAATTATGTGAGCTTGTCTGACTGTTAGTCTCAAGTAACTTGAACACTGCATCAAGACAAGACTTTGGGGTTGACTCGCTATCTTCAAGATGTTTTGCCTTCTTTGCTGCAATATATGTTGGGTTTGTCTCACAGCCTTCAGTAGACTTGTGCATGCCATCAGGCATATCACCCTGAAACAAAGCAGAGAGATGACAGGTTTTGCACGTGTATAAATAAAGATGATAATTGTTCTGTCAATTCTATCTAATTTCAAATTAGAAAATAAAGAGTAAGTTCAAAATATCAATAGCATAATTTGGCATTGTTCATAATGAGGGGAGCTTCACCACACTACTGGATTACCATGTCAACATAACAAGCATAGAAGAAGGGCAAAGAAAATCATTGTATCTATTTTGGATAATGTGCATGGCATGTTGTTCACATCATCAGCCACATCAGTAAGATAAAACAGGAGATGACAAGGTGCAAACGTGGGCTGCTTCACCACACACTGGATTATAGATCCACAAAAACAAGCATACATATAGGGAGTATTAAGTAATGTGCATGGTTTGAATAAGGAATTTGGTTTTACAAGTAAAACTTAGAACTTACGGTTCTTACAAACATGCATTTTGGTAGAAACAACAAACTAAACAGCAGTAAACGATAGGGAGTATGAGCAAATTAAACAGCAGTTGAGGATAAAGGCTTTAGAAGGACTGACTTACATTAACAGTTAACACCGGTTTTATAATGCCCTTCTGCATGTCAAGGGAAGGATAACTCAAGAATTTCAGCACATAATCTTCTTCATAAGCATTGCCTATACTCTAAATTTTGTAGAGAGTAATTATAGATATGATAATACTGGAAGGGATAGAGGATAATGAAGATAAGATGCAGATTGATGCTACATAATCAACTACCAATCCCTGGAAGTACAAGCGTTACAGGACAAAATGTACTGACAAGAGCAATGGGCTACACTTTTGCACTGGCATTGTCTGTGTATTCTACTTGTTGGTAATATTAAATATAGATCTGATCTTTTTTAGTAAATGGTGGGCGAGGGAGATAAGATGCAGAATGCTACAAAATGAACCAATCCCTCTTCCCATAATACAAGAGTGTTTTGAACACTGGTGTACTGTACAAAACGTTCTTATATTACGGGACGAAGGGAGTAGCTGTTAATGTAAGTAAAGTGATAGATCACGTTCAGTCCTTACAAGAGGACTGCAGAGCTAAACCTCTTCAAAAGCATTGGGTTGATTCTAAATTTATGTAAGATTCCATACGGATCTTATAATGTCCACCAAATGGATGATTACAAGGCTAACATGTGCAGTGATGCTACATAATCAAACAGCTATGAAAGTAAGTATGGTCATACAGGGCAAGAGGTACTCATAAGAGCAATGAAGTGTGCAGTATAGTTGCGAGATTATGTGGTCCCTTGAGAACGAATGTTCTTCTGCTAACAGTTTTCGTACAAGTGAGACATTAAGGCAAATGTAGAAATGTAGTTCAAATTGTGATGTGATATCATAGACAGTACCTTACGTTGCAGCCGAGACCAATGTGTAACAAGATTATTCCAGTCACCGTCGGATAAATGTAGCACCGGAGACTTTACAGAAATTTCATTCAGAGGCTTGCCATTGAAGTGCGCTTGCCTCAGGTAGGAACGATACTTCATCAACGAGTGCTTGAAAAGCACAACCAACCCTTGCTCGTCATCACAATCCATTTTGCTCCTCGCCTATTTAAAAGAATGAAATCTTGTGTCTTCTGTCAGCAGGAACATATGAAGTGATGACCATGAATACCATTAGTACATTACTTATGCGTAAGTTGCGGAGGAAGATTGGAAATTGTTCTGTGTCTGTGGTATAATCTTTCCATGAAGGAAAGATGCACACAAAGTTCCTGACAACAACATAAGCTTCGTCTTCTAAACTGGGAAGAGATGGAACAGGGGTCCTATGTGCTGCAATTGGGGCTCTCTCTGGTTCGAAAAGGGATTTGTCAACTGGATTTGGTGTACTCTTTGCTGGAATGGGGGGTTTTGCGTCGTACAACTGGTGCTATGTCAACTGGCATAATCATACTGTTTGCTGCAGTTGGGGTCTGCTGAGTTAGGGCATCAGAAATGACCAGTGTAGTAGGGCTAGTGTCTGCTAGAGTTGGGGTATTTTGTGGGCATGTGATATTGCAACTACACCTAATGGGCTATTTGATTTATCAGGTGCCACTACCTTTTCCAAATACTTTGCTTGTGCTCCTCCATGATCAGCAATCGCCCTCTTCCTTTTCAACGTCTGATACACAAGAACAACATTTGAATGGATAAATATGGTATGATGACAGATGGAATATGTACTGAAAATGGATAGGCAGGGCGTATTCACATACACGATGTGTAAACTAAGCTAATTGCAGTTCAACAAAGTAGAAGCAATGCAAAGCATCAGTTGCAAGATATGTGCGAGCAATGTAACCTTGGAAAGTTAGAGCAAGTACCTTGATGGGTGAATAAGATAGGGCATCTTCCTCTGACTCCTCCACTAGGGAGCTACACTGACTTAGGTCTCCCTGTAGCTCAGAATCACTGTTAGGATCATATTCTGAGCATGAATCTGTAGGTGGAGAGCGTTTGCATTGCATTGCATCCAGACTTGATTTCAGTCCCTTAATGCCAAGTTTGACATCCATGGCATTGTTCTGCTTTATTCTTTTCATGCGCGCAAGCTCATAATCATTATGCTGCTGTTCAGAATCTAAGATTCATGAAAACATAAAAAGTAGTCAGATTATCTATGGAATGCATTGCGAATTCAACTCGGAGAGTGTCTCCCTATAAACCCCTGCATATGCAAAGTTCACCTCCCCAACCGTGCTGACCAGACCACACACAGAAATACAAACCCCTTATGTCTCTATAACAGGCAGGCACACATTTCAAAACTGAAGTAGGAACATTAGAATCATATGAAATTCGTATTTGAACAAATAAACTAAGCAATTATGAGTGGCGTAATGTTTAGCTTCAAGGGTGGAGTGTTGGTAGTGCAACACAAAGCAAGTAGGCAGATTGTATTCCATGTAAAAGATCGAAACCTATGTAAAAGCTGGAAATGACACTTTCTTTCTATACAATGCAGTGTTCGTTACCCACACATGATGGAAAAGATCACATAGAGAAATACTATTCACTCATGTCTACGGTTCCAGTATTTAGAAACAGGGTGGTCCACCCTAAAAGAAACCACCACGGAACCAACATGATCAATTAAACCCTAAGCATGATCAATTATTATGGCTGTGCCATGGCAGATTAGAAGCTGGAAACTGGAGAAATGATATTTAGCATCCATTGTTTGCTTTGAACTAAGAACTAAATTCTAAGAGCTGAAAAGAAAGTAGAGTAACCAAGTTAAGATCTATTTTTTGGTTGAGATCAAAAAGTTGAGGAGATATGAAGTACCACCTCTCTTGCGGCGCTGTGTAGGCATCGGGGGTGCGATGGCTGTCGGTGGCGTTGAAGCAGATCTGCGACGGTAGACGGGTGCATCGGGGGATAAGTCCCGTTGTGGTGGAAGAGAAGGTCGTGTGAGCGGCCCCGGCAAAGAGGACGAGGACGCCGACGAAGCGAGAGGACACGATGCAAGGCTATTGGTCAATCGCCGTGGATGAGAAACGTCCATCTCTAGCAATGGACGACGCAGTCTTGGTAGGCGCTCCGGCTTGGTGGAGGACGGTGGCGATGGATGTGGTGGAGGACGGCAGCGATGGATGGGGTGGCGGACGGAGGCTGGTGTGGGGATGGGGTGTTCTAGCACGGACGGTGTATGAATGGGAAAATGGAGGGAGAGGTATGGGGAACCATGTTTTTGGGACGCGCCTGTCTGAAATATGGGAAAGTTACGAACTTAGCCCCCGTTTAAAATTTGGACGTCTCATCGGTTGGGATAGGACGGTAATCTCGCATCTTGCCAATATTTGCCCAGAGCGATTTCGGGCGAGGAGAGGGTGGTTGGCGCCCATGGTTGGCGCCCATGGTGTATGAACGGGGCTGACAGGTAGGGCGGTTGTGTCACGTCTGAGTGAAGTTACAAACCTGCCCCTATTGAAAATATTTTCCTACATCGATTTCGACCGAGTCGAGTTTGTTTTGCCGCCCACAGTGTATGAATGGGGAATGGAGGGAGAAACAGAGGTCTTTCGGACGAGCTTGAATCAAATGAGTTTTGCCGCCCATGTTTGACGCCCACCATGTCGGAATGGGCTCAGAGGCGGCCGTGTCATGTCTAATTGAAGTTACTAACCTACCCCTATTTAGAGCAGTGGAAATCGGGTCGATGGATTGTCTGTGTAATGGGTAGACAGTAATTTCCATCTCCCAAACACTTGGCTTCGGGCAGCCGACGTGGGAGTGGACATTTTGCTGCTTCTTTCGAATTTTGGGACAATAAGCATCCACGTTTACCCTGGCAACTAAATTCTAATCCATTTTGTATTCCTATATGAATCTTTATAAATCATTCTATGTGTTTTTATATATCTTGAAAAGGACGACAAAGATGTATTCCACTATCATATATGAATATGGTTTACAAATGCCGATACTCAAATTCAGAAACAAGAATCCAGTTTAAGGTGAATTCGAATATTTGGAACACTTCATGTCCAACTCAAATGTCACACGCAGCATAATGTGTACTCCCATTTAGATATGTACACAAGCGATGTATCCAGATTCAAATACTGAGTCAATCAACCAAGAATGTACATAACTAACAGACATATAAACACTTACAGAGTATATGGATCAATAATATCAACTAACATACATAAGCCAGGCCGCTGTACTTTTTTTTGGCTACAACAACATCCTTTTTTTAGCCAACATCTTGGCCCTTTCCTATGTGTGCCACTTATGGTCCATCTATACTACTCCCTCCGTTCCGAATTACTTGTCGCAGGTATGGATGTATCTAGATGTATTTTAGTTCTAGATACATCCATTTCTTTGACGAGTAATTTGGAACAGAGGGAGTACTACTATTGCTGAATGCACATTCAGCCCGATTGGCATATTTATAGGTCTGGCACAGCAATCCAGATGAAATGTCTTCGAGTCTTATCAATTAATACAGACTTGTGCTCAAATAAAATTACAAACAAAAAAACAATTATTACATGATCTCTAAAACAAATGGTTTGATTGATTACATGAACAGACAACACAAAGGTTATTCAACTATGGAAAGAACATTTCACCTATGATTTACCAAGTAGGAATTTAATTTCCTTTTTTCCTTCAGGACCTTAACAATCTGGTTACTCTCAGCTTGCTTCGTTTTGAAATCCACCAAATATTTAATGGTTGTCTTGAGTACTGCTTGTGATTGTGCTGTTTGCTTCCTCAACATGTCAACTTCATCTCTAAGTGCAGAAGCAGAATCTCTTTCTACCACTAGTTTAGCCTCTAGAGCATCAGTAGTTGGCAATTCATAATGCACGATTGGGCCGGTGCCACTGCTGTGGGATGATGCAACGTCCATGGGGACCTCGCTCTTTGATCTTGGGCTAACCTGTTTTTCCATTAAAGTTCCGATTGGATTCAGAAAAGTTGAAGTTAGCAAAACATCTCAACTGGGAGTTATAACAGCAAACCAGTTAAACAAACAAGGAATTAAAGAGTTTCAATTGGATGCTGAAAAGTAGTTATTAACATCATTGTAACCTGCTGTTGCAGCAGCAAAGCAGTTAAACAAACAAGTTGATATTTAAGTTAAGGCAAACAGGTAATTCTTAACAGTAAGTATCAAACACATAGATAGGCGCAGTCTACAATATGATTAACAGGCTGTGCCATTATGTAATCAGTAGTAAACTAAATTAAGCCAAGCAATGTAATTGAACAATTTTGCAATAAGTGGGTAACTAAAATTCCGACAAGCAGGTAACTGAACTTACGCTAGTTCTTTGTACAGGCACACTGCAACTTCTTTTTCGCTTACAAGGTTGTACGAAGGAGTCCATGGCATCAATTGCTTGGATACGCAGTCCCAATACTTCTTTCTTCCCACACTGCATGGGTAAGTCGAATGGTTAATCTGGTAAGATGGCGCGTCCTTGATATGTTATACTAGGACGTGTAGTCAGACTAGTTGTAGCCAAACACATCACACTAGCTTTTACTGTATATTTCATGCGATTACTTTTGGCATATCGAGATCTAAGCAATCTACAATAGGATGAAAAGACTGGCATCCTTCACATTATTGGCGAACTCAGTTCATAGAAACAAGCAATTCAACCATTCTGTGGGTAAATCAAAAGCGCCACCGGAATATTTTTCACTATCCAATCATACACGCAAAAAGGGGCGACGCCACCATAGGGGCTGGTATGAGCGGCCGCCTCAGGTGGCTGGAAAGTGTGCACCTAGTTTGAGTCGTCCAAGTTGGCCCACGCTAGTTTTGTTCGTCCCAACGCACGAGCAGGCAATGTAAAAATGAATAAAAATGTTTCAATTTGGATGGGCCAATAACATAAGTGCAAGGCAGGCCCTATAGCAGGCTCGCGGCCCAAACAAGCGCCTCCCATATTGATCGACAGCAGGAAAAATCCCAATTCATTCGCTCCAGCCTCTAGTCTGGTTCGCTCCTAACCTAGCCGCCGCTGGACAGACTGACACATCACTTCCTTGCGCCCTCGTTGGAGGGCGGTCGCTGGGCTTCAAGCAAACGGAAGGACAAGAAGATGAAGATCCAACCCTGGGTGTAGCCTGCGTGGGAGGCAGCGGCGACAGCACGGGCATAACATCGAGCTTGCGCAAACGGACAGTCGCAGCTTGCAAGAGTAGCATGCGCTATGAGCAGGTACATCACATCCCTGATTATATCTAATTCAACTCTTCAATTTCTAGCTAATAGTTAAACCTGGTGGTGTTGTAAAACTTCTTGTATGTAGGGAATCTATGAGAAAATGAAACCAATTTCTACTTATTTTATAACTCCCCCAATCAATACTGAACTGACTAAATCTGATGTATCTAATCAAGTTTCCGGTGCAAACATACAATCTCATGTTGTTCTTGAGCCTGAAGTGTCTAATGAACAGACTGCTAATGAAGGATTTGATGCAAACATTTTACATGCTCCTGGTGATGAACATATAGTGTCTAGAGGGATCTAATGCAAGCATTTTGCAAGCTCATTGAAGGATTTAGTGTCTAATGATGATCTACTATGTTGAGAGAGACAGAGATTTGCAGGCATTGATGACAAGCAAATTATAGTGCATTTTCATAGCTTGAGGAAACGTCGAGGGCCATCTACCAGAAAGTCCCCGTATCATGACAACATAGCATAAATACTTTTCTAATCTATTGTTTGAAACTATTAGCATACTTGTGCAGGATAGATATATTGATATGCAGTTTGCGCACTGGTTATACATGCAATTACACTTTGATATTTTCAGCCAGAGAACGAATAATTCAAGCAGGTACAACCCATGTTTGTAGTCCTTGTACACCATGTTGCATTTTGTGTTTTTTGGTGCTTGCATCATTTAGTGTTTATAATCTGAACTACTTTGGATCCTTAGCTGGTTTTCAAAGTGCATGTAGCTTCACATTTCTCAAGTTATGTTGATTTCCGGAGTGCAAGTGCCTTCGTATTTTTTAAGTTAAATGTTCGCCCCTGGTAACTTGAATTCGTGGATCAGCCACTGCACACAAATCATACACGAATTCTAGTATGAATTAAATGAAATGTAGGGACTTACGCTAGCTCGTTGTACAGGCTCACTGGAGCTCTGCTTGCGCTTGGGATGTTCCATGGACAAGTCCATGTTACCACTTGCTTGGATGTGTAGGCCTTGTGCTCCTTGCATCCACCTATGCATTTTGGACACGGCGAATGGTTGATCAAATAAGAGGAATCGACCTTGATGTTGTACCGGAGGACAGATACTTACAAGGTTATACAGGTGTGCAAGATGTGTACCAGATCCCGTAGCGCCGTCATGCTTCGCTAAAAAATGGATTTGCTTGTTTCAGATGATATCTCTAGAAGAAATAAGAGTTAAAGTCAGAGTTGCTTAGGCGTGTAAGCTAAGAGAGCAGTGAAAGGATATCCAAACATCGTCAGAATAGTGCACAAGGGAGTGATGTGTGGATACCTAGTTCGGGCCGGCGTTTGGGCATGCTCGCCTAGCTAGAGTGCGGGTCACTTCAGAGCCGTTGAGGGTGATGCACTGGCGTTGGCTGGCCGCGCACGGATGCAGATCTTGAGTGGCAGCGAAGTGCTACGATGCGGTGGACGAGACCGTTGGTGAAGCCCCAACGGCCTCGGGGGGGGGGGGGGGGCGGAGGTGCGATGATGTGCTCGGTGAAGTAGCCCCGGTGAGCTGGGAGACGGCGTCAGTGAAGCACACCTGATGCGGTGGAACTCGGTGTCTGTGAGGCACGTCGGTTGCGGTGGCCGACGTTGTCGGTGGACCACCCGGTGCGGTGGACAAGGGCGTAGATGAGGTAGCTCCAGTGCGGTGGTGAAGCGCGACCATCGTCTTCGTCGTCGTCGTCCGGCACAAAGGTGGGGAATGGTGGGGAAAGAGACGATACGAGGGGCAATTCGAGGGTTGGCGGCGAATTAGGGATTTGAGCAATCTGGGCGCCGAAGGGGACGATGGAGAAGAGAGATTTTGCAGGGCTGGAATTGGGACCGCCAGATATTTCAATCTGAAATGTGGAAGCACAAACTTATAATGTCGTCGTCCTTTTTTTGGGGGGAGGGGGTGGGTGGCTGGGTGCTATGCGTCCGTCCGACACACGCGACCACCCCGACAGGACTATGCTTCGGTGCCCTAAGGCACCTGCCTTTGTGTCCATGACATGTGGGCCCAACAGGTGGTTGGCCCACATGTCAGTGACCCAAAGGAAGTTGCCTTTAAGGCACCGAAGCAGCGTCCACCCCGACACGACCCTGGTCTGCCTGGTGCGCCTACATTTGAGAATGCAAACGAATCTTCTTTCATTTGCAAACGAATCTGTATGTATTACCATGCCCATGTTTTCCTTGCAATAATTAGTCATTCGAAACGAGATACTCCATCCATTCACTTTTGTAAGTCGTTTCAGACAACTTAAAATGAACTGTTTTGCACATTGTCAGAAATGTCTTCAAGGTCTTATAAAAGTGAACAGAGGGAGTACTATAAATTAGTTAATGAGGAGTTATTTGAAATTTTTTGAAACGGTACCCACGCTAACGTGGATTAAAGTGTGTGTCACATAATTAGTTATTTGAATTAGAGTGTGTGTCACGTAGTTAGTTATTTGAATTAGATTGTGTGTCACGTAGCGATCTCCAATTCTAACGTGGATTTCGCAATTCACTGTATCCACGCTACTTTTTAATACAAATTCATATGTATATGATGAACACCATGGTAGTGAGAAAACTTTTGGATGGATTCAAACATATGACATACAAAATAGCACAACAAACTGAGTCAATGTGAACTTTTCGAAACTTAGCATGGCACGAATTCGAAATAATTACCCGTATGCCTGGTCCTCGGTTCAAATCTTACAATGTACACCGAATTGAAACATCGATATTAAGTCTTGTACTATGTACATTCAAATGTTGTTTTTAGCCCCCCCTCCCCCGCACAAATGCTACATACTTCCTGTATCGGTCAATCTTCCTCTCCTAACCACCTTAGGAAGCTATCGGTTTCCAACACATGTTCATTCTTTCTCTCCATGTTTCGATCTCTAAGTCTCTCAACTACACAACCCCTTTTTCCACTCTGTTACCAAATGTATTTACCTCACACACCCGCCATTGCACCCCATGCCGAGCTCTCTCTCTCTCCCCCCTCTCCCTCTCACCCTCTCGCGCTAAATACATGCATTGCCTATCTAGCCCCCAACCTCTCGTGCGCACACACGCACGTTGTATATCTAGGTCACTCCCTCGAGACTGTCTCACTCTTTCTTCCGCACGGCGGGCCACACTCGCTCAATCTCGCTCTCTTTATCTGAGTCTTGTTTAAACTCATTTTCTTTCACACACAAATGATATATCTCCCTGTTCGGGCCTCGATCGACACACTCTATACTCTCTCACACAGATTGTCTATCTAGGTCAGTCCATCCAAGCCGCCGCCACTCTTTCGACCTCATGGTGGGCCACGCTCACTCAATCTCTCTCTCTCTCTCTCTCTCTCTCTCTCCGTATGTCTCGATTGACCTCGCTCTTTCTCGGACAAAAACGTTATATCACCATGTTTGAGCCCAATTAGACCTATTCACATTGTATACTCTCTCACACACATCGTCTATCTAGGTCACTCTCTCCAACCCGTCTCACTCTTTCGATCGCACGACGACCCTATGTGATCGGTTGACCTTGCTTCCTGCCACGCACAAAATATATCTACACGTCTATGACTGGATCATCTCTCAAGCTCTATCTTACAGCCCTCACCCTTGCCAAAAAGC
Source organism: Triticum urartu (assembly GCF_056163025.1). Taxonomy (NCBI): domain Eukaryota; kingdom Viridiplantae; phylum Streptophyta; class Magnoliopsida; order Poales; family Poaceae; genus Triticum; species Triticum urartu. The sequence continues at coordinate 209,409,462 of NC_141873.1, read as the reverse complement.
TCAATCGGACAATACCTCTCCAGAGCATATATATTTGTTCAATGAATGTCAGACCACACTCACTTTGTCTCTCTATCTATATGTCTCTCGATTGACCTTGCTTTCTCACACCGTATCTTCCACGCGTTGAAGCTACTACCTCTCCATCCCTCGCAAAGCCGGAGCTATTTACATTGTGAGGGGCACTCCAACCTTGGATTAATTTGTGTAGGCATTTGTTCCGGTCGGTTTAGATTATATTTTCGTAGCATTCGGCCCACAACTACTCCAAACACCGTTGCAACCCACGCAACTCCCCTAGTTGATTTCCCTCTGGCTCGGTCATCGCTCTCTCGCACGTCCTTTCTCGCCTTCAACGTCACACCATGGTATTATTGAAAAAACTATGTTGTTCTCTTCAATTATTATAAATAAGCTACAAAACTACACACCGATAGTCCACTTGGAATGGAACAAATTTCGACCCACAAATTAAAGTGCTACAAACTACACACCGAGGGGCCCACATGTCATGAAACAAATTTGGACCCATATACAAATTAAAAAATAAAGGACGAGGATCGAACATGCGACCGGGCCTTCAAGCCGCACGTCAATAGGCAACATACGTAGAATAGCAATGTTTGTTGTACCCCCTTTGTTCACCTAATGTTTTTATATTACCACAGCCTAATTATTGGATAACATGTAATATTATTTTTAGTACTATTCGCCTTCAGTTACTGGTGGGTTCCTTGTGTGCTCTCTCTCTCCTCCCCTTCTGCGTTTAGACGCACGGGCAAACAGGAAGAACTCGCGGGCGATGTTGCCATTGACCATATCTGGACGCGTTCACAAGTCACGGCACCAGTTTCACGTACTAGCAGCACTAGTCAGTGTGTACGTGCAATGCACGTTAATTTGGAAGTATATTAAGTGCATGCGGATATTAACTACTAGGATATTATTTGCGTGTTGTCATGTGATTAGCACTATTTTTGGCATGAAATTAACTGCACGCTAAACGTGTTGAGTGCTCGACATTGAAGCATTCTAGGTCATTGGATGACAAGGAATACATGAGGCTTGATGACGTTTTATATTTAATTTGATACGGCTCTAGCAGAACATTCAATCGATCAAACCATACATTTCGTTCAGTCTGACTCCGACTTTAAATTATACGACGATCGATATAAAATAAACGGAAATGATAAACGTTCGGATTTTAAGCATGGCAATCTGAATGTTTTTCATGGCAAATTTAGATTACGCGGCGGCGGCGGGGGCGTCTCGCGGTGGGAAGCGGCTCCTCTACCGTGCTCTGTGTGTCATCGGGACACTGACCGACGGCGACGGCAGCGTCTTGCGTCGTTGTTGGCGTACTCCTGGACGTTGTCCTAGCTTCAAGGAAGGCCAAAATGTTCTGGACTTCGGAGCGAGTCAACTGGCGGGAGGAGGCGACTGGCATTGGTGCAAGGAAGCGGTCGACGGCGGCCATCCATGCCGCTGAGGGGGGCACTGGCACCCGCGCAGGGTGTCAATGGCGCGGCGGAGACATTCGTGTGCACGGGCACCGGCACGGGCGCGCACGTCAGTGCACGCGCAGGCGCATGCGCTGGCAGGTGCATGGGCACCGGCACGGGCGTGCGCGTCAGTGCACGCGCAGGCGCATGCGCTGGTAGGTGCACGGGGACGGGCGCTGGCGCGGTCAGGGCGACGGGAGCCGGAACGGGAGCGGGGACAGGCGCGGCGTCTTCCCGCAAGGCCAGTTCAAGCTTGTCCCAATGCGCCTTATGTTCTTGAGACTCCGGCCGGGTGTCTTCCTCAGGAAACTGGAAAACTAAGGGCAGACCATCGTGATGCGGCATGGCGTACGTTTAGGTCAGGCTAGTTGGAGGTAGACGACAGGAGAATCAGAGAGGAAGAGAGAGGATTGTAGCGATACCGGGTAGTGCGGGGTTGATTTTAAACTGCGGCATCGGCGACATTAAAAGTGGGAGCAGTTGGGACGACGGTGGGCGACGGAACCTGGTCAAAGGGCTCGCCTCCCGGTGAGCCTGCATAGCGGTCTGCTCGCACGCCTCCCTGACAGCCGGCGCAACGATCTACTCGCACGCCTCCTGTCGACTCACACGCTTGCTCGGACGGCACCTGCCGATGAGAAGCGGGGACTTGTGGCGGCACGTAAACGCCCACGATTTCAATAGTGAAAGCGTTCGCCTTAATGTGACAGGTCTTTGTTCCAAAATACCTTGGCTCTTCATTTGTGCAACTTGTCATAAGCAGCTTGTCTCAAATTGAAGAAAAAACTTACGAAGTAATATTTGTGCCATATCACGTGACCATGCTTAGTTTCAAGAATTTATGCTCACTTTTGGATTTTCTGAAATTTAAGATCTAGGATTCGAAACAATATCATAACCTGCATCATGCAATAAATTTTCAAGCCGTACATCTGTCTTGTTGTATTTCTTAAGAAAGGATTTGGTCAAACATTTTGCTTAGTTAGACTTTAGACAAGTTATATATGCAGAGTAAAAGGATAATCCCTCTGTACCAGTGCATTGCCTGATATATTAAATCAAGTACTAGGCATGAACAAACGTGCTCAATTCTGTGCCCATCCTGGTGTAGTAGTAGTAGTACTAGGCAATGCAGTTGACGGGTGACCTTGGCGAGCGGCGACCGAGGGAATTGAACCGTGCTCGTCACGGTAGGTAACATTGTCTAGTTACTAAAGCATCCCTCCGTTGTTCATCGGTAGTCATTATGGACCAGGGACATGAGGGGAATTTCCTAGGGCTGGAATTCTGGCTGCCAGATATTTCGACTTGAAACGCTGAGGCTCGACTGGTTGGGGTTGCCTAATGTGCGTACCACGCATGCCACCGAAGGACACGAGCCCGGTTTTTTTAGGATCAACACGAGCCAAGGTCTGGCTGGTACGCCGTTGGGTCCTACCATTCGAGAATACGAAAGGAACCTTTTAAATTGCCGAACGAATCTATGTGTATTACAATACCCGTATTTTCCTTGCAAATACTAATCTCAACGTGGTAATTGATTTATGACGAGTTGTTGAATTAGAGTGAGTTTGTGATATAGTGATCTTAACATGGATTTCACATTTCATGGTATCCCTAGTAAGTTTTCCAATGCAAATTCAAATTTAAAAGATGAACAATATGGAGGTGAGAAAACTTTGTATGTATCAAGCATATGACCACACACAAACACACACACGGACACACACGCACGAACACAACAACAATCCAATAAGTATAGTGCATCCATTTTTCCAAACCATGCATGTATGACATGAATTCAAAAATACTCCTTATATTCCTAAATATTAGTCTTTTAGAGAGTTCAACAAGTGACTACATACGGAGCAAAATGAGTGAATCTAGACTCTAAAATATGTCTATATACATCCGTATGTGCCAGTCCATTTGAAGCCTCTAAAAAGACTAATATTTAGGAACGAAGGGAGTAAAATGTAAGACATCTATGGTCCTCAGTTCAATATTTAAAATGAACATGAAACTGAAACATGAATATTAAGTCTAGTACTACAGTACATGCAAATGTTGTGTTTAGGCGGAGGTATGATTGTCGGGGGCCAACCCCTCGACCTTAGATAAAATTGTGGAGCTCTGTTTAGGGTTGTTTAGATTATATTTGTCCCCACCCTCCCAACCACTGATTGGTTGTGCACCCCCACCCCTCCTCCCCGGGAGAATATCATGTGCCCCCATACCTTAGATGCTATATGCCGATACGAGTTGCTTGGAGCTTGTAGATCTGAGATATAGCAGCTCACATGATGTGTCTTAATATTTTTGTAGGAAACCTTGATGAGTTTGAGAATTGCACACAATTTGTACAAAAACTACTTGGATGCCCCTTGATACAATATCCAACGACCTCGAAGCTCGTATCACCGTAGCATCTGAGATGAAGGAGGACATCATATTCTCCTGTATGTAAGAATATCATGTGCTACCACACCTTAGATGCTTTGGTGATACAAGCTCTTCGGAGGCGTTGGATTTGTGACCCAACACCTCCTCGGTGGTTCGACTGGTTTTTTGCAGAAAAGCCCCAAAAGAGTTCGGCCACTTCTTACAAGCACAAAGAATGCTCAGATGCCATTGGATCTCAGATCAAACGACCTCCAAGCTCGTATCACCGTAGCATCAAAGCCGCGATAGCACCTTATGTTTTCTCACACGGGAGAGTATGAGGTGCTCCCGCACCGTAGATTCTATGGTGATACGAGTTCACTGAGATCTAACGGCCCACAGTAGGAGGTTTGAATGTTTTTGCAATATACGGCTGATAGAGTTTGGGAAATGCGCAGAAAGTACAAGTGCTACACATGTGCCATCTGATCACTGATCGTACGAACTAGATGCTCATATCACCGTAGCGGGTAATTAAGCTATGGGGAGCACCTAATATGAGCACCGGGGAGCCACTGGATCGAAGATGCAGCGGCACACACGAGGCCTGAATGTTTTATTTGCAAAAAAACATTTGGAGAGTTTGGAAATTGCGCATAATTACAAAGACTACTCCCAAGCCATTGGATCTCACTTCCAACAGTGTAAAAACTTGTATCACCATAGTATCTAAGCTACGGGGTGGATGTGATATTCTATGCCGCTGTCATTTTTGTTCGTAAACTTGCAAAATATGTGTAACTCATGCCGTTACTTGTCTAACCGCGCAAAGTGTTTGTTCAACAAAAAACCATCCTACACTGAAATATCAGAACAACACACGGGGGTCCCGCTTGTCATTAATCAAATTTGGACCTAAAACTAACAAATCTGAAAGACGAGATTCGAACTAGCAACCTGGACTACAAAGTGTAAGTCGATAGCCTGAAAAAACGAACGGTTGTTGGCTTTGTCCCATAACTTGATTTTCTACAGTACTTTCGTTGAGTAGAGTAGAGGGAGTGGCTCGTCAACACGTGCATGACCGTTGTCTCACTTACTGGTGGGTCCCAGGTCTGCGATCTCAATCTCTCTTCTCTCCATCGTCTAACCTTTGCACGGGCACACATGAAGAGCAGCGCTAGCTTGCCGTGGTGTTATTACAACTAAAAAAAATCTTAGAAAATAGAAGAATCGCCTAGAACAAGAGACGTTGTGGCTGGTCGAGACGGAGCTAACCACATCTATCCTCCGTGCCACGTTTGCATGATGAAGCTGTGTGGCTAGCGGGGTGTTTTCGACCGACTAGCTGGGTCCCGAGGTCGAACCATAGGTACTACGTCTGATACAGTATATTTTTACGCGCACATTTTTCCTCCGTGCCGAGACGTGGCACACCCTACCGCGCGGTTTCGGGGACCTCCCGGGTGGTGCACGTATATATTCTTCCTGACGTGGGACGCCCTACCGCGCGTTTTCTGGGTCCTCCTCGGTCGTAGTGCCGAAGCAAGTAAATGAGTCGTCAAATCACGAAAGACCACCTTTCCCGCCGAGTACATTAGTGAAACACGGTGGCTAGCTAGTTGGGCTAGTTCGACCGATTAGCTAAGCCGCCACCACATTTGTTTTTTCACCCCTTTTTTTATCTACTTGCCGGCAGGTAAATTTAAATATCCACCGCGGCGTTGCTCTGGTGTTTGGGTGCGGCATGATTTTTAATTTTTTGATTGACGGGAGCAGGCGCGGCAGGATTTTTAATTTTTTGATTGACGGGAGCAGGCGCGATAGCAATTAGTCACGATGACTCCGCCTGTAAAAACCCACTACTCCCTGATGTGAGAAGTCATCCCCTGATGTTTTACCATGGTGAAAACCAAAAGATTCCCCGCTCCCTCCGTCTTCCCGTAGATTGCATTGCCTTTCAGCCGTTTTTCCCCCTTTGCTTCCTCTCCCCATTGCTTCTACCTGGTGCCACGGCGGCGCAGCAGATCAGGGAGTCCGAGGTGAGGCTCCTGACACAAGAGCTCTATGCCAAGGATGCGGAGCTCAGGTCCAAGGACGTGGAGCTCCGTGAGCTCAAGGAGGAGAGGAGTGCCATGCTCCTCCCTTATGTGCGGGAGTTCACGGAGCTTCAAAAGCGGCAGGCGTCCACCACAACGATGCTCGAGGCATCGGCGGCGTTGCTGCAGAAAGCAGGAGATACGATAGGCCGTGAGGGGAGCCGGCTGGAGCGCGAGCGGTCCGATCGTGACAAGGTCCAGGATCGCCTCAGCCAATTGGTGAACCAAGTTTCCATGCACGTGTTGCGGCTGCGCGATGCCTACCGTCGTGCTAGCGCGACGATGCCGGCCGTCGGGCTAAACCCGTTCGACCACCCGGTCGACTTCAACGAGCTGCGGCTTCCTGACCTGGTCTCCTTCTTCACCTATATCTCCGAGGAGCTGAGCCGTCTCCGCGCGATGGTGGGGGCTGATCTGGACAAGGAGGGGTTGCGGGCTGCCGTCGCTGTTGCCGGGCGAGTCCTTTCAGGGCTCCGTCACCGGAATCCATTCATGCCATTGGACACCGTCTTTGACGAGCTGGCTCCCGTCGACCGAGAGCAGGCTCTGCGGGCGGTTGCAGCCTGCATCACCAACGTCGTGCGCCTCGAGAAGCAGAGGGGCTTCGGTGGTGTTTAGGCGCCCTCTGCATGGGCATGTCCATGTCTCGGCGCAACATGACCGTTGTATCAAACTCAGACGGTGCAGATCAGTCACTGTAGCACAAAGTGTGTGGGTGTGTTTGGTTGCATTCTCATCTCAATATAGTTGTTTCCTCTTCGTGTATTTTTGTCAACCTACTAGTGTGAACTCATGCACCCTTCATGCACTCTGCCAAACACCCAAAAGTGGGTTGAGAAGGGAACTTTTGCTCCCATCCCGTGCACCCTTCATACACCCTGCCTAACACTATTCGTGTTTCATATGGTTCATGTTTCGTGGAGTACTGTAGCACCGTACTCTCTGTGCGCTGTGGACCTAGTTCTATTAACATTGATCTCACCATTCATTCTCGACCGGACAGTCGAAAAAGCGGTACTATGTTACACATAGGAGTAGTTGACATGCGCACAACATCATTTGTTATCGTCATATCTTACTACACTGGCAACAAGATTGTGTAGTACTGACGTATGAACCACTGCACATGCCTAGTAGTAGGAGCACTGTGTATGTTCAAGTGGCTGCCGTGTTTCGCACTCCTCCGTCGTAAGAGTAGAAACACTTGTTGTAATCATTTTTTTCTTCAGAAAAATAGTGGACACGCTCTACCGTGCGGATCCTTCTCCAGCCATGCACTAAATTACTCACTTTCACCGACGTGTGGGACAGCCAGCACCTGGGTCCACCAGCCATGCACTAAATTACTCCATAGTAGAGTGACGGTAGACTACCCCGATCGAACCGCCACAGTAATGCCCAATGAGCCGTTAAATCAAAAAACCCCCTCCTTTCCAGCAGTAAGTTGGACGGACGAAGCAACCATCATTTTACTCTTCTCTCTCAGCTTCCTCTCTTGAAGAAAACCCCCACTCGCTTCGCTTCTCCCTCATCTCGTTCCTCCTTTCACTCTTCTCTCTTAGCTTCCTCTCTTGGATGGACGCCGGAGCACCGGCCGACGTGATGTCTATGGCTCTGGCCAAAACCGTCGAGGCTCATGGTACGAAGAAGCGCAAGCACCCCGCCTAGACTACCGCAGACAAGCTCAAAGACATCGCCCTGTCCAAGCCCCCCTCTCCGAGATCCCTCATTAAGCAAGTCCAGGTAATGTCTCTTGTTGACGATCTCTTTCTCGATCTTGATCGTGTTCTTTCATCTAACACGTAGTACTAGTACTGATAGTACAACTTTCTGGGTGATCTTGCATGTGATTTTAGTGTGCCAAATGACGGTTCTAAATTCCTCTTTTGACCAAAACATGCGAGAGGTTGACACTAATTTCTTATAGACTACTTTCAACTACTCCCTCTGTCCCAAATTTCTTGTCTTAGATTTGTCTAGATATGGATGTATCTAATACTAAAATGTGACTTGATACATCCGTATCTAGACAAATCTAAGACAAGAATTTTGGGACGGAAGGAGTACTTTATGAACATCAATGCTACCTTTTAAGAGAGTATATTTGCCTCATTAACTTGTGTTATGGATATTGCATTTAATCCCTCTGCTCTCATGCCTTTGAAGACATGTTCTAGTGTCTTTGTTCACTCATTTCTGTGCGTATATGTAGTCATATATAGAGTATAATATCGAAAATCATCTTATATTTCTGAACAGAGGTAGTAATAAAATATGGTTTCTATTTGAATTAGAACTAGGTCCGCGGTGGAGATGAAGTTCTCAAAGTCATGCCGTGTGAACTGGAAGTCCTGATGATGAGTTCTACTGCTGAACTATCCAGCTGTTGTGTCCTTGTCGCCACGTGTCCTGAACTAGTGTTTTCCTGTAGCATTGTTGTCAGGCGTGTTCTCGAGGCTGTACGTGACCACAACAATTTCTTGGTTGTGCCTTCGATTACGAATGGTGTGGTTCTTGTAAAGCTTCCCAACAAATCTGATGCGGCCTGTCTTCATCATCATGTTTATGAGTGGAAAGACCACTCTGTTAGGTTCTCCAAGGTTGACAAGATGGTGATGGTGCATGTAGACATCTCACACGAAGTCCATGACCTAGTCAGTTATGCGGGGTTCATCCCGTAGGTCGGTGGCAAGAAATAGTCTGCAGAGTTTAGTTAGTGCAACTTTGCTTGTCTGTAGTAAGTACTATTGTTCAGTACTTGATTTGTGTTTGTGAACCTTGTATTGTTTATTAGTACTGCCACTTTTGGTGTGTGGTCAGTCCTGAGAACGGTCTATGTTAATGTTTGTCCACTCAATTCAGTCTGTATATTTTGAAATATCCAGATCATATTTTTTGTGAGGACGGTTTATCAATTATGGTTACACTCCAATATTTGTATACATTGTAGGGTTTATCGCACCCACCAGGATTTCCAGTCCCATGGATGTTCGGTCCATACGATTTGTCATGACCTTTGGACTGTCCTGCTTGTGGGAGTAGGCGGGGCCCCTGCATGCCACGCGTAGTTGGACGATCAATCTTCTGTTTAGTACTTCAACATAGTGATTTCCTAGTAAGGATTCACTCATGTCACATCAAGTAAATCTTATTGATTTACTGTCTAAATCTTATTGATTTAATGTCATGTTTTCTTTCTTTTCCTGCAATTTTACGATGCAGGTTTTGCCATGTTACATTCATCACAGAATAAACCGTTTGGTTTGCTCTACGATGGCTATTTTTGCGGGTTTCACTTCTTATGTCGTGTCAGTAACGAAGGCACTGTCCATCACTTATATTACTGGAAAAAATTGGATCAGTCTGTTGTCTGAGTACAAGCTCAATCCCTATGATGAACTGCAGTTTGGTTTAACAAAAACGCCACAATTAGTCCTTCTCGCGTTTAAAAGAAATGAAGAAAAAACTGGATCACGGTCATGGATCCTAGTCAAGTTAGAAAGCTGATCATAGCAGACCAGACACGATCGCCGCTGTCTCGCACAGATCGAGCACTGGCAGTTGCTCTAGCACTGACAGCGACACCAACTCAGTCTGATCCAGCTAAGGATTGGGCACCGGCCGCGTCAGCAGATCAGTCTGATCTACCGGAGGATCGGGCATCGACACCGGCACCTGCTCCGACACCGGCACCAGCTCTACAAGGAGCACCATCTCCGACAGCAGCAGCGACTTCGACACCTGCACCAACACTCGCACTTGCATCTGCTCCGGCCCATGCAGTTGCACCAGCAACAGACTGGGCTGCAGTTCGCACTTCATATACCAAAGTCCTTACAAAAACCGACATGTCCACCTTCTTGGTAAGCATTGGCCGCCCAAGTGCTTCGTTCTTTTTTCTTTCCATGTTGTTTCACATGATTCACTGTGTTGGTCTAACTGTTTGGGTATGTCTTCTTGTTTGCAAACAAAGAATTCCTAGAGCAACGAGGGAGTCGTTCAACAATCCAGGCGACCGTGGCCAAGTTTCTCTTACAATGCGCAGCTTTGGTGTGAATGAACCTGCTCAATATACCTTAAGTACAAAGGATGGTCGCATGATGATTGATGCTAAAGGATGGTCAAGATTCAAATCTAAATCATATCTTGCGGTAGGGGATGATGTCAAAATCGAACATTCTCGGCAAGGAGAGCTGGTCCAAATCAACTTTGAAATTCTTCAGTAGCAGCATGCAACTGCCGAACTGATTTATCCTCCGAAAGATTTTGATGTAATAATCTGGCATGGTGAAACAAGTGTCCTGTGTGTATAAGTAGTACGACAGTATTATTTATCACATGGTATATCATTGATAGAATTGCAACTCTGATTGCTGGTTAGGAACTATCGTTCGATTTTATTCCAACAGCTGCCGTGCTTTATTCAATTTTGTGTATTCGCCTTGCGACAGCATCTAAAACCAGCGCTGTACTGATCGCTTGCAATATGAGAAGCGCTGAGGTAGAAAACATGGGCCCCTAAACATGCAGGGTCGGCCTGCGGCCCAAAGTCCAGAACCGTAAGCCTATCTGAGTATTATATTCTCAGCTGAACCCCCATAAAAAAAGTTGAACCCCCATAATGCCCGTGCGTTGCAGAGGGAGTATATTTCTCGGCAAGGTGAGCCTGTGATATAAAAGATTTGTATATTTCTTTACAGAGGGAGTATCTCTCTATCAGAAAATATATTTATGTGTAACTAGTTACTCCTGTCTTTCTACTTCCTTTCGCTGATATGTGGGGCAACCGGCAACGGGGTCCACGTGCCATATGCACAAATTAGAGTGCACAACTTCACGGTAGACACACCCCGGTCATAGCGCCGCAGTAATGCCTAATGAGCCGTCAAATCACAAAAACCCCTTTCCAGCTTTAGCAGTAAGCTGGACGAACGAAACGGCAATATTTCACTGGGCCTGAATCCCCTTCTCCCTCGTTTGCTTGTTCAGAGAAAACCCCCTCTTAGCGATTGCATAGGGTTTTCTCATGGAGAACCAGGTACGAATTCTTCATCCGTCCCTTGGTCGCAGGTAATCCTAGGATGGCAGCCACCGCCGTTGATGCATTTTTCTTCCTACTGAATCTAGTGTGTTTCATTTGCAGTGCCCAAAGTGCGAGTACCCTACAGGTTTCTGCGCCCTCGGCGAGACGCCACACTTGTTCCTTCTCATCCTAACACAACATTTTGAAACACGCACAATATGTTCCTAGAATCCTCTTTTCTATCCAAGAGGGTGGGGTTTTTTTGAACATGCTGTGTTCTCATATTATTTTTCCTACAGTGTATTATTTGCTCTGCCAGAACACATGTACTCAAGATGCTTGGCCCTGCCATAACTGAATACACTAGTTTAATGGTCACAGTGAAGACAAGCCATGGATATAAGTTCCGAGTTGGGTTCATGAACCAAGAAGATCGCTGCTTTTTTTATGGCCGAACTTGGATAAACTTTCTCAAGTGTCATGGACTGAAAGTTGGTGCACGAATGTTGATGGAAATAGCAGAACCTGGTCTCATATTCACTGCGATCTTCCACCCTGATGTCGTTCCAATTGTTCATCCATGTTAGTTTTGTATATGGTTCTTGCTTGTTTCCTCCATTACTTCTTAATCCACCTATTCTGTCTAACTAATCACAATTTAACTTTAGAAGTAGCAACGAATCTCTCACGAAGATGCTACTTCCAATTAATATTTTCTTATAATTGGTGGCACGTGTAGGTTTTTTCAGAGTTAAGTAGTCTGCTCGTTTGTTACTCTGTAATAACTCGGCTGTTAATAATGGCACTGAAGTTGACTGGATCGACATCCACAAGTTCCTACACTTTATTGATCGTCTTGAGGTCCTTCTGGGGCGTTTCAATGGTGGAAGGCCACGTGGGATATGTGTGCCACAGCTGCACTCGTTGAACAGGTCCAACTGTGTCGAGAAACTTATGGTACGAGTTGTTTTCTGTTATATATGTTGTTCATAAACTATTGCTTATACACAGTTTTACAGTTGTGATCTTCTTGAAACAGGAACTGCCGAGTTCTATTGTTCCTATACAGATGCCTGACCATGGTCGGGTCAGACTTGCGCTTGGTCACAACATGATGTTTATGTCGACCTACTCAATTCCCCTTGGAGGTGAAAAGATACTTATTCATGGGTGGTCTCAAATAATGAAGGCCCGTTCATCTTGGAGAATATGACAGAAGATTATGTTCATGCTTTTCCATGGCTCTAAAGCGAATATCCTGTTTATTGACCACGTTGCGAGATGAAGCCGCTTTCAGAATGTTGTGGATGCGCGGGGTGGCGCCTGGGCCTTGTCCTGGGGCTTGGCGGCCTCACCCTTGGTTAACTGTAGGCAAAGTAGCACTGTTCAAGGCGTGCTTTGTACATTTGAACCTGTATAAGTACTCATACTGCTTTCAGCTTTGGTTGTTAAGTGCCCCTGCTAGTTTCAGTTAAGGTTGTTAAGTACTCCTGCTGCTTTTACAGTCTGTCGTGTTTCTTCAATCCTGTCTTCCTCCAGCCACCAAAACCAAACCAGCGCCGGCGGGGCCGCCTGCTTCCGCCTCCCATGGCTGGCTGCGCCTCAGCGCACGCATCGCCGCCCCACCGTCTCCAAAATCGTTAACGCCGATGTCCTCCGCGCGCTTTGGTGCGCTCGCCACGGCGCCGCCCTCTCGCGTTGTCAACATGGTTATCAAACAACAGGAATCGGCAGAAGTACATGGAGAGGATGACAGTAGGGGCCCACCACGTCAGCGTATGGAAAAATAAAGTGCTTCCTCCTAGTGTTTTCCTCACATCTGGGACCCATGACATTGTGAGCGTATATAGTCAATAGACAAGAGAACAACACAAGATCGGCTGACACCTGGTATGTAGCTACTCGAGCAGTATTTTTTTTGTTTGGTATTGTTGAGACGGAGTAGGGTTTGAACAGGGTTGTGGCCCGTCTAGCCCAGGCTTATATTTTATGTTCACCATGTGACCAGCCCAGCTATTTTTTCTTTGTGAAAATGAGCCCATCTTATTTTTTCTGAAGAATACCCAATCCAGGCCTACTTATTTTTCTATGCCTTGATGGGCTGCAACTCTTCCAAGACGCCTGCAAATCTTGAAAGTAATACGAAATGGGTTGTAAATATAAAAACATATGACAAATTGGCAATTACTTTACAATTTCTGATTTTTTTTCACATTTTCAGATTCCTATTTCACTGGGCATTAACCTAATTTAAATATATCTTCAAAGTACTTTAAATCTAGCTCGACATTTCGGTATTAAAAATAGTTTGGAACCCACCGAAATATGCGAAATTGGCCCTGGCCAACCAAAAAAATGACTGCAATAAATTGCATAAGAAGTTGCCATGAGCTATATATAAATTATTAAAAAAAGAGGGAGTGGTTTGACTTGTGGGCCTGTTTAGTTCACGCATATGCAAGACTTTTTTTGTTATTATATACGTCAACAAACGATTCTAGCAGACATAATAATTGTATGTCAATCCAACGGCCATCGTGTTTCTTATATCTCTGATCTTCTTGCTCCAGCCGCCAAAGCAGCGCCGGCGGGACCGCCTACTCCCGCCTCCCGTGGCCGGCTGTGCTGCCGCGCAGGCCTCAGCGCCCCCTACTACTCCCATCGCTGGCCAGGGCATCCCTCTACTCACCCACACCCCCTGTTATTCTGCAGCAACGACAGCTTCACACCACAGCCGAACCGGTGAACCCTCGTACTCCTCTCCGCGCGGGCTTCCACTGCCGCGTCTTCCCCGGCTCCGCGTCTTCCCCTTCCTAGGCCTCGCCGTCGTCCACCACTGTGGTGCTCTCAGCGCGGCGTGGTCAATGTGGTCAACGACCGACTTCCATCAGAAGAGTACTGTACGTGGAGAGGCTGATAGCTGGGTCCACGACAGCCGCAAGGAAGTGCCTCCTTATTACACGGAAAATAATTATTCCTCCACCTGACAGCAGGGACCCATCGGACGGGCCACTAGTATTTCGTGAAAAAAACGTTTCCCCCTGACTGCTGGGACCCACAAGACGGGCCATCGTATTTCGCAAAAAAAACGTTCCCCCCGCTGTCAGCTCGGACCCACCGGAAGTGCCTCCTTATTACGCACAAAAAAATGAATACCCCCTGCTACCTAGGACCCACCTTGGTGGGAGGTTGGCTTGTGGGCCTACTAAGTTGACTGGGACGGAGGCCAGTGTCAACTTTAGTCAATATATGAACGATTCTAGCTCCAGTGACCGTACGATGTCCATCCAACGGCCATAGTACTTCTTCAACCTCTGGTCTTCTTGCTCCAGCCGCCCAAAGCAGCGCCGGTCGTGCCGCCTTCTCCTACCGCCCGTGGCCGGCTGTGATGCCGCGGAGGCCTCACCGCCCCTACTACTCCCATCGCTGGCCAGGCCATCCCTCTATGCACCCACACCCCCTGTTATTCTGCAGCGACGGCAGCCTCACACCGCAGCCGAACGAGTGAACCCTCATACTCCTCTACGCGTGGGCATCCACTGCCGCGTCTTCCCCGGCTCCGCGTTGTCCCCTTCCTAGGCCTCGCCGTCGTCCACCGCCCTGGTGCTCTCCGCGCGGCGTGGTCAATGTGGTCAAGGAATGGCTTCCACCGGACATGGACTTTACGTGGATAGGCCGATAGCTGGGTCCACGGCCGTAGCAAGGAAGTGCCTCCTTATTACGCGCAAAATAATTATTCCTCCACCTGAGAGCGGGGACCCACCAGATGGGCCACCGTATTTCGTGAAAAAAACATTTCCCCTGACTGTTGGGACCCACCAGCTACATCTTCGCATGCAAGGAAGTGCGTCCAAAAAAAATGATTCGCCCCCCTGACTGCTGGGACCCACCAGCTACATCTTCGCACGCAAGGAAGTGCGTCTGAAAAAAAACGATTCGCCCCCCTGACTGCTGGGACCCACCAGCTACATCTTCGCACGCAAGGAAGTGCGTCCGGGCAAAAAAAACAAAACGATTCCCCCCCCCCCCGACTGCTGGGACCCAGCAGCTACATCTTCGCACGCAAGGAAGTGCGTCTGAAAAAAACAAAACGATTCGCCCCCCTGATAGCTGGGACCCACCAGCTACATCTTCGCAGGCAAGGAAGTGCCTGACAGTCGGGACCCACTTGGTCGAAGCGTATGTAGCGTTGTCATTCTGGTCACGAACGTGCACGTACATATATACTGGTCGATGTAGAGGCGCGCACATGTCGTAGTAGAGGCACGTACGTGCGGTAGTAGCGGCGCGCATGTAGCATGTACAAGTATGTACAGCGGCCAGGGTGCAAGAAATAAAATACGGCCACGTACGTACATACGGGCAGGGTCTCGAACGCCTACTCGCGCATACGTACGGCCAGGGCTCGTTTACATGGCTGGGTCGGAACGGAGAAACAACGTCGTCGTCGTGTTCATGGGGAGCCAACGGAATGCATTGTGTTCATGGGGAGGCAATGGAATGCGTCGTGTTCATGGGGAGGCAACGGAATGCGTCGTGTTCATCAGGAGGCAACGGAACATGTGGGAGCCAACCGGCTGGGTCGGAACGGAATGCATGGTCGTGTTCATCGGGAAGGCTTGGACGGAACAGGCGATGGAAATGAGGCCTGTCGTACTGCAGAACGGAGGAAACGGACCTCCTACGGTCGAAACGGGGGTCCTGTTGATCGGGAGGGGTGTGGCGTACTGCAAAACAGAGGAAACGGACCTCCTACGGTCGAAACGGGGGTCCTGTTGATCGGGAGGGGTGTGGCGTACTGCAAAACGGACGAAACGGACTTGTGTTGCAGCACTACGGTCGAAACGGGGGTCCTGTTCATCGGGAGGGGTGTGGCGTACCGCAAAACGGGACTCCACGGGATATTGTTCATCTCCACCGTCGACCTCCTCCAGCCTCCATGGGCTACCGTCGACCTCCTCCAGCCTCCACGGGCTCCTGTTCATCCAGCCTCCACCGCGCGCTACTCCACTGGCTACTCTTCAACCACCCCTCCACCGTCTACTGTTCAGCCAGCCCTCCACACCACGGGGTCCTGTTCAACCACCCCTCCACGGGCACCCCTCCACCGTCTACTGTTCATCCAGCCCTCCACCACACCACGGGGTCCTGTTCATCCAGAGGCAACGCCACTGCTCACTGTTCGTCCAAACCCCCCCGCAACGCTCACTGTTCATCCCAGAGGCAGCATCGATCTGCTTCAGTTAGCAGCAGTAGCGAAGGAATCGCTCGATCGGGTTCAGTTAACATCCATCGATCGATCGCTCGGGTCAGTAACACGTAGTCTGCAGTGCAATCGCTCGGGTTCAGTTAGAGCCCAATGCCTCGCTCGGGTTCAGTTAGAGCCAACGCCTCACACACACGCGCGTATGGATAAACACGCATCGCTCGGCCCCCGACCTCCCACCGTAACCGGGAACTCCCCAAAATTTTCCTCCCCCTCGCTTCTACATTGGTTTTCCCGTCATGGACGGCCCAAAGAATGTCATGCAGCTACGTCTCCGGCCCGCCCAGGACGAAAAGCCCATTTTCTGTCATGATCTTTTGTCATAGAAGTAGGAGCCCACCACATCTATGATGATACCGGGTTTTGTCACAATTGTTGTCATAGAAGTGTCATATGTATGACATAAATTTTTTTCGTTCGGCCCAAAATGTCATGGATGTGTCTTTTTTTGTAGTGCCTTAAGATGACATTCTTTAGGGTCTGCTTGATATCATGAACACATGCACACACTTAGCATAATATAGGGACGGGAGGCACATAGATATAACAATGAACCAATAATAGAGCGATAAACCTTTTGGTCAACCGGTTTGCCATCCTTAGTTAAGTCAAGATGTCCACTAGTGGGCATGGGTGTATTCATACCTTTACATTCTTGCATGTTGAAATTCTTGAATAAGTCCTTGGTATACTTTGTTTGAGAAATAAAGGTACCCTCCTTAGTTTGCTTGATTTGCAACGCAAGAAAGAACTTGAGTTCACTCATCATAGACATCTCAAACTTCTCCGACATTAGCTTTCCAAACTTTTCACTAAAATGAAGGTTAGTCGAACCAAATATGATATCATTAACATAAATTTGGCACACAAATAATTCACCATTAACTTGGTCAAGCATTTATACCACGCTCAAAGCCTTTTTCAATAAGGAACTTGGTCAAGCATTTATACCACGCTCTAGGAGCTTTCTTAAGACCATAAAGAGCTTTGTGAAGTTTGTAAAAATGGTCGGGTTTCTTAGGATTAACAAAGTCGGGAGGTTGTTTAACATAAACTTCCTCCTCAATTTCACCATTTAGAAAAGCACTTTTAATGTCCATTTGGTACAAGGTAATGTCATGGTGATTAGCATAGGCAAGTAAGATGCGGATATACTCAAGTCTAGCAACGGGGGCATATGTCTCACCATAGTCAATACCTTCGACTTGAGTGTAGCATTGGGCGAGGAGACGTGCTTTGTTGTGAACGACTTGTCCATCTTCGTCTTGCTTGTTGCGAATACCCATTTGTTACCGATGATGTTGTGGTTGTTGTCGGGCTTCTCGACCAATGTCCACACTTGGTTCCTTTCAAAGTTCTGTAGCTCTTCATGCATGGCATTTATCCAATCAGGATCTTCCAATGCTTCTTCAACCTTCATAGGTTCAATGCTAGAGATGAATGAATAATGTTCAAAAAAATTGCCAAACGAGTTTTAGAGTGAGTGATTCTCCCGGTTTGGATACCATTGAAGGTTTGTCTGACGGGATGGTTGTCGGTGTCAAAACCGGCGGATCTCGGGTAGGGGGTCCCAAACTATGCATCTAAGGTCGATGGTAACAGGAGAGAGGGGACACGATGTTTCCCCAGGTTCAGACCCTCTCTATGGAGGTAATACCCTACGTCCTGCTTGATTGATATTGATGAATATGAGTATTACAAGAGTTGATCTACCTCGAGATCGTAATGGCTAAACCTTAGAGGTCTAGTTTGTATGGCTATGATAATGAATCTCTCATCCGAACTAAGTCCTCTGGTTTATATAGACACCGGGAGGATCTAGGGTTACACAAGGTCGGTTACAAATAAAGGAATCTACATATCCGGTCGCCAAGCTTGCCTTCCACGCCAAGGAGAGTCCCATTCGGACACGGGTACAGTCTTCGGTCTTCGTATCTTCATGGCCCATCAGTCCGGCCCACGGCTAACAGGCCGGACGCCCGAGGACCCCTTAGTCCAGGACTCCGTCAGTAGCCCCTGAACCTGGCTTCAATGACGAGGAGTCCAGCGCGTAGATTTGTCTTCGGTATTGCAAGGCGGGTTACCTTCTTCCCGAACTCCAAAATAGTCTTCGGATGAATTGATCGTGTCGGGACCTGTAACACACACCACACACAACCGTAGAGAGAATATAATAATACACGAGCCCAATCCGCTGACAACTTTTATAACATATGATCACGTCCATTCGGTCATAATTCCGAACCATTTTTTGCCTGCCGCTCCATGTTTCCAGACACGGTTGTCATTGGCACGTCTTGTCAAAGCAGAGATCGTGTCCCCTTATTACGGGATTCTCATCAATACGGGTGTGGGTAACCCAACCGTTTCGTTTACACAGCCCTTGGGAGCAGGCGAATTTTGAGGCGAGTGCGATGGCGTTCAATATTCACTGCCCTTATAAGGAGATAAGATTCCTCCTTCTCCCCCCACAGCTTCTTCCTGCCTTTCCACTCTTGAGCTCCAGCGCGCAAGTTCTCATCTTTTTCCCACTCGAGAAAGCACTCAACCATGTCCGGATCTGGAGGTCAAGGCAAGTGGATGGCTTCCTCCGTCAAGGAGGAGGACATCGCCGAGCTTTGGGTGGCCGGGTACCTGACGAAGGAAATCGTCCACCGGCTTCCAGCCCAAGGACAAATCATTCCCACGCCAAAGCCTGACGAGAGGGTAGTGTTCCTCCCGCATTTCCTCCATGGGCTAGGGTTTCCACTCCACCCCTTCGTCCGCAGGATAATGTTCTACTACGAAATAGACTTCCACGATTTATCCCCGAACTACTTCCTCAATATCTCGGCGTTCATCGTCGTGTGTGAGGTCTTCCTCTGCATCCAACCCCACTTCGGGCTGTGGCTCAAAACCTTTAACGTGAAGCCCAAGGTGGTGGACGGACAGCACGCAGAGTGCGGGGCCCCATGGTGAGCAAGCTCACCAATGTCTCTTGGCCAAAAGGCACATTCGTGGAGTCTGTAAAGGAATGGCAGAAACAATGGTTCCACATCACTGAACCCCGCGGTGCCACCTGGGCCTTGGCTGCCACGTTCAACTCCGGCACTCCCGTGCGACTCACCTCCTGGGTTGAGAAGAGCCCGAACTGGTGTTCGTCAGACGAGCTGATTGCACTTCAAACGCGCATTCAAAGCATGATCGATAGGGACATCAAACTTGTCAACGTAATCCAAGTGATGCTGGTGCACCGGATCCTCCCCTGCCAGAGCCGAAGCTGCCCTCTATGGGATTTCAACCCGAAAAAGCACCACACCTTGGAAAGGCTCTTCGAAACAACTCACGAAGATGCCTGGAAGTTGCTCTTCAAAGGCAACGAGATACCGCCGGCCACAGATTCGGACCACGGTCATGACGTAAATCACCTCCCCAAAGAGGTATGTTATTTTCAACACATCCCCTACTTGCTTGTTTCAAGGGTGATATCTAAGCTTTTATTATCATTGCTTTTTCAGTACTGGTTGAAGAAGGCGAAGCAGATCCGGTGTCCGGCTTCCCTGCATGAAGAAATAGTCATCCCGCGTTTAGCGAAGATGCTGGAGCTGGCGCCTTATAAGGCACCAGAGAAGAAGGACACATGAAAGGCCAAGGGGGTCCGGAGTGGCCCTGGCCGCAAGGGCACTTTGGACGCGACATTCAAAGACAAGACCCGTTCCCCCGCCGCCGAAGATGACAAGGATGAGGAGGAGGAGGAAAGCAACTCTCCCCCTGATGGGGGGAGGAAGAAGAGGGCGGCCTCCACAACTCTGGAGGCCGAGGCGCCCAAGAAGGGAAAGGCTCCCTCACGGATAACTCCGCATGGGATGTCGACAACAGTAGAGAGACGCCCCCGCGCTAAGCCTCGAGCCGCGTTGTAAGTACTAAGACTTGTATCCACCCATAAAGTTTCTCCTCCTTACTGCATTGAGATGATTGGTTATGTTTATCGTAGTCCGGCCCACAACAGCTCCCCGCGATCCTCGTCAGGAGGCTCGCTGGATTCCAAGGCGATGGCCAGTGATTCACCGCCAGCCGCTGACTCCCCCAAGGCTAAGGATGATGCGAAGGTGCTGTCTCGAAGGACTGTTCCAGGTGGGGGAGAGGCTTAGGAGGTGCCAGAAGGCGAAATCCCCGTCGCCGGACACCAAGGGGAATCAATCGTCATGGAGACTGGTGGGGAGGGCCGTACTTAGTTCGACACTCAGCCGGACTCAATTCTGGAGAACGAGGCTGCTCCAAAATCCGGCACGCGACCTCCTTCGGAAGAAGGGGGATGCCTGTTCCCCCGGTGACCCCTGTCCAACCAGGGGCACCGGATAATCTACTGGAAGCGCTGCAAGGCGCTTCCATTGTGGATGAGCACCATGTCCTTATGGGCCCGGTAATTGAAAGGGTTCAGTCTGCCAAGAGCGGATTAACTGAAGCCTGCAGTAGCCTGTTAACAGGTTTTGAGGTAAGCAGCCCAAAAAAGGAGAAAATCCCTAATATAGACAGTAGCCCCTGAGACACTGTTCGGGGTTCAAAAAGAAGAAACCGGACAGAGGACCAATCTCCTATTGCAGGAAACTAACTGAATTTGTTTGAATATATGCGCAGGCATCGCTATTGGCCGCGGCCTCGCATACTGCCGAAGTCTCTGGACTGATGCAGAAACTGGCGAAGGCCGAGGAGGAGCTGGGCCAGGTGAAGAGGCAGCTCCAGGAAAAACAAGGTAAGTAATAACCTGTTATGGATTCGAAAGAAGAGAAAATGATTTGCAATGACCGAAATGCCATGATGTGAACAGAGGCGATGACCGAGGTCGAGGCCCTGAAAGTGGCCCTGGTCGAAGCCGAAGGGAAGGATGTCAAGGAGTAGGCCGCCCGTAAGAGGATCAAGGCCCGGGTCAATGAAGTCCAACAGGAGCTCCAGGACGCGGTGAGGAAGTGCGAGACCTTGGGGCACAATGCATCGGCTCAAGAGGCCGAACTTGTCAAGGCTCGTAAGAGTGCGTAGGTGGCCCAGATTGAAGCCCAGGACGCCGTCCATGAGATACAGGAGGCCAGGAAGATTGCGGCGGGTAAGGCATTCAATATGAAAAGCAAGAGCGTGAAGAGGAAATTTATGTTGCTAACCCAGATTTGGAGTTCTCTAGGGGCCTTTGCTAATCTGCCACGCAGTGTGACCGACGCTGCGGAGTTCTTCCAAGCCGAAGAAGGGAGCTCCACGGAGAAGATGTTCTTGTCGCAATATCGCGGGCCAGAACATCCGATACCCTTCAGCAATCAGCTGAAACAGCTGTTCGAGCTGCACAGGATGGCCGAACTGGCGATGAAGGATATGATAATCCACCTGTGGCCAGCCGAAGCTATCCCCAGCAGCTACTTCGGCCTTGTGAAGAAGTTGGTGGATGCATGTCCCCGGCTGGATGTCATCAAGCGGTCCGTCTGCATCGAGGGCGCGCGTCTGGCCTTTTCTTATTGCAAGGTCTGGTGGGCGAAGCTGGACGCTGTCAAGCTAGCGACCGGGGGGCTGCCGGAGGGCAAGGAGCACCGCACACCTGAGCGATACTTCGACGATGTCTTAGAGGGGTCCTGCATTGTGGCGGATCATTGTGCGAAGGACACCATTTTTGAATGAATGTATTTGAGCTCCCTCTGCCTTGTATGATGAAACAAAGTGTTTTATGCAATATAATGCTTGTTATGTTTTTAAATTTTTACTTCATGTGCGGCCGTGTTGTATGAAATTTAAGGGTTAACCAGTCACCGGCTTTTGCCCCCACGTAGGTAGTATGGGGGTGTTCGGGATGGAATCTAAATAATCTTGATCCAATTAGATGGTCCTTGAAGGAGTTGTTTAGCACAACGAACCAGGCAACCATACTATGTAGCTGTAACGCCCTCACTTAGCCATAGCAGTGCGACAATAAAAACATGGGCGCAACCCCTAGTGTCTGAACTAGAGTGCTATAAGCGTGTGATCGGGAAGTACCAATCCTTCGCGTAATGTAGAAGAAATCTCCAACGATTTGCAACCTCCGAACAGCTGACCGGCTCTCGCCGCATCATGACAGTCAGTTTTCGGCTTTCTCTACTGAGGTGCTCCTTTGGATAAACCAAGGCACAATCACAGTAGTTCTCCCTTTACTACCTTAGACGATGTAGCGGAACATAAGGTAGCAAGCACAAGAGCCGGGCAACCCAACTATTGAACAAAGACATGATTCGGAGCCAATGCATATAATGCTAAATTCGGGGTGCTGAACTATACTTATAAAAAGTGTTCGGACTTTTGTTGCCGTAATGTGTGGTGCTATGAAGCCCCTGGCAAGCATCGAGCGTACCAAAGTGTATGGGTGCTACCTGATAGAATTATCCATAGGGGAGCTGAAAAAAAGAAAGAAAACAGAAAAGGTAGAAAAAAGTTGGATTCCTACAGCTCCAGCCGCAAACTGTTCTCATTGTAATTTAATTAGTATGTCAAGGCGCATTGATACACGTAGTGCGATAAGCAACAGACTATTTGACATGCCGAAACCAAGGGAGAGCTGCATGTGTGTAACGCCCTCGATGCGGCTATAGCTCCCACGTGTCGAGGCACGACTTAGAGACATAACCGCATTGAAAGCAATGTCGCAAGTCAGGCAATCATTACAACATCCCATGTAATACATAATAAAAGGGGGAGATAACATAGTTGGCTTACACTCGCCACGTCACATCAGAGTACATAAATAACATCCATCAAACAAACACTCATGGCCCGACTACGGAGCCAAAATATAAAAGAACCCAACATGCGACAAGGCCCTGAATCGAACCCCAACTAGGCACCACTACTGATCATCGGGAAAGGAAACATAATAACGCTGAGAGTCCTCGTCGAACTCCCACTTGAGCTCGTACTCGTCACCTGGAGCGGAATCACCTGGACCTGCATCTGGAATTATAGTATCTGTGAGCCACAGGGACTCAGCAATCTCGCACCCTCGCGATCAAAACTATTTAAGCTTTTAGGAATGGACAAGGCAAATATATGTGGAGCTGCAGCAAGCGACTAGCATATATGGTGGCTATCTTATACGCAAAAGAGAGCGAGAAGAGGGGGCAAGCGCGAGCGAGAATCTAGAAGAACAACCTGCGCAAGCATAACTCCAACACCGTGTCCACTTCCCGGACTCCGCCGAGAAGAGGCCATCACGGCAACACACAGTTGATTCATTTTAATTAATTAAGGTTTTAGTTATCTACAACCGGACGCTAACAAATTCCCATCTGCCCATAACCGCGGGCACGGCTTTCGAAAGTTCAATCCCTGCAGGGGAGTCCCAACTTAGCCCATGACAAGCTCTCACGGTCAACGAAGGAAAAGACCTCCTCCCAAGATGTTTCGATCAGACTCGGTATCTCGGTTACTCAAGACACTTCGACAGGTTAAAACAAGACCAGCAACACCGCCCGAATGTGCCGACAAATCCCGATAGGAGCTGCACATATCTCTTTCTCAGGGCACACTCAGATTGTCTTAGGTACGGGTAGGCCAGCCCAGAGTTGCCCCTGGTGGCCACCGGTAGCTGACAGGTGGACCAACACTCAGAGGAGCACTGGCCCCGGGGGGGGGGGGTTAAAATAAGATGACCCTTGAGTCTGCAGAACCCAAGGGAAAGAGAAGGCTAGGTGGCAAATGGTAAAACCAAGGTTGGGCATTGCTGGAAAAGCTTTAATCAAGGCGAAAAATCAAGGGGTTCCCATTATAACCCAACCGCGTAAGGAACGCAAAATCCGGGAACATAACACCGATATGACGGAAACTAGGGCGGCAAGAGTGGAACAAAACACTAGGCGAGAGGCCGAGCCTTCCACCCTTTACCAAGTATATAGATGCATTAAGATAACATAGCAATATAGTGATATCCCAACAAGTAAATAAATGTTCCAACAAGGAACGGCTCCAATCTTCACCTGCAACTAACAACGCTATAAGAAGGGCTGAGCAAAGCGGTAACATAGCCAAACAAAGGTTTGCTAGGACAAGGTGGGTTAGAGGTTCGAACATGGCAATTGGGAGGCTGACAAGCAAAAGGTAGGCATCGTAGCATTGGCATAGCAAGAGCGAGCAAACTAGCATAGCAAAGATAGTAGTGATTTCGAGGGTATGATCATCTTGCCTGCACAGTTGTCAGAGTTGACTGGATCGTCACAAGCAAACTCAACGGGCTCCTCGGTAGCGAACTCGTCTCCCGGCTCTACCCAAACAAGACAAACAAGCAACAAGGATCCAATCAACCACGTGCAAGACCAAGCAAAAATGATGAAATGATGATATGCTATGCGGGATGCGATGCGGGATGCAAAATGCAAGATATGACAGGAAATGCATGAACCTGGCCTCAACTTGGAGTTCCAAGGGTGCCACTGGATAGCGGGGATGAAATCGCTTGAAAACGATATAAAGATCATAGGAATCGGAGCTACGGTTTGGAAATGGCGAGCGTTTTACGAAACGAACCGATCTGCGATATACAGCAAGTAGGCTCCTAAATGCAACGAAACGAACATGCTAAAGCCACCAAACATGAAAACAAAATACGTGGAAGTGATGCCCACAAGATTCTTAACAAATCACTAGCACTGAGCTACAGGCAAATTCATCCATTAAGAGGTTCAAACAAGCATGGCAAAAACGCAAACGCAAAACAGATTCCAGACTTAGTGAAATTAACACTAGCCTGAAATTTCAGATCACGAAGCCCTCTTCGGAGCAGCAAAACAACATGATACATGACCTGAGCATGACAAGTAAGAACATGTCATGGAGCTACTCAACAAGCTTAACAAAACACCCAAAGTGACCTGGGGCCAAAAGTGTCCACAAAATACTCTAACGAGCACACGAACATAGCTCAAACACAATCAGTTTTCAGACTTAGTGAAAACTGAGACATGCTGAAATATAACTCACGAAGGCATGTAAACGAGCTCGATGCACTCACTACGGTGCAAGTCATGGCAAGACAAGCATATATCCAGCAAGAAGACACAAAATTCTAGCTAGACATGGCAAGAACAATGGCATAGCATGCATGGATCACTAACAATAGCTCCGGCAAAATCGCAAACAAGTTGACGATCTGCCCAAATTAACAACGAAGCAAAAGTTGAGCTCGATTGAGTCAACCCAGAGCACTCCACATATGCAAACAAAGACATGGATGGATAGAGCATAACATAAATATCAAAACTCCCTTACTGATCATCCTCAAAAGAGGCACGGATCACTAGAAAACAAGCTGGACATATAGCATCATGAACTAAAATATCCCAGACTTAGTGAAAATCACTAAGTCCCTGAAATCAGCAATCTCACGTGCCTCTCTTTGCAAGCTTTCACAAGACAACCCACACACCCTAAAAATGCATGGGTGGCACCTCTGGAAAGAAGACAAAATGCTTAACAATTCATCCCAAAGGGGCACAGGCATATCATGCACGGATTAAACATGGCAAAAATGACAAAAGTGCATGATGAACTAACTGATCTGCAATTTAACTCACGAAGCCTCATTCGAACAGCATTTTGGGCAACGAGATGACCTCAAATGCAAATGATGCAATGTAATGAAATGATGTACATGTCGATACGAAGATTTTGATGTATCATACGCCTAAATCGGAGCTACGGATGCCAAGTTACGGGTCCTCGAACAGAGCAACTTGGATCAAATTTCCAGGACTTAGACAAAAAAAATCGGGGTTAGGGTTTACTGTTCACGCGACCGGATCTGGATCGGGCGAGGCTCTCAGAGCCCGAGGATCGCCGGGGCCTCGCCGGCGTTGAGGCCCGTGGTGGCCGGCAGCGAGGGAGGAGGCGGTGGCCGGCGACGTGAGGAGGAGGCGGTGGCCGGGGGCGACGGCGCCCGGGCGGCGGACGGCGGCGGGAGCGGCCGGGCGGCGGGCGGCGAGGTGCCCGCGGCGGCGGCGACCTTCGGCTGGGGCGCCCGCGGCGGCGGCGGCGGCCGGCCGGGGAGAAGACGGCGGCGGGGCGCGGGACAAGGCGCGGCGGCGGATCGGGCCGCGGTGGCCCCGCACGGGCCTCGCGGGCCCGCGGGCGGCGGCGAACTGGGGACCGGGCGGCGGCCACTAGGAGGCCGACACGTGGCGGCGGACGGGGAGGCCGGACATGTCCGTCGGCGGCGGGAGGAGTTGGATCTCTTTTTTTTCGGAGGAGGACGGGGAGGAATCTGAGATCCGAATGGGGGGGTGTTTAAATAGGCATAAGTGGAGCTAGGAGAGTCCAAATGAGGTGCGGTTTTCGCCCACGCGATCGTGATCGAACGCTCTAGGACATGGAGCAGAGTTAGGTGGGTTTTGGGCCAAATTTGGGGGGTGTTGGGATGCAACACACACGAGGCCTTTCGGTCCCTCGGTTAACTGTTGAAGTATCAAACGAAGTCCAAATGACCCGAAACTTGACAGGCGGTCTTCCGGTAGTAAACCAAGGCCGCATGGCAAGTCTCGGTCCAATCCGGAAATGTTTAATCCCCACACACGAAAGAAAGCTAGAAATGACCACCGGAGGAGAATGAAGCGCCGGAATGCAAAACGGACAACGGGGAAAATGCTCGAATGCATGAGATGAACACGTATGCAAATGCAATGCACGAGATGACATGATATGAGATGCATGAAAACGAAAATAACACATGGAGACAAAGACCCGAACCCGAGAAATAAATATAACTTAACGCCGGAAACGGCAAGAGTTGGAGTACAAATAGGGAAAGTTACATCCGGGGTGTTACAATGTGGGTCCTGAAAAACAGGTAAAGTTATCGTTAACAGAATCACCTAAAAAGTCCCCCATATGTCTGCGTTTCTCACCGTCTTGGTGTGTTTATCCTTCAAGAGGACTGATGACCAGGCTATCAGATGGTGCCTGTGGGACTGAGACCTGAAAAGGAAACAAGTAAAAGAGAAAGTATATGTGTGTCTGACGTTGGTTGTCCGTACTACGGACCACAAGCAAGCTATGCCTCCGTCGATGCCCATGGGATTTTGAGTGCGTAGTTATGTACGTGCGGCACGAATGCCACCACTTGATTGGAACTGCGACGGAGGCCGGAATTCTAGTCAAGCTCCTGACGCCGAGCTCTCCTGCTGCAGAGTAGTTCGGACCCTCTTAACAGTGTCCGTGGGCTCGGTAGCCGAATTAAGGTTCTGCTTGAGAAGGCCGCTCTGTACTTCTGCTGCTAAGGCATCTGTGTGCTCTTCTGTACAGAGGGAGCATTCCGTTTTTCCATTAACCATTATGACGCCGTGCAGACCGGGCATCTTGAGCTTGAGATAAGCATAGTGTGGTACTGCGTTGAATCGAGCAAACGCGGTTCGTCCGAGCAGTGCATGATAGCCTCTGTGGAATGGGACGATATCGAAGATTAACTCCTCGCTACGGAAGTTGTTCGGAGATCCGAAGATAACTTCTAATGTGATTGAGCCCGCACAGTGGGCCTCTACACCTGGTATGACTCCTTTGAAGGTAGTCCCGAGGGCGTGATTCGAGATGGGTTAATGCCCATTTTTCGCGTTGTATCCTGATAGAGCAGATTAAGGCTACTACCTCCGTCCATAAGGACGCGAGTCAGGTGGAACCCATCAATTATCGGGTCTAAGACTAGTGCGGCCGAGCCACCATGACGGATACTGGTCGGATGATCCCGGCGATCAAAGGTGATTAGGCATGACGACCATGGGTTAAATTTTGGGGCGACTGGCTCTGTCGCGTAGACGTCCCTGAGCGCACACTTGCGCTCCCTCTTGGGGATGTGGGTAGCGTATATCATGTTCACCATTTTAACCTAAGGGGGAAACTTCTACTGTCCCCCTGTGTTTGGTTGCTGGGGCTCTTCGTCCTCGTCCTCGCTTTGCGATCCCTTTTCACTGTTCTCGGCGTTCAATTTGCTAGCCTGTTTAAAAACCCAACAATCTCTATTTGTGTGATTGGTTGTCTTGTTGTAACACCCACGATGCGGCTATATCTCCCACGTGTCGGAGCACGACTTAGAGGAATAACCGCATGGTAGACAGGTCGTAAGAGGGGTAATATTTACACATCCCATGTACTGAATAAGAAAGGGATAAAGAGTTGGCTTACAATCTCCACTTCAAACAATACATAAATATCATACGTCATTCAGAATACAATCAAGGTCCAACTACAGAACCAAAAGAAAAGACAACCTAGATCCCCGATCTCCCCAACTGGGCTCCTCTACTGATCATCTGGAAAAGAAACATAGTAACTTCCTGAATCCTCGTCGAACTCCCACTTGAGTTCGGTAGCGTCCCCTGCATTGGCATCATCGGCACCTGCATCTGTTTGGTAGTATCAGTGAGTCATGGGGACTCATCAATCTCACACCCTCGCGATCAAGACTATTTAAGCTTAAAGGTAGGAAAGGGGTAGTGAGGTGGAGCTGCAGCAAGCACTAGCATGTATGGTGGCTAACTTACGCAAAAGAGAGCGAGAAGAGAAGCAAAGCACGGTCGAGAAGCTAAAATGATCAAGAAGTGATCCTGAAACAACTTACGTTCAAGCATAACACGAGACCGTGTTCTCTTCCTGGACTCTGCCGAAAAGAGACCATCACGGCAACACACGTGGTTGATTCATTTTAATTAAATTAAGTGACAAGTTCTCTACAACCGGACATTAACAAATTCCCATCTGCCCATAACCGCAGGCACGGCTTTCGAAAGTTCAAACCCTGCAGGGGTGTCCCAACTTAGCCCATCACAAGCTTTCACGATCAACGAAGGATATTCCTTCTCCCGAGAAGACCCGATCAGTTTCGGAATCCCAGTTACAAGACATTTCGACAATGGTAAAACAAGACTAGGAAGACCACCCGATGTGCCGACAAATCCCGATAGGAGCTGCACATATCTCGTTCTTAGGGCACACCGGATAAGCTAAGCGTACAAGTACCAACATAACCCAAGTTGCCAAGGGACGGTCCCCGCACAGTGCTCTAGTTTGGACCAACACTCAGAGGAGCACTGGCCTGGGGGTTTAAAATAAAGATGACCCTTGAGTCTGCATAACCCAAGGGAAAAAGGCTCAGGTGGCAAATGGTAAATCCAAGGTTGGGCCTTACTGGAGGAGTTTTATTCAAAGCGAACTGTCAAGGGGTTCCCATTATAACCCAACCGCGTAAGGAACGCAAAATCAAGGAACATAACATCGGTATGACGGAAACTAGGGCGGCTAGAGTGGAACAAAACACCAGGCATAAGGCCGAGCCTTCCACCCTTTACCAAGTATATAGATGCATTAAAGTAAACAAGATATAATAATGATATCCCAACAAATAACCATGTTCCAACAAGGAACAAACTCCATCTTCACCTACAACTAGCAACACTATAAGAGGGGCTGAGCAAAGCAGTAACATAGCCAAACAACGATTTTCTAGGAAAGGTGGGTTAGAGACTTGACATGGAAATATGGGGGGCATGATATAGCAGGTGGTAGGTATCGCGGCATAGCAATAGAGAGAACAACTAGCAAGCAAAGATAGAAGTGATTTCGAGGGTATGGTCATCTGGCCTGCAAAGTTCTCCGAGTTGACGAAAGCTTGATCCTCGTAAGCGTACTCAACAGGTTCTGTCGTGGAATTGTCACGTCAGATGTCCTAGAGCAAGGACTTAGTCATAGGGCCATCACACTAGGAAGCATAAAGGGGTTAATCGGGACAAAGGACACGAGAGGGTTTTATACTAGTTCGGCCCCTTACGATGAAGGTAAAAGCCTACGTCTAGTTGGGATTGGTATTGCTGGGGTTTCGATCACCAAGAGGCTCAACTCGCCGGCTTGGTTCTCGATTTGCTGTTTCTTCCCCTAAGCCACCACCGGGTCGTCCCTTATATACATGGGTTGACGCCTCGTGGCCTACAGAGTCCCGGCCGGCTCATAATCGTGTCCGGCTTGGTGGCTTCCTTTACATGCCTGTCTTTAAAAGTCTTCCCTTACATACAGCGGTTTACAATATCAGGCCTTAAGCCGCCTCCGGGCCCTTGGGCCTTCTATAAGGTTTAATAAACTATCGTCTTGAATGTTTACTGGGCTTCTTGCATAACCCGCCATTGGGGCTGACCCGGCCCCTCCTGGACGGGTCATGACTGATAGTAATATCCCCAACATTCTGCCCCAGGTTGACTTTGAATTTCATTCTTTGTCAATCTTCAATACTTAGACAAAAATCCATCTTCTTATCTT
This sequence comes from Triticum urartu, assembly GCF_056163025.1. Lineage (NCBI taxonomy): Eukaryota > Viridiplantae > Streptophyta > Magnoliopsida > Poales > Poaceae > Triticum > Triticum urartu. The sequence goes on along the minus strand of NC_141873.1, from coordinate 209,378,910 downwards.
CGTTGAAGTTTTCATAACCCGCTGTGATGTCATCTCTTGAAAAAGCAAAGAACTTTCATGACGACATCTCCCAAAGGATCTTTTATCTTTAATGCTTCCCGAGAATCGAGGTGTCTGTGTAGCTAGATAACCATTATTCGGCTCTCCTCGATTTCCGTGCCCATCTATTCACATCTTTCCTTATAAATAGGCATGCCTCAGCCTTCCTCATTCTCCTCTCACGCTCCATCATCTTCCTCTCATGCACCCCCTGCTGCTCGAGCTTCGCCGCTGCCGCGCTTCACCTCCGTCTCCATCGATGTTGGCCGCTGCATCAACCTGAACCGATACAGAGAACAGCGGCGACCTCCGCAGAAGACCTGTGACTGTAAGTTCTCTTCTTTCACTTCTCAGATCCGCACTTAGGGTTTCCAGATTCTTTCGTGTTCTTCCGAGTTCATCGCAGTCCCTTGTAGTTTTTCCACTGCAGGCCTCTTCTTGATCCAAATATATATATATATATATATATATATATATATGCTTGTGCGGTAGTGTTCTTGTGCCTTTTCTTGATCCACAGATCCCTTTCTCTATTTCAAAGGCCACATTAGAACTTACATACTCTTGTGCGCTCAACTTTTTTAGGTCTAGAATTTTTTCCATTTTGAATAGCCATTTGATCTGGAATAATACCAAACAATTTCGGAAACTTGTTGGTCTCAACACTTAGCTGAAATTGCCTTCTTCAAATATCTGTAGTCATGGCAGCTTATCATGCCGGCTTAATTTTCCTTATATGTCATTAGCCCTTAACTAAGCCACCATTACTTGTTTGCATCTTCATCACTTAACTGTCAATCTCACCATTAAACTGAACCGTCATGTTGCTTTTCTTTTCAGTTCTTCTTTGCACATCATGCCGTCAAAAGCACCAACCATCTGTAACTGGGTTCCCTCAACCATAACCGAGGAACGTTTGAAAGAGTTCTTCACCATAGGATTTCTGCCAGCGAAAACCGTCATGTCTTACCGTGCCCCTGACTCGGAAGAAGAACGGTCCAATCCAAGAGACGGCGAAGTAATTGTTTTTACTGACCACATGAACCGTGGCTTCTCACCGCCCGTCTCAAAGTTCTTCCGAGAGGTCCTCCACTTTTTCAAACTCCACCCTCAAGATATCGGGCCAAATTCCGTATCTAACATCTGTAACTTCCAAGTGCTCTATGAGGTATATCTTCAACAAGAGCCGACCATGGAGTTGTTTAGAGAGTACTTCTATCTGAATCGGCAGAACGAGTGCACCAACGGCCTCAGCTTAGAACTCGCAGGCATCTCAATTCAGCGACGGCAGGGTGCTGTCTTCCCTCTCATAGTCTTACCAAGTCACCCAAAGGACTGGAACCTGACTTGGTTCTACTGTCAAGACATTTCGCCGGCGAACGAGAAGCCACTGTCCGGTTATCGCCCCGATCGTCTTGACTCCAAGTTCGCACTTCGTGACAAGCTTACTGCCGCTGAACGCAAGAGGCTGATACCCTCCATCAAAAGGATTAATGCTTTGTTAGGGAACGGGTTAACTGGAGTTGATCTGACCCGCTGCTGGATCTCATGGCGGGTCATCCCTTTAAGCCGTCGATCAAAGCTGATGTATGAGTATGGTGGAGGCCCGGATGACTCTCTTCATCACAGCCCCGTTCAATTAACAGAAAAAGATATTGTTTCAATGTCAAGTCTTCTGGTAAATGGGAAATTCGAAGATTGCAGTGTCATCGGGTTAAACCCCTTCTCCCAGCTTAACCCAGTGCCAGAAGTAAGGATATTGTTATTTCTCTCCTTTGTATTTTCTCAGCCGTATTGTTTTAATACTTGCCTGACTCTTTATCTTGTTTTTACCTGTTTGCAAGCCAACTCTGACTTCTGGAAAGTTAAGTATGACCACGAGGCTGCCAAGGAAGTGAAAGCCGCCGCCATAAATGCCAAGAAAACGACCCCGGAGGTCGAAAAAGAAGAAAAAGAACACTGCTGAAGATTGGATGAAGCTTGATGAAACATCTGATTCGGAGGTAGCCCCTAATTCCCTTGGCCAAATTTTTAACAATCTTATTGACACTGATCCTTACCAGGATGACACTGGGCTAGTCAGGCTGTGGAAGCAGAGGTAACTATCATTTCCTCCGACTCAGAGCCCTTGCCAAGACAAAAAGTTTGACGAGTGATCCATAAAGTAAGGTTTTCTAACCCTTTAGCTCACTTGGATCCCAACTTTCGTTTGAAAAAGCAGCAACATGAAAGCCGCCGTCAAGCTCGGACTGAAGATGACCCGGCTGTCGTTCTTCAACAAACTCCTCAGAAGCGCCCGAATGAGGTTTACTTCTTTCTGTCTTTAACTCTGTTTAATGGATCCTTCCCCTTGTATTACATTAATTCTATTTTATCTTTTCAAGAGGTGTCTTGCTCTTCTGGCGACTCATCGCAAACGCAATTTCCGGCCTTCAAGACTGCCCCTGGGTAATGAAAAATCTTCATGTTTTCCGGGTTTTTCAAATTGTATCTTTATACTGACAATCCTGCAACATTTTTCTTAGTGGCCAAGCTAAATCCAAGAAGGCAAAGGTAGCTAAACCGACAGAAGACCTGCCGGTGCTTGCATCTGACCCGGCCAGGCCATCTTCTCCAATAACCGACGCTCCAGAAGACCCGCCTGTTGATGCAGAAGCAAATCCTCCTGAGCCGTCGTTTGACGAGACCACTGTGAACCCTTCTTCTACCGGACCATCAAGCTCAGCCAACCCGCCATCACCGTCTGCACAGGACGTTCAGATCACCGGGAGTCGCTTTATTGAACCAGGGAATCCAACTGTGCTAGCTCGGTGTACTGCGAAACAAGAGGCATTGGAGAGGCAAAAAGTGCGCTTTGACGTTGCCAATTACGACCATCTAAATGCCAACGATATTTTATCCGGCTATCTCAGCCACATGCACTCCAGTCACGACTCTGAGATCGAAATGGTCAAACAGTTGCAGCTGAAATATGAGGTATGTTCTTCCAGCTTATCTATATTCCTTCAGCCCCCAAGTCTTCAGATTATGAAACAACCGGAATGATCTGTAGACTTTAGCATATAGGCCAAGACCTTTACCTTTGATTTTCTTGAACTCAATAAAATAGAACAAAACTTCACCTGTAGTCCCCAAGGGCCGGTTCTTTTTGATCATAAATGAGCCGGTACCTTAAATTGTTTTGTACCATATTCAAAGAACTTAATATTCTGGCTTAACCTTGAGAAACTTGCTGAATTGCATACATTAGCCCCCAAGTGCCTAGTGGTGTTACTTTGTAAAGTACTTGGGACTTAAAGTATGTCTTTAGAGTCATAAAATTTGATTTGGCATACATTAGCCCCCAAGTGTCAAGTGGTTTTTTGGAAAGTACTTGAGACTTGAATCTTGATATTTGAACCTTTGAGCAAAATCTTGATTTATCTGAGTATGTATTCTTGCAGAATGCCTTATCCGAACTAAACTCGCAATTGACTGATGCGAAGATCCGACTAGCTGGTCAGGAAGCAGAAATTAAGTCTGCTAACTCCAAATTGCAAATAAGTCTCTCTGAGACAGAAAACTTAAAGACCAGTTTGGCTGCCAAGAAGAAGACCTGGGCAGAGGAAAAAAATGCTTCTGACACAACACGCTGAGAGAGCCGAAGCAGCCCTTGAAGAGGTGTCAACAAAGCTGAACGGCTTAAAGGGCCGGGTGTCTCAAATGGTGGCCGCCATCTTTGGTAAGCCATCCATTTTTAATCTTATGTACTTTTTGCTGATCCGGATTATAAGCCGCCAGCTGACTTTGTTTTTAAAACATGCGCCGGCCCACGAAGCAAGAACCTGAGCCAAGATCCTTTGATTAAACTGAAGGCAGTGTACACTTTAGTAGAACAACTGTATATTGGCGCACAACAGGCACTTCCCGCCATCTCTCCTGCCAATCAAGGACCCAACCGGCTCAGTGATGTTTTGAAGAAACTATCAATACTGCCTGCCAGATTTCAAGAAGTGAAGCGCTCCTGTGCGCGAGCCGGGGCTTTGACTGCCCTGAGCCGCTCCAAGGCTTGGGTGCCAGACCTAGACCCAGCGGACATGGCCAGAGGCTATCCCACCGTGAAGGAAGACGGATCTCCCTTTGAGCAGGATGACTTCATGGCTTGCGTGCACGGAGTCCGGCCTCAGGCAACTACCCTTGGAGATGATACCAACATTGACAAATATCAGCCGGATTTTGATGCTGAAAATAAGAAGATGGCGACTCCCTCATACAAGGTGACGGATTTGATCCCGCCTGTAAGAGAAAATACATTTGCCCCAGAAGTTGACCCGACAGGCCTAATCGACGATGAAGCAGAATTCGTCGCCGTGAATGGTTTTGACTGGTCAAAACCCAACTTCAGCCAACCGAGGGCGGTGAACCGGCAAGGGAGGAATAATAACCATCTTCATTGGCTTCTAAAAAGCTGTGTAATAGTTTAGCTGTGAAAACACTGAATGCCTTGCTTATGCCATCGTGCATAAAACACTGTATGTGACTCCGTGTTTCCTGATGGCAATATATGCATTATATTTGATGATTGTTTCTGCAACACTTTAACTCTGTTCCCTGTAGATACAAGAGAAAAGACTGGTTTGGCGGCTTAGAACCGAACGGGTTAAAACACCCGGCTTATATCCAATATGTTTATCATAATAGAAAACAGAAAACAGATATAAATAAAGGATAAGGGCTGAAACTAACTCTTTAGTTAATGCAGCAGGCAATTATATATAAATAATAGCCATACTTGTACCTTTGATCCTTAGACCACCGGCTTGAGTAACACGGGTAATGAAGTTGATAACTCAATCTTTCTGAGAAATCAATACCTTTGAATACTTTAATGATCATCATACCTTGGTAGCCTTGTTGTCAAATAGACAAGCCGACGAAGAAGATCATGCTAATTATTTGCAACAAGAAATTCAAAGGCAAATAACAGTTAACAAGTATGTTTTAACCTTATATTTAAAGGTTGGTGGCTTCTGATTCAAATACGATCAGTAAACCGGACCAAAGGGGTTAAGCTAAGGTTCGAATACGACCATATAGCCCCCAGTGGCTGTGGCGTTGCGCCGATCAAGAGGGTACCGACAGCTATGTTCTCTTTGGTTCGAATACAACCTATGTTTGAATAGGAAGCCCCCAAATGACCTTGAGAGGTTTTTAACGACCCTGATTCGAATACGATCCAAGTCGGACCCAAAAGGGGTTAAGCTATGATTCGGATACGATCAAGAAGCCCCCTAGTGAGTTTGGCCTTGAGCCGATCAAGAGGGTTACGACAACTATGTAATCTTTGGTTCGAATACGACCTATGTTTGAATAGGAAGCCCCCAAGTGACCATGATAATTGCAGCTAGATTCGAATACGATCATAAGCCGGACCAAAAAAGGTGAGACTTGATTCAAATATGATCAGCTCCTTAATAGTCATTTGAAAATAAGAAATAACAAAGATGCATAATCCTTGAAAAGAAAAGAGACCGATGGTCTTACTTTATTGCTTTATCATGGTATATACAATGTTAAAGTATGTACATGATGAGAGCCGGTGGCTCGGGTGTAGCATGGCCGAAGTTGAGCAATGTTCCACGGCCGGCGGGTCTCCTCCTCCGACTTACGTGAATCTTTGTGCTCTCGAACGTCGATGAGGTAATACGACCCATTGTTTAAATTATTGCTGACCACAAAGGGTCCTTCCCAAGGTGGGGATAACTTGTGCGCATCTAATAGATCCTGGACGAGCCGGAGCACGAGGTCGCCTTCCTGAAAAGTCCTGGACTTAACCCCGCGGCTGTGATAACGGTGCAGGTCATGTTGATAAATTGTTGATCGAGCCGCTGCTAAGTCTCTTTCCATCCAACAAGTCAAGTGCATCCTGTCTAGCTTGTTCATTATTAGCTTCAACATAAGCCGCCACATGGGGCGAGTCATGACGGATGTCACTAGGCAACACTGCTTCTGCTCCATAAACCATGAAGAAAGGTGTGTAACCTGTAGACCTGTTAGGCGTGGTGTTGATATGCCACAACACCGAGGGTAATTCCTCTACCCAACAACCCGACGTTTGCTGTAAGGGAACCATAAGCCAGGGTTTGAGACCTTTCAAAATTTCCCGATTGGCTCTCTCAGCTTGACCATTGGATTGAGGATGAGCTATAGAAGAAACATCAAGCCGGATATGCTCACGTTGACAAAACTCCTCCATAGCCCCTTGGGACAGATTAGTGCCATTGTCAGTGATAATGCTGTGTGGAAAACCAAAATGGAAGATCACCTTTTTCATGAACTGAACCACCTTGGCCGCGTCACACTTACTCACTGGCTCCGCCTCAACCCACTTAGTGAATTTATCAACTGACACTGAAAGATGTGTCTTTTTATCCTTAGACCTTTTGAAAGGTCCCACCATGTCAAGCCCCCAGACCACAAACGACCAAGTGATTGGAACCATCCGGAGCTCTTGAGCCGGCACATGCGCTTGTCGTGCAAACTTTTGACATCCATCACATCTGCTGACTAGATCCTCTGCATCAGCGTGAGCCGTCAACCAGTAAAAACCGTGACGAAAAGCCTTGGCCACCAGAGATTTTGATCCGGCGTGATGACCACAATCGCCTTCATGGATCTCACGAAGTATTTCTTGACCTTATTCGGGGGAAACACACCACTGAAACGCTCTAGAGACGCTCCGATGGTATAATTCTCCATCCGAAATCGTCATTGACTTAGACCATCGGGTTATCTGTTGAGCCAGGGTCTCATCCGCTGGCAAATCTCCCCGGGTCATGTAAGCCAAGAACGGCACTGTCCAATCTGGGATGACATGAAGAGCTGCCACCAACTGCGCCTCCGGGTCAGGAACATCTAAATCTTCTTCTGTGGGCAACTTGACAGACGGGTTATGCAAAACATCCAAAAAGGTGTTAGGCGGTACTGGCTTACGCTGAGACCCCAACCGGCTTAAAGCATCAGCTGCTTCGTTCTTTCGACGGTCAATGTGCTCCACCTGATAACCTTTAAAATGCCCTGCAACAGCATCAACCTCCCGGCAATAAGCCGCCATGAGAGGGCCCTTGGAATCCCATTTGCCTGATACCTGTTTAGCCACTAGATCTGAGTCGCGAAGACATCTGACCCGGCTCAAACTCATCTCTTTTGCCACTCGAAGACCATGGAGCAAAGCTTCATACTCTGCTGCGTTGTTAGTGCAAGGAAACATCAACCGTAACACATAACAAAATTTTTCACCTTGAGGAGAGGTTAAAACAACTCCAGCCCCCGAGCCTTCCAACTGTCTGGACCCATCAAAATGAGTAGTCCAATACGTGTTGTCTGGTTTTTCTTTTGGCATTTGCATCTCTGTCCAGTCATTAATGAAGTCAACTAGTGCTTGAGATTTGATCGCGGTACGTGGCACATACTTCAACCCATGAGACCCAAGCTCAATCGCCCACTTGGCGACTCATCCAGCGGCTTCCCTGTTTTGAATGATGTCTCCCAAAGGAGCAGAGCTAACCACGGTGATTGGATGTCCCTGAAAATAATGCTTAAGCTTCCGGCTTGCCATGAACACCCCATATAAGAGCTTCTGCCAATTTGGATATCGTTGCTTATATTCAACTAGCACCTCACTGACGTAGTAAACCGGCCGTTGAACCGGATGCTCCTTGCCAACCTCCTTGCGCTCCACCACAATAGCCACACTAACAGCTCGTGAGTTAGCGTCCACGTATAACAGCCGCGACTCTTTCTCAACTGGAGCAGCCAGGACCGGCGGCTCAGCAAGATGTGTCTTCAGATCTTGAAAAGCATAGTTTGCAGCATTGCTCCAAACAAAATCATATGTTTTCTTCATCATCTGATACAGAGGCATTGCCTTCTCCCCTAATCGGCTTATGAACCGACTCAAAGCAGCAACACGACCCGCCAGTTGTTGAACGTCATTGATGCATGTTGGTTTGGCCAGGGATGTAATTGCCTTGATTTTCTCTGGGTTAGCCTCAATACCTCGGTTAGACACCAAAAAATCGAAGAGCTTGCCGGCTGGGACTCCAAAAACACACTTGGCCGGGTTAAGCATCATTTTGTAGACCCGGAGATTATCAAAAGTCTCTTTCAGATCTGTGACCAAGGTTTCCTCCTTCCTGGATTTTACCACTATATCGTCCACATAAGCATGAACATTACGTCCAATTTGATCGTGAAGACAATTCTGCACACACCGTTGGTAAGTCCCTGGGCACTCTTCAGCCCAAAAGGCATAGACACATAGCAGAAAGCTCCAAAAGGAGTGATAAAAGCCGTCTTCTCCTGATCTTTGACTGCCATCTTGATCTAATGATAACCAGAATAAGCATCCAAAAAACTCAAACGTGCGCAACTCGCCATAGCATCAATGATCTGATTAATACAGGGGAGGGCAAAAGGATCAGCCGGACAAGCCTTATTCAGATCGGTGTAATCCACACACATACGCCAGGTACCATTCTTTTTGAGTACAAGCACCGGGTTGGCTAACCACTCTGGGTGAAAGACTTCTACAATGAACCAAGCTGACAAAAGCCGGGCCACCTCTTCTCCAATGGCCTTGCGCCTTTCTTCATTAAACCGTCGGAGAAATTGTCTGACAAGTTTAAACTTTGGATCAATATTGAGAGTGTGCTCAGCGAGTTCCCTCGGGACACCCGGCATGTTTGAAGGTTTCCATGCGAAGATGTCCCGGTTCTCATGGATGAACTCGATGAGCACGCTTTCCTTTTTTGGATCCAAGTTAGCACTGATGATGAACTGCTTGGATGAGTCTCCATGCACAAAGTCAACCATCTTGGTGTCATCAGCTGATTTGAACTTCAACACCGGCTCATGCTCTGTTGTTGGTTTCTTTAGGGACGTCATGTCTGCCGGGTCAACATGATCTTTGTAAAAATTTAACTCCTCTGTTGCACAGACAGATTCAGCATAGGCAGCATCTCCTTCTTCACACTCCAAAGCTATTTTCCGGCTCCCGTGTACTGTAATGGTGCCCTTATAACCCGACATCTTAAGCTGCAAATACACATAACATGGCCGAGCCATGAATTTGGCATAAGCCGGCCGTCCAAACAGAGCATGATACGGGCTTTTGATCTTAACCACCTTAAAGGTTAATTTTTCTGCTCTAGAGTCATACTCATCCCCAAAGGCTACTTCTAGTTCAATCTTACCCACTGGGTATGCCGACTTGCCAGGAACCACACTGTGAAAAACAGTGTTGGATTGTTTAAGACTCTTATCAGTCAATCCCATCCAGCAGAACGTCTCATAGTAGAGGATGTTGATGCTGCTACCTCCATCCATGAGTACCTTAGTGAATTTGGATCCAACAACCTGAGGCACCACCACCAAAGCCAAGTGACACAGATTATCGACCCGGGGTGGGTGATCCTCTCTGCTCCACACAACAGGCTGCTCTGACCAACGTAAGTAACGTGGAACTGCCGGCTCAACGGCATTGACGGCCCTCTTGTGAAGCTTCTGGTCTCTCTTACATAAGCTAGTGGTGAATACATGGTATTGCCCACTATTCAGCTGCTTCGGGTTGCTCTGATATCCGGACTGCTGCTGCTGATTACCTTGGCTGGGTTGCGGATTATACCCTCCTTAGTTACCAGGATGGCCCTGACTGTGGAATCCTCCTCCACCTAAGCCGGCGCCAGGGCCTTGGAAACCGCCTCCACCTGGGCCGTGACCTCCATCAAACGCGTTTGAATTTTTAAACGCCTTCATGATCATACAATCTTTCCACAGGTGGGTGGCTGGCTTCTCCTGGGTGCCGTGCTTTGGACAAGGCTCATTCAATAATTGCTCAAGGGTGGGACCTGACCCGCCCGACCGAGGGGGCTGTTTGCCCTTGCGCCGTTGATTTCCGCCCTGTGCATTGGTGTTAGAAACAAACTCATCAGCCTTACGTTTATTACCTCCTTGATTCACCGGGTTATGCTGGTGACCCTTGCCGTTGTCGTTCTTCTTTCCCTTCGATGCCTTTTCTTCGTCAGACACCGGGTCCTTGGTAGTATCAGAATCAGCATACTTGACGAGAGCCGCCATCAACGTTCCCATGTCATTACAGTCACGCTTGAGCCGCCCCAGCTTCTGCTTTAGAGGTTTGAAACGGCAACTTTTCTCCAACATTAAGACTGCTGAGCCGGCATCCATCTTATCAGATGAATGTATTATCTCCTTGACCCGACGCACCCAATGGGTTGTGGATTCACCATCTTCTTGCTTGCAATTGGTCAGGTCCACAATCAACATAGGCTGCTTACACGTGTCTTTAATGTTCTGGATGAACCAGGCCTTCAACTCCGCCCATGAGCCGATAGAATTGGGTGGCAATCCCTTCAACCAAGTATGAGCTGTTCCATCTAACATCATAGTGAAATACTTGGCCATTGCTGCATCGCTGACCTCCAATAACTCCATAGCCATCTCATAACTCTCAATCCAAGCCCTGAGCTGTAAGTCAACTGTGTAATTAGGGACCTTACGAGGCCCCTTAAAATCCTTTGGCAAATGCTCATTACGTATGGCCGGCACCAAGCAAGGAATGCCTCCGGTTCTTGTGGCCACTCCTGCCTCGACCGAGGTTGCTGGATAAGTTGGAAAAGTTTGATGAGCCGCCTGATCTGCTGCCATTTGAACTGCTCGTTCCGCCTCTTGTCGAATCCTCTCCTGATCCGCCAAGTTAAGGGCTCCAGCCCGCACCGGCTCATGCCTGTATGGCCGGTTGTGGCATTAAGCATTGCTTGACATATCTGCGGATTCCATATGCCTACTGTAACTCGGGCTCCGGCTTGGGCGAGGAGTTGAATGGTTCCTGTCTTGACTGTAGGAGTATGCATCCTGTTGCGCCAGAGCTGTTTGAAGAAGTTCTCTTACCCTCTATGTTTCAACTGCCGCCGGTGAGTCACCTTCCATCGGAAGAGCCACCAGACGAGCCAATGTTGCGATGAGGTTTTCCAAAGGGTTAGATAAGTGACCCGGCGGCGTTGGGACGTAATGAGGCAGACTGGTAATTATACGAGGTGGATCCATGGCACGCGGCTGGACCGGTGCGCCGGGTGTTGTAATCCGGGGTGCCTCCGGCGGGTTACTTCCCCCGGCTCCGGGTGTGTGAAAAAGATTCCTAGGATCGAGCGTCAGAGGCAGTCATGATTGGGTTTTCTGGTGCCTCCTCCTCATGACCTCGTTCGACGCGTTCAGATCCACCGAGAGCCGGAAGGTCTCCGCTTGAAGCTGTTGAGCACGAACGTCCAAAGCCGCCTGCTCTGCTGCCATCCTGACTTCCTCTACGGCTATATTTTCCTTAGCTTGCACCATCTCTTCACGTACGCGTGCCACCTCTGCATCATGTTGGGCTTTATCCGCCGGCTCTACCGCGGCAATGAACAGAGTCGTCAGTTTATCCATGAGGTCCATCAAGATCTGAGCCGAGGGGCGCATGGGGTCTCCTGACCCAGCTGCAGCCGACCCGGTAGCTGTTGCCCCCGCTGCTGTAGAGTTCTGCCCGGGCTGCGTCCCTGCCATGAAGACTCTGGCCTAATTCGGCGGCTTAAGAGGGTCCGGAATACTGCTGCCATCAGAACAGTCCCTGAGCATGCCATCCTGCAGCTGGTACAAAGAGTCTATCTCGCCCGTTGATGATGCAGTGTCAGAACAGATGGCCGTCTCACCACCCTCCACCGATCCTTTAGAGTATTCAACGCCGTGGACGCAACCTACGAAGGCATGCTTCACGGCAGATTGAACACAGACGGTCCTCGCGCGCCGAGCCGTTTCGATGAGGTCGGTGTGGACGTCCGGCTCAGGACCTGACTCGCCGATCCGGCCGATGAAGACGTGAACTCTGCCGAAGGGGACCCGGTATCCGTACTCAATTGAGCCGGTCTCGGGGCCCCAGCCTTCGTCGTCGATGTAGAGCTTGCCGCGACAACTCTTGGTCATCCGGCCCACAGCGTATCCCTTGAGCCCTTCGAAGTTGCCCTTCAAGAACTCAAATCCACCATGCGCTGGCCCCACGGTGGGTGCCAACTGTCGTGGAATTGTCACGGCAGATGTCCTAGAGCAAGGACTTAGTCGTAGGGCCATCGCACTAGGAAGCTTAAATGGGTTAATCGGGACAAAGGACACGAGAGGGTTTTATACTAGTTCGGCCCCTTACGATGAAGGTAAAAGCCTACGTCTAGTTGGGATTGGTATTGCTGGGGTTTCGATCACCAAGAGGCTCAACTCGCTGGCTTGGTTCTCGATTTGCTATTTCTTCCCCTAAACCGCCACCGGGTCGTCCCCTTATATACATGGGTTGACGCCTCGTGGCCTACAGAGTCACGACCGGCTCATAATCGTGTCCGGCTCGGTGGCTTCCTTTACATGCCTTTCTTTACAAGTATTTCCTTACATACGACGGTTTACAATATCAGGCCTTAAGCCGCCTCCAGGCCCTTGGGCCTTCTATAAGGTTTAATAAACAATCGTCTTGAATGTTTACTGGGCTTCTTGCATAACCCGCCATTGGGGCTGACCCGGCCCCTCCTAGGCGGGTCATGACTGATAGTAATATCCCCAACAGGTTCCTCGATCACGAACTCGTCTCCCGTCTCTACCCAAGGCGGGAACACAAGAAAAGGAACCAACAATCAACCACGGTGCAATGCATAAATAACATGATGCAAAACATGGCATGACATGCGGGATGTGATATGCAATGCATATGCGTGCTTCGGAAGGAAAAGATTGATCAAGGCATCAACTTGGCAATCCAAGAGTGCCGCTGGAAAGATGAGATGATTTCGGTCGAAATCGATATAAAGATCACCGGAATCGGATGCACGGTTTGCAAATGGCAAGCAAAACAAGAATGGCACAATTCTGCGATTAACAACACGATGCCATCTAGAATGCAACAAGAAACTAAGCCACTGCACTCCAACATAGCAACAAAGCACATGGCGGTGATGTACTCAAGATGCTTGACAAAATATGAACACTGAGCTACGGCTAAAACACACTAGAACATGTTCAAACAAGCATGGCAAAAGTGCAAAAGATATCAGCATCACAAACTTAGTGAAAATATCAACATGCCAGGAATTAACATCAGGAAGACATGTTTAGAGCAAGCTAACAACATGCTACAGGAACATATCGTAGCAAACAAAGGCATCACATGAATCTACTCAAAGCATAGAACAAAAGTCCCTTACTGATCATGAGCCAAAAAGGCACATAAAATATGATGGCACCCATGTAAACATAGCAAGTTTCGTTAACAGATTCAGACTTAGCAGAAAACTAAGCATGGCAAAAACAAAGTTATGAAGGCATCTTTGCGAGCTCGATTCACTCAACACAAGGCATTGCATGACAAGATAAGCATAGCATCAGCAAGATGGCATGTTCATGAAGCTAACCATGGAAAGAACAAGTTTGTAGCATGCTTGGATCAACTACAACAACCATGGCAAAATTGATTAACATGTAAACAATCTGCCAGGAACATTTTATAGCAAAAGTAGAGCAAGATTAAGTCATGCTAGGGCACTCCATAATTGCAAACAGGGGCATGGATGGATAGAGCACAGCCATATGTCCAAATCATCCTTACCGAGGATACTCAAAACAAGCATGGATCACTCCGTAGCATCATGGATACATGGCATAAAAATAACAACAGACAAAGACTTGAGTCAAAATCCTGAGATCCTGAAATCAACAATATCACGAAGGCTACTTTGCATGCTTGTTCTAGTCACCACAAAGATCACAAAAATACATGGCAAGCACCCCTGTAAAGATGGCATGGCATAGATCAAAATACATGTAGAGCTCATGCCCATATGCAGCACACAACAAATGTGGCGAAAATGACAAATCATCATAATCTGCTACGTAACAGCACCTAACAATTTATAGCACTCTTGCATCAACGATTTGGACATCAAGATGGACTCAAACAAGCATGCCACAATAGAACAAAATGAAGAGCACATCCTGATGAACATTTTTGATATATCATGCATGCAAAATGGAGCATCGCACAAGAAGTTATGGCATGATGAACAGAGCACCAGAATGTAACAATCTCAGGGACTTCGTGAAAAATTGGACCTCGCGGCAAATCGGACGGAGCGGTGCGGGAGGCCGTTCGGTGTGGGGGATCTGCGGATCCAGGACGGGGCCATCCGGGCGTGGGGTCAACAGGCGCCGACTGGATCGAGATCCTCCCGATCCGATCCGGACGGCGAGCGGCGGTGGGACGCCGTCGATGCGGAGCACGACGGCGGCGGGGAGGACGAGTCGCGACGGAGGGTGCGAAGGGCGGCGCGGCGAGGTCGTCAGGGCGGGCGCGGCGTTGGTAGGCGACGGCGAGGCGACGGAGGAGCATGGGTGCGGGGCGGCGTGAAAGCCGAGGTGATGGGGCGGCGAGTGGTGGCGGAGTCCAGCGGAGCACCGGCGAGGCGGCGGGGCGCGGGAGCTGGCGCGCATGGGCGGCACGGCGGCGGTGCAAGCTCGGTTCGGCCCGGAGGCGGGCCAGATCTGAGCCCCGGCAGGCTGCGATGGCGGGGGAGAGAGAGAGGGTGACGTGTCGCCTCCTGGTTGGACGCGGACGGCGGTGCGGACATGTCCGGAGGTGGGAAGTTTTGTCCGGCGGCGCGAGGAGGAAGATACTAGGGTTTGCACCGCGAATTTTCGGAGGGAGACACACATATATAGGTAGTAGGAGGTAGGAGTTTCCAAATGGAGTGTAGTTTTTGCCCACACGATCGTGATCCGACGGCGGAGGACATGGAAGAGGTTTGGAAGGGTTATTGGGCCACTTTGGAGGGGTGTTGGGCTGCAACACACACGAGGCCTTTACGGTTCCCCGGTTAACTGTTGGAGTATCAAATGGACTCCAAATGGCTCGAAACTTGATAGGCGGTCTACCAGTGGTGTACCAAGGCCGCTTGGCAAATCTTGGTCCATACCGAGAAAGTTTAACACCCGCTCACGAAAAGAGGCAAAAGGGGGCGCCGGAGGATGTAGGAGTGTCGGATTGCAAAACGGACAACAGGGAAAATGCTCGGATGCATGAGACGAACACGTATGCAAATGCGATGCACATGATTACATGATATGGAATGCATGACATGAACAAAATGCAAAACGAAGACAAACCCAACCATGAAGGGAAACTCGTAACTTAGAGCCAAAAATGGCAAGAGCCAGAGTACAAATATGGCAAGTTGTATCCGGGGCATTACAACACTCCACCACTACGAAAGGATCTCGTCCCGAGATCTAGGATGTCACCGGAGGGAAAAGGAAGATGAAGATAAGAGGTAAAACTAAGTTGCTTCTTTGACAAATGAGTGAAACCAAGGAACCTTGAGAGGTTGATCAACTTGAAAGAAAGAAATCAACGAGGATGAAAAAAGTTGAAAACAGTCCGTTAGAAAAGAGGAACAAGGAAGAACAAATTTGGACAGCACTCCGGTTGAAAAGAGATGCCAGACTTGAAAAGATGAAAAGAATTTGAGCAGAGGCCACAACACTCCGGTTAATAGGATAAGCATGAAAAGAACACAATCCTCATACTTCGAGATGATGAGTGAAGAGATAAACATCACAATGCCTCCGAAAGAAGAAAGAATATAGATCATTGAAATGAAAGGATGGAGAAGAAAAGGCCAACTTATGCCGCAAGTGAGCTTGGAGATCACCCTTCCAAGAAAGTTATAACGGAGTTGTTGGAAAACCAACAACGAAAAGAACAAGCTTGTAGAGGGCTTATGGAAAACTTCTCAAAATTGAGGCGAAATTCCGCTGCTACGGAAACGAAAGATTGGATTGAGATCAACAAATTGGATCATAGATAAGCACCATAATGTCAACATTCCCAAAGAAAGGCTTTAGGTGAAATCTATACCAAGATAACTCCAAGGAAGAAAAAGATGGGTTTAAATATCTCATTCCAACTTTTGAATCATGAAACATGAAGGAAATTGTCACAAATGACATAACACGACCTCAAAAGATAATGTAAAAGAATTTCACTTTGGAATGCAAGATGAAGAATGCTTGAGCTCCTTTGAAAAGAATCTCGATGAACACTTCGAGATGGAATTAAATCTTTGGTGAGGCATCATGTAGAGCCTCCATGAAGATCTTCGGTAAAAAAAGAAAAACGAAAGAAAGAGAAGTTGAAAACACAAGGTGAAGCCTTGCGATGATTTAGATGGAGCTTCGCGATGAGATAAAGCGGAAAACCTAGAACTCCGGAAAAGAAAGATGAACAAATGAAATCAAGAATTTTATGAGCCTCCGGAATAAGGAGTCGAATATACTCGATGAAACAAGAATAAGAATTACATTATGCTTATCCTTCATCAATTAAATTGATGACAAGCAATGGATTGCGTACAACTTATTCTCGTAGAAAGGATTAAGATAGATATGGCGCAAGCTTGAGAAGGTCTTCAATGATCCACCGGTAGGGTTTGGAAAAAAATACGAATGCATCAATGCGATAACGAACAAAGAGAAATCTTGATCGTACCATCGTAAGAATGAAAGTAGCAAAGGCACAAATCACCAGGAAGAATTGGAAAACGAATGAAGATACTTGAGGGGATTTAGATACATGAGAACGGAGAGATCATGAACTGATTAGATAATACTTGAATGATGCACCGGTAAGATTTGGAGAATGAGAGCTGAACGCTGGAATGAATAAATCTTCTGAAATGATGGGCTCTGGAGGAAAGAAATGAAAACAACTCATGAAATGCTTCGGATGGATGAAAATAATTCTCACAATCAAAAGAATTATGAGAGGATGGCAACAAGCTAGAACCATGAATCTTGAAGAGAATGTAGCAATATTGAGAGAACAATCTTCTTCGGTCTTCCAATGTTGAGAATGACGATTAGAAACACCACCATGAATTGTTGAGATACTCCGGAATAATGAAGAAGAGAAAGGTTGAAACAACAAGGAAAAGAATTTGAAAGATCTTGGAGAAAGGTATTTTACCGATGACAACTCATTCTTACGTCAAGCTTTGAGAAAATTTGAGGATAGCTCCGGGAAAATTAGAAGAGTCAAGTAAGATCCTGGGAAAGACCTGTGGGTTAGGGCCCACTCAAAGGATACATCGTTGAAAGATTTGAAGAGAGATTGCACCGGTTGAATAAAATAGCTTGAATGAGATAACAACCTCGACATATCTTGAACGGATTAGGAATGAAAACACGAATCTCCTGAGCTATCTTTAGCACTCCGGAACAAAAGAATAGCGGGAGGTGAATGATTAGGGGTGTGCACCGGTATGAGAAAAACATTTGAAATAAGGAAAAAAATATGATCAACTCCGAAAGCTTGAATTGAATCCATCGGAGAAGAAAAAGAACGAAGAATAATAAACTCGAAGCTCCCTTAGTATCTTCCCGAGGATCACCCGATAAGAATATAGACGGAAAAGAATGGAGACACTTCACATCCATAAGGCGGATACTTGATTAAGAAATCTGAGTCCTTGAAGAAAAAGGGTGGGAGGGCGGGAAAACAAATGCAACTTGGGGACAGATGAAATGAACAACGTTGGGAAAACCGATAGGTGATCTTGCGGATGTTAAAATGATCGGATCCACTTGAAGAGGAGCACGCCGGTTCAAAAGAAATTGAGTTGGAAAACTCGAAGATCAAGAAGTATTTGTATTCACATAGGAACATGAGAACACCGCTTAGGAAAGGTATGGAATCAACACTTGACTTCGAAGCAACTCGAATACCACAATCAAAACAAAACAAAGGATTGGCTTGCAGAATAAGCCCAAAACAAACATATGATAGATCCCATATCGTATCATGTGTCTGTTGGAAAGAATTCCTATGAGCTACTTGAATTCCCACTTATAAACTCCCGAAACTTTCTGGTTATGCAATCAGGTGTTGGGGATACAGGGAAAGCATAATATCTCACCCAAACTAACAAATCCTACATCCAGCTGTATCCATCCTTCAACACATAACCAAGAAACCTTCGGAAATCGTGTACCTCAACCTTCGAAAAACATCCGTTATACGAGTTATGCAATACTCCCGGAGTCCCGCCCATGTACTGGGTGGCGTCGAGGTTATCTCACCAACAACTGCATAAAGGAGATTTTTTATGTCGGCGAACTCAGGTATTCCAGAACTACAACGATAATATTGTGACGACAACACCTCGGAGCTCAACTCCCCGGGACACTGCCACAACCCCTAAATGTCAGGAGGCACCAAGAACAATGTTCTCGTCACAAAAACATCGGAATGATTCCAAGATACCCGCTGTAACACCCCAGATATAACTTTCCCTATTTGTACTCCAACTCTTGCCGTTTCTGGCGTTAAGTTATATTTATTTCCTCGGGTTCGGTTTTTTGTCTCCGTGTGTTGTTGTCATTGTCATGCATCTCATATCATGTCATCATGTGCATTGCATTTGCATACGTGTTCGTCTCATGCATTCGAGCATTTTCCCCGTTGTCCGTTTTGCATTCCGGCGCTTCGTTCTCCTCCGGTGGTCATTTCTAGCTTTCTTTCGTGTGTGGGGATCAAACATTTCCGGATTGGACCAAGACTTGCCAAGCGGCCTTGGTTTACTACCGGTAGACTGCCTGTCAAGTTTCGTACCATTTGGACTTCGTTTGATACTCCAACGGTTAACCGAGGGACCGAAAAGGCCTCGTGTGTGTTGCAGCCCAACACCCCTCCAATTTGGCCCAAAACCCACCAAACTCTGCTTCATCATCTAGAGCGTTCGATCACGATCACGTGGCCGAAAACCGCACCTCATTTGGACTCTCCTAGCTCCATCTATGCCTATTTAAACACCCCCCATTCCAAATCCCGGGTCTCCCCTCGTCCCTAACCCTAAATTCCAGATCCGCCGCCGCCGGACACTTTCGCCACCGACGGACACGTCCGGTCCGCCCCGCCGCCGCCACGTGGCACGCCACCATTGGCCCGCCTCCGCCGCCGCCAGGCCCGGGAGGCCCGTGGCCGGCCCCCGAGGCCCATCTCGCCTCGCCCCGCCGCCCGGTGGAGCTGCCGCCCGCGCCTCCTTCCTCGGCTGCGGCAGCCCGGCCCCGCCTCGCCTCCTCCTCCGGTCACCGCCACCCAGACCGCGCCGCCTCCCGCCGCCCGGCCGCGCGCCCAGCCGCCCGGCGAGCTTGCCGCCCCGAGCCGCCGCCTCGCGCGCCGGCGTCGCCCCCAAGCGCCGTCCCGTCCTCTCCCTCGTCGTCCGGCAAGAGCTCCGGTGGGATCCCGGCGAACCTCGTTTCGCGTGCCCCCGAAACCCTAGATCCGAATCCGGAGGTTGAATTTTTCCCAAGTCCTCAGAATTTTTAGTTCATATGCCCATGTTCGCGGCTCCGTAACTTTGCATCCGTAGCTCCGATTCATGCATATAGCATATCAAAATGTTCATCTCGTAGAGTACATCATTTCATTCCATTGCATCATTTTCATTTGAGTTCATCTTGATGCCCGAAATGCTGTTAGAAGAGGGCTACTTGAGTTAATTGTCAGATCTGCTACTCCGTTTAGCACTTTTGTCATTTTTGCCATGATTATTGTGTGCATGATATGCCCGTGAGTTTTACATGTGTTTTGTTAACGGTTTTGTCATCTTTCCAGAGGTGCAACCCATGTATTTTTAGGATGTGTGTGGTGACTTGTGCAAGCTTGCAAAGTGGTGCACTTGCTAAGTCTTTATTCAGGGACTTAGTTTTTCACCAAGTCCTGGAGCTGTTTATCTCATGATGCCATATGTTCTTATTGTTTCCTAGTGATCCGTGCCTCTTTTGAGGATGATCAGTAAGGGAGTTTTGTTAATATTGTAGTGCTATATCCATCCATGTCTTTTTTTGCAATTATGGAGCACCCTAGATTGAGTCAATCGAGCTCTACTTTTGCTAGTTTGTGAATCTGGGCAGATTGTCAACTTGTTTGCAATTTTGCCGGTGATGTTGTAGTTGATCCGTGCATGCTATGCTATTGTTCTTGCCATGTCTAGCTTGTATTTTGTGCCTTATTGATGGGTGTATGCTTGCCTTGCCATGACTTGCACCGTAGTGAGTGCATCGAGCTCGTAAACATGACTACTTGAGTTATATTTCAGCATGTGCCAGTTTTCACTAAGTATGAAAACTGATTATGTTTTTGCTATGTTCACATGCTTGCAATAGTATTTTCTGATCCCTTTTGACTCAAGGTCACTAAGGGACTTTTGTTAAGATCTTTGAGTAGCTCCATGCCATGCTTTACTTTTCCATGTTCAGGTCCTGTAGCATGTAGTTTTGTTGCTCCGAAGAGGGCTACCTGATCTGAAATTCCAGACAAGTGTTGATTTCACTAAGTCTGAGATCTATTTGCCATTTGCATTTTTGCCATGCTTGTTTGAACCTGTTAATTGATGATTTGGGCGTAGCTCAGTGCTAGACTTTTGTTAAGCATCTTGTGTGCATCCCTGCCATGTATTTTGTTGTCATGTTTGGGTGCTGTAGCATGTTCATTTCATTGCATTTAGAGGCCTACTTGCTGTAAATCGCAGACCGGTGTCATTTTTGAATCGCTTGCCATTTCCAAACCGTAACTCCGATTCCGGCGTTCTTTATATCGTTTTCAAGCGATTTCATCTCATATTTCCAGTGGAACACTTGTATTTCCATGTTGAGGCAAGGTTCATGCATTTCCTTTCATATCTTGCATTCTGCATCCCGCATCGCATCTCGCATAGCATATCATCATTTCATCATATTGCTTGTTCTTGCACGTGGTTGATTGTATCCTTATTGCTTGTTTGTCTTGTTTGGGTAGAGCCGGGAGACGAGTTCGCTAACGAGGAGCCCGTTGAGTTTGCTTTCGAGGATCCAGTCAACTCTTACAACTGTGCAGGCAAGATGATCATACCCTCAAAATCACTACTATCTTTGCTATGCTAGTTTGCTCGCTCTTTGCTATGCCAATGCTACGATGCCTACCACTTGCTTGCAAGCCTCCCAAATTGCCATGTCAAACCTCTAACCAACCATTGTCCTAGCAAACCGTTGATTGGCTATGTTACCGCTTTGCTCAACCCCTCTTATAGCGTTGCTAGTTGCAGGTGAAGATTGGAGGCCGTTCCCTGTTGGAACATCTTTTATTTACTTGTTGGGATATCATTATATTGCCATGTTATCTAATGCATCTATATACTTGGTAAAGGGTGGAAGGCTCGGCCTCTCGCCTAGTGTTTTGTTCCACTCTTGCCGCCCTAGTTTCCGTCATATCGGTGTTATGTTCCCGGATTTTGCGTTCCTTACGCGGTTGGGTTATAATGGGAACCCCTTGATATTTCGCCTTGATTAAAGCTTTTCCAGCAATGCCCAACATTGGTTTTACCATTCGCCACCTAGCCCTTTTCATTCCCTTGGGTTCTGCAGACTTAAGGGTCATCTTATTTTACCCCCCCGGGCCAGTGCTCCTCTGAGTGTTGGTCCAACTGAGCGATGTCCGAGGCTACCAGGGGCAACTCTGGGCTGGCCTACCCGACGTCTGGCTCATCTGAGTGTGCCTTGAGAAAGAGATATGTGCAGCTCCTATCGGGATTTGTCGGCACATTCGGGCGGTGTTGCTGGTCTTGTTTTAACCTGTCGAAGTGTCTTGAATTACCGAGATACCGAGTCTGATTGGAACGTCTTGGGAGGAGGTCTATTCCTTCGTTGACCGTGAGAGCTTGTCATGGGCTGAGTTGGGACTCCCCTGCAGGGATTTGAACTTTCGAAAGCCGTGCCCGCGGTTATGGGCAGATGGGAATTTGTTAATGTCCGGTTGTAGATAACTTGAACCTTAATTAATTAAAATGAATCAACTGAGTGTGTTACCGTGATGGCCTCTTCTCGGTGGAGTCCGGGAAGTGGACACGGTGTTGGAGTAATGTTTGCGCAGGTTGCTCTCTAGTTTCTCGCTCGCGCCTTGCCTCCTCTTCTCGCTCTCCTTTGCGAATAAGTTAGCCACCATATATGCTAATCGCTTGCTGCAGCTCCACATATTTTTACCTTGCCTTACCTATGAGCTTAAATAGTCTTGATCGCGAGGGTGCGAGATTGCTGAGTCCCTGTGGCTCATAGATTACTATTACACCAGATGCAGGGCCTGATGATTCCGCTCCAGCAGACGCGTATGAGCTCAAGTGGGAGTTCGACGAAGACTCTCAATGTTACTATGTTTCCTTTCCCGATGATCAGTAGTGGTGCCCAGTTGGGGGTGATTGGGACCATGTCGCATGTTCGGTTTTCTTTTATTTTGGCGCCGTAGTCGGGCCATGAGTATTTGGATGATGTAATGTTATTTATGTACTTGTTTGACGTGGCGAGTGTAAGCCAACTATTGTTATCTCCCCTTTATTATTTATATTACATGGGATGTTGTGAAGATTGCCTAACTTGCGACATATGCCTTGAATGCGATTATGCCTCTAAGTCGTGCCTCGACACGTGGGAGATATAGTCGCGTCGAGGGTGTTACAAGTTGGTAATCAGAGCCTTCCCCGACCTTAGGAGCCCCATTGCTTGATCGTTTTTAGTGGCCGAGTTGTGTCTAGAAAAATGTTTTGGGTCATTTAGGAATTATATATCGGAGAGTTTAGGAATTCTTTTTTACTTCCCAGTCTCCTCATCGCTCTGTTAAGGCATCCTGACGTAGAGTTTTGACTCTTCTCTTCTCAAATTTCACTAAATTTTTTTAGGATCATGCGGGTATCTTGGAATCGTTCCGATGGTTTTATGATGAGAACACTGTCTTGGTGCCTCCTGTCAGGGGTTTAGTGGAAGTGTCCCGGGGAGTTGAGCTCTGAGGTGTTGTCATCATAATTTTATCATTGCAGTTCTGGAATACCTGAGTCTAGTACGCCGACATCGAAAATCTCTTTTATGCAGTTCGTTGGTGAGATAACCTCGATGCCACCCAGTACTGGGGCGGGAGTTCGGGAGTATCGCCATAACTTGTATAACGGATGCTTTTTGAAGGTTGAGGTAGATGGTTTCCGAAGGTTTCTTGGTTATGTGTTGAAGGACGGATACAGCTGGATGTAGGAATTGCTAGTTTGGGTGAGATATTATGCTTCCCCTGTATCCCCAACACCTGATTGCATAACCGGAAAGGTTCGAGAGTTTCATAGGTGGGAATTCTTGTAGCTTTAGTTCTTCTTCCACGGATATTGGTTTGAGATTGGGATTTCTTACCGATTATTCGTTCTTGATCTGTACCTTGTTGATTTATTTCTCTACCTTAATTCTACATGGCTTCTCAATTTATGGATATGTGACCATTTCAAGAGAAATGCATTCGTTCATTTTGTTCGGATGTGAAGACTATATGTTGCAATTTTCATTCCGTTGGATTCAGCTTCAATATTTATCTGTCATTGTGCTAATGGTGGTCAACCTCTTCAGGATGGCTCCTCCAACGCGCACAACTCCGAATCCTGATCCGCCACCACCTCCACCTCCTCCAGAGGCATGGCAAGCTGTGATGGCCGCAACCAATGCAAACATACAGTTGATCATGCAAATTCTTCAAGAGCGCAATCAAGGCAACCAAGGGAATCAAGGCAGCAATCAGAATCACTTTGCTACACTCAACCAGTTCCTTGCTAACGGGCCAAAGACTTTCAACAATTGTGTTGAGGCAACCGATGCTGACGATTGGCTTGTGGATCTGTGCAAGCATTTCGAGTGCAGTAACGTCAGGCCTGAGGACTTTGTCAAGTTCGCTTCCTTCCAACTCAAATATCAAGCTGCAGAATGGTTCCAGCAGTACAAGGACTCCAGAGGTGGACGTGTTATCACTTGGGATGATTTCCGTCGAGATTTCCGAGCTCATCATATTCCCCAGAGCGTGGTTGAAAGCAAGCGTGAGGAATTCCGCAATCTGAAGCAAGGCTCTTTGTCTGTCTATGACTACAACAAGTTGTTCCAGAAGCTCGCCCGCTTTGCCAAGCAGGACGTCCCTGATGAAAAGAGCATGATATATCAGTTCAGGGGTGGTCTCAGAGAAGAAATCCAGCTAGCACTTGTTCTCTTCGAGCCCTTGAGATACGATGAGTTCTACAACATGGCACTGAAGCAAGAGGCTACTCAGTTGAGGTGCGATGCTTCCAAGAAGCGAGTCAGAGATGTTACTCCTTCTTCCTCTACTCAAGTGGCCAAGCAGCAGAAGTATAGGCTTCCTCCTCCTCCGTTTCGTCAGCCGTATCAGCAGAAGAGCAAAGGTGGCAGTGGTTCTTCCCACCCACCCAACCATGGCTTTCAGAACAAGACTTCGTATCAAGCTCCAAGATCGAGTGCTCCGTATCACCGTCCGCTTTCAGAGGTCACGTGCAACAAGTGCCAACAGAAGGGTCACTATGCCAACAAGTGCTTCAACCAGAGGCGTCTTCCTCCACTTCCTCCTATCAGATCAGCAAGTACAGTTGTGGTCAAGCATAACCCCAAGTCCGCCAAGGTCAACTTGATGAATGTAGCTCAGGCAGAGGACTCGTCAAATGTGATCATGGGTAACCTTCCTGTTAATGATATTCCAGCTAAAGTTCTTTTTGACACGGGTGCTTCGCATTGTTTCATTTCGAGGCCATTTGTTTCTAAGCATGAGTTTCCTTTGCAAGATTTGCCTAGACAGTTATCTGTTGTTTCTCCAGGTAAATCCATGAATGCAAGCGCTATTGCCCCAGATGTTTCTATCACATTGGGCAATTACAAGTTTCTCTCTTCTCCGGTGGTTCTTGGTAACTCGGATATTGATCTTATTCTCAAAATGGATTGGCTTTCTAAGCACAAGGCACATCTTGATTGTGCAGCCAGGCAGATTCAATTGACTCATTCATCTGAGGATGTAATTGTCCTTGCCGCTCGTGATGATACCATTCGTCTGTTTTCTCTCAATGAGAAGGGTGAATTGGATGCTATCTCACAAATTCCAGTCGTTCGCGAATATCAAGACGTCTTTCCAGAAGAGCTCCCAGGAATGCCTCCGCACCGGCCAGTTGAATTTGTTATTGATCTTGAGCCTGGCACGGAACCTGTGTGCAAACGTCCTTAGAAGCTCGGACCTGAAGAGTTGAAGGAGCTGAAGAAGCAACTCGATATTCAAGAGAAAATGGGTCTTATCTGGCCTAGTTCTTCTCCGTGGGGTTGTGGTGTTCTTTTTGTGAAGAATAAGGATGGAACGGACCGACTTTGTGTTGATTACCGTCCAATGAACAAGAAGACCATCAAGAACAAATACCCACTTCCCAACATCAATGAGCTGTTTGAACAACTCAAAGGTGCCCAAGTATTCTCCAAGCTTGATCTCCGTATGGGTTATCACCAGATTCGCATTCGTGAAGAAGATATTCCCAAGACTGCATTCAGAACAAGCTTTGGTTCATATGAATACACTATCATGTCTTTTGGCCTCGCCAACGCTCCTCCGACGTTCTCTCGCATGATGAATTTCATCTTCAACGCCTACACCAATGACTTCGTTCTGGTCTATCTCGATGACATTCTGGTTTTCTCGAAGAACAAGGAAGATCATGCCAAGCACTTGCGTTTGGTTCTCGATAAGCTCAGGGAACATCAGTTCTACGCCAAGTTCTCCAAGTGTGAATTTTGGCTCGATGAGGTTCTTTATCTTGGTCATATCATCTCTGCCAAGGGCATTGCCGTGAATCCTGAGAAGGTGTCTGCAATTGTGAATTGGGAACCTCCTCAGAACGTGAAGCAACTCCGTAGCTTCCTCGGTCGCGCAAGCTATTGCCGAAGATTCGTTGAAAACTTTTCTAAGATCGTGAAGCCTCTCTCAAATCTTCTCCAGAAGCACGTCAAGTACGTTTGGTCTCCGGAGTGTGATATTGCTTTCAACACTTTGAAAGAGAAATTGATCACTGCTCCAGTTCTGACTCCGCCTGATGAATCCAAGCCGTACGAGGTGTTTTGTGATGCCTCTCTCCAAGGTCTTGGTGCAGTATTCATGCAAGATAAGAAAGTTGTTTCTTATACATCTCGCCAGTTAAAGCCGAATGAGAAGAACTACCCCACTCATGATCTCGAGTTGGCGGCAGTTGTGCATGCTCTTTTGACTTGGAGACATCTTCTATTGGGAAGAAAAGTGGACATTTTCACTGATCACAAGAGTCTCAAGTACATCTTCAGTCAGCCTAATCTCAACCTCACGCAAACTCGATGGGTCGAAATGATTCAAGAGTATAATCTGAGTATTGAGTATACTCCAGGCAAGGCCAATGTGATTGCTGACGCATTGAGCAGGAAAGCCTACTGCAACAGTCTGATTCTCAAGCCTTATCAACCCGAGCATTGTGAGGCTTTCCGCAAACTTAATCTGCAAGTTGTTCCTCAAGGTTTCCTCGCCAACCTTCAAGTCTCTCCTACCTTGGAAGACCAGATTCGCCAAGCCTAGCTTCTTGATGCTATGGTGAAAAAGGTGAAGATTGGGATTGCCAAGAGTCAGTCCAAGTACAAGTGCTACCGCCTTGATGACAAGGACACTCTCTTCTTCGAGGATCGTATTGTTGTGCCCAAAGGTGACCTCCGTAAAGTGATCTTGAACGAGGCTCACAATTCTCTCCTCTCCATCCACCCTGGGAGCACGAAGATGTATCAGGACCTCAAGCAAGCTTATTGGTGGACTCGAATGAAGCACGAGATTGCTCAATTCGTGAATGAATGTGATGTCTGCAGAAGAGTGAAGGCAGAACACCAAAGGCAAGCAGGTCTCCTCCAACCTCTTGCCATTCTAGAATGGAAGTTTGACCACATTGAAATGGACTTCGTGACTGGGTTTTCAAAGTCCAAGCGTGGCAATGATGCTATATTCGTTGTCATCGACAAACTCACCAAAGTGGCTCATTTTCTGCCTATCAAAGAGTCAATCACTGTAGCTCAATTGGCGGAACTCTATACCTCTCGTATTGTCTCTCTGCACGGTATTCCACAAGTGATCTCTTCAGAACGTGGCAGCATCTTTACCTCGAAGTTTTGGGATTCTTTTCAGAAGGCCATTGGCACCAACATCCGCTTCAGCACAGCTTTCCATCCTCAAACTAGCGGTCAAGTCGAGCGTGTCAACCAGATTCTTGAAGATATGCTCAGGGCTTGTGTGATCTCATTCGGCATGAAGTGGGATGATTGTCTTCCTTATGCTGAATTCTCCTACAACAACAGTTTTCAAGCAAGTTCGGGCAAGGCCCCTTTTGAAATTCTGTATGGCAGGAAGTGTCGTACCCCTCTCAACTGGTCTAAAACCGGTGAACGCCAGCTTTTGGGTAACGACTTAATCATAGAGGCAGAAGAAGTGTGCAAAGTCATTCGTGATAACCTCAAAGCAGCCCAATCCCGTCAGAAGAGCTACTATGATAGTAAGCACCGTGATTTGGCTTTCGAGATCGGAGATCATGTTTACCTCCGCGTCTCTCCTATGAAAGGTACTAGTCGCTTCGGTATCAAAGGGAAGCTTGCCCCGAGATACGTGGGACCTTTCAAGATTGTTAGCAAGAGAGGCGACCTCGCCTATCAACTTGAGCTTCCTTCAAACTTTGCAAATGTTCATGACGTGTTCCATGTTTCTCAGCTTCGAAAGTGCTTCAAGACTCCTGACCACACCATCAACTTCGAGGACATTGAGCTCCAAGAAGATCTCTCTTATCGTGAGCACCCAGTTGCTATTCTTGAAGAAACTAAGCGCAAGACTCGCAACAAGTCAATCAAATTTCTCAAAGTCAAGTGGTCACACCATTCCGACCGTGAAGCTACCTGGGAACGCGAGGATCACCTCCGTTCTGAGTACCCGGCGTTCTTTCAGTCCTAGATCTCGGGACGAGATCCTTTCGTAGTGGTGGAGTGTTGTAACACCCTGGATATAACTTTCCCTATTTGTACTCCAACTCTTGCCGTTTCCGGCGTTAAGTTATATTTATTTCCTTGGGTTCGGGTTTTTGTCTCCGTGTGTTGTTGTCATTGTCATGCATCTCATATCATGTCATCATGTGCATTGCATTTGCATACGTGTTCGTCTCATGCATTCGAGCATTTTCCCCGTTGTCCGTTTTGCATTCCGGCGCTTCATTCTCCTCCGGTGGTCATTTCTAGCTTTCCTTCGTGTGTGGGGATTAAACATTTCCGGATTGGACCGAGACTTGCCAAGTGGCCTTGGTTTACTACCGGTAGACCGCCTGTCAAGTTTCGTACCATTTGGACTTCGTTTGATACTCCAACGGTTAACCGAGGGACCGAAAAGGCCTCGTGATTGTTGCAGCCCAACACCCCTCCAATTTGGCCCAAAACCCACCAAACTCTGCTCCATCATCTAGAGCGTTCGATCACGATCGCGTGGCCGAAAACCACACATCATTTGGACTCTCCTAGCTCCCTCTATGCCTATTTAAACACCCCCCATTCCAAATCCCGGGTCTCCCCTCGTCCCTAACCCTAAATTCCAGATCCGCGGCCGCCGGCCACTTTCGCCACCGACGGACACGTCCGGTCCGCCCCGCCGCCGCCACGTGGCACGCCACCATTGGCCCACCTCCGCCGCCGTTCCACCCCGCCGCCAGGCCCGGGAGGCCCGTGGCCGGCCCCCGAGGCCCATCTCGCCTCGCCTCGCCGCCCGGTGGAGCCGCCGCCCGCGCCTCCTTCTTCCTCGGCCGCGGCAGCCCGTCCCCGCCTCGCCTCCTCCTCCGGTCGCCGCCACCCGGACCGCGCCGCCTCCCGCCGCCCGGCCGCGCGCCCAGCCGCCCGGCAAGCTCGCCGCCCTGAGCCGCCGCCTCGCGCGCCGCCGCCGGAGCGCGCCGGTGTCGCCCCCAAGCGCCAGCCCGTCCTCTCCCTCGTCGTCCGACAAGAGCTCCGGTGGGATCCCGGCGAACCTCGTTTCGCATGCCCCCGAAACCCTAGATCCAGATCCGGAGGTTGAATTTTTCCTAAGTCCTCAGAATTTTTAGTTCATATGCCCATGTTCGCGGCTCCGTAACTTTGCATCCGTAGCTCCGATTCATGCATATAGCATATCAAAATGTTTATCTCGGAGAGTACATCATTTCATTCCATTGCATCATTTTCATTTGAGTTCATTTTGATGCCCGAAATGCTGTTAGAAGAGGGCTACTTGATTTAATTGTCAGATCTGCTACTGCATTTAGCACTTTTGTCATTTTTGCCATGATTATTGTGTGCATGATATGCCCGTGAGTTCTACATGTGTTTTGTTAAGGGTTTTGTCATCTTTCCAGAGGTGCAACCCATGTATTTTTAGGATGTGTGTGGTGACTTGTGCAAGCTTGCAAAGTGGTGCACTTGCTAAGTCTTATTTATCTCAGTGATTCACCAAGTCCTGGAGCTGTTGATCTCATGATGCCATATGTTCTTGTTGTTTCCTAGTGATCCGTGCCTCTTTTGAGGATGATCAGTAAGGGAGTTTTGTTAATATTGTAGTGCTTTATCCATCCATGTCTTTTTTTGCAATTATGGAGCACCTAGATTGAGTCAATCGAGCTCTACTCTTGCTACTTTGTGAATCTGGGCAGATTGTCAACTTGTTTGCAATTTTGCCGGTGATGTTGTAGTTGATCCGTGCATGCTATGCTATTGTTCTTGCCATGTCTAGCTTGTATTTTGTGCCTTCTTGATGGGTGTATGCTTGCCTTGCCATGACTTGCACCGTAGTGAGTGCATCGAGCTCGTAAACATGCCTACTTGAGTTATATTTCAGCATGTGCCAGTTTTCACTAAGTATGAAAACTGATTATGTTTTTGCTATGTTCACATTCTTGCAATTGTATTTTCTGATCCCTTTTGACTCAAGGTCACTAAGGGACTTTTGTTAAGATCTTTGAGTAGCTCCATGCCATGCTTTACTTTTCCATGTTCAGGTCCTGTAGCATGTAGTTTTGTTGCTCCGAAGAGGGCTACCTGATCTGAAATTCCAGACAAGTGTTGATTTCACTAAGTCTGAGATCTATTTGCCATTTGCATTTTTGCCATGCTTGTTTGAACCTGTTAATTGATGATTTGGCCGTAGCTCAGTGCTAGACTTTTGTTAAGCATCTTGTGTGCATCCCTGCCATGTATTTTTTTGTCATGTTTGGGTGCTGTAGCATGTTCATTTCATTGCATTTAGAGGCCTACTTGCTGTAAATCGCAGACCGGTGTCATTTTTGAATCGCTTGCCATTTCCAAACCGTAACTCCGATTCCGGCGTTCTTTATATCGTTTTCAAGCGATTTCATCTCATATTTCCAGTGGAACACTTGTATTTCTAAGTTGAGGCCAGGTTCATGCATTTCCTTTCATATCTTGCATTCTGCATCCCACATCGCATCTCGCATAGCATATCATCATTTCATCATATTGCTTGTTCTTGCACGTGGTTGATTGTATCCTTATTGCTGGTTTGTCTTGTTTGGGTAGAGCCGGGAGACGAGTTCGCTAACGAGGAGCCTGTTGAGTTTGCTTTCGAGGATCCAGTCAACTCTGACAACTGTGCAGGCAAGATGATCATACCCTCAAAATCACTACTATCTTTGCTATGCTAGTTTGCTCGCTCTTTGCTATGCCAATGCTACGATGCCTACCACTTGCTTGCAAGCCTCCCAAATTGCCATGTCAAACCTCTAACCAACCATTGTCCTAGCAAACCGTTGATTGGCTATGTTACCGCTTTGCTCAACCCCTCTTATAGCGTTGCTAGTTGCAGGTGAAGATTGGAGGCCGTTCCCTGTTGGAACATCTTTTATTTACTTGTTGGGATATCATTATATTGCCATGTTATCTAATGCATCTATATACTTGGTAAAGGGTGGAAGGCTCGGCCTCTCGCCTAGTGTTTTGTTCCACTCTTGCCGCCCTAGTTTCCGTCATATCGGTGTTATGTTCGCGGATTTTGCGTTCCTTACGCGGTTGGGTTATAATGGGAACCCCTTGATATTTCGCCTTGATTAAAGATTCTCTAGCAATGCCCAACATTGGTTTTACCATTCGCCACCTAGCCCTTTTCTTTCCCTTGGGTTCTGCAGACTCAAGGGTCATCTTATTTTACCCCCCCCCCCCCCCCCCCCGGGCCAGTGCTCCTCTGAGTGTTGGTCCAACTGAGCGATGTCCGAGGCTACCAGGGGCAACTCTGGGCTGGCCTACCCGACGTCTGGCTCATCTGAGTGTGCCCTGAGAAAGATATATGTGCAGCTCCTATCGGGATTTGTCGGCACATTCGGGCGGTGTTGCTGGTCTTGTTTTAACCTGTCGAAGTGTCTTGAATTACCGAGATACCGAGTCTGATTGGAACGTCTTGGGAGGAGGTCTATTCCTTCGTTGACCATGAGAGCTTGTCATGGGCTGAGTTGGGACTCCCCTGCAGGGATTTGAACTTTCGAAAGCCATGCCCGCGGTTATGGGCAGATGGGAATTTGTTAATGTCCGGTTGTAGATAACTTGAACCTTAATTAATTAAAATGAATCAACCGAGTGTGTTACCGTGATGGCCTCTTCTCGGTGGAGTCCGGGAAGTGGACATGGTGTTGGAGTAATGTTTGCGCAGGTTGCTCTCTAGTTTCTCGCTTGCGCCTTGCCTCCTCTTCTCGCTCTCCTTTGCGAATAAGTTAGCCACCATATATGCTAGTCGCTTGCTGCAGCTCCACATATTTTTACCTTGCCTTACCTACGAGCTTAAATAGTCTTGATCGCGAGGGTGCGAGATTGCTGAGTCCCTGTGGCTCACAGATTACTATTACACCAGATGCAGGGCCTGATGATTCCGCTCCAGCAGACGCGTATGAGCTCAAGTGGGAGTTCGACGAAGACTCTCAACGTTACTATGTTTCCTTTCCCGATGATCAGTAGTGGTGCCCAGTTGGGGGTGATTGGGACCATGTCGCATGTTGGGTTTTCTTTTATTTTGGCACCGTAGTCGGGCCATGAGTGTTTGGATGATGTAATGTTATTTATGTACTTGTTTGACGTGGCGAGTGTAAGCCAAGTATTGTTATCTCCCCTTTATTATTTATATTACATGGGATGTTGTGAAGATTGCCTAACTTGCGACATATGCCTTCAATGCGATTATGCCTCTAAGTCGTGCCTGGACACGTGGGAGATATAGTCGCATCAAGGGTGTTACACCCACATGATCCTAAATTTTTTTAGTGAAATTTGAGGAGAGAAGAGTCAAAACTCTACGTCAGGAGGCCTCACCAGAGCGACGAAGGGACTGAGGAGTAAAAAGAATCCTACTCTCCGATATATATAATCCTAAGACTCAAAACATATTTTTCTAGACTCAACAACGTCAGCGATTCGATCAAGCAGGGGGCTCCTAAGTCGGGGAATGCTCTGATTACCAAGTTGTAACACCCACGATGCGACTATATGTCCCACGTGTTGGAGCACGACTTAGAGGCATAACCGCATGGTAGGCATGTCGCAAGAGGGGTAACCTTTACACATCCCATGTACTGAATAAGAAAGGGATAAAGAGTTGGCTTACAATCGCCACTTCAAACAATACATAAATATCATACATCATCCAGAATACAATCGAGGTCCGACTACAGAACCACAATAAAGAAAATACAACCCCAATTGTTAGATCCCCGATCGCCCCAACTAGGCTCCTCTACTGATCATCCGGAAAAGAAACATAGTAACGTCCTGAATCCTCGTCGAACTCCCAATTGAGTTCGGTAGCGTCCCCTGCACTGGCATCATCGGCACCTGCATATGTTTGGTAGTATCTGTGAGTCACGGGGGCTCAGCAATCTCACACCCTCGCGATCAAGACTATTTAAGCTTAAAGGTAGGAAAGGGGTAGTGACGTGGAGCTGCAGCAAGCACTAGCATGTATGGTGGCTAACTTACGCAAAAGAACGCGAGAAGAGAAGCAAATCACGGTTGAGAAGCTAAAATGATCAAGAAGTGATCCTGAAACTACTTACGTTCAAGCTTAACACGAGACCGTGTTCTCTTCCCGGACTCCGCCGAAAAGAGACCATAACGGCAACACATGCGGTTGATTCATTTTAATTAAAGTAAGTGACAACTTCTCTACAACCAGACATTAACAAATTTCCATCTGCCCATAACCGCGGGCACGGCTTTTGAAAGTTCAAACCCTGCAGGGGTGTCCCAACTTAGCCCATCACAAGCTCTCACGGTCAACGAAGGATATTCCTTCTCCCAGGAAGACCCGATCAGTCTCGGAATCCCGGTTACAAGACATTTCGACAATGGTAAAACAAGACCGGCAAGACCACCTGCTGTGCCGACAAATCCCGATAGGAGCTGCACATATCTCGTTCTTAGAGCACACCGGATAAGCTAAGCGTACAGGTACCAACATAACCCAAGTTGCCAAGGAACGGTCCCGCACAGTGCTCTAGGTTGGACCAACACTCAAAGGAGCACTGGCCCGGGGGTTTAGAATAAAGATGACCCTTGAGTCTGCAGAACCCAAGGGAAAAAGGCTTAGGTGGCAAATGGTAAAACCAAGGTTGGGCCTTGCTGGAGGAGTTTTATTCAAAGTGAATTTTCAAGGGGTTCCCATTATAACCCAACCGCGTAAGGAACGCAAAATCAAGGAACATAACACCGGTATGACGGAAACTAGGGCGGCAAGAGTGGAACAAAACACCAGGCATAAGGCCGAGCCTTCCACCCTTTACCAAGTATATGGATGCATTAAAGTAAACAAGATATAATAATGATATCCCAACAAATAACCATGTTCCAACAAGGAACAAACTCCATCTTCACCTGCAACTAGCAACGCTATAAGAGGGGTTGAGAAAAGAGGTAACATAGCCAAACAACGGTTTGCTAGGAAAGGTGGGTTAGAGACTTGACATGGCAATATGGGGGGGCATGATATAGGAGGTGGTAGGTATCGCGCATAGCAATAGAGCGAACAACTAGCAAGCAAAGATAGAAGTGATTTCAAGGGTATGGTCATCTTGCCTGCAAAGTTCTCCGATTTAACGAAAGCTTGATCCTCGTAAGCGTACTCAATGGGTTCCTCGATCATGAACTCATCTCCCGGCTCTACCCAAGGCAGGAACACAAGCGAAGGAACCAACAATCAACCACGGTGCAACGCACAAACAACATGATGCAAAGCATGGCATGACATGCGGGATGTGATATGCAATGCATATGCGTGCTCCGTAAGGAAAAGATTGATCAAGGCATCAACTTGGCAATCCAAGAGTGCCGCTGGAAAGATGAGATGATTTCAGTCGAAATCAATATAAGATCACCGGAATCGGATGCACGGTTTGCAAATGGAAAGCAAAACAAGAATGGCACAATTCTGCGATTAACAGCACGATGCCATATCGAATGCAACAAGAAACTAAGCTACTGCACTCCAACGTAGCAACAAAGCACATGGCAGTGATATACTCAAGATGCTTGACAAAATATGAACACTGAGATACGGCTAAAACACACCAGAACAGGTTCAAACAAGCATGCCAATAGTGCAAAAGATATCAGCATCACAGACTTAGTGAAAATATCAACATGCCAGGAATTAACATCAGGAAGACATGTTTAGAGCAAGCTAACAACATGCTACAGGAACATATCGTAGCAAACAAAGGCATGACATGAATCTACTCAAAGCATAAAACAAAAGTCCCGTACTGATCATGAGCCAAAAAGGCACAAAAAATATGATGGCACCCATGTAAACATAGAAAGTTTCGTTAAAAGATTCAGACTTAGCAGAAAACCGAGCATGGCAAAAACAGAGTTATGAAGGCATATTTGCGAGCTCGATTCACTCAACACAAGGCATTGCATGACAAGATAAGCATAGCATCAGCAAGATGGCATGTTCATGAAGCTAACCATGGCAAGAACTATCATGCTTGGATCAACTACAATAACCATGGCAAAATTGATTAACATGTAAACAATCTGCTAGGAACATTTTATAGCAAAATTAGAACAAGATTAAGTCATGCTAGGGCACTCCATAATTGCAAACAGGGGCATGGATGGATAGAGCACAACCGTATGTCCAAATCATACTTACTGAAGATACTCAAAACAAGCATGGATCACTCTGTAGCATCATGGATACATGGCATAAAAATAACAGCAGACAATGACTTGGTCGAAATCCTGAGATCCTGAAATCAACAATATCACGAAGGCTACTTTGCATGCTTGTGCTAGTCACCACAAATATCACAAAAATACATGGCAAGCACCACTATAAAGATGGCATGGCATAGATCAAAATACATGTAGACTCATGCCCATATGCAGCACGCAACAAATGTGGCAAAAATGACAAATCATCTGTTATGTAACAGCACCTAAAAATTTATAGCACTCTTGCATCAATGATTTGGGCATCAAGATGGACTCAAAAAAGCATGCCACAATGGAACAAAAATGAAAATCACATCCTGATGAACATTTTGATATATCATGCATGCAAAACGGAGCATCACTCAAGAAGTTATGGCATGATGAACAGAGCACCAGGATGTAACAATCTCAGGGACTTGGTGAAAAATTGGACCTCGCGGCAAATCAGATGGAGCGGTGCGGGAGGCCGTTTGGTGTGGGGGGTTTGCGGATCCAGGACGGGGCCATCCGGGTGCAGGGTGAACGGGCGCCGGCTGGATCGGGATCCTCTCGATCTGATCCGGACGGAGAGCGGCAGCGGGATGCCAGTGATGCGGAGCACGGCGGCAGCGAGGAGGACGAGTCGCGGCGGAGGGCGTGAAGGGTGGCGCGGCGAGGTCGTCAGGGCGGGCGCGGCGTTGGTAGGCGACGGCGAGGCGGCGGAGGAGCGTGGCCGCGGGGCGGCGTGAAAGCCGAGGTGATGGGGCGGCAAGTAGTGACGGAGTCCGGTGGAGCACCGGCGAGGCGGCACTACTAGGAAAAGGGCTATAGATGAAATTGACACTAATGGCGCACTAGACAAGTGGTGCACCACTACTATATACTAATGGCGCACTAGACACACGGTGCGCCACTAGTAACAATTTTTTTTTCATTTTTCCAAACATACTAATGGCGCATCCAGGCAAAGTGCGCCATTGCTAGTTCTAACTAGTAATGGCACACCAGCCACGCAGTACGCCACTACTGTATTTTTTTATTCTTTTTTTTTGCAAAACTACTAATGGCGCACCATGGCATAGTGCGCCATTACTAGTTTAAACTAGTAATGGCGCACTACGCAACGGTGCGCCATTAGTATATATATATATATATATATATTATTTTTTATTTTTTTGCAAAACTACTAATGGCGCACGGCCAACAGGTGCGCCATTAGTATATTGGGTTACTAATGGCGCATGTGTGGGTGGTGCGCCATTAGTAACCTGGGATCAGCTAGATATTTTGGACAGCCACACCTACACACTCACTTTCCCCACTTCATTCCCTCCACCTCCTTCTCCAAGCTTGTCGGCTGCCTCCTCCTCCTCACCTCATTTGCACCATAGATTCATCAAAATTAAGTGGTTAAATTACCTTTTTTTGATAGGTAAGTAAGGGGAAAACTATCTTTATGTTGTAGATCTACTTTTTTTCTCCCTAGCTCGCTCCAACAATGTGCACATGCACTTTTTGTGGCCTAGCTAGATCTATGTATGTATGTGGTGTTGCGTATGTTTGTGGTGTTGCATATATGTTTGTGTTTGCAGGTACCGGTATTTGAAATGCGATAGTTGCCAATATTTTGCCGGAATGTTGATTCATTTCTGTTTCGGCGAGAATTTTGGCACTATGCATTCTTTTTGGTCCTATTTTTAGGGAAAGTCATGCCAAATTTTTTCTTGGTTCTAAAATATCATTTTGCTCTACCCCGCAGGCGACCATGGTCCGCACGATGACCGAAGGCATCGTGAATATGTTTTTGAGCTCCGCGAAGGCTGAGATGCTTCAAAAGAACGAGACGGAGATAAGATGTCTGTGTCGAAGATGCAAGCTGAAGAGCCTTATTGTGGACCTGGATTCCAGGCAGGTGCGGGACCACCTGCTCTTGCATGGTTTAATGGATGGCTATCGGTGGCAAGGTGATGAAGATGACTATGAAGTCGTCCATGGGGGCCGGGCAAGAAATGAGGAAGGGCAGCAAGACATCCACCGCGGCTCGGGCGGGCGAGAAGACGAAGAATCTCCAGGACATGATCACGATGGTGATGCTGTACACAGTCATCATGTAGAGGATGCCGGACATGATGATGAGGAAGATCAAGACGAAGGGCATGATCATGATGATGAAGATGCCGGAGCAGACGACGATGGAGGCTGGGTGCAGGACCCTCATATTCAAGAGCTGCTTCTCAAGCAGACGGATAACGCAAGAGCTGCCACCCGAGAGAAAGCCAAGCTGGATCAACTGGAGATAGACGCGGTTACTCCGTT
Source organism: Triticum urartu (assembly GCF_056163025.1). Lineage (NCBI taxonomy): Eukaryota > Viridiplantae > Streptophyta > Magnoliopsida > Poales > Poaceae > Triticum > Triticum urartu. The sequence continues at coordinate 209,341,362 of NC_141873.1, read as the reverse complement.
GTATGAAGGATGCAGGCCCGAGGATACCCGCCTGAAAGTAACGCTCATGGCTCTGGAGATGAAGGTAAAACACAAAATGACCGACGCATGCTTCGACGAGAACATGTCATTCTGGCACGAACGTCTTCCCAAGGGGAACAAGTGCCCTACCAGTTTCGAGGAGGCGAAGAAAATCGTGTGTCCACTGGATTTACCGCACGTGAAATACCATGTGTGCATGAAAAATTGCATCATTTATCGGGACGAGCACGCGGAATCTACCATATGTCCGGTGTGCAGCATCACTCGATACAAGAAGAGGAAGAAAGCTCCTCGAAAAGTGGTGTGGTACTTTCCGATCACTCCTCGTCTGCAGCAGTATTTCGCGGACCCTAAGGTTGCAAAGCTCCTGCGTTGGCATGCGGATAGGGAGGAGAAGAAGCAGGAAGATGACGGAAATGATCCGGAGATAAATAAAAAAGACAAGATGCTGAGTCACCCTAAGGATGCGAGCCAGTGGCAAGCGTTGAACTTCGAAGACCCAGAATTTCGGAACGATCCAAGGAACATCATGCTGGGCGCGAGCACCGATGGAGTCAATCCATTTGGCAGCCAGAGAAGCACACATAGCACCTGGCCTATGTTTGTGTGGATGTACAACCTCCCCCCTGGTTGTGCATGAAGAGGAAGTACATTCACATGAGTATGCTAATTGAAGGGCCGAAACAACCAGGGAACGACATTAATCTGTATCTGGGGCTGCTAAAAGAGGAGCTAGACACGCTGTGGAAAACGCCAGTCAATACGTGGGATGCCGCAGAGAAAGAATATTTCCCTATGAGAGCCGCACTGCTCACGACGGTGCACGACTATCTCGGTTACGGATATCTCGCAGGGCAGGTGGTCCACAGATTTTGTGGATGCGTCAGGTGCATGGATGACACAACGTATCGCCAGCTAGATAGAGATCCCGGGTCTTCGAAAACCGTGTTCATGGGACATCGAAGGTGGCTTCGCGACGATGACCCGTGGAGGAAACGCAAGGATCTGTTCGATGGTGAAACCGAACCCCGAAGACGCCCGCGTACGAGGAGCGGCGAGGAAATAGACGAGTTGTTGAAAAATTGGAAAGATTGCCCACTGCCGGGAAAGAAGCAAAAGGCGCCAGAGCCGGGAAAGAAGCGAAAGGCGCCAGAGCCGCTGCTGAAGGTATGGAAAACGAGGTCTGTTTTCTGGGACTTGCCTACTGGAAGATCCACCGTGTGCCTCACAGCCTTGATGTCATGCATATCACGAAGAACGTGTGCGAGAGTCTGCTTGGTATCCTGCTCAACATGCCAGAGAGGACCAAAGATGGGCTGAAAGCAAGGGCAGACTTGAAATCAATGGGCATCAGGCAGGAGCTTCATGCTAATGATGATGATGATGATGAGGCGAAGCAGGACACAGAAAGTCGTTGCAAAGGCAAAAAGGCCAAGAAGACCGGAAATGACTACCCCCCACGTGCTTCACTCTAAGTCAGGAGGAGATCGAGAAGTTTTTCACCTGCCTCGTAGGAGTAAAACTTCCTTACGGTCATGCGGGGAGGATAAGCAGATACCTAGACCCAGCGAAGCAGAAGTTCAGCGGGATGAAGTCCCACGACTGTCACGTGCTGATGATGCAGATACTTCCAGTTGCAATCCGTGGGATCATGGACGTGCACGTCCGTGAAACGCTATTTGGCCTCTGCAACTTTTTCGACGTCATCTCTCGGAAGTCAGCTGGCGTGAGGCAACTCAGAAGGCTACAGGAAGAGATCGTGGTGATACTATGCGAGCATGAGATGTACTTCCTGCCCGCATTCTTTGATGTTATGGTGCATCTGCTGGTCCATATCGTGGAGGATATCATCCAACTCGGGCTGACGTTCCTGCACAGCATGATGCTGTTCGAAAGGATGAATGGTGTCATCAAAGGATACGTTCGCAACATGTCACGTCCAGAGGGAAGTATAGCCAGGGGCTTTCTGACCGAAGAGTGCACCTCCTACTGCACGAATTATCTAGGCATCGAGAACACCGTTGGTCTTCCCGTCAACAGGCACCTCGGCAGGCTCGCTGGATGGGGTCACCGTGAGGGTCGCCGAGAAATGCATGTCGACTTTGAGGGTCGACTCGCCGACTTTGCAAGAGCAAACCTAGTCGCTCTACCACACATAGACGTGGTCGATCCTTGGGTGGTAGAGCACAAAACCTTTATTGAGAAGACGTACAATGACCGAGGCCAACAGAGGACGGACGGAGATATAATCAAAGAGCACAACTCATGTTTCACGCGTTGGTTCAAGCAGAAGCTTCTGTCGTACCCATTACATGAGGATTCTTCCGCGGAAGAACAACTCATATTCACCTTGTCACAGGGCGCCGAGCACAACCTGATGACCTATGAGGCATACGATATCAACGGCTACACATTCTACACCGAGGACAAGGACATGAAGAGCGATGGTTATCAAAACTCCAGGGTAACGATGGAATCCTACACCGGTAACGACAAGGACAGATACTACGGAAGGATCGAGGAGATCTGGGAGTTGAGCTACGCTGGAGAGAAGGTCGCGATGTTCCGTGCAGATGGGCCAAGAGCGTCCTAAAAGAAGACCGGTATTTCACCACCATGGTTATACCCGAAGCCAAATCCAAGACCGCGGGCGCAAACGTCACCACGAAAAATGAGCCATGGTTACTGGCTTCCCAAGTGGACCAATGCTTCTTCATTACCGACCTGTCAAAGCCCAGTCGTGTTGTCGTGAGGAGAGGCAAAAGGAAGATCATCGGAATGGATGGAGTAGCCAATGAGCAAGACTTCGACAAGTATGGCGACCCGAAGATCGAACATGACGACGACGATGAAGTAGCAGCATACACCACAAGAAGAAGCAGGACCACCCTACCTAAAGGACGTCCGTTCCACACAAGAACTCCATTTGCGAAAAAGAAGGGCAAGAAGATTGTGAATAGATAGCAAGCTAGCTAAGATCGATTGTATTTAAATTGTAGTCTTCATTTCTCGATTGTATTTCATGGGCACTTTTTGAACTATCATGAATATTTTTAAATTTCATGGGCACTTTTTGAATTCATGAAAAACTATTGAATATTCATGAGGACACTCGATCTCGATCCCCCTCCATCTCGATCGCTATCCCCCCTCGCCATATCCCCCTTGCCAGATCCCCCTCGCCGCCGAGCACCCCCCGCACCCTCCCCCGCTCCACCACCGCCGACGACCACCGCACCCTCCCCCGCTCCACCGTCACAAATGAATGCAACTAAAAATCCAAAAAAACAAATTTGATTATATTTTCAAAAAACAAATTTAATTATATTTTCAAATAACAAATTTGATGATATTTTTTTATATTCATAAATATTTTCAAATAACAAATCTGATGATATTTTTTAAAAAATTATTACTGTTTTTATAAAAATTTATTACTGTTTCATATTCATATTCATTTTCTAAAAAATTATTAGATGCAACAAAATAATAATAATAAAAATCTTACTTATGGCGCACGGCTAGCTGGTGCACCATTGCTATCTAAAAAAGAATACTTATGGCGCACGGTCCCGCTGGTGCGCCATTGCTATCTAAAAAAAGGAATACTTATGGCGCACGGTCCCGCTGGTGCGCCATTGCTATGAAAAAAACATTCTAATGGCGCACCGCCAGGGGGTGCGCCATTAGTAATCTTCCCCCATCCATACACTTCGTCCCTCCCTCTCGCCAGACACTTCGTCCCTCTCCCTCCACCGTGCCACTCCCTCCCTCGTCCCTCCCTCCACCGCGCCGCCGCCGCTGCCCCGACCCACTGTGCCGCAGCCGCCCACGCGCCCCCGCCGCCTCCCTCTCCCCTTCCTCCCCCTCGAGCGCCGCCTCCCCCCGAGCCCCCCCCCCCGAGCGCCGCCTCCCTCACCTCCCTCGAAACCCTAAAAACCCGCCGGAGATTTGGAGCCTCGGAGCCGCCGGAGAGTTGGAGCCTCGGAGCCGCCCCACGTCCCCCAGGAGCGGAGGCCCGCGACCTCCCCGCTGTCTATCCCCGCCTCCCCCAAGCTCGCCGTCTCCGCCCTACGCCGTCTCCGCAAAGTTTTTTTCCTAGCACAAGGCTCGAGTCCGTGTGTCCATTTCTTTGAGGAGTTAACCACAGGCCAAAAAATTTCTGTCTCTCCTTAGTCCCTTTCTGGTTTGCTACCGGGCTGGGTTCGTTGCTTTTCTCATTTGGAAGATTGTTATCTTTCCATGTTAGAATGTGTGTCTCATCTCATCGCCTGTCCTTCTCTGACCTGCGGCTCGTGCCCTCTTTTCTTTCCCGATGCTGCTATCTGCACCGGACTGATGGAGAAAAGCTGATGCCACAACACACCTCGCAAGAACACAACATGTCCATAGCTTAAGCCAGGGAAGTTCTAGAAGTAGAGGGAACCAAGGTTGGGTGTCAAGAGCTCACTTTGGCTTCCCCAATGGCTAAACCTCACATGATTGATGTGAATGAAGCTTTAAATAGCCGGAGTACCGTACCCCAAAAGAGGGAAAGTGAAGAACTCATTTTGAGTCCTTTTTGTTGCCATTTCATGAGCCAGCAGCGGCAGTACTAGTAGTTTACCTGCGCACAGTTGTATGCGCCACTTTAAATTACCGCTGAAGCCTACTACAGGCTACAACTGGAATAACACAGTAAAAAAGAGTGTCTGAACAAGCTGTTGCTTTTTGCTGTGAATGTGCAGGTGTTCCTGGGCTGAGGGAGAGGATAGAGGAAGGAGGAGGAGAAGAGCACCTGGACCAGAGGTGAGAATGAATGAGCTGGTGTTTAAACCATGGCTAACTTAATTTGTGTTTGGGGTTGGAGCTGGGAAAGAGAGACAGAGGGATAGGAGGGGGGAGGGGAAAGAGAAATGTTTATTTTAGGGTTTAATTAGACTCAAGATTCTGGTGTTTAACCCTGTTGTGTTGCTTCTAGAAATAATATAAAAGCTGTGAAAAAGAAATCTGTGGAGTTGGCACTTTACATAAGGTTGTAGATCATTGTAGTGTCCTAATGTCTAAGACTGTTGCATTGGAGGTTCATCTTGCAAACATATCAGAACTTGCAAACATTTTATTACTTGTTGCATTGGAGGTTCATCTTGTCTTGAGGCAAACAAATCAGCATTGGAGGCTCATCTTTATTACATATCAGAACTTGCAAACAAATCCGTGAAAGACTTGTAAAGTTGTTGGGCTTTGTCTCCGACCATTGTGTCGTGATGAATTTGCAGGTACCCCGAGAGGCCCTTGAGTTTGCCGAAATGTCAATTAACTTCCGTTCCGGCAAATTCGGGTACTCCATATGTCCTATTTTCAGCAAAGGTCATGCTGAAATTTTCCATGAATTTTAGCATGACTTTGCTAAAAATAGGACATATGGGGTACTTGCGACTAATGCATGGGCCGGGGTATCTTAGTACTTAGTTAAGTAGGATCAACTGCCCCGCCATTCTTGCTGCATTAAAACATAGGGACAATAGAGCCAAGTGATTAGGCCCAACTTAGAATTCTACTTAGCATCGATAAACCCTAGATGATAAACCCAACATAGGTGGCAATAGAGCCAATTGATTAGTGCCAAGTGATTAGGCCCAACCTAGGGTGCCTCGGCATCGATAAACCCTAAATGATGAAAACTTAACTTGGCTTCTATAGGGTGCCTCGGTGTCGATGAGAAACTAAATGATGTACGCTTAGGCTTTTAGGGTGCCTCGGCGTCGACAAACCCTAAATGATAAAAGCTTAGCTTTTAGGATGCCTCGGTGTCGAAAAACTCTAAATGATGAGACCGTGATCTTGTTCCTTGACAATAACCAACTTTTTGACCAAACTTCTTTCCTATTTAGAGCGAAACATGGACCACAACGATGAGGCCGGCGGTTCGGGCGGCAAGCAATTCTGGGAGCTGTCCCAGGAGTTGGAGGAAGAACCTCACCGCTATGAGGACGCCACGGAAGACACCGATCCTGACTACACAACCCCTAGTGGCGTCGGGGATGACACCACTGATGATGGCGCTGCGGATGCCACCACTGATGATGACGGCGCACGCACAGATGGCAGCCAACCGAAGAGGCAATGGAAGGACCGGCGCCCGAGCATGCTCGGCACCGTCAGGGAGGAATTTACTGAAGTGAACTCCGACGGGCATCCGACGGCGCCCAAACACGTAGTCAAGGGGTACTCGGTTCAGCTCGGGTGCATTCTCCGAAGCACCATCTCGATCAACACCGAGAACCTAAGGCATAAGGACCGAGGGAATTTGCGCAGCCTCCTCTTCACGAAACTGCACGAACGATACAAGTTCCCCGCTGAGTTGGAAAACACAGGCCTCTCAGGGAATAAAGTGAATGGTGCCGCCCTCACGAGGATGAGCACGGCCCTGTCTACTTGGAAAAGCACGGTGAAGGCAATGATTGAAAAAGGTGATAGTTATGAGAAGATCAAGGTGAAATATCCTTTGATGAGCGAAGATGACTACAAGGAGTTCAAGATCAAGTGCGAGAGCAGCGCAACCTCTGAATCAAGTCAGTGGGGGAAAGAAATGCGGAAGTTGAACTTAGGGGTCCACCAACTCGGCCCCGGCGGTTACAGAGTGGCGGAGCCTATATGGGACAAGGAGGACGCGGAGCATGCCGAGCAAGGCCTACCGCCCCGCTTCGAAATACTGTGACAAGCAGACCATGAACTTTCTCAGGGCCCAGTACAAGGAGGACCCGGTAACAAAGGAGCTTACCACGGATCCGAAGACCAGGGCGCGTGAGCTTGTTCTGGTAAGGAATACATCCCCCGCGTAATTAGCTCCATATGGTTGCATTCTAATTAATCCCCAATATTTCTAAATGGTTCACGTTCCTTCCGCAGGACAATGAAAGCAGTAGCGTGGGGTCGTCTCAGAGCTCCCCTTTCGACACCCCTTTAAATAGGGCATTGAACGTAATGAAAAACAAGGATAAGCTCAGTAAGCCGACGTCAGCTGGTCGTGTGGCCGGCAAAGGCTTGTCCACAAAATGGTCGTCATACTATACCGCTGGTGGGCGAAAGGAGAAAAGGACCAGCTCGGAAAGCCAGTCGCGCGAGGTTGAAGCACTCAAGGCACACGTGGCACGGATTCCGGAGATTGTCCAAGAGCAAGTGCAACAACAACTGGGAACGACGCTCAACGCCATGGTGCCTACGTTGATTCATCGGCTGACGATGTGGATTGCGGGCGGCCAACAGGGGCCTCCCCCGGTTCCCAGCTTCACGGCCAGCAACTCGCACAATGCGCAGGCGGCACCATTGGTGTCTCCAGTGGTGCCATTGGTGTCTCCGGCGGAGGTGGTATTCGTGTCTCCGGCGCCGGCACGGACATTCGAGCTTAATGCACCCGGGTGTACGCCGGCCGGCACCTCGCCAGCAAGCGGCCCCTCCGTCAGTTGCATGCCCGCCGTTGGCGGTGCCTCAACATTAGCCGAGCTCGACGGCATCGCGGTAACTAAGCCTCTCAGCCGATGACTTCATCTCCTTGCCTTTGACTAGGCATCCCTGACGCCCTACATGTTTTCGCAGGGCGCCACCGACGTTCCTTGCACTCTCCTGCACTTTGTGGGCGGCGAGTTGGTCGATGTCGCCAAGGGCAGAATCTTTCAACCGGGCAACCCCGTGTTCCACGGTAATCCGATGCCACCCACAGTGTTGGGTTGAAGTGGTTCGGGTGCTGCCAGGCTGCGACGAGCTGTTACCTCCGATTCAACCCGCTGGGGCCGAGCTATCGTACATCCACATTGATGGAGACTTGAACCCACAAAGGGTAACTGTTGCGCAAGTCCACGGAGGGCTCCACCCACGAAGGGTCCACGAAGAAGCAACCTTGTCTATCCCACCATGGTTGTCGCCCACGAAGGACTTTCCTCACTCGGGTAGATCTTCACGAAGTAGGCGATCTCCTTGCCCTTACAAACTCCTTGGTTCAACTCCACAATCTTGACGGAGGCTCCCAAGTGGCACCTAGCCAATCTAGGAGACACCACTCTCCAAGAGGTAACAAATGGTGTGTTGATGATTGTCGGTGTCAAAACCGACGGATCTGGGGTAGGGGGTCCCAAACTATGCATCTAAGGCTAATGGTAACAGGAGGCGGGGGACACAATGTTTACCCATGTTCGGGCCCTCCCGATGGAGGTAATACCCTACTTCCTGCTTGATTGATCTTGATGATATGAGTATTACAAGAGTTGATCTACCACGAGATTGTAGAGGCTAAACCCTAGAAGCTAGCCTATGATTATGATTATTGTTGTCCTACGGACTAAACCCTCTGGTTTATATAAACACCGGAGGGGGCTAGGGTTACACAGAGTCGGTTACAGAGAAGGAGATCTACATATCCGAATCGCCAAGCTTGCCTTCCACGCAAAGGAGAGTCCCACCCGGACACGGGACGAAGCCTTCAATCTTGTATCTTCATAGTACAACAGTCCGGCCAAAGTATATAGTCTGGCCATCCGAGGACCCCCTAATCCAAGACTCCCTCAGTAGCCCCTGAACCAGGCTTCAATGACGATGAGTTGGGTGCACAGATTGTCTTTGGCATTGCAAGGCGGGTTCCTTCTCCGAATACTCCATAGAAGATTTTGAACACAAGGATTGTGTCCGACTCTGTAAAACAAATTCCACATACCACCGTAGAGAGTATAATATTCCACAAATCTAATATGCTGACAACTTTTCATAACGTGACATCCTGCCGTGGTCCGGTCATTACGAACCGTTTTTCCCAGCCTGCCACTGCACGTGTTGCGAGGCGGTTTTATTGGCACGTCTTGTCGAAGTAGAGATCATGTTCCCCTTATCACGGGATTCTCATCAATACGGGTGTGGGTAACCCAATTGTGCTTGTTAGTATGACTCCTCGATTTTAGGCAAGTTCCAAACGGCCACGCAGAGGACGCTTGATATTCACCCTCTTTATAAAGGGGCCAAGGCCTGTCCTTTTCTTCTCGCGCTCGATCCTTTCGCTCCCCCACCTCGAGTTCCAACACCTAAGGCTCAGGCTAAGCGCTTCGGATCTCCAACCATGTCCGGATCCAACCTTCAAGGTCGGTGGATGGCCTCCTCTGTCACGGAGGAGGGCATCAAGAAGCTAAGGGAAGCCAGGTATCTGACCGTCGAAATCTCGCACAGGCTGCCTGCTCAAGGGCAGGTCATCCCCACTCCTGAACCCAACGAGACTGTCGTATTTGTTTCCCACTTCCTCCTAGGGCTAGGCTTTAGTCTTGATCCCTTCGTAAGAGGGTTTATATTCTATTACGGGCTAGATTTCCACGATCTAGCTCCAGATTCCATCCTTCACATCTCGTCGTTTATCGTCGTGTGTGAGGCCTTCCTCCGCATCACCCCACACTTCGTCTTATGGCTCAAGACCTTCAATGTGAAGCCGAAGACGATCGATGGGCGACACGCAGAATGCGGAGGTGCCATAATAAGTAAAGGCGCCGATGCTCTATGGCCAAAGGGTTCCTTCCCGGAGGTGTCCAACTTATGGCAGCGGGAGTGGTTTTACATCACAGCTCCCCGAGGTACAAAGTGGGCAGCTGCCCCCGCCTTCCGCTCGGGTCCCCCGCCGCAACTGGCGTCATGGGTCAACAAGGGGCTGGACTGGGGGCCAGTTAATGATGTGCTAACATTGCAAAGTCGCATCCGAGATCTCCTCAAGAGGGATGTCAGTCTTGTCAAGGTAATGCAAGTTATGCTAGTTCATCAGGTCCTGCCATGCCAACATCGATCTCTCCGTATGTGGGAGTTCAAACCGGAAGGACCGCGAACTATTCAGCAATTCTTCGGCATGACGCTCGAAGAGATGTATGGATTATTCTTCGGATCATGAATAAAGTGTCCGGACAACACCGAGGATGCGGGTCTCAACTTCAACCGTTTAGATACCCATGTAAGTAATTCTGTGGATGAACATGCTGTCTTTTTATTTGTCATAACATCATTCTGAAAAAACTCGCTCTCGGCCAGGACTGGATAAGAAAGGCAGAGAGGATCAGGTGTTCGGCCCCCCTTCCCGAAGGCTCACCGGATCCTGTACTAGCCAGGATACTTGAGCACGCACCTTATCAAGTGCCATCAAGGGAAGTTAAAGGGAGGAATAAAGAAGACAAAAGCGAGCTTCACACATTACTCATCCAAACCGAGGGAATTAGTGTCTCCGCGAAGGAGGATAATCGGGGAGAAGAATCTAGAATCCCCTCTCCCCAAGGAAGGAAAAGGACCGCCTCTATAGACTTGGAAACAAAGGTTTCCAAATGAGGGAAGAAACCTTCGCCAGGGGGCCCTACCCTGGAGGGCGTCCTTACCGCACAGTGCCCTCAAGGGGGCCAGCCCTCCACCGAGTTAAGATCCAACTATAATAGCAAAGCTCGCAATACATCAAGATCGTACCACCTCAAGAACACGAGAGAGAGAGAGATCAAACACATAGCTACTGGTACATACCCTCAGCCCCGAGGGTGGAATACTCCCTCCTCGTCATGGAGAGCGGCGGGATGATGAAGATGGCCACCAGAGAGGGATTCCCCCTCCGACAGGATGCCGGAACAGGTCTAGATTGGTTTTCGGTGGCTACAGAGGCTTCTGGCGGTGGAACTCCCGATCTATTGTGCTCCCTGAAGTTTTTAGGGTATATGGGTATATATGGGAGGAAGAAGTACATCGGTGGATCTCCGGGCTGTCCACGAGGCAGGGGGCGCGCCCACCCTCGTGGGCAGCCCGAGACTCTCCTGGTCCAACTCCGATACTCCGTGGGCTTCTTCTGGTCCAAAAATAAGTTTTGTGAAGTTTCAGGTCAATTGGACTCTGTTTGATTTTCCTTTTCTATGATACTCTAAAACAAGGAAAAATAGAAAGTGACACTGGGCTCTAGGTTAATAGGTTAGTCCAAAAATCATATAAAATAGCATATAAATGCATATAAAACATCCAAGGTTGATAATATAATAGCATGGAACAATCAAAAATTATAGATACGTTGGAGATGTATCACCGGCCCCCCTAGTACAATTCGTTTTGGGCTAGGGGGGCACCCTGCCTTGGCCTGCCTCCTCTCTTCCACCAATAGGCCCATGAGGCTCAATAACCACCCGGGGGTTCCGGTACCCCCCGGTACTCTGGAAAATACCCGATACACCTCGGAATTGTTCCGTGGTCCGAATATAGTTTTCCAATATATCAATCTTTATTTCGACCATTTCGGGACTCCTCGTCATGTCTGTGATCTCATCCGGGACTCCGAACTACCTTCGGTACATCAAAACACATAAACTCATAATATCGATCGTCATCAAACGTTAAGCGTGTGGACCCTACGGGTTCGAGAACTATGTAGACATGACCGAGACTCAACTTCGGTCAATAACCAATAGCGGAACATGGATGCTCATATTGGCTCCTGCATATTCTACGAAGATCTTTATCGGTCAACCGCATAACAACATATGTTGTTCCCTTTGCCATCGGTATGTTACTTGCCCGGGATTCGATCGTCGGTATCATCATACCTAGTTCAATCTCGTTACTGGCAAGTCTCTTTACTCGTTCTATAATGCATCATCCCGCAACTAATTCTTTATTCACATTGCTTGCAAGGCTCATAGTGATGTGCATTATCAAGAGGGCCTAGAGATACCTCTTCGATATACGGAGTGACAAATCCTAATCTCGATCTATGCCAACTCAACAAACACCATTGGAGACACTTGTAGAGCATCTTTATAATCACCCAGTTACTTTGTGACGTTTGATAGCACACAAGGTGTTCCTCTGGCATTCGTGAGTTGCATAATCTCATAGTCATAGGAACATATATACGTCATGAAGAAAGCAATAACAATAAACTAAACGATCATAGTGCTAAGCTAACGGGTGGGTATAGTCCATCACATCATTCTCTAATGATGTGATCCCGTTCATCAAATGACAACACATGTCTATGGCTAGGAAACACAACCATCTTTGATTAACGAGCTAGTCTAGTAGAGGCATACTAGGGACACTTGGTTTGTCTATATATTCACACATGTACTAAGTTTACGGTTAATACATTTCTAGCATGAATAATAAACATTTATCATGATATAAGGAAATATAAATAACAACCTTATTATTTCATCTAGGGCATATTTCCTTCACAACTGGCTCAGTCATCTGTTGAACCATCAGCAGGGCAAGATAAGCGAAGGAAGTTGAGCTCTGGCAAGTACTTTCCCGCTGAGCTCCCAGGAGCTGCCAACAAGGAAGTTGCTGAGGACGACGCCAAGCTTGTCGGGGGACGACAGGCTCCGGCAGGGCCTCAAGCCATTGCTATAGAGAGAACTGTTCCCATGGCAGAAGACATGCCCTTACTCCTTGTTGTCGAGCCTCGGGCTCCAGCATGGGCACAACACATCATCTAGTTTCTCCAAATAGGGGGACTGCCTAAGGAACAGGAAGAAGCAGAGAAAGTAGCCTGTCGATCTAATATGTACTAGTTTGTGGACGATGTCTCGTACAAAAAAAGACCAAATGACTCGAAATTGAAGTGCATTCCTCGGGAGGATGGATTGGAGCTGTTGGCAGAGATACATGGATGCATATGTGGCTCTCACATATGATCAAGGGCTCTTGCCGGTAAGGCATTCCGGCAAGGTTTCTTTTGGATAGCAAGCATTCATCCAAAACACAACAAGTTATATTACATCGATATTCGCCACAATTCTAAGTTAAGATAAATTGTCTTTGGCATGGATTCATGGCAACAAGAAGAAATGGACCGGCTAGTCCTTGCACTAGCCTTCGATCCTCTTGACTTGGTCCACCTTGTCGACAATGGGCGTGACAAGCTCTTCGAGTTCCTTGTGGTCTGCATCCTTCGGCAAGCTGTCGAGCACGTTGGTGAGGTCGATGCCAGGGTTCCTGTGCGCCACTTTTATGAGCACCTTGAAAAGGATGGCCCGGCAAAGTTTGCGGGATTCACTGGCCAAATGGGTTGCTTGGCTGGAGTGGAGTAGCTTCAGGGCGTCGAGGAGGGCCTCGAAGAACATGGTCAGTCTGGTGCTCGGAGACACCCTCTCCTCGGAAGAATACCCGAAATTCGACAGGCCCATGTTTAACAGTTGTGCTGTGAGCCTCTCCGCAATGTCGACGAGGCGCTCAGTCCAGAGTTTCACGCCCTTCTCAAAGTCATTGTAGGTGGCAGCGGCGCTCTTAAGCAGCACTTTCTCATCCTGGAGGACTTTGGTCAGAGTTTTCTCGCGAACCCTGCCGCTCTCTCCTACCTCTTGAGCATGTGTTGGTTTTTACCTAGAAGAGGAAAGGGTGATGCAGCAATGTAGAGTAAGTATTTCCCTCAGTTTTGAGAACCAAGGTATCAATCCAGTAGGAGACAATGCGACAAGCCACCAAATACCTACACAAACAAACACCAACTTGCACCCAACGCGATAAAGGGGTTGTCAATCCCTTCACGGTTATTTGCAAAGTGAGATCGGGTGTAGATGGATAAACGGTAAAGTAATATTTTTGGTATTTTTGGTTTATGGAACGGAAAGTAAAAAATTTCAAAGAAAGTAAATCGGAAACTAAAATTATAGATCAGAAACTTATATGATGGAAAATAGACCCGGGGGGCATAGGTTTCACTACAGGCTTCTCTCAGAGATAGAAATTATTATGGTGGGTGAACAAATTACTGCCAAGCAATTGATAGAAAAGCGCAAAGTTATGACGATATTTAAGGCAATGATGGATGAATATAGGCATCACGTCCGTGTCAAGTAGATCGAACCGATTCTGCATCTACTACTATTACTCCACACATTGACTGACTCCTGCCTGCATCTAGAGTATTAAGTTCATAAGAACAGAGTAACCCATTAAGTAAGATGACATGATTAGCAGAATTAACTCAAGCAATATGATGAAAACCCCATCTTGTTATCCTCGATGGCAACAATACAATACGTGTCGGTTCCCCTTCTGTCACTAGGATCGAGCACCATTAGATTGAACCCAAAGCTAAGCACTTCTCCCTTTACAAGAAAAACCAATCTAGTTGGCCAAACCAAATCGATAGTTCGAAGAGAGCTGCAAAGATATCAAATCATGCATATAAGAATTCAGAGGATCAAATACTATTCATAGATAAACTGATCATAAATCCACGATTCATCGGATCTTGGTAAACACACCGCAAAAGAGCATTACATCAAATAGATGTTTAAGAACATCGAGGAGAACATGGTATTGAGAATTAAAGAGAGAGAGAGAGAACAAGCCATTTAGCTACTAGCTATGGACCCGTAGGTCTGTGGTAAACTACACACGCTTCATCGGAGAGGCAATGGTGTTGATGTAGAACCCCTCCGTGATCGAATCCCCCTCCGGCAGGGTGCCGGAAAAGGTCCCTAGATGGGATCTCACGGGTACAGAAGCTTGCGGCCGTGCAAAAGTGGTTTATTGGCTCCCCAGGAAGTTTTCGAGGTATATGAGTATATATATAGTAGGAATATCTAGGTCAGGGGGTCACCAAGGGACCCATAAGGTTGGGGGCACACCCTACCCCCTTGTAGGAAGATCTAGAACATGGTAATGATGAGCAACCGAAGAAAGGTATCAGTGGGGGTACTATTTTCTTCAAAGATGCTTCTTACACTTCATCAGTAATATAGCATAAGTTCCCTGAGCGCGCTTTGTCTGTTACAGCCTTATGGCCTGATTGCCTGGTTATCGGAAACACCGTCGATATTCTCGATAGGTGGAGTACATAACACTTTTCGGCCCTTGACCGAAGAGGGAGAAGTCGACGGTCGGTTAAGATGCGTTTAAAGTTCGGGTGAACACAGATATGATATAAGTACTTCGGTACATACAATCATTATACATAAAATTCTTCTACCCAAATCACTTAGGGGCTCTTAAATTTATATGAGCCGTTACATAATAAATATTTTCTTCCTAGTCATTGTAAAGTCTTTTTCTACGACTCCTTTCTCGACTCGAGTGCATGGTCAATAGCCGGATTGCCTGGTTTCTCTCTAAAGCCGCTCACGCTTAGCGCGTTAAACTGGCGTGAGAAACACTCCACCATCGGGATAGGGAGGTTGAAGCCGAAAGATGACCCACTTGATGTCTAGAGATCGGATGTGTCATGTTAAAGCATGACGGAAGCACAATTTTAAGACCAATTTCACATTGGCACCAAAAAACTTGATTCGATTGAGACGTAAAGTTTTCAAATAAGATTTTTTGGTCTTTTGAGCACAGAACATCTTTAACCTATTTTATGTTTTCCTTTCAGGAAGCTGGACATCCTCTTGGTTGAGGTGTTCGGCATGATGGTCTTCTTCGAAAACTCTTTTCCGAACTACAGTTCGGTGTTGTCAAAACATACACGATGGTTGAAACTAGTTCCTGAGGAGATACGATCCTAGGGTCGGCCATGTTGCCCAACCCAAGTCTTGGGGGCTACTGCATTTACAATTCAATGCAGAAAATTTAAGTGCAATACAGTTTCCGGGGAGATTACGATCCTCGGGTTTGTCGGCCGCACCCAACCTGAGTCTCGAGGTCTGTGCACACCGCTTTTCTATTGCTAAGTATGCTGCCGAGCTGGGAATTGATCCTTAGGCCGATTTCATGAATCGACCAGAGTCTCAGGGGCTACTGGGATCAGCGGTCTTATATCATCCATCAGTGCATCTCGGGTTCTAGACCTACACACACCTTGTACTGACTATACATCTCGGCAGAGAATAAATCGCACACTTCGGAACCAGCCTAGCATAGAACTCAGATGTGAGTGGTTGGCTTCACCAAGGTTGTTTTCAGCATTAAGCTCGGCTGAACTCCTCCAAACTTTTCATGACCAAGATAGTCTATGACACCTCGGATGCCGAACAACATTAGACTTCGGTTATCAAAATACACCTGGATATAGTCCGACATTGGAGCCCGGATACAGTTCGGCGTTGGTGCTCGACTGCAAAAGATACCTCGGAAGCAGTCTGGCATAAAGCTCAGTTGCAAGTGGCCGGCTGCATAGAGGGCATCTCCGGCATTAGGCTCGGTTCTACCCTTTTTAACCTTTTCAAGACCGAGGCAATCTATGACACTTCAGATACATTCCGGCGTTAGAGCTCGGATACATTCCGGCATTGGAGCTCGGAAGCGGTCCGGCGTTGGTGCTTGGCTACAAAAGATATCTCGGATGCAGTCCGGCGTTGGAGCTCGGATGCAAGAGGACACCGCCGCATGGGAATAACTTCAAAACCGAGGTGTGGCGTAAAAAATAACAAGGCGTTTCTAAAGGCAAAAAACTTAAAGCGGCTCCTCGGATACCCAACGTGTAGAATCTTCAGATTCACTTTGGCGATCCTCAAAATCGAAGATGGGAAGATTTGTTGAAGCAGTTTTCAAGACCGGCGATCAAAGATGAAGAACTGTTTGGAAGAATCGAGGAGCGTCCCCAACTTGAAGACCGGTTCAGGGGGCTACTGACGGTGTCCTGGACTAGGGGGTACTCACCACGTCGTCTCCCGACTAGTGGGTCGGGCCGAGGACCCCCGTGGTGGCTCACTATTGGGCCAGTTCGGACATCCCATGCCGCGTACAAGGGAGATCCCACAAGACTTGGTTCCCAAGACGAGGACTCTCCTAAACCCTAGGCCTCTGGTGTGTTATATAAACCGGGGCCAGGCTAGTCAATAGACATCTAATAGTCATTAGAACAATCTCATGGTAGATACATGTACTATGTACTACAACCCATATGAATACAATCAAAAGCAGGACGTAGGGTTTTACCTCCATCATGAGGGCCCGAACCTGGGTAAAATCCCGTGTCCATGTTGCCATCGCTCCATGACGCCTAGCTTAGGACCCCTACTACGAGATATGCCGGATATAGAACCGACACATACTAACAAATAATTGTGTATTCTCAAAATAACATGGCCAAAGAAAGCTTATCCATACAAAATCATATAGTCTGGCGATGCTCCATCTTCATCACACAAAATATTCAAATCATGCACAACCTCGATGACAAGCCAAGAAATTGTTTCATACTTTTGACGTTCTCAAACCTTTTCAACTTTCACTCAATACATGAGTGTGAGCCATGGACATAGCACTATAGGTGGAATAGATGGTGGTTGTGGAGAAGACAAAAAGAAGGAGATAGTCTCACATCAACTAGGCATATCAACGGGCTATGGAGATGCCCATTAATAGATATCGATGTGAGTGAGTAGGGATTGCCATGCAACGGATGCACTAGAGCTATAAGTTCATGAAAGCTCAAAAAGAAAACTAAGTGGGTGTGCATCCAACTTGCTTGCTCATGAAGACCTAGGGTGTTTTGAGGAAGCCCGTCATTGGAATATACAAGCCAAGTTCTATAATGAAAAATTCCTACTAGTATATGAAAGTGATATCATAAGAGACTCTCTATCATGAAGATCATGGTGCTACTTTGAAGCACAAGTGTGGCAAAAAGGATAGTAACATTGTCCCTTCACTCTTTTTCTCTCATTTTTTTCTTTTCTCCTTTTTTTGGGCCTTCTCTTTTTTTGGCGTTTCTCTTTTGTTTCCTCACATGGGACAATGCTCTAATAATGAAGATCATCACACTTTTATGTACTTACAACTCGAAGATTACAACTTGATATTAGAACAAAAATATGACTCTATGTGAATGCCTCCGGCGGTGTACCGGGATGTGCAATGAATCAAGAGCGACATGTATAAAACATGATGAACGGTGGCTTTGCCACAAATACGACATCAACTACATGATCATGCAAAGCAATATGACAATGCTGGAACGTGTCATAATAAAGGGAACGATGGAAAGTTGCATGGCAATATATCTTGGAATGGCTATGTAAATGCCATAATAGGTAGGTATGGTGGCTGTTTTGAGGAAGGATATATGGTGGGTTTATGGTACTGGCGAAAGTTGCGCGGTACTAGAGAGGCTAGCAATGGCAGAAAGGTGAGAGTGCGTATAATCCATGGACCAAACATTTGTCATAAAGGAATCACATACTTATTGCAAAAATCTATTAGTCATCGAAACAAAGTACTACGTGCATGCTCCTAGGGGGATAGATTGGTAGGAAAAGACCATCGCTCGTCCCCGACCGCCACTCATAAGGAAGACAATCAAAAAACAACTCATGCTCCAACTTCGTTACATAACGGTTCACCATACGTGCATGGTACGTGACTCACAAACCTTAACACAAGTATTTCTCAAATTCACAACTACTTACTAGCATAACTCTAATATCTCCATCTTCATATCTCAAAACAATCAGAAGGAATCAAACTTCTCATAGTATTCAATGCACACTATATGAAAGTTTTAATTATATCCCTTTTGGATGTCTATCATATGAGGACCAATTTTATAACCAAAGCAAATTACCATGCTGTTCTAAAGACTCTCAAAATAATATAAGTGAAGTACAAGAGTTTATCAATTTCTATAAAATAAAACCACCGCCGTGCTCTAAAATATATAAGTGAAGCACTAGAGCAAAATTGCCTAGCTCAAAAGATATAAGTGAAGCACATAGAGTATTCTAATAAATCACAATTCATGCGTGCCTCTGCCAAAAGGTGTGTACGACTTTCCATATTTGTAACTCCGACCCTTGCCTTTTCCGGAGATGTGATATGAGTTTCCCTTCGTGGTTGGGTTTTGTCTTTGTTTTGCATTTTGTCCATGTCATGCATTTCATATCATGTCATCATGTGCATCGCATTTGCATACATGTTCGTCCCATGCATTCGAGCATTTTCCCCGTTGTCCGTTTCTCAATCCGGCACTCCTATGTCCTCCGGCGCCCTCTTTTGTCTCTTTTCACGAGCGGGTGTTAAAGCTTCTCGGAATGGACCGAGATTGGCCAAGCGGCCTTGGTACACCATCGGTAGACCGCCTGTCAAGTTTCGTGCCATTTGGAGTCCGTTTGATACTCCAACGGTTAACCGGGGAACCGTAAAGGCCTCGTGTGTGTTGCAGCCCAACACCCCTCTAAAGTGGCCCAATAACCCATACAAACACCCTCCATCCTCTCGGTCGTTCAATCACGATCGCGTGGCTGAAAACCGCACTTCATTTGGACACTCCTACCTCCTCCTACCTATATAAAGGCCTCCCCCGTCCAAAATCGCAGTCTAACCCTAGATCTTCCTTCTCCGCGCACCGGACATGTCCACTCCGCTGCCGGACATGTCCGCGCTGCCGCCCCGCCCAATCACGTCGCGCCACCTGTCCTCGCCGGATCCTCTCCACCGTGTGGCCCGGAGAAGCTCATCGCGGGCCCGCTCGGGCCTGGACGCCGCCACCGCTCTCCCGCGGCGACCCTGTGGGCCCGTGGCGCCCTAGCCCCGCCATCCGCCGCCTTGGCCGGTGACCACCGCCACAGCGCCTCGCCAGCACCCCTCTCTGCCGCCTCGCCTCCTTCCGACGTCCGCCGCGCCTCACCGCCGGAGTTCCCTCTCCCGCCGAGCACTCCGCCCGTCTCGTCATCGCCCGGATCTGGTCCCGGCCGACCGGATGGCCGGAACCACCCCGCGCTACCGCTGTCCGGCCTTCACCGGAGCCCCGTCGGCGGCCTTCACCTTGGCGTTCTCTCCTCGCATTGCCGCCTTGCGGGATCGGGAGGAGCCCGATCCGGCGCGTTGACCGTGACCTGGGCCGGCCCGACCTCGCAAAGGCCCAGCATCACCGGCCCGCTACCGCCTCCTCATTTGGGCCAAGCCCATGTGGTGAGATACCCTCTAACCTCTGCCCCGAGCGAATTTTAGTTATCCTGCATGCACCCGCTTTTTTTTCACCAAGTCCCTGTCATGTCATCTCTTATGTGCTGTTTGTGATGAGTGTATTTACGTGCATACTTGTGCGATTTGAGTGTTTGATATATCAAAATGTTCATCTAGATGTTCTCTTCATTTTGTTCCATTGTGCTATGCTTGTTTGAGTCTATCTTGATGCCCAAATTGTTGATGCAAGAGTGCTATAAAATGTTAGGTGCTGATTCTTAACGGATCATGAGCATTTGTCATTTTGCCATGATTATTGTGTGCTACATATGGGCGTGAGCTCTACATATGTTTTGGGCTATGCCATGCCATCTTTACAGGGGTGTATGCCATGTATTTTTGTGATCAATGTGGTGACTAGAACATGCATGCAAAGTAGCTCTCGTAATATTGCTGATTTTAGAGACTTAGAATTACACTAAGTCTTTGCTCTGCTGTTATTTTTATGCCATGTATTCATGTTGCTACAGTGAGATCCATGCTTCTTTTGAGTATGTTCAGTAAGGATGATTTGGAGATATGGTTATGCTCTATCCATCCATGCCCCTGTTTGCATTTATGGAGTGCTCTAGCAGGACTTAATCTTGCTCTACTTTTGCTATAAATGTTCCAGGCGGATTGTTTATGTGTTAATCAATTTTGCCAAGGTTGTTGTAGTTGATCCATGCATCCTATGAGATTGTTCTTGCCATGGTTAGCTTCATGAACATGTCTTCTTGCTGGTGGTATGCTAAGCTTGTCATGTAATGCCTTGTGTTGAGTGAACCGAGCTCGCAAAGAGGCCTTCATAACTCTGTTTTTGCCATGTCCAGTTTTCTGCTAAGTCTGAATCTGTTAATGAAACTTGCTATGTTTACATGGGTGCCATCATATTTTCTGTGTCCTTTTGTCTTATGGTCAGTAAGGGACTTTTGTTCTATGCTTTGAGTAGATTCATTTCATGCCTTGTTTTTCTATGATATGTTCCTGTAGCATGTTTTTAGCTTGCTCTAAACATTGCTTCCTGATGTTATTTCCTGGCATGTTAATATTTTCACTAAGTCTGTGAAGCTGATATCTTTTGCACTTTTGCCATGCTTGTTTGAACCTGCTCTTTTGTGATTTAGCCATAGCTCAATGTTCATCTTTTGTCAAGCATCTTGAGTAGATCACTGCCATGTGCTTTGTTGCTATGTTAGAGTGCAGTAGCTTAGTTTCTTGTTGCATTCTAGTTGGCATCATGCTGTTAATCACAGAATTGTGCCATTCTTGTTTTGCTTGCCATTTGCTAACCGTGCATCCGATTACGTCGATCTTTATATCGATTTCGACTGAAATCGTATCATCTTTCCAGCGGCATACCTGGTTTGCCAAGTTGAGGCCTGATTCAATCTTTTCCTTCCGGAGCTCGCATATGCACTGCATATCACTTCACGCATGTCATGCCATATTTTGCATCATGTTGCTTGCGCATTGCACCGTGGTTGATTGTTGGTCCTTTGCTTGTGTTCTTGCTTTGGGTAGAGCCGGGAGACGAGTTTGTGATCGAGGAACCCGTTGAGTACGCTTACGAGGATCAAGCTTATGTCAACTCGGAGAACTTTGTAGGCAAGATGACCATACCCTCGAAATCACTTCTATCTTTGCTCGCTAGTTGCTCGCTCTTTTGCTATGCCGCGATACCTACCACTTGCTTATCATGCCTCCCATATTGCCATGTCAAGCCTCTAACCCACCTTTCCTAGCAAACCGTTGTTTGGCTATGTTACCGCTTTGCTCAGCCCCTCTAATGGCGTTGCTTGTTGCAGGTAAATATGGAGTTTGTTCCTTGTTGGAACATGATTATTGTTGGGATATCATTATTATATCTTGTTTACTTTAATGCATCTATATACTTGGTAAAGGTTGGAAGGCTCGGCCTTTTGCCTGGTGTTTTGTTCCACTCTTGCCGCCCTAGTTTCCGTCATACCGGTGTTATGTTCCTTGATTTTGCGTTCCTTACGCGATTGGGTTATAATGGGAACCCCTTGACATTTCGCCTTGAATAAAACTCCTCCAGCAATGCCCAACCTTGGTTTTACCATTTTCCACCTAAGCCTTTTCCCTTGGGTTCTGCAGACTCAAGGGTCATCTTTATTTTAAACCCCCTCGGGCCAGTGCTCCTCTGAGTGTTGGTCCGAAACGAGTAGACTACGGGGCCACCTTGGGGCAACTTGAGGTTTGGTTTTACTCGTAGGATGTCTCATCCGGTGTTCCCTGAGAACGAGATACGTGCGAATCCTATCAGGATTTGTCAGCACATCGGGCGGCTTTGCTGGTCTTGTTTTACCATTGTCGAAATGTCTTCTAACCGGGATTTCGAGTCTGATCGGGTCTTCCTGGGAGAAGGAATATCCTTCGTTGACTATGAGAGCTTGTGATGGGCTAAGTTGGGACACGCCTGCAAGGTTTTGAACTTTCGAAAGTCGTGCCCGCGGTTATGGGCAGATGGGAATTTGTTAATATCCGGTTGTAGAAAACCTGACACTTAACTTAATTAAAATGAATCAACAACGTGTGTAACCATGATGGTCTCTTTTCGGCGGAGTCCGGGAAGAGAACACGGTCTCGTGTTATGCTTGAACGTAAGTAGTTTCAGGATCACTTCTTGATCTTATAGCTTCTCGACCGTGCTTTGCTTCTCTTCTCGCTCCCATTTGCATAAGTTAGCCACCGTATATGCTAGTGCTTGTTGCAGTTCCACCTCACTACCTTTTCCTTCCCATAAGCTTAAATAGTCTTGATCGCGAGGGTGTGAGATTGCTGAGTCCCCGTGACTCACAGATACTTCCAAAACAGTTACCGGTGCCGATGAGACCAGCGCAGATGACGCAACCCAGCTCAAGTGGGAGCTCGATGAAGATCGTGTTCATTGTGTTGTTTTGTTTCCAGTTGATCAGTAGTGGAGCCCAGTCGGGGCGATCGGGGATCTTGCATTTGGGGTTGTCTTTTATTTTGGTTCCGTAGTCGGACCTTGATTGTATTCTGGATGACGTAATGCTATATTTATGTATTGTGTGAAGTGGCGATTGTAAGCCAACTATGTATCCCTTTCTTATTCCGTACATGGGATGTGTAAAGGTTACCCCTCTTGCGACATGCCTACCATGCGGTTATGCCTCTAAGTCGTGCTCCGACACGTGGGAGATATAGCCGCATCGTGGGTGTTACATCTTGCCACTCCTTATTCCATAGTCCATCAAATCCTTACCCAAAACATGAAAACTTCACAACACAAACTTCAACCAAAAATCTCGTAAGCCCCGTTAGTATAAGAAAATAAATCACCACTTTTGGTACTGTTGTGAACTCACTCTTTATTTATATTGGTATAATATCTACTGTATTCCAACTTTTCCATGGTTCATACCCCCGATACTAGCCATAGATTCATCAAAATAAGCAAACAACATGCGAAAAAACAGAATCTGTCAAAAAAGAACAGTCTGTAACAATCTGGATATTTCGAATACTTATGTAACTCGCAAAATCATGAGAAATTAGGAAGTACTAGGCAATTTGTTTATTAATCATCTGCAACAAGAATCAGTATTTTATCGCGCTTCTGTCAGAAATGAAAACTAATCTCCTAGGCGCAAAAGTTTATGTTTTTCAGCAGATCAAATCAACTATCACCGCAAGCTATCCCAAAGGTCTTACTTGGCACAAACACTAATTAAAACATAAGATCACATCTAAACAGAGGCTATATGAAATATTTATTGCAAAACGGAAGCTAAAAAGCAAAAATAAAATAAAATTGGGTTGCATTCCAACAAGCGCTGTTGTTTAACGCCCCTAGCTAGGCATAAAACACGAATAGATCTAAGTGTAATCGTAATAATGATAAGGCAAATCTCGAAAACTCATCTCATACTCCCTTCGTTCAGCAGCAAGTTTTCTTTGAGGCAAGAAAAAGTAATCAAAAGGGCTAAATTTAACGGGATAAGAGTCCCCAAGATCGATCTTGGTAGGAATTGATTCCTCCTTTGGCCCTTCATATTGTATGACCAACTCATCATTATAGGCATTCTTTTGGCAAAAGGTCATGAGCTTGTTCCCAAGAGAGAAACCCAACCCGTTGCTTTAAATAGCAAGGTCATCATTAAGCTCAGAAATCTTATTGACTAAAATATTTGTAGGAACCCTCTTTCTTAAATTTTCGATATAAGCAACATGATATAAAGACCGTAAACACATTATATCCTTTTGATTAAAGAGAATTCCCTCTATGGGAGGACAACAACCATCTACTTTATAATGAGCGAAAATTTCACTAGCTTGTTTAATAATAAATTTAAACTCATGAGCTAGGAATATAATAGCGGCACGCTTAACAGAAGAATGCTCAATATTAAAAAAACTCTAGAAAAATCGTTTGTATGGATGGATGCATGTGAACAAATTGTCTTTCAAGTTCAACAACAAGCAAAGATATAGCATCCGAAAGGCTACTAGTTTTATGGAGGATAGATCCACCCATAGTGGGGAGTGCATCGGCACAAGTAAAGAAATCTTGAATAACCCCTTTTCCAATAATATTTCCGCTACCTATGCGGAATTTCTCAGCATGCAAGATAGTAGTTTCTTCGTGAGGATCAGAATTAACAAAAGTATCAAAGTTTCCCCCATCCTTGCTACTATCCTTTTTAGCGTTAACCTCCCCAAATTCAGACATGATGGTGGGAAACAAGCAAATGGAGAAGATGAATGGAAGAAGGGCGAAGAAAAGGCGAATCTTTTCGAAAATCGTTTTAGAAGTGGGGGAGAGGAAAACAAGAGGCGAATGGCGAATAATGTAATGCGAGGGATGAGAGTTTATGATGGGTAATTGGTAAGTCTCAGCTTGGCGTAGATCTCCCCTACAACGGCGCCAGAAATTCTTCCTACTACCTCTTGAGCTTGCGTTGGTTTTTCCCTTGAAGAGGAAAGGGTGATGCAGCAAAGTAGAGTAAGTATTTCCCTAGGTTTTGAGAACCAAGGTATCAATCCAGTAGGAGACAACGCGACAAGCCACCGAATACCTGCACAAACAAACACCAATTTGCACCCGCGATAAAGGGGTTGTCAATCCCTTCACGGTTATTTGCAAAGTGAGATCTGATATAGATGCATAAATGGTAAAGTAATATTTTCGGTTTATCGAACGGAAAGTAAAAGATTGCAAAGAAAGTAAATCGGAAACTAAAATTATAGATCGGAAACTTATATGATGGAAAATATACCCGGGGGCCATAGGTTTCACTAGAGGCTTCTCTCAAAGATAGAAATTATTACGGTGGGTCAACAAATTACTGCCGAGCAATTGATAGAAAATCGCAAAGTTATGATGATATCTAAGGCAATGATCATGAATATAGGCATCACGTCCTTGTCAAGCAGACCTAAACGATTCTGCATCTACTACTATTACTCTAGACATCGACCGACTCTTGCCTGCATCTAGAGTATTAAGTTCATAAGAATAGAGTAATGCATTAAGTAAGATGACATGATGTAGCGGAATTAACTCAAGCAATATAATGAAAACCCCATCTTGTTATCCTCGATGGCAACAATACAATATGTGTCGGTTCCCCTTCTGTCACTAGGATTGAGCACTACAAGATTGAACCCAAAGCTAAGCACTTCTCCCATTGCAAGAAAAACAAATCTAGTTGGCCAAACCAAATCGATAGTTCGAAGAGACTTGCAAAGATATCAAATCATGCATATAAGAATTCAGAGGAGATTCAAATAATATTCATAGATAAGTTGATCATAAATCCACAATTCATCGGATATCGGCAAACACACTGCAAAAGAGCATTACATCGAATAGATCTCCAAGAACTTCGAGGAGGACATGGTATTGAGAATCAAAGAGAGAGAAGAAGCCATCTAGCTACTAGCTATGGACCCGTAGGTCTTTGGCAAACTACTCACGCTTCATCAGAGAGGCAATGGTGTTGATGTAGAAGCCCTCCGTGATCGAATACCCCTCTGGCAGGGTGCTGGAAAAGGTCCCTAGATGGGATCTCACAGGTACAGAAGGTTGCGGCGGTGGAAAAGTGGTTTCGTGGCTCCCGTGGAAGTTTTCAAGGTATATGAGTATATATAGGAGGAAGATCTAGGTCAGGGGGTCACCGAGCGGCCCACAAGGTTGGGGGGCGCACCCTATCCCCTGGGCGCGCCCTCCACCCTTGTGGCCGCCTCATGGCTCTTCCGAATTGCACTCCAAGTCTCCCGGGTGTCTTCTGGTCCAAGAAAAATCATCGCGAAAGTTTTATTTCGTTTAGAATCTTTTTGGTATTCATTTTTTGCACAACTCTAAAACAAGGAAAAAACATAAACTGGCACTGGCACTGGGCTCTGGGTTAATAGGTTATTCCCAAAAATCATATTGATGTATATAAAACATCCTAAACAGATAATATAATAGCATGGAACAATCAAAAATTATAGATACGTTGGAGACGTATCACTCTCATGGGACTCCTTTAGCGTGGTCAGCTTCAACTCCAGATCGGCGATGGATTCAGTGGCGGAGGAGAGTTCCTGGGTCTTTTTGGATATGGTAGTTTGCATATCCGCCAAGTTATAGAGAGTTTTCTCTCTGTCGCTTTTGAGCATCGAGATCTCCTTGCCGTGCTTCTCCAGATCCACCTCCAGCTTCTTCACCTTGCCAGCTAGCTCGTTCTTGGTGGCCTCTGCAGCTTCAGCAACATCGATGGCTTCCTTCAGCTTTTTGGTGTGGTCCAAGACCAGAGCGTCAAGTGTTTTCTTGTGTACCTGCTCTAGCTCTTGGGTCCACCACGCGACAAGCGCCTCGATTTCTTCATCCTTGCTGCGGAGCTTGGCGGCAAGCACCTCCTCGCGAGCGGTGAGGTCCTCTTCATGGGCATCAAGCCCAACACAGAGTTCCCTCAGCCGAGCATCTTCTACGGCAGCCTGTTGAGCGGCCTCGCCCTGTGCCTTCTCAATGTCAGACAGCTTCAAGAGGAGCTCATCCCAACTTTGGCTCAGCCGCTCCCGGCCCGTCTTCACCTCTTGCCAAGCCTCGGAGAACCAGACTTGCATTTTCTCAACGTGCTTCTGGAGGTCTGCCTCTACCGCGTCGACAACTACTGCCCTGGAGTCCAACTTCTCCTTGCGGTTGTGGTGAAGCGCCTGGAGCTTATGGAAGTTATCACTCATGGCCTGGGGGAGCTCATCTTCTTTGGATCCACTGCTGCTGGCGCGCGGCTCGTGAACAATCTTGAGCCCAGCAGCAACAATGACTTCTTCATCAAAAGCTTGTCCCTCAGTTGGCATTCTAGTGCTTATCATCCCTGGGATGTTGACGAATAGGTTGTTGCCAACCTTCAAGTATCTGCTTGAGGGGGGAACCTCGAATGTCGATGGTTGATCCTCGACAACCGCCTCATAGGCAACTGAGGGCTCCAGGACCGATGCAGCGCTGGGCGCTCCTGAGGCAGTAATGTCGTTGAAAACACACAAGTATAGGGGATCACAACAGTTCTCGAGGGTAGAGTATTCAACTCAAATTTATAGATTCGACACAAGGGGAGCTGATACCCACAAGTATAGGGGATCACAACAGCTTTCGAGGGTAGAGTATTCAACCCAAATTTATTGATTCGACACAAGGGGAGCCACAGAATATTCTCAAGTATTAGTAGCTGAGTTGTCAATTCAACCACACCTGGAAGCTTAGTATCTGCAGCAAAGTGTTTGGTAGCAAACGTAATATGAAAGTGATGGTAACGGTAACAAAAGAGTAATGAAAGAAAATTAATATTTTTGGTATTTTGTAGTGATTGTAACAATAGCAACGGGAAAGTAAATAAGCGTAAACCAATATATGGAAAGCTTGTAGGCATCGGATCAATGATGGATAATTATGCCGGATGCGGTTCATCATGTAACAGTCATAACATAGGGTGACACAGAACTAGCTCCAATTCGTCAATGTAATGTGGGCATGTATTCCGAATATAGTCATACATGCTTATGGAAAAGAACTTGCATGACATCTTTTGTCCTACCCTCCCGTGGCAGCGGGGTCCTAATGGAAACTAAGGGATATTAAGGCCTCCTTTTAATAGAGAACCGGAACAAAGCATTAGCACATAGTGAATACATGAACTCCTCAAACTACGGTCATCACCGGTAAGTATCCCAATTATTGTCATTTCGGGGTTAACGTATCATAACACATAATAGGTGACCATAGACTTGCAAGATAGGATCAAGAACTCTCATATATTGATGAAAACATAATAGGTTCAGATCTGAAATCATGGCACTCGGGCCCTAGTGACAAGCATTAAGCATAGCAAAGTCATAGCAACATCAATCTCAGAACATAATGGATACTAGGGATCAAACCCTAATAGAACTAACTCGATTACGTGATAAATCTCATCAAACCCATCACCGTCCAGCAAGCCTACGATGGAAGTACTCACGCACGGCGGTGAGCATCATGAAATTGGTGATGGAGGATGGTTGATGATGACGACGGTGACGAATCCCCCTCTCCGGAGCCCTGAACGGACTCCAGATCAGCCCTCCCAAGAGGTTTTAGGGCTTGGCGGCGGCTCCATATCGTAAAATGTGATGATTTCTTCTCTCTCATTTTTTCTCCCCAAAAGCAGTTATATAGAGTTGGAGTTGGAGTCGGGGGGTCTCCAGGGGGCCCACGAGGTAGGGGGCACGCCCTAGGGGGGGCGCCCCCCACCCTAGTGGCAAGGGTGTGGGCCCCCTAGTCTTCATCTTTGGCGAGGATTTTTTATTATTTATTGTAAGATATTCCATGGAGTTTCAGGTCATTCCGAGAACTTTTGTTTTCTACACATAAAACAACATCATGGCAATTCTGCTGAAAACAGCGTCAGTCCGGGTTAGTTCCATTCAAATCATACAAGTTACAGTACAAAACAAGGGCAAAAGTGTTTGGAAAAGTAGATACGATGGAGACGTATCAACTCCCCCAAGCTTAGACCCTTGCTTGTCCTCAAGCATTTCAGTTGACAAACTGAAAGAAATGAAGAAAAACTTTTACAAACTTTGTTTGCTCTTGTTGTTATAAATATGTCAAGCTATCATTCAAGTTTTCAGCAAAGATTATAACTGACCATATTTGCAATAATTATCAGGTCTCATGATTACCCATATCAATAGCATAATCAACTAGCAAGCCATAATTATAAATCTCAGATGACAACACTTTCTCAAAACAATCATAATATGATATAACAAGATGGTATCTCGCTAGCCCTTTCTGAGACCACAAAACATAAATGTAGAGCACCTTTAAAGATCAAGGACTGACTAGACATTGTAATTCATGGTAAAAGAGATCTAATCATAGTCACACCCAATATAAATTAACAGTGATGAATGCAAATGACAGCTGCGCTCTCCAGCTAGTGCCTTTAATAAGAGGGTGATGACTCATCATAAAAGTAAATAGATAGGCCCTTCGCAGAGGGAAGCAGGGATTTGTAGAGGTGCCAGAGCTTGGTTTTGAAATAGAGGCGAATAACATTTTGAGCGGTGTACTTTCATTGTCAACATAACAACCAAGAGATGGCGATATCTTCCATGCTACACACATTATAGGCGGTTCCCAAACAGAATGGTAAATTTTATACTCCCCCTCCACCAACAAACATCAATCCATGGCTTGCTCGAAACAACGAGTGCCTCCAACATACATCAGGTCCCAGGGGGAGTTTTTTTTGCAATTATTTTGATTTAGTTTGCATAAAGCATGGGACTGGGCATCCCGGTGACCAGCCATTTATCTCGTGAGTGAGGAGCGGAGTCCACTCCTCTTGAGAATAACCCGCCTAACATGGAAGATACAAACATCTGATACATGAGCTATTTGAGCATACAAAACAGGATGATTATTTGAAGGTTTAGAGTTTGGCACATACAAATTTACTTGGAACGGCAAGTAGATACCGCATATAGGAAGGTATAGTGGACTTATGTGGAATAACTTTGGGGTTTAAGGAGTTTGGATGCACAAGCAGTATTCCCGCTTAGTATAGGTGAAGGCTAGCAAAAGACTGGGAAGCGACCAACTAGAGAGCGACAACAGCCATGTACATGCATTAAAGTTAATAAACATTGGATGCAAGCATGAGTAGGATATAATCCACCATGAACATAAATATCGTGAAGGCTATGTTGATTTGTTTCAACTACATGCGTAAACATGTGCCAAGTCAAGTCACTTAAATCATTCAGAGGAGGATACCACCCTATCATACCACATCATAACCATTTTAATAGCATGTTGGCACGCAAGGTAAACCATTATAACTCATAGCTAATCAAGCATGGCAGAAGCAACTATGATCTCTAATTGTCATTGCAAACATGTTTATTCATAACAAGCTGAATCAAGAACATGAACTCATCATATTTACAAAAACAAAAGAGGTCGAGTTCATACCAGCTTTTGTCATCTCAGTCAGTCCATCATATATCATCATAATTGCCTTTCACTTGCACGACCGAACGATGTGAAAAATAAGAAGAGTGCACGTGCATTGGCTAAGCTGGAATCTACGAGCATTCAATAAACAGGAGAAGACAAAGCAATATCTGCTCTTAGTTAAATCAACAATAAAGCATATAAGAGCCACTTCAACAATTTAATCATGGTCTTCTCCTACTGACCCCCAAAGAAAAGAAAAGAAAAGAAATAAAACTATTTACACGGGAAAGCTCCCAACAAGCAAAAGAAGAACGTGAAATATTTTTGGGTTTTCTTTTTAATTACTACTAAGAGCATGGAAAGTAAATTAATTAAAATCTACAACTGTTTTTTTTGTTTTTTAAGGTTTATTAAACACACAAGAAGAAAGCATAAAAGAAAATAAACTAGCATGGATGATACAATGAAAAAGTATGAGCACTGACATCTAGCAATGAGTGTGTGTGAACATAAATGTAATGTCGGTGAGAAATACGTACTCCCCCAAGCTTAGGCTTTTGGCCTAAGTTGGTTTATGGCCACGGCTGGCCTGGCTGATATCCATAATAATAGTTGTTGGGGTCGTACTATGATGCAGCAGCTATCGCCTCCTGAGCTGCAGTGTGGCGACGAGCGGCCTCCGCTCTCCTCTCGTACTCATCTGCCTCCTCTCTAGTAATAGTATGTCCTCCTCTTGCCTGATAATCAAAGAAAGCAGGAGCAGGGAGAGTAATATGGACAGCACGGCGTCTATCAAAGATTAGTCGGTACTAGAGAGGTGATTCGTTCCTCTTGACAAAATGGTGGGAAACCATAGAATCAAAATCTAAATAAGCAGGAGGCAACTCCATGTCTCCTTCATGAACGTCTATCTCAAGAAATTTAGCTAAGCGGGTTGCATAAATTCCCCCAAAGAAATCTCCATTATGTCTATTATGATGCAACCTACGAGCTACAATGGCTCCCATATGATAAGATTGGTCTCCTGACACAGCACTCCTGAGAATGCTAAGGTCAGGGACACACATGTGACATGCTTCATCCTTAGCATTTATGCACCTACCTATGAAGAGAGCAAAATAATGTATAGCAGGAAAGTGAATGCTCCCTATGGTAGCTTGCGTTATATCTCTAGATTCCCCTACAGTTATACTAGCAAGAAAGTTTCTAAATTCAGATTTAGGGGGATCCATAACACTACACCATTGTGGAAGTTTGCAAGCAAAAGTGAAATCCTCTAAGTCCATGGTATAAGATTTGTTATAAAGATCAAACATGACTGAAGGAGAATTACGTGAAGAGGAATACTCAAACCTCCTCACAAAAGAGCTTGTGAGATCATGATACTGGGGGCATTTGTCTGCCTCAAAGTCCTCAAGACCGACATTACGCACATATGCGTTAAATCCTTCTTTAATTCCCGCTCGATCCATAAAATTTTCAGAAGGCCACTCACAAGGACGCACTGGAGCGTCTCTTGGTGGCTCTTCGTCAGCATCACGCATTGCAAGTCTGGGTCCTTGCTTCTTTGAAGAACCACCTTGGAACATTTTCCTAAGCATATTTCTTTCTCTGAAATTTTTTAGTAACTTCAAAATGAAAGTAAACCAAACTCAATAATATTGATAGAAACTACTCCTAAAGTGCCAAGAGCCTATATCATGCATCAAAACTACTTTTGACCATAGAAATTTGACATGCAAGCTCAAGAACAGGGTCACCTAAGCAACACAAATTTGCAATGAATAAAGCACTAGAACAAAAACTAATTGGACCAATGGAGGAGTCACATACCAAGGAACAATCTCCCCAAACAGTTTTGTGAGAGGTGCTTTGAGCAAGGAGATCGAAAATGGCAGCAAAGAGGGCTGGAACTCATGCTTGAGTTGGTTTTCGTGTTTGTGGGAGGAAGAAGAAGAGGATGGGTGCAGGAATAAGTGGAGGAGGGCCACCGTGGGCCCATGAGGCAGGGGGCGCGCCCTAGGGGGGTGGGCGTGCCCTCCACCCTCGTGGCAAGGTGGTTGGCCCCCCTGGTGTGTTTTTTGTTCCATAAATCCTCAAATATTCTATAAAAAATCATATTTAATTTTCAGGGCATTTGGAGAACTTTTATTTTTGAGGTATTTTTATATTGCACGAATAATCAGATAACAGACAGAAAATTATTTATTTTTACTTTATTTCAACTAAATAACAGAAAGTATAGAGAGGGTACAGAAGGTTGTGCTTCTAGTTTCATCCATCTCATGCTCGTCAAAAGGAATCCACTAACAAGGTTGATCAAGTCTTGTTAACAAACTCATTCCGATTAACATGAAACCGGAGAAATTTCGAATAACACTAGGTTACCTCAACGGAGATATGCACATCCCCAATAATAAGTATATCATATTTCTTCTTGACGGTAGGAAGAGGAAATTCAAAACCTCCAAATATAATTGATGGAATTTTTCCGATAGAATTGATACTATGAACTTGAGGTTGTTTCCTCGGAAAGTGTACCATATGCTCATTACCATTAACATGAAAAGTGACATTGCCTTTGTTGCAATCAATAACAGTCGTTGCAGTATTAAGAAAAGGTCTTCCAAGAATAATAGACATATTATTGTCCTCGGGAATATCAAGAATAACAAAGTCCGTTAAAATAGTAACGTTTGCAACCACAACAGGCACATCCTCACAAATACCGACATGTATAGCAGTTGATTTATCAGCCATTTGCAAAGATATTTCAGTAGGTCTCAACTTATTCAAATCAAGTCTACGATATAAAGAGAGAGGCATAACACTGACACCGGCTCCAAGATCACATAAAGCAGTTTTAACATAGTTTCTTTTAATGGAGCATGGTATAGTGGGTACTCCTGGATCTCCAAGTTTCTTTGGTATTCCACCCTTAAAAGTATAATTAGCAAGCATGGTGGAAATTTCAGCTTCTGGTATCTTTCTTTTATTTGTAACAATATCTTTCATGTACTTAGCATAAGGATTCATTTTGAGCATATCAGTCAATCGCATATGCAAAAAGATAGGTCTAATCATTTCAGCAAAGCGCTCAAAATCCTCATCATCCTTTTTCTTGGATGGTTTGGGAGGAAAAGGCATGGGTTTTTGAACCCAAGGCTCTCTTTCTTTACCATGTTCCCTAGCAACAAAGTCTTTCTTATCATAATATTGATTCTTTGATTGTGGGTTATCAAGATCAACAACAAGTTCAATTTCTACATCATTATCATTACTAGGTCGAGCATCATTATGAACATCATCATTAACATTTTCATTAGGTTCATGTTCATTGCCAGATTGTGTTTCAGCAGACATATACCATTTGGATTATCAGGTGGTTCAGCAATAGGTTCACTAGAAGTTTGCACAGTTCTATCATTTTTCTCTTTCTTCCTTTTAGAAGAACTAGGTGCATCAATATTATTTCTTTGAGAATTTTGCTCAATTCTCTTAGGGTGGCCTTCAGGATACAAAGGTTCCTGAGTCATTCTACCAGTTCTAGTAGCCACTTTAACAGCATAATTATTTTTCTCACTATTCATCTCATTGAGCAATTCTTTTTGAGCTTT
The DNA here is from genome assembly GCF_056163025.1 of Triticum urartu. Taxonomy (NCBI): domain Eukaryota; kingdom Viridiplantae; phylum Streptophyta; class Magnoliopsida; order Poales; family Poaceae; genus Triticum; species Triticum urartu. Next base: position 209,307,393 of record NC_141873.1, on the reverse strand, counting down.
AAGTACTTGTTCTACTTGAGTGGTAACCATAGAAGCATGTTTTCTAACAAGTTTAAGTTCACCTATAATATTAGCCATATAGTCACCCAAGTATTTAATCATATCAGCATCTTGTTTTAATTGTCTACCAAAATAAGCATTGAAGTCTTCTTGCTTAAACATAAAATTATCAAACTCATCCAAGCATTGACTAGCAATTTTAGTAGGAGGGATTTCAGCTTTATCATATCTATAGAGAGAATTTACCTTTACTACCTGTGTTGGGTTATCGAGGTCTGGAGGTTCTTCAATAAATAAAGGATTAAGATCATATGTTTCTTCAATAGGCGGTAAATTAAGACCATGTATTTCTTCAATAGGAGGTAAATTCTTAACATCTTCAGCTTTAATACCTTTTTCTTTCATATATTTCTTTGCCTCTTGCATATCTTCAGGACTGAGAAATAGAACACCTCTCTTCTTCGGAATTGGTTTAGGAATAGGATCATTAATTGGAGCAGGAGTTGGCTCAGGAGCTGGCTTAGGAGGTGCCCAATTATTTTCATTTGTCAACATATTATTTAATAAGATTTCAGCTTCATCCGGTGTTCTTTCCCTGAAAAGAGAACCAGCACAACTATCCAGGTAATCTCTGGAAGCATCGATTAGTCAATTGTAAAAGATATCAAGTACTTCATTTTTCCTAAGAGGATGATCAGGCAAAGCATTAAGTAACTTGAGAAGCCTCCCCCAAGCTTGTGGGAGACTCTCTTCTTTAATTTGCACAAAGTTGTATATTTCCTTTAAAGAAGCTTGTTTCTTATGAGCAGGGAAATATTTAGCAGAGAAATAATAGATCATATCATGGGGACTACGCACACAACCAGGATCAAGAGAATTAAACCATATCTTAGCATCACCCTTTAATGAGAACGGATATATTTTAAGGATATAAAAGTAGCGAGATCTCTCATCATTAGTGAACAGGGTAGCTATATCATTTAATTTAGTAAGATGTGCCACAACAATTTCAGATTCATAGCCATGAAAAGGATCAGATTCAACTAAAGTAATTATATCAGGATCAACAGAGAATTCATAATCCTTATCAGTAACACAGATAGGTGAAGTAGCAAAAGCAGGGTCAGGTCTCATCCTAGCATTTAGAGATTGGTTATTCCATTTAGCTAATAACCTTTTGAGTTCATATCTATCTTTGCAAGCTAAAATAGCTAAAGAAGCTTCGTGATCAAATAAATAACCCTCGGGAATAATAAGTGATTCTTCATCATCACTTTCATCATCATAATCAGATTCAATATTTTCAACCTCTCTAGCCCTACAAAGTCATTCCTCGAGAAAATCACTAAGTGGCATAGTAGTATCAGGCATAGAAGTAGTTTCATCATAAGTATCATGTATAGCAGAAGTAGCATCATCAATAACATGCGACATATCAGAACGAATAACAGTAGTAGGTTTAGGTGTCGCAAGCTTATTCATAATAGAAGGTGAATCAAGTGCAGAGCTAGACGGCAGTTCCTTACCCCCCCCCCCCTCATAGTTGAGGGATAAATTGTTGTCTTAGCGTCTTTCAAATTCTTCATAGTGTCCAGCAGATACAAATCCCAAGTGACTTAAAGAATAGAGCTATGCACCCCGGCAACGGCGCCAGAAATTGGTCTTGATAACCCACAAGTATAGGGGATCGCAACAACTTTCGAGGGTAGAGTATTCAACCCAAATTTATTGATTCGACACAAGGGGAGCCAAAGAATATTCTCAAGTATTAGCAGCTGAGTTGTTAATTCAACCACACCTGGAAACTTAGTATCTGCAGTAAAGTGTTTAGTAGCAAAGTAATATGATAGTCATGGTAACGGTAACAAAAGAGTAATGAAAGCAAAGTAATATTTTTGGTATTTTGTAGTGATTGTAACAATAGCAACGGGAAAGTAAATAAGCGTAAACAAGTATATGGAAAGCTCGTAGGCATCGGATCAATGATGGATAATTATGCCGGATGCAGTTCATCATGTAACAGTCATAACATAGGGTGACACAGAACTAGCTCCAATTCGTCGATGTAATGTAGGCATGTATTTTGAATATAGTCATACGTGCTTATGGAAAAGAACTTGCCTGACATCTTTTGTCCGACCCTCCCGTGGCAGCGGGGTCCTAATGGAAACTAAGGTATATTAAGGCCTCCTTTTAATAGAGAACCGGAACAAAGCATTAGCACATAGTGAATACATGAACTCCTCAAACTACGGTCATCACCGGTAAGTATCCCGATTATTGTCACTTCGGGGTTAATAGATCATAACACATAATAGGTGACAATAGACTTGCAAGATAGGATCAAGAACTCTCATATATTGATGAAAACATAATAGGTTCAGATCTGAAATCATGGCACTCGGGCCCTAGTGACAAGCATTAAGCATAGCAAAGTCATAGCAACATCAATCTTAGAACATAGTGGATACTAGGGATCAAACCCTAACAAAACTAACTCGATTACATGATAAATCTCATCCAACCCATCACCGTCCAGCAAGCCTACGATGGAATTACTCACGCACGGCGGTGAGCATCATGAAATTGGTGATGGAGGATGGTTGATGATGACGGTGGCGACGAATCCCCCTCTCCGGAGCCCCGAACGGACTCCAGATCAGCCCTCCCGAGAAGTTTTAGGGCTTGGCGGCGGCTCCGTATCGTAAAACGCAATGATTTCTTCTCTCTCATTTTTTCTCCCCGAAAGTAGTTATATATAGTTGGAGTTGGAGTCGGGGGGTCTCCAGGGGGCCCACGAGGGCGCGCCCCCACCTTCGTGGCAAGGGTGTGGGCCCCCTGGTCTTCATCTTTGGCGAGGATTTTTTATTATTTATTGTAAGATATTCCGTGGAGTTTTAGGTCATTCCGAGAACTTTTGTTTTCTGCACATAAAACAACATCATGTCAATTCTGCTGAAAACAGCGTCAGTCCGGGTTAGTTCCATTCAAATCATACAAGTTAGAGTCCAAAACAAGGGCAAAAGTGTTTGGAAAAGTAGATACGGCAGAGACGTATCAGGAGCCAAAGAATATTTGAAGGTATTAGCAGCTGAGTTGTCAATTCAACCACACATGGAGATTAATTATCTGCAGCAAAGTGTTCAGTAGCAAAGTAATATGATAGTTTTGATAATTGTAGCAACGGTAACAGTAACGGTAAGAGTGATAACAATAGTTTTGTAGCAAGTGTAACAATGATGATAGTAGTAGTTACTTAGCAAGAAAAATGTAGGATAAATTCGTAGGCATTGGATTGGTGACTTGTTGGATGATATTCGTCATGAGACAGTTATAACCTAGGGCAATAAGGCACTAGCTCCAGTTCATCAATATAATGTAGGCATGTATTCCGTAAATAGTCATATGTGCTTATGGAAAGAACTTGCATGACATCTTTTGTCCTACCCTCCCGTGGAAGCGGGGTCCTATTGGAAACTAAGGGATATTAAGGCCTCCTTTTAATACAGAGCCGGAACAAACCATTAACACATGATGAATACATGAACTCCGCAAACTACGATCATCACCGGGAGTGGTCCCGACTATTGTCACTCCGGGGTTGCCAGATCATAACACGTAGGAGGTGACTATAACTTGCAAGATCGGATCTAGAACATGGATATAATGGTGATAAAATAATCGGTTCAGATCTGAAATCATGGCACCCGGGCCCAAAGTGACAAGCATTAAGCATGGCAAAGTCATAGCAACATCAATCTTAGAACATAGTGGATACTAGCGATCAAGCCCTAACAAAACTAACTCGATTACATGATGAATCTCATCCAACTCCTCACCGACCAGTGAGCCTATGAAGTAATTACTCACTCCCGGTGGGGAGCATCATGGAATTGGCGATGGAGAAGGGTTGTTGTTGACGAAGAACGAAGACCCCCTCTCTGGAGCCCCAAACGGTCTCCAGATCTGGCCTTCCGATGAAGAACAGGAGGTGACAACGGCTCTGTCTCGTGGATCATGATAATTCTTTCTCCCTGTTTTTTTGGAAAAATAGGATTTTATAGCGTCGGTTTCAGGGTCTGCGGGGCCACCAGGTGGGGACAATCCACCTGGGTGCGCCAGGAGACGGGGGGCGCGCCCTGGTGGGTTGTGCCCACCCAGGTGCCCCTCTCCGATAGGTCTTGGCTCCAGAAATTCTTGTTTATTGTATAAAAATTCCTCGCAAAGTTTCGTTCCATTCCGAGAACTTTTATTTCTACACAAAAACAACACCATGGTAGTTCTGCTGAAAACAACGTTAGTCCGGGGTTAGTTTCATTTAAATCATGCAAATTAGAGTCAAATACAAGAGGAAAAGCATTAGGAAAAGTAGATACGTTAGAGACGTATCAACTCCCCCAAGCTTAAACCTTTGCTTGTCCTCAAGCAATTTAGTTGATAAACTGAAAGTGAAAAAGAAAAACTTTTAAGAATTATTTTGCTCTTTTTTGCATAAATAAGCTTAAACAGCACCCAGGTTTCTAGCTAACATTATAACTAACCATGCCGACAATAACTCTTAAAGATTATATTAACTCATATCAATGACACAATCAGCTAGCGAGCAATAATAATATATCTCAAACAACGACATGTTGTCAAAACAACCATGATATAATATGACAATAGTGGTATCTCGCTAGCCCTTTCTGAGACCGCAAAACATAAATGCAGAGCACCTCCAAAGTTCAAGAAAAGGCTAAACATTGTAATTTATGGTAGAAAAGATCCAGTCATGATGAACCCAACATTAGCTACACACAATGCATAAGTCATGACAGCAGTGTTCTCAGGTTCTGGCGCTTATTTTAGAAGGTGATGACACAACAAAAGTAAATAGATAGTCCCTTCGCAGAGGGAAGCAGTGATTTGCAGAGGTGCCAGAGCTCAAGTTTTTAAAACAGAGCTAAATGATATTTTGAGACATGCACCCTTCTCATTAACTTCATGACTATCAGTTATCAATATCTGTCACGCCCAATATGCGACTCTATCCTAAAGGAACTCGAAGGTCCCACCAAGGATAGAACCGCATATTGACAAACTTTTGCAAGGTGGATATCATTACATCGTACCATTACATAATAGTTGGGGATACATACAAAGGCATACACATGCCACATGAATACATCAAACATCATACATGAGACCAACATCCGACTATGGATGAATCACAAACAGAAACTCAAGCAATATCCACCCTGCTAGCCCAGGCCGCCGACTAGGAAGCTAACCCAAGATAGACAAAGAAGAAGAACTCCAAGACAACTAAACATCGCTCGTTAAGATCATCGCATTACCTGTACCTGCAACTATTGGTGTAGTAACTTGTGAGCCGCGAGACCTCCGATCGCGATCTGATGGATCTGGTCGAGAGGGGAGTTTAGTGGGCTGGAGATGGGCTGTGAAGAGGGGTTGGGATGAGAGGAGAGAAGAGAAGAGCGGCCCGACACGGGTCTCTGGAGACCGAAAACGTCTGACGTTTGACCGACTATATTGCGGCTATGTGTTTAACGGTTGGCCTGTCAAACAAACTCCGAATGCAATGAAACTTGGCAGGCGGTCTACCTACACTAGAATAAGACCACACGCCAACTTTCACCCCACTCCGGGAACATTTTGATGCCATTTATAAAATAATATTTCGGAGGTGCCGGGGGCGCGTGCGAGTGTGTCAAGACTCCTAACGAAGAATGGAAGGGAAGGGGGATGCCAGCGAAGAACGGATGCAAGTTTTGAAAAACATACAGATGAAATGCGGATGATGACATGGCCAAATGCAACACGCAAGAGATCGACATGGAAACAATGGTGAATAACTGGAAGATACCTGGCGCATCGGTCTCGGGGCATTACAACTCTCCTCCACTAGGAGAAGATCTCGTCCCGAGATCTTAGGAATGAGACGGAAGAGAAAGAGGATAAGGAGGAATAAGAGCACAAAAGAGAAGGTGAACAAGACCGAGAGCTCTCAGGTAGAAAAGAAGAATGGTGTTTATGACTAGAATCAAAATCTCTAGGAATAATAATGAATTCGAAACCACTCCGGTTAAAAGAAGATAGAAAAGGAATAATAATGAAGGAATTGGGATAGCATCCTAGTTGAACATGGAATGGAATAGAACATGAACTTGACAAGATTGAACGATACTTGACGAGAGGGACAACAGAAGGCCTCCGGAAGAATTGAAAGTGGAATGAAATGAATGGACAAGAAAATTACAACTTGTACCTCAATTGAGTTTGAAAAACATCCTAACGAAGAAGGGTTGAACAAAGTTGTTGGAAATTCAACAATGAAAGGATAAGCTTGTTGTGGAATTATTGAAAAACATCTCAAAACTTGATGTGAAATTATGCCACAACCAAATGCTTGAATAGCTGAGAAGAATGAAGAAATGCAAAAAAATACACTTCAAAAGAATACAGAGAATTAATTGCATTTTGAGACGCAATCGGAAAAGATACTTGAGCTCCCTCAACAAGAACCTTGATGAACACTTGTAGAATGATTTAAATTCTGATGAACCACCATGAAGAATTCTTGTAAAAAAAAGGATGATGAGATAGAATTGAAGGATGAAAAGAATAAGATTAAGCCTTGCGATGATTTAGACGGGGGTTACGATGAGATGACCGAGGAAACTTTGAACTCCGGAAAAGAAAAGATGGAAACACTTCAAACCAAGGATGTGATATGATGAACAAACTCCGAAAAGAAGAGATTGATCAACTTGATGAAATAAGAATAGGAATTATGTTATGCTTATCCTCCACCAATTAAATTGTTGAGAAGCAATGGATTTGCATACTACTTATTTGTGTTGGAAAAGATTAAGGGGATATATAGCGCAAAACCTGGGAAGGTCTTCAACGAACCACCGGTAGGACTGGAAAGAACGAATGAATTGATATGATACAAAGGAGAAGGAATCATGAACGAACCACCGTAAGAATTTGAAAATGAATGAAGAACAAGAATGAATCACTGGGGAATTAGAAAACGAATGAAGATACTTGAGTGAATTTAGATGCAAAAGAATGAAGAGATCGTGAACTGATTAAAGAATACTTGACAGACGCGCCGGGATAGTATGGGGACGAACAAAGAGGCATGGTTATAGAATAATTGAGAGAACGAAGCTGAATATATAGAATAAAGATATATTCTGAAATGATGGCATCCGGATGATCGAGGAAGGAAAATAACTCCTGAAATGTGTCGGTTGGATGAAAAGAATTGCACAATTGGAATGATTTGAGAGGATGGCATGAAACTAGAACGACGAATCTTCAGGAGAACGGACAAGATTTAGGGGAAAACTCTTCTCCAATCTTCAATTGTTGAGAATGACGACGAGGAACACCTCCAAAATTGTTGAGATACTCTGGGAGAATGAAAAGCGAAGAGGTTGAGCCAACAATGGAAAAAATTGAAATCGATCTTGGAAAAACATCTGACTGATGAAATTCATTCTTACGTCAAACTTCGAAAAAGAATTTGAGACTAACTCCGGGAAAATTAGAAGAGTCGGGTAAGATCCTGGGAAAAGACTTGTGGGTTAGGGCCCACTAAAAGAAAACACCATTGGAAAGGATTGTTTGAATGAGAAATGATGCACCAGACGATTTAAAAATTTGAGTGAGGTGACAGCCTCGAATTAATTGAATGCGAAAACGAATCTTCTAAGATGTCTTCGGAACTCCGGAACGATTGGATGGCAAGAAGCGAACGATCAAGGGGAAACATTTGAACCAAGGGAAGGAATATGATCAACCCAAAAAACTTGAATTGAATCCACCGGAAAGAAAACGAGACGAACAATGATGAACTTGACGAGAAATCACCGGTTGAGACAATTGAGGAAAGACTGAAGAGGCTCCGCAAAAATGAAATTGATGCTCGAATAGAGGCTCAGACTCTAGGAAGAAAAAGGGGTGGAAGGGCGGGAAACACAAGGTAACTTGGAACGGGGAACCGACGAATAACTTGAAGAGAAAACACCGGTTGAAAAAATTGAGGAAAGAATGCAAAGGCTTTGCATGAGTAGGATGGATACTCGATTACGGACTCGGGCTCTGAGAAGAAAAAGGGTGGGCGGGTGGGAAAAAGAAAGACTACTTCATCCGGGGGAACAACGTCGTTGAGAGAGAACCAATGGTAGATCTCGTAAAAGACGACAAGGATCGAATGACTCGAAGAGAAGTGCACCGGATGAAAAGAGCTGACATCACAACGAACGAAAACTAACTGCGTGATCCTAAAAAAATTGAAGGGGAAGAGGAGTATATCAAAACACCTACGTCCAAATTTCTCACCAAAGCAACGAAGGGGCTGAGGAGTAAAAAGAATTCCTACTCCACGATATAACTAGACTCCGAAAAAGGTTTTCTTCTAGACTCGACAACGGCCGACTATGGTCAATCAAGGGGGTCCTATGGTCGGTCGAGGCTCTGATACCAACTTGTCATGCCCAATATGCGACTCTATCCTAAAGGAACTTGGAGGTCCCACCAAGGATAGAACCGCATATTGACACGCTTTTGCAAGGTGGATATCATTACATCGTACCATTACATAATAGTTGGGGATACATACAAAGGCATACAAATGCCGCATGAATACATCAAACATCATACATGAGACCAACATCCGACTACGGATGAATCACAAACAGAAACTCAAGCAATATCCACCTAGCTAGCCCAGGCTGCCGACCAGGAACCTAACCCAAGATTGATGAAGAAGAAGAACTCCAAGACAAGTAAACATCGCTCTCACGTTATGATCATCGCATTACCTGTACCTGCAAGTGTTGGTGTAGTAATTTGTGATCCACGAGACCTCCGATCGTGATCCAACGGATCATAATCGAGAGGGGAGTTTAGTGAGCTGGAGGTGGGCTGTGAAGAGGGGTTGGGATGAGAGGAGAGAAGAGAAGAGCGGCGCAGCATATGTTTCCGGAGACCAAAAACGTCCGACGTTTGACCGACTATATTGCAGCTATATGTTTAACGGTTGGGCTATCAAACAAACTCTGAATGCGACGAAACTTGGCAGGCGGTCTAGCTATACAAAAATAACACTGCATGCCTACTTTCACCCCATTCTGAGAACATTTTTATGCCACTTATAAAATAATATTTCGGAGGTGCCGCGGGCGCGTGCGAGTGTGTCGGGACTCCGAACGGAGAACATAAGGGAGGGGGAAGCTAGCGACAAACGGATGCAAGTTTCGAAAAACATGCAGATGAAATGCAGATGATGACACGGCCAAATGCAACACGCAAGCGACTGACATGGCAACGACGACGAATAACTAGAAGACACCTGGCGCATCGGTCTTGGGGCGTTACAACTCTGCTCCACTAACAAAAGATCTCCTCCCGAGATCTTAGGAATGAGATGGAAGAGAAAGAGGATAAGGAGGAATAAGAGCGCAAAAGAGAAGGTGAACAAGACCGAGAGCACTCGGGCAGAAAAGAAGAATGGTGTCTATGACTAGAATCAAAATCTCTAGGAATAATAATGAATTCGAAACCACTCCGGTTAAAAGAAGATATAAAATGAATAATAATGAAGGAATTGGGATAGCATCCTGGTTGAACATGGAATGGAATAGAACATGAACATGCCAAGATTGAACGATACTTGACGAGAGGGACAACAGAACGCCTCCGAAAGAATTGAAAGAGTGGAATGAAAAGAACATAGAAGAAAATGACAAGTTCTACCTCAATTGAGTTTGAAAAGCATCATTACGAAGAAGGGTTGAACAAAGTTGTTGGAAATTCAACAACGAAAGGATAAGCTTGTTGTGGACTTATTGAAAAATATCTCAAAACTTGAGGTGAAATTATGCCACAACCAAATGCTTGAATAGCTGAGAAGAATGAAGAAATGCAAAAAAAATCCGCTTCAAAAGAATACAGAGAATTAATTGCACTTCGAGACGCAAGAGGAAAATATACTTGAGCTCTTTCAACAAGAACCTTGATGAACACTTGCAGAATGCTTTAAATTCTGATGAACCACCATGAAGAACTCCGGTAACAAAAGGATGATGATATAGAATTCAAGGATGAAAAGATTAAGATTAAGCCTTGCGATGATTTAGACAGGGGTTCCGACGAGATGACTGAGGAAACTTTGAACTCCGGAGAAGAAAAGATGGGAACACTTCAAACCGAGGATGTGATATGATGAACAAATTCCGAAAAGAAGAGATTGATCAACATGATGAAATAAGAATAAGATTTATGTTATGCTTATCCTCCACCAATTAAATTGTTGACAAGCAATGGATTTGCATACTACTTATTCGTGTTGGAAATGATTAAGGGGATATATAGCGCAAAACTTGGGAAGGTCTTCAACGAACCACCGGTAGGACTGGAAAGAACGAATGAATTGATATGATAACAAAGGAGAAGGAATCATGAACGAACCACCGTAAGAATTTGAAAATGAATGAAGAAAGAGAATGAATCACTGGGGGAATTAGAAAACGAACGAAGATACTTGAGTGTATTTAGATGCAAAAGAACGAAGAGATCGCGAACTGAGTAAAGAATACTTGACAGACGCGCCGGGATAATATGGAGACAAACAAAGAGGCATGGATATAGAATAATTGAGAGAATGAAGCTGAAAATATAGAACAAATAAATATTCCGAAATGATGGCCTCCGGATGATCGAAGAAGGAAAACAACTCTTGAAATGCGTTAGCTGGATGAAAAGAATTGCATGATTGGAATGATTTAAGAGGATGGCATGAAGCTAGAACGACGAATCTTCGGGATAATGGACAAGATTTAGGGGAAAACTATTCTTCGGTCTTCAAATGTTGAGAATGACGACGAGGAACACCTTAAAAATTTTCTGAGATACTCTGGGAGAATGAAAAGTGAAGAGGTTGAGCGAACAATGAAAATAATTTGAAATCGATCGAGGAAAAGCATTTGACTGATGAAATTCATTCTTACGTCAAACATCAAAAAAGAATTTGAGACTAACTCTAAAATTAGAAGAGGCAGGTAAGATCCTGGGAAAAGACCTCTGGGTTAGGGCCCGCTAAAAGAAAACACCGTTGGATAGGATTGAGTGAGGTGACAGCCTCGAATTAATTGAATGCAAACACAAATCTTCTGAGATGTCCTCGGAACTCCGGAACGAATGAATGGCGAGAGGCGAACGATCAAGGGGAAATATTTGAACCAAGGGAAGGAATATGATTAACCCGAAAAACTTGAATTGAATCCACCAAAAAGAAAACGAGACGAACAATGATGAAGTTGACGAGAATTCACCGGTTGAGACAATTGAGGAAAGACTGAAGAGGCTCCGCAAAACTGAAATTGATGCTCGAATAGAGGCTCAGACTCTGGGAAGAAAAAGGGGTGCGAGGGTGGGAAAAACAAGGTAACTTGGAACAGGGAACCGACGAATAACTTGAAGAGAAAACACCGGTTGAAATAATTGAGGAAAGAATGGAAAGGCTTCGCATGAGTAGGATGGATACTCGATTACCTACTCCGACTCTGAGAAGATAAATGGTGGGTGGGTGGGAAAAAGAAAGATTACATCATCTGTGGGAACAACATCGTTGAGAGAGAACCGATGATTGGTCTCATAAAAGACTACGAGGATCGAATGACTCGAAGAGAAGTGCACCCGATGAAAAGAGCTGACATCGCAACGAACAAAAACGAACTGCATGATCCTAAAAAATTGAAGGGGAAGAGGAGTATATCAAAACAGCTACGTCAAGATTTCTCACCAGAGCGACGAAGGGGCTGAGGAGTAAAAAGAATTCCTACTCTCCGATATAACTAGACTCCGAAAAAGGTTTTCTTCTAGACTCGACAACGGCCAACTATGGTCAATCAAGGGGGTTCCTATGGTCGGTCGAGGCTCTGATACCAACTTGTCACGCCCAATATGCGACTCTATCCTAAAGGAACTCAAAGGTCCCACCAAGGATAGAACCGCATATTGACACGCTTTTGCAAGGTGGATATCATTACATTGTACCATTACATAATAGTTGGGGATACATACAAAGGCATACAAATGCCGCATGAATACATAAAACATCATACATGAGACCAACATCCAACTACAGATGAATCACAAATAGAAACTCAAGCAATATCCACCCTGCAAGCCCAGGCTGCCAACCAGGAACCTAACCCAAGATCATCAAAGAAGAAGTAGAACTCCAAGACAAGTAAACATGGCTCTCACGTCATGATCATCGCATTACCTATACCTACAACTATTGGTGTAGTAATCTGTGAGCCACGAGGCCACCGATCCCGATCCAACGGATCCGATCGAGAGGGGAGTTTAGTGGGCTAGAGGTGGGCTGTGAAGAGGGATTGGGATGAGAGGAGAGAAGAGAAGAGGGGCCCGGAACGGGTTTTTGGAGACCGAAAACGTCCGACATTTGACCGACTATATTGTCAGATTACGGGTTCCGGCAAACCCTTGAGGTTTGAACACTTGGCTGCGCATGAAGATCTCTCTCCCCCAAGCTCACGCTCTCGCAACAATCTCGAAGCCTAGCTCGCCGAACCCAAGGAACAATGGACACAAGAGTTTATACTGGTTCGGGCAACCGTTAATACCCTACTCTAGTGTGGTGTGGTGGATTGCCTTGTAGGCTAGGGATGAACAAGTACAAGGGCAGAACAGCCTCCCGAGGAGAGGTGTTATTGAGCTCAATGGGCTTGTGTGGTTGGGGATGATCTGAATGATCCGTCCTCCTCTACGGTGGTGGCTAACCCTATTTATAGAGGCCCGGGTCCTCTCCCCAAATATTAGGCGGGAAGGGATGCCACAATGAGGAATTTTAAGGGGGACAATGAGTACAAGTTATCCTATCAAAAGGTGGTCTTCGTCTGCCAAAGGCTCTGGTAGTGACGCTGTCGTGGGCTCCGTGATGACCTCCATCTTGCCGTCCTGCTGGTCTTGGTCTCGTTGCACCGATATGGAAACCTTTGCCTGATGCCTCGGGACTCCTCGCCTGTGCCTGCCTCTTTAGCACCAAAGAGGAAACTGGCACTCTACGCCCGCTGGCGCCCGCTTGGCCTTGGTCGTCATGGCTCACGTCACGGAAACCTCACGCGGTGCCCCTCGCCTTGATCTCTCCGCTCCTCGCGAGCCAGCCTAGCGAGGCTGCCCCTGAGGAGGTCTTGTATCATCCTCCTTGTGAGGCTTGGCCCCTCGCGAGATAGCCTAGCGAGGCTGCCCCTGAGGAGGTCTTGTGTCATCCTCCTCGCGAGGTTGCCCCTGAGGAGGTCTTGTGTCATCCTCCTCGCGAGGCTTGGCCCCTTGCGAGGGTCTTGAGCGTTGGTCGATGAAGATGGGCCATACGAGGCCGCTGGTAGAGCCATGCCCTGGGCCGCAGGCAGGCAAGTATGGGTACCCCCATTCCCAGGACGCCGACAGTAGCCCCCGGGCCCAAGGTGCGCTCGTGCTTGGCTTCGCGGCGAAGCCAGGGGGCAAGTGTGGCCTTGATTGACGCGTGGTGATTGATGGGTCATGGGCGTCTCTGCTTCCCCATGCTGCCTCGTCAACTTCCCGATTTGACGAGTCCCTGTTGCATGGAGAAAAAAGGTCATTATTACCTGAGATCATGGAGGCCGGCGGTTGGCCTCCTCCTGGCTATAAATGGTAAGGAGGGCGGAGCCCCCGTCACCCATCTCTTCCTCCACTCCTTTTTCTTCTTCTTCTTCCTTGCTTCGCTGCTGTGCCGCGTCACCCATGGCGCCAATACAGAGGTTCTCCGCCGCCGAGAAGGGGAAAGCCCCCGTGAAGAGCTTGGGCCTCTCCCGCCAAAGAAGAGGCTGGCTCGCTCATGTGATGCCGCTTTGAGGTCGGAGGTGACAAGGCCTTGGTATGAACGGCCTCACTCGGGCTATCCACTGCCTTTGTATGCCCAGGCAGAGGGCTCCGGAGGAGGTAGCAGGGACCGACGCCCCCCGCGCCACGACCGCGGTGGCCGTGCGCTGGCGGCGCATGCTACCGCCCCGCGAACCCGCGCTGAGGGCTCATCGCATGAACTTGTGGTGTGGGCGGCGATGCCACCAAGCACGTGGATCCGGTTCCCGCTGTTCTACACCAAAGTGATGCCGCCGAGGGGGACGCTGGAGCTGTAGCTGCAGCACGTTGGGTGCGACACCCCGGTGATAGGGGCGGAGGTTGAGGTCGTCTCCCCCGGCAAGGTCTTCATGACCCACGGATGGGTGAGGTGGCCCGCATCTACCGTGCGGATGGGGTGCTTGCCATCCATTTTGAGTACGATGGCGCCTCCATGCTATTCTTCAAGGTCTTCGATGAGGTGGGCAATTGCCTGGAGTGCTGTCCCGGAGGGGGCCGCTCGGATGGTGCGGCAGCACGCGCTCAGCCCGCCCCCGGGCCTGCTGGCAGCCCCTCTAGCAGCAGTGGTGGCTCTTGGTGGTCCAGCGACAATCCCGAGCCTGACGAGACTCCGGAGACGAGCGATGACAACTACGTTCCCCCGAGCTCCCGCCGTGCCCGAAGTGTGGTAACAGCGTCCGCCGGCCATCGCCGTTGATCTAGATGGGGTTGGCATTGGCCCCTCGTGGCCCAGTGCTGATGATGGCGTCGGTTGTGACGACGCCTGTAGATAGGGCTCCAAGAAACCTTCTTCTTTTGTTCCCTGCGAGGAGTCAAGATGAACCCCGTGGGGGCCTGTAAAGAGTCTGTAGTGTCTTTTGTTAATATTTTCCTTATTATGAAGATTTATGACTGTGTGTGTTGCTTCAGCCCAGTCCCTCCTTTCCATCCTTGCGGTAGCCTAGTGCTCTACGCCAACAGGTCCCGGTCCCTAGGCAGGCTGCAGCCGTTGCTGGTATGCCAGGTCGCGATGCCGTGGTCAAGGCCAGGAGGTGAGCGGCCTGAGGTCCAGTAAGAGCTCCTGAGGCGCGATGCTCAAGAGGTCCCCTTTAGCGTGCAAGCAACTACCTGAAGGTAGGAAAGGAAGGCGGCTTTGCCATAGCAAGGCTGCAAGAGATGGGAATCCTGTGTTGCAGCACTTGGCAGATCCGGGTGTGAGACTTATCTTAGCGGTCCAAAGTTGATTCCTTGTGGCGCGCCAGCTTTGCGCGTCAACTGGGTCGAGCTCGCGCGAGCCTCCCCCTCCTTTCACGTCCTTCTATGTGCTCTGCGTCCTCGGGTCCCGTCCCTCGAGCGATCTCAGCCGCCGCCGGTATGCCAGGTCGCGATGCCATGGTCAAGGCCAGGGGGTGAGGGATGGAGAGCCAGTAAGAGCTCGTGAGACGCGACGCTCAGGAGCCCCCATTTAACACGCAAGAGAATTGTGTGAAAAGAAAGGAGGAGTCTGCGGTGCCGTCTACCATCAGCCTCCGCGGGTTCCTGCAGTTTAGCGCGACGGAGGAATATAGGCTGCAACTGCGCCCGCCAGTCTGCCACTGGTCGTTCTGCAAAAAGGTGAAGGCACTGAGGGCCTGGTGAGGTGACATGCGCGGGGCGTGCCGCGAGCCAGAGCTCGACCGCTCAGATTTGTCAGCGTTGCAAGGACGGACCCGAGCACAAGCGCCTTGCCAGCATGGGTAGCCCCCATTGCGGGATGAGCAGGGGGGCCGAGGGGCAGCGTGAGTGGCCGCGATGGATAATAGGAGAGCAGGTGATAATCATGAAATGACTCAAGCAAAGAGGCAGGTTAGCTCAGACAGAAGCGAGAACGGTACATGCCGCTGGGAAGGACCCGAACAGCCTGGGGATGATGCAGCCCGAGGGGCGCCCCCAGCAGGGTAAGCTAGAAATTCGAAAGGATACGCGTCACAGGGACAGAACCGTGCGACTTGGGGATAATGCAGCCCGAGGGCACCCCCAACTGAATGAACTAGAAAGAGTCACCTGAAAACTCCGCTGGAGTGGTGTTGGAGTAGCCGATGATGTGTGCCGAAGAGTCGTTCCTCATGAGCCGCCAGGGCCCTCAGCCTCAGGAGGCTCCGGGGGCTCGGGTGTGTCACACCCTGATTTTCATGCCACAACACTTAAGCTAATAAATCATGATAAAGTGTGGTTTGACAAAAGCTTTTGCATTATTTGGCTTTTATTTGGAGTTGGTTTTCTCTCTGTGTTTTTTTCAACTGCTCTTTAAAGTCAACACAACTCCCCCTCCCATACTTCATCTCCTTGCCCCAAACTTCTGCACAATGATCATGCCATGTGTATAGTGCAATATAGTATTTTCTAACAAAAATAATTTGGCCAAATGGTATTTTCAAAAATTAGTTTTCCAGAAACCCCTGAACTGAGGTTTGCACTACAAGTACTTGATTTGGGGTGCGAAAAATCTTTCAAAAAGTATATTTGAATCCTATTAGATATATGACTCCCATAAACCACAAAAATATAATTTTAAAAGTTATTTTCCTATTTTATTTAAAAGCTTTTTCTTAAGGCCAGAAATCATCTTTAATAGGGAAAAATTATTTTATCGTTTCAAAATATTTGACAAAAACCTAGAGAAACTCAGTGGGCATATATTGTCCATATATAAGAGTTTCAACACATGGTCATGTTCAAAATAATGGTAAAATCCCTCAAATACCCTTTCTGGATATTTCAAGCTTTTGAAATATTTACAAAGGATATATTCCCCAAAAATTCCAAGAAAATTCTAGCATTTCACATATGACATGTTGGATGATCTTGCCAAGTCTCATGTCATGGAGAATAGTATAACCCTATGAAATCCCCTCAAAACCATTTCTGTCCATTTTGAAGTTTGAGCAACTTTACATTGCCAAACATGTCCAAATGTTCTAAAACTTAGTACACATGCTCAAATGGTCTAATTATTTATCTATACCAAATGGCACAAGTTGGAGAGAATGTTATCTTGATCAAAGTGCCCCAAAACCCTCTCTGACCAGAATCAAATTTGAACAACTTTGTACTACCAACTTTCTCTCCTTGACCCCAACTTTTCTGAGCATGTTCACATGACCAAATGAGGCCACTACACCAAGTGGTTCATCAAGGGGAAGTGATTTGCTCAACTAGATCTACACAAGTTCATTTCTGCTAATTTCTAGGGTTTACAAAAGTTACATTGTGAACTTTGCCCAAATAAGCTCAAAATGGGTGTAAGGCCCTAATTATATGTGCAATTTCACCCTGTGGAGTTTCCTGCCAAATGGAGTTCATTTGCTTAACCAAAAAAGCATCAAACACCTTCTGTCATTTTACTAAAACCCCTGTTTTGACCTGTTCCACTCTTCTCCATGGCCTCCACTTTTTACCACGGCCCCTCCTAGACCTCTTCTACCTCCAGTAGCAATGGCTGCATCTCAGATCAATAATTGAGGGGTGAAACCACCTCTTTTACCTCTCTGGACAGCCCTTGCACCCCTCTTCCTCACCCCCTCCTCACTCTAGTGGCCACCCAAGGCATCCAAGGCTTTCCCCACATTCTTGGCACCCAAACCACCTCTTTTACCAGACATGCTTGGCCGTCCAAACTTTGCCAAAAAAATTGGCATGCCGGCCATTTGCACGCTCTGGAGCACGCTACAGTGCGCTCCCGCACTGTAGCCGCCCCCTGCCAACCACCTCCGGCCACCTCGGCTCTCCCCCTCACGCCAGCCGATGCTCCTCGACGTCCGCAGCATGCTACGCCTCTGTCCCCCTCCTCCTTCTCCCTCCTGCTGCCCTTGCTCACACGCGCGCCGGCCGTCCCGAGAGCTCCAATGAGCGGCCTCACACGCGCGGCGTCTCTGACCCCTCCCCGCTCCCTCTCTTCTCCCCTGGGCGTAGTTGACCCCCAGGAACGCCCTAGACTCGGCGCAGCACGCTCCCGAGGCCCGTAGCAATGAGCACGAGCTCCCCGGTGCACGAGCCCACGGTGGACCACCGCTCGCCTATATAAGGCATCCCCGAGCCCCCCTCTAGCCACCCCTCATCCTCTTCCACTCCAAATAGCCCCACTGGGCCTCCCGATCACTCCCAGAGCCTTCCGAGCTCGAGATCAAGCTCGAGCTCCGCCGCTTCGGGTCGGTGTCGATCTCGTGGTACATGCCTCCTTTTCCCCCTCTCTCTTGATCCAGAACCGCCTCACCTCTCTTACCATTTCCCCTCTGTCTCCCCTCTCTATTGCAGCCGGAATCGACCGGGGCAAGCACCTCCCGAAGCCCTTCCGCCGGCTTCCTCATTGTCGGCGAACCCCTACACTCCGACGACCAACTCCACCTCCATCCGAACGGCGGCTCCTCCCTGAGCACAACAGTACCACCCATGCATCCTCCCGTGCCCTATATCGCCGCCGGCGAGCTTGCCGTCTCCTCTGGACGGAGGTAGACGATGACGGCCGTGGACCCTGTCCGTCAGCCTCACGCCCTGACGAGTGGGACCCAGCCGTCGGGTTCAAAAATGCAAGCGCGCGCGCACCCGTTCGCCGTCGGTAGAAGGCGTACATCGCCTTTACGCGTTCGACGTGGAAGCCTTGCGCGGGCTGATATTTCCTCTGGGCCTGCTGCACTGTGGCCTTTCTGGCCCAGTGGCACAGTGCCACTTTTCTTTTTCTTTTTCTGTCTGTTTTATAAAAATTCCACAGGATAAAACATTTATCCAAATGGAATTATTCCAACTCCTAAAATCTTACAATAATCCCACCTATTTATTGATATAACTTTCATACCCATCCATTACACTTTTCTGCACTGTTCAAATTTAAATTCAAATTTGAACAATAAGATCTCTGTTTGAAAATCCACTACTCTATCCCCCTAAGTCCAAATCCAAAACTAGGAATTTTCCCCTTCTTAGTTTTCACCCTAGTATTTAACAAAAATAAGTTGACATTTTTCTGAGCACTTTGGTTTTTTCTGTTTTGTTATTGCCTTATTTTCTTGTTATTATTTTGCGACGATAGATTGCGTTGCTGACGAAGGAGTTGAACCAGAAGACTTTGAAGACCCAGAAGACTTTGTTGAGCCAGGCAAGCAGCCCTTTGACCATGTCTATGAAACCCTTTTTATGCATGACATATAGCACCATATTGTTGTTGCAACGGAATCATGATGAGGTGGAACCACTTTGATGGTTTGCCTCCGTTACTTCCTTGTTGATACTTGCATTGTGCATGACCCTACCTCCTTATGAGGGTTATGCCGGTGGGAGTAGATAGGATGCTAAAGTAGTGGCTACGCAAAAAGGGACGGGGATATGCATGGTGATGGAGACAAAGTATTTTCAAAAGACTTTTCTAAAACCCCCATCGGGTGCCACTTATGCCCGGGGGAGATGATGGGTTGGGTAACCACTTGATGACGAAGTGGTGTACTAAGGCATGTGCGTGTGTTGTTTTTCAAAACGGATTGGTTTAAGTTGCGACCGTTATTCCAACCTTACATGCGCAACCACTCTACCCTTGTATGGGAAAGGGCATTATTGATTACCTAGGCCGATACTAGCTTGGAGCCCGCATTACTAGTGACGGGAGAGTTGTTGGTGCGCTCTCTCGGGACTGGGTCGTGCCAGGTAGGGCGGCCAAGAACATTTTTATGGGGCACCAGACACACCGTTGGTACCCCGTGCCAGTGGTATGTGATGAATATGGGAGCGAGGCTCCACAATTTTAAGTTGTGAAGTGTTGGGCACGGGGGTTACTACCAATCGAGTGGACTCCATGTTAGTGTCGTCTAGGGAAAGATAGTGATCGGGTGCTTACCCCGGGTACTTGAGGTACCGCGGGTCGTGGATGACACGGAAGTTCCCCGGATCTTGTGGGTAAAGTGTGCAACCTCTTCAGAGTGTAAAACTATTCGAATAGCCGTGTCCACGGTCAAGGACAGTTGGGTAACCGCTCTTGGGCTACGTCCACATGTTTAGAAACCAGTGTGTGTGTGATTGGATAAGTGGGAAGAACTACTTGGGTCAAGTCAAAGGACTTGACATGATTGAGTTGGGTTGATGCCCACTCTATTTATGTTGATATCTGTAACCTGTCCTCATGGTTAATCGAATTCTCCTGATGCATGTATTACAAGTTGTTGAACATGTCATTGCACTCAAAACTAGCTTTCCGCAAAAGTTTACCTCAATCATGCATTGTTGTATCTTGAACCAAAACATGGGTTGCTTGCGAGTACATTCAAAGTACTCATTGGCTTGCCACTGGTTATTTTATTGGCCAGGCATGAAAGACAAGATATATTGAAGAGTTCTTTGGTGATGATCGTGCGATCTAGGACGCTTCCCAGTCAGAATACCTGTAGGGTTAAGGCAGATGGCATGGGTCCAGGTTGTTATTGAAGTTTTCCGCTGCGAAGTTATACTCAAGACTTGACCATAATGGTCATAATTTATGTAAGATAGTATGTATGGATGTAAGACTTGTTATTCAGCTTCTGTGTGTTCAGTGAGCATTGATCTCTAGGATCACTGTACACGTGCATTAGGTGATCACGACTCATGAGTCGGGCTCCCCACAGAGCTGGTATCAGAGCCATCCTGACTGTAGGAAGCCTTAGTTAGCATGGGCATTAGATAGGACAAAACCCGTTTACAAGACCCTCTATACTTCTCTTCTTTGCTGAGATTTCCCAAACCTAAGGGATATTTCTCCTTATTAACCTCCCCTATTCAACTTTTGTAGATGGCCGTCGCCCCCTTGAGACTCCTTATGACAGGATTCCCATCACTCCTAAAAGACTGCCTCCAACAATGCCACTATCCCTTGCTGCCCATGTACACCCTGCATGAACTAGAAAATGACGTGCTCGAGAAGGAGTTCTACGCCAAGGTTTTTGTGCCTGCCAAGACCTCACCCCAGGGGTGGTTCTTCATTGGACCACACATGCCAACAAGAGACCTAGCCATTCAGCAAGTGGCATATGAAGCGCTCCTCCGTCTTCGAGACCTCCTTCCAGAAATGAAAGAAGAACATGCCACCCGCTATCTACCTGGCAAGAATGGATTTGGAGCCCCAACTCAAGTGATGATTTCCTCAGAAGACGAGGATCCAACCCTCAAGTACCAGATCCGCCTCATCAACGCAGGAGACTACCTTCTACGTCACCTTACCGAGGCATTCCTTAAGGCTCGCCAAGACCTCCCTTCACTTCTGCACCTCCACTGCCTCGAGAAGAAGAAGGTGGCCGAGCAAGGACAACAAATCACTGCCTTACAAGCCCACATTGCCAGTCAGGAGCAACAAATCAAGGAACTTTGGAAAACCCGCAACCAAACCCCACGCGGGAGGCATAGGAATGAATTTCCATATCCACCTCGTAGAAGATCGTCATCAGGCCACCAACGACATAACCCAAGACTGAATGACAACCTTTTTGCTTCCATCACTTGTCACGGGTGTGGTGAACTTGGGCACATTAAAAGGATGTGTCCCAATAGGTGGCCGACTATCGCATACCCATTGGCACCACAAGGGGAACCCAGAAACTGAAGACTGAGAGCCCGTCTCTCCGAGCAAGCACGACTACCAAGTCCGAGAACCCCTAGGGTAGGATGAGTCGTGTTCCCCAATATGCGTAGTCGAGTTCGTGTGATGGTTCGAATGGAACCACATTCCGTGTTGCTTGTTTTTATTTGTTTGTGTTTTGATATAAGTCGCACATTTGCCCTAGGCAGCTTGTACGCGACTGTATTACCTATCATGTCTTAATGGAATTGTGTGTGGCCTTTACGGCACTTGTTTGCTTACACTTGCACCATAAAACCCTCTTTTGGCATTCCCCTCCTCTATGCTATTTTCCCTCTCATCTCTCTCATCTCTGAAGACCAAGAAGACAAAATGCACTAAGGATTCCACCTCGGTAAGCAACTGACATCGAAGACTTTTTGCTACAGCCTCCTCGACCAGGTGCAAACCCGTAGTATTACCCCTCATGACTGGAAACCCCATCCGTAGACCCTTCGAGACTTCACGCGATACCCCAGCTCGAGTCCTTAACCATGTGCTTAACCCACAGAATCGCAAGAGGACCAGTTAAGCCTATGTAAACCTTGCATAGCACTGGGTTCATTATGGAACTAGCGGACATAGTGAACAAGAACATTATCATCCTAATATAGCACCAGAACTGACGATGCCATAGGGAAGACCAATTTGAGGATATAGGAATAGAGGACAAATGACTTGATGAGTTTATGTCAATGACTTTGAGGAATTATATGAGACTATTTGGTGGATTATGAGGCTTTCATGTTGGCAGATGAACTTGGTGGGATCATGATTATGGTGTAGCATAACTTTCCTTACCCTTGAGTAAACTGGATTTAGTAGGACAATTATGATCGCAAGCTGGAATTCTTGGAAGTATATGGATTTAACTTAGCCATGTGATATAGATAGGAGACAGTTGATATTACGTAAATGACTTGGGGGAAACATGTAGGAATTCTCGTTGGACATGAGATTTGGATTTAAATAGGTGATCCTAGTTGAGTATAGGTGGTGAGTAAGTCTACATGGTTTGGAATAAATTGGATTTAGAATGATGATCTCGATCATGATATCATGTTTCTTGGAGGACAATAAACTAGGAGATTGGATTAATTGTCGGAGATGATATAAGCTTGACCTTGGAGTTTACTTGACCATGATAATGGAAATTGGTGGACTAACTCTAGAAGAGATGGCCTTTTCAAGTATTTGGGGATTGTAGGACTTCAGGAGATCATGTGGAACACCATAGACACTGGATTTGTAGAATTAAAGGATTATGTAGTGATTAATGTAAGTTAACAGGTTGTTGGAGTTGATTCATAGGAAGGAAACAAGATTTTGGAGTGGCATATGACGTGTTTCCTTAGGATAGAGATACACTAACATGGACCTTGGAAGAATAGGATGGGCACTTGGATTGTCATGATTTATTCCCTCTTGGAAGATTGTATGCTCTACCCATGGATTTTTAGGGGTAGCCATACATATAAGTTTGGGGATCATAGACATATATGATTTTGTTAGACCTCCTCTCAGGGGTCACGAGTATATAGATCACATGAGTGATGATTGGATTTGGCCTATACAAGATGATGCTTTCGGTGGTATAAGGTTATTTGTTTGAAGGACTAGATAGACTATTGGCATCTCAGAAACCGTGCTTAAGGATAAGATAATAAAATGTTCACTCGCACACTAGAATCCTTGAAACCCTTAAGCCCTACTAAGCTACAACATGGTCGGATCAGGACCTTAGGGCCTTGACACTAGATCTTGAACACCTTGGCCCACACTCAACAAAGACCACCACTAATTCCCCAGCCTACTTTATGTACCCCGTGAACAAAGTCTTCATGGAGTGCTTAGACAAGATAGTTGTCATCATCATTGATGACCTACTTGTCCACCCGAAGACGTAAGAGGAGCCATTCAGCTAGTCAAGGAACATTTGAAGACCGCCATGCCAAGGAGGAAGAACTACACCAACCACCATCATCAAGAAGTGAACTTTCTCGTCAAAGACCAGGTGTATCTGCAAGCCACTTCTCTCAAGAGAACCAAGCATTTTCATGTCAAGAGAAACTCACACCAAGATTTATCGACCTTCTCCGAGATCACTACAAGACAAAGAATAGACGGCTACCAGCTAGAATTACCACCTGAGCCACCCACTATGCACAACACTTTCCACGAGTCACAGCTGCAGAAGTGCTTCCAACTTCCTAACCAACCCGATCCCTACAAGGACATCGATCACCGAGCCATCGACCTCCAGCCTAATATGACTTACGTAAGAGACCACAATAGCAATATGGATCAAGTAGGATGTCATACCCGAAGCCACGCCATCGAGTACTTCAAGGTTCAATGGATCACCACTCGGAAGCACAAGCGGTATGAGGACGTGAAGACTAACCCCGGATCCAGTTTTCGTATTCCTTTCCATGACTAGTTTGGGAATCTCGGGGACGAGATTCTTGTAAGGGGGGTAGGTCTGTCACACCCTGATTTTCATGCCACAACACTTAAGCTAATAAATCATGATAAAGTGTGGTTTGACAAAAACTTTTGCATTATTTGGCTTTTATTTGGAGTTGGTTTTCTCTCTGTGTTTTTTCAAGTGCTCTTTAAAGTCAACACAACTCCCCCTCCCATACTTCATCTCCTTGCCCCAAACTTCTGCACAATGATCATGCCATGTGTATAGTGCAATATAGTATTTTCTTACAAAAATAATTTGGCTAAATGGTATTTTCAAAAATTACTTTTCCAAAAACCCCTGAATTGAGGTTTGCACTGCAAGTACTTGATTTGGGGTGTGAAAAATCTTTCAACAAGTATATTTGAATCCTATTAGATATAGGACTCCCATAAACCACAAAAATATAATTTTAAAAGTTATTTTCCTATTTTATTTAAAAGCTTTTTATTAAGGCCAGAAATGGTCTTTAATAGGGAAAAAATATTTTATTGTTTCAAAAATATTTGACAAAAACCTAGAGAAACTCAGTGGACATATATTGTCCATATATAAGAGTTTCAACACATGGTCATGTTCAAAATAATGGTAAACTCCCTCAAATACCCTTTCTGGATATTTCAAGCTTTTGAAATATTTACAAAGGATATATTCCCCAAAAATTCCATGAAAATTCTAGCATGTCACATATGACATGTTGGATGATCTTGCCAAGTCTCATGTCATGGAGAATAGTATTACCCTATGAAATCCTCTCAAAACCATTTCTGTCCATTTTGAAGTTTGACCAACTTTACATTGCCAAACATGTCCAAATGTTCTAAGACTTAGTGCACATGATCAAATGGTCTAATTATTTATCTATACCAAATGGCACAAGTTGGAGAGAATGTTATCTTGATCAAAGTGCCCCAAAACCCTCTCTGACCAGAATCAAATTTGAACAACTTTGTACTACCAACTTTCTCTCCTTGACCCTAACTTTTCTGAGCATGTTCACATGACCAAATGAGGCCACTACACCAAGTGGTTCATCAAGGGGAAGTGATTTGCTCAACTAGATCTACACAAGTTCATTTCTGCTAATTTCTAGGGTTTACAAAAGTTACATTGTGAACTTTGCCCAAATAAGCTTAAAATGGGTGTAAGGCCCTAATTATATGTGCAATTTCACCCTATGGAGTCTCCTGCCAAATGGAGTTCATTTGCTTAACCAAACAAGCATCAAACACCTTCTGCCATTTTACTAAAACCCCTGTTTTCACCTCTTCCACTCTTCTCCATGGCCTCCACTTTTTACCACAGCCCCTCCTAGACCTCTTCTACCTCCAGTAGGAATGGCTGCATCTCAGATCAATAATTGAGGGGTGAAACCACCTCTTTTACCTCTTTGGACAGCCCTTGCACCCCTCTTCCTCACCTCCCTCCTTAGTCCAGTGGCCACCCAAGGCATCCAAGGCTTTCCCCACATTCTTTACTCCTCCCTAGAGCTACCAGACATGCTTGGCCGTGCCCACTTTGCCAAAAAAATGGCATGCCGGCCATTTGCATGCTCTGGAGCGCGCTACAGTGCGCTCCCGCACTGTAGCCGCCCCCTGCCAACCACCTCCGGCCACCTCGGCTCTCCCCCTCACGCCAGCCGATGCTCCTCGACGTCCGCAGCACGCTACGCCTCTGTCCCCCTCCTCCTTCTCCCTCCTGCTGCCCTTGCTCGCACGCGTGCCGGCCGCCCCGAGAGCTCCAATGAGCGGCCTCACACGCGCGGCGTCTCTAACCCCTCCCCGCTCCCTCTCTTCTCCCCCTGGGCGTAGTTGACCCCCACGAACACCCTAGACTCGGCGCAGCACCCTCCCGAGGCCCGTAGCAACGAGCACGAGCTCCCCGGCGCACGAGCCCACGGTGGACCGCCGCTCGCCTATATAAGGCATCCCCGAGCCCCCCTCTAGCCACCCCTCGCCCTCTTCCACTCCAAATAGCCCCACTGGGCCTCCCGTTCACTCCCAGAGCCGCCCGAGCTCGAGATCAAGCTCGAGCTCCGCCGCTTCGGGTCGCCGTCGATCTCGTCGTACAGGCCTCCTTTGCCCCCCTCTCTCTTGATCCGGAACTGCCTCACCTCTCTTACCATTTCCCCTCTGTCTCCCCTCTCTATTGCAGCCGGAATCGACCGGGGCAAGCACCTCCCGAAGCCCTTCCGCCGGCTTCCTTGTCGCCAGCGAACCCCTACACTCCGGCGACCAACTCCACCTCCATCCGAATGGCGGCTCCTCCCTGAGCACAACGGTACCACCCACACATCCTCCTGTGCCCTATATCGCCGCCGGCGAGCTCGTCGTCACCTCTGGATGGAGGTAGACGATGACGGCCATGGACCCTGTCCGTCTGCTCACGCCCTGACGGGTGGGACCCACCTGTCGGGTTTAAAAATGCACGCGCGCGCGCACCGGTTCGCCGTCGGTCGAAGGTGTAATTCGCCTTTACGCGTTTGACGTGGAAGCCTTGCGCGGGCTGATATTTCCTCTGGGCCTGCTGCACTGTTGCCTTTCTGGCCCAGTGGCACAGTGCCACTTTTCTTTTTCTTTTTCTGTCTGTTTTATAAAAATTCCACAGGATAAAACATTTATCCAAATGGAATAATTCCAACTCCTAAAATCATGAATAATCCCACCTATTTATTGATATAACTTTCATACCCATCCATTACACTTTTCTGCACTGTTCAAATTTAAATTCAAATTTGAACAATAAGTTCTCTGTTTGAAAATCCACTACTCTGTCCCCCTAAATCCAAATCCAAAACTAGGAATTTTCCACTTCTTAGTTTTCACCCTAGTATTTAACAAAAATAAGTTGACATTTTTCTGAGCACTTTGGTTTTTTCTGTTTTGTTATTGCCTTATTTTTCTCGTTATTATTTTGCGACGATAGATTGCGTTGCTGATGAAGGAGTTGAACCAGAAGACTTTGAAGACCCAGAAGACTTTGTTGAGCCAGGCAAGTAGCCCTTTGACCATGTCTATGAAACCCTTTTTATGCATGACATATAGCACCATATTGTTGTTGCAACGGAATCATGATGAGGTGGAACCACTTTGATGGTTTGCCTCCGTTACTTCCTTGTTGATACTTGCATTGTGCATGACCCTACCTCCTTATGAGGGTTATGCCGGTGGGAGTAGATAGGATGCTAAAGTAGTGGCTACGCAAAAAGGGACGGGGATATGCATGGTGATGGAGACAAAGTATTTTCAAAAGACTTTTCTAAAACCCCCATCGGGTGCCACTTATGCCCGGGGGAGATGATGGGTTGGGTAACCACTTGATGACGAAGTGGTGTACCGAGGCATGTGCGTGTGTTGTTTTTCAAAACGGATTGGTTTAAGTTGCGACCGTTATTCCAACCTTACATGCGCAACCACTCTACCCTTGTATGGGAAAGGGCATTATTGATTACCTAGGCCGATACTAGCTTGGAGCCCGCATTACTAGTGACGGGAGAGTTGTTGGTGCGCTCTCTCGGGACGGGGTCGTGCTAGGTAGGGCGGCCAAGAACATTTTTATGGGGCACCGGACACACCGTTGGTACCCCGTGCCAGTGGTATGTGATGAATATGGGAGCGAGGCTCCACAATTTTAAGTTTTGAAATGTTGGGCACGGGGGTTACTACCAATCGAGTGGACTCCATGTTAGTGTCGTCTAGGGAAAGATAGTGATCGGGTGCTTACCCCGTGTACTTGAGGTACCGCGGGTCGTGGATGACACGGAAGTTCCCCGGATCTTGTGGGTAAAGTGTGCAACCTCTTCAGAGTGTAAAACTATTCGAATAGCCGTGTCCACGGTCAAGGACAGTTGGGTAACCGCTCTTGGGCTACGTCCACATATTTACAAACCAGTGTGTGTGTGTGATTGGATAAGTGGGAAGAACTACTTGGGTCAAGTCAAAGGACTTGACATGATTGAGTTGGGTTGATGCCCACTCTATTTATGTTGATATCTGTAACCTGTCCTCATGGTTAATTGAATTCTCCTGATGCATGTCATACAAGTTGTTGAACATGTCATTGCACTCAAAACTAGCTTTCCACAAAAATTTACCTATATCATGCATTGTTGTATCTTGAACCAAAACATGGGTTGCTTGCAAGTACATTCAAAGTACTCATTGGCTTTCCACTGGTTATTTTATTGGCCAGGCATGAAAGACAAGATATATTGAAGAGTTCTTTGGTGACGATCGTGCGAGCTAGGACGCTTCCTAGTCAGAATGCCTGTAGGGTTAAGGCAGATGGCATGGGTCCAAGTTGTTATTGAAGTTTTCCGCTACGAAGTTATACTCAAGACTTGACCATAATGGTCATAATTTATGTAAGACAATATGTATGGATGTAAGACTCTTGTTATTCAGCTTCTGTGTGTTCAGTGAGCATCGATCTCTGGGATCACTGTACACGTGCAATAGGTGATCATGACTCATGAGTCGGGGTCCCCACAGGGTGGTTCCTTGAGGACCGTTGCCATCTTATCCAGGACAGCATGATGCCTGGCCTCTTGAGCCGCCAGGATGCTCAGTAGGTGGCGCTGGCAGGTGACGGTCGCGTTTGGCAGGCCAAATGGCATGCGAACGTAGCTAGGAGGTGGACCCTCGCACCAACCAATGCGCGAAGGACAGAGGCGTTCCGGAGATGCGGCCATGTTGAGCCCTGGAATGTCAATGCAGACGCGCAGCCCACCGTCCTCGCGAGGATGGGAGGTTACGCCAAGTGGTGGGTGGCGTTCGCCACATTTAGCCCTGGCCTCCTGAAGCTCCTGGGTCACCTTGATGATGAACTCCTGAGCGCCGGGCGCTCCTCGCCCAGCGCCCTCTTGAGGGAAACGTGCGGCGAAGCACGCCTCCACATGGTGACCGAGCTCCTCCCACGTGATGTTGGCTAGGTCTGAGGCCCTCCAGAAGAGAGCCCCCGATCCTTGCCCGAGGAGGGCGCCGGGTGCACCTTCCTATGCGAGGGAGGGAGGCGCCCCAGATGTGGGCGTAGGTCCTGAGGTGGTGCCGCTGGAGACGCTGCTCTCTTGAGGCCCCGGGAGGAGTAGCTGCTTCTTCTTTTTGGGGATGGCCTTAGGAGGGTACGTGTTGCCTTCATTGTCGGGGTCTTCGATCGTAGCGGCTTGGACGGCACGCTCAAGGGAGCACACCGCATCTCTTTCTTTGTAGGGGACCATGATGATGCCTCCACTCCCTGGCATCTTGAGGACGTTGTAGCTATGGTGGGTCACCGCCATAAACTTGGCCAATGCTGGATACCCGAGGATGGCGTTGTACGGCAGGCGGATGTGGGCAACGTCGAAGTCGATGAGCTCGGTGCGGTAGTTGTTATGCTGGCCAAAGGTAACAGGGAGGCGGACCTGCCCTATCGGGTGGTGGAGCCGTCGGTCACTCCTGAGAAAGGCTTGGTGGGCTGTAGCTGATCGTACGACACTTGGAGGCTGTCGAATGTCTCGATCGACAGGACATTGAGCCATGCGCCGCCATCGATGAGGGTCTTGGTGACTTGGATGTTGCTGATGACGGGCGAACAGAGCATCGGAAGGACGCCGGCGGTCGCCGCGCACTTGAGCTGGTCCGCCGAGCTGAAGGTGATGGCGCACTTGGACCACCTGAGCGGGCGCGTGGCCTCGAGCCAGGGAAGGGCTGCGTTCACCTCACGAGCAAACTTCTTGAATATGGCTAGGTGCTGGGGCCTAACCACCGCCCAGGATACAGGCGATAGCGTGCGGCTCCTGGAAGCCCCCATCTCCCTCGTCCTGGTGGTGGTGGTGGTCGTTCCTCCTTGGTGGTGGCAGCAGCGGATGGAGGCCAGCATTGTCCTGAGGACGGTTCTCACGAGGCTAGTCACTCCAGGCGCCCTCGCGAGGCTAGTCCTTCCAGTGGTCCTCGCGAGGCTGGTCGCGCCACTCCTGAAGGGGGCTGCGGTCGTTCCAGTGTCCCCCACTGCGTCCTACTTCTTGGCCATAGCCCCAGTCGTTGCGCTCGGGGCGCCGACCGAAGCGTCCACCCCGAATGGCTCTGAGCTCTTCGTAGTCGTCAGTGTTGTGGTTGTGTACGTTGTGGAAGGCGCAAAACGGACGGCTGCTCTTAGATGACTCGGGGTGGTCCCGGCCGCGCTTCGAGTCCGGCTCCGCCTCGACCACGGCTACTCCCTTGTGCTTCACGTCCTCGGCCTTGGCTTTCTTCTCTTCGGGGTTATCATCATGGAGCTCGAGGAGGGAGAGGCGCCCCTCCTAAGCTCTTGCGCACTTGGTCACCATATTGAATATTTCTAGGGCCGAGCATAGCTCTTCATGGATGGCGAGCTCCTCCTTCATCTTGAGGTCGCGGACGCCATCGGAGAACGTGGAGATGATGTCCTCGTCTGTCACCTTGGGGCTCTTGAGGCGGACGCTATTGAAGTGCTAGATGTACTTTTGCAGGGTTTCCCTTGGTTGCTATTTGGTGCGCCGCAGGTCGCCTGCGGCTGGCGGGCGATCGCGAGTACCCTGGAAGTTGGTGACGAAATGCGTGCGCATCTCGCTCCAGGAGGAGATCGATCCCACGGGCAGGTTCAGGAGCCACGAGCGAGCGCCATCCTTGAGAGCCATGGGAAACCAGTTCACCATGACTTTTTCATCGCCGTTGGCCGCCTCGATGCTCAGCTCGTAGAGCTGCAAGAACACCGCAGGGTCGGGGGTGCCATCATAGCGCGGAGGTAGATCCGACTTGAACTTGCCTGGCCAAACGACGGTGCACAGCTCAGGAGTAAAGGCTCGGCAGCCCGCTGTGGTCACCGGAGCCCGTCGTGGCGGTGGAATCTGGTCTTGGTACCCACGCACCACCATGGTAGGCGGCGCGCGGTCTTGACGTGGTGGTGCGGGGAGTGCGGGAGTGTTATCTTGCGGTCAAGGGACCTCCTGGCAACTTCTTTCTTCGTGTGTGGGAACACGGCATGGCGGATCACGTCGTGGGACCACGTGTCTTGGGGCGAGGACACCGTCTTTACACGGAGGAAGCGAGGGCGCTCCGTGAGCCGCGCGTCTCGGCACCGTCTTGATGCAGGGCGGCAGAGGCGCTCCGTGTGCTACATCCCCCGCGGCTCGAGGCGGGCGAGGCAGCGTGAAGGATGGTGCAGAAGAGCCCCCAGCGGCGCTGATGAGCTGGGCGATGCGGTCCAGCCAGTCTTCATAGAGGTCGTCGACCGGGCGGTAACACAAGAGCTCGCATGCCACGAGCAATGCGGCCTGCGCATCCGTGGGCGTGTGACGAGCCTGGGACGACAAGCCGGCCGGAGTCAGCGATGGGGTGGTGGTGCGGCCGTCCCGCCGCACAGAAGGGTGCAACAATGACGAGTGCTGCTCTTTCGCTGTTGGGCCGGTGGCGGTGTTGGCATCAGGTGATGGAGAACGGCGGGGAGTTCCGCCAATGGGCGCCGTCTGGGTGACGCGGGCAGGGAGGGCGGGGCGGCGGTCAGCACGGCCTCGGCGAGCGTCTGACATGGATACGATGGAGTTGCGGAACGTGGATCGACAAAGGGTAAGCTTCAGCACGCCCCTACCTGGCGCGCCAAATGTTGGATTACGGGTTCCGGCAAACCATTGAGGTTCGAACACTAGGGAGCGCACGAAGATCTCTCTCCCCCAAGCTTACGCACTCGCAACGATCTCGAAGCCTAGTCGCCGAACCCAAGGAACAATGGACACAAGAGTTTATACTAGTTCGGGCCACTGTTGCGGTGTAATATGCTACTCCAGTGTGGTGTGGTGGATTTGCTTGTAGGCTGGGGATGAACAAGTACAAGGGAAGTACAGCCTCCTGAGGAGAGGTGTTCTTGAGCTCGATGAGCTTGTGTGGTTGGGGATGACCTGGATGATCCGTCCTCCTCTACAGTGGTGGCTAACCCTATTTATAGAGGCCCGTGTCCTCTCCCCAAATATTAGGTGGGAAGGGATCCCACAACGGCGAATTTGAAGGGGGACAACGAGTACAACTTATCCTATCAAAAGCTTGTCTTCGTCTACCAAAGGCTCTGGTGGTGATGCAGTCGTGGGCTCTGTGATGACCTTCGTCTTGCTGACCTGTTGGTCTTGGTCTCATTGCACCGATATGGAAACCTTTGCCCGACGCCTCGGGACTCCTCTCCTGTGCCTGCCTCTTTAGCACCATAGAGGAAACTGGCACTTTGCACCCGCTGGCGCCCGCCTGGCCTTGGTTGTCATGGCTCACGTCACGTAAACCTCACGTGGTGCCCCTTGCCTTGATCTCTCTGCTCCTCATGAGCCAGCCTAGTGAGGCTGCCCCTGAGGAGGTCTTGTGTCGTCCGCCTCACGAGGCTTGGCCCTCGCGAGGGTCTTGAGCATTGGTCGATGAAGATGGGCCTTACTAGGCCGCTGGTGGAGCCACACCCTAGGCCGCAGGCAAGGAAGTCTGGGTACCCCTGTTCCCAGGACGCCGACATATATTGCGGTTATATGTTTGACGGTTGGGCTATCAAACGAACTCCGAATGTGACGAAACTTGGCAGGCGGTCTATCCACACTAAAATAAGACCACACGCCAACTTTCACCCCATTTCGATAACATTTTTATGAAACTTATAAAATAATATTTCAGAGGTGCTGCGGGCGCATGCGAGTGTGTCGGGACTTCGAGCGGAGAACTGAAGGGACGGGGGAAGCCTGCAACAAACGTATGCAAGTTTTGAAAAACATGCAAATGAAATACAGAGGATGACATGGCCAAATGCAACACACGAGCGAATGACATGGCAACGACGGCGAATAACTGGAAGACACCTGGCGCATCAGTCTCGGGGCGTGACAACTATCCTCCACTAACAGAAGATCTTGTCCCGAGATCTTAGGAATGAGACGAAAGAGAAAGAGGACAAGGAGGAATAAGAGCGCAAACGAGAAGGTGAACAAGACCGATAGGACTCGGGTAGAAAAGAAGAATGGTGTTTATGACTAGAATCAAAATCTCTAGGAATAATAATGAATTCGAAACCACTCCAGTTAAAAGAAGATAGAAAAGGAATAATAATGAAGGAATTGGGATATCATCCTGCTTGAACATGGAATGGAATAGAACATGAACTTGACAAGATTGAACGATACTTGACGAGAGGGACAATAGAACGCCTCCGAAAGAATTGAAAGAGTGGAATGAAAAGAACGGAGAAGAAAATGAAAACTTCTACCACAATTGAGTTTGAAAAACATCCTTACGAAGAAGGGTTGAACAAAGTTATTGGAAATTTAACAATGAAAGGATAAGCTTATTGTGGACTTACTGAAAAACATCTCAAAACTTTACGTGAAATTATGCCACAACCAAATGCTTGAATAGTTGAGAAGAATGAAGAAATGCAAAATAATCCACTTTAAAAGAATACGGAGAATTAATTGCACTTCGAGACTCAAGAGGAAAAGATACTTGAGCTCCTTCAACAAGAACCTTGAAGAGCACTTGCAGAATGATTTAAATTCTGATGAACCACCATGAAGAACTCCGGTAATAAAAGGATGACGAGATAGAAGTGAAGGATGAAAAGAATAAGATTAGACTTGCGATGGTTTCGAAGGGGGTTCCGATGATATGACCGAGGAAACTTTGAATCCCTGAAAAGAAAAGATGGAAACACTTCAATCCTAGGATGTGATATGATGAACAAACTCCGAAAAGAAGAGATTGATCAACTTGATGAAATAAGAATAAGAATTATGTTATGCTTATCCTCCACCAATTAAATTGTTGAGGAGAAATGGATTTTCATAGTACTTATTCGCGTTGGAAAAGGTTAAGGGGATATATAGCGCAAAACTTGGGAAGGTCTTCAACAAACCAATGGTAGGACTAGAAAGAACGAATGAATTGATATGATAACAAAGGAGAAGGAATCATGAACGAACCACCGTAAGAATTTGAAAATGAATGAAGAAAGAGAATGAATCAGCAGGGGAATTAGAAAATGAACGAAGATACTTGAGTGAATTTGGATGCAAAAGAACGAAGAGATCGCGAACTGATTAAAGAATACTTGACAGAAGTGCCGAGATAATATGGAGACGAACAAAGAGGCATGGATATAGAATAACTGAGAGAACGAAGCTGAAAATATAGAACGAAGAAATATTCCAAAATGATGGCCTTCGGATGACCGAGGAAGGAAAATAACTCCTGAAATGTGTCAGCTGGATGAAAAGAATTACACGATTGGAATGATTTGAGAGGATGGCATGAATCTAGAATGATGAATCTTCGGGAGAACGGATAAGATTTAGTGGAAAACTCTTGTTTGGTCTTCAAATGTTGAGAATGACAACAAGGAACACCTCCAAAATTGTTGAGATACTCCGGGAAAATGAAAAGTGAAGAGGTTGAGCCAACAATGAAAATAATTTGAAATCGATCATGGAAAAGCATCTGACTGATGAAGTTCATTCTTATGTCAAACTTCGAAAAAGAATTTGAGACTTAATCCGAGAAAATTAGAAGAGTCGGGTAAGATCCTGGGAAAAGGCCTGTGGGTTAGGGATCACTAAAAGAAAACACTATTGGAAAGGATTGTTTGAATGAGAAATGACGCACCAGAATGATTGAAAGACTTGAGTGAGGTGACAACCTCGAATTAATTGAATGCAAACATGAATCTTCTGAGATGTCTTTGGAACTTCGGAACAATTGAATGGCGAGAGGCGAACGATCAAGGGGAAACATCTGAACCAAGGGAAGGAATATGATCAACTCGAAAAACTTTAATTGAATCCACCAGAGAGAAAACGAGATGAACAATGATGAACTTGATGATAATTCACTGGTTGAGACAATTGAGGAAAGACTGAAGAGGCTCCGCAAAAATGAAATTGATACTCGAATAGAGGCTCAGACTCCAGGAAGAAAAAGGGGTGGGAGGGCGGGAAAAACAAGGTAACTTGGAACGAGGAACCGACGAATAACTTGAAGAGAAAACACCAGTTGAAATTATTGAGGAAAGAATGCAAAGGATTCGCATGAGTAGGATGGATACTCGATTATGGACTCTGGCTCTGAGAAGAAAAAGGGTGGGAAGGTGGGGAAAAGAAAGACTACTTCATCCGGGGGAACAATGTCATTGAGAGAGAACCGATGATTGATCTCGTAAAAGACGATGAGGATTGAATGACTCGAAGAGAAGTGCGCCGGATGAAAAGAGCTGACATCGCAACGAACAAAAATTAATTGCGTGATCCTAGAAAAATTGAAGGGGAAGAGGAGTATATCAAAACACCTACGTCAAGATTTCTGACCAGAGCACCTGTCGGCTTTCGGGTTCCGGCAAAACCCTTGAGGTTCGAACACTGGGGTGCGCACAACAGTTTCTCCCCCTCTAGCTCACTCCCTCACCGCAATCTCAACGCTTAGCGTGTCGAACCCGCGGAACAAGGGACACAAGTTTTGTACTGGTTGGGGCCACCGATGAGGTGTAATACCCTACTCCAGTGTTGTTACACCCACGATGCGGCTATATCCCCCACATGTCGGAGCACGACTTAGAGGCATAACCGCATAGTAGGCATGTCGCAAGAGGGATAATATTATAGATCCCATGTACTGAATAAGAAAGGGATAAAGAGCTGGCTTACAATCGCCACTTCACACAATACATAAATATAGCAATACATCATCCAGGATACAATCAAGGTCCCACTACGGAACCAAATAAAGAAAGACACCCCAAATGCTAGATCCCCGATTGCCCCAACTGGGCTCCTCTACTGATCGTCCAGAAAATACACATAGTAACGTCCCGAATCCACGACGAACTCACACTTGAGTTCGGTCACGTCCCCTACACTGGCATCGTCGGCACCTGCATCTGGTTTTGGAAGTAATCTGTGAGCCACTGGGACTCAGCAATCTCACACCCGCGAGATCAAGTCTATTTAAGCTTATGGGTAGGGTAAGGTAATGAGGTGGAGCTGCAGCAAGCACTAGCCTATATGCTGGCTAACTTACGCAAATAAGAGCGAGAAGAGAAGCAAAGCACGGTCGTAAACTAGAAGTGATCAAGAAGTGATCCTGAATCTACTTACGTTCAATCATAACACAAGAGCCGTGTTTACTTCCCGGACTCCGCCGAGAAGAGACCATCATGGCTACACATGCGGTTGATGCATTTTAATTAGGTTAAGTGTCAAGTTCTCTACAAACGAACATTAACAAATTCCCATTTGCCTATAACCGCGGGCACGGCTTTCGAAAGTTCAAACCCTGCAGGGGTGTCCCAACTTAGCCCATCACAAGCTCTCACGGTCAACGAAGGATATTCCTTCTCCCAGGAAGACCCGATCAGACTCGGAATCCCGGTTACAAGACATTTGGACAATGGTAAAACAAGACCAGCAAAGCTGCCTGATGTGCCGACAAATCCCGATAGGAGCTGCACATATCTCGGTCTCATAGCACACCGGATGAACACTACGTATAACTAAAACCAACCCTCAAGTTTCCCTGAGGTGGCGCTGCAAGTGGCTCTGCTTTGGACCAACACTCATAGGAGCACTGGCCCGGGGGTTTAAAATAAAGATGACCCTTGAGTCTGTAGAACCCAAGGGAAAAAGGCTTAGGTGGAAAATGGTAAAACCAAGGTTGGGCCTTGATGGAGGAGTTTTATTCAAGGCGAACTGTCAAGGGGTTCCCATTATAACCCAACCGCGTAAGGAACACAAAATCAA
Source organism: Triticum urartu (assembly GCF_056163025.1). Classification (NCBI taxonomy): domain Eukaryota; kingdom Viridiplantae; phylum Streptophyta; class Magnoliopsida; order Poales; family Poaceae; genus Triticum; species Triticum urartu. The sequence goes on along the minus strand of NC_141873.1, from coordinate 209,270,670 downwards.
GGAACATAACACCAGTATGACGGAAACTAGGGCGGCAAGAGTGGAACAAAACACCAGGCATAAGGCCGAGCCTTCCACCCTTTACCAAGTATATAGATGCCTTAATTAAATAAGAGATATTGTGATATCCCAACATAAACATGTTCCAACATGGAACAAACTCCATCTTCACCTACAACTAGCAATGCTATAAGAGGGGCTGAGAAAAGTGGTAACATAGCCAAACAACGGTTTGCTAGGAAAGGTGGGTTAGAGGCTTGACATGGCAATATGGGAGGCAAGATATAGCAAGTGGTAGGTATCGCGGCATAGCAATAGAGCGAACAACTAGCAAGCGAAGATAGAAGTGATTTCGACGGTATGGTCATCTTGCCTGAAATCCCGTAAGGAAGAAGAACGAGTACATGAAGAAGACAAACGGACGAAGTTGAACGGATCCTCACAACTCCGAAACGAAACCGAAGCTAACGAGAGAAGCAACCCAGAAAGAAGCAGACAACATAGTAAACAACCATCACATAAACATGGCATGATGCACAACCATGTATGTTGCATGTTCGGTTTAATGAGGCATGGCATGGCAAAGTGCACAAGCAAAACTACAAGTTAAGTGGAGCTCAATATGCAATGAGTTGCATATTGACGAAACACCACATTAAATTATTTAGTTCTCTCCCGTTTAAACTAGTCAACAAAATTAAATGTTGTTTAAACATGGCAAGAGGTGGAGCACAAGTAAACTAAACATTTAGGCAAGTTTAAATGAGGCCGGAAATAACAAACAACAATTCCGGTAAATCCCCATATGCATTTAGCAATTTGGTGCAGCAACAATTTTAAACATTTAAATGTTATTATCATGATGCGAATGACATGTGCAAGTTTTATGCAGTATTTATGAAAACGTTGACATGATAAGATATGAGGCATTTGTCATCGTGGCGGAAACGAAAGGGGTGCCACGACAACGAATCCAAAAATGATTCCACGCAACATATCGGTTCCGGAAGCCCGTGGAGATACCGGTGCAAAAGGAAGTGTGACGGGAGTGTGTCATGCAAGATGATGGGGTGATCCCGGTTGCCGGGTTCCCATGGGTGGACGGCATGGCAACGAGGAGGAACATGCAAGCGACAATTTCAAACACGGTGCAAAATGCGGGGTTCATCTCATACAACACATGCAAACATTCTCCGACGGTCGTCTCGGGGTTATACCTTTGAAGTGTGTGTTTCGGGCGGAACGAATTCGTAGAGGAAGTAGTCGTTCACGGGTCGTCGAGGGAAGTAGTGGTTCATGTCCGTAGATGGTCAGGGTCACGACACGGAACTTGACATCCACGGGGTCTTCAGCGATGGTCGTGGTATATGTTTCGTAGACGTTCGGGCGGCGGTAGTGGGACACGTTTTGGAGGGGAAGTAGAGGTTCATGTTTTGTAGTCGTTCGGGGTCACCGATAGTTGTACACAGTCGTTGTTGGACTTGACGGATCCGATGCCTCCGGACATAGTGGTACATGTTCATTTTTCGTAGAGGTACTTGGCGTTCTTCGGTCATAGGTACTTGACGTTTTTGCTACCCGGGTCTTCGGCGACGGTCGTTGTACACATGACATTGGGGTACTTGTCCGTCCGGTCTTGACGGAGTAGATGTACATGTTGTCAGGGCTTGTCGCATCACTGGGCGTAGTCGTACACGTACCGAGTGGAACTTGGCGTGTCCATGTACTTGGCCGTCTCCGATTGCACGGAGATGTAATAGGACGACGACGGTAAGTGCAGTGTGACCCCGGGTCTACCGAGGTTTGGGAAGAGCCAAACGAAGCAGCACCATGGCTAGGTTTTGGTGGTCAATGAAGAAGGTCGGTCAGCCTCGGTCTTGCATGCAGCAAGGGAAGGAGCAGGGGCTCACTGAGCTTTGGCGCAGGATGCAGCCCACGTCGAAGCAGAGAGGAGACGAACGACGCTGCAGGGTCAAAGCAGAGGACATGGTCGCGGGGGGGGGGGGACTCATCAATGGCGCCCTGACCTTCCGTGCACAACGGGGCGGCGAGGAGGGGTCTCTCCGGCGAGCTGTGGGGTGGCCAGTGCTTGAGGAGAAGCCGAGGAGAGGCCGCGGGCGGCTGGATTCGTCCGGAGGCGATGCCCTACGCGCGGGGACGAGAACGAGAGGGAGTCAAAGGTGGTGTAGGGCATGGCAGGACGACGCTTGGCGGCGGCGAACTTGGAGGCAGGGCAGCGTCGGGCGCGCAGGTGGCTGTGGCCGGGTGGCATCGCCATGGGAACAGACGAGGCGTGAGTGAGGACATGCTCGAGGTCGCGAGGAGACAAGGACGACGCTCCTACTCAGGGCCCTGGGCGTGCGAGGCTGCAGCAGAGGATGGAGGAAAAGCGATGGTTGCCAGGGAGAGATGGGGATCGGCTGAAGGAGTCTGGCGGCGCTGGGAGATCGAAGAGAGGGGAGGGGGGATCGAGCATGGCCTCCTGGCTCGATGCGTGCGTGATCGGCGGCCTGGAGGGAGACGAGGGAGATGCCAAGGGTGCTCTAGGGTTAGGAGGGGTAGTTGGGCCTTGGGAGGCCGGCCCAGCGGAGAGGAAAACGGCCAGGGGCCTGATGGGCTACTCTCTCCTACTCTCTTTCTCATCTCTAAACAGAAAAAATAAAGAGAAAGAAAAAAAGGGAAGAAATGAAAGGTTAGAGAAAGAGTTTGGGCACGGGGATAATTTTCCCGGACTCGAAAAAATGTGTATGATCCAAGAAAAATGGAGTGTGCATTTTTCAAAGTTTAAATTCAAACTCATTTGATTTAATTTCAAATGGTTCGAATAGGAAGTGAGGGTTAGGAAGGTCCAAAAATGTTCGGATTTTTGGTGGAGCTCCGGAAAATGATGAAAGAATATATGGCAAGGTTTGAGGAGCAACTCGAAGCAGAAAAGACTTGAGAGTTTTAAATTGCAAGTGTATTTGCGGTAAATTCCAAATAATTGGAATATTTACTATAGCTCTCTAAATATCGAGAGGATATGTTGTCAAGAGGGTCACCATGTGAATTCCCTCGATTTAAATGGATCGAAGATTCATATGATTTGATTGTTGAGAAAAAGATGGCATGATGACATGATGCAATGCACATGATGCAAAGATGAATGCAACAGACAGAACAAATCACACAACGAATCTCGGATACCCTGGAAGGCATCTGAAGCTCCGGTCTTGGGGCGTTACAACACTCCACCACTACGAGAGGATCTCGTCCCAAGATCTAGGATGGCACCGGGGAAAACGGAAGAGGAAGGGGACTAGGTAAAACTAAGTTGCTTCTTTGACAAACGAGTGAAACCAAAGAACCTTGAAAGGTTGAACAACTTGAAAGGAATAATACCACGGAGGTGATCGAAGTTGAAAACACTCTGTTAAGAAAGAGGAACAAGTAAGAACAGATTCGGACAGCACTCCGGTTGAAAGAGATGCAAGACTTGATAAGATGAAAAGAACTTGAGCAGAGGGCACAACACTCCGGTTAACTGGATAAGCAAAGGAAAGAACATGATCTTGAAAAAACAAGATGATGGGTCGAAGAGAGCAACATCACAATGCCTCCAGGAGAAATGAGAGAATGGACTGGAATGAACGGAGGAGAAAAAATATCTTCTACCTCGAATGAGCTTGAAAAGCATATTTAGGAGAAGGGTCAAACGGAGTTGTTGGAAAACCAACAACGAAAAGAGTAATCTTGTTGTGTGCTTATAGAAAACATCTCAAAGTCTTGAAGTGAAATTCTGCCACTAACGGAAACAATAGATTGGATTGATATGAACAAGGAGACGAGAAGCTTATTTCACCAGTAGGATACATGAAGAACTTGGGTCATTTATAAGCACCATAAATAGTAACAATCCTTAGGGAAAGCTTTAGGTGAAATATAACCCAAGATAACTCCAACGAAGAGAATGATGGATTGCAAAGCATCACCTGAACCAAGAGAAAATTATGGGTTTAAAATATCTCATTCTCAACAACTTGTGAATCATGAAACACGAAGGGAAATAGTCAAGAAAGACATAACACCACCTCAAAAGATAAGATAGGAAGAACTGCACTTAGAAATGCAAGATGAAGAATACTTGAGCTCCTCTGGAAAAAAATCTCAATGAACACTTCGAGAAGGAATTAAATCCTTTATGAACCATCATGTAGAGTCTCCATGAGGAACTCCCGTAAAAAAAGAATAACGAAAGAAAGAGAAGTTTAAAACACAAGGTGAAGCCTTGCGATGATTTAGATGGAGCTTTGCGATGAGATAAAGAGGAAAAACTTGGAACTCAGGAAGAAATATAAAGCATCTCGAACCGAGAATTTGATGAACCTCCGGAATAAGGAATTTAATATCCTTGATGAAACTAGAATAAGAATTACATTATGCTTATCCTTCACCAATTTAAATTGATGGCACATAATGGATTGCATACAACTTATTACGGTAGAAAGGATTAAGAGAGATATCGATAACTTGATAAGGTCTTCAACGAAACACCGTTAGGATTGAAACAACGAATGAATTGATATGGTAATGAAGGAAGAGAAAACTTGAACGAACCACCGTAAGAATTGAAAATGAACAAAGAAAAGATAAGGAAACATCGGGAAGAATTAGAGAACGAATGAAGACACTTGAGGGAATATAAATATAAGAGAACGAAGAGACCATTAACTGATTAAAGGATATTTGATCAATGCACCGGTAATATTTGAAGAAAACGAGAGCTGAAAGCTGGAATGAATAATCTAAAATGATGGGCTCCAGAGAATCAATCTGAAAAGACTCTTGAATTGCTCCGGATGGGTGAAAAGAATTCTCACAATCGAAAACAATGATGAGAGGATGTCATAAAGCTAGCACCATGAATCTTGAAGAGAATGGATCAAGATTTAAGAGAAACTCTTCTTCAGTCTTCAAATGTTGAGAATGATGGTGAGAACCACCATGAAAGTTGATGAGACCCTCCAGAAGAATGAAAAAACAAAGAGGTTGAGATACTCCGGGATGAAAATTAGAAAGGTTGAACCGTTGATGACAAGAATTTGAAAGATCTTGGAGAAACCTTCTGACTAATGATGAATCATTCTTATGTCAAACTTCGAAAAGAATTTGAGAATACCTCCGGAAAAATTAGAAGATTCCGGTAAGATCCTGGAAAAGACCTGTGGGTTAGGGCCCACTCGAAAGAAACACCGTTGAAGAGATTGCTTGAAAAGGAGATTGCACCGTTGAGTTAAATAGCTTGTATGAGATAACATCCTCGAAAAAGCTTGAACGGATTAGTAGTGAAAACACGAATCTTCTGAGATATCTTCAGCACTCCAGAATAAATGAATAGTGAGAGGTGAATGATAAAGAGGTGCACCGGCATGGGAAAACATTTGAAACGAGGACATGATATGATCGACAAAGCTTGAATTGAATCCACCGGAGAAGAAAAAGAATGATGAATGATGATCTTGAAGCTCCGTTAGTATCTTCCTGAGAGTCACTGGATAAGAACATTGACGGAAAAGAATGGAGAGGTTTCCCATCAATAAGATGGATTCTTGATTAAGAAATCCGAGTCCTTGAAGAAAAAGAAAGGGTGGGAGGGCGGGAAAAACAAAAGCAACTTGGGAACGGATGAAACGAACCACATTGAGAAAGCTGAGATTGGGTCTTGCAGATGTTGAAAATGATCGGATCCACTTGAAGAGTAACACGCCGGTTGAAAAATGATTGACATGACAATCTCGATTATCATGAAGGATTAGTATTCACATAGAAGTATGAGAAAACCACTTAGGAAAGGTATGGAATCAACATTTGACTTCGAAGCAACTCGAATACCACAACTGAAAAACAAAACAAAGGATTGGCTTGCAAAAGAAACCGGAATCAAACATATGATAGATCCCATATCGTATCATGTGTCTGTTGGAAAGATATTCTAGGAGCTACTGGAATTCCCACCTATAAAACTCCCGAAACTTTCTGGTTATGCAATCAGGTGTTGGGGATACATGGGAAGCATAATATCTCACCCAAAACTAGCAAATCCTACATCCAGCTGTATCCATCCTTCAGCACATAACCAAGAAACCTTCGGAAATCGTTTACCTCAACCTTCGAAAAGCATCCGTTATACGAGTTATGGCAATACTCCCGAACTCCCGCCCCAGTACTGGGTGGCGTCGAGGTTATCTCACCAACAACTGCATAAAAGAGATTTTCGATGTCAGCGAAACTCAGGTATTCCAGAACTACAACGATAAAATTGTGACGACAACACCTCGGAGCTCAACTCCCCGGGACACTGCCACAACCCTTAAATGTTAGGAGGCACCAAGAACAATGTTCTCGTCACAAAACCATCAGAACTATTCCAAGATACCCGCGTGATCCTAAAAAAATCGTGAAATTTGAGGGGAGAAGAGTCAAAACTCTACGTCACGAGGCCTCACCAGAGCGACGAAGGGACTGAGGAGTAAAAAGAATCCTACTCTCTGATATATATAATCCTAAGACTCAAAACATTTTCTTCTAGACTCAACAACGTCAGCGATTCGATCAAGCAGGGGGGCTCCTAAGTCGGGGATGGCTCTGATTACGAACTTTTTACACCCACGATGCAGCTATATCTCCCACGTGTCGGAGCATGACTTAGAAGCATAACCGCATAGTAGGCATGTCGAAAGAGGGGTAATCTTTACACATCCCATGTATTGAATAAGAAAGGGATAAAGAGCTGGCTTACAATCGCCACTTCACACAATACATAAATATAGCATTACATCATCCAGAATACAATCAAGGTCTGACTACGGAACCAAATAAAGAAAGACAACTCCAAATGCTAGATCCCCGATCGCCCCAACTGGGCTCCTCTACCGATCGTCCGGAAAATACACATAGTAACGTCCCGAATCTTCGTCGAACTCCCACTTGAGTTCGGTCGCGTCCCCTGCACTGGCATCATCGGCACCTGCATATGGTTTTGGAAGTAATCTATGAGCCACGGGGACTCAACAATCTCACACCCACGAGATCAAGTCTATTTAAGATTATGGGTAGGGTAAGGTAATGAGGTGGAGCTGCAGCAAGCACTAGCCTATATGGTGGCTAACTTACGCAAATAAGATCGAGAAGAGAAGCAAAGCACGGTCGTAAACTAAAAGTGATCAAGAAGTGATCCTGGATCTACTTACGTTCAATTATAACACAAGAACCGTGTTCACTTCCCGGACTCCGCCGAGAAGAGACCATCACGGCGACACATGCGGTTGATGCATTTTAATTTGGTTAAGTGTCAAGTTCTCTACAACCCGACATTAACAAATTCCCATTTGCCCATAACCGCGGGACCAGCTTTCAAAAGTTCAAACCATGCAGTGGTGTCCCAACTTAGCCCATCACAAGCTCTCACGGTCAACGAAGGATATTCCTTCTCCCAGGAAGACCCGATCAGACACGGAATCCCGGTTACAAGACATTTTGACAATAGTAAAACAAGACCAGCAAAGCCGCCCGATGTGCCAAAAAATCCCGATAGGAGCTGCACATATCTCGTTCTCAGGGCACACCGGATGAACACTACGTACAACTAAAACCAACCCTCAAGTTTCCCCGAGGTGGCGCTGCAAGTGGCTCTGTTTTGGACCAACACTCAGAGGAGCACTAGCCCGGGGGTTTAAAATAAAGATGACCCTTGAGTCTGCAGAACCCAAGGGAAAAAGGCTTATGTTGCAAGTGGTAGAACCAAGGTTGGGCCTTGCTGGAGGAGTTTTATTCAAGGCGAACTGTCAAGGGGTTCCCATTTTAACCCAACCGCGCAAGGAACGCAAAATCAAGGAACATAACACCGGTATGATGGAAACTAGGGCGGCAAGAGTGGAACAAAACACCAGGCATAAGGCCGAGCCTTCCACCCTTTACCAAGTGTATAGATGCCTTAATTAAATAAGAGATATTGTGATATCCCAACATAAACATGTTCCAACATGGAACAAACTCCATCTTCACCTGCAACTAGCAACACTATAAGAGGGGCTGAGCAAAGCGGTATCATAGCCAAACAACGATTTGCTCGAAAAGGTGGGTTAGAGGCTTGACATGGCAATATGGGAGGCATGATATAGCAAGTGGTAGGTATCGCGGCATAGCAATAGAGCGAACAACTAGCAAGAAAAGATAGAAGTGATTTCGAGGGTATGGTCATCTTGCCTGAATTCCCATAAGGAAGAAGAACGAGTCCATGAAGAAGACAAACGGACGAAGTCGAACGGATCCTCACAACTTCGGAATGAAACCGAAGCTAACGAGAGAAGCAACCCAGAAAGAAGCAGGCAACATAGTAAACAACCATCACATAAACATGGAACAATACACAACCAAGTATGATGCATGTCCAGTTTAATGAGGCATGGCATGGAAAAGTGCACAAGAAAAACTACAAGTTAAGTGGAGCTCAATATGCAATGAGTTGCATATTGACGAAACACCACATTCAATTATTTAGTTCTCTCCCATTTAAACTAGTCAACAAAATTAAATGTTGTTTAAACATGGCAAGAGGTGGAGCATAAGTAAACTAAACATTTATGCAAGTTTAAATGAGGTCGGAAATAACAATCAACAATTCCGGTAAATCCCCATATGCATTTAGCAATTTGGTGCAACAACATTTTTAAACTTGGCTTCGGGGCGAAGCCAATGGGCAAGTGTGGAGTGCCGCAGGCCCTAATAGCCTGCGGCCTCGGTTGACGCGTGGTGGTTGATTGGTCGTGGGTGTCTCCGCTTCCCCATGCTGCCTCGGCAACTGCCCGACTTGACAAGTCCCCGCTGCATGCAGAAAAAGGTTCATTATTACCTTAGATCATGGTGGCCGGCGGTTGGCCTCCTCTTGGCTATAAATGGGAGGGGGAGTGGAGCCCCCGTCACCCATCTCTTCCTTCGCTCCTCCTGCTCCTTCTTCTTCCTTGCTTCATCTCTAGCAGCATCAACCATGGCGCCGATACGGAGGTTCTCGGCCGCAGAGAAGGGGAAAACCCCCCTCGATGAGCCTGAGCCACTTCTGCCGAAGAAGAGGCTGTCCCGTCGCCGCGGCATAGTCGTGAGGCCGGAGGTGTCGAGGTCTTGGTGCGAGCGGCCACCTCCCGGGTATCCGCTGCCTCTGTACTCCCGAGCCGAGTGCTCCGGAGGGAGAGGCGACGAACGGCGCCGCCCATGCCGTGGTCATGGTCGCCGCGCCGTGGTGACGCACGTCGTTGCCCCAGGAGCCCGCGTCGTGGACTCCTCGCACGAACTTGTGATGTGGGCGGCGATGCCTCCGTGCACTTGGATTCGCTTCCCACAGTTCTTCGCCGCCGAGGGGCCCTATCGAGCTTTGGCTGCAGCACGCCGACTGCGACACCCCAGCGACTGGAGCAGATGTCGAAGCTGTCTCCCCCGGGAAGATCTTCATGACCCGTGGCTGGGGCAAGGTCACTCGAGTCTGTCGTGCGGAAGGCGCCCTCGCCATCCACTTTGAGTACGACGGTGCCTCCATGATGTTCTTCAAGGTCTTCGATGTAGAAGGCCACCGCTTGGAGTGCTGCCCTGAAGGGAGTCGTCAGGATGGTGTAGCGGCCAACGCCAAGCCTGTCGCTGGCTTTGCTAGCAGCTCCTCCAACAGTAGCGGCGACTCCTGGTGGTCTAGCGATTCTCCCGAGCTCCACAAGACTCCGGAGACGAGCACGACAACTACGTACCTCCGAGCTCTCGCCGCGCACGGAGTAAGGCCACAGCGTCCGGCCGCCGCCGTCGCTGATCTGGATGAGGTTGGCGTCGGCTTCCCATGGCCCACTGTTGATGATGGTGTCGGCGGTGTTTGGCGCGTGTAGATAGGGCCCCTAGAAACTTCCTTCTTTTGCTCCCTACGAGGAATCAAGACGGACCCCGTGGGGGCGTGTAAAGGGTCTGTAATGTCTTTTGTTGATATTGTCCTTATTATGAAAATTTGCGAACGCATGTCTTGTTTCGGCTCGGTCTCCCCTTCCCAACCCCACGGTAGCTTGGTGCTCTACACCGATAGGTCCCAGTCCCCAGGCAGGCTGCAGCTGTCGCTGGTATGCCAGGTCGCGATGTCATGGTCAAGGCCAAGAGGTGAGCAGCCCGAGGTCCAGTGAGAGCTCCTGAGGCGGCATGATTCTCAAGAGGTCCCCTTTAGCATGCAAGCAGCTACCTAAAGGTTGGAAAGGGAGGCAACATCGCCGTAGCAGGGCAGCAAGAGGTGAGAATCCTATGCCATAGCGCTCGGCTGACCCGGGTGCGAAACTTATCTTGGTAGTCCGGAGTTGTTTCCTCGTGTTGTGCCAGACTCGTGTGCCGACGGCCGTAGTGTAGCCAGGTTAGGCCCATGCAAGCCTCCCCCTCTTCTCCACGCTCTTCTCTGTGCTCTATGTCCTCAGGTCCCGACCCTCAACAGGAGCTCAGCCGCCACTGGTATGCCAGGTCGCGGTGCCGTGGTCAAGGCCAGGGGTGAGGGCTAGAGAGCCAGTTAGAGCTCCTGAGTCATGATGCTCAGGAGCCCCCCTTTTAACACGCAAGCGAATTGCATGGGAGAAGAGGGAGCCCGCGGTACCGCCCGCTGTTGTCCTTAGGAGGTTCCTACAGGTTAGAGTGAGGAGGGACACAAATTGCCACAACGATTGCCGGTCTGCCACTGGTCGCTCCATAAGAAGGTGAAGGCACTGAGGGCCTGGTGAGGTGACATGCGCGGGCGTGTCGTGAGCCAGAGCTCGACCACTCAGATTTGTCAGCGTTGCATGGACGGACCCGAGCACAAGCGTCGTGCTGGCATGAGTGGCTCCCGCGGTGGGTGATAATCAACCAGGTAATGACCATAACTAACTCATGCATGGAAAGCAATCTGGCTTAGGTAAATGCAAAAATGATACATGCCACTGGGTCGGACCCGAGCGGCCTGGGGATGATGCAGCCCGTGGGGCGCCCCAGCAGGGTAAACTAAAGTTGCAAAAGGACGCACGCCGCAGGGACAGGTCCATGCGACCTGGGAATAATGCAGCCCGAGGGGCGCTCCCAGCTGAATGAACTTGGAAGATGTCACCTGGTTTCGTTGTTGAAGGAGCGTTAGGGTAGCTGAAGGTGTGCGCTGAAGAAGTCTCTCCTCACGAGTCATCGAGACCCTGAGCTTCGGGAGGCTCTGGGGGCTCTGATGGCCTCCTAAGGACCATCTCCATCTCCGCCAGGACTGCGTGATGCCTGGCCTCCTGGGCTGCCAGGATGCTTCTTAGATTGTGCTGGAAGGCAGTTGCCACGCTCGGCAAACCAAACGGCTTGCGAACGTAGCCGTGAGGTGGACCCTCATACCGGCCAGCACGCGAAGGCCAGAAGCGCTCCTGAGATGCATCCCTGTTGAGCCCTGGGATGTCAATGCAGACGCGCAGCTCACCACCCTCGCCCGGATGCACTACAAAAAAATACACTTCCGTGATGATACGTGTTTGTCATAGTAGGTCGCATTTTTTGTCATGCATGTACATCCATGACAAATTTATGATAGAATCAAGATAGTCATACCTGTGCTGTCATAGAAGTGTTCCGTCACATTACCAAAATTATCATCACGGAAGTGTCCACTTCCATGACGATAAATTGCGCGTCACAGAAGTGCTTTCGTCAAGGGTGACTGACACGTGGCATCCACCGTAACGGAACGTTGTTAAGCTATCGGGTCGAGTTTTGGATCCGATAACCCGTTAACAGCCCTGACCAATGGGGATTTTCCACGTGTAAAATCATCATTGGCTGGAGGAAACACGTGTTGGCTCATCGTCGGGACAGATGTCATCCACTCATTGGACATAAGGCGCCAATGATACGTTGACACGTGGCACGGCTCAACAGAGGCCCATTCCTGTGAAAAGGCCGGCCCGTTTGACTTGGTCAAAAGGTGGCGGGCCGGCCCATGGAAAGCCTTTTAACGGCATGTTCGCATATAGCCCATTTACAGCCCGCTAACCCAAGGCCCGTTACGCCCTATCCGAATTAGGCCCAGTAGCATCATCTGGGCCATCCAATATGATTCCAGCCCGTTTTCACTTCTGGCCCATGACGTCTTTCGGCCCATATGAGGCCCTATGTAACTCTTGGCCTATTAACGGCCCGTGGTGAAATTGGCTCGTAATGAACAGTGTATCACTTTACACCCATTAACGGTCCATGGTGAAACTGGCCCGTAATGAACAGTGTGTCACTTTATACCCATTAACGGCCCGTTATGCCGTTGGGCCGTCTCCAGCCCATGTTATCTTTCGGCCTTCTCAGAGCCCATTTATTCTTGGGCTCATTTCCAGCATTCGTTTACTTACGGCCCGTTACTGTCATTTTCTGCTTGTGGGCCAAATTCAGCCCGTGGTTACAGTCGGCCCGTTTGTGGTCCGTTAATACGTTGGGTCGTTTTTATAGCGTCATTAAATACGGCCTATTAACGATGGCCCATTATGGTCGGCCCATGAATGAATGATTCCAACTCTAGCCTGTTTACGGCCAGAATGTGGTCTGTTTGGCCCATGTTTGGCCAATCGATCATACGGCCCGTATAAGGCCCATTGATGATACGGCCCGTAGAAGGCCCATTGATGATACGGCCCGTAGAAGGCCCATTGTTTCTACGGCCTGTAGAAGGCCCACTGTTTCTATGGCCCGTAGAAGGCCCACTGTTTCTACGGCCTGTAGAAAGCCCACTGTTTATACGGCCCATAGAAGGCCCACTATTTATACGGCCCGTAGGGGGCCTAGTGTCACTATAGTAAATATTAGCCCATGGTTATTGTGGCCTAGTTTTAAAAAATAGGTTATTGCAGCCACTAGCAAACCGCAGAAAAAGAACTGCACTGACTACAAGGAAACAAATAAACAAGACAACAAGGAAATAAATAAGCAAGCAACTTACACTAGGTTATCACGGCTATTACACATATTACATCCACTGGGCATCAAAGTTCGCCACCAGTGCAAATATAGGGAACACAACAGCATATAAACGCCGCAGCAAAACAAGTCCAGAACTGAAACCACTTCAGAAGAGCTCAAGAAACAATATCCTGGGTACCCATAATGCTGGCAAGATGCTTAGCAAGCTTATTAAGTTTCTCTTGTTTGGCGCTTAAGTCCTCCAGCGCTTGTTGTTGCACCAAAAAGTATGCATCTGAATTCTGCAGGGACTTCCTCAGTCCTTCGGCTTCCTGTCTCATAACATCTGATCGATGTCTTTCAACTTGAAGTTGAGACTCAAGAAGCTGAACTGATTCAGGCAATGAGTTCGAAGAGCTGGTGCCAGCAGTGGTAGCCAGTAACTCGAACACTACATCAAGACAGGACTTTGGGGTTGTCTCAGTGTCTTCAATATAGTTTTTATCAGCTTTCTTGGAGACCAACAGGGATGTCTCACTATCTTGAACCTTATCTGCATTACTTCCTTTACCATTGCATAACAGGGTACTCTTCTCCAATATTTTATCCGCATTCTAAAAGAGAAACAAACAAACACATCTCAGGTTTACAATGTAGTATATGAAACTCATTTTGGTAAACCAGTTCAGTAGTAAGGTGGACAGGATAACAGCATGAAACAAATATATATCTATGTAGTATGGTCACTATATGGTCAATATCATTCTATTTTATGTTGCCAAATCAAGATAGATACAGTTCGAATCATATCTATTTAAGACAAAGCAGCATAGACAGAATATAAGTGCGGGAAACTACACAGCAATATCAACACTTGTAATGTGCATGGCATGAGAACATAACTGTTTATTCAATTGAAACTGAAATCAACATAGAGCAAGTTACAACAGCAAACATCCAAACACGTTGAAGAAACAGGTTTAAAACATGCCTGTTGCGCCATTGGAGTTTCAATTGCATCCTTCAAATTTGAAATTAGTTTGTATCAGTAAATACAGTGATGCAAGAGCAAAGTAGTATGAACCATATCTACAGAATCTGACCTGAGAACAATGCTTCTTCTGCTTTAAGCGTTGACTTCGGGTTCGGAGTGGTGGTCCTCGTGATTTGGGCACTGCAGTTGCCTTACTAACTGCTCGTGTTTGGGTGCTCTGTGGTGGAGACGGTGATGTGTCAACGGGAACTGGGTGTCTATCTACTGGGGTTGGGGTTAGAAGGGGTGTAGCTGGTTCTCTGTCCAACTGGGTAGGGGTACAATCTGCATGAATGTGGTTATGTGTGGTGGGGCTGGTTCTTGGGCAAGTACAACCGTGGTTCTATCTGCATCGACAGGTAGCACGATCTTTTCTGAAGACCGTGTTTTTACTCCCACAAATACTGCCATCACTCCCTCCAATTGAAATGGCTGATAAACAAGAAAAGTAATTGAATGCACAGACATTGTAAGATAGACAAGTGCAATGGATAGTAGGGAAGAAAACAGGGCATGAACTAATTCACATTTATGTTGTCTAAGCAAACAGAATAGCAGGACATAATTTCACATATATGATGGCGAATTAAACAGGATAGCATGACACAATCTCACATGTATGATGGCTAACTAAATAGGATAGAATGACATACTTCAAAATATGCTGACTATGTAAACAGGATGACATGATATAACTATACGATGTGTCTATTAAAGTGGTTGTCATGCCATAAATCACAAACATGCCGTCGATGGAAACATGATGGCATGATATAATTCACGGATAGAATGACATAATTTAAATATAATGACTATGTAAACATGATGAGATGATATAACTAAGGAGATGGCATTCAATATTGTGTATATGATGTAAAAACTAAGCATTGCAATACAACATATGCATTATATGAGTAATATAACCCTGCCAAGTTTGAGCATACACCTCAGGGGGATAATAGGACTGGTCATCTGCCTCTGAATCCTCCTCTGTAGAGCTATCTGTAACCAGCAAGATATCTGCTTCAGCAGGTAGCATTTTCTGCTCTGAAGACCTTGTTTTCACTCCAGATTTCTCCATCACCAATTCAAATGGCTGATGCACAGGAAGAGTAGTTGAATATACAAACACTGTCGACAAAAGCAATGAGAAATACAAAAAAAGGACGGCATGATATAATTCACATATATGACGCTTGCCTAAACAACATGGCATTGCATAATTCACATACATAATGCCTTGCAACAAGATAGCATTGCATTATTCACATATATAATGTCTTGCAACAAGATGGCATTGCATAATTCACATATATGGTAATTAGACACTAAACAGGTGGCATTCACACAAAGCATGTCTAAACTAAGCAAATGACATAGCAATGCAAGATACCATACGCATAATATGAGCAACATAACCCTGCCAAGTTAGGGCATGCACATCAGGGGGGGGGGGGATATGACTGGTCATCTGTCTCTGAATCCTCCTCTGAGGAGCTATCGGTAACCAGCAAGACATGCGCTTCGTCAGATAGCATTGTCTACTCTGAAGACCTTGTTTCCACTCCATATTTTTCCATGACCATGCCAAATGGCTGATGCACAGGAAGAGTAATTGAATGTACTAAAATTGTTGAAAAATTTAACACGTAATAAAAAATGATGGCATGATATAATTCACATATAAGATGACTGGCTAACCAAGGTGGCATTGCAAAATTCACATATATGATGCCTAGCTAGACAAGATGGCATTGCATGATTCAGATATACGATAAAGAAACTAAACAGATGGCATTGACACAAAGCATGTCTAAACTAAGCAGATGACATCTTTAATGTATACAGTAAGCAATGCAAGGCACCATATGCATGATATTACCAACATCAGCATGCCAAGTTAGAGCGAGACCTCATGGGGTAAATAGGAGTGGTCTTCTCCTTCTGAATCCCCCTCATAACAGTTATCTTCCTCTTTATTACGATCCGAAATGGGTGGAGGGGGGGGGGCTGCCTTTACGCCCACCATGGAACGACGTCTACATGAAATTTTATTGCCACGCAAGGCTCGTCTCTTTTGCTCTACATGATCAGTTCCATTGTGTACAATAACTGGCATGCATAGGAATAAAACATAGTGAGATTATGTAAGGAGTGCATGCACAAATCCAGTTAATAGCTTTAGTTAAAAAATACAGATAATGGCTCCTTTAATGTTTGTTTGCACCCAACCAGAAACTCATAGTAGACACCGGAGATTAACCAGATAGTAGACAGATAGTAATGATTGCTGCCCCAATATGTACCCCACAACCATTTAAAAACTCAAGTTTCAGCATTAGTTTGGACCTGACTCGGAGTCTAATAGGTGAACACGACGATAATGTAGCATGTCATCATATTAAGCGACGCATAACGTAAGAAGACATGGAAGAGTGCAACCTCTCTTGCGGACCCATGTAGTCCTCAAGGTCATCTGCTCAGTTGATGA
Organism: Triticum urartu; assembly: GCF_056163025.1. Lineage (NCBI taxonomy): Eukaryota > Viridiplantae > Streptophyta > Magnoliopsida > Poales > Poaceae > Triticum > Triticum urartu. Next base: position 209,254,210 of record NC_141873.1, on the reverse strand, counting down.
TGGTAATGCAGTTGCCGTGGCTGCCGACGGTGGGGAAGAAGATCTGAGGCGGCGAAAGACAGTCTGGAGAGTGGATCCCTGCTGTGGTGAACCCTTCCGTCGTTGGAGCAGCTGAGTTGGGGTGGAACACAGCGCCGCAGGAGTAGGACAAACCACACAAGGTTTTCTTTGACACATATCTGTAACAGAAGTAATTGAGTAAGGGCTTGTTTGAATTTGAGGATTCTAACAATGCAGGGATAGGAAATAGACAGGAATAGGATAGGAATGCACGTGCAAACACAGAGAATTTAAAAACATAGGATTTCTGCCAATCTGGGTGTTTGATTCACAACAATTGGAAGATCACAGGATGCAAAAAAGCATGGTGAGATTAAGTCAAACCACAAGAAAATGTACGGTTATAATGCTATTATGCTACTATCTCTTAGTCTTGTGCTTGATGAATAGGAATATGAAAAGGAGGAGAAGTGGAAATTAGAATTCCTATGGTTTTTCTTTTAAGGAGACACTGAAGGAACAAATCCTACAGTTTTCCTTTGCTCCATTCCTTTGCACCAAATTCATGAAAAGTAGTACCATAGGAAACTTTCCAATTCTGATGTTTCTCATTCACTTTTCCTTTCAAGCACTAGCGATTCTAGTAGGCAGGCTTGAGCAAGGAAAATCCTACACTAAAAACAATGTTTTTGTGCTACTTCTATTACTTTGGACCCAGGCCACTGCCATACTAGCTCAACTCCCAGTCCCATCGACAAATGCACAGCTCAAACGCGCAGAGATAAATAATGATGGCGTTCAAGACAGTCCATCACGGATAGCTAAGTTGCCTGGTACCTCACTGCTTGTCATATAGTAGGATAAAATAATCGTATTTCCAGTTACTACGAGTGCTTAGTGGACAATATATATAACATGTAGAGTAAAAAAGAGATGCAACAAGTGTACAACCTCTTTGGCGAAGCCATGTCGATCTCAGCGTGATTGGGTTGGCCGGTGAGGATGCTCCGGCTGACTTGGCTGTCGGAGGAGGGGAAGAAGATCTTAGGCGTCTGGAGATGGAGCCCGAGGTACTTGTAACATCCCAAATTTGCAATTTGGAATGTTATACACTAGATCATCACGCATATCATATTTTCATGCATTTTGGTTGATCCTAGAAATTTCACGCAACTCAAGGACCCACGGAGAGAGTTGGAGATTTCGTTATTTTCATATTTGAGTTCTCTCAAATTTTGGAAAAGAGGATCATTTGATTTATTTATTTCATCTTCAATCATTTTTTCCAATATCAAATATGAGAGAGAGGGAATAATATGACTTTCCCAAATTTAGGAAAAATGAAGATCTAATGGATAAATCAATTTTGTTTTCCGGTGTTTATTTGCATTTTATTTGGATAGGGAAAAATGCGTGTTTTCAAAAATTGCATTTTAGGTCTGGAGTAAAGTTCATTTTGTTCGACTCATTTTTAGGAGTCGGGGAAAATTTACTTTAGATTTTTTTTGAGTTCGTTTAGATTTTCTTTCTTTTGTTTTTCTGCGCGCGGAACTATTTTAAAAAAAAGAGAGCCAGCACCCGCCTGGGCCAAGGCCCAGCCGGCCGGCCCGGCCGCCGCCTGCCTTGCGCCGCCCCAGGCCGAGTCCTGGAAGGACTCCAGGCCGCCGCCGCCCTTGCCCCTTGCCCCCTCCCCAAGCAAGCACCCCCCCTCCTATATAAATACCCAAGCACCCCCCCTCTCCTCCCAAGCCGCAGCTACCGCCGCCTATAGCCGCCGCCGCCTAGCCGCCGCCGCCGCCCTTGCCCCGCCGCCGCCGGAGTTCCACCTCGCCGGAGGTAGCCCCGCGCAGCGCCTCTCTTTTTCCTCGCCTCGGTCCGGTTTTTCTTAAAAGAACCATTCCGTTTCTTTTCTGTTTTCTTTCCGGTTTTTCTTTTCGGTTTCTTTTCCGAAAACCCTAGATCGGTTTTCGTTCTTCTTTCGGACCGTTCGTCTCAACGAACGTGATCACCGATTATTCCCGGTTAACGACGCCCGTTCGTTTAACCGTTCATCTCTTTCTTTTCGTCGGATTTATTCCGCGATCGTGATCTCAGATCCGATCTTCTTTCTAGTCTTTCTTCCCGCTCGTTTATCGGAATCAGGTGTTTCAAGCGGTTGGAGTTTCGCCCCGAAACCGCCGTTCCGTCTAATCAACTTGAACAAGTCTTTGATACAGTAAAATTTGACCTAGTTTCAACTTGCTAGAACCGAGTTGTTTTCTTCCGCCGTTTGTTTTTCCGTCGTCTGTTCGGTTTTTTTTCTTTCTTTGCAACCGGAGTTCTTAAGTTGAACTTTCAGGTTCGTTCTCTTGTTCGAGTTTTACCTGTGCATTAGATGAGTACTTATTGTGTGCTTGTTGTTTGTCTGCGATAGATCATCCGGATTGCGCCGCTTGTTACTTCGAAACCCTAGGTCTCGCGGATCATCAGCAAGGCAAGTAACACTTTGATCATACCTTTTCTACAACCCATGTTTTATTGCATTAGATCAATCCTCTCACATTGCATGATTAGGATCTAATTAAATTGTGGGATGGGAAGTAGATGAGGTAGTACCTATCACCTGTATTATTATGAAACCTTTGGGAGTTACTTCTACGTTTGCTTATTATGCCATGCTATGCTAGTAGACATGGATTGGGTGAGTGATATCCATGACAGATGTGAGTTGACAATTTTAATCGTTTATCTAAGGTGGCAACTTAAACACACATCTGGGTGGATTGAGGCACCTGATGTCTATCAGGACTTGCCTGTTTTTTTTGGACCGCCACCCAGGCTCAAAGGGATCATAAGATCATTGATGCTAGTAACTTCGTGTGCAGCCACAAGCCATTATGGGCTCTGGCATAGTTGACTAAGTCGTGCGAACTCTTACGGGTAGACTAGCAGATGTAGGGGAAAGTAGGTGTACCGGTCTACCCACATGTAAGGTGCTAGCGCTTCTGAAAGACTGTGTCTCGGTCATCCGTCTTCTCAAACACCATGTAGTGCGAGAAACCAAACGGAGGCGATCGAGTCTTGTGGGGAAAAGTGCGCAAACCTCTGCAGAGTGTACAAACTAATCATGATTAGCCGTGTCCCCGGTTATGGACAACTTGAGTATCTAGTACTTGAATATCATGTGAATCTCAACATGTTACTTCTAATTAATATTGTTGGGTTTTAATTGTTCACTTAATTGGGATCGGAATGCTGTCAACCATTCTCGATGTTTAACAACTACCTTGATAGTTAAATAAATTTATTCCTTTGCAGTAGGGAAAAACTGGCTTTACGCAAAATTGTAACCATAGAGTTTTCCACCAGCCATATATGCATGTAGTATAGCTGTTTCATTCCATTACTCTCTATGTGTTACATTGCTAGCATATTCCATGTGCTGACCCGTTTTCGGGCTGCAACTTCTCATGTTGCAGACTTTTCAGACGACGAGTAAGGTGCTTTTAGGTCATGGTTCTATACTCAGTGATGCCGTTGGAGTTGATGGACCCATTTATCTTCCGGGTCTTCCGCTGTTATCGTTATTAGATGGCCTTAAGCCATATTATTTGTAATAAGTTCTCTTTGAGACAACGATGTAATAAGTGTGTGATTGCCACTCTGCTATAAATCCTTCGATGTACTGTGTGGTGTCAGCATTACTGATCCAGGGATGACACCGAAGCACAGTAGACTTGATCCATTCGGGTCGGGTCGCCACAGAGATGGTATCAGAGCACACGCTGACTGTAGGACACGATCACTAAGTTAAAGCCATAGATCACCATTCTCTTCTCATTTTCTAACTCCTCATCTTTTCTACTCTTTTAGGATGACGAACGCGAAGATTAAGTACGTCCAACCGGATGAAGGCACACCTTTTGGATTTCACTTGAAGGAAGTTACCAAGTACCTGAACATTGGATTACCAAGCTTCACGGGAACCTTCAACGCCACTCTGCCTGAAGAGGAGCGCTGGAAGATTCAAGCTCACGTTCCGGGAAGGACATTCGCGCCAATCACGAAGCCTATAGATAGTGTTTTCAATGCACCAACCTGAAGTCTGGGAAAGAGCGTGGCAGCTCATATCACCATGGGACGCATTGGAGAAGTTTATCAAGAAGACCTCAAGGACACTATCTACCAGATTTGTGGACGCCGAGATGAACAATGGGAGTTAGTCAGCACCAAGAAGGATAGATCCATTGCATCTTTCATCCAGGAGTTAAACCAGCACATTCGACACCACGAGAACCAGATGTGCAATGATATGATAGAGTTGAAGAATGCGAAGGCAAGGATCATCGAGCTAGAAGGAGAACTGAAGTCTACACGCAAGGACTACATGGATGAGATCATAGCTCTAGCGAGACACAATGGCGATCTTAAGCAGGAGATTGAAGAACTCAAGAGGAAGTTAGCATCCAAGGAGGAAGACGAGTACGTCGCATGTCCGGACAACTACATCATCATCGACGACACCGATTCGGATCCAAGTGAACCCGCCTTTGAAGACGACGCTGGAGCAGATATCATGGAGTCTTCCACCGGTTCAAATTTCTAGATGACCACCAGATAGTAGTAGTATTCCCCCATGTAAACACAATAGTTCGAGCACTTTTGCGATAGTTAGACCGTTTGTAAGCCCTTGTTTGATTGAATGAAGTGATTTTGTGTGCATTTGCTCATGTGCATTGGGGTAGTGTTTTCCCTTTAGACCTCACTCTATTCTTAATTCTCGTCTCTTCTAAAACCCTCAGATGCCTCCGAGACGTGACAATGGATTCCCACCGGAGCTCACTCAGTTGATCCAGCAGCAGAATCAATTGATGCAGATGTTAGTCCAGAACCAGCAGAACAACAACAACAACCCACCACCACCACCACCACCTGTTGACCACTTAGCCCGTTTCCTTAGGCTGAATCCGCTGGTGTTTTCCAGTAGCACCGAGCCAATAGTAGCAGACGATTGGCTCCGCAAGATAAGAAGGGAATTGACCACTGCAGGATGCACGGATGGTGAGAAAGTGTAGTTTGCCGCTCACCAGCTTGACGGGCCCGCGGCAGCATGGTGGGAGAATTTCACAGCCACTTACCCAGTTGACACTGTCACATGGGATCAGTTTCAGCAAGCTTTCCGCACTGCCCATGTTTCAGCAGGAGCTATGGCCATAAAGAAGCATGAGTTTCGCAACTTACGCCAAGGAGGAAGGACAGTTGGCCAGTACGTTGACGACTTCAGCAAGTTAGCACGTTATGCCCCAGATGACGTTGCTACGGATGCAGCTAAGCAGGAGAAGTCTCTGGAAGGACTGAATGATGAACTAAGCATGCAGTTGATGGTAGCAAGTTTCAACAACTACCAGGAGTTGGTAGATCGTGCCATCATGATTGAAGGGAAGCAACAGCAGATTGAGAACCGTAAGAGGAAGTATGGACAGGGGAAGTATAACTCTGGAGCCCAGCAGAAGCCCCGTTTTGCCCCTAAACCGGGATTTCAGTTTCAGCACACCCATGGAGGAGGTAGTTCGCACAACCATAATGGCCACAAGAATGGTAATGGGAACGGAGGAACCAACGGCCAGAACCGGACCACCCCATCGACCCCAACCAAGAGAGACTTGAGTCAAGTCACCTGTTTCAAGTGTTCCAAGACCGGACATTATGCTAATGAATGTCCCGAAGGCCAGAATGGAAATGGCAATGGAAGCTCTAGGAAGAAGCCGAACCCTTTCAATAGGGGACAGGTGAACCACGTTAATATGGAGGAGGTTGAAGATCAGCCTGATGCAGTAATCGGTAAGTTTTTGGTTAAGTCATTTACCGCACTCGTTCTTTTCGATACTGGTGCATCGCATTCATACATATCAAGGGGATTTGTGGAAAAGTATAGCCTGCCCACTAGGATTCTTAAAACGCATATGCTAATAAGCTCGCCAGGAGCCGAGTACATGGCCAGACAAGGATGTTTCCAAGTACCATTAAGTATAGGAAGCATGTTTTCCCAACGGATGTAATTATTCTGGAATCCCAAGGTCTGGATGTGATTCTTGGTATGGATTGGCTGTCGATGTATGGAGGAAACATCGATTGTGCCAGTAAGACAATTTTTCTTACCACACCAGAACGAAGAAGGATCAAGTATGTATCCCGGCATGTGCCAAACAGGACACAAGTAAACTGCCTAACAGGAGTTGTGCAAGAGGAAGTACCAGTGGTGAAGGATTTTCCTGATGTATTTCCTGAGGAATTGCCAGGCATGCCACCGGATAGAGACATTGAGTTTTTGATTGAGTTATTGCGAGGTACAGGCCCAATATCGAAGCGACCATACCAGATGCCAGCAAAGGATTTGGTGGAAATTAAGAATCAGATTAAGGAGTTATTGGATAAGGGATATATTCGCCCAAGTTCTTCGCCTTGGGGATCACCCGTACTTCTAGTGGAAAAGAAGGATGGATCGTTAAGGATGGTTGTTGATTATCGAGGATTGAATGAAGTAACCATCAAGAATAAGTACCCACTGCCTATGATCAACGATCTGTTTGATCGGTTGCAAGGAGCTAAAGTGTTTTCCAAGATCGATTTGCGATCAGGGTACCATCAATTGAAGATTCGAGAGCAGGACATACCTAAGACAGCATTCACCACAAGATATGGACTGTATGAGTATAGCGTTATGTCATTTGGATTGACTAACGCACCTGCCTATTTTATGAACCTGATGAACAAAGTGTTTATGGAGTTTTTGGATAAGTTCGTCGTAGTGTTCATTGATGATATCTTGGTTTACTCGAAGAATGAAGAGGAGCATAAGGAACATTTGCGTTTAGTTTTGGAGAAACTAAGGGAACATTAGTTATACGCCAAATTCAGCAAATGTGAGTTTTGGTTAAAGGAAGTTGGATTTCTTGGACATGTTATATCTGGAGAAGGGATAGCAGTTGACCCCACAAAGGTTGAGACCGTAACCAAATGGGAAGCACCAACGACAGTTGGAGAGATCCGGAGTTTTCTTGGACTCGCAGGATACTACCGGAGATTTATTGAGAACTTTTCAAAGATTGCAAAGCCTATGACTGAGTTGTTGAAGAAGGATACTAAGTTCAATTGGACTGAGGAATGTGAGGCTAGTTTCCAGGAATTGAAGAAACGCTTGGTTACCTCACCAGTATTGATTTTGCCAGATCAGACCAAAGATTATGAGGTGTATTGCGACGCTTCACGTCGAGGACTTGGAGCAGTGCTTATGCAGGAAGGAAGAGTTGTTTTGTATGCTTCACGGCAACTGAAGCCTCATGAGTTGAATTATGCCACACATGATTTGGAGTTAGCAGCCGTAGTGCATGCATTGAAAACGTGGAGACATTTCCTCATTGGAAATCATTGTGAGGTGTACATGGATCACAAGAGTTTGAAGTACATTTTCACGCAGAAGGAGTTGAACCTCAGACAAAGGAGATGGTTGGAGCTCATTAAAGATTATGACATGAGATTGCATTACCATCCCGGAAAAGCTAATGTGGTAGCTGACGCATTAAGCCGTAAAAGCCATGTCAATACTCTAATGACGGAGAAAATACCCAAGGAGTTAGCAGAAAACCTTCGTGAGCTATGTTTGGAAATAGTTCCGAGAGGCTATGTAGCAGCATTGGAGATTCAGTCAACATTGATGGATAAGATCAGAGAAGCTCAGAAATCTGACAAGGAGATTGCTGCTATAAAAGAGAAATTGAGCGAAGGAAAAGCAAAGGGATTTCGTGAGGATGAGCACGATACCTTATGGTTTGAGGACCGTGTTTACGTGCCAAATGACCCGGAGATCAGGAAGTTGATTTTGCAAGAGGCACATGATTCACCGTATTCGATTCACCCAGGGAATACCAAGATGTATTTGGATTTGAAGGGAACATTCTGGTGGACCGGAATGAAGAAGGATATTGCAGCATATGTAGCAGTTTGTGACGTATGTCAGAGAGTAAAGCCAGAGCATCAGAAGCCAGCAGGATTGTTACAACCATTGCCGATACCCGAATGGAAGTGGGATAAGATAGGCATGGATTTTATCACAGGACTACCCAGGACAAAATCAGGCTATGACTCGATATGGGTAGTAGTTGATCGTTTGACGAAGGTAGCACATTTCATTCCAGTTAAGACCACTTACACCAGTGCTAAGTTGGCAAAGATATACATGACTAGGATCATTTGTTTGCATGGAGTTCCGAGGAGTATCGTATCAGATAGAGGAACTCAATTTACCTCAAAATTTTGGAATCAGTTGCATGAAACTTTAGGAACCAGACTAGAGTTCAGCACAACTTTTCATCCGCAGACAGATGGACAGACCGAGAGAGTCAATCAGATTTTGGAAGATACGTTGAGAGCTTGTGCACTAGATTATGGATCTAGTTGGGACGATAACTTGCCGTATGCGGAGTTTTCTTATAACAACAGTTACCAAACCAGTTTGAAGATGGCACCTTTCGAAGCTTTATATGGAAGGAGGTGCAGGACACCGTTGTCATGGGACGAAGTTGGAGACCGTCAATTCTTTGGACCAGATTTGATTAAGGAGTCTGAACGGAAAGTTAAGTTGATTCGCGATAGGCTCAAGGTAGCCCAGTCCAGGCAGAAGAGCTACGCAGATTCAAAACGCAAGGAGACAGTTTACGAAACCGGAGACAGAGTTTATCTCCGAGTATCCCCACTTCGAGGAGTTAAGCGCTTTGGAGTTAAGGGAAAGTTAGCACCGCGTTTCGTTGGACCGTATAAGATCTTGCAACGTATGGGAGAAGTCGCTTATAAGTTGGAATTACCAGAGGGACTGTCAGGAGTTCATGATGTATTCCATGTTTCTCAGCTGAAGAAATGTCACGCCGAGATGGCGGAGGTACCGTTAAGAGATACAGTACCGCTTGAAGCGATTCAGTTGGAGGATGACTTAACATATGTGATAGAGGCTAAGGTGTCCCGATGTTTCGATGAGATGGTGGCTATTGTTTTCTGTGGGAGTCGACCTTGACGATCCGACTACGAACGTGCGAGACGTCGCGCCTTAGCAATCGCTAAACCAACTTCCAAGGGTTATTGACCACGCCGGAGCATGATCAACCTGACCACGAGGGTCTGTTTCCTGCGAGCAAACGAAGAACAAGCAAGAAACTGAGATTGCAATCGGGATATTGAGAATATAAGATGAAAGCTTTATTGATCAAGGTGGGGTTCTGTGACGTCTTGGTCTGGTCGTTGGACACAAACGAAGTACGCGAAGTTGCAGCTATGGCGAACTTTTAATCTAAACAAAACCCAAAGTCTAAACGACGCCCTAAGGGCTGTATATATGGAGGAAGAGGGGGGAATTTCGTGGCCCTTGAGGGTGGGGTCCGAAACCAACCCTAACTCTTGTTTCCCCACACATACGGACTCTAGAAATAGCCTATACTTAAGTATTTCGAAATTACATGGGCCTGGCCCATTAATAAGGTGACGCAGCACCTAGAATAGCCTATGGACGAATATTATGAAGTGGCATCTTGTATATTTCGTCCAAGGCTTCATGCACTCCTTATGGCGGCTTCAAAGTCCTGAAATCATCACTTGTAACTCCGTTCTTGATCCCCTTGCGCATGCCATCAACTCCATGTGTGTTCTTGCTCCAATGTTCATCCTTCTCCAAGCTAGGCCCTTCATTTGTAAGCAAAACAAATGTATCCAATTTAGGCAGCATCATAATCTCATGAACATTAGAATCATTACCAAGAAACGAAAGTACCTGGTAATTTAATTGGCGTGCGCGAGCTCTAGTAATTGGTCCAGTATATGTAACAGTAGGGGCTGTGGGTGTAACAATGGTATTGATGTCCTCATCATCCTCCCCTTCTTGAAATGAAGTCGTCCTCGACGGAAGCGCATCTTCGTCACCCAAATAAGGCTTCAAATCTGCAATGTTAAAAGTGGGACTAACCCCAAAATCTACAGGTAGCTCAAGTTTATATGCATTATCATTTATTTTCTCTAACACCTTAAAAGGACCATCAGCATGTGGCATTAGCTTTGTTTTGCGCAGATTAGGAAATCTATCTTTACGCAAATGTAACCAAACAAGATCTCCAGGCGCAAACACAACATGTTTTCTACCCTTATCTCCAGCAAGTTTATATTTAGCATTCATACGCTCAATGTTTTCCTTAGTTAACTCATGCATTTTTAAAATCAATTCAGAACGTTCTTTAGCATCAAAATTAACCTTCTCTGAAGATGGAAGAGGCAACAAATCAATAGGTGCACGAGGTAGGAAACCATACACAATTTCAAAAGGGCACATCTTAGTAGTAGAATGCAATGAGCGATTATAAGCAAATTCAATATGAGGCAAGCATTCTTCCCACATTTTCTTGTTATTCTTCAAAACAGCCCTAAGCATAGTAGACAATGTTCTATTGACTACTTCAGTTTGTCCATCAGTTTGGGGGTGACAAGTAGTACTAAAAAGCAGCTTAGTCCCCAACTTAGGCCATAAACATCTCCAAAAGTGGCTAAGAAATTTAGTATCACGATCTGAAACAATAGTATTTGGCACACCATGTAAGCGAATAATTTCACGAAAGAACAAATCAGCAACATTAACAGCATCATCGCTTTTATGACATGGTATAAAGTGTGCCATTTTCGAGAACCTATCCACGACAACAAATATGCTATCCCTCCCCTTCTTTGTTCGAGGTAAACCTAAAACAAAGTCCATAGATATATCCTCCCAAGGAACACTAGGTACTGGAAAAGGCATATATAAACCATGAGGATTGAGTCGTGACTTAGCTCTTTGACATGTAGTGCAGCGAGCAACAAAACGCTCAACATCCCGTCTCATCTTTGGCCAAAAGAAATGTGTAGCAAGTATATCCTCCGTCTTCTTGACGCCAAAGTGTCCCATTAATCCTCCTCCATGCGCCTCCTGCAACAACAAAAGACGAATGGAGCTAGCTGGAATGCATAGCTTGTTAGCACGAAACACAAATCCATCGTTAAGAACGAACTTGTTCCAAGTTCTCCCTTCCTTACAATTCTGCAATACATCTTTAAATTCAGCATCATGAACATATTGATCTTTGATGGTCTCCAAACCAAATATTTTAAAGTCAAGTTGTGAAAGCATAGTATAACGACGAGACAAGGCATCAGCAATAACATTTTCTTGACCCTTCTTGTGTTTAATGACATAAGGGAAAGTCTCAATGAATTCAACCCATTTAGCATGTCTACGGTTCAGTTTTGCTTGACTTTTAATGTGTTTCAAAGATTCATGATCAGAATGTATAACAAATTCCTTGGGCCATAAATAATGTTGCCATGTTTCTAAGGTCCGAACAAGAGCATATAATTCTTTATCATAAGTAGAATAGTTCAGACTAGGCCCACTCAATTTTTCAGAAAAGTATGCAACAGGTTTTCCATCTTGTAATAACACACCTCCTAATCCAATTCCACTAGCATCACATTCAAGCTCAAAAGTCTTATTGAAATTAGGAAGTTGGAGTAAAGGAGCATGTGTCAACTTATCTTTCAAAACCGTGAAGGCTTCTTCCTGTGCGGTACCCCAAACAAAAGGCACATCCTTCTTTGTAAGCTCGTTGAGAGGTGCAGCAATGGTGCTGAAATCTCTCACAAAACGCCTATAGAAACCAGCGAGGCCAAGGAAACTCCTCACTTGTGTGACCGTTTTGGGCTGCGGCCAACTCTCAATAGCTTCAATCTTGGCTTTATCAACTTCAACTCCCTGTGGAGTAACAACATAGCCAAGAAAAGAAACTCGGTCGGTGCAAAAGGTGCACTTTCCAAGGTTTCCAAACAAACGTGCATCATGTAGAGCAATAAAAACAGCACGTAAATGTTCCAAATGTTCCTCCAAAGATTTGCTATAAATCAATATGTCATCAAAGTAAACTACCACAAATCGTCCAATGAAAGCACGTAAAACTTCGTTCATTAACCTCATGAAAGTACTAGGTGCATTAGTTAACCCAAAAGGCATGACTAACCACTCATATAATCCAAACTTAGTTTTAAATGCTGTTTTCCATTCATCACCCAATTTCATACGAATTTGATGGTATCCACTACGCAAATCAACTTTGGAGAATATTGTAGAGCCACTCAATTCATCATGCATATCATCTAGCCTAGGAATAGGATGACGATAACGAATAGTAATATTATTAATGCCTCTACAATCAACGGACATACGCGACGTACCATCCTTTTTCGGCACTAAAATGATAGGAACAGCACAAGGACTAAGGGATTCGCGTATATAACCTTTGTCGAGCAGTTCTTGTACTTGACGCATAATCTCCTTCGTCTCCTCTGGATTGGTACGGTATGGTGCACGGTTGGGTAGCGAAGCACCGGGAATTAAGTCAATTTGATGCTCAATCCCTCGAATAGGTGGTAATCCCGGTGGCACGTCTTGTGGAAAGACGTCAGCGAACTCCTGCAAAATGTTAGGGACAGCAGGGGGCAAAGAGGAAGGCACGTCCTCGAATGAAAATAATGCCTCTTTGCACACAAAAGCATAGCAGACAGATTTGCTAAAATCTAGCTCATCAATATCAGATTTGGTGGCAAGTAAACATGCACTTTTCAATTTAATTTCAGAAACAACAGTAGATGGTTTATTATTAGGCTTCATTTGGTGCTCAAATTCTTTTGCCACAATCTGATTTTCACTCTTATTTGTCTCCTGTTTTGCTTTATTAGCTCTATTAATATCATCTTTCAAAATGGAATCAGGAGTCATAGGAAGCAAAGTAATATTTTTATCGTTATGAACAAGAGTATACTGATTGTTTCTACCATGGTGTACAGAATTTTTATCAAATTGCCATGGTCTACCAAGTAATAAGGAACATGCTTGCATAGGTACCACATCACAATCAACATAATCAGCATATGTAGAGATACTAAAATGCACACGAACAGTACGTGTTACCTTAACCTTGCCGCTGTTGTTGAACCATTGGATGTAGGAAGGATGTGGATGTGGTCTTGTGGTGAGAGATAGCTTCTCCACCATCTCCATGCTAGCCAAGTTATTGCAGCTCCCTCCATCTATGATCACGCGAACAGAACGTTCCTTCACAACTCCCTTTGTATGGAACAAATTATGCCTCTGATTTTGCTCAGCTTGTGTAACCTGCACACTCAAAACACGTTGAGCAACTAAACATTCATACCTGTCAGCATCTTCAGGAGCCATGTATTGCGTCTCATGATCAGAATCGTCTCCACCGTGTTCGTCACGTGTAATAAGAGCCAAAGTCTCCTCATCATAGTCACTAGCGGACTCATACCCACCATCCTCAGTAACAATCATCACACGCTTAGATGGGCATTCTCTCGCATAATGACCTCCACCCTTGCAACGTCAACAAATAATATCATGTGTTTTCCCTGTTGATGCCATGGATGAAGAAGAGCTCTTTGCAGGCCCAGAAGGTGTGCTCTTGGCAGATAGTGGTGATTGTGCCCGCTTTATTGTATCACGGTTGGAGGTGGTAGCCGACGGAGGCGCCGGTGTAGCAGAACGTGTGGAAGTAGATGATGCACGTGGTGTCCATGATGAAGGTCGACCTGCAGAAAAGTTAGTCCGCGCCAATGCCTGTCGATCCTGCACTTCACGTTCAGCTTTACAAGCAAGATGGAATAAACGAGTGATATTAGTATACTCCTTATACTCTAGAATCGTCTGAATCTCTCTATTTAATCCACCCATAAAACGTGCAAGCATAGCTTCATTCTCCTCAACAATACCACATCTAATCATGCCAGTTTGTAATTCCTGATAATATTCTTCTACAGAATTTTTTCCCTGTCTTAAGCGCTGCAATTTTTGAAGTAATTCACGTTGATAATATGGTGGAACCCAACGAGTACGCATAGCAGTTTTCAAAGCAGCCCAAGTAGCCGGAATAGGATATAATCTACAATGCTCAGACCACCAAACACATGCAAAACTAGTGAAAGCACAAACAGCAGCAGGAACACGTCTCTCCTCGGGATATTGTAAACATGTAAATCGTTGTTCAGTTTCTAACTCCCAAGTAAGATATATATCAGGAACATATCTACCCTCAAATGGTGGAATATTCAATTTTAGTTTAGGGAGATGGTCATGATCTCGTACCTGAGGGTGAGCCCTACCATTGCCATTATTTGCATGTGGACGACCTGGTGGTTGCTGTGCTGTTGGTGGCACGTAGTTCTGATTTTGATCAACCTCATCCTCATAATCTCCCACATAAGCATCCTCCTCCACATCAGCAGTAGGAGCCACAGAAGTATCAACAGCAGCACCAGCAGTTTGGCCCGACTGAAGAGGGACACGGCTCGCTCGGCGGAGGGCTGTTTCCCGACGTGGAGGTAGTCGGTGTTGTTGCTGTTGTTGCAGAGGTGCGGCAGGAGCAGCCGGTGGTGGTGGTGGAAAACGCGAAAGCAATTCAGCAAACTTGTTATCGAGCTTTGTTTCAAACGTCTTCTCCATGCCATCTATCTTCTCCATGGCCTCTTCAAATCTGTTTATCACATCTTGCACCTGTCCATTCATCATTTGCTGAAACGTATCATGAAGCTCCTTGTTCGTCAAGTTCTCCCAGTCAGTCTCGTCGGCTTGTGATCCTGGCATGGTTAGCAGCAATAGAAACACACAAGAATATGATCCTACAGACTACTAACAAGTGGTGGTGGTGGCGGGTGTCACAAATCCGTCAAGCAAATCTCAAATTCTTACCAGTTCTTACCCAGCAGCAGGCGGTGATCGGCAACCGTTGTAGTCAAAAGCTCTCAAAAGCTTGGATAGAGCGATTGCCAGGGAGAGTCAAACGCACGACGTAGATGTATGTGGAGCTGGGAAGGCTTATAGTATGGTAGCAAAAAGGGTCAGCAATAATCAATTCAGAGATGCAAAGTTGAATAAACGCTCAACGACGGTACTGTGCTGGTCCTAGGCTAGACCGTGCTAGAGACGCGAGCCTAGAACACTAACAAAATCACGGCGCTGCACGTAAATAAGGGAAAAGCACACTCTGGAACTTTTTTTTCGCTCTTTTTTTGCGCTCCTTTTTTTTGCGCTCCTCTTTTTTTTTGCGAAAAATCACTATAATGGCGAGTGTCTCAAAACTCTTCCCTCGTCAAACTGATAGGATGGGCACGAAAAAAAAATTCACTTTTTTTTTCGGAAATCAGGGCAGCGACGATGAAAAAGTGCGACAAAAAATCACTATGATGGCACGTGGCTCAAAAGACTCAGAAAAGCCTAAAAATAGGATAGGGAAAAAAAAATTTTGCCTGTGAAAATTTTGGCCTAAAAACTGCCCGGGGGTCTCCAGAACCTTTTTTTTTCCGAGACCTACGCAGGCAAGGAAACACGAATCGGAATTTAGATTGATCTCAAGAACAAACCTAATATGAAAAGAACTCGGATTGGTGGTGGATATATGGTTGTGGTATATGGCAGCGGTGGTGGTATATGGTAGGGGTGGTGGTATTGGATATGGATTCAGAGCGGTGGCGGATAAGCAAAAGTGGTAGATGGGCGATGATGATGGTGCGGCGGCGGCGTGACAACTTATGACCAGAACTCGAAACTCTAAAAGACTAGACTCTAAGACCAGCAACTTGACACGACGATGCAACCGCAAATTCAACAAAGCAAAAACCCTAAAAAGATTATGCAAAGGCTCAGATTGGTTCGGATATGATGAACTAACCCTAAATTTTTTTTGTGGCTTTTTTTTCGTGGACTATAGGTATGAAGAACAGACTCGATCTAATCTACGAAAAACTGTAAAAATCTCACCGAGCAACCTGGAAATCTGATACCACTTGATAGAGGCTAAGGTGTCCCGATGTTTCGATGAGATGGTGGCTATTGTTTTCTGTGGGAGTCGACCTTGACGATCCGACTACGAACGTGCGAGACGTCGCGCCTTAGCAATCGCTAAACCAACTTCCAAGGGTTATTGACCACGCCGGAGCACGATCAACCTAACCACGAGGGTCTGTTTCCTGCGAGCAAACGAAGAACAAGCAAGAAACTGAGATTGCAATCGGGATATTGCGAATATAACATGAAAGCTTTATTGATCAAGGTGGGGTTCTGTGACGTCTTGGTCTGGTCGTTGGACACAAACGAAGTACGCGAAGTTGCAGCTATGGCGAACTTTTAATCTAAACAAAACCCAAAGTCTAAACGACGCCCTAAGGGCTGTATATATGGAGGAAGAGGGGGGAATTTCGTGGCCCTTGAGGGTGGGGTCCGAAACCAACCCTAACTCTTGTTTCCCCACACATACGGACTCTAGAAATAGCCTATACTTAAGTATTTCGAAATTACATGGGCCTGGCCCATTAATAAGGTGACGCAGCACCTAGAATAGCCTATGGACGAATATTATGAAGTGGCATCTTGTATATTTCGTCCAAGGCTTCATGCACTCCTTATGGCGGCTTCAAAGTCCTGAAATCATCACTTGTAACTCCGTTCTTGATCCCCTTGCGCATGCCATCAACTCCATGCGTGTTCTTGCTCCAATGTTCATCCTTCTCCAAGCTAGGCCCTTCATTTGTAAGCAAAACAAATGTATCCAATTTAGGCAGCATCATAATCTCATGAACATTAGAATCATTACCAAGAAACGAAAGTACCTGGTAATTTAATTGGCGTGCGCGAGCTCTAGTAATTGGTCCAGTATATGTAACAGTAGGGGCTGTGGGTGTAACAATGGTATTGATGTCCTCATCAATATGAGGAGAAGCCAGTCAAGATTCTCGATTATGCCAGCAGAGTTACCCGCAGCAAGGTTATCAAGTTTTGCAAAGTTTAGTGGAACCACCACTCAGAGGATGAAGCCACCTGGGAAAGAGAAGAAGATTTGCTCAAGGACCACCCTCACCTATTTTCTAGCCAACCCAAATCTCGAGGGCGAGATTCATCTTAAGGGGGGTAGGTTTGTAACATCCCAAATTTGCAATTTGGAATGTTATACACTAGATCATCATCCATATCATATTTTCATGCATTTTGGTTGATCCTAGAAATTTCACGCAACTCAGGGACCCACGGAGAGAGTTGGAGATTTCGTTATTTTCATATTTGAGTTCTCTCAAATTTTGGAAAAGAGGATCATTTGATTTATTTATTTCATCTTCAATCATTTTTTTCCAATATCAAATATGAGAGAGAGGGAATAATATGACTTTCCCAAATTTAGGAAAAATGAAGATCTAATGGATAAATCAATTTTGTTTTCCGGTGTTTATTTGCATTATATTTGGATAGGGAAAAATGCATGTTTTCAAAAATTGCATTTTAGGTCCGGAGTAAAGTTCATTTTGTTTGACTCATTTTTAGGAGTGGGGGAAAATTTACTTTAGATTTTTTTTTGAGTTCGTTTAGATTTTCTTTCTTTTGTTTTTCTGCGCGCGGAACTATTTAAAAAAAAAAGAGCCAGCGCCCGCCTGGGCCAAGGCCCAGCCGGCCAGCCCGGCCGCCGCCTGCCTTGCGCCGCCCCAGGCCGAGTCCTGGAAGGACTCCAGGCCGCCGCCGCCCTTGCCCCTTGCCCCCTCCCCAAGCAAGCACCCCCCCTCCTATATAAATACCCAAGCACCCCCCCTCTCCTCCCAAGCCACAGCCACCGCCGCCTATAGCCGCCGCCGCCGCCTTAAGCCGCCGCCGCCGCCTAGCCGCCGCCGCCGCCCTTGCCCCGCCGCCGCCGGAGTTCCGCCTCGCCGGAGGTAGCCCCGCGCCGCGCCTCTCTTTTTCCTCGCCTCGGTCCGGTTTTTCTTAAAAGAACAGTTCCGTTTCTTTTCCGTTTTCTTTTTGGTTTTTCTTTTTGGCTTCTTTTCCGAAAACCCTAGATCGGTTTTCGTTCTTCTTTCGGACCGTTCTTCTCAACGAACGTGATCACCGATTATTCCCGGTTAACGACGCCCGTTCGTTTAACCGTTCATCTCTTTCTTTTCGTCGGATTTATTCCATGATCGTGATCTCAGATCCGATCTTCTTTCTAGTCTTTCTTCCCGCTCGTTTATCGGAATCAGGTGATTCAAGCGCCTGGAGTTTCGCCTCGAAACCACCGTTCCGTCTAATCAACTTGAACAAGTCTTTGATACCGTAAAATTTGACCTAGTTTCAACTTGCTAGAACCGAGTTGTTTTCTTCCGCCGTTTGTTTTTCCGTCGTCTGTTCGGTTTTTTTCTTTCTTTGCAACCGGAGTTCTTAAGTTGAACTTTCAGGTTGGTTCTCTTGTTCGAGTTTTACCTGTGCATTAGATGAGTACTTATTGTGTGCTTGTTGTTTGTCTGCGATAGATCACCCGGATTGCGCCTCTTGTTACTTCGAAACCCTAGGTCTCGCGGATCATCAGCAAGGCAAGTAACACTTTGATCATACCTTTTCTACAACCCATGTTTTATTGCATTAGATCAATCCTCTCACATTGCATGATTAGGATCTAATTAAATTGTGGGATGGGAAGTAGATGAGGTAGTACCTATCACCTGTATTATTATGAAACCTTTGGGAGTTACTTCTACGTTTGCTTATTATGCCATGCTATGCTAGTAGACATGGATTGGGTGAGTGATATCCATGACAGATGTGAGTTGATAATTTTAATGGTTTATCTAAGGTGGCAACTTAAACACACATCTGGGTGGATTGAGGCACCTGATGTCTATCAGGACTTGCCTGTTTTTTTTGGATCGCCACCCAGGCTGAAAGGGATCATAAGATCATTCATGCTAGTAACTTCTGTGTGCAGCCACAAGCCATTATGGGCTCTGGCATAGTTGACTAAGTCGTGCGAACTCTTACGGGTAGACTAGCAGATGTAGGGGAAAGTAGGTGTACCGGTCTACCCACATGTAAGGTGCTAGCGCTTCTGAAAGACTGTGTCTCGGTCATCCGTCTTCTCAAACACCATGTAGTGCGAGAAACCAAACGGAGGCGATCGAGTCTTGTGGGGAAAAGTGCGCAAACCTCTGCAGAGTGTACAAACTAATCATGATTAGCCGTGTCCCCGATTATGGACAACTTGAGTATCTAGTACTTGAATATCATGTGAATCTCAACATGTTACTTCTAATTAATATTGTTGGGTTTTAATTGTTCACTTAATTGGGATCGGAATGCTGTCAACCATTCTCGATGTTTAACAACTACCTTGATAGTTAAATAAATTTATTCCTTTGCAGTAGGGAAAAACTGGCTTTACGCAAAATTGTAACCATAGAGTTTTCCACCAGCCATATATGCATGTAGTATAGCTGTTTCATTCCATTACTCTCTATGTGTTACATTGCTAGCATATTCCATGTGCTGACCCGTTTTCGGGCTGCAACTTCTCATGTTGCAGACTTTTCAGACGACGAGTAAGGTGCTTTTAGGTCATGGTTCTATACTCAGTGATGCCGTTGGAGTTGATGGACCCATTTATCTTCCGAGTCTTCCGCTGTTATCGTTATTAGATGGCCTTAAGCCATATTATTTGTAATAAGTTCTCTTTGAGACAACGATGTAATAAGTGTGTGATTGCCACTCTTCTATAAATCCTTCAATGTACTGTGTGGTGTCAGCATTACTGATCCAGGAATGACACCGGAGCACAGTAGACTTGATCCATTCGGGGCGGGTCGCCACAGTACTGCTCCGCTGTGATGGAGGGTTTCATCGTTGGACCAGCTCCGGTGAGTTGTACGACGCCGAGGCTGAAGCAGGACAAGAGAGACAACGGACAACGTTAACCTGAGTGGAATTCTAATAGCATCTCCAATACATGACGTAAAATACATAACCACAAAGTGATAGATGTAAAATACATCAGCCGCTCATCTCTGAACTTAACTGTCCAAACTGAATTTAACTATCGAAACTGAACTTAACTGTCGAAACTGAACTTAACTGTCGAAACTGAATTTTGCTGTCGAAACTGAACGCACTAACAAGGTAAGGCTACACGTCGGTCGACTGACTTTTTCATCTCTGGTCAGTCGATTTTACAGCCATTGGATACGGAATCAAGGGCCTGCGGTTCATCTTCAACCTCCACCCACCTGAGCCGGCCAAACAGCAGCCCCCCGCCGCCCGCGGCCAACGGTGCGCCGCCCCGCCCGCCCCTAAAACACTCCCCACCGCCGGGCCGCCGCCGCCCCGGCCATCCCTCTACCCCCCCCCCCCCCCCGTGCCGAGCTTTTTCTCCGGCGATCCCCACGCCACCGCCGGCGACCAATGCCCCCATCCTGAACCCTAAGATAGATAGTGGGGTACCTCTCCGGCGAGCCCCCCTCCCCGCTGCGGCTGGTTCTTCCTTCACCCCAGCGGCATCGGAGTGAAGTGTAGCTAAATCGGAGTAGCATCGCAAGCAAGAGCAAGAGCGAGAGCAGCAGCGCGAGCAAGAGCAATAGCAAGAGCAGATCAGGCAGGGGACCGAGAGCAAGAGCAGAGCAGCAGCGCGAGCGAGAGCTAAAGCAGCAGCAGGTCCTATTGATGTGGACGTCGCCGCCGAGGGAGTGACGCCGTGGAGGAAGTGGCCGGCGACGCCACCATGGATGGAGCCGCGCCGTGTCGGCTCGGGACCGAGCGCCGGTAGCACCGTGAGATCGAATCAAGAAGAAAATGCGGCAATTAGTGTACAACCTCTTTGGTGGCGCCGATTAGGCCGCAACTTCATCCAAGGAAACGGTGATGATGATGCTCTTCCGTTGGTGCAGGTGAAGATGGCGGTGTGGGAATGGAGGTGGCGCGAAAGACGAGGGAAACGTCGGGGCAGCTCCTTGGAGGTGGAGGACGGGGTGGCTGAACCGGTGGGACGATGAGATCGACGATGGATCCTCATCCGGTACGGTGGATGAGGGGCGTCGAGGTGTTGCTGTGGACGACGTCGTCGGGGAAGAGGGTCCGGCTGGGTGACGGACGGAGTAGGGTGTGGGGTTTCGTCGCGGGTTTTCGCGGCCTTGGTGTACGAATGGGTGGGCGGATGGGATGGTAGTGGGGAACCATGGCTTAGAGACGCGCTTGTCCGAAATGTCGGGTAAGTTACGAAAGTACCCCCACCGATTTGAGGCGGTTCTTTCGGTTCAAGGGTACCATGGGCATTTCGCGTGTCAGGATTTCACAGGAGGTGGGAGTTTTCGCGTGTGTTGTAATTTCGGAATAGCAAGGCGTGGGTTGAGATTGAGGGAGTTGTCGGAGCACAACGAGACAAAGATATATCTTAAATATTTCAGGCTAACAAGGCGCGGGTTGAAGAGGCGGGAGTTTCGCAGCACGATAGACAGAGACGCTAGCTTGAATTTTCGGCATAACAAGGCGCGGCTTGAAATTTCGGAAGAACAAGCTTAACGTGTACCCAAAAAAAGACAATTTGCACCTCAACACGCACAACACACACACAAACACCATTTAGACTTGAGTAAGGTACACGTGCATTGCACGCATGAGATTTGGCAACCAAATTATGAATAAATACCACATTATAGCATGCAAGCTTTGAGTCATATATGCATGATGTAGATGTTCGTTTATTTCCTGTAGTTCATTTCATTCAAAACCATCTAGTTTTTATAAGAAAGCTAATCTATTTTAAGATTCATGGAATTGTGCGTCGTAAGACATAAAGTAAAAACAAATAATGGCAAATCATGTAGAAAAACATTTGGGCAATTATGATACGGAAGATTCTAGAACAAATAAGAAGTGCTTGTGTTTTGATTTTTGTGCATTATGCTTAAGTTCAACCATGGAGTCTTCTAGATTATACATGTGGCGAAATCTGGTGGAATCTAGATGATATCCAACGGCCAGTAGTGCTCAAATTTTCCATCTTTGGACCATCGGATTCGCCTCATCCAACGACCATCTTTCAAAGTTAAAGTTACCCGCACACAATATAAAAAAATATAAAATATAATATATATAGGGGTATAGATATAGATATGTGACGCAAAAGCCGTCCATCATCTCCAATTAGAATAGTGTGTCCATGCACGGATGCGATGTGGCCAAATGATGTCTGCCATCGGTATCTCAAACTCAAATCAGTCTGACCTTGTTCAATGTGTATACATTACAACATGCTCGTTTCCAAACCACACCACGCAGATCTCCGTTATATTCATACATGCATGGGTTTCAAACATCAGGATCTCTTATTCAAATATTTGAATTCAACTTTACATTGATTGTGACCTCACCTATTCAGCTATTGTTTTACACCCACACAGTAGTCTTCTCTTTATAATTGTACCACTAACTTTCTCTCGTGCATGCATGCACACACACTACCAGTCGGCATTATCCATCGCACGCATGCAATCTTTTTCTTCAGGTCGGTCTCCCATGAAGGCACACACCAACACACATCCCCCTCTCCATCATATCAGGCATTCTTTATCTCTCACGCGTGCATGCACAATGATCGATGTTCCTCTATGTATGTGTGTGTATAGCTAGGTCTTTCATAGTTTTCCACACAAACCGATCAATCGATATATCCAATGAGGTCTCACCCTGTTTCCCACGTCCACATCGATCAATCTATACCTCTCTATATAGGATTAACATATATAGCTAATACACCCACATTAATTATGTATCCAACGTCCCCCTCTCATCATCCATGCCTTCCGCTTCATCTCTCAAACGCGTGCACAATGGCGAAGACAGGGGCAGTAAGGGCCCTTCCCCCTCCCCCTAACATCACTATATATCAAGGCTAATATGAATGTGATCATTAGACAATTGCTGCTAAAAATGGTTTAAGTTCATGAATTGACCCTCCTCGTAAAGGATTAGCAATGCTTGGCCCCTAGCTCATTTATTTTTCATGGCTTCGCCACTGCGCGCATCAGCGCACGTGTTCACCCCCTCTCTCTAAACATCGATCTCGCACTTGTGCATTCCTTCATAGTTTCCCTCCACTCGGCCCCTCGCACCATCTTCTAGCCCCCACCGGATTTTGCCACATGTACAATCTAGCAGACTCCATGGTTGAACTTAAGCATAATGCACAAACCTCAAAACAACAGTGGTTCTCTTTTGTTCTAGAATCTTCCGTATCATAACTGCCCAAACTTTTTTATAGTTCAATTGCCATTATTTGTTTTTACTTTATGGTTTACAACGCACAATTCCATGAATCACAAAATAGATTAAGGGCTTCTTTGATTCAAAGGATTCTCAAAGGAATTTTGGAGGATTCTAATCATTAGGAATTTTTCCTATCTTGGTTGTTTGATTCGTAGGATTGTAAACATAGGAATTTTTCCATATGATTCATTTGCACTAAATTTCATAGGAAACATCCCATCCACTCAAACCTCTTGGAAAGAATTCTGCGTTTCTCTATGCACAATCAAACACTCGTACAATCCTGTAGGATTCAAGACGACATTCCACTATAATCCCATGTTTTTCCTATTCCCGCGTTCTTAGCTTTTTTTATAAAAACTAATTGATTTTGAATGAGATGAACTATAAGAATTAAACGAAGGGCTACATTAGGCATATATGACTCAGAGCTTACATGCTATAGTGTGGTATTTATTCATAATTTGGTTGCAAAATCTGATGCGTGCAATGCACGTGTACCTTACTAGTACTTCGAGTATGTGCAAAACACGTAAATTAGAATACCAATGGCACACTAGACAGTGTCTCTCTTACAGTTCATGAATCCACGTGGCACATGTGTAGGCGTTGTCGCGACCTCCTTGCGTGGATTTATCACAATGACATGCTGCTGGTTCCAGAAGAATGTACTCGTCTTCCCTGAGCCATACTGGCGGTACATGCACCAAGCGAAGATGTGCACGCACGCCATGCGCGCACTCATTCCTCGCACGCACACGCGGGTACACGGGCGGACGCAATTTTGTACCAAGATCCACCCCATGTGATAATTTGACGCGTGTAAAGTCGTTCACTTCATTCATGGTCAATTAATACAGCGCATGCAAATTGAGTGGACGTGAGGGCGGAAGAAAGACATTATTACTCCACTACGCGCATGCGAGTAGTTAAATCGTGGGTTGCTAGTAGTACTTCCATTGGTCTCCTTCGTATTTTGTGCCAATTTTTGACAGTAACATAATATTTACGCATTTGAGCAGTGTAGTACTTGAAATTTTATGTTCTGCTAAACTCATCGGGAGCCGTTTCGGGCCTCGAAACCAAAACCATCAATTAATCTTTACCTTGTTCCCATCACATTCAAAAGCCTGCTCACACCTACTAGTAGTACGTACCAAACCTGAACATGTTCCCACTATGCAGGTATTAGTACTAGTGCTAGTACTTAGGTTATAAAAAGGGGAACTACCTAACCGAAAATCACTCTACCTTTCCTCCTCATAAGTTCTTCTTCTTTGTCCGTCGTTGCCATGGCCGGTGAGCAGAGCTCTAGGTCGAGAACTACTTGTAACAAGGGAGCGACAACCAAGGCTGCGGAAAAAAAGAGGGCTCGCCGCCACAGAGAGACCTCGAAAGATCTCTCACGGGCAGGCGATGGCTCCCAGGAGTGCCCTAGCCGCAGAGGCGAACATGCCGTGCCGGCGGAGCTGGAGTCGTTATCCCTCGACGGCATGCCCGATCAGCTCTGTAAGCAGAAGGAGTTCAGCCAAGGCTTGATGGAGTTGCTGAAGGAGAGCCTCGATGACATGCCCGTTGAGCTCAATCAGCAGGGGGAGTTGTGCCGCATTACCAAGCAATGTTGAGCCGCATCGAAGCAATGTCATGCCCTTTTCATCAGCATCGGTTGCCTCAACACAATTGCTGAAAGTCTTTGGCCCGTTAGCAAGGAACTAGTTGAGTGTAGCAAAGTGACTCTGATTGCTGCCTTTATTCCCTTGACTTCCTTGATTGCGCTCTTGGAGAATTTGCATGATCAGCTGAGTGTTTGCATTGGTTGCGGCCATCACAGCTTGCCATGCCTCTGGAGGAGGTGGAGGCGGTGGCGGATCAGGATTCAGAGTCGTGCGCATTGGAGGAGCCATCCTGAAGAGGTTGACCACCATTAGCACATTGACAGATAAATATTGAAGCTGAATCCAACGGAATGAAAATTGCAACATATAGTCTTCACATCTGAACAAAATGAACGAATGAATTCCTCTTGAAATGGTCACATATCCATAAATTGAGAAGCCACGTATAATTAAGGTAGAGAAATAAATCAACAAGGTACGGATCAAGAACGATTAATCGGTAAGAAATCCCAATCTCAAACCAATATCCGTGGAAGAAGAACTAGAGCTACTAGAATTCCCACCTATGAAACTCCCGAACTTTTCCGGTTATGCAATCAGGTGTTGGGGATACAGGGGAAGCATAATATCTCACCCAAACTAGCAAATCCTACATCCAGCTGTATCCATCCTTCAACACATAACCGAGAAAACTTCGGAAACCATCTACCTCAACCTTCGAAAAGCATCCGTTATACAAGTTATGGCGATACTCCCGAACTCCCGCCCCAGTACTGGGTGGCGTCGAGGCTATCTCACCAACGAACTGCATAAAAGAGATTTTTGATGTCGGCGAACATATCTCAAGTATTCCAGAATTGCAACGATAAAATTATGATGACAACACCTCAGAGCTCAACTCCCCGGGACACTTCCACTAAACCCCTGACAGGAGGCACCAAGACAGTATTCTCATCATAAGCCATCAGAACGATTCCAAGATACTCGCGTGATCCTAAAAAAAAATTTAGTGAAATTTGAGAAGAGAAGAGTCAAAACTCTACGTCAGGATGCCTTACCAGAGCGATGAGGAGACTGGGAAGTAAAAAGAATTCCTAAGCTCTCCGATATATAATTCCTAAGTGACTCAAAACATTTTTTTTCTAGACACAACTCGGCCGCTAAAAATGATCAAGCAATGGGGCTCCTAAGGTCGGGGAAGGCTCTGATTACCAACTTATAACACCCTCGATGCGACTATAGCTCCCACGTGTCGAGGCACGACTTAGAGACATAATCGCGTTGAAGGCATATGTCGAAAGTTAGGCAATCTTCACAACATCCCATGTAATATGAATAATAAAGGGGAGAACATAGTTGGCTTACACTCGCCACGTCAATCAAGAACATAAATAACATTACATCATCCAAAACACTCATGGCCCGACTACGGCGCCAAAATAAAAGAGAACCCAACATGCGACACGGCCCTGAATCGAACCCCAACTAGGCACCACTACTGATCATCAGGAAAAGACACGTAGTAACGCTGAGAGTCCTCATCGAACTCCCACTTGAGCTCGTACTCGTCACCTGGAGAGGAATCACCTGGACCTGCATCTGGAGTTATAGTAATCTGTGAGCCACAGGGACTCAGCAATCTCGCACCCTCGCGATCAAGACTATTTAAGCTTATAGGAAGGGTAAGGCAAAAATATGTGGAGCTGCAGCAAGCGACTAGCATATATGGTGGCTAACTTATACGCAAAAGAGAGCGAGAAGAGGAGGCAAAGCGCGAGCGAGAATCTAGAAGAACAACCCGCACAAGCATTACTCCAACACTGTGTCCACTTCCCGGACTCCGCCGAGAAGGGGCCATCACGGTAACACACTCAGTTGATTCATTTTAATTAATTAAGGTTCAAGTTGTCTACAACCGGACATTAACAAATTCCCATCTGCCCATAACCGCGGGCACAGCTTTCGAAAGTTCAATCCCTGCAGGGGAGTCCCAACTTAGCCCATGACAAGCTCTCACGGTCAACGAAGGAATAGACCTCCTCCCAAGACATTCCGATCAGACTCGGTATCTCGGTAACTCAAGACACTTCGACAGGTTAAAACAAGACTAGCAACACCGCCCGAATGTGCCGACAAATCCCGATAGGAGTTGCACATATCTCTTTCTCAGGGCACACTCAGATGAGACATCCTACGAGTAAAACCAACCCTCAAGTTGCCCCGAGGTGGCCCCGCAGTCTACTCGGTGGGACCAACACTTAGAGGAGCACTGACCCGGGGGGGGGGGGGGTTAAAATAAGATGACCCTCGGGCTCCGGTAACCCAAGGGAAAAGAGGCTAGGTGGCGAATGGTAAAACCAATGTTGGGTATTGCTGGAAAAGCTTTAATCAAGGCAAACTATCAAGGGGTTCCCATTATCACCCAACCGCGTAAGGAACGCAAAATCCGGGAACATAACACCGATATGACGGAAACTAGGGCGGCAAGAGTGGAACAAAACACTAGGCGAGAGGCCGAGCCTTCCACCCTATACCAAGTATATAGATGCATTAAGATAACATAGCAATATAATGATATCCCAACAAGTAAATAAAAGATGTTCCAATAAGGAACGGCCTCCAATCTTCACCTGCAACTAGCAACGCTATAAGAGGGGCTGAGCAAAGCGGTAACATAGCCAATCAACAGTTTGCTAGGACAAGGTGGGTTAGAGGTTTGACATGGCAATTGGGAGGCTGACAAGCAAAAGGTAGGCATCGTAGCATTGGCATAGCAAAGAGCGAGCAAACTAGCATAGCAAAGATAGTAGTGATTTCGAGGGTATTGATCATCTTGCCTGCACAGTTGTCAGAGTTGACTGGATCCTCACAAGCAAACTCAACGGGCTCCTCGGTAGAGAACTCGTCTCCCGGATCTACCCAACAAGACAAACAAGCAACAAGGATGCAATCAACCACGTGCAAGACCAAGCAATAAGATGAAATGATGATATGCTATGCGAGATGCGATGCGGGATGCAAAATGCAAGATATGACGGGAAATGCATGAACCTGGCCTCAACTTGTAATTCCAAGGGTGCCACTGGAAATATGAGATTAAATTGCTTGAAAACAATATAAAGAACGCCGGAATCGGAGTTACGGTTTGGAAATGGCGAGCATTTCAAAAATGACAACGGTCTGCGATTTACAGCAAGTAGGCATCTAAATGCAACGAAATGAACATGCTACAGCCACCAAACATGACAACAAAATACATGGAAGGGATTCACACAAGATTCTTAACAAAAGACTAGCACTGAGCCACGGCCAATTCATCGATTATGAGGTTCAAACAAGCATGGCAAAAACGCAAATGCAAAACAGATTCCAGACTTAGTGAAATTAACACTTGTCTGAAATTTCAGATCACGAAGCCCTCTTTGGAGCAGCAAAACAGCATGATAAATGACCTGATTAAGACAAATAAGAACATGGCATGGAGCTACTCAACAAGCTTAACAAAAGTCCCTAAGTGACCTGGGGCCAAAAGGGATCACAAAATATACTAACGGGCACACGAACATAGCAAAAACATAATCAGTTTTCAGACTTAGTGAAAACTGAGACATGCTGAAATATAACTCACGAAGGCATGTAAACGAGCTCGATGCACTCACTACGGTGCAAGTCATGGCAAGGCAAGCATACATCCATTAAGAAGGCACAAAATACAAGCTAGACATGGCAAGAACAATGGCATAGCATGCACGGATCAACTACAACAACGCCGCCAAAAACGCAAACGAGTTGACGATCTGCCCAGATTCTCAAAAGAGGCACGGATCACTAGGAAACAAGCTGAACATATGGCATCATGAACTAAATAATCCCAGACTTAGTGAAAACAACTGTCTCTGAAAACAGATTTCCCGGGTGCCTCACTTTGCAAGCTTGCACAAGTCACCACACACATCCTAAAAATGCATGGGCTGCACCTCTGGAAAGAAGACAAAATCCTTAACAAAACATATGAAGGGCTCATAGGCATAGCATGCACACAATAATCATGGAAAAAATGACAAAAGTCTAAGATGAACTAGCAGATCTGACAATTAACTCAGCATTTTGGGCATCAAGATGAGCTCAAATGGAAAAGATGCAATGGAATGAAATGATGTACTCGTCGAGACAAACATTTTGATATACTATATGTCCAAATCGGAGCTACGGATGCGGAGATACCACTGGTCAAAGTATGCACAAAAAATTAGGGTTCGGGGAGGCAAAGGTCAACCGTGAGGAGTAGATCTCAGATCTGGCACTGTTCACCGGCACGGATTCCGAGGCTCGCCGGAGATGGAGCTCGCCGGAGCTCGAGGTGGGACCCGGCGGCCGGAGTGGTGGGGAAGGCGGCGCCGGCGACGAGGTGGCGAGGGGCGGCGGCCGGCGACGAGGCGGCCCGGGGCGGCGCTTGCCCCGGCCGGAAATGGCGAGGCGGCGGCGGTCTTCGCGGGCGGCGGCAATGGAGCACGGCGGCGCGGGCGGCGGAGGACGGCGGCGCTGGCGGCGGGGAACGGCAGCGCGGGCGGCGGATCGCGCGGGCTCTCGGGGGCCAGATCTGGGCCTCAGGCCCGGCGGCGGCGGCGAGGTGGCTCTGCCACGTGGCGAGCGGCGGTTCACTGGGGCGGCGGCGGCGGACGTGTCCGGCTAGGCTCCGGACATGTCCAGCGGCTGGAGATCTGTTTTTTTTTGCTAGGGTTGGACGGGGAGAGATCCGAGATTTGGAAAAGGGGGGCTATTTATAGGCATAAGTGGAGCTAGGAGAGTCCAAATGAGGTGCGGTTTTCGGCCACGCGATCGTGATCGAACGCTCTAGCACATGGAGCAGAGTTTGGTGGGTTTGGGGCCAAATTGGAGGGGTGTTGGGCTGCAACACACACGAGGCCTTTTCGGTCCCTCGGTTAACCGTTGGAGTATCAAACGAAGTCCAAATGATACGAAACTTGACAAGCGGTCTACCGGTAGTAAACCAAGGCCGCTTGGCAAGTCTCAGTCCAATCCGGAAATGTTTAATCCCCACACATGAAAGAAAGCTAGAAATGGCCACCGGAGGAGAACGAAGCGCCGGAATGCAAAACGGACAACGGGGAAAAAGCTCGAATGCATGGGATGAACACGTATGCAAATGCAATGCACATGATGACATGATATGAGATGCATGACAAAGAAAACAACACACAAAGACAAAGACCTGAACCCGAGAAATAAATATAACTTAACGCCGGAAACGGCAAGAGTTGGAGTACAAATAGGGAAAGTTACATCCGGGGTGTTACAACACTCCACCACTACGAAAAGATCTCGTCCCGAGATCTAGGACTGAAAGAACTCCGGGTACTCAGAACGGAGGTGATCCTCGCGTTCCCAGGTAGCTTCACGGTCGGAATGGTGTGACCACTTGACTTTGAGAAATTTGATTGACTTGTTGCGAGTCTTGCGTTCAGTCTCTTCAAGAATAGCAACTGGGTGCTCACGATAAGAGAGATCTTCTTGGAGCTCAATGTCCTCGAAGTTGACGGTGCGGTCAGGAGTCTTGAAGCACTTTCGAAGCTGAGAGACATGGAACACGTCATGAACATTTGCAAAGTTTGAAGGAAGCTCGAGTTGATAGGCGAGGTCGCCTCTCTTGCTGACAATCTTGAAAGGTCCCACGTATCTAGGGGCAAGCTTCCCTTTGATACCGAAGCGAAGAGTACCTTTCATAGGAGAGACACGGAGGTAAACATGATCTCCGATCTCGAAAGCCAAATCACGGTGCTTACTATCATAGTAGCTCTTCTGGCGGGATTGCGCTGCTTTGAGGTTATCACGAATGACTTGGCACATTTCTTCTGCTTCTGTGATTAAGTCATTACCCAAAAGCTGACGTTCACCGGTTTCAGACCAGTTGAGAGGGGTACGGCACTTCCTGCCATACAGAATTTCAAATGGGGCCTTGCCCGAACTTGCTTGAAAACTGTTGTTATAGGAGAATTCAGCATAAGGAAGACAATCCTCCCACTTCATGCCGAAGGCGATCACACAAGCCCTGAGCATATCTTCA
Organism: Triticum urartu; assembly: GCF_056163025.1. Lineage (NCBI taxonomy): Eukaryota > Viridiplantae > Streptophyta > Magnoliopsida > Poales > Poaceae > Triticum > Triticum urartu. Next base: position 209,223,342 of record NC_141873.1, on the reverse strand, counting down.
AGAATCTGGTTGACACGCTCGACTTGACCGCTTGTTTGAGGATGGAAAGCAGTGCTGAAGCGGATGTTAGTGCCCATGGCCTTCTGAAAAGAATCCCAAAACTTTGAGGTAAAGATGCTGCATGGTCTGAAGATATCACTTGAGGAATACCGTGCAGAGAGACAATACGAGAGGTATAGAGTTCCGCCAATTGAGCTGCAGTGATCGACTCTTTGATAGGTAGAAAGTGAGCCACTTTGGTGAGTTTGTCGATGACAACAAATATAGCATCATTGCCATGCTTGGACTTTGGAAACCCAGTCACGAAGTCCATTTCAATGTGGTCAAACTTCCATTCTAGAATGGCAAGAGGTTGGAGGAGACCTGCTGGCCTTTGGTGTTCTGCCTTCACTCTTCTGCAGACATCACATTCATTCACAAATTGAGCGATCTCGCGCTTCATTCGAGTCCACCAATAAGCTTGCTTGAGGTCCTGATACATCTTTGTGCTCCCAGGGTGGATGGAGAGGAGAGAATTGTGAACCTCGTTCATGATCACTTTATGAAGGTCACCTTTAGGAACAACAATACGATCCTCGAAGAAGAGAGTGTCCTTGTCATCAAGGCGGTAGCACTTGTACTTGGACTGACTCTTGGCAATCCCGATCTTCACCTTTTTCACCATAGCATCAAGAAGCTGGGCTTAGCGAATCTGGTCTTCTCAGGTAGGAGAGACATGAAGGTTGGCGAGGAAACCTTGAGGAACAACTTGCAGATTAAGTTTGCGGAAAGATTCACAAAGCTCGGGTTGATAAGGCTTGAGAATCAGACTGTTGCAGTAGGCCTTTCTGCTCAAAGCGTCAGCAATCACATTGGCCTTGCCTGGAGTGTACTCGATACTCGGATTATACTCTTGAATCATTTCGACCCATCGAGTTTTCCTGAGGTTGAGATTAGGCTGAGTGAAGATGTACTTGAGACTCTTGTGATCAGTGAAAATATCCACTTTTCTTCCCAATTGAAGATGTCCCCAAGTCAACAGAGCATGCACAACTGCCGCCAGCTCGAGATCATGAGTGGGGTAGTTCTTCTCATTAGGCTTCAACTGGCGAGATGTATAAGCAACAACTTTCTTCTCTTGCATCAAAACTGCGCCAAGACCTTGGAGAGAGGCATCACAAAAGACCTCGTACGGCTTGGATTCATCAGGCGGAGTCAGAACTGGGGCGGTGATAAATTTCTCTTTCAAAGTGTTGAAAGCAATGTCACACTCCAGAGACCAAACGTACTTGACATGCTTCTGAAGAAGATTTGAGAGTGGCTTCGCGATCTTAGAAAAGTTTTCGAATCTTCGGCAATAGCTTGCGAGACCGAGAAACCTGCGGAGTTGCTTCACGTTCTGAGGAGGTTCCCAATTCACAATTGCAGACACCTTCTCGGGATTCACGGCAATGCCCTTGGCAGAGATGATATGACCAAGATAAAGAACCTCATCAAGCCAAAATGCACACTTGGAGAACTTGGCGTAGAACTGATGTTCTCTGAGCTTATCAAGAACCACACACAAGTGCTTGGCATGATCTTCCTTGTTCTTCGAGAAAACCAGAATATCATCGAGATAGACCAAAACAAAGTCATTGGTGTAGGCGTTGAAAATGAAATTCATCATGCGAGAGAACGTCGTAGGAGCGTTGGCGAGGCCAAAAGACATGACAGTGTATTCATATGAACTAAAGCTTGTTCTGAATGCTGTCTTGGGAATATCTTCTTCACGAATGCGAATCTGGTGATAACCCATACGGAGATCAAGCTTGGAGAATACTTGGGCACCTTTGAGTTTTTCGAACAGCTCATTGATGTTGGGAAGTGGGTATTTGTTCTTGATGGTCTTCTTGTTCACTGGACGGTAATCAACACAAAGTCGGTCCGTTCCATCCTTCTTCTTCACAAAAAGAACACCACAACCCCACGGAGAAGAACTAGGCCGGATAAGACCCATTCTTTCTTGCTCATCGAGTTGCTTCTTCAGCTCCTTCCACTCTTCAGGTCCGAGCTTGTAAGGACGTTTGCACAGAGGTTCCGTACCAGGCTCAAGTTCAATAACGAATTCAACTGGCCGGTGCGGAGGCATTCCTGGGAGCTCTTCTGGAAAGACGTCTTGATATTCACAAACGACTGGAATTTGAGAGATGGCATCCAATTCACCCTTCTCATTGAGATAAAACAGACGAATGGTATTATCCCGAGCGGCAAAGACAATTACATCCTCAGACGAATGAGTCAATTGAATCTGCCTGGCAGCACACTCAAGATGTGCCTTGTGCTTAGAAAGCCAATCCATTCCGAGAATAAGATCAATATCCGAGTTACCAAGCACCACCGGAGAAGAGAGAAACTTGTATTCGCCCAACGTGATAGAGACATCGGGAGCAACCAAACTAGAAGTCAAAAGCTTGCCGGGAGAAACAACTTGCATGACTTTGGGCATAATCTCGGTATCAACATTGTGCTTCGATGCAAAAGGGCATGACAAAAAGGAATGCGATGCACCAGTGTCAAATAGAACTTTTGCAGGAACATCGTTAACAGGAAGGTTACCCATGATCACATCTGACGAGTCCTCTGCCTGAGCTGCATTCATCAAATTGACCTTGGCGTGCTTGGGGTTATGCTTGACCATAGCTGTACTTGCCGATCTGACAGGAGGAGGAGGAGGAAGACGCCTCTGGTTGAGACACTTGTTGGCATAGTGACCCTTCTGTTGGCACTTGTTGCACGTGACCTCTGAAAGCGGACGGTGATACGAAGAACTCGATCTTGGAGCTTGAGACGGAGTCTTGTTCTGAAAGCCAGGGTTGGGTGGGTGGGAAGAACCACTGCCACCTTTACTCTTCTGCTGAAACGGCTGACGGAACGGAGGAGGAGGAAGCTAGAACTTCTGCTGCTTGGCCACTTGAGTAGAGGAAGAAGGAGTAGCATCTCTGACTCGCTTCCTGGAAGCATCACACCTCAACTGAGCAGCCTCTTGCTTCAGTGCCATTTTGTAGAACTCATCGTATCTCAAGGGCTCGAAGAGAACGAGAGCGAGCTGAATATCTTCTCTGAGACCACCCCTGAACTGGTATATCATGCTCTTCTCATCAGGCACGTCCTGCTTGGCAAAGCGGGCAAGCTTCTGGAACAACTTGTTGTAGTCATAGACAGACAAAGAGCCTTGCTTCAGATTGCGGAATTCCTCACGCTTGCTTTCAACCACGCTCTGCGGAATATGATGAGCTCGGAAATCTCGACGGAAATCATCCCAAGTGATAACACGTCCACCTCTGGAGTCCTTGTACTGCTGGAACCATTCTGCAGCTTGATCTTTGAGTTGGAAGGAAGCGAACTTGACAAAGTCCTCAGGCCTGACGTTACTGCACTCGAAATGCTTACACAGATCCACAAGCCAATCATCAGCATCGGTTGCCTCAACACAATTGCTGAAAGTCTTTGGCCCGTTAGCAAGGAACTAGTTGAGTGTAGCAAAGTGACTCTGATTGTTGCCTTGATTCCCTTTACTTCCTTGATTGCGCTCTTGGAGAATTTGCATGATCAGCTGAGTGTTTGCATTGGTTGCGGCCATCACAGCTTGCCATGCCTCTGGAGGAGGTGGAGGCGGTGGCGGATCAGGATTCAGAGTCGTGCGCATTGGAGGAGCCATCCTGAAGAGGTTGACCACCATTAGCACATTGACAGATAAATATTGAAGCTGAATCCAACGGAATGAAAATTGCAACATATAGTCTTCACATCTGAACAAAATGAACGAATGCATTCCTCTTGAAATGGTCACATATCCATAAATTGAGAAGCCACGTATAATTAAGGTAGAGAAATAAATCAACAAGGTACGGATCAAGAACGATTAATCGGTAAGAAATCCCAATCTCAAACCAATATCCATGGAAGAAGAACTAGAGCTACTAGAATTCCCACCTATGAAACTCCCGAACTTTTCCGGTTATGCAATCAGGTGTTGGGGATACAGGGGAAGCATAATATCTCACCCAAACTAGCAAATCCTACATCCATCTGTATCCATCCTTCAACACATAACCGAGAAAACTTCGGAAACCATCTACCTCAACCTTCGAAAAGCATCCGTTATACAAGTTATGGCGATACTCCCGAACTCCCGCCCCAGTACTGGGTGGCGTCGAGGCTATCTCACCAACGAACTGCATAAAAGAGATTTTTGATGTCGGCGAACATATCTCAAGTATTCCAGAATTGCAATGATAAAATTATGATGACAACACCTCAGAGCTCAACTCCCCGGGACACTTCCACTAAACCCCTGACAGGAGGCACCAAGACAGTATTCTCATCATAAGCCATCAGAACGATTCCAAGATACTCGCGTGATCCTAAAAAAAAATTTAGTGAAATTTGAGAAGAGAAGAGTCAAAACTCTACGTCAGGATGCCTTACCAGAGCGATGAGGAGACTGGGAAGTAAAAAGAATTCCTAAGCTCTCCGATATATAATTCCTAAGTGACTCAAAACATTTTTTTTCTAGACACAACTCGGCCGCTAAAAACGATCAAGCAATGGGGCTCCTAAGGTCGGGGAAGGCTCTGATTACCAACTTATAACACCCTCGATGCGACTATAGCTCCCACGTGTCGAGGCACGACTTAGAGACATAATCGCATTGAAGCCATATGTCGCAAGTTAGGCAATCTTCACAACATCCCATGTAATATGAATAATAAAGGGGAGAACATAGTTGGCTTACACTCGCCACGTCAATCAAGAACATAAATAACATTACATCATCCAAAACACTCATGGCCCGACTACGGCGCCAAAATAAAAGAGAACCCAACATGCGATACGGCCCTGAATCGAACCCCAACTAGGCACCACTACTGATCATCAGGAAAAGACACGTAGTAACGCTGAGAGTCCTCATCGAACTCCCACTTGAGCTCGTACTCGTCACCTGGAGAGGAATCACCTGGACCTGCATCTGGAGTTATAGTAATCTGTGAGCCACAGGGACTCAGCAATCTCGCACCCTCGCGATCAAGACTATTTAAGCTTATAGGAAGGGTAAGGCAAAAATATGTGGAGCTGCAGCAAGCGACTAGCATATATGGTGGCTAACTTATACGCAAAAGAGAGCGAGAAGAGGAGGCAAAGCGCGAGCGAGAATCTAGAAGAACCCGCGCAAGCATTACTCCAACACCGTGTCCACTTCCCGGACTCCGCCGAGAAGGGGCCATCACGGTAACACACTCAGTTGATTCATTTTAATTAATTAAGGTTCAAGTTGTCTACAACCGGACATTAACAAATTCCCATCTGCCCATAACCGCAAGCACGGCTTTCAAAAGTTCAATCCCTAAAGGGGAGTCCCAACTTAGCCCATGACAAGCTCTCACGGTCAACGAAGGAATAGACCTCCTCCCAAGACATTCCAATCAGACTCGGTATCTCGGTAACTCAAGACACTTCGACAGGTTAAAACAAGACCAGCAACATCGCCCGAATGTACCGACAAATCCCGATAGGAGCTGCACATATCTCTTTCTCAGGGCACACTCAGATGAGACATCCTACGAGTAAAACCAACCCTCAAGTTGCCCCGAGGTGGCCCCGTAGTCTACTCGGTCGGAACAACACTCAGAGGAGCACTGGCCCGGGGGGGTTTAAAATAAGATGACCCTCGGGCTCCGGTAACCCAAGGGAAAAGAGGCTAGGTGGCGAATGGTAAAACCAATGTTGGGTATTGCTGGAAAAGCTTTAATCAAGGTGAACTATCAAGGGGTTCCCATTATCACCCAACCGCGTAAGGAACGCAAAATCCGGGAACATAACACCGATATGACGGAAACTAGGGCGGCAAGAGTGGAACAAAACACTAGGCGAGAGGCCGAGCCTTCCACCCTTTACCAAGTATATAGATGCATTAAGATAACATAGCAATATAATGATATCCCAACAAGTAAATAAAAGATGTTCCAACAAGGAACGGCCTCCAATCTTCACCTGCAACTAGCAACACTATAAGAGGGGCTAAGCAAAGCGGTAACATAGCCAATCAACGGTTTGCTAGGACAAGGTGGGTTAGAGGTTTGACATGGCAATTGGGAGGCTGACAAGCAAAAGGTAGGCATCGTAGCACTGGCATAGCAAAGAGCGAGCAAACTAGCATAGCAAAGATAGTAGTGATTTCGAGGGTATTGATCATCTTGCCTGCACAGTTGTCAGAGTTGACTAGATCCTCACAAGCAAACTCAACGGGCTCCTAGGTAGAGAACTCGTCTCCCGGCTCTACCCAACAAGACAAACAACCAACAAGGATGCAATCGACCACGTGCAAGACCAAGCAATAAGATGAAATGATGATATGCTATGCGGGATGCGATGCGGGATGCAAAATGCAAGATATGACGGGAAATGCATGAACCTGGCCTCAACTTGGAATTCCAAGGGTGCCACTGGAAAGATGAGATGAAATTGCTTGAAAACGATATAAAGAACACCGGAATCGGAGTTACGGTTTGGAAATGGCGAGCATTTCAAAAATGACAACGGTCTGCGATTTACAGCAAGTAGGCATCTAAATGCAACTAAATGAACATGCTACAGCCACCAAACATGACAACAAAATACATGGAAGGGATTCACACAAGATTCTTAACAAAAGACTAGCACTGAGCCACGGCCAATTCATCCATTATGAGGTTCAAACAAGCATGGCAAAAACACAAATGCAAAACAGAATCCAGACTTAGTGAAATTAACACTTGTCTGAAATTTCAGATCACGAAGCCCTCTTTGGAGCAGCAAAACAACATGATACATGACCTGATTAATACAAATAAGAACATGGCATGGAGCTACTCAACAAGCTTAACAAAAGTCCCTAAGTGACCTGGGGCCAAAAGGGATCACAAAATATACTAACGGGCACACGAACATAGCAAAAACATAATCAGTTTTCAGACTTAGTGAAAACTGAGACATGCTGAAATATAACTCACGAAGGCATGTAAACGAGCTCGATGCACTCACTACGGTGCAAGTCATGGCAAGGCAAGCATACATCCATTAAGAAGGCACAAAATACAAGCTAGACATGGCAAGAACAATGGCATAGCATGCACAGATCAACTACAACAACGCCGGCAAAATCGCAAACGAGTTGACGACCTGCCCAGATTCTCAAAAGAGGCACGGATCACTAGGAAACAAGCTGAACATATGGCATCATGAACTAAATAATCCCAGACTTAGTGAAAACAACTGTCTCTGAAAACAGATTTCCCGGGTGCCTCACTTTGCAAGCTTGCACAAGTCACCACACACATCCTAAAAATGCATGGGTTGCACCTCTGGAAAGAAGACAAAATCCTTAACAAAACATATGAAGGACTCACAGGCATAGCATGCACACAATAATCATGGCAAAAATGACAAAAGTCTAAGATGAACTAGCAGATCTGACAATTAACTCATGAAGCCTCCTTCTTACAGCATTTTGGGCATCAAGATGAGCTCAAATGAAAAAGATGCAATGGAATGAAATGATGTACTCGTCGAGATGAACATTTTGATATACTATATGTCCAAATCGGAGCTACGGATGCGGAGATACCACTGGTCAAAGTATGCACAAAAAATTAGGGTTAGGGGAGGCAAAAGTCAACCGTGAGGAGTAGATCTCAGATCTGGCACTGTTCACCGGCACGGATTCCGAGGCTCGCCGGAGATGGAGCTCGCCGGAGCTCGAGGTGGGACGCGGCGGCCGGAGTGGTGGGGAAGGTGGCGCCGGCGACGAGGTGGCGAGGGGCGGCGGCCGGCGACGAGGCGGCCCGGGGCGGCGCTTGCCCCAGCCGGAAATGGCGAGGCGGCGGCGGTCTTCGCGGGCGGCGGCAATGGAGCACGGCGGCGCGGGCGGCGGAGGACGGCGGCGCTGGCGGCGGGGAACGGCAGCGCGGGCGGCGGATCGCGCGGGCTCTCGGGGGCCAGATCTGGGCCTCGGGCCCGGCGGCGGCGGCGAGGTGGCTCTGCCACGTGGCGAGCGGCGGTTCGCCGGGGCGGCGGCGGCGGACGTGTCCGGCTAGGCTCCGGACATGTCTGGCGGCTGGAGATCTGTTTTTTTTGCTAGGGTTGGACGGGGAGAGATCCGAGATTTGGAAAAGGGGGGCTATTTATAGGCATAAGTGGAGCTAGGAGAGTCCAAATGAGGTGCGGTTTTCGGCCACGCGATCGTGATCGAACGCTCTAGGACATGGAGCAGAGTATGGTGGGTTTTAGGCCAAATTGGAGGGGTGTTGGGCTGCAACACACACGAGGCCTTTTCGGTCCCTCGGTTAACCGTTGGAGTATCAAACGAAGTCCAAATGATACGAAACTTGACAGGCGGTCTACCGGTAGTACACCAAGGCCGCTTGGCAAGTCTTGGTCCAATCCGGAAATGTTTAATCCCCACACACGAAAGAAAGCTAGAAATGGCCACCGGAGGAGAACGAAGCGCCGGAATGCAAAACAGACAACGGGGAAAAAGCTCGAATGCATGGGATGAACACGTATGCAAATGCAATGCACATGATGACATGATATGAGATGCATGACAAAGAAAACAACACACGGAGACAAAGACCCGAACCCGAGAAATAAATATAACTTAACGCCGGAAACGGCAAGAGTTGGAGTACAAATAGGGAAAGTTACATCCGGGGTGTTACAGTTTGCCATATATATTGTACGTATATAATTTGTAGAAACGAGTGGTAGTACTATACCAACTAAAAGATGAAATGTAAGAAATACTAGTATGTACGTACTGAAGCGTGTATTTATTGAATTTGCCAAGGAGTGACCTCTTCCAATGAAATGGTGTTGCTAAGTTTGCTTCATTTAATTAGCTATAGACTCAAAATTGTCTTTTCACCTAGGTACACGCGTTTAGCACCGTTTCTTCCTTGGGTCACCAAACCAGTCTCTCTCTTCTTGATTAACTTGCCACATCAGACTTTATGCTTATGTGGCAAGCATAAGCACCTGTAGGAGCAAGTAAAAGTAAGTAAAATAGTGCGCTTTACATGGCATTTTTGCATATGTGGAGGAAAGAGAGGCAAGGAAAAAGTGGAGAAGTGGGCTCTCATGCAAGAGCCAGCCTCTACTACATGGTGGAGCATTGGGAGAGGCACCTGTATGGAGGTGGTCAGGAATCTGGGAAACTCACGCTGGTCCTAGCGCCGTAGTTAAAATGATAATTGCAAGTCAAATCACGGGGCCCCACCTGTCCAGCAGTAACTCGCTGTCAAATCACACAACCCTACGTTTGCAGCAGCCTACTCCCTCGTCTTCTCACGTCTTTGTCGAACTGACTAGGCGGAACTGCTCCGCCGTCTACCATGCAGGAAAAGCCCCGCCCTTGACTTTTAAATAGTATACAATATACTAATTTTGTATCCATGGATTGCGCCCGCGCCATGGAGCAAAGCGTCTAGAAAACGAAGGAGAGACACTGGTCTTGCAATAGAGAAGAGGGAGAGGCGAGACGGTGGTTTTGGAATGGAGATGATGGAGAGGAGAGGAGGTGGTTTTGCAATGGAGAAGAGGGAAAGGAGCGTGCGGCAGCGATTTAGGATTGGACGAGAGGGCCGGCGCGCTCTGACTGGATCAAAATCAAAATCAACTTACCCTTCAATTAAGAAAGCGACCCCACATTAACTAGTCTCCCTTTTATTTTGGGTCATAATTGACCATGATTTTCGCACATAAAATATATGTTATACGTTGTATACAAGGCCACTATCAAAATTACAATTTGCAACTATACAAGGCCACTAACATTAATCGAGGCAAAATTGATGGCGTTTGCCTCGTACTAGCACCCGAGGACATTAATATCCCTTGTGTGCATGCGGGAGTGAGAAGGTTAGCTTGCATTCCCAACATTAATCAACCAATGAGGAGTAAGAGGGTTGGCCTGTTGTGCTTGGGAGAGAAAAAACACATTAATTAACATGACAATCAAGGTGACAAGCTAGCTTGCAACATTGACTTAAACATAGCATTGATTTTTACCTTGGTACCTGTAATATGAGTTTGTGGCCTTGTATACAAAAATGGAGGGAGTATAATTTGAAAGTACATTCAGATACGAACCAAACGATGCAATTTTTGGTGACATGCATTCACATTTTGCTTGTCAAATATAGTACGTGGTCAACCTTTGACCCAAAATATGAGAAACAACAAAAAAATACTTCCAAGACCAGTGCCGCTCTTCCGCTCTTCTCCTCTTAAACCACCGCCGCCCCTCTCCTGTTCCAATCTAAATGCAGAGCTGCTCCTCTCCTCTTCCATTTCAAAACCACCGCCCCTCCTCTCCTGTTCCAGTCCAAAACCAGCGTCGCTCCTCTCCCGTTCTAATCCAAAACCAGCGCTGCTCCTCTCCTCTTCCATTCAAAAACCACCGCCGGCGAGTGAAGGCGCTGTGGAGAAGTAGATCGATGGAGGAGTACAACCGATACATGAGGATCGCAAATAGCGACCCTGTGAAGCTAGCTAGGATGTTGAAGATACAATCTTGGTTTGACAACAAGGACCAACTAGCGGCGACGGCGACATCCGTGGCCAAATATCTGCAACAGAGCGAAAAGGCGGCGATACTCCTGGAGGGAGTTGCGTCGGAGTACATAGAGCTGCTCCTCTGGGCCATGGAGCAAACAGATTCACCAAATCCGATCGTGAGGGAGCGGTGGTGGGAGTATCAATCCCAGATGGAGCATCCACCAGAGATTGAAGGATCGAGCATCTACAGGGTGCCGTTTGTGAGGGTGTCCTGCCAGAGCGAGCCGGTGGAGTCTTCGTCGACCGAACCCAACTGCAAGAGGACAAAAGCAGTTGGCCCGACGACGCTTCCTTGCCATCGTCTCCCACGCCGTTCACATCGTGTCACGGGGCGGCTGTCTGCTGCCGAGGAATAGGAAGGGGCTGCCCCCCCAGCCCAATAGTCGGGCAGGTTGTGAATTGTCAGGAGGAGCTTAGGGTTGTCAGTATTTGCAGGTTGTGAATTGTGTTTTTTGTTGTGTTTTTTGAGAGTACTTTCAGATATGAATGTCTTTTGAATTTCAGATTTGCAGTATTGAGCATATGAAGTATTTTATGAATTATAGATATCCATTTTTAGCACTTAAAAAATGTAGTTTCATAAGAAACTGCAACTTTCAGAGGCAGAGCATTTATATTAACACGGCCTTTTCAAACAGGGTTAACATCATGTTCGAAGTTTTCTTCATGGTCGAAAATGGAACTACCAGCTAGTTAACATCACGCTGATCAACATTCATGCATAGAACATCTTCATATGATGCACAGTCAAAATGCCCACACAACGTCAAGTGTGCGAAACACAGAAAACGAGGGACGAAGTTTTGGCAAGTGTTGGACGTGGTTTTGGGCTGCCCCATCTAGGCTTTCATTTTTAACATGCGCAGCCCACGTCCTCGGATGGGAGGTCCATAGGCCTGTTTGTATTTTCTTAGGGCCGTCATGTATCGACCGGCCTATGCACCTCCCATCCGAGGTTTTATTTTTGGCATACCAATTTATGTATTTTTTTGAAGAAAACGCAGAGGTCTGTTCTATTTTTCTATATAAGAATAGGAATGCCAGGTCCAACTTATGTTTCCCTTCTAACTATATTATATATATTTAAATTATTTTATATGTTGACTGTTTAGTTCACATAATTGGCAAATAGATGACCGCTCTCGCGATCCCGTTCGCCCCCACCACCACCTCCACCCTCGCCGCCACCCCGCCACTACCTCCACCCTCACCGCCACCCCCCACCTCCTGACTCCGGGTGCGCTTGCCCCCTCAGCAAGTCCGCTCGCGCGCCCCATGGAGTCGCCGGCCATATCCACGGGGGAATGGCTAGAAGACATGTAGATGTACAAGATGCATCTCCCACATGTCTACAAAGCCTTCCCGCGGATGCTCCAGCCGCTCGACTCCGTCGCGCCGACGGTGCTGCGGGAGACTCAAGGGAGGAGATGGAGGGAGAGGGCGATGCGGATCCACGACGACGCTCTCTCCTGGACCCAGTGCACGCGCGAATGGAGGGAAGCAGAGGAGGAAGCTACGAGGGAGGAAGCCGAGGAGGGACCGAATCCGTTCTCTCACTCGCGCAGGTATGCTCGGATGTGCAAGGATCATGTGGATTGGGAGCTGCTGAATCTAGCCCTGCGGATCTACTTCGAAGGAGATTTCTTGGAGAAGCACAGGATGCCCCACCCCGGTGAGCCGCCGATTGCGTTCGTTCGATGGATGAAAGGAGAAGTGAATTCAGGAGATCCACGCCGTGCTGCGAGATGGGAATGCTTGACTGGACTCCTGCCCACCAGCACGCCACCAAAGCCGGAGCAGGTGGATCCCCTACCTTACCTCTCCCCCAAACCTGCAGAAGATTGAAATTAGGCTTGCAATCTGCTTCAATTGAGCTGTTTGGTGGTTATTTCTGCTTCCTGAGAGACAACATCTGGTTGGATGATGTAGGGTAGAACCCTAGGTGGCCGATCTTTCACAAAAGGAGCGGATCCCAAAGGAAAGCACGAAGAACACGAGGACGAACGGAAGGGAAAACACAAGAGGAAATCACTAAACCGACACGAATAAGTCACACATGGGCTAGATCCTCGAGTACATAGGGCGATACACGAATCCACGGACAACTAGGGATGATACACGGTAACCGGTTCTTCTCCGTGAGGAGGTCTTGAATCCACAAGGGGATCTTCTCCGCAAGGAGGTCTTGAATACAAGGTGGATCTTCTCCTAAGAGGGGCCGCGATCTCTCTCGAGGAGTAGATCCGATATGGATGAGCAATGCTCTATCTCTCAAATGAGCTAAACCAATGCTAACCCTAGCTAGGATGAATGGGGGGTCTATTTATAGTCTAAGTGCAAAAGGGGCGAAGTGAAGGGGTACATGGGCCTCGGGCCCGAATCTGGACGCAGCCAGGTACCGGACGTCCGCTGGGGACCAGTCGTCCGGTGTCTCAGGAGCTGCCGGATGCCCGGTGTCCTTCGATCGTCCGCTGGTTCTGCTCTGTGATGGGGGCGCCGGACGTCCGGAGGCTCCGGACTTCCGCTGTTGTTGCCTCGGGTGCTGTTGCACCGGTCGTCTGGTCCGGACCAGATGTCCGCTCATCCGCTTTGGGTGCAGGGGCACCGGTCGTCTGGCCTAGGCCGGACGTCCGCTGGCTGGGGCTCGGCTGAGGCTTCAGGCGTCGGACGTCCGGTCCCGGCCGGTCCTCCGTTGGCTGGGACTTTTCCTGCATCCCTTCTTCTTCTCCGTCTTCTCGTCCATCTTCCTCTTCTTCTTGTCCTTGCCCCTTAGCTTCTCCATTGTACCTGAGTATGCACAGAGTATCCATATGAGGTAGTAGCCATGCTTCATGCGCATCGAAGTGGAATTGTGAGAGGACAGATGTCACCTCGGTTTCAAGAGCTCTTGCACGTGATCGAGTCATGGGCCTGGTAGGCACTTGGTGAGATGATGGTAGGTCCATGGGGATGACCTTGGGATGCTCCGCATCATCTCCCCTCCCTTGGGGAAGATCCGTCCTCGAATCAAAATCTTCATCACCATGGAAAGGAGAGAGATCTTTGACATTGAAGATGTCGCTCACATTGTACTTGTCGCGTGGGAGGTCGATCTTGTAAGCGTTGTCGTTGTAACGTGCAAGCACCTTGAAGGGTCCATCCGCTCATGGACGAAGTTTGGATTTGCGTTCTTGTGGGAAGTGGTCCTTCCGAAGGTGTAGCCACACGTGATCACCAATGTTGAAGACCATAGGTTGCTTGTTGAAGTTGAGCTTGGTCGCAAGGTGTTGAACTTGGCACTCGATGGTGTTCCTTGTATCTTCATGCATCTTCTTGAGATGTGTCACACGCGCACTTGCGTCCAAATTGATGCGCTCTTGGAGTGGTAGAGGAAGAATATCCAATGGTGACAAAGGGTTGAAGCCGTAGACGACCTCGAAAGGGGACTTGCCGGTTGTTGAGTGTCTTGCTCGGTTGTATGCGAACTCGGCGATGGGTAGACACTCCTCTCACTCCTTGATGTTCTTCTTGATGAGTACTCGAAGTAGAGCGGAGAGTGTGCAGTTGGTCACCTCCGTTTGGCCATCGGTTTGAGGATGGTATGCCATGGAGAAGAGTAGCTTGATTCCGAGCTTTGCGCATAGAGTCTTCCAAAAGTAACTAAGGAACTTGACGTCAGGGTCCGAGACGATAGTCTTTGTTACTCCATGAAGGCGCAAGATTTCCCTACAAAACAAATTTGCAATATGTGAAGCATCGTCTATCTTGTTGCAAGGAATGAAATGAGCCATTTTGGAGAAACGGTCCACGACAAAAAACGGAATCCTTTCCATTTCGAGTTCTAGGCAAACCAAGCACAAAGTCCTTGCTAATATCTTCCGATGGTTGATATGGAATTGGAAGTGGCATATAGAGACCATGTGATTGGGCTTTAGACTTAGCTTTGCGACATGTAGAACAACGGTTGGTGACGCGATTGACGTCGCGATGCATCTTGGGCCAAAAGTATTTCTTGGAGAGCGTAGTAAATGTTTTGTCGCGTCCAAAGTGTCCCATGAGTCCGCCTCCATGAGAGTCCTGCAAAAGCAACAAACGAAAAGAGGACTCGGGGATGCAAAGTTTGTTAGCTCTCATAAGATATCCATCTTTGATGTAGTATCGATCCCAAGAAGTATGTATCAAACACTTGGCATAAGGTACGGCGAATGTAGGATCATGTTCATACAAGTCTTTGATATGCTCAAAACCAATGACATTCAACTCAAGGTTAGTGACAAGCATGCATATACGGGAGAGCGCATCCGCCACAACATTTTCTTTACCCTTAATGTACTTGATGACATAAGGAAAAGACTCAATAAATTCACTCCATTTAGCATGACGCTTGTTCAACTTAGTTTGACCCTTAAGGTATTTAAGTGTTTCATGGTCGGTATGGATGATGAACTCATGTGGACGAAGGTAATGTTCCCATTCATGCAAAACTCGCACTAAAGCATATAGCTCTTTGTCATAGATGGGGTAATTGAGTTGCGCTCCGGAAAGTTTCTCACTAAAGTACGCTATGGGGCGCTTCTCTTGCGTTAACACACCTCCTATGCCATTACCACTAGCATCGCAATGAATCTCAAAAGGCTTGTCAAAGTTGGGTAAAGCAAGCACGGGAGCATGAGTAAGCAAATTCTTAAGCTCATGGAAAGCAATATCTTGAGATGGTCCCCAAACAAAAGGCGCGTTCTTCTTGCTCAAAGCATGCAAAGGTGAAGCAATGGTGCTAAAATCCTTCACAAATCGGCGGTAGAAACCGGCTAAACCAAGAAAACTACGCACTTGTTGCAAATTGGTTGGTTGGGGCCAAGTTTTAATAGCAGTGATCTTAGATTCATCAACATGAACACCCTTAGAAGATACAACAAATGCTAAGGAAACGAGCTTATCAACACCAAAAAGGCATTTCTCCATATTAGCGTAGAGACGCTCTTTCCTAAGAGTTTGCAAAACGGTGCGGACATGGGTGACATGCTCTGGGATCAATTTGCTAAACACAAGAATGTCATCGAAGTAAACCACAACAAATATACCAATGTAAGGGCGAAAGACATGATTCATAAGGCGCATAAAAGTGCCAGGTGCTTCCGAGAGACCCATAGGCATGACTAACCACTCATACAAACCAAACTTGGTTTTGAAGGCGGTTTTCCATTCATCACCCTCTTGTATGCGGATTTGATAGTAACCACTCTTAAGATCAATTTTGGAAAAGATAGTGGCACCGCTAAGTTCATCAAGCATATCATCAAGGCATGGAATGGGGTACCTATATCTAACGGTGATAGCATTGATAGGTCTACAATCGGAGCACATGCGAAAACTACCGTCACGTTTTGGCACAAGAATGACCGGTACGGCACAAGGACTGAAACTTTCACGCACATGACAATGGTCTATGAGATGTTTTACTTGCCTTTGTATTTCTTTGGTTTCTTCGGGGTTGACGCGGTATGGAGCTTTGTTGGGAAGTGGCGCTCTGGGGATGAGATCAATTTGGTGCTCAATGCCCCGTAGTGGAGGTAGACCCGGAGGTAGCTCATCGGGGAAAACATCTTGGAATTCCTGCAAGAGAGAAGATAACACCAAAGGTAGATCGTGAGAGTTGTTAGTATTTGTGATTTCGTCCTTGCACAATAGGACATAGTGTAGGACACTTGATGGGTTCTCACACACTTCTCTCATCTCACGTTTGGTGGCAAATAGGATGAAGTTCTTGTTTTCGATCATCGTGGAGGCACTCAATTTGGGCTTGTGATGCTCACTCTCTTTTTGGTGGCTCACTCTCTCACCATTCTCTCCACGATGGGTGGCTTGCTTATCGGCGATCACTTGGCTTGGAGACATGGGTCGTAACACAAACTCTTTTCCTTGCATCTTGAAGCTATAGTAGTTTGTACTCCCATTGTGGATGACTCCTCTATCGAATTGCCATGGCCGTCTAAGGAGAAGATGGCAAACGGTCATTGGGATGACGTCGCATTCCAATGTGTCTTCGTAAGCGCCGATTTTGAAGGATACTTGTACTCGGTGCTCGACTTGGATAGTGCCGGAGTCACTAAGCCATTGCACTTTGTATGGATGTGGATGCTTCGTCTTGGGCAATTGGAGCTTGGAGCAAAGTTCTTCACTTGCGAGATTGTGACAACTCCCTCCATCGATGATGACCTTGACGGATCGTCCATTGATGCTGGCCTTGGTGTGGAATATGGTGCATCTTTGGTCTTCTTCTTGGTGATGTTGGAGGGTCAAGACTTTTGAGACAACAAGTGCGGGACTTGAGTCTTCATCACAAAAGACTTGTTCTTCTTCATTGTTCACTTGGCGGTGCATGGCCACTTGTTCAAGGGCTTCCATTTCTCCTTCGCTCATGGAGTCATAAGTGCCATCGTCGTTGAAGATCATTGTGCGCTTGTTGGTGCACTCAAAGGACTTGTGGCCTCGGCCTCCGCAAGTGAAACACTTGAGGGAACTCGTCTTGACGGTCTCATCGGTTGGGGTAGATGATGATGAAGCTCTCGGCTTGAAGTTGCTCGTAGGAGGATGACTTGTAGTTGGCGAAGCTTTCTTGGAATTCGGCTTGTCGATGTTGGAAGTAGACGTTCTTGTAGTCAGAGTCGGAGTCGTTGAAGCTTGGTTATTTGAGAAGCCGTAGGACTTGGATGAGAACTTGGCGTACTTGAAGTCATCTTGCACTTGGCGTTCCGCTTTGGTAGCTTGGTGCACGAGCTCGATTAGATTTGAGTATGGTTGGAAGTCGGCGATCTTCTTGATGGGATGATTGAGTCCATTCAAGAAACGTGCCATAGTTTGCTCATCATCTTCCGTCACATTGGCTCTTATCATTGCAATCTCCATCTCCTTGTAGTATTCTTCAACGCTCTTGGTTCCTTGTTTGAGTTGTTGGAGTTTCTTGAAGAGGTCGCGGTTGTAGTAGGTAGGCACGAAGCGTGCTCTCATGACATCCTTCATTTGTGCCCAAGTAGTGATGGGTGGATCACCTCTTGCCTCGCGGCGCTCAATGACTTGTTCCCACCAAATGAGGACATAGTCTTGGAACTCAAGGGATGCCATCACGATCTTCTTCTCTTCTTCATAATTGTGCAAACGGAAGATCTTGTCAACTTTCAATGCCCATGAAAGGTATTCTTCGGGATCGTTGCTTCCGTTGAACTTGGGCATGGTGAACTTGAGCTTGCCGTAGCGTTGCTCTTCATTGTGTTGGGGTCGGGGATGATGATGCCCATGTTGTAGATGATTGTCCAACTCGTGGTACTCTTGATGCGGAGGGTTGTCAACCTCGTGTTTCTCTTGCTGTGGAGGATTCCCATTGTTTTCATGCTCTTGATGAACTTGATGGTCTTGGCGAGCTTGTGGAGGAACGCGTCGAGCTCGAGGTGGAACTAGACGATGCATGCGAGCTTGAAATCGCCGTTCATGAAGTTCTTCACGAAGTGCTTCCTCTTCCTCACGGGCTTGTCGGCCTCGGTCGGCAACGGCTCGACTTGCATCACGTAGAGCTTGTTGCGCCTCAAGTGCTTGAGCGTCACGGAGTTGTTGTTCTTGATGTTGAGCCTCGGCATTTTGTGCATTTTGGTGTAGACGCACGCGTTCTTCCTCTTCATGTTGGCGTTGTTTTTGCGGTTCTCGAGCTAGCGCAAAAGCTTCTTTGGCTTGACATCGTCGGCACTCTTGAGAGTCGGTATCCCGAAGCGGATTGAGGTTTGCTTGATGGCCGGTGCGCGTGGCTCGACGAAGAGTGTTCATGACGGTGTACTTGAGTCGGAGTGGTGACTTGAACGGCTCCTTCTTGAAGTGGAAGAAGAGCGGTTGAGCAACAAAGCACGAATCTCGTCCATCATTGCGTCATTCTCTTGCTTGTGATCGTCGAGCTTGTGGTCGAAGTAGTCCCTTGTACGTTGCTCGGAAAGTCTCAAGTCGGCGGCAAGGTTGTTGATGCATTCACTCATAGCTTGTTGCTCTTGATGCAAAGCACGTTGTGCACCAAAGAGGTGACTCTTGGTGACGAAGGAGTTCATGTCGTCGTCTTGCTCCATGAAGAGTGGGTTGGTAGAAGTACTCGGCCTATCCATCATACCAAGACAAGTGTGAGTGGTAGAAAGAGAAGAACGAATACCAAATGTACCTTGACCGAAGTTGAAAGTGAATCGATGATCACTCCAATGTAGGACAAGGAAATAGACCAATTGGTATGAATTCTCGTCGGTTTCTCACACCTACACAAGTAAAAGCTTATGGTGGAGCTTGGTTAGGATGGTGGCACAAATTTTTAATGTGAATGTAAGCACAATTCAATAATGTTGGAGAAGATTCGCAAGATGCAATGTAACAAGTAGACCAAGCATATACGGTACACGGAAACACACACGCAAAAAAAGATAAGTGGGGTTGAGCAACCAAGGGTGAGCCAAAATGTGGAATCCACAAAAATGCTCTTGTTGCACAACACTAGAGAGACGCTAGCACGATTGCACGA
This sequence comes from Triticum urartu, assembly GCF_056163025.1. NCBI lineage: Eukaryota > Viridiplantae > Streptophyta > Magnoliopsida > Poales > Poaceae > Triticum > Triticum urartu. Next base: position 209,204,204 of record NC_141873.1, on the reverse strand, counting down.
TAGGCGGATACAAGAACTTGTGCACAACCTACTTAGCAAAAATGCAACGGCTTCTATCCCAAATATGTTTTATGCAAGGTGTTGCTATGATATGATCCAAGATGATCGAGTATGACAATCTTAATGTTGTATGATGCTATGGTTCTTGCTTAAAATCTCTTTGCTTATCTTTCCTCTTTGCTTAAAAGCTTGGTTGGCTCTTTGATGTTTGAGCTCTTTTCGTATGCGACGCTTGACGAACCAAGATAGCAAGTGAGTATGCGATGACAACTTTGTGACACAAGAGATGATAACAATATAATCAACAATGATGCATGTATGTATGCTATGGGGAAGTAAGATCACTAAAGTGCACAAGTCTTGTTGCTGGCAATACTCAATGGCTAGTCTCGATGGGTAAGCAACGCAAAGGAGTCAGGCGATGATGGCTAACAATGTGATGGCAAGAATGAATATGTCCAATCCCAAGATGAGGTTACCGGTCTTGCTTCCGGTATGGTGTCAAAATGGTGGCACGAATACCAAGTCGTAGTTGAGGTGGCCGTTGTTGATGACCGTGTTGATGACGCATCCATGGCGAAAATGAGCGGCGGTGATGTCGATGTCGAACCGTACCTAGATAGCCGAAACACAAAAGGATACGGTACCACAACTCAAATTCTCAAAACCAAAGGCGACCAAAATCGTCGGAGTAGGTGGTGGTGTGGGTAGGGATATTGGGACTGTTTTGCGGAAGTTAAAGGTGGTGTAGCAGATGATGTAGTGGAATTAGCGGTCGTCCGGGCGCGGACGGATGTCCGGTCGCTGGTCGTCTGGTAACGTCGGATGTCCGGTGCTTCCTGGGTCGCCGAACGTCCGATGATGTGACGGTCGTCCCGTGATCGGGGTCAACGCGAGATTCTAGATGCGGGAGGTGATTATTGGGGGATTGGGGAAGGATTTGGGAGGGATTTCGAGGTGGAGATGGTGGGGGAAGGCTAGATCTACTTGCAATGTAGCAAATTCACGGATCAAAACCAACAAAACATCATAACAACTCACAAAACACAAGAAAATTTTTTGGGGCTATTTTTGGTGGGGATTTTCGGATTAGGACGAAAAACAACAAAATCAAGCTAGAAAAACGAAGAGGGGGGCTCCGAAATCGTGATCAACCTTGCTCATGATACCAAGATGATGTAGGGTAGAACCCTAGGTGGCCGATCTTTCACGAAAGGAGCGGATCCCAAAGGAAAACACGAAGAACACGAGGACGAACGGAAGGAAAAACACAAGAGGAAATCACTAAACCGACACGAATAAGTCACACATGGGCTAGATCCTCGAGTACATAGGGCGATACACAAATCCACGGACAACTAGGGACGATACACGGTAACCGGTTCTTCTCCGTGAGGAGGTCTTGAATCCACAAGGGGATCTTCTCTGCAAGGAAGTCTTGAATCCAAGGTGGATCTTCTCCGAAGAGGGGCCGCGGTCTCTCTCGAGGAGTAGATCCGATATGGATGAGCAATGCTCTATCTCTCAAATGAGCTAAACCAATGCTAACCCTAGGTAGGATGAATGGGGGGTCTATTTATAGTCTAAGTGCAAAAGGGGCGAAGTGAAGGGGTACATGGGCCTCGGGCCCGAATTTGGACGCAGCCAGGTACCGGACGTCCGTTGGGGACCGGTCGTCCGGTGTCTCAGGAGCTGCCGGACGTCCGGTGTCCTCCGGTTGTCCGCTGGTTCTGCTCTGTGATGGGGGCGCTGGACGTCCGGAGGCTCCGGACTTCCGCTGATGTTGCCTCGGGTGTTGTTGCGCCGGTCGTCCGGTCCAGACCGGACGTCCGCTCATCCGCTTCGGGTGCAGGGGCACCGGTCGTCCGGTCTGGGCCGGATCCACTGGCTGGGGCTCGGCTGAGGCTTCAGGCGCCGGACATCCTGTCCCGGCCGGTCGTCCGTTGGCTGGGACTTTTCCTGCATCCCTTCTTCTTCTCCGTCTTCTCGTCCATCTTCCTCTTCTTCTTGTCCTTGCTCCTTAGCTTCTCCATTGTACCTGAGTATGCACAGAGTATCCATATGAGGTAGTAGCCATGCTTCATGCGCATCCAAGTGGAATTGTGAGAGGAGAGATCTCACCTCGGTTTCAAGAGCTCTTGCACGTGATCGAGTCATGGGCCCGGTAGGCACTTGGTGAGACGATGGTAGGTCCATGGGGATGACCTTGGGATGCTCCGCATCACTGGAGGATGAGAAGGAACCAGGAACTCCGATGAATTTCCCCTATCACCATGGGGGGGAGCGCCGGTTGGGAAGTGGTACGGCCCACCTCCGCCCCCAATGGGGGCACAATCTAGGCAGGCTCCTGTAATTGCCCAAGATCAATCTGCTGGTGGTTCTGACTCTCAGATCAGTGTGAAATCTCAAGGCAAGAATCGGCAAAAGAAGAGACAGGACATCCAGAAAACTGCACCTGCCCCTGGTTCGGATCTTATGGCATACTCTGAGGTGATCTGCTATAACTGTGGGGAACCAGGGCATCATTTGGATAAATGTGTCAAGCCTAGGAGTTGTTTTATCTGCAAAATGGTTACCCATAAAGTTGAGAATTGCCCTGTCAGAAGGAAAACCCACAGTTCTGCTAGATATGTTGGAAGTGCTGCTCCAGGATTATGTCCACCATTGACAGAATTTTCTGTGACACATAATTAGATAGTTTCTTTCCCCTTTCTAGTTGTAGAGCTCTGCCCAGATGTGGTAGTGACCACACTCCTTTGCTCTGGGACTCTGGTCTTAACCAAACCGCAAAGAGCAATAGTTTTAAATTTGAAAAGTGGTGGTTGCTTAGAGAAGATTTTACTGAGCTAGTCAGGAAAATCTGGAATGAGCCTACTAGGAGCAGCTGCCCCCTAGAAAATTGGTAGATCAAAATCAGGAGATTTAGAAGAACTACCAAAGGGTGGAACTCCAATGAGGAAGCTAATCTTAGAAGATACAAAAGGCTTCTCCTCCTTGAGTTTGATTCTCTAGATATTAAGGCAGAAACCACTGACCTCTCTGAGGCTGAGACTAATAGATTAAACTTTGTCCATGGAGATCTCAAGAAAATTTATCTTCAAGAAGAAAACAAAGCCAAACAAAGGTCTAGAGATAGGAACATTAAGGAGGGTGATAGAAATACTGCTTACTTCCATGTAGTAGCTAACTAGAGGAGGAGGAAAACCCTCATTCACTCCCTTGATGGCCCTAATGGCCCTGTTACTGAGGTAGATGAGATGCTGAAAGTGGCTAGTGACTTCTACAAAGACCTATTTAAGAAAGAAAACCCTTCTGGGTTCTCTCTACAAAACATTTTTTTCTCTGCTTCTGAAAAAGTCTCTCCTGCTGAAAATGAGCTGCTAGAAGCCCCTTTTTCAGAGACAGTGGTGAAGGAAGCCATTTTTAGCTCTTATCCTGATGGGGCTCCTGGTCCTGATGGGATTCCCTTCTTGTTTTACCAGCATTTTTGGGACTTGGTGAAAAATGATCTCTTAGATCTTTTCCAAGCCTTTCATAGAGGAGAGTTGGATCCAGCAACTTACTCATGGGGGGTCTGTTGGGGTCAAGTTAAATAACTGTGAAAGTGATTTTTTCCTTGCTGGTAAAGGCCTTAGGCAAGGTGACCCCATTTCCCCGCTTTTGTTTAATTTAGTAGTGGACGTTCTTACTAAAATGCTGAGCAAAGCTGCTGATCATAGTCTGATTGCAGGGCTCTGTCCTGAGGTCTGCCCTGGTGGCATCATCTACCTTCAATATGCAGATGATACCATCTTTTTCTTAGACAATGACTCCACACATGCTAGCAATCTGAAAACTGTTCTAACCTGGTTTGAACAAGTCTCAGGCATGAGAATCAACTACTCTAAAAGTGAACTCATCCCTATCAACATGGATGATCAGGAGTTAGCTGACTTCCTCTCTATTCTAGTCTGTAATAAAGGTAACTTCCCCATTAAGTACCTAGGTATCCCTCTCCATTATGATAAACTGAGGAGAGAGGATATCCAACCCCTTCTGGATAAAATCATTAAAAGGATTGCTGGGTGGAGGGGAAAACTTCTCTCTTACAGAGGTAGATTGATCCTCATACAAGCTTGTTTGGCAAGCATTCCAGTGTATCTCCTCTCCTTCTTCAAGTTCCCTAAATGGGCAGTGAACCTCATCAATTCTCAGATGACTCATTGCTTGTGTAATGATTTTGAGGGAAATAGGAAGCTACACCTTGCTAATTGGGCCCTAGTCTCTATGAAAAAAGATTTTGGAGGCCTAGGCATACCTAACCTCCAAGAAATTAACATTTGTCTTCTGGGGTCTTGGATTAAAAGATTCTATGAGGAAGACCTGAAACCCTGGAAGCTTCTTATTGCCCATAAATACCTAGGAAATAAACCTAATATTTTTGTCCCTTCCTACAACCCTAAGACCTCTAGATTCTGGAAAGGATTAAAATCTATTATGCATGCTGTGAAATTTGGCTACAGATGGAACATAGGAGATGGGAGCAGAACCAGGTTCTGGGAAGATACTTGGTTTGGCACATCCCCCCTAGCAGTCCAATTTTGGCCTATTTACTCTGTCCACAATGATCTTAACAAAAGTGTCAATGAAGTTTGGGACGGTCAATGCCTAAAACTCTCTTTTAGAAGGAACTTTAGTGATAGTCTCATGGAACAATGGTTCCAGTTGGAGGAAATTGCCAAAAGCATTACCTTTACTGCCGAGCCGGATGCCCTGATTTGGCAGCTGGACAATAAGGGGAAGTTTTCCTCCAGCTCCCTCTATCATGTTATCAACTTTAGAGGGGTTCAACCCGTGTTTATCCCTGCTGTCTGGAAATTGAGAGTTCCCCCTAAAATTCATGTATTTCTTTGGCTTCTCTCCAAAAACAAATTGATGACTAGGGATAACCTTAGGAAGAGACACATCATCAAACCCCTTGATTGTGTTTACTGCTTGGAACAAGAGTCTTGTTCTCACCTATTTTTTGAATGTATAGTTGCTAAACATCTCTGGGCCCACATTGAGGAATATTTCTCTAGTCAGATTGGCTCATCCTTCGAATCTGTCGCCAGATTCTGGATTGCTACCAAAAAGTGCTCCATTTTAAACACTGTTAGCTCAGCTGTCCTTTGGTGCCTCTGGAAATATAGAAATTCTATGATTTTCAGTAACACCTCCTGGATTTCCATTCCGCGGGTCTTGAGGTTGATCAGGAACATGGTGAGGAACTGGGCGATTCTTTCCTCTGGATCGGATAAGGACAAGTTCATGAGCTTCGTAGAAACCCTAACAAGATCCCTCCAGAAACCGTTGGCGATCACTTGTGGCTGAACAAGGTTCGACCTGCTCTGGGGCTGGACCCATGGGCTCGTCTCAAGATCTCTGATGAAGATGATGGGCACCTGGCGCCGAAAAAGAGGGACATCCACCATGCTACGCATTCCAGTCCGGTGTCTCCGCTTGCTTACTGGTCGCCGCAGGCTGACACGGCCCCTCGGCTGAAGACCATGAAGGCTTCGCTGGACCCTCCTTGTGTCATTTGAGTGCTCTATCCGCTCTGCCTTTGGCACCGTTCGGGTGATTTGTGTTATTCAGAGAACTTGTTCATCCACCCCCTAGTTTGTAGCTTTTCTACCTTTGCTTTCGAACTGCTCTTTGAGCTGCTATATCAGAATATGTTGTGGTTTCGTTCTCAACAATGGAACCGGGGAGATGTTCCCTGTTTTTCTAAAAAAAATTATTTTATATGTTATTATATATTATTTTTGTTGTCATCGTATATTTAACAGATATTTACATATGTAAGAAAACAATATCCCACATCTTATTAACTTATAAAAATAATTTCTTAACAAATAAAATCCTGGATTGTTTTGGCACGAAAATCCTAGTGATTGTGTACAAAGCTTGGTAAGATTTAAGGACGAATGTAATAATATCACTTATTATTTAAATATATTTATAACAAAATGCTCAGCCCCTTTTTATTTTTTGATAACATTGCTGGCCCAACCCAACATTATAATTAGAATCAACCCAGCAAAATCGTGTATTTCGAGAAAGTGCAAATGGGCTGTAATTTTTTAGGAAATAAAATAAACGGGCCGCATGGACGCTACATTATTTGTTCACCTAGCCCAGCTAATGGCTGTAATTCAAAAAAAAGATCAAATTGACTGTAAATTCTACCGCGCAAAAAAGACTGTAAATTCTGAAAAAAATGGGTTGAATACATGCCACATTTTTGGAGGCTGAAATATGGGCCAATAGGTCGAAGCCAATGCAAGTCGTTGTCAATTTAGTCAACAAATGATTCTGACATGTTAGCCGTTGGATTTACATCCAACGACTGGCATCCATCTTCAATCTCTCGTCTTCTTCCTCCAACGCCGCCGGGACCACCTCCCGCCCCCTGCTGCTAGCAGCTCTGCTTAGCACGCTTCGCTATGAAGCGCTACTCCACCGTTGGCCAGGCCATCCCTCCACCCCTCCACACCTCCTGTTCTTCTCCACCGACTGTCGAACCACACCGCACTAGAACCAGTTAACCCTCGCACACCTCTCTGTCTGCGACTCTACTCCCACGCCTTCCCATCTCCGGCTCGTTGCTGTCCGGGGCCTCGCCGTCGTCCACCACCTTGGATGCGCTCGGCGCGGCGTGGTCAACATGGTCAACGAACGACACCATCGGAAGTAGACTGTACATGGAGAGGCTGACAGCTGGGTCCACGGGCGCACACAAGGAAATGCCTCCTTATTACGCGCAAAATAATGATTCCTCCACCTGACATCTGGGACCCACCGGAAGGGCCTCTGTATTTCACGAAATAAAGTGCCCCTCGCTGACATGTCGGACCCACCAGCTATCTTCGCACGCAAGGAAGTGCCTCCTTATTACGCACAAAAAAATGAATATTCCCCCTGCCAGCTGGAACCCAACATAGTGGGAGGCTGACTTGTGGGCCTACCAAGTTGACGGGGACGGAGGGCTTTGTCAACTTAGTCAATATGAACGATTCTAGCTCCTGTTACCATATGATGTTCATCCAACGGCCGTAGTGCTTCTTCAACCTTTGGTCTTCTTGCTCCAGCCGCCCAAACCAATGCCGGTCGTGCCGCGTGCTCCTGCCTCCCGTGGCCGGCTGTGATGCCGCGGAGGCCTCACCACCCCCTACTACTCCCACCGCTGGCCAGGCCATCCCTCTACTCACCCACACCCCGTGTTATTCTGCGGCGACAGAAGCCTCACACCGCAGCCGGACCAGTGAACCCTCGTACTCCTCTTCGCGTGGGCATCCATTGCTGCGTCTTCCCCGGCTCCGAGTCGTCCCCTTCCTAGTCCTCGCCGTCGTCCATTTCCCTGGTGCTCTCGGCGCGGCATGGTCAACATGGTCAACGACCGACTTCCATCGGAAGAGTACTGTATGTGGAGAGGCTGACAGCTGGGTCCATGGCAACCGCAAGGAAGTGCCTCCTTATTACGTTGAAAATAATTATTTCTTCACCTGACAGCAGTGACCCACCGGACGGGCCACCGTATTTGGCGACCAAAATGTTTCCCCCTGACTGCTGGGACCCACCGGACGGGCCACCATATTTCGTGAAAAAAACGTTCCCCCCGCTGTCAGCTCGGACGCACCGGAAGTGCCTCCTTATTACGCACAAAAAAATGAATACTCCCCCGGCTAGCTGGGACCCACCTTGCTGGGAGGCTGACTTGTGGGCATACTAAGTTGACGGGGATGAAGGGCTTTGTCAACTTAGTCAATATGAATGATTCTAGCTCTAGTGACCATACGATGTCCATCCAACGGCCGTAGTGCTTCTTCAACCTCTGGTCTTCTTGCTCCAGCCGCCCAAAGCAGCGCCAGTCGTGCCGCATGCTCCTGCCTCCCGTGGCCGGCTGTGCTACCGTAGAGGCCTCACCGCCCCCTACTATTCCCACCACTGGGCAGGCCCTGCGGCGACGGCAGCCTCACACCGCAGCCGAACTAGTGAACCCTCGTAGTCCTCTCCGCGCGGGGTTCCACTGCCGCGTCGTCCCATTCCTAGGCCTCGCCATCGTCCACCGTCGTGGTGCTCTCCGCACGGCGTGGTCAACGTGGTCAAGGAACGACTTCCATCGGAAGAGTACTATACGTGGATAGGCTGACAGCTGGGTCCACGGCCACATCCCAGTTTTTTTGTGATTTTCCAAGTAAGTCTCTTTGTCAGGCCTGTTGGGCTGCAAATCTTTCAAGACGAGGAGAGCTTTCATTCGGCTGGCCAAGAAAATGGCCCATCAGTAATGAGAAATGGGTTGTACATTTTTAAAACACATCAAACCGGCAATTAGTTTCAAATATCTTTTTTTTTCATTTCAAGATTTTAAATTACATTAATTTTTATGCGTGGAGAATTTGTTGGATTTTATATTGATATACATTTATTTTTAAAATCAGTTTGAATGTGAGTCGAAATTTCGGGATTAAAAATAGTTCGGACCGCACCAAAATATGCAAAATTTCGTATAATTTTTTAACCGTTGCCACAATATGGGCTGTAATGCTAACAAAAAGAATATGGGCTCCAAAAAACCTTAAGAATTAGCAAATGGGCTATAAATTATTAGAAATAATGGCAGATGGGTTGTATGTTGTTTTCCACAGATTTGAGGCTTTCCTAAAAAAAGGTTCACACACAAGCACTGACTGTTGGATGTCAATCCAACGGCCGTCGTGCTTCTTCAATCTCTGATCTTACTGCTCCAGCAGCTCAAACAAGCGCCGGCGGGACTGCCTGCTCCCTCCTCCTCGCGGCAGGCTGTGCTGCCGCGCAGGCCTCACCGCCCGACCGTACTCCCATCGCTGGCCTAGCCATCCCTCTACTCACCCACACTTGCTGTTATTCTCCGGCGACGGCAGACGAACCAGTAAACCCTCGTACAGTCATACTCCCCTCTGCGTGGGAAACAACTGCCGAGTCTTCCCTGCCTCCGTGTCATCCCTTTCCTAGGCCTCACCGTCGTCCACCGCCCTGGTGCTCTCGGCGCGGCGTGGTCAACATGGTCAAGGAACGACTTCCATCGGATGCGGACTGTACGTGGAGAGGCTGACAGCTGGGTCCACGGCCGCAGCAAGGAAGTGCCTCCTTATTACGTGGAAAATAATGATTCCTCCACCTGAAAGCTGGGACCCACCGGACGGGCCACTGTATTTCGCGAAAAAACATTTCCCCCTGACTGCTGGGACCCACCAGCTACATCTTCGCACGCAAGGAAGTGCGTCCGGGCAAAAAAACGATTCGCCCCCTGACTGCTGGGACCGACCAGCTACATCTTCGCAGGCAAGGAAGTGCCTGACAGTCGGGACCCACCTGGTCGAAGCGTATGTAGCGTTGTCATTCTGGTCGCGAACGTGTATGTACATACTGGTTGATGTAGAGGCGCGCACGTGTCGTAGTAGAGGCGCGCACGTAGCATTTACACGTACGTACAGCGGCCAGGGTGCAAGAAAGAAAATACGGCCATGTATGTGTACATACGGACGGGGTCTTGAACGCCTACTCGCGCATACGTACGGCCAGGGCTCGTGTACATGGTTGGGTCGGAACGGAGAAACAGCGTCGTCGTCTTATTCATGGGGAGGCAACGGAATGCGTCATGTTCATGGGGAGGCGACAGAATGCGTCGTGTTCATGGGGAGGCAACGGAATGCGTCGTGTTCATCGGGAGGGCTTGGACGGAACATGCGATGGAAATGAGGCCTGGCATACCGCAGAACGGAGGAAACGGCCTTGTGTTCGACCTGCCACGTTCGAAACGGGATCCTGTTCATCGGGGGGGGGGGTCTGGTGTACCGCAAAACAGAGGAAACGGACCTCCTACGGTCAAAACATGGGTCCTGTTGATCGGGAGGGGTGTGGCGTACCGCAAAATGGGACTCCACGGGACACTGTTCATCTCCACCATCGACCTCCTCCAGCCTCCACGGGCTCCTGTTCATCCAGCCTCCATGGGCTCCTGTTCATCCAACCTCCACAGGCTCCTGTTCATCCAGCCTCCATGGGCTCCTGTTCATCCAGCCTCCACGGGGTCCTGTTCATCCAGCCTCCATCGCGCGCTACTCCACCGGCTACTGTTCAACCACCCCTCCACCATCTACTGTTCATCCAGCCCTCCACACCACGGGGTCCTGTTCAACCACCCCTCCACGGGCACCCCTCCACCGTCTACTGTTCATCCAGCCCTCCACACCACGGGGTCCTGTTCAACCACCCCTCCATCGTCTACTGTTCATCCAGCCCTCCACACCACGGGGTCCTGTTCATCCACCCCTCCACAGGCACCCCTCCACCGTCTACTGTTTATCCGGCCCTCCACCACACCACGGGGTGCTGTTCATCCAGAGGCAACGCCACCACTCACTGTTCATCCAAACCCCCCGCAACGCTCACTGTTCATCCCATCGATCGGCTTCAGTTTGCAGCAGTAGCGAAGGAATCGCTTGATCAGGTTCAGTTAAGAGCCATCGATCGATCGCTCGGGTTCAGTAACGCGTAGCCTGCAGTGCAATCACTCGGGTTTAGTTAGAGCCCAACGCCTCGCTCAGGTTCAGTTAGAGCTAACGCCTCGCACACATGCGCGTACATGTACGAGAGAAATGCGCATCGCTCAGCCCCCGACCTCCCAACGTAACCGGGAACTCCCCGAAATTTTCCTCCCCCTCGCTTCTACCACGGTTTTTTCCGTCATGGACGGCCCAAAGAATGTCACGCAGATGCGTCTCCGGCCCGCCCAGGACGAAAAGCCCATTTTCTGTCATGATTTTTTGTCATATAAGTAGGATCCCACCACATCTATGATGATACCAGGTTTTGTCACAATTATCGTCATAGAAGTGTCATATTTATGACAGAATTTTTTTTTCGTTTGGCCCAAAATGTCACGAATGTGTCTTTTTTTTGTAGTGATGGGGAGCTACACCAGGTGGGCGGCGGTCGCCGCGTATTTCCCATGTTTCTTGAAGCTCCTGAGTGGCCTTGATGATGAACTCCTGAGGGCCGGCGCTCCTTGCTTGGTGCCCTCTTGAGGGAAACGTGTCGCGAAGCACGCCTCCATGTGGTGCCCAAGCGCCTCCCTCATGATGTTGGCCAGGTCGAAGGCCCTCGAGAAGAGAGCCCCCGAGCCCTGCCCGAGGAGGGTGCCGGGCGCGCCTTCCTACGCGAGGGAGGGAGGCGCCCCAGGTGCGGGCACCGATCCTGAGGTGGCACCGCTAGAGGAGCCGCTCCCCTCAGGCCCTTGCTGTCAGAGTCTTTGATTGCCGTGTCTTGGAAGGCGCCCTCGAAGGAGCACACCGCATCTCTTTCTTCGTAGGGGATTGTGATGATTTCGTTGCTTCCCGGCATCTTGAGGATGTTGTAGCCATGGTGGGTCATTGCCATGAATTTGGCTAACGCTGGGTACCCGAGGATGGCATTGTACGGCAGATGGATGTGGGCGACGTCGAAGTCGACGAGCTCGGTGTGGTAGTTGTCGCGCCAACTGAAGGTGACAGGGAGACGAACTTTCCCTATCGGGGTGGTGGAGCCGTCGGTCACTCCTGAGAAAGGCCTGGTGGGCTGAAGCTGATCGTATGGCACTTGAAAGTTGTTGAATGTCTCAACGGACAAGACACTGAGCCCCGCGCCACCATCGATGAGGGTCTTGGTGACTTGGACATTGCTGATGACGGATGAACAGAGCATCAGGAGGACGTCGGCAGTCGCCGCGCACTTGAGCTGGTCCGCCGAGCTGAAGGTGATGCCGTACTTAGACCATCTGAGCGGGCGAGTGGCATCGATCTTGGGGAGGGCTGCATTCACCTCGCGAGAGAACTGCTTGAAGATGCGCTAGGAAGCCCGTGCCTGAGCACCACCCAAGATGCAAGCGATGGCGCGCGACTCCTAGAAGCCCCCGTCCCCCTCGTCCTGATGGTGGTCGTCGTTCCTCCTTGGAGGTGGCGATAGTGGAGGAAGACCAGGGTTGCCCTAAGGACAGTTCTCGCGAGGCTGGTCCCTCCAGGCGCCCTCACGAGGCTGGTCCTGCCAGCGGTCCTCATGAGGCTGGTCGCGCCACTCCTTGCGGGGGCCACGGTCATACCAGCGTTATCCGCCTCGTCCTCATCCTCGGCCGTAGCCCCAGTCATTGCACTCGAGGCGTCGACCGAAGTGTCCATCTCGAATGGCTCTGAGCTCTTGAAAATCGTTGGTGTTGTGGCTGCGCACGTTGTGGAAGGCGCAGACCGTACGGCTGCCCTTGGACGACTCGGGGAGGTCCCGGCCGCGCTTTGTGTTTGCTTTGCCACGAGGACGGCCACTCCCTTGTGCTTCACGTCCTTGACCATGGCCTTCTTCTCCTCTGGGTCTGCAGCAGGGAGCTCGAGGAGGGAGAGACGCCCTTCCTCAGCTCTCACGCACTTGGTTGCTATGTTGAACAGCTCCAGAGTCGTGCATAGCTCCTCGTGGATAGTGAGTTCCTCCTTCATCTTGATGTCGCAGACGCCATCGGAAAATGCTGAGATGATGGCCTCGTCCGTCACCTTGGGGATCTTGAGACGCACGCTGTTGATGGATGTACTTCTGCAGGGTCTCTCCCGACTGTTGCTTGATGCGGCGCAGGTCATCCACGGCTAGAGTGTGGTCGCGAGTGCCTTGGAAGACGGTGACGAAGCGGTCGCGCATCTCACCCCAGGAAGAGATCGAGTCTGGAGGCAGGTTCAGTAGCCACGAGCGAGCGCCATTGTAACACCCATGAGGCAGCTATATCTCCCACGTGTCGAGGCACGACTTAGAGGCATAACCGCATGGTAGGCATGTCGCAAGAGGGGTAATCTTTGCGCATCCCATGTACTGAATAAGGAAGGGATAAAGAGTTGGCTTCCAATCGCCACTTCACACAATACATAAATATAGCATGACATCATCCACAATACAATCAAGGTCCGACTACGGTACCAAAATAAAGAAAGACCACCCCAAATGCTAGATCCCCAATCGCCCCGACTGGGCTCCACTACTGAGCAATTGGAAACGAAACAATACTATGATCAAGATCTTCATCGGGCTCCCACTTGAGCTCATTTGTGTCATCTGCACCGGTATCATCAGCACCTGCAACTGTTTGGAAGTATCTATGAGTCACAAGGACTCAGCAATCTCACACCCTCGCGATCAAGACTCTTTAAGCTTAAGGGTAGGAAAAGGTAGTGAGGTGGAGCTGCAGCAAGCACTAGCATATATGGTGGCTAACTTACGCAAATGAGAGCGAGAAGAGAAGCAAAGCACGGTCATAAACTGGAAGTGATCAAGAAGTGATCCTGAAACTACTTACATTCAAGCATAACACAAGAACCGTGTTCACTTCCCGGACCCCACCGAGAAGAGACCATCACGGCTACACACGCGGTTGATTCATTTTAATTAAGTTAAGTGTCAAGTTTTCTACAACCAGATATTAACAAATTCCCATGTGCCCATAACCGCGGGCATGACTTTCGAAAGTTCAAAACCCTGCAGGGGTGTCCCAACTTAGCCCATCACAAGCTCTCATGGTCAACGAAGGATATTCCTTCTCCCAGGAAGACCCGATCAGACTGGGAATCCCGGTTACAAGACATTTCGACAATGGTAAAATAAGACCAGCAAAGCCGCCCGATGTGCCGACATCCCGATAGGAGCTGCACATATCTCGTTCTCAGGGCAACACCGGATGAGACATCCTACGAGTAAAACCAAACCTCAAGTTTCCCCGAGGTGGCCCAGCAGTCTACTCAGTTCGGACCAACACTTAGAGAAGCACTGGCCCGGGGGGTGGGGGCGGGGGGTTAAAATAAAGATGAACCCAAGGGAAGGTGATAGGTTGTTAGTGCAAATGTAAAACCAAGGTTGGGCCTTGCTGGAGGTGTTTTATTCAAAGCGAACTGTCAAGGGGTTCCCATAACACCCAACCGTGTAAGGAACGCAAAATCAAGGAACATAACACCGGTATGACGGAAACTAGGGCGGCAAGAGTGGAACAAAACACCAGGCATAAGGCCGAGCCTTCCACCCTTTACCAAGTATATATGTGCATTAATGTAAACAAGATATAATAATGATATCCCAACAATAACCATGTTCTAACATGGAACAAACTCCATCTTCACCTGGAACTAGCAACGCTATAAGAGGGGCTGAGCAATGCGGTAACATAGCCAAACAACGGTTCACTAGGAAATGTGGGTTAGAGGCTTGACATGGCAATATGGGAGGCATGATATAGCAAGTGGTAGGTATCACGGCATATCAATAGAGTGAGCAACTAGCAAGCAAAGATAGAAGTGATTTCGAGGGTATGGTCATCTTGCCTGAGATCCTGCAAGGAAGAAGAACGAGTCCATGAAGAAGACAAACGGACGTAGTCGAACGGATCCTCACAACTCGGAATGGAACCAAAGCTAACGAGAGAAGCTACCCGGAAAGAAGCAAGCAACAAAGTAAACAACCATCACATAAACATGGCATGATGCACAACCAAGTATGATGCATGTCCGGTTTAATGAGGCATGGCATGGCAAAGTGCACAAACAATCCTACAAATTAACTGGAGCTCAATATGCAACTTCGTTGCATATTGACGAAACACCACGTGACTTATTTAGTTCTCTCTCGTTCAGGTACCCATCATTATTAAATGTTCTTAAACATGCCAACGGGTGGAGCAAATGAGAACTACCTATCTGGGCAAGTTTAAATGAGGCCGGAACAACAAGCAACAAGTCCGGGAAAATCCTCATGTGCATATTCTAGGTTTGGTATTGTTTTGCCATAATCCATATTTTAAAGTTGTTAAACATGCAAAGCAAGTATACCATGTTAAACTAGGCATTTTTCAACCCCATTTACATATAAAGTTTATTTAAAACGAGCTACGGTTATTTAGTTATGAATTAAATCATTTTAGCAAGTTATTTAAGCAAATTTAAACAAACAACATTTTAAACATTTTAAACATGGATGAAAATGACATATTATGAAACTACACAAAATTCTAAGCAACTTTCATATTAAATTTGTTTAATTCCGATGCAGGGTTTGTGAGATATGATATGCATGAATTTTAGGGGCTATACTGCAAAACTGTTTTACTGGAATAAATGCAAAAATCGCAGCGCAGGGGAAAAAATACTACAGGCCGGAATAGATGGATCTGGGCTGCTCGCGTTGGGCCTTTGAGGCTGGCTGGGAGAGGAGGCGCTGGGCCTACTGCACGCTAGTGGCCCAAGAACGAAGAAGGTCGGCTTGGGGCGACGCAGTCAACGCTCGACGACGAGCGGGTTGCAGCAGTCGTCTCGTCTCTAGTCGCACGAAGCAGAGGCACGGTGAGGCAGGACTTGAGCGGCTAGAGACCAGAAAGGGCAACGCGACGGCGGGATCCAGCGGAAGGGGAAGCTGCGGCCTCGAGTCCTGCAGCGAAATGACGAAGAGGCGAGGAGATCGGCAGCAGCGCGACACTAGGGAAAGGAAGGAAAAGGGCAGGGCGGCTCATCGAAGGAGCTCACCAGCAGGTGGCTCCGGCGAGGGCATGGGGAGGCCCAGATCGGCCGAACCCAGGGCGCGGAGTGAGGCTGGAGATTCCAGCAGAGGAGGCCGGCGTTGGGGACGAGCTCGAGGCCGTCCATGGCATAGGGCGACATGGTCCTCGTTCCCTACAGGCAGACGACGACGGGAGAGCGAGGTGAGCACGGGTGTAACAGCCTGGATTTTGGCCCTTTCCTTTTTCTTTTTGATTTATTGGTTTTTGCTCTGTTTTTCTTTTTGGAGTGGTTCTGTGGCCTTGTCACCTGGGAGATCATCCTCATTTCCATTCCCAAGTGGCTCATCATTCTCAAAACCTTGCCAAGATCATGTCACTTCACTACTTGACCAAACCCTAAAACCTTTTTCTCAGGAATATTCCTTTTTCTATTAAAGGAATAACCCTGTCTGCCCTAGGTTGTGGCAACCTTTATTTCCATCACTCCTAAAATTCCCAATTAATTCTCATAAATTCTTTGGGTCATATATTGCTCAAATATGCCCAAACTTTCCTGTCCTAGCCCAAGAATAATCCCCCAATAATTAATCTTCATTTCTGTCCAGTGTGCCTTTCTGTGAAGGAAGTGCCGCCTATCCTTTTCTGATTTCTCCCAAACCTTTTGGGCATGTTCTTATGTACAAATAATTGCCTGATGCCAAAATTCAATTTTATTTGCCAAGCCCATCAACCTCAGTGAATTTTCAAACTTTTTGCCAGACAGAAGGCACTGTGAAGGAAGTGGTAGCTAGGAGTACCGAAATGAGTTGAAATTTTGCATGCCTCTTCATGTGCTCATATAATTATCCTCCTCCATATTTAAGCTCCATCTCTTGATCTATGTGAGCACAGGACCAAATCTTTGATTCTGGCAATATTTTCAGGTTGTGAAGCAAGTGCATTTTATATTGCTTCATTAATTCTGAGAAAATACCAGATTGTTCTCCAACCCAAATAACTTCTCTCCACCAAATTTGGCACCATTTCACCTAGCCAATATTTCTCTAGAATGTTTGCAAGTTTCTGATCAGCAAGGATGTTTGTGAAGCAAGTACCATTTTGGTAAATACAATTGGTATGAAACTTATACAACATCTTTATATGATCAAATAATGAAGCCTTGCCAAACTTGAGCTCAAGTGGCCACACCATTTGAGTGCATCATCCAAATCTCATTTCTGGACCATTTTGGTCAGTTGCAAAGCAACTATGATTTATCTTGATCCAATTCTTCTCCAAGTTACCAGGATGAAAGTCCTTCTTTACCTCAACCTCGCAGACAACTCCATTGGATCCAAAACCCTTCCTGTTGATCACTAGTGCTCACCCAAGTTTACTGTAGTAAACTTCAGAGGGTTCTCACCGTTTAACCAGATCACTTTTAACCGAGCTACCACCGTAGTTGAGACCTACCCTGGATGAACTACGCACTAGACAACATGGTCAAGCCTCTCCCCCACTATATGCCAGTGCACGCGGTGACCACATTAATAGCACCATAGTGCACGCGCTCTGTGCACTGCGGCCGCGCCCAGTGACTGTTTGTGCTTTGGCCCCTCCTCCTCTCGTCGTCTTCGCGCGCGTGAGCATGTCCAACAGCTAGCCTGCATCGTCGCCGTCCTCCTGGAGCCACCTCCCCCTCCATCAGCCCCTCCGTCAGCTCTCGTCGCCACGCGCCCACGGACGCGCTGTGGCCGACCGAGCCTTAATGGCACCATGGTTTCTTCCTCTTCTTGTCCCCGAGCTCCGCTCGTCTCCGTTACCCCTGCGGCTCGTCCCCCCTCGTCGCGTTCCCGCACCTCCCCGTGATCGTTGGCCGTCGCTAGAGCCTCGGCCGGATGTGCCCGGCAACACCAGAGCCCATCCCCCTCGCCCCTGCCTATATAAAGAAGCCTCAACCCCTTCAAGCACACCAGCAGCCTCTCCTCACTTCACTACCCCTCCCCAGCCTGTCAAGCGAGCTCGAGAAGCTCTCCTTGCCTCAGTTGACCGCCATGGCCGCTCCCGCCCTCCGCCTAAATTCAATCGCTGCCGAGCCCCTCCCTCCCTCATTTCTTCACAAGTGGAGCCCCAAGACTCTGGTGAAGCTCCCCCGAACCTTTTCTCTGCCTCCAAGCTGTCGGAGCAGCCTGCCCCTCATCGCCCGACGCCGACCAGAGCCGCCGACCGCCCCTTCCATCGCTGCTGTCAACCCCCTCCTTCCCCGGCGCTCCTTCTGTCCCAGGCGGGTGCAGCGCTCCGTTCTGAGGCCGCTGGTGCCCTCGCCCCAGCCAGAGATAACCGGAGGTGGCGGGGCCAGCGCCGGCCACGGCTTCCCCTGCCGCTCCTCTGTTTCCTGTCGAGGGAGACGAGAGGACGAAGAAGGAGCCAAGCCAGGTGGGCCCCTCCTCCATGCGGGCCCCGCTGGTCAGCCGCACATGCGTTGACCCCGCCCTGCCTAGCTGGATAAGTGACGGGCCCCACCCCTGGGGGACCCGCCCGTCAGCGACTCGAGTTCCTGGCCCCGCCTCTGCCCATGTGGTAAGTGGAAGCGTATTCCACAGGATACGTCTTCCTTTGCCCGAAAACATATTTTTGCTTTGCTTCAAACAGAAATGCGTTTTCTCTTAAGGAAGGCGTATTTCCCTCTGTTGCGGCCAAGAATATTCTTTCCTGTTCTGAAAGCGTATTGTCTGAAATACGTTTTCTGTTTTTCAGTCCAGGGACCTGTTTGTGGAGAAATCTTTACGGATTATTCCCTGAACTTCGTCGGGCTATAACTTTTTGCTTGCAACTCTGTTTGTGGTGAATCCAAAGCCCATTTCTTCGTTTCGTCGAACCCGTTCTGATGGAATTATTTTCACCATGTTTTGACATTCTAAAAATGACCATTTTTCCCCTGCCCTTATTCAGCCCCCTCCAAGAGAGTATGTTTTCCGGCGATCCTTTCCGCGAGTTTCTCGCACTTTCTCCCAGTGATTTCTTCCAACCCAGGCAAGCCACACCCTCCATTTGCATCACCATAATGCGGTGACATGGTTTAAATTATTTGAACTTGTTTAAAATATTGCTTTAGCTACATGACTTTGTGCATGGCAATTTCTCGGAGTTGTATTTTGATCTTGTTATTTCCATGATGTTGCTTGGAGTTCTAGGACTTATATTTTGCAGCTTATGTGGTTGACATGTTGCCATTGGATTATTAGTGGCTTATGTTATGATTATTTTCATGGTGGTGTTGTATATGATATTTTTGGAGTATTACTTTGGATGTCATGCTGCCTTTGGATTATTCGTGGTTAGTATGATTATTTTCATGATGATGTCTGTTATTATATTTTGGAGTATTACTTTGGATATCATGCTGCTTTGGATTATTAGTGGTTAGTATGATTATTTTCATGATGATACCTGTTATTATATTTGGGAGTATTACTTTGGATATCATGCTGCCTTTGGATTATTAGTGGTTAGTATGATTATTTTCATGATGCTAGTTGATGTTCTGTTGCTTGGAGTATTATTTTCGGAAATGATGTTTACATGTGGATCTTAGCCGAATAGCTTTATTCTTGTTATTGGAGTAGTAGGAGTATAATTTTCGGAATCATCATGACAGTAGTGTTGTGCTACCCTTGGAGTATTTTGAGATGATGAGATTATGTTTGGATTATTTGTTGGATTTTGTTATGACTTGGATTATAGTTTGATAGTTTATATTGGAGTATCGGTTACCAGAGTTATATTTGTGGGGATAAATTCCATCATTAAGTTGGTCAGGTGCCACCGAACCGGGCTTTTTCCAGTGCAACCACATTTGCCTTTTATGGGAAGGCCCTAATGCGTTCTATTGTCGTGCCTCTCGCCGGTGCCTCCAACTAGGGAACATTATGGGCGTGTGTCGGTGTCAAAACCGGCGGATCTTGGGTAGGGGGTCCCGAACTGTGAGTCTAAGACGGATGGTAACAGGAGGCAGGGGACACGATGTTTTATCCAGGTTCGGGCCCTCTTGATGGAGGTAAAACCCTATGTCCTGCTTGATTTATTCTTGATGATATGAGTATTACAAGAGTTGATCTACCACGAGATCGGAGAGGCTAAACCCTAGAAGCTAGCCTATGGTATGATTGTATGTTGTCCTACAGACTAAAACCCTTCGGTTTATATAGACACCGGAGGGGGTTAGGGTTAGACAAGGTCGGTTACAAAGGAGGAGATATCCATATCCGTACTGCCTAGCTTGCCTTCCACGCCAAGTAGAGTCCCATCCGTACACGAGACGAAGTCTTTAATCTTGTATCTTCGTAGTCTAACAGTCCGTCCAAAGGATATAGTCCGGCTGTCCGGAGATCCCCTAATCCAAGACTCCCTCAGTAGCCCCTGAACCAGGCTTCAATGACGATGAGTCCGGCACGCAGTGTTGTCTTCGGCATTGCAAGGCGGGTTCCTCCTCCGGATTCACCACAGAAGAGTTCGAATAAACACTACAACAAGAACCCCCATATAGCAACGGATCGGTTGCAACGATCTAGGAATGTGTTGTAACCTCTCCACCATAGCTACGCATATATGTGTTGGAAACGTGTATGTTCCTGATGCTGTGAGGAACGAAGAACATTTTGCGATGCACGCTATGTGTTGGTTCTGTACCAGCCGTATGGAAGGAGAAAATAAGACTCGAACGAACTGCAGATATTATTTCTGAACACACAGAAAAGGGGAAGGGACTCGAACCAGCAACCTCTTGGCTACAAAGAGAGAGACAAATCGACTCACCTATGTTGAAACGTGATGACTATACTGATTCCATTTAGATAAACACAATGCCAACTGAGATGGCCCTTCGCAAGTTAGGGCCCATGGGACGTACGCAGGGGGCTAGCCGATCGGGCCAATGTTTCTAAAAAATACCAATCGGGCCGATGCTGCTTTTTAATATTTTTTAGGATACTTCTTTTTAATATTGGTCAGTTCTGCTACTTGTACTTTTATTATTTCTTAATTTAAAAGTCCTATTTGTACATATGCTCAGTAAAGAAAAGTTGTTCCTTGTACGAAGTAGTTGATCCCTGCTACTTCTGCGTTACACTAAAAAACAATATGCTACTTGTACAGTTGTACGGGTATGATAATTTGAAATCCAACATTTAAAGAAATGAAGAGTCCATTTATGTAAAAAAGATATTTTACTAAATTTATATAATTTGGTAAAAATAATAAGACATTTTTTGTTCTGTAAGTGCATTTTGTTGTAAATTTAAAGTGTGTTGATGCTTCTTGAAAAAACATGAAAGTTTCAAAAGTGTTCACGTATATAAAAAAATTGTTGTTTGGTATATATTCATTGTGTCTTTGTTAAAGATTTGTAATGTATTTAATAAAATTTCACCGTATATTTCAGTGAAAAAATATCATGTATTTTTTAAATCATACTCCCTCCGTCCCAAATTAAGTGACTCGACTTTGCACTAACTTTAGTACAATGTTAGTACAAAGTTGAGTCACTTATTTTGGGACGGAGGGAGTACATTTTAAATGTTTTTTTTGGGAAAAAAGGAGTTCATCGTGTATTTCAAAATGTTCATAAAGATATTTAACAGTGTTATATATTTTTTATTTACATTTTTTAAATTCTTCATAATATATGTAAATATGTGTATTGTGCACTTAAAAAAGGTTCATTGTATATTTAAAAGTTTTCATATAAAAATAGTTAATAACAAAAAAGGAAGCATGAAAAAACATAGAAAAGCCTAGGGTCGACGTTGCAGCATCGACCCCCTTCGTGTCTTTGGTCCCGGTACCTCGCCAGCTTCTAAAGGAGTAGTGAACCTCTCCGTTTTTGTTCTTAGTTACTGTATGTCCTTGATTTCCCCTCAGTTTTGGTTCACATACGCCACGCATCATCATCAGTAGGCCATCGTAGCAACGTGGAGAGTGCTGCATCACAAGAACAATGTGTCATCGAGTTGCATCGTAGCACTGGTGGCTCCTCTAGTGTCGTGCCTCCCCTTCCCTTATGTGTTGTGTTGTAGTTGTGCGGCAAACGATGCCCGCTTCCGGCCTCCCTGTTCATGTGGTGCCCGCCTCCTCTTTCATCACGTGTGTTGTCGCAGCAGTGCGATGAGCAACCCTTCCTCCTCTTGCGTGTTGCCCATAATTGTGAGGTAAGCATTGTCGACTTCCATCCTCCCCTTCCGTTCTACGTTGCAGCATCGGCCGTAAGCGGCTATCGCCTTCCCTTGCGTCATGCATGTTGGGTCGTAGTAGTGCAGTGAGCAGCAGTGCCTCCTCCTGCATGTTGCATCGCACCAGTGTGGCGAGCAACCCATCCTTCGCCTGTGTTTTGCATTGCAACAGTGTAGCGGGCGTCGCCCTCGCCTTTAGCAACCCCCTGGGCGCTATGTATGCCACCCCCACTTGCAACAATTGTGCTACTGCAACCGTGGTTTTACAACACCCCCGACAGTGCAGGCGGGAGCTTCACCACGTAAGAATGCGGTGATGCGGGTGGCAACCATTGTCCCTTCCTGTTTGCAACAACGGTGGTGCGCCATGGCGAAGATGCAACAACCGGTGGTCGCGTCTTCCTTCATTTGCAGTAAGAGCAACTGTTTGTGGTGTGAATGGAGCAGCAGGTGGTGGTCGCCGTCATTCCTCCCGATTCGTAGCAGCGATGGGCGGGTGGTTGTCGTCGTCATGGAAGCCCTCTCCTCTCTCGAGTGTGATGAACGAGACATGGGAAGAGGAAGGAGGCGAACAAGGAAGAACGCGTGAAGGAGAGACGTTCGTGCGAAGAGATAAAGCTAGAGGGGAAGCGGTAGATATATCCACAGTGACACGTGTCCCACAAAGGACATGATTTTGGTTTCACTATTATTAGACAGTGCAAATCCAGAAATAGATAATGGGTCTCAGGTCCCATTGCACCAGATTTTTTAAAAATCAGGAACAGTAAAAAATCTTTAATTTATTTGAATCAAGCATGTATTACACTCATGTGAAATGTTCCGCAAATGAATTGCTTCCATTGATTCGGAAGCCAAGAAAACAATTTTGAGATAAAAAGTGTGAATATTACTTTTATATAGTGTCGATTCTATTTTTCTTTGTCGAGAATACCACTAGAGTTGTTAATCCATGAAACTTTTCACACGAGTATTACGCCAGACCACGTTTGTTACAAATAAAGTTTCAGAATTTTTCCTTTTGATATTTTAACTAAAATAGTTTTTTCCATTTTAGTGCATTGGCCCCATGTTCGATAGATCTGCGTCTGTGGAATACAAGTGGTTTCTATTTTTGAACTGGCAACATATAAATACGTATTTTTGTTCAACTTGTTGAGATGAACACTATAGTGGTTCATCTAGGAATTTTTGAACCCATCAATCAAATCAAAACTAAGAATATAGTACTACTATCATGCAAAAGAAAAAGCGTGCAACATTGAAAATTGCGGACACGCGTGGCGGGATCTGGAAATTTCCAGCCACCATATATTTACTCTAGATCTAAAGAAACCTTGACTTTCATATCCCTCAAACCCCACCACCGCAACGCCGGACCTCTCCCTGCAACCACCATCTGTAATAGCGCCGCTCCTCGCTGAGTCGCGGGATGTAGCCTCTATGGCACCTTTCCTCTCATACCGCTACTCCCGCCCCCGTCGTTGACTCGCTGCTCTCCTACCCGGCGCCAACGGGGACGAAGTCGAGCACGGTGGGGAATCCGGTCACCACCTTTCCCTATGTACGTCAATCGTTCCCATCCACCTACGTCCTCTCTCTGTTCTTCTAGATCATGCGGCAGCGGCGAGGCCGATGTGGGACGTCATCAGATTCGACCTCCCTCCGCATCGCATCACTAATTGTCTCCGCCCCCGCTGATGGCTCATACGTTCTTCTCAGGTATATCTGGTTAATTTTTGCACACTACATCTGCAATTTCATCCTCCACACATAGCCTCCTCAGATTTTTGCTAGCTTTATGAATCTGATTGATTCCCAACTCAATTGCTAATTAGTGTCGATTTCAAGCAAGCTTGCAGCTCAATCTAACCATATTATGTGATCTAATGTGTTGTCCATAATGCTAGCTTCATCCAAGATTCTCCAAACTCGGCCGAAGGAACAACCCATGATATTTAATGAATTACTACTGTCCACCAGTTCCCCTCCAATGAGATGGCCGGATTCTTGTAGGTGCGCCACCTCGTCTCCTTAATAACCACTAGTTACATATTCACCAGGTACTAGTAAGTATAGTACATGGACACAAATTTATGGTGTAGTCCCCAGCTAGTCTGTCTGATTTATTTTTGTGTCTCAAATCCTAGCTCGTCGCACGGTGCACACCAATCTGATTGATTTCTCAATGCTATGTGTCGTGTGTTGAAATAGGTTCGATTCTCCCAGCTATTCTAACAGTACCGCGCACGAGAGAATTATCAGCTAGTCTGGTTGATTTCTAAATCTATTTTGGCCCAGTTTAGCATATTTCAAGTAGTAGCTTTGGATCATCATTCAGAGATGACTCGCTATAGAACTACCTACTTTACAGTAACAACACTACATTATACATGATAATCATACCATTGATACAAGTGCAGGTTAATGGAGCATGGGTTGTTATCTCCAGAGACAGCAAAGAAAGCTTGTGACAAGATAACATAATAAACCACACAGTGTGGAGTATGGTGCAAATGCCAAGGGAAGAGTCGATTACAATGAAGACGAGGATGACAGTAATGACTTTATCAATAAACTCAACAATGATCTCAGATATCTAATCAAGCTTTATTTTTCGCTCACTTGCAACAACTATGAATCTGTTGTTCTCACTGTATATGTGTGTATTGGAGTTCATGCAGAAAATAAACAAATACCATTTTGTCATGATTGTGACCATATTATTTCCATATACATACTGATAATGCTCTTGGTTGGTCTTTAGGGGCCCCAACTATGGTCATCGAGGCAGAGTAATGCTTGTTTCTGAAGAAAACTGATTGTTAAAAAATTGGAGTCCTATTTGACAAGCACATCTCTGATGGTAATGATCTTGGTTCGTGTCAGGAAGATCTGACTTCTATTCTGGTAAGCTTATAAGGTGATACCTCGGAGCCACTTAATTTGTTTGTCACTCACTTGATATGGTTTTCTTATCATCATATGTAAAATAACATGGTGAATATTATAAAGTAGTGTATTGTAAAATGTAAAATTTTAGGTAATATTTACATCAGCTACAGTTAAGGAGAACAATTAATACTAAATTGGGGAATTTTATTTTTGATGGTAGATGTTTTTTGTAACTCATGCTTACCAATATGTTTACGTCTTTGCTGCAAATTCTACCCCTATTATTGTGATAGGATGATATGCAAGTCATATTTCAAGAAGTTCGGATGGACAAATAAGGACCACGAAGACTCTAGCTGCCTTCAAGAAGTCAGGATAAGAGGCTTTCAGCAAATGTACCCTCAATAAAGAGGAGAGCTATACAATTATGTTCGGGAGTCAAGAATCCAGAAAACACTCATTTGTTAATCTATTGATGCTACATGTTGCATCAGGATGCTATGTGGAATGTGTACTATGAACCGTGATATGGAATTGGCATTGATGTTTACTGAAAATATATTCTGTTGGACAGTTGACTTGGTCAATGGAAAAATAGTCCCCATAGAATCGGGCCAACTAACAATTGTTGAGAAAAATAATTCAAACAGTATGGCAGAAATGGTCACGACCCAATACAAATTTGGGCTTTATCCAACCAATACTGGGCTGGATGACATACATATATGTCAATCCAAAAATCCTTTTGTACAGGGTAGATAGCAACGCATCCGACGTGTTGTTAGGCCCTAACTCCATATGTTGCTATCTACCAATGTTTCTTGGCCCAGTTTACCAACGCATGTATATACGTTGTTGTAGACCCTTGCAATGCCGCCAACGGCAACGCATATTAATCCGTTGGTGTAGGCCTCTGTAACACTTATATGGACATACGGCAACGCATCGATGCGTTGGTGAAGGGGGGTTCTTGTTGTAGTGAAAAGGATAGTGTCCGACCCTGCAAAATAAGTTCCACATACCACCGCAGAGAGAATAATATTTCCACAAATCTAATCTGCTGACACATTTTGGCAACATGACATTATGCCATGGCCCAGTGATTATTCGAACCGTTTCCTTTAACTAGCCCCGCACATAACGCGAGGCGGTTTCTTAACACGTCTTGTCAAAGTAGAGATCGTGTCCCCCTTATTATGGGATTCTCATCAATACGGGTGTGGGTAACCCAACCGTGCCATCAATTACGGTGCTTGGGGGATAAGCGAGTTTTACCAGGCTAGTGGGGGCACATAGTTTCGGCCGCCCTTATAAGGGGATAAGGTGTAACCTTTTTCTACCCACGCCTTCTTCCTCCTTGCTCATCCATTCTTGCGCACTCGAGCTCCAATGCCCAAGTCCACATCCTTCTCCTCAACCTTCTCCAAACATGTCTGGAGCGGGAGGCAAGTGGATGGCCTCCTCCGTCACGGAGGGACACATCAAGAAGATGCGCGGAGCCGGATACTTAGCTGAGAATATCGCGCATCGGCTGCCCGCTGCGGGGCAGATTGTTCCTACCCCGGAACGTCACGAGAGGGTAGTTTTCCTCCACCACTTCCTCCGCGGACTGGGGTTTCCCCTCCATCCATTCGTCCGCGGTCTCATGTTCTACTATGGGTAGGACTTTCATGATCTAGCCCCGAACTTCATCCTCAACATTTCGGCATTCATCATCGTGTGTGAGGCTTTCCTCCGCATCCGGCCCCACTTCGGCCTGTGGCTGAAGACCTTCAATATCAAGCCGAAGGTCGTGGGAGGCCAACAAGCAGAATGCGACGGAGCCATGGTGGGCAAGATGCCCGATGTTACATGGCTTGGAGGCTCCTTCGTGGAGACCATAAAGGGGTGGCAATCGGCGTGGTTCTACATCACCGAGTCGCGCGACACCAACTAGGTGGTGGCCCTCGAGTTTCGATCCGGAATCCCCATGCGGCTCACCTCCTGGAAAGAGAAGGGCCTATCCTGGGGTTCATCAGTGGAACTGGACGAACTCCAAAAATGTATCCGGAATATGGCAAGCAAGAAGCTCAAGCTTGTGAACATAGTCCAGGTCATGCTCATCCGCCGGATTCTCCCGTGACAACAACGGGATTTCAACTTGTGGGAGTTCGACCCGGCCTAGCACCAGACTCTGAGCGAGCTCTTCGACACGACACACAAGGATGTCTGGAGGGTGTTGTTCAAGGGCGCCGAGGTCCCTCCCTCTCTCACCGAGGACCGCGGGCTAAGCATGAAGCGCCTAGCGCATTCGATGAGTTCTATACATTCGGTAGGATATTTATTTCCCCTAGCTTAATCATGTGCAGGGTCTGAGCTCCATGCCTTTGACAGGACTGGGTGGAGACGTCGGGGCAGATTAACTGTCTGACCCCTCTCCCCGAAGACACTGCGGACGCTCTCCTGACGGAGATGCTGACTCTGGCTTCTTACAAGGTGCCGGAGAAGACCAAGAAGGCTAAGGGAACCCGGAAGAGTTCCTGACGCTAGGTCTTATCGGACTCAGCGTCCGATAACTCCGCGACGAACTCCTCCCCTGAAGACGAGGAGGAAGATGAAGATGCTCCCCCTTCAGTCGGGGGAGACAAGAAAAGGAAGGTCGCCCCGACCGGGGGGGGGGGGGGGGGCCGAAGGGTCCAAGAAGGGGAGGACCCTCCTTCCGTATTACTCCACCACCGCCGCCGAAGGCGAAGACGAGTGGCTGCTCAGGGCCAAGCCCTTGGCGAAGTCGTAAGTATTCGGATACCAGAGTAACTCATAGTATACCTTTGTCGCACTGCTTCTCCTAACGTCGAATATGATTATGTAGACCGACCCAAGCCCGTATCGACGTATCTTCGTCGGGTGGCTCCTTGGACTCATCGGATATGGATAGCGATCCACTTCCGACCGCCACCTCCCCTTGCCCTATGAACAATGCCGAGGTATTGTCTCAAGAGGCACCGGGTCGAGGGGAGACAATCCCGGAGGCGCCTCAAGGCGACCTTCCGGACTCCAGGAGCAGAGGGAGGGAGGCTCCCGAGGGCTCCGAGTTCGGCCTTCAACCTAACACCGCGCCGGAACCTCCAGTGGTTCCGGACTCAGGCAGGCGGCCTCCTTCCAAAAGGGGCAATACACCTGTGCCAGTGACCTCTGTCCATCCAGAGGCACCGGACAATCTGCTGGGAGCGCTTCGCAGCGCTTCCATCGACGAAGAGCACCGCACTATTATGAGTGCGGTGATCCAGAAGGTTCAGTCCGCCAAGAGCGGATTGACTGAAGCATGTGCCAGCCTTCTAACAGGCTTTGAGGTAAGTATTTGAAATATAGGAAAAATATTACGGCATAGACAGTAGCCCCTGATGCTTTGTTCAGTGTTCACAAAGAAAAGCCGAATAGAGGATCAAACAATATTGCAGGAGTCTAATATAAGTATGTCTATATGTGTATGCAGGCTTCGCTGCTGGCCTCTGCCGCACTGACTGCGGAGGTCGCCGCACTGAAGCAGGACCTCGAAGCGTCCAAGGAAGAGCTCGGCCTTGCCAAGAGGCAGCTTGAGGAGAACAAAGGTAAGTAGTACCTAGTCCATGGATATATATAAAAAGAATGCAATTGCAAAATGACAGGATCATCATAAATTTGCTAGGGGCCACGACCGAGGTGGCGACCCAAAGCAAGCGTTATCTGAGGCCGAAAACAAAGCGGCCCAGGAGCGCACCGAGCGGGAAAAACAAGAGGCACGGATGGGCGAGGTGTAGCAAGAGCTCCACGCTCTCGTGATGAAGCACGAGGCATTGGAGCTTCACTTGAAGACACGAGAGTCCGAGCTTGCCGCGGCCCTTGAGAGTGCAAAGAGTACCAAGGCCGAAGCCCAAAAGGCCCTCCAGGAGATTGATGCGATGAAGAAGATAGCGGCGGGTAAGCCATTCTATATGCAAAGCAAGCATGTGAAAGTAAATTACTTGTTACTTACCCGAATCCGGAGCTCTACAGGAGCATTCGCAGATTTTCCCCGCAGCGTGTCGGATGCCGCACAGTTTTACCAGGCGGAGGAGGGAAGCTCAACGAAGAAGCTGTTCTGGTCTCAGTATACTGGGATCGAACACCCGATGCCTCTGAGCGACCAGCTGAAGCAACTGGTCGAGCTGCACAAGGCGGCCGAACAGGCCATGAAGGGCTTTATAGTGCGGATGTGGCCTGGCGACGCCCTTCCCAACAGCTACTTTGGCCTGGTGAGGCATCTTGTGGATGCCTGCCCACGGCTGGAAGTCATCAAGCGGTCCGTCTGCATCGAAGGTGCACACCGGGCTTTCGCCCATGCGAAGGTGCACTGGGCCAAGATGGACGCCGTGAAACTGGTGAAGGAAGGGCCGCCGCAGGGCAAGGAGCATCACCACCCGGAGATGTACTATGAGGGTGTCCTGAAGGGTGCCCGTCTCGTAGCGGACGAGTGTACGAAAGATGTAATATTTGAGTAAACTTCCTCGTGTAATCCTGTATTATGAAAACTTGTTCATATGCGCTATGCAACGCTTGTTTGAATTTAAAATATTACCTTCTGTTCGTCTGTTTATCAAATCTGAGAGATGGCTAGTCGTCGGCTTTTGCCCCCACGCCACGAGTGCTGGGGTGTTCGGGATAAACCTGAGCACTCTTGTTCCCATTTTTGGGTCCTTCGAGGGAGGTGCTCAGCACAACGAACAAGGCAATCGGACTATAATGCGTTATCACTCTCACTTAGTCATAGAATTCTATAATTTTAAATTTCGGCAAAGCCCCTAGTATTCGGAAGGCCAAATTCGGGGCGCAATACACGCCTTAAGCCGGACAGGGCCGACTCCTTGCTCTAAGCGGCATAAGTCTTTAGGGACTCGAAATCTCTCGAACAGCGACCGGTCTCTCGCCTTATCATGACAGTCAGTTTTAGCTTTCTCTACTGAGGTGCTTAGCCCAGCAGAACCGTGGCACAATCACAGTAGTTCTCCCAGTGCTACCTTAGCCGATATAGCGGAACGTAAGGTACCAAAACATGGGAGCCAGGCAAACCCAACTATTGACCCAAGACATGATTCGGAGCTAATGCATATAATTCTATAAGTTCAGGGTGCCGCACTGTAACGCCCTCGATGCGGCTATATCTCCCACGTGTCCAAACATGACTTAGAGGCATAACCGCATTGAAAGCAATGTCGCAAGTGAGGTAATCTGCGCAAACAACCCATGAAATACAATAGGGGAAAAGATACATAGTTGGCTTACAATCGCCACTTCACGCAATTACATGAATAAGGCATTACAACATCCAAATACAATCAAGGTCTGACTACGGAACCAAAATAAAAGAAGAACCCCAAAAGCGACAAGGTCCCCGATCGACCCCAACTGGGCTCCACTACTGTTCAACTAGAACGAAACAACACAAAGGGCAAGATCTTCATCGAGATCCTCCTTGAGCTTGGTTGCGTCATCTGCACGGACTCATCGGCACCTGGAAGCTGGTTTTGGAAGTATCTGTGAGCCACGGGGACTCAGCAATCTCGCACCCTCGCGATCAAGACTATTTAAGCTCATAGGTAAGGTAAAAGGTATGAGGTGGAGCTGCAGCAAGAGACTAGCATATGTGGTGGCTAACATACGCAAAAGAGAGTGAGAAGAGAAGGCAAGGCACGATCGATAAAACTATGATCAAGAAGTGATCCTAGAACAACCTACGTCAAGCATAACTCCAACACCGTGTTCACTTCCCGGACTCCGCCGGAAAGAGACCATCACGGTAACACACGCGGTTGATGTATTTTAAATAAGGTCAACTTCAGGTTTTCTACAACCAGACATTAACAAATTCCCATCTGCCCATAACTGCGGGCACGGCTTTCGAAAGTACAAATCCCTGCAGGGGTGTCCCAACTTAGCCCATAACAAGCTCTCACGGTCAACGAAGGATATTCCTTCTAGCAGGAAGACCCGGTCAGACTCGGAATCCCGGTTACAAGACATTTTGACAAGGTAAAACTAAACCAGCAACACCGCCCGAATGTGCCGACAAATCCCGATAGGAGCTGCACATATCTCTTTCTCAGGGCACACTCAGATTGTCTTAGGTACGGGTAGGCCAGCCCAGAGTTGCCCCTGGTGGCCACCGGCAGCTGACAGGTTGGACCAACACTTAGAGGAGCACTGGCCCGGGGCGAGGTGAAAATAATGATGACCCTTGAGTCTGCAGAACCCAAGGGAAAGAAAAGGCTAGGTGGCGAATGGTAAAAACCAATGTTGCGCATTGCTGGAGGAGTTTTATTCAAGGCGAACTGTCAAGGGGTTCCCGTTATTACCCAACCGCGTAAGGAACGCAAAATCCGGGAACATAACACCGATATGACGGAAACTAGGGCGGCAAGAGTGGAACAAAACACCAGGCATAAGGCCGAGCGTTTCACCCTTTACCAAGTATATAGATGCATTAATTAAATAAGAGATATTGTGATATCCCAACAAGTAAACATGTTCCAACAAGGAACAACATCTCCATGTTCCAACAAGGAACAAACTTCAATCTTCACCTGCAACTAACAACGCTATAAGAGGGGCTGAGCGAAGCGGTAACATAGCCAATCAATGGTTTGCTAGGACCAGCTGGGTTAGAGGCTTGGTTTAACAATATGGGTGGCATGATAAGCAAGTGGTAGGTATCGTAGCATAGGCATAGCAAAAGAGCGAACAACTAAGCAAGCAAAGATAGAAGTGATTTTGAGGGTATGGTCATCTTGCCTGAGATCCCGCAAGGAAGGATAACGAGTCCAAGAAGAAGACAAACGGACGAAGTCGAACGGATCCTCACAACTCCGGAACGAAACCGAAGCTAACGCGAGAAGCAACCCAGAAAGAAGCAAACAACATAGTAAACAAACATCACATCAACATGGCATGATGCACAACCAAGTATGATGCATGTCCGGTTTAATGAAGCATGGCATGGCAAAGTGCACAAACAAAACTACAAATTAAGTGGAGCTCAATATGCAACGCGTTGCATATTGACGGAACACCACATTAATTATTTAGTTCTCTCTTGTTTAGGTACCCAACAATATTAAATGTTGTTAAACATGGCAAGAGATGAGGCATAACAAAACTACACCATCTAAACAATTTAAATGGGGCCGGATATAACAAATAACGAATCCGGTAAATCCCCATATGCATTTAGCAATTTGGTGCAACAACAATTTTAAACATTTTAAATGTTGTTATCATGATGCGGAGGACATGTTCAAGATTATGCAATTTTAATGAAAATGTTGATAAGAGCATTATGAAGCATTTTGTCATCGTGGCGGAAACGAAAAGGGGTGCCATGACAACGATAACAATAACGGTGCCACGGCAACATTCCGGTTCCGGTACTTGATTGAGATACTGATGCAAAGGGGTGTGCGGATGCGTGCAAAAGATGGTGGGGCGCTCCCGGGTACCGGGTGTCCCACGAGGTGGCGTCAAGGAAACGAGTGACAATTTGGAAACGGTGCAAACATGAGCATCTCAAACATCACAAGCATTCGTTCACGGACGTCGTCTCGGGGTTATACCTTTGAAGCGTGTAATCGGGATGGTTCGGGTTCGTCGAGGGAAGTAGAGGAAGTAGTTGTACAATTGGACCACGGCGAGGGTAGTTGTACATGTAGGGGGTAGACGAACTTGATGGTTCCGTTACCCGGTTCTTTGGAGAAAGAAGTAGTCGTACACGTTCTGTAGATGTTCATGTCATCGGTGTCGTGGTACTTGGGGTCTTCGGACTCTCCGGTCCCGTTCTTGCGACGGCAGTCATTCACGTTTGTTCGGAGAGGTACTAGACGCACCCTGATTCTGTAGTCGTACACGCACGTAGATGAACTTGGCGGGTCCTCGACGTCCTAGTACTTGGCGTTATTTCCGGTTCGGTGATCGTTTTAGGCGTCGGGCGTCAAGGTCTCCGGCCGTAGTGGTACTTGCTGAATCCCGAAACGGTCTTGGCGTCTTCGCGCGTAGGGGTACTTGCTCGTTTACTTCGGGGTTTTGGTAGATCCACGTGATGGTAGTGGTACTCACGAAGAGGTACTCGGCGGTCGTCGTGTAGATGTTCACGTGTCTTCGGCGACACCAAGATGCATCTTGGCGGTCTCGTCTCGGTCTTCAATCCAAAACGAAGCAAGGCAAAAACTCGGGGCGGTGGTACTTGACTCGGGCAGGGGCAGCGCTGGAGATGACGAGTTGCTGCTGAGCAGGGGAAGTCGACGCGGGGCTGCAGCAGAGGGACTCCGGTGAACTTGCCGGGTCAAGGCGAGGTCGCCGGCAGCAGGGGCTGCGACACGAGCGGCGGCCTCCTGCTGGTCGCGGACGGCGCCGCTGCAGAAGGGACAGCGGCAGCAGGGCTCGGGATCCCGCGTCCAGATCAAGCGGGGTGAGGGAGCTGCAGTCGGGAGGCTCGGGCGCAGGGCAGAGAGGCGTGACGAGGCAGGGCAAGGGCTGGCGACGAGGCAAGGCGATGAAGGGAGCCTGCGAGGAAGGAAAGGGAGACGAGCATAGGGAGATAGGCGGCTCTGGCCGGTCGTCCGGGTCGCGGAGGACGGTGGGGAGGCGTCGCAGGCCTGCTGATCGGGAGCTCGAGGTGACCGGGTTGGAAAAAGGAGGGCAGGTAGGGAGGACGAGGGGGAGAGGGAAAGAGGTAGCTGCGCTGTGGACCAGGGAGGATAGCGACTGCGGGCGCGGGGCCTCGCTCCTCCCCCTGGCGATGCAAGGAAGAAGGAGGGGATCGAGGGTGATGGCTTCTGGCGGCGGCGATGGGAACGAGGAAAAGAGGGAGCGAGGCTGCGAGGGAGATGGGGGAGTCGGGCTAGGTTTAGAGCAGTTAGGTGGGCCGGCTGGATGGGCCTAAGTGGCCGGCTGGATGGGCCTAAGTGGCCGGCTAGGCTGGGCCTCTCTTTTCCCTCCCCTACTCTCTTCTCTTAACCAATAAGAGAGAAAAAATATAGATAGAAGAAGAAAAATATAAGGAGAGGGTTAGGGATGGAATTTGGGCACGGGGATAAATTCCCTGGACTCGCAAAAATGAGCTTGGGCCAAGAAAATAGAAGTGAGCGTGTGCGTGAAGATTGGATTCGAACTCGTTTGAATTTAAATCCAAAAGAGTTTGAATAAGAAGTGGGCATTCGATAGGTCCAAAAGTATTGAGAATTTAGGAGGAGCCTCGAAAAATGGGAAAAGAATTGTTGGCAAAGTTTGGAGGTGCAACTTGAAGCATAAGAGGCATGGAATTAAATTGCAATTGTGTTATGGTGATTCCAAAGTTAATGGAATATTACTTATAGCTCCCTAATAATAGTGGGAGGATATATGTTATAAAGAGACATCACCATGTGAGTTTCCTCGATTTAAATGGATCAAAGATCCATGCCATTTATTTAGTTGAGTTTTTAGATGACTTTGAGAAAATGATGGCATGATGACATGATGCAATGCACATGATGCAACGAACCAAAACAAAACACCCGACAACACTCGGAAACATGGAAGGCATCTAAAGCTCCGGTCTTGGGGCGTCAAAACACTCCACCACTACGAGAGGATCTCGTCCCGAGATCTAGGATGGCACCGGAGGGAAAACGAAAGAGGAAGAGGAGAGGTAAAACTAAGTTGCTTCTTTGACAAATGAGTGAAACCACGAACCTTGAAAAGTTGAACAACTTGAAAGAAAGAAAGCAACGACAATGAACGAAGTTGAAAGCACTCCGGTAGAAAAGAGATGCAAGACTAGATAGGATGAAATAGGACTCGAGCAAAGGACACAACATTCCGGTTAAATGGATAAACCAAGAAAAGAACATGATCCTGACAAAACAAGAAGATGGGTTGAAGAGAGCAACATCACAATGCCTCCAGAACAGAAGTAAGAATGGAATGGAATGAACGAAGTGAAACAAGATCTTGAGAGAGCACGATAACAACAAATTCTAGAACAGAGTTGTTGGAAAACCAACAACGAAAAGAATAATCTTGATATGGTCTTATGGAATACATCTCAAATTATGAGGTGACAACCTGCCACTCACGAAAAAACAAGATTGGATTGATATGAACAAGAAGACGAGAAACTTATCTCACCGGGAGGATAAATGAAGACGAGGGTCATTTATAAGCACCATAATTAGCAAAATCCTTAGGGAAAGCTTTAGGTGAAAAATAACCCAAGTTAACTCGAATGAGGAGATTGATGGATTTAATATATCTCATTCTTAACAACATGTGAATCATGGAACATGAACTCAAATTATCAAGAATGACGTAATATCACCTCCAATGGTACGGAAGGAAGAATTGCACTTCGGATTACAAGTAGAAGAATGCTTGAACTCCTCTCAAAATAATCTTGATGAATGTTTCGAGAACGGATTAAGTCCTTTATGGACCATCATGCAAAAACTTCATGAAGAACTCCGGTAAACAAAAGAATGAAAAGAAAGAGAAATTGAAAACACAAGTTGAATCCTTGTAATGATTTAGATGAATCTCCGTGGTGAAATGATTGAGAGAACTTGGGACTCCAGGAAAAGAATAGATAAAGCATCTCGAATCGAGAATTTGATGAACCACTCCAGAAAAAGAATTAATCACTTGGATGGAACAAGAATAAGAATTATGTTATGCGTATCCTTCACCAATTTAAATTGATGACCAACAACGGATTTGGCATACTACTTATTCTCGAAGAAAGGATTAGGATAGATATGGCGCCAACTTGAGAAGGTCTTCAACGAACCACCGGTAGAATTGAAACCAAGAATGAATTGATACGGAAGAGAAATCTTGAACGAACCACCATAAGGATTGAAAATGAATGAAGAAAAAAAATAAAGAAACACCTGGAAGAATTTAGCAAATGAATGAAGATGCTTGATAGAATTTAGATACAAGAGAACGAAGAAATCAAGAGCTGATTAGAGAATCCTTGATTTAGACATCGGTATGATTTAGTATGAGAGCTGAAAGCTGGAATGAATAAATCTAGATTGATGGCCTCCGGATAATCAAACTGAACAGAATCTTGAATTGCTCCGGATAGGTGAAATTTTTTCCCACAATCGAAAACAATTATGAGAGGATGGCCTTGAACTAGAACCACGAATCTTGAAGAGAATGGAGCAAGATTGATAGATAATTCTTCTTCGGTCTTCAAAATCTGAGAATTACGATGAGAAATACCATCATGAATTGTTGAGTCACTCCGAAATAAAGAAGAATGGAAAAAATTGAACCAACGATGAAAAGAATTTGAAAGATCTTGGAGAAATACATATGACTGATGATGAATCATTCTTACGTCAAAATTTGAAATGAATTTGAGGATAACTACGGAAAAATTAGAAGAGTCAGGTAAGATCCTAGGAAAAGACCTGTGGGTTAGGGCCCACTGAAAAGAAACACCGTTGAACGATTTAAGAGAGAAAGCACCGGTTGAATTAAAAGGCTTGAATGAGATAACATCCTCAAAATAGCATGAACGGATTAAGAGTGGAAACACAAATCTTCGAGATATCTTGAGCACTCTGGAACAATTAAATAGCGAGAAGTGAATGAATATGAGCAGCACCGGTAAGAGAAGGTACTTGAAACAAGGAAAAAGGATATGATCAACACCAAAAGCTTGAATTGAATCCACCAGAGAAGAAAATGAGTGAAGAGTGACGAACTTGAAGCTCTGTTAGAATCTTCATGAGAATCACCGGATAAGGATATTGATTGAAAAGAATGGAGAGACTTCACATCAGTAAAATGGATACTTGATTAAGAAATCCGAATCCTTGAATAAAAAGGGTGGGAGGGCGGGAAAAACAAAGACAACTTGGAGACGGATGAAACAAACACCGTTGAGAAACTTAGAATTGATCTTGCGGATGTTGAAATGATCGGATCCACTTGAAGAGAAACACGCCGGTGAAAAGGATTAACAAGACAATCTTGATGATCAAGAAGGATTGGTATCCACATCGGAGTATGAGAACTCCGTTTAGAAAAGGTATGGAATCAACATTTGACATCGAAGCAACTCGAATACCACAACTCAAAACAAAACAAAGTATTGGCTTGCATTATAAGCCGGAACAAACATATGATAGAAATTTCGTCCGAAGTTTTCATGGTGGGGCCTACACGGGCTCGATCGTACAGTACCATCATGTACAAGGAAGTGCACATGACATACGAAGCATCCCCGAGTCGGCATAGCCAAGGACTCTTTAAGACACAATGAGACCACTGTAAAACCAACAGTGGATAGGCGGACCACTAGACGTTGAACCCCAATTTCATATCATACATCTGTCGGAAAGATATCCTAAGAGCTACTTGAATTCCCACTTATAAACTCCCGAAATTTTCCGGTTATGCAATCAGGTGTTGGGGATACAGGGGAAGCATAATATCTCACCCAAAACTAACAAATCCTACATCCAGCTGTATCCATCCTTCAACACATAACCAAGAAACCTTCTGAAATCGTCTACCTCAACCTTCGAAAAGCATCCGTTATACGAGTTATGGCAATACTCCCGAACTCCCGCCCCAGTACTGGGTGGCGTCGAGGTTATCTCACCAACAACTGCATAAAAGAGATTTTCGATGTCGGCGAAACTAAACTCAGGTATTCCAGAACTACAACGATAAAATTGTGACGACAACACCTCGGAGCTCAACTCCCCGGGACACTGCCACAACCCCTAAAAGACAGGAGGCACCAAGAACAATGTTCTCGTCATAAAACCATCAGAACGATTCCAAGATACCCGCATGATCCTAAATTTTTTTTAGTGAAATTTGAGAAGAGAAGAGTCAAAACTCTACATCAGGATGCCTTACCAGAGCGATGAAGGGACTGGGGAGTAAAAAGAATTCCTAAACTCTCCAATATATAATTCCTAAATGACTCAAAACATTTTTCTAGACTCAACTCGTCCACTAATTCGATCAAGCAGTGGGGGCTCCTAAGGTCGGGAAGGCTCTGATACCAACTTGTAACGCCCTCGATGCGGCTATATCTCCCACGTGTCGAAACACGACTTAGAGGCATAACCGCATTGAAAGCAATGTCGCAAGTGAGGTAATCTTCGCAAACAACCCATGTAATACAATAGGGGAAAAGATATATAGTTGGCTTACAATCGCCACTTCACGCAATTACATGAATAAAGCATTACAACATCCAAATACAATCAAGGTCCGACTACGGAACCAAAATAAAAGAAGAACCCCAAAAGCGACAAGGTCCCGAATCGACCCCAACTGGGCTCCACTACTGATCAACTAGAACGAAACAACACAAAGGGCAAGATCTTCATCGAGCTCCTCCTTGAGCTTGGTTGCGTCATCTGCACGGACTCATCGGCACCTGCAAGCTGGTTTTGGATGTATCTGTGAGCCACGGGGACTCAGCAATCTCGCACCCTCGCGATCAAGACTATTTAAGCTCATAGGTAAGGTAAAAGGTATGAGGTGGAGCTGCAGCAAGCGACTATCATATGTGGTGGCTAACATACGCAAAAGAGAGTGAGAAGAGAAGGCAAGGCACGATCGATAAAACTATGATCAAGAAGTGATCCTAGAACAACCTACGTCAAGCATAACTCCAACACCATGTTCACTTCCCGGACTCCGCCGGAAAGAGACCATCACGGTAACACACGCGGTTGATGTATTTTAAATAAGGTCAACTTCAGGTTTTCTACAACCGGACATTAACAAATTCCCATCTGCCCATAACCACGGCCACGGCTTTCGAAAGTTCAAAGCCCTGCAGGGGTGTCCCAACTTAGCCCATAACAAGCTCTCACGATCAACGAACGATATTCCTTCTAGCGGGAAGACCCGATCAGACTCGGAATCCCAGTTACAAGACATTTCGACAAGGTAAAACTAAACCAGCAACACCGCTCGAATGTTGCGACAAATCCCGATAGGAGCTGCACATATCTCTTTCTCAGGGCACACTCAGATTGTCTTAGGTATGGGTAGGCCAGCCTAGAGTTGCCCCTGGTGGCCACCGGCAGCTGACAGGTTGGACCAACACTCAGAGGAGCACTGGCCCGGGGGGGTGAAAATAATGATGACCCTTGAGTCTGCAGAACCCAAGGGAAAGAAAAGGCTAGGTGGCGAATGGTAAAAACCAATGTTGGGCATTGCTGGAGGAGTTTTATTCAAGGCGAACTGTCAAGGGGTTCCCATTATTACCCAACCGCGTAAGGAACGAAAATCCGGGAACATAACACCGATATGACGGAAACTAGGGCGGCAAGAGTGGAACAAAACACCAGGCATAAGGCCGAGCCTTCCACCCTTTACCAAGTATATAGATGCATTAATTAAATAAGAGATATTGTGATATCCCAACAAGTAAACATGTTCCAACAAGGAACAACATCTCCATGTTCCAACATGGAACACACTTCAATCTTCACCTGCAACTAACAACGCTATAAGAGGGGCTGAGCGAAGCGGTAACATAGCCAATCAATGGTTTGCTAGGACCAGCTGGGTTAGAGGCTTGGTTTAACAATATGGGTGGCATGATAAGCAAGTGGTAGGTATCGTAGCATAGGCATAGCAAAAGAGCGAACAACTAAGCAAGCAAAGATAGAAGTGATTTTGAGGGTATGGTCATCTTGCCTGAGATCCCGCAAGGAAGGATAACGAGTCCAAGAAGAAGACAAACGGACGAAGTCGAACGGATCCTCACAACTCCGGAACGAAACCGAAGCTAACGCGAGAAGCAACCCAGAAAGAAGCAAACAACATAGTAAACAAACATCACATCAACATGGCATGATGCACAACCAAGTATGATGCATGTCCGGTTTAATGAAGCATGGCATGGCAAAGTGCACAAACAAAACTACAAATTAAGTGGAGCTCAATATGCAACGCGTTGCATATTGACGGAACACCACATTAATTATTTAGTTCTCTCTTGTTTAGGTACCCAACAATATTAAATGTTGTTAAACATGGCAAGAGATGAGGCATAACAAAACTACACCATCTAAACAATTTAAATGGGGCCGGATATAACAAATAACGAATCCGGTAAATCCCCATATGCATTTAGCAATTTGGTGCAACAACAATTTTAAACATTTTAAATGTTGTTATCATGATGCGGAGGACATGTTCAAGATTATGCAATTTTAATGAAAATGTTGATAAGAGCATTATGAAGCATTTTGTCATCGTGGCGGAAACGAAAAGGGGTGCCATGACAACGATAACAATAACGGTGCCACGGCAACGTTCCGGTTCCGGTACTTGATTGAGATACCGATGCAAAGGGGAAGTGTGCGGATGCGTGCAAAAGATGGTGGGGCGCTCCCGGGTTCCGGGTGTCCCACGAGGTGGCGACAAGGAAACGATTGACAATTTGGACACGGTGCAAAGATGAGCATCCCAAACATCGCAAGCATTCGTTCACGGACGTCGTCTCGGGGTTATACCTTCGAAGCGTGTAATCGGGATGGTTCGGGTTCGTCGAGGGAAGTAGAGGAAGTAGTTGTACAATTGGACTACGGCAAGGGTAGTTGTACATGTAGGGGGTAGACGAACTTGATGGTTCCGTTACCCGGTTCTTCGGAGAAAGAAGTAGTCGTACACGTTCTGTAGATGTTCATGTCATCGGTGTCATGGTACTTGGGGTCTTCGGACTCTCCGGTCCCGTTCTTGCGACGACAGTCATTCACGTTTGTTCGGAGAGGTACTAGACGCACCCCGGATCTGTAGACGTACACGCACGTAGATGAACTTGGCGGGTCCTCGACGTCCTAGTACTTGGCGTTATTTCCGGTTCGGTGATCGTTTTAGGCGTCGGGCGTCGAGGTCTCCGGCCGTAGTGGTACTTGGTGAATCCCGAAACGGTCTTGGCGTCTTCACGCGTAGGGGTACTTGCTCGTTTACTTCGGGGTCTTGGCAGATCCACGTGATGGTAGTGGTACTCGCGAAGAGGTACTCGGCGGTCGTCGTGTAGATGTTCACGTGTCTTCGGCGACACCAAGATGCATCTTGGCGGTCTCGTCTCGGTCTTCAATCCAAAACGAAGCAAGGCAAAAACTCGGGGCGGTGGTACTTGACTCGGGCAGGGGCAGCGCTGGAGATGACGAGTTGCTGCTGAGCAGGGGAAGTCGACGCGGGGCTGCAGCAGAGGGACTCCGGTGAACTTGCCGGGTCAAGGCGAGGTCGCCGGCAGCAGGGGCTGCGACACGAGCGGCGGCCTCCTGCTGGTCGCGGACGGCGGCGCTGCAGAAGGGACAGCGGCAGCAGGGCTCGGGATCCCGCGTCCAGATCGAGCGGGGTGAGGGAGCTGCGATCGGGAGGCTCGGGCGAAGGGCAGAGAGGCGTGACGAGGCGGGGCAAGGGCCGGCGACGAGGCAAGGCGATGAAGGGAGCCTGCGAGGAAGGAAAGGGAGACGAGCATAGGGAGATAGGCGGCTCTGGCCGGTCGTCCGGGTCGCGGAGGACGGTGGGGAGGCGTCGCAGGCCTGCTGATCGGGAGCTCGAGGTGACCGGGTTGGAAAAAGGGAAAGAGGTAGCTGCGCTGTGGACCAGGGAGGACAGCGACTGCGGGCGCGGGGCCTCGCTCCTCCCCCTGGCGATGCAAGGAAGAAGGAGGGGATCGAGGGCGATGGCTTCTGGCGGCGGCGATGGGAACGAGGAAAAGAGGGAGCGAGGCTGCGAGGGAGATGGGGGAGTCAGGCTAGGTTTAGAGCAGTTAGGTAGGCCGGCTGGATGGGCCTAAGTGGCCGGCTAGGCTGGGCCTCTCTTTTCCCTCCCCTACTCTCTTCTCTTAACCAATAAGAGAGAGAAAATATAGATAGAAGAAGAAAAATATAAGGAGAGGGTTAGGGATGGAATTTGGGCACGGGGATAAATTCCCCGGACTCGCAAAAATGAGCTTGGGCCAAAAAAATAGAAGTGAGCGTGTGCGTGAAGATTGGATTCGAACTCGTTTGAATTTAAATCCAAAAGAGTTTGAATAAGAAGTGGGCATTCGGTAGGTCCAAAAATATTGAGAATTTAGGAGGAGCCTCGAAAAATGGGAAAAGAATTGTTGGCAAAGTTTGGAGGTGCAATTTGAAGCATAAGAGGCATGGAATTAAATTGCAAGTGTGTTATGGTGATTCCAAAGTTAATGGAATATTACTTATAGCTCCCTAATAACAGTGGGAGGATATATGTTATAAAGAGACATCACCATGTGAGTTCCCTCGATTTAAATGGATCAAAGATCCATGCCATTTATTTAGTTGAGTTTTTAGATGACTTTGAGAAAATGATGGCATGATGACTTGATGCAATGCACATGATGCAACGAACCAAAACAAAACACCCGACAACACTCGGAAACATGGAAGGCATCTGAAGCTCCG
The DNA here is from genome assembly GCF_056163025.1 of Triticum urartu. Lineage (NCBI taxonomy): Eukaryota > Viridiplantae > Streptophyta > Magnoliopsida > Poales > Poaceae > Triticum > Triticum urartu. Next base: position 209,162,097 of record NC_141873.1, on the reverse strand, counting down.
GTCTTGGGGCGTCACACGCACTGTCGAAAGTGTTCGCACTTCTCACGCCGTATTATGGGGTATGCTGAAGTCCCTGGCGTATTGGCCGTACAAGAGTGTACGGGTGCTAGATGTCATGAATGAACATATATATATATAAAGGAAGAATGCAATAATAGTCTTAATGCTATGCATTGTTTGTTCAAAAAGGTGCGTTAAAGCAGAATGATACAAGTAGTGCGATAAGCAAAAAGTAGGACTATTTGACATGTCCCTTCCAAGGGCAAGCTGAGGAATAGTATTAAAGCAAATATTTCACTCGTTGTCGTAATCCACCTGGGAGTTCCGTGGTGTGACGTAGCTTTCTGCCTCCTTGGTTGCTGCTTCACGTGTTTAGCAATCATGCTGTCGGACAGGGTTTCCAGAGATTAAAGTCCTGAAAGAGAAAATAACAAAATGGGAAGCCCCTAGTGCGGTTGAAGCCGCGTCTTGGGGCGTGCCGTAGTCGTGCCCCCCTCCCCACCTGTGCCCATGGTATTTTTAATGCGTAATTATGTACGTGTGGCACGGATTTTACCGTTTGGCTGGGACCGGGGTGGGGCCGCATTGCTATGCGAGCTCGAAACATGCGAGGCAGTCCAGTTGCCGATTACTCCGGGCACGCTTGAAGGTGTCCGGGTCCTTAATCACCGAACTAGTTGATTGCCTTAAGAGGCTACTTTGCGCTTCTGCTGCGAGGGCCGCATTTGCTCCTCTGTGCGGAGAGAGCGCTCTGTGTTTCCATTGACTGTTATGACCCCCCGAGGTCCTGGCATCTTGAGCTTGATATATGCATAATGCGGTACTACATTGAATCTCGCGAATGCGGTTCGCCCGAGCAGTGCATGGTAGCCACTGCAGAACGGGACTATGTCGAAGATTAACTCTTTGCTTCGGAAGTTATCTGGGGATTCGAAGACCACTTCCAGTGTGACTGAGCCTGTGCAATGGGACTCTACACCTGGTATGACACCTTTAAAGGTCGTTTTTATGGGTTTGATCCTTGAGGGGTCTATACCCATTTTGCGCACTGTGTCCTGATAAAGCAGGTTCAGGCTGCTGCCGCCGTCCATTAGGACTCGAGTGAGGTGAAATCCGTCAATGATTGGATCTAGGACCAGTGCGGCGAATCCTCCATGACGGATACTAGTGGGGTGGTCCCTGCGATCGAAGGTCATCAGACAGGAGGACCATGGGTTGAACTTTGGGGTGACTGGCTCCAACGCATATACGTCCATGAGCGCACGCTTCTGCTCCCTCTTAGGGATGTGGGTTGCGTATATCATGTTCATCATCCGCACTTGTGGGGGGAACCTCTTCTGTCCTCCGGTGTTCGGCTGCCGGGGCTCCTCCTCATCATCGCTATGTGACCCCTTATCTTTGTTTTCGGCATTTAACTTGCCGGCCTGCTTGAACACCCAACAATCCCTGTTGGTGTGGTTGGCTGGCTTGTCGGGGGTGCCATGTATTTGGCACGAGCGATCGAGTATACGGTCCAAACTGGACGGGCCTGGAGTGCTTCTTTTGAATGGCTTTTTCCGCTGACCGGGTTTAGAGCCTTTGAATCCGGCATTGACTGTCGTATCCTCGGTATTGTCACTATTAATGCAGCGCTTATGTTTGTTGTGACGTGACCTGCCATTGCCATCCTTGGTATCCAAAGTACCATGGTTCTTTGATATGTTATTGCTGCGAGCCAGCCAGCTGTCTTCTCCCGCACAAAAGCGGGTCATCAGTGTCGTGAGGGCTACCATAGATTTCAGCTTTTCCTGGCCAAGGTGCCGGGCGAGCCACTCGTCGCGGATGTTGTGCTTAAAAGCTGCTAGGGCCTCTGCATCCGGACAGTCGACGATTTGATTTTTCTTTGTTAGGAACCGTGTCCAGAATTGCCTGGCTGATTCCTCTGGCTGCTGAATTATGTGGCTCAAGTCATCGGCATCTGGGGGTCGCACGTAAGTGCCCTGGAAGTTGTAGAGGAATGCGGTTTCCAGATCCTCCCAACAGCCAATGGACTCTGCTGGCAAGCTATTGAGCCAATGCCGAGCTGGTCCTTTGAGCTTGAGTGGGAGGTATTTAATGGCGTGTAGATCATCACCGCGGGGCATGTGGATATGCAGGAGGAAATCCTCGATCCATACCGCAGGATCTGTTGTGCCGTCGTATGATTCTATATTTACGGGTTTGAAACCCTCTGGGATTTGATGATCCATTACTTCGTCTGTGAAGCATAGGGGGTGTGCGGCGCCTCTGTACTGGGCTATGTCGCGATGCAGCTCGAATGAGTCCTGCCCACTGTGTTCGGCCCGGCCGGACTTACTTTTACTGTATCCGGCGTGACGATTATCGTCTCGCATAGTGGCGCGCCCTCGTGATCCGTAGATCGATATTGCATGTTTTGCTTTGTCCTCCAATACGTCTCGCAGGTTTGGCGTATTTCCCCATGCCTTTTTATTTGAATGGCGTCAGGGTGCGGGCTGAGCTTTTGGCTGGAATGCCTCTCTATCGCGGCCACGAGGTGGCCGATCAGCCGCGTCATACACCGGGGATGTAGGTTACGGTGCTTCCTCCTCCAGTCTGGGTAGCAACCTGCACTTTGGGTAACTCTTGGAGGGGCGTTCGAGTTTCTATTCCTCGGCCGTCAGGACTTCAATCCATCTGTCAGCTAGCAAATCTTGATCAGCTTGAAGCTGCTGCTGCTTTTTCTTAAGGCTATTTGCCATGGCTATAAGCTGACGCTTGAAGCGCTCTTGTTCGACGGGATCCTCTGGCACGACGAATTCGTCATCGTTGAGGCTTGCCTCGTCTTCGGAGGGAGGCATGTAATTATCATCCTCCGCCTCTCCATTTGCCGCTCTCTTAGGAGGGCTGGCTCCTCCATCCTCCTGCTCTAAATCTTGCCGGAGGAGATTGTTTTTGTCTTCAGCACTGTCCGGAGTGCTATTATCTCCGGTGCCGGTATCACCACTTTTGCCTTGGCGGGACTTAGAGCAGCGCCGCTGACGCCGGTGCTTGGGTTGCTTTTTGGAGGGGTCATCCTCCGTTGTCTCGTCGCCATTGCCTTCTTTGGGTGTGTCCACCATGTATATAATGCATATGCGTGCTCCGGAAGGACAAGGATGATCAAGGCATCAACTTGGAAAACCAAGTATGCCACTGGAAAGATGAGGTGATTTCGGTCGAAATCGATATAAGGATCACCGGGAACGGATGCACGGTTTGCAATACAAGAATGACGCAAATATGCGATTAACAACATGATAGCACTTAGAATGCAATAAGAAACTAAGCTACTGCACTCCAGCATAGCAACAAAGCATATGGCAGTGATGTACAAGAGATTCTTGACAAAACATGAACACTGAGCTACGGTAAAATCACACTAGAACAGGTTCTAACAAGCATGTCAAAAACAACATCAGGAAGAAATGTCAAGCAAACAACTACAAGAACATATCATAGCAAACAAAGGCATGGCATGATTCTACTCAGTGCATAGAACAAAAGTCCCTTACTGAAAAAGAACCAAAAAGCAGAGTTTTATCAACAGTTTCAGACTTATGGCATAAACAGATTTATGATAGCAACTTTGCGAGCTCATGCCACTGACCACAAAGCATTAAATGACAACATAAGCATACCAACAACAAGATGACATGTTCATGAAGCTAACCATGGCAAGAGCAAGTTCATAGGATGCATGGATCACTAGCAACTACCATGGCAATATTGATTAACATGTTAACAATCTGCCAGGAACATTTTATAACAAAAGTAGAGCAAGAAAATTACATGCTAGAGCACTCCATAATTTGAAATAGGGGCATTAATGGATAGATCATAACCACATGTTCAAAACATCCTCACTGAAGTATCCCAAAATAAGCATGGATCTCAATGTAGCATCAAATTTACATGGCATCAAAATAACAGCAGGAAAAGACATAGCAAAATCCTAAGTCCCTGAAAACAGCAACATCACGGTGCCTAGTTTGCATGCTTGTGCTAGTCACCACATAGATAAAAATACAAGGCTTGCACCTCTGTAAAGATGGAATGATGTAGTTCAAAACACATGTAGACCGCATGCTCAAAGGATGCACACATCAAATGCAACAAAAATGACAAATCACCATGAACTGGTAAGTACCAGCAATTAACATTTTATAGCACTCTTGCAACAATGAAAATGGCATCATAGTTGCCAGTAACATGCATTGAAATGCTGCTAACATGAAGAGCCCAACGAGACGAACATTTTGACATGTCATATGCATGATTTGGATCAGCGAGCACGGAGTTGTGACATGATGAAAAGTGCATGAAAAAATCAGGGAGTTTTGGGACTTAGTGAAATTTCACCTCCGTGAAAGTCAACACCGGACGAGGTGGTTCTGGGATGGAGAGATACGGGACGAGGCGGGGCATTTGGATCGGGGACCGGTGGATCTGATCCACCCGGACCGGATCTCCTGCGAAAACTCCGGCGACGTTGGCGAACTCCGGCGAGGGAGGCGCGAAGGACGGCGGCGGCAGCGCGCGGCAGAGGCGGCGAGGCGTGGCGGCTGGCGAGGCGGCGGCGTAGGTGCGCGCGGGTGGCCACCGGAGCGGGCGCGAGGCAGCGGCGTAGGTGGGCGTGGGCGGCGAGCAACGTCTCGGGCGCGCGGGCCAGGAGAGCCCCGCACGGGCCTAGCGGGCCGACGGCGGTGGGAGAGGCCAAAGGCCATGTGGCGCGACGGGGTTGGCCCGAGGCGGCGGCTGGACACGTCATACGCTGGCGGACATGTCCGGCGCGGAGGGAGACGGTGGAACTAGGGTTTGGCCTCGAGAATATCGGGTGGAGAGACATATTTATAGGTAGATGGAGGTAGGACTGTCCAAATGAGGTGAGGTTTTCGTCCACACGATCGTGATCCGATGGCGGAGAACGTGGAGATGGTTTAGATGGGTTATTGGGTTGTTTTGGAGGGATGTTGGGCTGCAACACCAAAGAGGCTTTTGCAGTTTCCCGGTTAACCGTTGGAGCATCAAACGGCCTCCAAATGGAATGAAATTTGATAGGTGGTTTACCGATGGTGTACCAAGGCCACTTGTCAAATCTTGGCTCATTCCGAGAATGTTTTACTCCCGCTCACGAAACGAGACAAGAGGGGCGTGCCGGTGCATGTGGGAGTGTCAGATTGCGAAACGGGCAACGGGGAAAGTGCTCGGATGCATGAGACGAACACGAATGCAAATGCGATGCACATGATGACATGATATGAAATGCAAGACATGAGCAAAATACAGAATGAAAGACAAAACCCAACCACGAAGGAATCTCATAACTTAAAGCCGAAAATGGCAAGATTCGGAGTTACAAATATGGCAAGTTACATCCGGGGTGTTACAACACTCCACCACTACAAGAGGATCTCTTCCCGAGATCTAGGACTGAAAGAACTCCGGATATTCAGAACGGAGGTGATCCTCGCGTTCCCAGGTGGCTTCTCGGTCGGAATAGTGTGACCACTTCACTTTCAGGAATTTGATTGACTTGTTGCGAGTCTTGCGCTCGGTTTCTTCAAGAATAGCAACGAGATGCTCATGATAAGACAGATCTTCTTGGAGATCAATCTCTTCGAAGTTGATGGTGCGCTTGGGGGTCTTGAAGCACTTGCGAAGCTGTGACACGTGAAACACATCCTGCACATTTGCGAAGTTGGGCGGAAGCTCAAGTTGATAGGCGAGGTCGCCTCTTTTGCCAATGATCTTGAAAGGACCCACGTATCTAGGGGCAAGCTTCCCTTTGATACCAAAGTGATGAGTGCCTTTCATTAGAGAGACACGGAGGTAGACATGGTCTCCGATCTCGAAAGCCAAGTCACGGTGCTTGCTGTCACAGTAACTCTTCTTGCGCGATTGCGCGGCTTTGATATTTTCATGGATGACTTTACACATTTCTTTAGCTTCTGTGATCGAGTCGTTGCTAAGAAGCTGGCGTACACCAGTCTCTGACTAATTGAAAGGAGTACGACACTTTCTGCCATAGAGAATTTCGAATGGGGCCTTGCCCAAACTCGCTTGGAATATGTTGTTGTAGGAGAACTCGGCATATGGAAGACAATCTTCCCACTTCATGCCGAAGGAAATGACACAAGCCCTGAGCATATCTTCAAGGATTTGATTGACTCGCTCGACTTGGCCACTAGTTTGAGGATGGAAAGCTGTGCTGAAGCGAATGTTGGTTCCCATGGCCTTCTGGAAGGAGTCCCAGAACTTAGAAGTGAAAATGCTTCCGTGGTCTGAAGAGATCAATTGCGGAATACCATGCAAGGAGACAATCTTGGAGGTGTATAGCTCTGCCTGCTGAGCTGCTGTGATAGATTCTTTGATTGGAAGGAAATGAGCCACTTTTGTAAGCTTATCAATGACAACGAAAATAGCATCATTTCTGCGCTTGGACTTGGGAAATCAAGTAATGAAGTCCATTTTGATATGGTCAAACTTCCATTCTGGAATAGCAAGATATTGGAGGAGACCAGCTGGTCGTTGGTGTTCTGCTTTCACCCTTTTGCAGACATCACATTCATTCACGAATTGAGCGATCTCTCGCTTCATTCGAGTCCACCAATACAACTACTTGAGGTCATGGTACATCTTCGTACATCTAGGATGAATGGATAGAAGGGAATTGTGCGCCTCGTTTATTATGACCTTCTTTAGATCACCTTTAGGAACCACAATCTGGTCCTCGAAGAATAGAGTGTCTTTGTCATCAATGCGATAGCACTTGTATTTGGGTTGGCTCTTGACAATCCCATGTTTCACCATCTTCACCATGGTATCCAGGAGTTGTGCCTCATGAATTTGATCTTCCAAATTAGGAGAGACTTGGAGGTTGGCTAGAAATCCTTGAGGAACAACTTGGAGGTTCAGTTTGCGGAAAGCTTCACAAAGATATGGTTGGAAGGGCTTGAGAATCAAGTTGTTGCCGTAAGCCTTCCTGCTCAAAGCATCTGCAATGACATTGGCCTTGCCTGGAGTAATATTCAATACTCGGATTGTATTTTTGAATCATTTCGACCCATCGAGTCTGCCTGAGGTTGAGGTTGGCTTGAGTGAAGATGTACTTGAGACTCTTATGATCTGTGAAGATGTCCACTTTCCTTCCCAACAAGAGATGTCTCCACATTAATAATGCATGGACAACGGCCGCCAACTCAAGATCGTGAGTGGGGTAGTTCCTTTCATTGGGCTTCAACTGACAAGAGGTATAAGCCACAACTTTATTCTCTTGCATTAACACAGCACCGAGACCTTGTAAGGAAGCATCACAGAAAACTTCGAATGCCTTGGATTCGTCAGGAGGAGTCAAGACAGGAGTTGTGACTAGCTTCTCTTTCAGGGTGTTGAAAGCAACGTCACACTCAGGCGTCCAGACATACTTGACATGCTTCTGGAGGAGGTTGGAAAGAGGCTTTGCAATCTTAGAGAAATTCTCAATGAATCTTCGGCAATAGCTTGCAAGCCCAAGAAAACTTCGGAGCTGTTTGACATTCTGAGGAGGTTCCCAGTTCACAATTGCAGACACCTTCTCGGGATTAACAGAGATGACCTTGGCGGAGATGATATGACCAAGGTAGAGAACCTTGTCAAGCCAGAACTCACACCTGGAAAACTTCGCATAGAATTGATGCTCTCTAAGCTTGTCGAGCACCAACCTCAAATGCTTGGCATGATCCTCCTAATTCTTGGAGAAGACCAAGATATCATCGAGATACACCAGGACGAAATCATTTGTGTAAGGGTTGAAGATGAAGTGCATCATGCGAGAGAACGTTGGAGGAACATTGACAAGGCCGAAAGACATGACAGTATATTCATAAGAACCATAGTTTGTTCTGAATGTTGTCTTGGGGATATCTTATTCACGAATGCGAATCTGATGATAACCCATATGGAGGTCAACCCTGGAGAATACTTTAGCACCTTTAAGTTGCTCGAATAGCTCATTGATGTTGGGAAGTGGATACTTGTTCTTAATTGTCTTCTTGTTCAATGGACGGTAGTCGACGCAGAGTCGGTCCGTTCCATCCTTCTTCTGGACAAAAAGAACACCACAACCCCATGGAGATGAACTCGGTCTGATCAGACCCATACGCTCTTGTTCATCGAGTTATTTCTTCAATTCCTTCAACTCCTCTGGTCCAAGCTTGTAAGGACGCTTGCAAATGGGTTCCCTACCAGGCTCAAGATCTATAACGAATTCAACTGGCCGTTGATGAGGCATTCCCGGAAGCTCTTCTGGAAAGACGTCTTGATATTCACAAACGACTGGAATCTGAGAGATGACATTCAACTCGCCCTTCTCATTGAGAGAAAACAGTCGAATGGTTTCGTCCTGAGCGGCATAGATGATCACTTTCTCAGAAGAGTGTGTCAATTGAATCTCTCTGGCAGCACAATCAAGCTGAGCCTTGTGCTTAGAAAGCCAGTCCATGCCAAGAATTAGATCAATATCCAAGTCGCCAAGAACAATTGGGGAAGATAGAAATTTATAGTTGCCCATCTTGATAGACACATCGGGAGCTATCAAACTAGAGCTCAAACGTTTACCCAGAGAAATGACAGCCATGGGTTTACCCAAAAGTGAAGAAGTGAAATCATGCTTGACAAAAAACGGTCTTGACATGAAACAATGTGATACACCAGTATCAAATAAGACTTTAGCAGGAATGGAGTTAACTGGAAGGTTACCCATGATCACATCTGAAGAATCCTCTGCCTGAGCTGGGTTCATCATGTTCACATTAGCATGCTTGGGATTATGCTTAACCACTGCATTGCTGGAAGATCTCACAGGAGGAGGAGGTGGAAGGCGCCTTTGGTTGAAGCATTCGATTGCATAGTGCCCTTTCTGCTGACACTTGTTGCAAGTAACCCGTGAGAGCGGACGATGATAAGGAGCACTTGACCTTGGAGTTTGAGACTGAGCTTTGTTCTAATAGACTGGGTTGGGTGGGTGGGAAGACCCATTGCCACCTTTGCTCTTCTTCTGGTAGGGCCGGCGAAATGGAGGAGGAGGCAACCAGAACTTCTGTTGCTTAGCTGCCACTTGCAATGAAGAAGAAGACTGAATTGCGTCCCTGACTCTCTTCTTAGAAGCCTCACACTTGAGCTGAGCAGCTTCTTGCTTTAGTGCCATGTTATAGAATTGATCGAACTTGGTCGGCTCAAGAAGCACGAGAGCTAACTGCAGATCTTCTCTGAGGCCACCTCTGAATTGATAGATCAAACTCTTTTCATCAGGAACGTCTTGTTTAGCGAAGCGAGCAAGTTTGATATTGTATTGGTACATGGACATGCTGCCTTGCTTGAGATTGCGGAACTTCTCACGCTTGCTCTCAGCAACACTTGGTGGGATGTGATGAGCTTTGAAGTCTCGGTGGAAATCATCCCGCGTAATCACACGACCTCCTCTGGAATCTCTATATTGTTGATACCACTGAGCAGCTTGGTCCTTGAGTTGAAACGAAGAAAACTTGACAAAGTCCTTAGGTCAGACATTGCTACATTCAAAATTCTTGCAAATGTCCACGAGCCAATCATCGGCATCTGTGGCCTTGAAAGACTTCGGCTGGTTTGCGAGGAACTGGTTGAGGGTAGAAAACTGAGGTTGAGGTGGGTAGCAACCTGGCCAAGGAAAACTAACAAACGGTTGAGGGTAGCAAACTGACAGCGCAGGCGGCGGGCGGCAGCGCAGGTGGGCGCGGGCGGCGGCCGAAGCGGGCGCGAGGCGGCGACGCACGTGGGCGCGGGCGGCGGGTGGCGTCTCGGGCACGCGGGCCGGGAGGGCCCCGCGCGGGCCTGGCGGGCCGGCGGCGGTGGGAGCGGCCGGAGGGCACATGGCGCGATGGGGTTGGCCCGAGGCGGTGGCTGGACGCGTCCGGCATGGAGGGAGATGGTGGAACTAGGGTTTGGACTACGAGAATATCGGGTGGAGAGATATATTTATGGGTAGATGGAGGTAGGAGTGTCCAAATGAGGTGCGGTTTTCGCCCACACGATTGTGATCCAACGGTGGAGAACATGTAGATGGTTTAGGTGGGTTATTGGGCTGTTTTGGAGGGATGTTGGACTGCAACACCAAAGAGGCTTTTGCGGTTACCCGGTTAACCGTTGGAGCATCAAATGGCCTCCAAATGGAATGAAATTTGACAGGCGGTCTACCGGTGGTGTACCAAGTCCACTTGTCAAATCCTGGCACATTCCGAGAATATTTTACTCCCGCTCACGAAACGAGACAAGAGGGGTGTGCCGGTGCATGTGGGAGTGTCCGATTGCGAAACAGACAGCGGGGAAAGTGCTCGGATGCATGAGACGAACACAAATGCAAATGCGATGCACATGATGACATGATATGAAATGCAAGACATGAGCAAAATGCAAAACGAAAGACAAACCCCAACAACGAAGGAGTCTCATAACTTAAAGCTGAAAATGGTAAGAGTCGGAGTTACAAATATAGCAAGTTACATCCGGGGTGTTACATCGCGCGGGCTGCGGCAGCGGATTCGGGCCCGGGGCGGGCCCGTGATGGGCCTAGAGGGCTGCAGTGGTGGGAGGAGAGAGGGGGCACATGGCGTGAGGAGATTGGGCACACGAGGTCAGGTAGCGGCGCCGCCTCTAGCCTCCGAACAACCTTCGTTACATCAAATCACATAACTCAGAATATAAATAATCATCGAACGTTAAGCGTGCGGACCCTACGGTTTCGAGAGCTAGACATGACCGAGACACATCTCCGGTCAATAACCAATAGCGGAACCTAGATGTTCATATTGGTTCCTACATATTCTACGAATATCTTCATCGGTCAAACCACATAACAACATACGTTGTTCCTGTTGTCATCGCTATGTTACTTGCCCGAGATTCGATCGTCAGTATCAGCATACCTAGTTCAATATCGTTACGGGCAAGTCTCTTTACTCGTTCTGTAATGCATCGTCCCACAACTAACTCATTAGTCACTTTGCCTGCAAGACTTATAGTGATGAGCACTACCGAGAGCCCCCAGAGATACCTCTCCGAAACACGAAGTGTCAAATCCTAATCTCGATCTATGCCAACTCAACAAACACCATCAGAGAGCGCCCAGAGATACCTCTCCGAAACACGGAGTGCGGTTATGACGCTTGGACACACCATTACGATGTGGTGTTCTAGGTGGCATGAGTTAGGAAACTATTCCGCATTGTTTCAAATGAAGACCAAACTCATAACTCAAATATTCACCTCCAAGATAAGATCATAGAAACTTAATTATCTTGTTATGATGATTTTCCACTTCACTCTGAAATTCTTTGAACTTTTCAAATGTTTCAAACTTATGTTTCATCAAGTAGATATACCCATATCTGCTCAAATCATCTGTGAAAGTGTCAGGACCCTGATCCTAAGTCACACCGATCTAGCATGTAACACATCATATCACTTTGGGCCTCACGCACGGTATTCCCACGGGTGCCACCTTACCTGGCCCGGGACCATTTGCGCCTTTCTGATCACGTATATGATAGTGTCTCTAGCATCCATATGGTAGAGAACCCGGGCCGACATGATTAGTCGTAAACCCAAAGTGGCACTAACTTACAGGGACATGCATACATGACCCAGCAACGAACGTGTCAGTCATCGGCGAGTGAATTCGGGCTGTATCAGGCTAATAGGACTCCGAAAGACACCGCGTGACATTTCCCCGAAGGGACAGACACATGATCAAGGAAGGACACATGCCGGCCAGTCTAAGTGTTCCGGAGCAGTAGCAACTGGGCTAACAGGACTCCGGTAAACCGGGCTGTAGCAGACTACCATGGCTCAATGGAAGCACTAGACTACATTTCCCCATAAGAGAGGCTACCAAGGATAGACAACTAGGTTGTCGGACCCGACACATACCAAGCATTTCAATCATACACACAATATGCTTGATATGTGTAAATACAACATGGCATCACAACAAAACTCTACGACTCAAAGTATTTATTCATAAGACTCCAAAGAGTCAGATATTACAAACATGGGTCTCAGGACCCAGCATTCAAGTCATACAAGCAATAGCACATGCGGAAGCTTAACATGTCTGAGTACAGACATCTACAAATGAAAAAGGCTGAGAAGCCTGACTATCTACCAGATCCTGCCGAGGGCACAAGATCATAGCTAAGCTAACAAGCTAAATGTCGACGTCGACACGTAACTACTAGTGAGAGTGAAGTCTCTCTACAAAAACATAAATTAAGCAAATGTGAGTACAAATGTACCCAACAAGACTTACATCAGAACTAGCTACAGATGCATCAGTATCAACAAAGGGGTGGTGGAGTTTAACTGCAGCAAGCCAGCTTTGACTCAGTGGCTATCCTGTACTACGACTGCTGGTAACTCTTTTGAGGTGGCACACATGAGTCCACATGTTCACCAATCAATACACCACTATGGATCCGCTCCTGTCTCCCTATGAGAACGCCATCCATAGCAGTCACGCTTATCTTGCGAATTTTAGAGTATCCACTTTCACTTGTCTATGAACTGTACAGGCAACCCAGAAGTCCTTTACCCCGGACAGGGCTATTCGAATAGATCATTCATAACCCTGTAGGGGTGTACTTCTTCACACACGCTCTGGCCATTTACCACCATGTACACGTCGTGTATCTCGGCAACCTTCAAGCGGAAGCCTGGCGAGGGAGTCGGCCACGACCTGAATAACCACACAAGTCTCTAGTCCAGGATTATCGCCTATTCGAGGTTCCATCCACGAGGAGACCCGGCTGGGGTTTCGCTCACGGCCCCAAACGATGAGAGCAGGGTTCCTGAGGCACCAAACGGGCATCTCGGTACACCGTGCCTCTGTCTCTACCGCATCATAGCCCACCCCTAGGTCAGCGCTATGCACGGCCCCCAGCACATATCCTATGAACACCAGAAACTAGTTGCAATTCTTGGATAGAGATCGAGGCGATTAATAAGCCGAGAGGGGTTGAGTTACCGGAACCCAATGTGTGGTAGTAACTGTTCATGGATCACAAACACAGAACTCAATTCCTAAAGACGGTTTCAATGAGACAACCCACCATGTACTCCTACATGGCCTCTCACCGCTACCTTTACCAAATCGTGTTCACACATTTAGCGCTCAATAGTAGGACATGTTCACCACATTCCAATTCATCCCCGATGAATCAGACCTGACTCAACTCTAAGTAGTAGCAGGCATGACAACAAGCATGAATGAGTAGGCACATCAGGGCTCAAACAACGCCTACTCATGCTAGTGGGTTTCATCTATTTACTTTGGCAATGACAGGTCATGCAGAGGAAGGGGGTTCAACTACCGCAGCATGTAACAGTTGACTCATTGTTGTCCTAATGCAGTAAAAGAGAGCAGAAGCGAGAGAGTGGGATTGTATCGGAATGAACAAGGGGGTTTGCTTACCTGGCACTTCCGAAGACAGTATAGTTCTTCATCGGTGTCATCGAACTCATCGTCAGAACCACGTCTACTAAGAGGGGACAAATACCGGCAACAGAGAAGGAACACAATCAATGCAATGCACAATATGATGCATGATCATGACATGGCAAAATGTTGTGATTGGAGCTAATGCAGCTAGAAATGATTTAAATGAAGTTGGTTTGAACCCAAGGTTCAAATTCAAATTCCATATGTGAAGTTCAAATGCCATTTATATGATTTGTCCTAACCAGGAGCCATAAGTTGTTCTAACATGCATGAAAATGGTACATATGGAAAGATTGGATTTTTCTGATAATTTTTCATATATATATATATATATTATTTCTTTGGAGTTATGTTTGATTTTCTATGATTTTTATAAGTTTAGGCAAATTTCTGAATTTTTATAAATTATTTCTGAATTATTTAAAATCCAGAAAACCGTTTACTGCATCAGCATGACATCGATGTAACGTCAGCAAGTCAACAGGGTTGACTAGTGTCAAACCTGGCATGTAGGGTCCCCATGTCAATGACACAGCTAGTTAACATGTTAATTAATAGTAAGATTAGTCCTAAACTAAAAGTGTCAGCGGGTAGGGCCCACATGTCAACGACTCACTAAGAGTCAAAACTGGTCAAACTGACCGGCGGTTAACCACCGATAGCGTCCAGACGCGACGGAGGAATCGGGGATGTCGCTCCAGCGACCATTTGGATGGAGGAGGCCATGGGCGAGGAGCTGGGGCTCGTCCACGCCGTTAGGAGCAAACGAGAGGGCCGGGGGTGGCCTGAGCTCACGGGAAACGAGCTCACGGCTGCGCAGTTACTACGGTGGCGATGGCGTCGGGCGCTACAGAGCGCGGGCGAGCGAGTTCAGGGGCACTACGGCCTCCTGGCGTCACCACGAGCATGACCGAGTACGCAGGAGCCACTAACGTCAGCTAAAACGACGGCAGTGCCATGGTCGCCGGCGATGAGCTCACGGGCACTTGCGGCCGATGGCTATGGTGCAAAAACGAGCACGAGGAAGGAGGGGAAACGGATGATAGCTCACGGGGAGGTCAATGAGTAGCTCATCGTGCTCGGGGATGCTCGGAAGTCAGCGAATCTAGCGACGACGTTCGTCGGAGCAGACGAGGAAGATGGCGATGGTGACGATGCTGCAGGGCATTCGCAGCCGCGTTCTTCGGCTTGGAGCTTCACGGCATCGAGGAGCTAGAGGTCATAGCCACGGGGCAAGGGGACGGCGCCGGATGCGGTGCTTTGCGGCGGCGCACTCCGGCAGTGCTCGGGCTGCCCCGGAGAGATAGAGAGCAGAGGGGAGAGAGGCTGCGAGTGAGGGGAAAGGACCAGGGGGCTCGGGCGTCTCCAGGCGCTCGGTCGAGGACGGGTGAGGAAGCAGGAGGTGGCATCCGCTGCGCACGCGGGCGACACGCCTCTGCCAGTAGGCATAGGTAGACGAGGAGGAGCTAGAGGTGGGCTGGGCCAGCTGGGCTGCCAGGTAAGCCTGGTGGGTTCTAGCCCTTTTCTATTTTAGTTTCTGTTTTATAATTTGCAGTTCGTATTTGATCCAGTTTTAAAACCAAATCAATTTATAAATCCTGAAAATATTCATGAGCACTTTCTGAACTATTTCAGTGGCCCACAAATAATTCCAACATTATTTGAGCACTTAAATTATTTATACTATTTAAGTGCCCAAAGTCAAATACAATAAGATTTAATTCAAAAATCCAGAATGGCCTAGAAATATGTGCATAATTTTTGGCAGAGGTTTTCACCCTTATAAGAAATGATGAACTTTTCTAAAGGGCATTTTGGGTTCATTGAAGTTATTTTTATTTGAACCTAGTTGAATTCATTTGGTGCTAGGGTTTCAACATCCCCATTTCAAATTCATTTGAATTTTAAACATGATGACATGATGATCAAGCAAAGATAACAGGGGCTGAGCTAGGTCTGTGGCAGAAGGTCAGAAAATAACCGCCACGAGCATCAACACTCATCGGACCGCATACATCAGTATGTATTATTTCCAATAAGTCTATTGCTCACTCCATTGTTCCGGAGAATGGAGTCTTAGTCATCTTGCCCATGAGGCACGGTTCGCTAGCATCAAGTGATTCATAATCAAGTGATTCCAAAAGCCCATCAGCATGGAGTTTCTTCATGCGCTTTACACCAATATGACCTAAACGGTAGTGCCACAAACAAGTTGCACTATCATTATTAAACTAATTTCTTTGGCTTCAATACTATGAATATGTGTATCACTACTATCGAGATTCAATAAAAATAGACCACTCATCAAGGGTGCATGACCATAAAAGATATTACTCATATAAATAGAACAACCATTATTCTCTGATTTAAATGAATAACCGTCTCGCATCAAACAAGATCCAGATATAATGTTCATGCTTAACGCTGGCACCAAATAACAATTATTCAGGTCTAAAACTAATCCCGAAGATAGATGTAGAGGTAGCGTGCCGACCGCGATCACATCAACTTTGGAACCATTTCCCACGTGCATCGTCACCTCGTCCTTAGCGAATCTTTGCTTAATCCGTAGCCCCTGTTTCGAGTTGCAAATATGAGCAACAGAACCAGTATCAAATACCCAGGCGCTACTGTGAGCATTAGTAAGGTATACATCAATAACATGTGTATGTAATATACCTATCACTTTTCAATCCTTCTTATCCGCCAAATACTTGGGGCAGTTCTGCATCCAGTGACCAGTCCCTTTGAAGTAGAAGCACTCAGTCTCAGGCTTAGGTCCAGACTTGAGCTTCTTCACTTGAGTAGCAACTAGCA
Organism: Triticum urartu; assembly: GCF_056163025.1. NCBI lineage: Eukaryota > Viridiplantae > Streptophyta > Magnoliopsida > Poales > Poaceae > Triticum > Triticum urartu. Next base: position 209,145,755 of record NC_141873.1, on the reverse strand, counting down.
CATATGCCCATGCGTTGCAACGGGATAATAAAATTATATACCTCTAGCTCAATATAAGAATGGATCGACGCCCCCACATGTCTATATTCTCTAGTTCAACATGGCACCCTTTAATTAGGGCCAAACCAGTATATTCTTTTTTATTGACACGTGCCTATAATTTGTTTCAATTATAATTAACCAACATATTCTTTTTTATTGCCACATGGAAGCTACCACTGTCAATAACTTATGGTGTCTCTTATTCTGAACAAGCCGACTTAACTCGATGCGCCGGATGCAGAGCAGGCCCAGTATAGGAGTGATCGACCTCACGACCTCAAAGACCCGACCACATGTTGCTAGCCACTCAAACAAACATGTTCTGCTAACCAATGGTCAGCATAAATATAAAAGAATATAATGCAACGCGAGATTCGACACTTTTTTTGAACTTTTCAAAAACCGATAACTATGAATGTTGGGATTGGTTACTAGCTCCAATTTGATAAAAATTTATTTTTTTGGGAACTCGTGGGAATGTGTTCTTATTTATTGATAGGCTTTTGGTTTACATGACCAATCGCATCCAAATATACATGGCAACATGAACAATTTTCCAAATTACACGCATTTTTAAAAAGACGAAGAAAAAAATTTGAATGGAACATTTGTTGAAATCCACAAACATTTCTTAAAACATGAACGTTTTATAAAAATACGTTTTTTTAAGTTGTGAACAATTCTTGGAAACGGGAAAATGTTTTGAACACATAGAAGAAATTTAGAAATTTGTCTTTAATTGCAAATATTATTTTCAATTTTTGAACATATCACTAAAATAATAATTCTAATTTGTAACATTTTTAAATCTTGAATTATTTTTTGAAAAACCCAAAACATTTCAACAAATGGGAATAATAATTTATATTCTAAAAAAATCGGAATGACAAAAAATTATAATTTCAAACATATTTAAATAGGAATACAATTGTGGAATTCATAACATGAACTACCGAATATACTTGGCAACTTGAACAATTTTCCAAATTATGGACTGTTCTTTTGAAAATTCCAAACATTTTTGAACAAAGCAAGAACAAAAATATGAATGAAACATTTCCTGAAATGCACATACATTTCTTAAAGACATGAACCTTTTTATAAAAATATGAACATTTTTTAAGTTGCGATTTGTTTAAACGGGAATATGTTTAAAAATGCAGAAGAATTTTAGAAAATGTGTTTCTTTAATGCAAACTTTATTTTCAATTTTTAAACATATCGTTAAAACAAGAATATTTTTTGAATTTGAATTTTTTATTGCATTTTTTTAGATGCTGAACAATTTTTAAAAATACAAACATTTTTTGAAAAATGGGAATATTTTTGTAATTTATATTTGAATAAATTTTGGCACGAAAAAAAATCCAAACATTTTTCACAGTAGGAACACATTTTTGTAATTTGTTTTTTACGAATTTTTGAATAAAAATTGAAAAATTACAATTGTGAACATTTTTTTAATTTTGAATTTGTGAAAAAATGAATAAAATAGACTTGCAATAGGAACACATATGAAAATGACCTGCCTAGTCTTGGGCGCCCTGTGCGTAGTTTAAATTAGTTTCCGCATTGAGCGGGAAATAGAATTTATTTATTGCTTCGTGGGTGGGAAAATATGGGCCGAATTTACTGGGCCATAGGGTGCGCAGCCCATGTACAAAGTTCTGCATAAATCGTTTTTCCTATGCCAACAGATGGAGTATGAAAGTTTAGTACCACCTCGGATAGAGGGAAAAAAATAATCTTTTGGCGGTGAACGGATGAAAAAATCAGACAAATGCACATTGCTTTATTAGTAGGTATAGACTTGCTTTCCATTCTTCTTGAAGTTCCCCTTCTTCCCTTTGATCTTTTTCTTGAAACTAGTGGTCTTGTTAGCCATCAACACCTGATGCTCCTTCTTGATTTCTACCTCTACGGCCTTTAGCATTGCATCAATCACGGGCCATCACGAAGCTTTTGTAGCTTGGTGGCAGTGATTGAAGAACTCTATCAATAACACTATCATCAGGAAGATTAACTCCCATTGAGTCAAGTGGTTGTGGTACCCACGCATTCTGAGTATATGTTCACTGAAAGAACTATTCTCCTCCATTTTGCAGCTGTAGAACTTATTGGAGACTTCATATCTCTTAATCCGGGCATTTGCTTGACATATTAACTTCAACTCCTGGAACATCTCATATGCTCCATGATGTTCAAAACATCGTTGAAATCCCGATTCTAAGCCGTAAAGCATGGCGCACTGAACTATCGAGTAGTGTAAGTGCATCTAGTGCCCCTTAGTGATTTTGGTGTATTGAAGACTTATAGGTTAAGGGACTAATGCGTTTGTGAGTGTACACAGGTCTATAAGTCTATGAGGAGTTTGATATTTACAGGAAAAGTCGACCCCTAAAAATGAATATCTTCGACTGAAGATTTTGGTATTTTTGAAGACTTTCATGAAGACTTTGAAAGTGAAGAAATTGGTGTGTCCGTGGAGACTTGATATTCATGCGAGGAATATGAAGCTTGAAGACTTTCGTTTTCATAGTTTTGTTTCTCTCTTTCTTGAGTCATAGGAAACACCGTACTGTTAAAGGAGGTTGAGGAAATACTAAGGAAAAATTTCCATGTGATGCTCAACTCAAAATCCTACACCTACCAATCCCTTCGAGTGAAGCCATTGGAAATCTCATACAGTTCAGTCAATTTCTTCAGTGACAGAGACGAAGTTCTTCTGGTCTCTGAGGAATTTGCCCTGGCTGAGGAGTTAGGAATTCGCCAGTGTGGATTGCCTACACAGTGAGGAACATGATAGCCCTGAGGATTTTGCTACTCAAAATTCCGACCGTTGCTGTGCTATGCGCCAGCTGTCCCAAAATATCTATCCACCTAACGGTCATATCATTGAAGAGCATTTATGTCTTATCATGTCGGACTGCTCCCTAGGCTATAAATAGCCGCCCCCTACAACCACTAGCTGGTTGGCTGCTCCAAGAGAAACTGACACTTGTCATTTGAGAGATACCCATCCTTTGAGGACTTTGAGCGAAAATCATCAAGTGAGGAAAAACCAAAAACCCAAAACCCAAACACCTACAAACCCCAAGTGATTGAGCATCACTGAAGAGATTGATCCTGAGTGGATCCGACGCTTGTTACCTTTGAAGATTGTGCTTCTTCCAGACCGTTAGGCGTCATGGTCTAGAGCATCCAAGAGGAATTGTGGATCGCCGGGTGACCAAGTTTGTGAAGGTTTGGAAGTCGCCTGAAGACTTACCATGAGTGATTTGACGAGGTCTGTGTGACCTTAGTTCAAGAAGAATACGGTGAGGACTGGGTGTCTTGGACTAAGTGTCCTTGACTGGGTGTCCGGGACTGTGTGTCCTCGAGTTTAAATACTCAGCAGCTCCAACCAGACGTACAACTAAGCCAGCAGTTGGAACTAGTCTACCAAATCATTGTCTTCACCAAGCTTACTGGTTCTATTCCCTCAACTCTTTCATTTGCTCATAACTGTGTTGTGTGTTTGTTCATATCTGTGTTTGAAGACTTTGACTAAAGACTTTCTCAATTTCCTCAGTTCAGTTTCTTCAGTCTGTTTGTCTTCATCCTGAGTTATCATGTGCTTACGCTTCCTGTACTCTGTGCCTGTTTTCATTTCATCATGATGACTATGCTTGTATTCTGTTATGTTTACTTTTGAGTACTTATTCCGCTGCTATTAGTTCTTCGCTAAGGAATTTCCTCACCGGCAAATTCCTCGATGAAGAATGTCATAAAAATCACCTATTCACCCCCCCTCTAGTCGATATAACACACTTTCAATTGGTATCAGAGCAAGGTACTCCCTTGTTCTGTGTGATTTTGGTTTAACCGCCTGGAGTTTTAGTTATGTCGACCGCAGGTATGATCAGGATCTCTGTTGGGTGTCCTACCTTCGATGGGACGGACTACCCCTACTGGAAGAATAAGATGCGAATGCATCTTGAAGCAATTGATAATGATCTCTGGTATGTTGTGGAAAATGGTGTTCCCTCAGTCACACCTTCTCTGAATGCTGCTGATGTGAAGAGATTCAAGCAACTCGACTCTCAAGCGAAGAATATCATATGTGGCCATCTGAGCAAAGGACAATATGGCAGAGTGAGTGCTTTGGAGATAGCGAAGCTTATCTGGGACAGGTTGTCCAAAGTGAATGAAGGAGTCTCAACTCAGCGTGAATCTCGAGTTGATGTTCTTTGCAATCTCTTCAACCGCTTCAAAAGACTCGACAATGAAAATGTTCAACAAACCTTCGATTGCCTCACTGACATCTCAAATGAGCTTCAAGCACTTGGTGCCACTGACATCACCGACCATGAGGTGGTGAAGAAATTGCTGAGATCGCTTCATTCCTCATTTGACACTCTGGCATTGATGATACAAGAACGTGTTGGTCACAAGTCACTTGATCCCGCTGATATTCTCGAGAGGCTAAATACTCATGACTTGCAACTTGCTGAAAAGAGAGATCTCTATGGTTCAAGCTATGGCAGAACACGTGCACTGAAGGCCAAGGCAGTATCTTAGTCCGAAGATGAAGACTCTGGTAGCAGCCTTGGTGATCCTGAAGAACTGAGCCATGATCTGGCTCTGCTCGTGAAGAAGTTCCAAAAGTTCTCAAGACGTGGTCGTCTTGGAAGATCCTCAAGGAGCAATGATTCCTCATCCAGTGACTACAAGAAGAGGCTCTGTCACAAATGCAAGAAACCTGGACATTTCATTCAAGATTGTCCTCAGTGGGAAAAGGAATCAAGGAAGAAGAAATACATGGATTATAGTTCTGATGATGCGAAGAAAAAGAAGAAATCCAAAAAATCTTCATCATCAAAATCCTCAAAGTCTTCATATCACAAGAAGAGTAACTCCAAGAAGGCTAGGGCATTCATTGGCAAGGAAATGGACTCTGAGGCTGAATCTGAAGAAAATGAGGAAGAGGAGACATCTGAGGAATCCGAATCCGGAGTGGCGAGCCTAGCTCTCGCTACTGCATTCGTTAGCAAGTCTATCTTTAACACTAAAGAAAATGACCTCACCAACAAGGCTGATGAAAGCGATGATGACTACGCTCCCACCTATTGCTTCATGGCAAACGGTGCCAAGGTACTCAAATATACCTCCTCTGAATCAAGTGAGAATGAATCTAATGAAAACCTTAAGCCCAGCTATTCTAAACTTGCTAAGATTGCTATAAAACAACAAAGGGCTTTAGAAAAGGTTCAAAACATGCTAAATAAAAGTGATGATATGTTGGGTGAAGAAATGGATCGCACTGAAACTTTGACTGAAAATCTTCAGAGACTTCAGTCCAAGCTTGACAAACTTCAAAGTCATCATAACACTCTCTTATCGGGTCATGAGAAGCTTTCTTATGAATTTCTTCAAAGAAAGCAAGATCTTGAAAAGCTAAGAGTGAGTTATGAAGATCTTCAGAAGGAGCGTGATTCATTACTTGCTCAACAAATCAGCGCTTCTCAGGAAGAATTTGTTCCTCCATGCTTGAAGTGCATTGAACGTGAGTCTGCTAATTCTTCACCTGAATGTTCAAATGCTGCTAATGTTTAAAATTCTTCACATGCCTCTGCTATCACTAATTCCTCATATGAGGACATTGCTAGTATCACTGACGATGCAGGGCTGAAGGAATTGTACACGACAGGCATGTACAAAACCCTCAAAGGGCATCAGGCTCTTTGTGATGTGCTTAAAAAGCAGATCCTTAACAGGAACCCTAGGAAAGAGGGTATCGCCTTTGAGAGGAAACTCAATGCTGATGGTACATATTGGAAGCCTGAGCAGTACCCCAAAACTACATGGGTTCCTGCAGAGGGACCTCCAATTGATCCATCTAACTTATCTTGATTTGCATGTGAATCTCCTCATTCTGATGATGAGTCAATTAACTCCAACTATAAACTGTTCAAAAATCAGAATGGTGAAGTATTTACTAGATATGTTGGCACTAACTGCAGGAATGGCTCCCCTATGAAGAAAATTTGGGTTCCCAAAAGATGCCTTGAAAATCTTCAGGTGAATGTCATCATGACGCCACCTGTGAAGAATAGGAACTCCAGATCAAATTCTTCATATGGACCAAATTCCTCATATGGATCAAAGTCCTCATATGAACATCATCGTGCTAACCCGGCTGTTTCGCAGGGAAGATCTAAGGATTATGGATATGTGCATTATTCTTCAAATCATTATTTCCATAAGTCCTCGGAGAATTTCTCTGCATACTCTTATGCTTACTCTAACCCCTCTTATGTGAAACGAAATGGACTGGCTTCTATGCCATCCTTTTCGTATGGAGCTCGCAGAATGATGAACTCTTTGCCATCCCTTCAGATGTGGGTGGTGAAGAAAAAGAACTAATCTCTTCTGCAGGGTCAGGTCTCCAGACGCACATAATCGTCTGAAGAATTTGCTGGAGACCTGAGCATGTCTGATAGGACGCAGGCTAATCATGAAGAAATGAACTTTCATTTCTCACGTCCTCATATTGCTTTATCAGTTCTTTTACTTGATGAAATTGATCTAATGAATTGATGTCATATTCTTCACTGATGAAGTATATGAGTTTGTAAGCTACACTAATTCATCTGCAGGATGATCAACCCAAAGCCACTGAGTGGGTCCTCGATAGTGGATGTACCAACCACATGACTGGTGAAAAGAATCTATTGATGGATGCTCCATTATCTCTGTCGCATCTGAAGCATATCATCTTTGCTGACAAAGGCAAAAGTCAGGTATTGGGCCTAGGTAAGGTTGCGATTACAAAGGATCGACACATGGACAAAGTCATGCTTGTTGAGTCCTTAGGATACAACCTTATGTCTGTCTCAATGCTTTGTGATCTTGATATGGTTGTTGTCTTTGGCAAGTACCGTTGTGTTGTGGTTATGGAAGCTGACAATTCTAAAGTCTTCGAAGGCTTTAGGAGAGGAGACCTGTATATTGTTGATTTCTCTACAGGACCACAACCAGCCGTGTGCTTACTTGCAAAAGCTTCAGAAGGCTGGCTCTGGCATCGACGACTTGGTCATGCAGGCATGAGGAATTTGCACACTCTTGCGAAGAAGAAGCATGTCATTGGCATCAAGAACGTCAAATTCCTCAAGGATCACCTATGCGGAGCCTGTGAAGCTGGGAAGATGACCAAGGCCAAGCATCCAACGAAGACTATCATGATCACCACTGGCCCATTTGAATTGCTTCACATGGATCTCTTTGGTCCTAATCATTATTATCTATTTCAAATGAAGCATCTCAATATGGCTTTGTTATTGTTGATGATTATTCTCGCTATACATGGGTACACCTTGTTACTTACAAACATGAAGTGCAGGAAGTCTTCAAATGATTTTCCTCGAGGGCTTCAACCAACTTTGGTGTGAAGATCAAGCACATCAGAAGTGACAATGGCACTGAGTTCAAGAATTCTGGTCTTGATGACTATCTTGATGAACTTGATATTACTCATGAGTTATCTGCTCCCTACACTCCTCAGCAGAATGGCGTCGTGGAGCGCAAGAACAGGACTCTTGCTGAGATGGCTCGCACTATGCTTGATGAATACAAAACGCCTCGTCGTTTCTGGACTGAGGCAATTGATACTGCGTGCCACATCATCAACAGAGTGTATCTTCACAAATTCTTCAAAAAGACTGCCTATGAACTCCTCACTGATAAGAAACCCAATGTAAGTTATTTCAAAGTCTTCGGTGCTAAATGTTGGATTAGAGATCCTCATCACAACTCAAAATTTGCACTGAAAGCACATGAAGTTTTTATGCTTGGTTACAGAAAGGACTCGCACACCTACAGAGTCCTCAACAACGTTCTTCACAAAGTTGTTGAAACTATAGATGTGCGGTTTGATGAAACTAATGGCTCGCAAAGAGAGAACCTACCTACTGTGATAGATGAACCAGCACCTGAGGAAACTATCAAGTTCAAGGCTACTGAGGATGTCATTCCTACTGAAGAATCTGCTGAAGAATTCATTCCAGAACATGAAGAACGTCGAGCTAATGCACCTGAAGAAAATGCTGAAGAAAACGGTGATCAAACTCTTCGACGACAACCAGCTCATCCTCACATTGCAAAAGAAGTGCAAGTTGAAAAGATCATCAATGACATCAAAGCGCCAGGTCCTCTCACATGCTCAAAAGCTTCACATTTGTCTAACTTTTGTGGGCAGTATGCTTTTGTCTCTATTACAGAGCCCACTAAGGTAGATGAAGCATTTCTGGAGCCTGAGTGGATTCAGGCCATGCAAGAAGAATTACATCAGTTCGAGCTCAACAATGTCTGGGAACTAGTCAAATGTCCAGATCCTCGCAAGCACAATATCATCGGCACAAAGTGGATCTACCGCAACAAGCAAGATGAAAATGGCCTTGTGGTGAGGAATAAGGCACGGCTTGTAGCTCAAGGCTACACACAGGTGGAAGCAATTGATTTTGATGAAACTTTTGCACCTGTTGCTAGACTTGAGGCTATTCGCATATTACTTGCTTATGCTAACCATCATGATATCACTTTATATCAAATGGATGTGAAAAGTGCATTCCTCAATGGTAAGCTTGAGGAAGAAGTATATGTTGCTCAACCCCCAGGTTTTGAAGATCCAAAGAATCCTGACAAAGTCTTCAGACTCAACAAGGCCCTCTATGGCCTCAAGCAAGCCCCACGGGCTTGGTATGATACCTTGAAGGAACTCCTCATGAAGAAAGGCTTCAAACCCGGTTCACTCGACCCTACTCTTTTCACTAAATCTTATGATGGTGAATTGTTTGTGTGCCAAATATATGTTGATGATATTATCTTTGGTTGTACTGACCAACGTTATAGTGATGAATTTTCCTATATGATGAGTGAAGAATATCAAATGTCTAGGATGAGAGAGTTGAAATTCTTCTTAGGTCTTCAAATTCGTCAACAACACAATGGCATATTCATATCTCAGGAGAAATACCTCAAGGATGTACTGAGGAAATTCGGCATGCAAGATTGCAAAGGCGTCAAAATTCCTATGCCCACAAATGGCCATCTGTGCACTGATGAAAATGGTATTGGCTTCAATCATAAGGTATACCACTCCATGATAGGTTCCTTATTGTACTTATGTGCATCTAGGCCAGATATAATGCTTAGTGTTTGCATGTGTGCCCGATTTCAAGCTACACCGAAGGAATCACACCATAAGGCTGTGAAGCATATTCTTCGATATCTAGCTCACACACCAACACTTGGAGTATGGTACCCCAAGGGCTCGGCTTTTGAGCTTGTTGGATATTCTGACTCTGACTATGCTGGTGATCGTGCGGATCGCAAGTCAACATCTGGTACATGTCATTTCCTCGAACGATCTTTGGTCTGTTGGTCCTCGAAGCAACGGAACTGCGTATCACTATCTACTGCTGAAGCTGAGTACATTGCCGCTGGTTCTTGCTGTGCCCAATTGCTATGGATGAAGCAAACTCTCAAGGACTACGGCGTCAACATGAAGAATGTGCCTCTCTTCTGTGACAATGAGAGTGCCATCAAGATTTCTCACAACCCAGTTTAGCACTCGAAGACAAAGTACATTCAGATTCGTCATCATTTTCTTCGTGATCATGTGTTGAAGGGCGAAATTTCTATTGAGCATGTGAAGACTGAAGAAAAGGTAGCCGATATCTTCACAAAGCCCTTGGATGAGAAGAGATTTAGCAAGTTGCGGTGTGAGCTAAATATCCTAGAATCTTCGAATGTTCTCTGAAAAGGACACTCATCCTAACACTTATGCAAAATTGATGACTTAGATGAGCAACACATGAAGAAATGTTTTTCTTCAATCAATGAAGAATAACACTCTTAGTGTGAAGAAATTAACAAAGAGTTTGATTCTCAGAACCCTACGATAATTGTACGCGGTGTCTGAAATCATCATTCTTATACGGTGGGTCACGCCACCACCAAAAGTTAAAATTCCTCAAATTATTCATATTCTTCAACTTTGCATATTCTTCAACTTTGATTCTTATATATGAGTTTATTTCCTCTACAGCATTCACTTATTGCTTTTTCTTCAAGTTGGTTTTCTGCTAAGTGAATGTGATCGGACCCTTCCCCTCTATGCTATACTCAACCCAATCTATTCGCAAATTCTTCATGTGCGTTCTATTTGAAACTCGTTCAAAATCTTCACTGTGTCCTTGTCAGCTGAAGAAATTGCGAACGGAATTTTAAAACCTATCTTATCGAAATTTTCGGCTTTGCCGCTCAAACCGTTCCGCATCCCAAGATACACTTATCCACTCACCCATGATCTAACACGATCTCCACCTCTCACTACGTGGGTGACACATGTCATGCAAATGAGAAGGGTCAGGGGCACGTTCGTCCAATTTCTTTGGGTGAGCAGTTTTTCACCGTGGCTATAAATACCCCTCCTTCCCTTCCTCACTTCTTTTACTCCGCTCGACCTCTCTCTCCAGCTCGAGCTTCTCAAACCGCGGTGCCACCGCTACTTCATCGCCACCGGTGAGGAAGAGCTTCACTGCCTCGACCTCGGCGCTAACGTACTCGCGCCGACCGTGGAAATCTTCACTCCGCCGCCGCCGTAGCCATCTTCCTCCGCCAAGTTAGGGCGTGGAAGATCTGCACAGACGAACTTCAAATCTCCTCACTCCAGTTCGTCGTGTTCTTCGTCCAGGGTAATTAAAAGTTACTTTTACTGCCCTCATTGATTCAAATGATTATCTACAAAATCTTCGAAGGTGTTTTTCTTCATATCTTCACACACTGAACACCTCACAAGTCATCTGTTCTTGAGTCGTTTCTCTAAGCATCATTTTTCTTCAAGATTCCTTAATTGTGTGGATCTTCGATCTATACAACTCTGGAACCTAAGACAAAGAACGCTTAGTGAAAATCTTCAAGACTCATTTGGTCAAATTCCTCAAACTTGTTCTTTTTGAAAAACCTTCTGAGAACGCATATGACCTCTCCAAATTCCTCGCAACTATACTCTGTTCATAGGTACACATGTCAGCTGCTGAATCACTAGGTTCTCATCAACTTAACTCATTTGCAGTGTTCCTCGAAGAAAAGTTGCATACTTCTTCAGAGAATTCGATTGTTCAAATTCCTCAACTGAAGAAAATGGCTGATGGTAAAAGACCACAGAAGGGAGGAAAGAGGCCTGAGGTAAATACAACGTTTGAAATCCCTGACGACATATATGCTGGGTACTGCACACCTACTAAGGAAACCAAGAATGAGTGCAAAGTGCGCAAATAGAGGATAGAGAGGAGATGGGCAAGAGAATGGAGGGAGTACAGATATGTCACTCCTAAGTACATGAAGAAATTCGCACTCAATCCTCCATGCCCAAGAGCTCCATTGGCACCTGGCCAAATAGCAGATCCCACCAGCCTCAAGCGCGGTGAGGACTATCCTGATGAATGGGCCAAGCGCCGAGCCAAGCTGGCTAAGCAAGCCAGAGAAGCAGTGAGGAAATTCAATGAAGACTCTGCTGCTGCTGCCTCTGCTGAGGCCTCTGCTGTCAAGCCAAAGAAGGCTATATCTAAGAAGCCTGCGCGCAAGCCAAGTGCTTCACCAACAATGCCCTCAAGGCAAAGCTCCTCAGCAATGCACTCACGGCCAGAATCATCAAAGCCCTCACGGCCAATTCCTCATGCTGCTCCTGTTCCTCCCAAGTCCTCAGCTCCTCCGCCAAAGCCCTCAGCTGTTCCGACGAAATCCTCAGCACCTGTGCATGTCGCCTCGTGCCAAAGGACTGCCGGCATCTCCATTGCCTCAGGTGTCTCAGCTAGTTCCTCAGCTACACCTAGTTCCTCAGCTGGCCCCTCACTGCTGAAGACGAAGGCCACTGCTGGACGAGGTCCTCGACCAAGTCCTCAAAAGAAGCAAGTCGCTTTCCAAGTGCCGTCTGATGAAGACGAAGCTGATGCTGATGAACTTGCAGAAATCATCAGAGACAGGCAAGTCCGGGCTGCTGGAGCCAAAGGATCAGAGGTGCCACTGCTTTTGGATCCCAAGCTGATCCTCGACTACATTGATGATTGGCACAAGGACCCCAACACTCCCTTGCCTGACTTCAAGATGACTCCTGGCCAGAGTCACATGCTGACCCACTTCATTCAAGAAGAAAAGTGGAAATTTGAGAAGGCCAGGCAGATCAAGAAAGCGCAGTACAAGAAAGAGAGCTCTCTGAAGAAAAACATTGTCTGTATGACAACTTAAGAACTTGTCACTATTCAGACTGAGATTGAGAAACTCAGTGATGACTTTGAAGCATATCGCGCTGATTGGCTTGGAGCCAAGGTTCGTTTTGTGAAACTTGCGGATAACTTCACTTCCAATGTTGCAGCCCCAACGCAATAGGAAATTCCTCAGGCTGAAGCATCTGGTCAGCCTACTGAAGAAAATGCCAGCACCGCTGATGACAATTAGGCTGCTAAAGATAATGTGAGTTCCAAGGCTGATGACTGCATTCCAGCCGCTGAAGAAATTGCCAGGGCACCCACTAGTGGTGTTCCTGAAGAAAATCAACCAGATTCCTCAGCTGCTCCTGCACCAACTCCACCTCCAATCCTTCCATCTGCATCAGATGTGACGAAGACCAAGGCTGCAGAGCGTGCTGCAGTGAAGAAAAGGAAAGCATCAACTGCTTCAGATTCGTCAGCTCCGAAGAAAATGAAGCCTATGACAAGTTCATTTGCAAATCCGATTGATGTTGTTCCCATCTCAACCAGGCCATCAAAGGACCTTGTTCCTTCTGATGAAGAATATGTGCTCCCCAGCGGATCTGATGAAGAAACTCCTTCTGCTGCTTCGTTTGAAGCATTGGATGAAGAAATTGAAGTGGATGTGATCCCTTCAACACATATCATCTCCTCGCCTATGCCTTAGTTCACAGCTGAAGAGGATGGAGTTGAAGAAATGGAAGATGAAGATGTGGACATTGGCTGCTCCACACCCGTAATCAGTGATGAATTCTGGGAAAGTCACCATCCAAACTCTCCAATGTTCACCCCTCTACAGCAAATTCCTCAGTCCCCCACACAAACTGTTCACATGGGCTCTAAAGAAACTCATCCCACTGCATCTGTCTATGAGAAAATTCCAGCCACTAGCACTGAAGAAACTACTGCTGCTGAACAACCAATGACGCAGACTGCCACTGAGGAGGAACCAGAAATTCCTCAGCCTGAAGAACCTGCGATTGAGATTCCTAAGGTCGTGATGCAACTCACTGACACTCCTCTACCGAAGCCAAAGGATCCTTTCTCACGCAAGCAAAAGTTCAAGGCTAATGATTTCTTCGGTGAGCATGTATTCTTCAAAGATTACAACCCATATGACTCTACTCGCATTAGGAAGAGGCATTTCTGGACTGCCAATCAAGCCAATTTCTATTCCTCAGTGCTTCTCAACAAGGAGAAGATCTTCTACCATGAGCATATTCCTCACATGGATATAGAATCTCTGCCGTGCTTCGCACCAGTCCTCAGTGTTCTTCATGACGCTGGACTGCTCAACTTTTGCTGTGACATCTGCGATTGGAATGAAGAACTGATTCTTCAATTCTATGCAACACTGCACATCACCGGAGATGCTGAAGATGTGAATTCATGGGTGCTGGACTGGATGTCTGAAAACACTCACTACACTGCACCAGCCTCTGAATTGCTTCGTGCTCTACCACTCAGTCCTCCCCTTGAAGAATCTCGCTGCATCTACAGTGAACCTGAGCTCACACATCATTACATGCAGGTGCTGATGAAGCCTTTGAAACCAGGTCAGGCACCACGAACCAAATTCCTCGTGGAGGAATTGATGTACATGCCCAGAACTGTCTATCATATTCTTACGAGGACAATCAGTCCCATCAAAGGCCACGACTCATCTGATGAGGAAATTGTTGGCATCATGAAGAATCTGGTATTCAACATCGTTCATGGCATTCCTGTCAATTATCACGATTTCTTCATGAGGACTATGACAAATGTTGCACTGTCACCGTTTGAGCTGAAGCCTTATGCACCTTGGATTATGAGATTCCTCAGGACAAGTTCTTCACTCAACTACAAAGCTGATTTCCAGAATCACCTCAGGTACTTGCCCCCAATTGAAGTCCTCAAGCAGACATATTCCTCAGTTGATGGAAAGGGCAAGGCACCAGCTGTAATAGATGAAGGCATTCGTCCATTGGATGGCCAGTCTCGCAAAGCTGCACCTAAGTCCACTCCTCAAGCCACTGCTCCGCGCGTGATGACTGACCGTGAACTTCTGCTTAGTCTTCAACAGAAGGTGGATCAAAATCACAAATGGGTTAAGCGTCAGTTTGGTTCACTTCTTCACAACATGACTACCACACACAATACAGTGAAGAAAAACCACTACTATCTCCATCAAGTCTTCGGTCGCACCTGGGCAATCCTGTCACATCTGTACGGTGAAGAAGATCTAAAGAACATGGGTCTCAAAGAAGATTTTGACTGGTCTGCACCTCCACCGAAGAAATTCAAGCAGGTCCAGGTTCCTTCTCTGGTGGCCAGCTCATTTTCTTCATCGCACGACACTGATGAACATGAAGATTTGGACGACACTGCGGCAGGCCCTACATCAACAAACGACCCGAACAACGCTGGCGCTCCTTCTTCAACATCATTATCTTCAGGGGCGTTAGTCCTCATTTTCGATCCTTTTGGTCATTCGATGACAAAGGGGGAGAAATATGAGTTAGTCTTCAAGCGGGTCTACTATATGGGCGTTTTTTATTTGCTATGTTACAACTCTCGTTCTTCTGAAACGTTATTGGATCGAGTTCTAATCTTAAACCCGATGGTGCTCTGACACTTTTGATGCACTGTGCTCTGATACTTTTGATGCACTATTCTACATGCTTATTCCTCGTTAATATTATTGCACGCATGCTGAATTTCATTAGGCACCATATTTCATCATGCATTTCAAATTCTTCATATTATATGTTAAATGCGTGTATGAATTACAAGATATAGGGGGAGATCTCACTATGCACATCTTCAGGGGGAGTTCTTCTATATCTTGCAATCAAATTCCTCAATATCAATAGTTACACTTCATATGTTTATCCCCATTGAAAACTTAACCTATATTGTCATCAATCACCAAAAAGGGGGAGATTGTAAGTGCATCTAGTGCCCCTTAGTGATTTTGGTGTATTGAAGACTTATAGGTTAAGGGACTAATGCGTTTGTGAGTGTACACAGGTCTATAAGTCTATGAGGAGTTTGATATTTACAGGAAAAGTCGACCCCTAAAAATGAATATCTTCGACTGAAGATTTTGGTATTTTTGAAGACTTTCATGAAGACTTTGAAAGTGAAGAAATTGGTGTGTCCGTGGAGACTTGATATTCATGCGCGGAATATGAAGCTTGAAGACTTTCATTTTCGTAGTTTTGTTTCTCTCTTTCTTGAGTCATAGGAAACACCGTACTGTTAAAGGGGGTCGAGGAAATACTAAGGAAAAATTTCCATGTGATTCTCAACTCAAAATCCTACACCTACCAGTCCCTTCGAGTGAAGCCATTGGAAATCTCATACAGTTCAGTCAATTTCTTCAGTGACAGAGACGAAGTTCTTCTGGTCTCTAAGGAATTTGTCCTGACTGAGGAGTTAGGAATTTGTCAGCGTTCTGGGAACGGAGGTCCCCAGACTTGCCTGCCTGCGGCCTGCGGCGTGGCTCAAAGGGGGGCCCAGCGCGGCCCATCTTCACCAACACAAACCCAAGACCCTCGCGAGGGACCAAGCCTCGCGGGGCGGACTACGCGGAGCTTCCTCAAGCACGGCCTCGTCAGGCTGGCTCACGAGGAGGCGGAGAGACCAAGCCAGGATACCTCACGAGGTGCCCGTGACGCAAGCCATGACGACCAAGGGCGCCAGGCGGGTGCCAACCCGCGCAGTGTCCTCCTTTCCCCTTTGGTGCAAAGGGGGCAAGCGCAGCCGCGGAGTACTGAGGCATCAGGCAAAGGTTGCCATTTCGGTGCAATGAGACCTAGACTAGGAGGACTACGAGACGGAGGTCACCGTGGAGCCCAAGACGGCGTCATCACCAGAGCTTTGCGCAGGCGAAGACTACTTTTGTCAGGATAGCTGATACTAGCTGTCCCCCTTCAAATTAACCCGCCATTGTTGGCTCCCTTCCCGCTCGATATTTGGGAAGAGGACCAGGGCCTCTATAAATAGGACCAGCCACCCACAGAGCAAGGGGGTTGGAAAGAAGAGAGGGCGGAGGGGTTCGAAGAAGGAGGCTCTTTAGAGAGAGGTTTCGATCAGAAAGAGAGAGAGAGAGAGAGAAAGCTGACTGAACTCCTCCCAGCAGTTCATCGCCCCAGCCAAGAACAGACCCTCGCGAGGCTGTTCTTCCTTGTATTGTTCATCATCATCAGCCCAAGAGGCAATCAACCACACCACACACTGGAGTAGGGTATTACACCACAACGGTGGCCCGAACCAGTATAAACCCTGTGTCTCTTGGTGTTGTTCTTTCCGTAGTTTAGATCCTAGCAAGGCGGAGGAGCGAAGGTAGGTAGGAGGCGAAATCTCCGCGCGCACCCCAGTGTTCGAACCTCAAGGGTCTGCCGGAACCCGAAATCCGACATTTGGCGTGCCAGGTAGGGGTGCGCCGGGATTCGTCTTCCACCACCCCGTTCTCCTCCGACCATCACGCCCATGTCTGACGCTCGTCGGGCCCGCGCCGAACGCCGGGCCGCACTCACTTCCCGCGTCGCCCAGACGGCCCCTGTCAGCGGGCGTCCTCGCCGTTCCTCGTCACCTGCCATCAACGCTGCCACCGGCCCGGCGGGGGACGAGCAGCAAGCATCGTCCCAGCATCCGTCCGTGCGGCAGGACGGCCGCACCGCAACTCCCTCGCTCACCCCAGCTGGATCTTCGTCCCACGCGCTCCGCGCGCCCATGGAGGCTCGGGCTGCACTCATCGCGGCAAACGAGCTCCTGCGCTACCGTCCCGTCGATGACGTCTACGAAGAATGGCTCGATCGCGTTGCCGAGCTCGTCCGCGCCGCAGGGGGCTCTCCTGCGCCATCCGTTCCGCTGCACCGCACCCCGACCCGCGCGGGCGATGAAGCTCCGGCGGCGCCCCGGCCGCCTCCTCCTCAGGACGGCGGCTCCAAGGCGCATGGCCCCTGGGGGGAACCCGCTCCGTCAGGCGCCAGCGCGGCAAGAGCAGAGCTGTCAAGAAGTCCCTCGCCCGCCAGAAGCTGCCCGGGCCCTCCCTGCTCCAGCACGTCGCGGCCATGCTCCTGCTCCTGCGCGTCAAGACCCCGCACTGCTCCTAGCTGCAGCGCGTGGGGACATGCAAGACCAAGCTCCCCGTCATCCAAGGCCTCCCGTGGCCACAGCAGGCTGCCGCGCCTTCACAGCCGAGCTACGCAGCGTCGCGTGGCCCGGCAAGTTCAAGTCGGACTTGCCTCCTCGCTACGACGGCACGACCGACTCTACAGAGTTCCTCCAGCTCTACGAGCTGGGCATCGAAGCTGCCAACGGAGACGAGAAGGTCATGGCGAACTGGTTCCCCATGGCACTCAAGGATGGGGCCCGCACCTGGCTCCTGAACCTGGCTCCAGGCACAATCTCCTCCTGGGACGAGATGCGCACCCGCTTCATCGCCAACTTCCAAGGCACTCGCGACCGGCCACCCGCCATGAGCGACATGTGCCGCATCAAGCAACAGCCCGGGGAGACCCTGCAGAAGTACATCCAGCGCTTCAACAACGTGCGCCTCAAGATTCCCAAGGTGACTGAGGAGGCCATCATCTCGGCCTTCTCCGACGGCGTGCGCGACGTCAAGATGAAGGAGGAGCTGGCGATGCATGAAGACCTGTGCACTTCCTTGGAGCTGTTCAACCTGGCAACCAAGTGCGCCAGGGCCGAGGAAGGGTGTCTCTCCCTCCTCGAGCTACCTGCCGCAGACCCAGAAGAGAAGAAGCCCAAGGCCAAGGATGTGAAGTGCAAGGGGGCTGCCGTGCTCGCGGCAGAACCAGACACCAAGCAGGGCAGAGATCAGCCCGAACCTTCCAAGGGCAGCCGGTACTGTGTGTACCGCGACCTCCACACCCACAACACCAACGAATGTCAAGAGCTCCGAGCCGTGCGAGAGGGAAGGATCGGCCGTCGCCCTGACCGCAGTGACCGGGGCTACGGTCGAGGAGGAGGAGGAAGGAACGCATGACGCTGGGAAGACCGTGGCCCGCGCCAAGGGTGGCGCGATCAACCTCGCGAGGATCGCTGGCAAGATCAGCCTCGTGAGGGAGACTGGAGGGATCAGCCTCGCGAGGATCACCCGCAAGGCAACGCAGGCCTCCCACCGCTGCCGCCGCAGCCAAGGAGAAACGAGGACCGCCACCAGGACGAGGGGGGTGGGGGCTTCCAGGAGCCGCGCGCGATCGCCTGCATCCTGGGCGGTGCACAAGCCCCAGCCTCTCAGTGCATCTTCAAGAAGTTCGCTTGCGAAGTGAACGCAGTCCTCCCCAGGCTCGAAGCCACGCGCCCTCTCAGGTGGTCGGCGTGCGCCATCACGTTCAGCTCAGCAGATCAGCTCAAGTGTGCGGCTACAGCCGGAGTTCTCCCGATGCTTTGCTCCCCGATCATCAGCAACATGGTGGTCACCAAGACCCTCATCGATGGCGGGGCAGGGCTCAACGTCCTGTCCGTGGAGACGTTCAACAACCTCCAAGTGCCCTACGGCCAGCTTCAGCCAACCAAGCCTTTCTTCGGTATCACCGACGGCTCCACGGTCCCGATTGGGCAGGTCCGCCTCCCTGTCACCTTCGGGGCACACGACAACTACCGCACCGAGCTCATCGACTTCGACGTCGCTCACATTCTCCTGCCGTACAACGCCATCCTTGGGTACCCAGCGCTGGCCAAGTTCATGGCCGTAACTCACCACGGCTACAACGTCCTCAAGATGCCATTAAGCGGCGGAGTCATCACGGTGCCCTGTGAAGAGAAGGACGCGGTGTGTTCCCTGGAACGAGCCTTTTAGGCCGCGTCACTGGAAGACCCGGATCATGGAAGCAGGAGGCCTCCCGAGACCGCCCCTAAGAAGAAGAAGACATCGTCCGGCCCGACCACTCAGGAGGCAGGCCCCTCTGGGCCCGCGCCTGCCCAGGGAGAACCTCCTTCCATCGCATAGGAAAGCGCGCCCGGCGCCCTCCTCAAGCAGGGCTTGGGGGCTCTCCCCTGGAGGGCCACTGACCTAGCTAGGGTCATGAGGGAGGCGCTTGGGCACCACATGGAGGCGTGTTTCGAAGCACGTTTCCCTCAAGAAGGAGCAAGGCAAGGAGATCCAGACCCTCAGGAGTTCGTCAGCAAGGCCATTCGGGAGCTACACGAGTCAAGAGTCATGAAAGGCGGCCGCCGCCTACCAGCAGTGGCTCCCCATCCAGGCGAGGATGGTGGGCTGCGCGTCTGCATCGACATACCAGGGCTCAACCGAGTTGCCTCTCTGGAGCACCTCTGGCCCTCGCGAGTGGGGCGCTGTGGAGGCCCACCCCACAGCTACGTTCGCATGCCTTACGGCTTGCCGAATGCGGCTGACACGTACCAGCGCCTCATAAGGGGCATCACGGAGGCACGAAAGGCCAGGCGTTCCGCAGCCCTGGCAGGGATGGAGATGGCTCGCGAGGAGCCGCCAGCGTCTCCGGAGCCTCCCGAGGCCCCTGGGCCTGGGGTTCGTGAGGATCGGCTCACGGAACCCACCGAGCCTGCTACATCAACGCTCCTTCATCCTCAACATCATCAGGTGACATCTTTCGAGTCTTATTTCCAGCTGGGAGCGCCCCCCCCCCCCCAGGGCTGCATTATTCCCAGGCCACGTGGGTCCGTCCCTGCAGCGTGTATCCCTTTTTTATTCCATGTTGTTAGCTTACCTTGTTGGGGGCGCCCCTCGGGGTGCATGACCCCCCAAGTCGCTCGGGCCTGACCCAGTGATGTCCGCATTCCCAGCATCTATTTGAGCGAATCCACTCCTTCGCGGCTAATGTGTTTTACCTAGTTGCCTGCTCAGCTGGCGCCAACTAACGGAGCTGCTCCCAAACGGCACGACGCTTGTTCATGGGTCCGTCCCTGCAACGCCGACAAACCTGGATGGCTGAGCTCTGGCCGCGGCAGCCCCGCATAGCGTCACCTTGTCAAGCCTTCAGTGCCTCACTACCCCTCGAAAGCAACCAACGGCTAACTGTCAATTGTCATGGGAACCCCTTGTTTTTTCTATGATGGACCTGCAGGACCTCCTGAAGGAGCTGCGTCAGGCGAGGCCCTTGCGGTGTCTCCTTTGCTCTCGTCCGCGCGAACTGCTTGCACGTTAAAGGGGGGTGCCTGAGCATCGCGACTCAGGGCTCCTACTGGCTCTCCAGCCCTCACCCTCTGGCCTTGACCACGGCATCGCGACCTGGCATAGCAGCGACGGCTGAGACTCGCTCGAGGGCCGGGACCCAAGGACGTAGAGCAGAAAGGGGAGCAAAGGCGAGAGGGGAGAGACACACGAGGACCTCGCCGAGCAACCTCGGGCCTGCCGATGCACGGACCCGGCGACACCCCAGAGAGCGGCCCCTGATCCTCAACCCGGAAGCGCCAGCTACTGTGGCACCATCCCCGCACCTAATGCTATCCCGTGTTAGCGACGCCGCTCTCCTTTCTCACCAAACAACGGCTGCTTGGGCGCCAAAGGGGACCTCCTGAGCATCGCGACTCACGGGCTCTTACCGGACTCCGGGTCGCTCACCTCCCGGCCTTGACCACGGCATTGCGACCTGGTATACCAGCGACGGCTGAAGCTGCCTTGGGACTGGGACCTGTCGGCGCAGAGCACCAAGCCCTCGTGAGGTTCGAAAGGGAGGACTGAGCTAAGACGGAATGAGCAACTCGCGCAATTCTACGACAAGGGTTATATTAACAAAACAGGATCACAGGCACCTTACAAGCCCCCAAGGGACGCATTTTTGATTCCTCGCAGGGAACAGATCCTAAAGGGACACAAACTACGCGCGTCCCTGCAAAAGACGCCATCATCAACAGTGGGCCGTCAAGCACGGACGCCAACCCCATCCAGATCAGAGTCGGCGGCGGCCTGACGAGCCCGCCCTGCTCTAGGAGCGGCGCCGGCTTGGGGGCTCGTAGCTGTCGTCGCTCGTCTCCAGAGTCGCGAAGAGCTCGCCGGAGTCGCTGGAACCTCCGACGCCTCCACCGCCTGAGGAGCCGCCAAGGGAGCGGTTGGCGGGCCCAGTCCTCGTCGCGGCAGGGTCCTGGCCACCATCCCCGGGGCAGCACTCCAGTCGACGCCCGCTCGCATCGAAGACCTTGAAGAGCATCATCGAAGCACCGTCGTAATCCAAGTGGACCACGAAGACGCCCCTTACCCTGCAAACCCGGGCGATCTCTCTCCAGCCTCGAGTCATGAAGACCTCGCCCGGGGCAACGACCGCGATCTCTGCCTCGGTCCCGAGGGTGCTGCAGCCGGCGTGCTGCTCTTTAGCTCCAGGGGCTCCCCCTGCGGGATGATGGAGGCGAAGAAGGGAGGAAGGAGGATCCAAGACTGAAGAGGAATGGCGACGTGGAGCACGAACTCTTGGGAGGAGCCCTCGGTGTGGACCCCAGGGGGGGCGACCCACACCTTCGTGACCCGTCGGCGCCGATGGCGGCGCCGCCCGTGGCGGTCAGCATCAGCTCCTTCGGGGCCCTTGACGTGGGCGTACAATGGAAGCGGGAACCCCGGCGGCGCCCGCTCGCACCAAGGCCTCGACACCACCTGAAGGGCCCCTTCGTCCGGGCCACGGGGGACGAGTCGTTTCTTCGGCAGGAGTTGGTCTGGTTCCTCTCGGGGAGCCTTTCCCTTCTCTGCCGTCCAGAACCGGCGGATCGGAGCCATCGCAGCAAGACGGAGCAAGGATCAGGAAGAAGGAGAAGCAAGGGGGGATGGCCTGGAAGGGCGCGCGCTGTTCCGTACTTATGGCCGGCAAAGGCCAACCGCCGACCTCCACGATTGCAGGTAATCATGACCCACTTTGCATGCAGGGACTTGTCTAGTCCGTGCGGTTGCCGAGGCGCCATGGGGAAGTGGAGGCGCCCACGTCCAATCAACCACCACGCGGCGCCCAAGGCCGCAGGCTGTTAGGGCCCGCGGGGCTTCGCTCTTGCCCTTCCGCCTCCCTGCACGGCCAAGTCCGGGCACGCCTTGGGCCCGGGGGCTACTGTCGGCATTCTGGGAACGGGGATCCCCAGACTTGCCTGCCTGCGGCCTGCGGCGTGGCTCAAAGGGGGGCCCAGCACGTCCCATCTTCACCAACACAAACCCAAGACCCTCGCGAGGGGCCAAGCCTCACGGGGCGGACTACGCGGAGCTTCCTCAGGCACGGCCTCGTCAGGCTGGCTCACGAGGAGGGGGAGAGACCAAGGCGGGATACCTCACGAGGTGTCCGTGACACAAGCCATGACGACCAAGGGCGCCAGGCGGGTGCCAACCCGCGCAGTGTCCTCCTTTCCCCTTTGGTGCTAAGGGGGCAAGCGCAGCCGCGGAGTACCGAGGCATCAGGTAAAGGTTGCCATTTCGGTGCAACGAGACCAAGACCAGGCGGACTACGAGACGGAGGTCACCGTGGAGCCCAGGACGGCGTCATCACCAGAGCTTTGCGCAGGCGAAGACTACTTTTGTCAGGATAGCTGATACTAGCTGTCCCCCTTCAAATTAGCCCGCCATTGTTGGCTCCCTTCCCGCTCGATATTTGGGAAGTGGACCAGGGCCTCTATAAATAGGACCAGCCACCCACAGAGCAAGGGGGTTGGAAAGAAGAGAGGGCGGAGGGGTTCGAAGAAGGAGGCTCTTTAGAGAGAGGTTTCGATCAGAAAGAGAGAGAGAGAAAGGTGACTGAACTCCTCCCAGCAGTTCATCGCCCCAGCCAAGAACAGACCCTCGCGAGGCTGTTCTTCCTTGTATTGTTCATCATCATCAGCCCAAGAGGCAATCCACCACACCACACACTGGAGTAGGGTATTAAACCACAACGGTGGCCCGAACCAGTATAAACCCTGTGTCTCTTGTGTTGTTCTTTCCGTAGTTTAGATCCTAGCAAGGCGGAGGAGCGAAGGTAGGTAGGAGGCGAAATCTCCGCGCGCACCCCAGTGTTCGAACCTCAAGGGTCTGCCGGAACCCGAAATCCGACAGAATTCGCTAGTGCGGATTGCCTACACAGTGAGGAACATGATAGCCCTGAGGATTTTGCTACTCAAGATTCCGACCGCTGCTGTGCTATGCGCCAGCTGTCCCAAAATATCTATCCACCTAACGGTCATATCATTGAAGGGCATTTATGTCTTATCATGGCGGGCTGCTCCCTAGGCTATAAATAGCCGCCCCCTACAACCACTAGCTGGTTGGCTGCTCCTAGAGAAACTGACACTTGTCATTTGAGAGCAATCCATCCTCTGAGGACTTCGAGCGAAAATCATCAAGTGAGGAAAAACCAAAAACCCAAACACCTACAAACCCCAAGTGATTGAGCATCACTGAAGAGATTGATCCTGAGTGGATCCGACGCTTGTTACCTTTGAAGACTGTGCTTCTTCCAGATGGTTAGGCATCATGGTCTAGAGCATCCAAGAGGAATTGTGGATCATCGGGTGACCAAGTTTGTGAAGGTTTGGAAGTCGCCTGAAGACTTACCACGAGTGATTGGACGAGGTCTGTGTGACCTTAGTTCAAGGAGAATATGGTGAGGACTGGGTGTTTGGACTAAGTGTCCTTGACTGGGTGTCCGGGACTGTGTGTCCTCGAGTTTAAATACTCAGCCGCTCCAACCAGACGTACAACTGAGACAGCAGTTGGAACTGGTCTACCAAATCATTGTCTTCACCAAGCTTACTGGTTATATTCCCTCAACTCTTTCATTTCCTCATAATTGTGTTGTGTGTTTGTTCATATCTGTGTTTGAAGACTTTGACTGAAGAGTTTCTCAATTTCCTCAGTTCAGTTTCTTCAGTCTGTTTGTCTTCATCCTGAGTTATCCTGTGCTTACGCTTCCTGTACTCTATGCCTGTCTTCATTTCATCATGATGACTATGCTTGTATTCTGTTATGTTTACTTTTGAGTACTTATTCCGCTGCTATTAGTTCTTCGCTAAGGAATTTCCTCACCGGCAAATTCCTCAGTGAAGAATTTCATAAAAATCGCCTATTCACCCCCCCTCTAGTCGATATAACGCACTTTCAAGTAGTCATCATTTTTGCTCTGCCAGACGTTCATAACATCTGGAGTTTCTCCTGCGATGTAATTTTTCTGTGCAGCAATGAGGATAATCCTCAAGTTACGGACCCAATCCGTGTAGTTGCTACCAACATCTTTCAACTTAGCTTTCTCTAGGAACACATTAAAATTCAAAGGAACAGTAGCACGGGCCATTTATCTACAACAACATAGACATGCAAAATACTATCAGGTACTAAGTTCATGATAAATTAAAGTTCAATTAATCATATTACTTAAGAACTCCCACTTAGATAGACATCCCTCTAGTCATCTAAATGATCATGTGATCCATATCAACTCAACCATGTCCGATCATCACGTGAGATGGTGAAGTTTTCAATTGTGAACATCACTATGTTGATCATCTCTACTATATGATTCACGCTCGACCTTTTAGTCTCAGTGTTCCGAGGCCATATCTGCATATGCCAGGCTCGTCAAGTTTAACCTGAGTATTCTGCTTGTGCAAAACTGGATTGCACCCGTTGTATGTGAACTTAGAGCTTATCACACCCAATCATCACGTGGTGTCTCGGCACGACGAACTGTAGCAACAGTGCATACTCAGGGAGAACACTTATACCTTGAAATTTAGTGAGAGATCATCTTATAATTCTACCACCGTACTAAGCAAAATAAGATGCATAAAACATAAACATCACATGCAATCAAATATATGTGATATGATATGGACATCATCATCTTGTGCCTTTGATCTCCATCTCTAAAGCACCGTCATGATTGAGGGAGTCCTAGATTAAGGGGTCCTCAGGCATCCGGGCTATGTGACGTGGGCCGGACTGATGGGCCATGAAGATACAAGACAGAAGATTTCCTCCCGTGTTCGGATGGGACTTTCCTTTGCATGGAAGGCAAGCTTGGCATTTGGATATGAAGATTCCTTCCTCTGTAAACCAACTCTATATAACCCTAGGCCCCTTCGATGTCTATATAAACCGGAGGGTTTAGTCCATAGAGGGTATCACAATCATACAGGCTAGACATCTAGGGTTTTGCCATTACGATCTTGTGGTAGATCAACTCTTGTAATCATCATGTTCGTCAAGATCAATCAAGCAGGAAGTAGGGTATTACCTCCATCAAGAGGGCCCGAACCTGGGTAAACATCGTGTCCCCTATCTCCTATTACCATCGACCTTAGACGCACAGTTCTGGACCCCCTACCCGAGATCCGCCGGTTTTGACACCGACATTGGTGCTTTCACTGAGAGTTCCGATGTGTCGTCATCAGAAGGTTCGCTGGCTCCATCTGTCATCTACAACAATGTTGCCCTGCGGGAGGTTTTTCTCCCTAGCCAGATCTTCCTATTCAGTGGTTCGCACTGCGGGCAAACTCGCCTGGCCATCTAGAGCAGATCGACAGCTACGCCGCACGTCATGAGATTAGTTTTGGAAATCTGGACTATGTCACTGATGTCCGAGGAGACTTGATCTTCCAAGGGTTCACGACCCCAACCTCTGCTCAGGCCTTAGATCCGGAGCACATCGCCAGGTCCGAAGATGGGATTCTTGAGCCTGCTGGACTATCTGCGACCACTAAGCCCCGTACGGGAGAGCTGGAGGAAGTAGTGTCGTTAGAAACCATCATGAAGCCGGACTCTTCTCCGGACACTGGCTCTGAAACCTCGGAGTCAGCATTGTGTGAGCTCGACCAAGGAGTCTCCTTCGCGCCGTACTCCATGGACTCTCTTCTCCCTGGCCAAACCTCACCTTTAAGCGAGGCTCTGGACTTGATGCGATCCCTCATCATTATAGTGGAGCAACGTCCGAACTACGCCCAGCCCAGACTAGGGGCCGAGAGCGGGGAATTTTACGTCCACCCACCACCCACTGCATAGCCACTGTCAAGGACTTAACTGACATGCTCGATTATGGCTCCAAAGACATCGACGGTATGGAAGATGATGCCAGAGAAGAGCAGGACCAAAACCCACCGTTTACCGGACCCTGGACGGCCACCTCTTCGTATGATGTGTACATGGTGGATACACCCAAAGAGGGTAACAGCAATAATGATAAAGATCCAGTCAAGGATAAACCTCCTGACATACAGCCAAAGCAACCACATCAGCGTGCCACTCTAAATCACGCCGTGGAAAAGACAGCAATACCGGCACGAGAGATAAAGACACTTCGGATGACGCCGAAGACCAAGAAGACCCCGTCGAGCCAACCCCCGAACAGGACGATCGGGAAGATGGGCAAGTTAGCCTTGATGAACAGGCCGTAAACAAAGACTCGGAGGATAGTAATTATCTTCCACTCTCCGAGGATGAGGTGAGCCTTGGCGACGAAGACTTTATCGTGCCTGAGGAACCCCATCGAGCAGGAGCGCTTTAAGCGCCGGCTAATAGCCATTGCAAGGAGCCCGAAAAAGAAGCAGCAGTAACTTCAAGCTGATCAAGACATACTCAACGACAGGTGGACTAATGTCCTGGCAGCCGAGGAATACAGCCTCGAGCACCCAACCAAAAGTTACCCGAAGCATAAACTGCTACCTCAATTCGACGACGAGGCACTTGGGCCCGTACCATCAGCGCATGATACGTCTCCAATGTATCTATAATTTTTGATTGTTCCATGCTATTATATTATCAACCTTGGATGTTTTATATGCATTTATATGCTATTTTATGTGATTTTTGGGACTAACCTATTAACCTAGAGCCCAGTGTCAGTTTCTGTTTTTTCCTTGTATTTGAGTATTGCAGAAAAGGAAAACCAAACGGAGTCCAATTGACCTGAAATTTCATAGAGATCATTTTTGGACCAGAAGAA
This sequence comes from Triticum urartu, assembly GCF_056163025.1. NCBI lineage: Eukaryota > Viridiplantae > Streptophyta > Magnoliopsida > Poales > Poaceae > Triticum > Triticum urartu. The sequence goes on along the minus strand of NC_141873.1, from coordinate 209,118,556 downwards.
GCCCACGGAGTACCAGAGATGGGATAGAAGAGTCCCGAAGCCACCATGAGGGTGGGGGCGCGCCATACCCCCCTGGGTGCGCCCCCTACCTCGTGGACGCCTCGGGGACCCCCCTGACTTGTTCCCGACTCCAACACCTCTTATATAACCCCAAACTTCCAGAAAGAAACCTAGATCGGGAGTTCCGCCGCCGCAAGCCTCTGTAGCCACCGAAAACCAATCTAGACCCGTTTCAGCACGCTACCGGAGGGGGAATCCCTCTCCGGTGGCCATCTTCATCATCTCGGCGCTCTGCATGACAAGGAGGGAGTAGTTCACCCTCGGGGCTGAGGGTATGTACCAGTAGCTATCTGTTTGATCTCTCTCTCTCCCTCTCTCTCTCTCCCTCTCTCTCTCCCTCTCTCTCTCGTGTTCTTGATATCGCACGATCTTCATGTATCGCGAGCTTTGCTATTATAGTTGGATCTTATGATGTTTCTCCCCCTCTGCTCTCTTGTGATGGATTGAGTTTTCCCTTTGAAGTTGTCTTATCGGATTGAGTCTTTAAGGATTTGAGAACACTTGATATATGTCTTGCATGTGCTTATCTGTGGTGACAATGGGATATCACGTGATCCACTTGATGTATGTTTTGGTGATCAACTTGCGAGTTCCATGACCTCGTGAACTTATGCATAGGGGTTGGCACATGTTTTCGTCTTGACTCTCCAGTAGAAACTTTGGGGTACTCATTGAAGTTCTTTGTGTTGGTTGAATACATGAATCTGAGATTGTGTGATGCATATCGTATAATCATACCCATGGATACTTGAGGTGACATTGGAATATCTAGGTGACATTAGGGTTTTGGTTGATTTGTGTCTTAAGGTGTTATTCTAGTACGAACACTAGGATAGATCGAACGGAAAGAATAGCTTCGTGTTATTTTACTACTGACTCTTGAATAGATCGATCAGAAAGAATAACTTTGAGGTGGTTTCGTACCCTACAATAATCTCTTCGTTTCTTCTCCGCTATTAGTGACTTTGGAGTGACTCTTTGTTGCATGTTGAGGGATAGTTATATGATCCAATTATGTTATTATTGTTGAGGGAACTTGCAGTAGTGAAAGTATGAACCCTAGGCCTTGTTTCTACGCATTGCGATACCGTTTTCTCTCACTTTTACCACTTGTTACCTTGCTGTTTTTATATTTTCAGATTATAAAAGCCTATTTCTACAATGCATATTGCACTTGTATCACCATCTTTTCACCTAACTAGTGCACCTATACAATTAACCGTTGTATTGGGTGTGTTGGGGACACAAGAGACTCATTGTTCTTTGGTTGCAGGGTTATTTGAGAGAGACCATCTTCATCCTACGCCACCCACGGATTGATAAACCTTATGTCATCCACTTGAGGGAAATTTGCTACTGTCCTACAAACCTCTTCACTTCGAGGCCCAACAACGTCTACAAGAATAAGGTTGCGTAGTAGAAATCAAGCTCTTTTCTGGCGCCGTTGCCGGGTAGGTTAGCGCTTGAAGGTATATCTTTAGATATTGCAATCGAATCTTTTTGTTTCTTGTTTTATCACTAGTTTAGTCTATAAAAGAAAACTACAAAAAATGGAATTAAGGTTGCCTCATATGCTTCTTCTTTTTAATATCTTTCATGAAAATAGGGATTCCGATAATTGCGCCAAAGTGTTAGAAGAAGAATGTATTAAAATGTTTGGCACTAAATCTTTGGATGATGAGCATGATTGCAATGTTGTTAGTATGAATTTTTTGAATACCCATGATGCTAATGATATGCAAAGCCACAAGCTTGGGGATGCTATGTTTGATGAAGATGATATTTTTTGTCCCCCAAGTTTTGATGAGCAAATTTATTATGATGAGAGCATGCCCCCTATTTATGACGACTATTGTGATGACTTGTATGCTATAAAGAATAATGATATCCATGAAACTTAATCATGATTTTAACTTTCAATTGGATTATGCCTCACATGATAGCTATTTTGTTGAGTTTGCTCCCACTACTATTCATGAGAAGAAATTTGCTTATGTGGAGAGTAGAAAAATTTCTATGCTTGTGCATCATGAAAATAATGTTTTATGTGATGGTTATATTGTTGAATTCATTCATGATGCTACTTAAAATTATTATGAGGGAGGAATATATGCTTGTAGGAATTGCAATAATATCAAGTTTCCTCTCTATGTGTTGAAAATCTTGAAGATTTGCTTGTTTTACCTTCCTATACAAGTTGATTGTTGTTCCCACAAGTTGTTTGCTCACAAAATCCCTATGCATAGTAAGTGGTTTAGGACTAAATGTGTTAGTCATATTCTTCATGATGCTCTCTTTATGTTTCAATTCTTATCTTTTATGTGAGCATCATTGAAATCACCATGCCTAGCTAGGGGTGTTAAACGATAGCGCTGGTTGGGAGGCAACCTAATTTTATTTTTGTTATTTGCTTTTTGCTACTGTTTAGTAATAAATAATTCATCTAGACTCTGTTTAGATGTTGTTTTATGTTCTAATTAGTGTTTGTTCCAAGTAGAACCTTTGGGAAGACTTGGGTGAAGTCTTTGTGATCTTGCTGTAAAAAAACAGAAACTTTAGCACTCATGAGATTAGCTGCCATTTTTTATTGGAGAGTGAGATTAGGTTGATTCTTTTTGAAGATGATTAATAGACAAATTCCTCAGGCCCACCAATTTATTTAAGAATTTTTGGAGTGACATAAGTATTCGAATGATACAGATTACTACAGACTGTTCTGTTTTTGACAGATTCTGTCTTCATTGTGTTGTTTGCTTATTTTGATGAATCTATGAGTAGTATCGGAGGGTATGAAACATAGAGAAGTTCAAATACAGTAGATATTACACAAATATGAATTTAGAATGAGTTCAAAACATTACCTAAGTGGTTATTTATTTTCTTATACTAACGGAGCTTACGAGTTTCCTGTTAAGTTTTGTGTTGTGAAGTTTTCATGTTTTGGGTAAAGATTCGATGGACTACGGAATAAGGAGTGGCAAGAGCCTAAGCTTGGGGATTACCAAGGCACCCCAAGGTAATATTCAAGGACAGCCAAGAGCCTAAGCTTGGGGATGCCCCATATGGCATCCCTTCTTTCGTCTTCGTTCATCGGTAACTTTACTTGGAGCTATATTTTTATTCACCACATGATATGGATGGACTATCATGCTTCAATTATATTATTTTGAGAGTCTTTTAGAACAGCATGGTAATTTGCTTTCGTTATGAATTTAGTCCTAATATGATGGGCATCCAAGAGGGATAATATAAAAACTTTCATATAAAGTGCATTGAATACCATGAGAAGTTTGATACTTGATGATTGTTTTGAGATATAAAGATGGTGATATTAGAGTTGTGCTAGTTGAGTAATTGTGAATTTGAGAAATACTTGTGTTGAGGTTTGCATGTCCCGTAGCATGCACGTATGGTAACCGTTGTGTGACAAATTTTAAGCATGAGATATTTCATTGATTGCCTTCCTTATGAGTGGCAGTCGGGGATGAGCGATGGTATTTTCCTACTAATCTATCCCCCTAGGAGCATGCACGTAGTGCTTGGTTTTTTATGACTTGTAGATTTTTGCAATAAGTATGTGAGTTCTTTATGACTAATGTTGAGTCAATGGATTATACGCACTCTCACCCTTCCATCATTGGTAGCCTCTTCGGTACCGTGCATTTCCCTTTCTCACCTCGAGAGTTGGTGCAAACTTTGCCGGTGCATCCAAACCCCGTGATATGATACGCTCTGTCACACATAAGCCTCCTTATATCTTCCTCAAAACAGCCACCATACCTACCTATTATGGCATTTCCATAGCCATTCCGAGATATATTGTCGTGCAACTTTCCACCGTTCTGTTCATCATGACACACATCATCATTGTCATATTGCCTTGCATGATCATGTAGTTGACATCGTAGTTGTGGCAAAGCCACCATGCATAATTTATCATACATGCCGCTCTTGATTCATTGCCCATCCCGGTACACCGCCGAAGGCATTCATATAGAGTCATACTTTGTTCTAGTATCGAGTTGTAATCATTGAGTTGTAAATAAATAGAAGTGTGATGATCATCATTAATAGAGCATTGTCCTGGAAAAAGAGAGAAAAAAATAAGAAAGGCCAAATAAATAAAGAAGGAAAAAAAGAAAGGCCAAATAAAAAGGAAATAAAATAAAATAAAAGGGACAGTGCTACTATCCTTTTTCCACACTTGTGCTTCAAAGTAGCACCATGATCTTCATGATAGAGAGTCTCTTATATTGTCACTTTCATATACTAGTGTGAATTTTTCATTATACAACTTGGCTTGTATATTCCAACAATGGGCTTCCTCAAATGCCCTAGGTCTTCATGAGCAAGCAAGTTGGATGCACACCCACTTAGTTTCTTCTTGTTGAGCTTTCATACATTTATATCTCTAGTGCATCCGTTGCATGGCAATCCCGACTACTTGCATTGACATCAATTGATGGGCATCTCCATAGCCGGTTGATTAGCCGCGTCAATGTGAGACTTTATCCTTTTTGTCTTCTCCACGCAACCCCCATCATTATATTCTATTTCCACCCATCGTGCTATGTACATGGCTCGCGCTCAAGTATTGCGTGAAAATTGAAAAAGTTTGAGAATACTAAAGTATGAAACAATTGCTTGGCTTGTCATCGGGGTTATGCATGATGAGAGCATTTTGTGTGACGAAAATGAAGCATGGCCAAACTATATGATTTTGTAGGGATGAGCTTTCTTTGGCTATGTTATTTTGAGAGGACATAATTGCTTGGTTAGTATGCTTGAAGTATTTTTTCTGTAAATAATAAACTTTTGTCTTGAATCTTATGGATCTGAATATTCTTGCCACAATGGAAAAGATTACATTGATGGATATGTTAGGTAGCATTCCACATCAAAAATTCTGTTTTTATCATTTACCTACTCGAGGACGAGCAGGAATTAAGCTTGGGGATGCTTGATACATCTCCAACGTATCTATAATTTTTTATTGTTCCGTGGTATTGTATTATCAACCTTGGATGTTTTATATGCATTTATATGCTATTTTATATGAGTTTTGGGACTAACCTATTAACCTAGAGCCCAATGCCAGTTTCTGTTTTTTCCTTGTTTTTGAGTATCGCAGAAAAGGAAAACCAAACGGAGTCCAATTGACCTGAAATTTCACGGAGATCGTTTTTGGACCAGAAGAAGCCCACGAAATACCGAAGATGGGCCAGAAGAGTCCCGAGGCTACCACGAGGGTGGGGGGCATGCGATACCCCCTTGGGCGTGCCCCTACCTCGTGGCCGCCTCGGGGACCCCCTGACTTGTTCCTGACTCCAACACCTCTTATATAACCCCAAACTTCCTGAAAGAAACCTAGATCGGGAGTTCCGCCGCCGCAAGCCTCTATAGCTACCGAAAACAAATCTAGACCCGTTCTGACACTCTCCTAGAGGGGGGAATCCCTCTCCGGTGGCCATATTCATCATCCCGGCGCTCTCCATGACGAGGAGGGAGTAGTTCACCCTCGGGGCTGAGGGTATGTACCAGTAGCTACGTGTATGATCTCTCTCTCTCTCTCGTGTTCTTGATATCGCATGATCTTGATGTATCGCGAGCTTTGCTATTATAGTTGGATCTTATGATGTTCCCCCCCTCTACTCTCTTGTGATGGATTGAGTTTTCCCTTTGAAGTTATCTTATCAGATTGAGTCTTTAAGGATTTGAGAACACTTGAAGTATGTCTTGCATGTGCTTATCTGTGGTGACAATGGGATATCACGTGATCCACTTGATGTATGTTTTGGTGATCAACTTGCAAGTTCCATGACCTTGTGAACTTATGCATAGGGGTTGGCACACGTTTTCGTCTTAACTCTCTGGTAGAAACTTTGGGGCACTCTTTGAAGTTCTTTGTGTTGGTTGAATAGATAAATCCGAGATTGTGTGATGCATATCATATAATCATACCCACAGATACTTGAGGTGACATTGGAGTATCTAGGTGACATTAGGGTTTTGGTTGATTTGTGTCTTAAGGTGTTATTCTAGTATGAACTCTAGGATAGATCAAACAGAAAGAATAGGTTCGTGTTATTTTACTACGGACTCTTGAATAGATTGATCAGAAAGAATAACTTTGAGGTGGTTTCGTACCCTACAATAATCTCTTCGTTTGCTCTCCGCTATTAGCGACTTTGGAGGGACTCTTTGTTGCATGTTGAGGGATAGTTATATGATCCAATTATGTTATTATTGTTGACAAAACATGCACTAGTGAAAGTATGAACCCTAGGCCTTGTTTCAACGCATTGCAATACCGTTTTCGCTTACTTTTACCACTTGTTACCTTGCTGTTTTTATATTTTCAGATTACAAAAACCTATTTCTACCATCCATATTGCACTTGTATCACCATCTCTTCGCCGAACTAGTGCACCTATACAATTTACCATTGTATTGGGTGTGTTGGGGACAAAAGAGACTCTTTGTTATTTGGTTGCAGGGTTGTTCGAGAGAGACCATCTTCATCCTACGCCTCCCACGGATTGATAAACCTTAGGTCATCCACTTGAGGGAAATTTGCTACTGTCCTACAAACCTCTACACTTGGAGGCCCAACAACGTCTACAAGAACAAGGTTGTGTAGTAGACATCAGCGCGTAACGCGGCTCACCAACCACCACGTGGCCGGGACAAAGCGACAACTCAAGCTGAACACCAGCCTATACTACCTCGTCGTAAAGGTAGGGACACAACAGCTCAGGGATATACATATGACCTGCGGCACGACTTGGAAAAGAGAGTAGGTCAGACCAGATCGATCTACGGATCATGGGGGCGTGCCCCAACGCGCGATGACGGCTATCTAGCCGGACGTGACCAGCATAACCACGTCCGGGACAAAAACCATAGACGGACTCCATCCGAGCTACGTCACGACTTGGCCCGATATAGAGGCGCCGCGCACCCCCTCTACTTCACTGATGAAGTAATGGAGCACAAATTCCCAGAAGGGTTTAAACCCGTGAATATCGAATCATATGATGGAATAACAGATCCCGCGGTATGGATTGAGGACTTTCTTCTCCATATTCATATGGCCCACGGTGATGATCTTCATGCCATCAAATACCTCCCGCTAAAACTCAAGGGACCATCTCGGCACTGGTTAAACAGCCTGCCTGAAAACTCCATTGGCAGTTGGGAGGACTTGGAAGACGCCTTCCGCGACAACTTCCAAGGTACATACGTCCGACCTCCGAATGCTGATGACTTAAGTTACAAAGTTCAACAGCCCGGAGAGTCAGCCAGGAAATTATGGACTAGGTTCCTAACTAAAAAGAACCAGATCATCAACTGTCCGGATGCCGAAGCCCTAGCGGCCTTTAAGCATAGCATCCATGATGAATGGCTTGCCCGACATGTCAGCCAAGAAAAGCCAAAGCCCATGGCAGCCCTCACGGCACTTATGACCCGCTTTTGCACGGGCGAAGATAGCCGGCTAGCTCGTAGCAATAATAATGCAAGCGAACCCGGCACCTATGAAGCCAGAAATAGCAACGGCAAGCCCCGACGGAACAGACACAAGCGTCGAAGCAACGGTGACAATACCGATGACACGGCGGTCAAAGCCAGATTCAGTGGCTCCAAGTCTGGCCAGCGGAAGAAGCCATTTAAAAGAAACAATCGGGGCTCATCCAACTTGGACCGCATACTCGATCGTCCATGTCAGATCCAAGGCACCCCCAATAAGCCAGCCAATCATACCAACAAAAGTTGTTGGGTCTTTAAACAGGACGGTAAGTTAAATATCGAGAATAAGGAGAAGGGGTCGCAAAGTGAGGACGACGACGAGGAGCCCCGTCCGCCGAACACAGGGGACAGAAGAAATCCCCCCCAGGTTAAAACGGTGAGGATGATATACGTTACCCATATCCCCAAGAGGGAGCGCAAATGCGCACTCAGGGACATCTACGCGATAGAGCTAGTCACCCCAAAATTAAACTCATGGTCGTCCTGCCCGATCACCTTCGATCGCAGGGACCATCTGACTAGTATCCGTCATGGCGGTTCAGCCGCACTGGTGCTCGACCGAATCATTGATGGACTCCACCTCACACGAGTCCTCATGGACGGTGGCAGTAGCCTCAACCTGCTTTATCAGGATACAGTTCGCAAGATGGGCGTCGATCCATCAAGGATCAAGCCCACAAAACTACCTTTAAAGGAGTAATACCAGGTTTAGAGGCCCGCTGCACGGGCTCAATCACACTAGAAGTCGTCTTCGGATCCCCGGACAACTTCCGAAGCGAAGACTTGATCTTCGATATTGTCCCCTTCCGCAGTTGCTATCACGCATTGCTCGGACGAACTGCATTTGCTTGATTCAACGCGGTGCCACACTATGCTTATCTCAAACTCAAGATGCCCGGACCACGCGGTGTCATAACAGTCAATGGAAACACTGAACGCTCCCTCCATACCGAGGAGCACACCGCGGCCCTGGCAGTGGAAGTACAGAACGACGTTATCAAGCAGAATTTTAATTCAGCGGCCAAGCTCCCGGACACTCTCAAATGAGTTCGGACTACTCCGCAGCTTGACAGTCCAGCTCGTCAGAAGTTCGACTAGCAATTCGGCCTCCGTCTCATTCCCCACCAAATGGTGGCATATGTACCGAGCGTACATAACTACACACTCAAAATACCATGGGCATAGATGGAGGCACAACTCGACTATGGTCCATAATACGGCTCGACCTTCCCCAGACACACATACTTTCCCTTTTCTTTTTTTCTCCTTTTCTTTTCCATAGGCCCCTCACGACAGCATGATCATCGATCCTTTCGAAGGATGGATATACCAAGGCGGCAAGCAACATAGACATGTGGGGGAATCTCTAGGTGGTCTTCTCGACGATCACTCTACCTGTTCTCAGGACCCGCACGCAGCTCCCCCTTGGTCTCGGCATGTTAAATAGCCCTGTTGCTTATCGCACTATTTGTACAAATACGCTTCGACGCATTAATCAAATTATAATGGAAACAGTTTGCAGCCCAACTTATGTGGCACTGGCTTACTACTTCATTTTATTTCGCTATTCTTATCGATTGCACCCGTACACTTTGGTATGCTTTAATTCGGCAGGGGCTTCATTGCGCCCCATACTACGGCAACAAAGTCCGAACACTTTTACAATATAGTTCGGCACCCCAAATTTAGCATTATATGCATCGGCTCCAAATCATGTCTTTGGTCAATAGTTGGGTTGCCCGGCTCCTGTGCTTGCTACCTTACATTCCGTCCTATCGGCTAGGGTAGTAAAGGGAGAACTACTGTGATTGTGTTTCTGGTTTATCCGGATAAACACCTCAGTAGAGAATGCCGAAAACTAACTGTCATGATGCGGCGAGAGCTGGTCAGCTATTCGGAGGTCAAAATCTCTTGCGATTTTCCCGCATTATGCGACGGATCAGCCTCCAACCGATCAGGTGTCTACATCACCCTAGTCTGGATTAACAAATACTAACTAGGGGCTGCGCCTACATTTCTATTGTCAAACTCCTATGGCTAAGTGAGGGTGATAAAGCCACATAGTCCAATTGCCTGGTCCGTCTTACTAAACACCTCCTTCAAGGACCAAACTCTTGGATCAAGAGTGTTTAGGTTCCAACCAAAACACCCCGTACTACCTACATGGGGGCTAAAGCCGACGACTGGCAAACTCTCAGATTTATAAAACGGCCGCACAACAGGCAAAATTTTAAAAAAACAACAAGCATCATATTACATATCATCTTTGTTTCATAATACATGACGGGATAACATGAATGTCTTCATTCAAAGATAATGTCTTTTGCGCACTGGCCCTCTACAATGCGGGATCCCTTCAGGACATCATCAAAATACCGCTCGAGCGTGCGGTGCTTCTTGCCTGCGGGCGGTCCCTCGGTCGCGAGCTTGACAGCGTCCATCTTCACCCACTACACCTTGACACGGGCGAAGGCTATCCGCGCACCTTCGATGCAGACAGATCGCTTGATGGCATCAAGCCGGGGGCAGGCATTGACCAACCGCTTCATGAGCCCGAAGTAGCTGCTGGGTATGGCTTCAGCAGGCCACAGATGGATTATCAAATCCTTCATGGCCGATTCGGCCACCCTATGTAGTTCGGTCAGCTGTTTTTGCTGATTGCTAAAGGGCATCGGATGCTCCAGCGCAAGGTATTGCGACCAGAACAGCTTCTCCGTTGAGCTCCCCTCTTCGGCTCAGAAGAACTCCACAGCATCAGTAACACTGCGCGGCAGATCCTCAAACGCTCCTGGAGAACTCCAAATCCAGGTCAGTAAGAGGTACCTTTTCTTCACATATTTGCTCTGCATAATAAAGGCCTTACCCGCCGTGATTTTCCTGGCCTCCTGGATTTCCTGGAGGGCGCCCTGGGCTTCAACCTGGGCCTCTTGTGCGCTTTAGTGGGCCTTAGCAAGTTCGGACTCTTGGTCCGCAATCTTGCACTCCAAGGACTCGCATTTCTTTACTGCGTCCTGGAGATCCTGCTGGACCTCCCCGAACCTTGCCTCGTGTTTTTTCACGGGCGGCTTGTTCCTTTGCCACTCTCTTTTGGGCCTCGGCCAGCGCGCTCTTAAGGGTCTCCACCTCGGTCGCAGCTCCTACGAAATATCATGATATCATGATCAACACAAACAATTCATATCTTTCTAGATCTGAATAGGCCATTGCATACCTTGCTTGTCCTCTAGTTGTTTTTTCACACGGCCGAGCTCTTCCTCGGCCCGCTCCAGACTCTACTTCTGTTTGGAGACTTTGGCAGAATGGGAGGTCGCAGCCAGCATTGACGCCTGCTTATTCACATAGACACATATGGTTAGTCTCCTGCGACAATTATTTGATCCTCTGTCCGGCTTTTCTTTCCGAACACCGGACAGAGTCTCAGGGGCTACCGTCTATACTATGACATCCTTTTTGCATAATTACGTCGCATACCTCAAAGCCTGTTAAAAGGCTGGTGCAGGCTTCGGCCAGTACGCTCTTAGCGGACTGAACCCTCTCAACCACTGTACCCATGAGGATACGCTGTTTGTCAACAATGGAAGCACTTTGCAGCGCTTGCAGTAGAGTATCCGGTGCCTCTTGATGGTGATACGTCTCCAACGTATCTATAATTTTTGATTGCTCCATGCTATATTATCTACTATTTTGGACTATATTGGGCTTTATTTTCCACTTTTATATTATTTTTGGGACTAACCTATTAACCGGAGGCCCAGCCCAGAATTGCTGTTTTTTGCCTATTTTAGTGTTTCGAAGAAACAGACTATCAAACGGAGTCCAAACAGAAAAATCCTTTTTGGAACATGATTTTCTTCTCGGATAAGACCCAGGAGACTTGGACCCTACTCCAAGAAGTACTGGCGGCGGTCACGAGGGTAGGGGCGCCCCCCCTACAGGGTTTGCCCCCCTGCCTCGTGGGCCCCTCGGTGCTCCACCGACATACTCCTTCCTCCTATATATACCCACATACCCCCAAATGATCAGAACAAGAGCCAAAAACCTAATTTCACCGTCGCAACTTTCTGTATCCACGAGATCCCATCTTGGGGCCTGTTACGGAGCTCCGCCGGAGAAGGCCGTCATCATGGAGGGCTTCTACATCATCATAGCCCCTCCGATGAAGTGTGAGTAGTTTACCTCAGACCTTCGGGTCCATAGTTAGTAGCTAGATGGCTTCTTCTCTCTTTTTGGATCTCAATACAATGTTCTCCCCCTCTCTTGTGGAGATCTATTCGATGTAATCTTCTTCTTTTGTGGTGTGTTTGTTGAGACCGATGAATTGTGGGTTTATGATCAAGTCTATCTATGAACAATATTTGAATCTTCTCTGAATTCTTTTATCTATGATTGGTTATCTTTGCAAGTCTCTTTGAATTATCCGTTTGCTTTGGCCAACTAGATTGGTAGTTCTTGCCATGGGAGAAGTGCTTAGCTTTGGGTTCGATCTTGCGGTGTTATTTCCCAGTGACACAAGGGGCAGCAAGACACATATTGTAGCGTTGCCATCGAGGATAACAAAATGGGGTTTATTTCATACATGAATTTATCTCTCTACATCATGTCATCTTGCTTAAAGCGTTACTCTATTTTTAACTTAATACTCTAGATGCATGCTGGATAGCGGTCGATGAGTGGAGTAATAGTAGTAGATGCAGAATCGTTTCGATCTACTTGTCACGGACGTGATGCCTATATACATGATCATGCCTAGATATTCTCATAACTATGCTCAATTCTGTCAATTGCTCAACAATAATTTGTTCACCCACCATAGAAAACTTATGCTCTTGAGAGAAGCCACTAGTGAAACCTATGGCCCCCGGGTCTATTCTCATCATATCAATTTCCATCACTTTAATCTTGTTTTGTTTTTTACTTTGCCTTTTACTTTTCACTTTGCATCTTTATATCAAAAATACCAAAAATATTATCTATCGGATCTCACTTCCGTAAGTGACCGTGAAGGGATTGACAACCCCTAATCGCGTTGGTTGCGTTGAGCTCTTTGTGTTGTGTAGGTACGAGGGACTTGCGCGTGGCCTCCTACTGGATTGATACCTTGGTTCTCAAAAACTGAGGGAAATACTTACGCTACTCTGCTGCATCATCCCTTCCTCTTTATGGGAAACCAACGCAAGCTCAAGACGTAGGAAGAAGGATTTCTGGCGCCGTTGCCAGGGAGTCTACGCAAAAAGTCAACATACCAAGTACCCATCACAATCCCTATCTCCCGCATTACATTAGTTGCCATTTTGCCTCTAGTTTTCCTCCCCCCACTTCACCCTTGTCATTTTATTCGCCTTCTCTTTCTCCTTCCCCTTCTCCTTCTCCGTTCGCCTTTTTCTCGCTTGTCTTGTCATCATGGCTAGTCTTATATCTTCTCCGTTATCTCCCGAGAACGAAGTTCTAAATTTTAAACAAAGGGAGGGAGAAAATCTGAAAGACGCTTGGTATAGAATTTGCAATGCTCAAAACAGAGCTACCAGGAAGCAATCTACTTCAGTTCTTCTTCGTAATTTTATGTGGGTGCTAGTCCTTGGTATAGATATATCCTTGATACCATTACCGGAGGGAATTTCTTGGGTAGCCATACTTTTGATTCTTATAATGCTATGATAGACTTATTTGGCTCACCACCTCTTTTGGTTAATGGAACTATGTTAACTTTGGAGCATGTTATGCAAAGGCTTGAAATTATTGAAAACAAAGTTGCTACTATTGAATCAATTGAAAATCTAGATAAAAAGATTCATAGTCAAATCACTCAATATGGGTCTAAGGTAGGAATAACTTTGAAAAATATTAAGGAGAAGGAACCCATGGTAGATGAGAAAATAAATCTAGATTCCTCTAGAATCGATAAACATGAGGGTATCATTACCAATTTGGGAACCACTTTTTCTTTCGCAAAGAATACTCCTAGTCCTCCCACTAAAATTGCTAAGCTTATGTATGTTCCTACGAATAACGGTGAATCATCTAGTAAGGAAACTGCGAATCTTAAATCTATAAGTATTCACCCCGATATTTTTGATTTCATTAAGGAACCATTTGCTACAAATAAATTTTTGATCTTGTGCCTAAAAGTTTGATAATTACCAAAAAGAAAGAGATCTCTAAGAAAGGTAGATGCTTCATTGAAGGATTGCCTTCCAAAGATGGCAATACCTAGATCTATCCTCGCTTTTATGCCTAGCTAGGGGCGTTAAATGATAGCGCTTGTTGGGAGGCAACCCAATTGTTTTTTATGTTTTCTTTCTCTACCGGAGCTCACGAGATTTCTATTGAGTTTTGTGTTGTGAAGTTTTCAAGTTTTGGGTGAGTTCTTTTGATGGATTATGGAACAAGGAGTGGCAAGAGCCTAAGCTTGGGGATGCCCATGGCACCCCCAAGATAATCCAAGGACACCAAAAAGTCAAAGCTTGGGGATGCCCAGGAAGGCATCCCCTCTTTCGTCCACTTCCATCGGTAATTTACTTGGAGCTATATTTTTATTCACCAACATGATATGTGTTTTCCTTGGAGCGTCTTGTATTATTTGCGTCTTTGTTTGTTAGTATGCTACAATCATCCTTGCTGTACACACCTTTTGAGAGAGCCATACTTGAATTGAAATTTGATAAAATACTCTATGTGCTTCACTTAAATCTTTTGAGCTATGTAGTTTTGCTCTACGTGCTTCACTTATATCTTTTGAGCATTATAATTTTGCTCTATGTGCTTCACTTAGATCTTTTAGAGCACAGTGGTGGTTTGTTTTAAAAGAACTATTGATCTCTCATGCCTCACTTAAATTATTTTGAGAGTCTTAATAGCATGGTAATTTGCTTAATATAAATATGTTTGGTGTTCAAGATATGTGAAATTTTCTTTTGAGTGCGTTGAATACTAAGAGAAGATTGAAGCATGATAATTGTTTTGAGATATGGAGGTGATAATATTAAAGTCATGCTAGTTGAGTAGTTGTGAATTTAAAGAATACTTGTGTTGAAGTTTGTGATTCCCGTAGCATGCATGTATGGTGAACCGTTATGTGATGAAGTCGGAGCATGATTTATTTATTGATTGTCTTCCTTATGAGTGGCGGTCGGGGACGAGCGATGGTCTTTTCCTACCAATCTATTCCCCTAGGAGCATGCGCGTAGTACTTTGCTTTGCTAGCTTCTAAATTTTTCCAATAAGTATATGAGTTCTTTATGACTAATGTTGAGTCCATGGATTATACGCACACTCACCCTTCCACCCTTGCTAGCCTCTCTAATACCGCGCAACTTTCTCCGGTGTCATACACCTACCATATACCTTCCTCAAAACAGCCACCATACCTACCTATTATGGCATTTCCATAGCCATTCCAAGATATATTGCCATGCAACTTTCCACCATCTAGTTCATCATGACACATTCATCATTGTCATATTGCATATCCCGGTACACCGCCGGATGCATTCACACAGAGTCATATTTTGTTCTAAGTATCGAGTTGTAATTGTTGAGTTGTAAGAAAAATAAAACTGTGATGATCATCATTATTAGAGCATTGTCCCGGTGAGGAAAGAATGATGGAGACTATGATTCCCCCACAAGTCGGGATGAGACTCCGGACGAAAAATAAAAAAAGAGAGGCCAAAGAAGCCCAAAAAAATGAGAGAAAAAGAGAGAAGGGACAATGTTACTATCCTTTTACCACACTTGTGCTTCAAAGTAGCACCATGATCTTCATAATAGAGAGTCTCTCGTTATGTCACTTTCATATACTAGTGGGAATTTTTCATTATAGAACTTGGCTTGTATATTCCAATGATGGGCTTCCTCAAATTGCACTAGGTCTTCGTGAGCAAGCAGTTGGATGCACACCCACTTAATTTCTTTTGATGAGCTTTCATATACTTATAGCTTTAGTGCATCCGTTGCATGGCAATCCCTACTCACTCACATTGATATCTATTGATGGGCCTCTCCATAGCCCGTTGATACGCCTAGTTGATGTGAGACTATCTTCCCCTCGTTTTGTCTTCTCCACAACCACCCTTCTATTCCACATAGTGCTATGTCCATGGCTCACGCTCATGTATTGCGTGAAGATTGAAAAAGTTTTGAAAAGTTAGAGTATGAAACAATTGCTTGGCTTGTCATCGGGGTTGTGCATGATTTAAATACTTTGTGTGGTGAAGATAGAGCATAGCCAGACTATATGATTTTGTAGCGATAACTTTCTTTGGCCATGTTATTTTGAGAAGACATAATTACTTTATTAGTATGCTTGAAGTGTTATTATTCTTTATGTCAATATGAACTTTTGTCTTGAATCTTTCTAATCTGAATATCCATACCACAATTAAGAAATTTTGCATTGAAATTATGCCAAGTAGCACTCCGCATCAAAAATTCTCTTTTTATCATTTACCTACTCGAGGACGAGCAGGAATTAAGCTTGGGGATGCCTGATACGTCTCCAATGTATCTATTATTTTTGATTGCTCCATGCTATATTATCTATTGTTTTGGACTATATTGGGCTTTATTTTCCACTTTTATATTATTTTTGGGACTAACCTATTAACCGGAGGCCCAGCCCAAAATTGTTGTTTTTTTCCCATTTGAGTGTTTCGAAGAAATAGAATATCAAACGGAGTCCAAACAGAAAAATCCTTTTTGGAACGTTATTTTCTTCTCGGATAAGAGCCAGGAGACTTGGACCCTACTCCAAGAAGTATCGGAGGCGGTCACGAGGGTAGGGGGTGCCCCCCCCCTACAGGGCGCGCCCCCCTGCCTCGTGGCCCCCTCGGTGCTCCACCGACGTACTCCTTCCTCCTATATATACCCATGTACCCCCAAACGATCAGAACAGGAGCCAAAAACCTAATTCCACCGCCGCAACTTTCTGTATCCATGAGATCCCATCTTGGGGCCTGCTCCGGAGCTCCGCTAGAGAAGGCCGTCATCACGGAGGGCTTCTACATCATCATAGCCCCTCCGGTGAAGTTTGAGTAGTTTAGCTCAGACCTTCGGGTCCATAGTTAGTAGCTAGATGGCTTCTTCTCTCTTTTTGGATCTCAATACAATGTTCTCCCCCTCTCTTGTGGAGATCTATTCGATGTAATCTTCTTCTTTTGCGGTGTGTTTGTTGAGACCGATGAATTGTTGGTTTATGATCAAGTCTATCTATGAACAATATTTGAATCTTCTCTGAATTCTTTTATCTATGATTGGTTATCTTTGCAAGTCTCTTCGAATTATCCGTTTGCTTTGGCCAACTAGATTGGTAGTTCTTGCCATGGGAGAAGTGCTTAGCTTTGGGTTCGATCTTGCGGTGTTATTTCCCAGTGACACAAGGGGCAGCAAGACACATATTGTAGCGTTGCCATCGAGGATAACAAAATGGGGTTTATTTCATACATGAATTTATCTCTCTACATCATGTCATCTTGCTTAAAGCGTTACTCTATTTTTAACTTAATACTCTAGATGCATGCTGGATAGCGGTCGATGAGTGGAGTAATAGTAGTAGATGCAGAATCGTTTCGATCTACTTGTCACGGACGTGATGCCTATATACATGATCATGCCTAGATATTCTCATAAGTATGCTCAATTATGTCAATTGCTCAACAGTAATTTGTTCACCCACCGTAGAAAACTTATGCTCTCGAGAGAAGCCACTAGTGAAACCTATGGCCCCCGGGTCTATTCTCGTCATATCAATCTCCATCACTTTAATCATGTTTTGTTTTTACTTTGCCTTTTACTTTTTACTTTGCATCCTTATATCAAAAATACCAAAAATATTATCTATCGGATCTCACTTCCGTAAGTGATCGTGAAGGGATTGACAACCCCTAATCGCGTTGGTTGCGTTGAGCTCTTTGTGTTGTGTAGGTACGAGGGACTTGCGCGTGGCCTCCTACTGGATTGATACCTTGGTTCTCAAAAACTGAGGGAAATACTTACACTACTCTGCTGCATCAACCCTTCCTCTTCAGGGGAAACCAACACAAGCTCAAGACGTAGCAGATGGACAGAGGTCAGAATAGGTGCACCTCCTTCTTTCGAAGGAGGCTGCTTGCCTGACTCCGGAGCCGTATGGGCCTCCGAAATAGTATTCAGCTAGGGGCCAAATTGGACATGGCCCCCATCGCCAGTCTCCAGGGGGATTTTCTCCTCCATATGTCCGGCGGCCGAGGTATCTGTAACGCCCCAAGACCGGTGCTCCGGATGCCTTCCATGCTTTCTGAGATTCGTTGTGTGATTTGTTTTTGCTTGTTGCATTCATCATTGCATCATGTGCATTGCATCATGTCATCATGACATCATGTCTTTAATCTTTCCAACTCAACTAAATAAACCGTATGGATCTTTGATCCATTTAAATCGAGGGAATTCACATGGTGAAATTCTCTTTAAAACATACCAAAGTCTCTTACTATTATTAGGGAGCTATTAAAAATATTCCAATAATTTGGAATTACCCATAAACACACTTGCAAATATTCCCCATGTCTTTTCTACTTCAAGTTTGACTTCAAAACCTTGCCCGCAATTCTCTTCCCATTTGCCGAGGTTTCTCCAAAAATTTCAACATTTTTGGACACTTCAAAAACCAAGTCCTAGTTCAAACCCATTTGAACTAAATTCAAATGAGTTTGAATTTACGTCTTTCAATCTTGGCCATTTCTATTTTCTCGGATCAAGCACATTTTTATGAGTCCGGGGAAATTAACCTCATGCCAAATTCTACTCCTAACCCCTTCCTTTTCTTCTCCTTTCCTTTGTTATTTTCCTGTTTGTTTGGAGATTAGTGATTAGTGAGAGATCGGTGATAAGGCCATCAGCCCAGCCATGCAGACCCATCTGCGCCTAGGGGAAGCCCCTCCCCCCCTCTGTACTGGGCCGGCCTCTAAGGCCCAGCCACCCTAACCCTAGCCCACACCCAGCGCCCATCTCACCCCTCGCTCCCTTCCCCTCGTTCCCTCTGCCCGCCGCCGCTTGCACGATCCCCCTCGCAATTCTCTCGACCCATCCTCGCGGTCAAGCCCCACGCCCGCACAGCTCCATCCCCGCAGCCCTCCTCACTCGATCTTGAGCGCCCCAGCGCCGCACCTCGCCGCCACTTGCTCCAGCGACCAGCACCAATGAGCACCGCCACCTTATGCGACCCCTCTCCCTCGCATCCTCGCCATGGTCCTGCGCGCAGCGCCCGGCGACCCTGCTGCTCGCCGGTGAGCCGTGCCCCGCTGCCGAAAATCGTGAGGCCGCAGCCTCCTCCTCGTCCAGTGACGCTGCCCGATGTGCGAGCTCCGCCGCGCCGTTCATCTCTTCCACCGGCGCATCCAAGTCCCACGTTGGCCTCGCCGTTCAGATCCGCGCCAAGCTCCGACGACCTCGTGACCTCTGCACCCGGGAACTCATCCCCGTCTTCCCGGCCTCCTCTGTGTCCCCTGGCTGCCTCTATTTGCATCGAGCAGCAGCAGCTCGTCGCTCAGCGCCATGGCACCCGTGCCCTCAAGCTCTTGCGCTAGCCTCGCCTTCCTGCGCCACCTTGCCTTGGTCGTTCGACCCCAAGCCACCACCTCGCACCGCGGTCTTCATCCACCAAGGATGCCAAGACCCTTCCGTGGATGCGTCAAGTACCCCTACCGCGTCTACGAAATCGCCAAGTATCGCTTTGTCACACGCTCTAACGACTATGACACTGGAACGCCATGTACATGGATACGCCGAGTTCCTCTCTGAATGTGTGTACGACTACCGTGGCCGAAGACCCGTGTACAACTATCGTCGCCCCGAGACATTGGATTCATCAAGTACCTGTCCAAAAACGAACGTGCACCACTACTACCCACTGCGCCCGTGTACGACTACTTTTGTCTACATCCCGTCGAACTCGAACCGCTATGGAAATGCACGCTTCAAAGGTATAACGTCAGGACAACCGCCATGGACGAATGTTGTGTGATGTATGAGATGAACCCCGTGTTTGCACCGTGCCTGTTTGTTTCATGCACGTCCCTCGGTTGCCATGCCACCGGCACATGGGACAGCCGGTATCCGGGAGCACCCCACCATCTTGCATGATACGCTCCCGTCACATTTCCTTTTGCACCGGTATCTCAATGAGCTACCGGAACCGATATGTTGCCGTGGCATCATTTTCGGATTCATTGCCGTGGCACCCCTTTCGTTTCCTCCATGATGACAAATGCTTCATAACATGCTCTTATCAACATTTTCATACAAAATGCATAAAACTTGCAAATGTCATCCGCAACATGATAACAACATCAAGAATGTTTAAATTGTTGTTTCTTGTTTTCGGCCTCATTTAAACTTGCCTAAATAGCTAGTTTATATATGTTTCACCTCTTGCCTTGTTTAACAATATTTAATATTGATGAGTGCATAACCGAGAGAGACCTAAATAAGTAATGTGGTGTTTCGTCAATATGCAACTCATTGCATATTGAGCTCCGCTTAACTTGTAGTGTTGTTTGTGCACTTTGCCATGCCATGCCTCTTTAAACCGGACATGCACCATACTTTATTGTGCCTCATGCTATGTTTATGCTTGTTGGTTTACCATGTTGTTTGCTCCTTTCTGGTGTTGCTTCTTCTTGTTAGTTCCGGTAACGTCGCGTTTGTGAGGATCCGTTCGACTACGTCCGTTTGTCTTCTTCATGGAGTCGTTCTTCTTCCTTGCGGGATTTTAGGCAAGGTGACCATTACCCTCGATATCACTTCTATCTTTGCTTGCTAGTTGTTCATTGTACCGCTATGTCGCGCTACCTACCACTTGTTTATCATGCCTCCCATATTGGCATGTCAAGCTTCTAACCCAACTTCCTAGCAAACCATTGTTTGGCTATGTTACCACTTTTGCTCAGCCCCTCTTATAGCGTTGTTAGTTGCAGGTGAAGTTGAAGCTTGCTCCATCTTGGAACATGTTTATGATGGGATATCATATTATCTCTTATTTAAATTTATGCATCTATATACTTGGTAAAGGGTGGAAGGCTCGGCCTTTTGCCTGGTGTTTTGTTCCACTCTTGCCGCCCTAGTTTTCCGACATACCGGTGTTATGTTCCTTGATTTTGCGTTCCTAACGCGGTTGGGGTTATGGGACCCCCTTGACAGTTCACTTTGAACAAAACTCCTCCAGCAAGGCCCAACCTTGGTTTTAACATTTGCCACCTATACCTTTTCCCTTGGGAGTCGCGCTCCCGAGGGTCATCTTTATTTTAACCCCCCTCCCCGGGCCAGTGCTCCTCTGAGTGTTGGTCCAAAACAGAGCCACTTGCGGTGCCGCCCCTAGGAAAGTTGGGGTATTTTGGTTGTCGTACGTAGTGTTCATCCGGTGTGCCCTAAGAACGAGATATTGTGCAGCTCCTATCGGGATTTGTCGGCACATTCAGGCGGTCTTGCTGGTCTTGTTTTACCATTGTCGAAATGTCTTCTAACCGGGATTCCATGTCTGATTGGGTTGTTCCGGGAGAAGGAATATCCTTTGTTGATCATGAGAGCTTGTTATGCGCTAAGTTGGGACACCCCTGCACGGTATAAACATTCGAGAGCCTTACCCGCGGTTATGTGGCAGATGGGAATTTGTTAATATCCGGTTGTAGAAAACTTAACTCTTGACTTAATTAAAATGAATCAACCACGTGTGTAGTCGTGATGGTCTCTTTTCGGCGGTGTCCGGGAAGTGAACACGGTCTTGGGTTATGTTTGAACGTAAGTAGTTTCAGGATCACTTATAGCTTTTCGACCGTTGCATAGCTTCTCATCTTACTCTTAGCTGCGTATGTTAGCCACCATATTTGCTTAGCATTTGCTGCAGCTCCACCTCATTACCTTATCCTACCCGTAAGCTTAAATAGTCTTGATCTCGAGGGTTTTGAGATTGCTGAGTCCTCGTGACTCACGGATTCTTCAAAAACAGTTGCAGGTGCCGATGATACTAGTGCAGGTGACACAACCGAGCTTAAGTGGGAGCTCGATGAACATCTTGGTCGTTGTTATGTGTCTTTTCCGGATGATCAGTAGTGCTTCCCAGTTGGGGCGATCGGGGACCTTGATTGTACTCTGGATGATGTATGTCAACTTGTTATTTGTGTGTAGTGGCGATTGTAAGCCAATTCTTTATCCCTTTCTTATTCAGTACATCATATTGTGTGAAGATTACCCCTCTTGCGACAAAACCACCATGCGGTTATGCATCTAAGTCGTGCCTCAACATGTGGGAGATATAGCCGCATCGTGGGCGTTACAAGTTGGTAATCGGAGCCATCCCCGACTTAAGAGCCCTCTGCTTGATCGAATCACTGACGTTGTTGAGTCTAGAACAAAATGATTTGAGTCTTAGGATTATATATATCGGAGAGTAGGATTCTTTTTACTCCTCAGTCCCTTCTTCGCTTTGGTGAGGTCTCTTGATGTATTTGTTTTGACTTTCCTCTCCTCAAATTTCATGAATTTTTTTAGGATCACGCGGGTATCTTGGGATCATTTCGATATTCTTGTGATGAGAACATTGTTCTTGGTGCCTCCTGACATTTATGGGTTGTGGAAGTGTCCCGGGGAGTTGAGCTCCGAGGTGTTGTCATCACAATTTTATCATGGCAGTTCTAGAATACATGAGTTCGCCAACATTGAAAATCTCTTTTATGCAGTTGTTGGTGAGATAACCTCGACGCCACCTAGTACTGGGGCGGGAGTTTGGGAGTATTGCCATAGCTTGTATAACGGATGCTTTTCGAAGGTTGAGGTACACGATTTCCAGAGTTTTCTTGGTTACGTGTTGACGGATGGATACAGTTGGAGCGTAGGGCTTGTTAGTTGTGTGATATATATTGTGCCTCCCTGTATCACCAACACCAGATTGCATAACCAGAAAGTTTCGGGAGTTTATAGGTGGGAATTCAAGTAGCTCCTAGAATAACTTTCCGACAGATGCATGATATGAGATTGGGGTTCGACGTCTAGTGGTCCGCCTATCCATGGTTGGTTTTACAGTGGTCTCGTTGTGTCTGAAAGAGTCCTTGGCTATGCTGACTCAGGGACGCTTCGTATGTCATGTGCACTACCTTGTACATGATGGTGCTATACGATCGAGCCCGTGTGGGCCCCACCATGAAAATTTCGGACGAAATATCTATCATATGTTTGTTCCGGCTTATTTTGCAAGCCAATCCTTTGTTTTGTTTTGAGTTGTGGTATTTCAGTTGCTTCAAAGTCAAATGATTCCATACCTTTCCTAAGCAGTGTTCCCATATTACTATGGGAATACTAATCCTTCTTGATCATCAAGGTTGTCTTGTTAATTCTTTTCCCAACCGGCATGCTTCTCGTCAAGATGATCCTATCATCTTCCCCATTCGCAAGATCACTTCTCAGTTTTCCCAGTGTTGTTCATTTCATTCGTCCCCAAGTTGTCTTTGTTTTCCCCGCCCTCCCACCCTTTTCTTCAAGGATTCAGATTTCTTAATCAAGTATCCATCTTATCGATGTGAAGACTATTCATTCTTTTCTTTCAATGTTCTTATCCGGTGATTGTCATGAAGATGGTCACAAGTTTCAAGTTCATCATTCATCATTCTTTTCTTCTCCGGTGGATTCAATTCAAGCTTTGTCGATCATATCCTTTCCTCATTTCAAATGTTTTCTCATGCCGGTGCACCTCTTAATCATTCACTTCTCACCATTCATTTGTTCTGGAGAACTGAAGATATCTCAGGAGATTCTTGTTTTCATTCCTAATCCGTTCAAGCTATCTCGAGGTTATTATCTCATTCAAATCATTTAATTCAACCGGTGCAATCTCTCTTTCAAGCGACCATTCCCAACGGTGTTCTTTTGAGTGGGCCCTAACCCACAGGTCTTTTTCCAGGATCTTACCTGACTCTTCTTTTTTCCGGAGCTATTCCCAAATTCTTTTCAAAGTTTGACATAAAAATGATTTCTCATCAGTCAAATATATCCTCCAAGTTCGCTTTCATATTCTTTTCATCGCTGGTTCAACATTTTTATTCTTCATTACGGAGTGCCTCAATAATTCATGGTGGTGTTTCTCGTCATCATTCTCGGATTTTGAAGACCGAAGAAGAGTTTCTCTTCAATCATATGTGTTCTCTTGAAGATTCATGGTTCTAGCTTGATTCCATCCTCTCATAATTGTTTTAGATTGTGAGAATTCTTTTCACCCATCCAGAACAATCCAATAGTCTTTTCAGTTTGATTCTCCGAAGGCCATCATTTCAGGTTTATTCATTCTCAGCTTTCAGCTCTCATTCTCCAAATCTTAATGGTGGTTCATTCAAGAGTTCTCTTCCTTGCTTATCATACCAATTCATTCGTTCTTTCCAATCCTACCGGTGGTTGATGAAGATTTTCCCAAGTTTGCACTATATATCCTCAATCCTTTTCAAGAAGAATAAGTGGCATGCCAATGTCATTGCTTGTTACCAATTTGAGTTGAAGAATGGTAAGCATGACATAAATCTTATTCTTATATCCTTGAAGTGATCTATTTTATTCTTTCCATAGTTATTCATCATGTCACATTCTCGGTTCCAAGTTGTCCATCTTTCTTTCCGGAGTTCGAAGTTTTCTCGGTTATATCGTCCCGAAGCTCCATCTAAATCATTGGAAGGCTTCATCTTGTTCTTTTCAACTTCCTTTCGTTTGATCATTCTTTTATTACCGGAGTTCTTTAGGGAGGCTCTACATGGTGGTTCGTCAAGGATTCCTTTCATTCTTTAATTGTTCTTCAAGATCTCTCGAAGTTTTAATCTGCCAAGCTATACTCAAAATTTAACATGGTGCTCAACACGTGTTTTGTTTTGAGGAGTTCAAGCATTCTTCATCTTACATTCTGAAATGAAATTCGTTCTACCTTATCTTTTGAGGTGGTGTTATGTCACTCTTGACAATTTCCCTTCGTGTGTCATGATTCACAAGTTATCCGGAATGACATATTTAAACCCATCATTTTCAATTCGCTCATGAGATCCTTTGCAATCCATCAATCTCTTCGTTGGAGTTATCTTGGGTTATATTCCAACTAAAGCCTTCCCTAAGGAATGTTGCTAATTGTGGTGCTTAACAATGATCCAAGTTTTCTTCTATCCTATCGGCGAATGAAGTTATCATCTCTTCGCTGATCTCAAGCAAGCAATTGTTTTTCGTTAGTGGCAGAATTTCACCTCAAATTTTGAGATGTTTCCCATAAGCCCACAACAATCTTACTCTTTTCGTATTGATCTTCCAACAGCTCTGTTCAATCCTTCTTTTTAAGGATGCTATCTTAAATTCATTTCAGGTAGAACATGTTGTTTTCTTCTCCGTTCTTTTGATTCCGGAGGCATTGTGATGTTACTCTCTTAGACCCATTGAATCATTTTGTAAATATCATGTTCTTCTCCATGCTTATCCATTTAGCAGGAGTGTTGTGTCCTCTGCTCAAGTTCTTTTTATCTTATCAAGTCTTGCATCTCTTTTTAACCGGAGTGCTGTTCCAATTTGTTCTTCCTCGTACCTTGTTTATCTCGTTCCAACCAGAGTGGTTTCAATGCCTTCTTGTCCATTGTGCTCGTCATTCATAGCTATGCAACCTCCAAGGTTCACATGGTGTTCCATGTTTCTCTTTTCTACCGGAGTGCTCTCAATTAGGTTTAACTCAGTGTGTTCTTCTTTCTGTTTTCAATCTCTCAAGTTTCATTGGTTTCACTCATTTGTCAACGAAGAAACTTGTTTTACCTCTTCCTCTTCCGTTTCTCCCCGGTGCCATCCTTAGATCCCGGGTCGAGATCTCTTGTAAGCGGAGGGAGTTGTGACGCCCCAAGACCGGCGCTCCAGATGCCTTCCATGGTATCCGAGATTCGTTGTGTGATTTGTTTTTGCTTGTTGCATTCATCATTCCATCATGTGCATTGCATCATGTCATCATGCCATCGTGTCTTTAATCTATCCAACTCAACTAAATAAACCATATGGATCTTTGATCCATTTAAATCAAGGGAATTCACATGGTGAAATTCTCTTTAAAACATACCAAAGTCTCCTACCATTATTAGGGAGCTATTAAAAATATTCCAGTAATTTGGAATCACCCATAACCACACTTGCAAATATTCCCCGTGTCTTTTATACTTCAAGTTTGACTTCAAAACCTTGCCCGCAATTCTCTTCCCATTTGCCGAGATTCCTCCAAAAATTTCAATATTTTTGTACACTTCGAAAACCAAGTCCTAGTTCAAACCCATTTGAATTAAATTCAAATGAGTTTGAATTTACATCTGTCGGCGTTCTGGGAACGGGGGTCCCCAGACTTGCCTGCCTGCGGCCTGTGGCATGGCTCAAAAGGGGGCCCAGCGCGGCCCATCTTCATCAACACAGACCCAAGACCCTCGTGAGGGGCCAAGCCTCACGGGGCGGACAACACGGAGCTTCCTCAGGCGTGGCCTCATCAGGCTGGCTCGCGAGGAGGCGGAGAGATCAAGGCGGGGTACCTCACGAGGTGCCCGTGACGCAAGCCATGACGACCAAAGGCGCCAGGCGGGCGCCAGCCGCGCAGTGTCCTCCTTTCCTCTTTGGTGCAAAGGGAGCAAGCACAGGCGAGAGCATCAAGCAAAGGCACCCGTTTCGGTGCAACGAGACCAAGACCAGTCCAACGGCAGGGAGGAAGTCATTGTGGAGCCCAAGCCAGCATCACCACCAGAGCCTTTGGCAGGCGAGGACCAACTTTAGTCAGGATAAGTGTACCAGATGTTCCCCTTCAAAATGGCCAATTGTTGGCGCCCTTCCCGCTCAATATTTGGGAAGAGGCCCATGGCCTTTGCCTATAAATAGGACTAGCCACCCCCAGGGTAGGAGGATCAGAATCAAGAAGGGAGAATCTAGAAGTCGAGAGAGAAACTAGCTAGGATCGAAATCGGAGAGAGAATCGAGAAGAGAGAGAGAAGGGTGACTGAACTCCTCCGAGCAGTTCATCCCCTCAGCCAAGAACAGACCCTCGCGAGGCTGTTCTTCCTTGTATTGCTCATCATCATCAGCCCAAGAGGCAATCCACCACACCACACACTGGAGTAGGGTATTACACCACAATGGTGGCCCGAACCAGTATAAACCCTGTGTCTCTTGTGCTGTTCTTTTCATAGCTTAGATCTTAGCGAGGCGGAGGGGTGCAGGTAGGTAGAAGGCGAAATCTCCGCGCGCACCCCAGTGTTCGAACCTCAAGGGTCTGCCGGAACCCGAAATCCGACAACATCTTTCAATCTTGGCCATTTCTATTTTCTCGGATCAAGCACATTTTCATGAGTATGGGGAAATGAACCTCATGCCAAATTCTATCCCTAAGCCCTTCCTTTTCTTCTCCTTTCCTTTTGTTATTTTCCTATTTTTTTGGAGATTAGTGAGTAGTGAGAGATCGATCATAAGGTCATCAGCCCAACCAGGCAGACCCATCTGCGCCTAGGCGCAACCCCCCCTCTCTACTAGGCCGGCCTCTAAGACCCAGCCACTCTAACCCTAGCCCACACCCAGCGCCCATCTCACCCCTCGCTCCCTTCCCCTCGTCCCCCCTGCAGGTCGCCTCTTGCACGATCACACGCATGCAACCTCGATCCCCATCTCTCTTGCTCTTCTCTCGACCTATTCCCGTGGTCAAGCCCCACACCCGCACAGCTCCATCGCCGCAGCCCTCCTCGATCGATCTTGAGCGCCCCAGTGCCGCACCTCACCACCGCTTGCTTCCGCGACCAGCACCAACGAGCACCGCCGCCTTGCGCCGCCCCTCTCCCTCGCGTCCTCGCCATGGTCCTGCGCGCAGCGCCCGGCGACCCTGCTACTCGCCGGTGAGCCGTGCCCCGCTGCCGAAAATCGCGAGGCCGCAGCCTCCTCCTCATCCAGTGACGTCGCCCGATGCGCGAGCTCCTCCGCGCCGTTCATCTCTTCCACTGGCGGATCCAAGTCCCGCGTTGGCCTCGCCGTTTGGATCCGCGCCCAGCTCCGACGACCTCGCGACCTCTGCACCTAGGCACCCATCCCCGTCTTCCCAGCCTCCTCCGCGTCCACTGGCTGCCTCTGTCTGCATCGAGTAGCAGCAGCTTGTCGCTCAGGGCCATGGCACCTGGGCCCTCAAGCTCCCATGCTAGCCTCGCCTTCCTGCGCCACCTTGCCTCGGTCGTTTGACCCCAAGCCACCACCTCGCACCGTGGTCTTCATCCGGCAAGGACACCAATACCCTTCCGTGGATGCATCAAGTACCCCTGTCGCATCTACGAAATCGCCAAGTACCGCTTTGTCAGATGCTCGAACGACTATCACACCGGAACACCAAGTACATGGATTCGCCGAGTTCCTCTTCGAATGTGTGTACGACTACCGTGGCCGAAGAACCGTGTACAACTACCATCGCCCCGAAGACGTTGGATTCATCAAGTACCTCTCCAAAAAGGCACGTGTACCACTACTACCCATTGCGCCCGTGTACGACTACTTCCGACTACATCCCGTCGAACTCGAACCGCTCCGGAAATGCATGCTTCAAAGGTATAACGTCGGGACGACCGCCGTGAACGAATGTTGTGTGATGTATGAGATGAACCCCGTGTTTGCACCGTGCCTGTTTGTTTCATGCACGTCCCTCGGTTGCCATGCCACCAACACATGGGACACCCGGTATCCGGGAGCACCCCACCATCCTTGCATGACACGCTCCCGTCACATTTCCTTTTGCACCGGTATCTCCATGAGCTACCGGAACCGATATGTTGCTGTGGCATCATTTTCGGATTCGTTGCCATGGTACCCCTTTCGTTTCCGCCACGATGACAAATGCTTCATAACATGCTCTTATCAAGATTTTTATAAAAAATGCATAAAACATGCAAATGTCATCCGCATCATGATAACAACATCAAGAATGTTTAAATTGTTGTTTGTTGTTTCCGGCCTCATTTAAACTTGCCTAAATAGCTAGTTTATATAAGTTTCACCTCTTCCCTTGTTTAACAACATTTAATATTGATGAGTGCATAACCGAGAGAGAACTAATTAAGTCATGTGGTGTTTCGTCAATACGCAACTCGTTGCATATTGAGCTCCGCTTAACTTGTAGTGTTGTTTGTGCACTTTGCCGTGCCATGCCTCTTTAAACCTGATATGCATCATACTTGATTGTGCATCATGCTATGTTTATGCTTGTTGGTTTACCATGTTGTTTGCTCCTTTCCGGTGTTGCTTCTTCTTGTTAGTTCCGATAACGTCGCGTTTGTGAGGATCCGTTCGACTACGTCCGTTTGTCTTCTTCATGGACTCGTTCTTCTTCCATGCGGGATTTCAGGCAAGATGACCATTACCCTCGATATCACTTCTATCTTTGCTTGCTAGTTGTTCGCTCTATTGCTATGTCGTCCTACCTACCACTTTTTTTATCATGCCTCCCATATTGCCATGTCAAGCTTCTAACCCATCTTCCTAGCAAACCATTGTTTGGCTATATTACCGCTTTTCCTCAGCCCCTCTTATATCGTTGTTAGTTGCAGGTGAAGTTGAAGATTGCTCCATGTTGGAACATATTTATGTTGGGATATCATATTATCTCTTATTTAAATTTATGCATCTATATACTTGGTAAAGGGTGGAAGGCTCGACCTTTTGCCTGGTGTTTTCTTCCACTCTTGCCGCCCTAGTTTCCATCATACCGGTGTTATGTTCCTTGATTTTGCGTTCCTAACGTGGTTGGGTTTATGGGACCCCCTTGACAGTTCGCTTTGAATAAAACTCCTCCAGCAAGGACCAACCTTGGTTTTACCATTTTCCACCTATACCTTTTCCCTTAGGAGTCACGCTCCTGTGGGTCATCTTTATTTTAACCCCCCGGGCGAGTGCTCCTATGAGTTGTGGTCCAAAACAGAGCCACTTGCGGTGCCGCCCCTAGGAAATTGGGGTATTTTGGTTGCCGTACGTAGTGTTCATCCGGTGTGCCCTAAGAACTAGATGTGTGCAACTCCTATCGGGATTTGTCGGCCCATTCGGGTGGTCTTGCTGGTCTTGTTTACCATTGTCGAAATGTCTTGTAACTGGGATTTCGAGTCTGATCGGGATGTTCTGGGAGAAGGAATTTCCTTCGTTGATCGTGAGAGCTTGTGATGGGCTAAGTTGGGACACGCCTACAGGGTATAAACTTTCGAGAGCCGTGCCCCAGTTATGTGGCAGATGGGAATTTTGTTAATATCCGGTTGTAGAAAACTTGACACTTGACTTAATTAAAATGAATCAACCACATGTGTAGTCATGATGGTCTCTTTTCTCCAGAGTCCGAAAAGTGAACATGGTCTTGGGTTATGTTTGATGTAAGTAGTTTCAGGATCACTTCTTGATCACTTATAGCTTTTCGACAATTGCGTAGCTTCTCATCTTACTCTTATCTGCGTATGTTAGCCACCATATTTACTTAGGGCTTGCTGCAGCTCCACCTCATTACCTTATCCTACCCATAAGCTTAAATAGTCTTGATCTCAAGGGTTTTGAGATTGCTGAGTCCTCGTGACTCATGGATTCTTCCAAAACAGTTGCAGGTGACGATGATAACAGTGCAGGTGACGCAACCGAGCTCAAGTGGGAGCTCGATGAAGATCTTGGTCATTGTTATGTGTCTTTTCTGGATGATCAGTAGTTGTGCCCAGTTGGGACGATCGGGGATCTAGCATTTGGGGTTGTCTTATTTTACTTTGGTTCCGTAGTCGTACCTTGATTGTACTCTGGATGATGTATGTCTAACTTGTTATTTGTGTGAAGTGTCGATTGTAAGCCAACTCTTTATCCCTTTCTTATTCGGTACATGGGATTGGGTGAATATTACCTCTCTTGCGACAAAACCACCATGCGGTTATGCCTCTAAGTCGTGCCTCGACACATGGGAGATATAGCCGCATCGCGGGTGTTACAAGTCCACTAGGATGGGTAACCTCTTGGGAAGTCCTCATGTTGCATTCCCTTTTATATGTGATAGCCTGGCTTAGTAGTGATGATAGACTACTCATATCAATAAGGAGTTCTTTCTTTACCGGGAGCCATTCGGAAAGAACTCCAAAGTTAAGCGTGCTCAGCTTGGAGTAATTTTAGGATGGGTGACCAACCGGAAGTTGCTTCCGGGTGCGCATGAGTGCGCTGGCTCCAGAGGGGCGGAGAGATCAAGGCGAGGGGCACCTCACGAGGTTTCTGTGACGCAAGCCATGACGACTGGAGCCAGGCGGGCACCAGCGCGCAGTGTCCTCGTTTCCTCTTGGTGCTAAAGGGGCAAGCGCAAACGAGGAGTCTTGAGGCATCAGGCAAAGGTTTACATATCGGCGCAACAACACCAAGACTAGCAGGATGGCAGGATGGAGGTCACTGTGGAGACCAAGACGGCGTCACCACCAGAGCCTTTGGCAGGCGAAGACTACTTTTGTCAGGGTAGCTTGTACTAGTTATCTCCCTTTGAATTTGGCCGTTGTGGGATCCCTTCCTGCTCAATATTTGGGAAGAGGAACGTGGCTTCTATAAATAGGACTAGCCACCACCATAGGGAGGCATCTGATTTGGACCTAGATCGAATCCATAGCACCCCAACCACTCAACTTTACCAAGCACAAGAACACCTCTCCTCATGAGGCTGTTCTGCCCTTGTAACTGTTCATCCATAGCCCAAGATGCAATCCACCGCACCACATTGGAGTAGGGTATTACACCACAACAGTGGCCTGAACTAGTATAAACCCTTTGTCTCATGTTCTTTGGGTTCGTCGAGCTAGGCCGTGAGATTGTAGAGTGTGCGAGCTAGAGAGGGGGAGAGATCTTTGTGTGCACCGCAGTGTTCGAACCTCAAGGGTTTTGTCGGAACCCGAAATCCGACATTTGGCGCCCCACGTAGGGGTGCGCCGAAGCTTTCCTCTTCGTCGACCCGCGCTTCACCACTTCGCCAAGTTCGCGGCCGACCCTCGCCGGGCCCGCGCTGAGCGCCGGGCCGCTCTCGCCACCCGTGTCGCTCAGACAGCCCCTGTCGATGGACCTCCCCGTCGTTCTCCGTCACCCGCCGCCAACGCCGCCACCGGCCCGGCAGCAAACAACTAGCAAGCCTCTTCACTGCACCCCTATGTGCGGAGAGACGTTCGCACCGCCACCCCATCGCTCACTCCGGCAATCTCAGCGTCTCACGCTCGCCGCGCCCCCACGGATGCACAGGCCGCACTGCTCATGGCACGCAAGCTCCTGTGCTACCGCCCGGTCGACGACCTATACGAGGACTGGTTGGACTGCATCACCAAGCTCGTCAGCGCCGCGGGTGTCAATTTGTGGAAATATAATACTCTCTACAGTGGTATTAGTCGAATATTAGATCTGTGGAAACATTATACTCTCTACGGTGGTATGTGGAATTTGTTTTGTAGAGCCGGACACTATCCTTGTGTTCGAAATCTTCTATGGAGTATTCGGAGGAAGAACCTGCCTTGCAATGCCGAAGACAATCTGCGCGCCGGACTCATCGTCATTGAAGCCTGGTTCAGGGGCTACTGAGGGAGTCCTGGATTAGGGGGTCCTCGGACAGCCGGACTATATCCTTTGGCCGGACTGCTGGGCTATGAAGATATAAGATTGAAGACTTCGTCTCGTGTCCGGGTGGGACTCTCCTTTGCGTGGATGGCAAGCTTGGTAATTCGAATATGTAGATCTCCTCCCTTGTAACCGACTCTGTGTAAACCTAGCCCCTCCGGTGTCTATATAAACCGGAGGGTTTAGTCCGTAGGACAAGAACAACAATCATAATCATAGGCTAGCTTCTAGGGTTTAGCCTCTACGATCTCGTGGTAGATCAACTCTTTTAATACTCATATCATCAAGATCAATCAAGCAGGAAGTAGGGTATTACCTCCATCGAGAGGGCCCGAACCTGGGTAAACATTGTGTCCCCCGCCTCTTGTTACCATCCGCCTTAGACGCACAGTTTGGGACCCCCTACCCGAGATCCGCCCGTTTTGACACCGACAGTGGGGGGCTCTCCTGAACCATCCCTCTCGCAGCCTCGCCTGCCCCCGGCTGCGGGCGATGTGGCTCATGGAGCGCCTCCGCCCCCTCAGCACCAAGATGGCGCCCTCGCGCCGAGGCGCGCTGCTCATGGAGCGCCTCAGCCTCCCCCGCGTCAAGACGGCGTCCTCGCTCCAAGATGCGCGGCCCAGCGGTGTGATCCGCCGTGCTGTGTTCCCACGCACGAAGAAAGAAGTTGCCGGGAGGTTCCCCATCAGCAAGAAGATGCTCCACCGCTTGCAGCACCACCACGTCAGGATTGCTTGCGGCGGCAGGGCCATGTGCCACTTGCCGTGGCAGCACAGGGACGCCAAGGTCAAGCTCCGCCTCCACGACGGGCCCGGTTGGCCACGGCGGGCTGCCGCGCTGTCACTTCTGAGTTGCGTAGCGTCGTCTGGTCGGGCAAGTTCAAGACGGATCTGCCTCCTCGCTATGACGACACCCCCGACCCTGCGGAGTTTCTGCAGCTCTACGAGCTGAGCATCGAAGTGGCCAACGGCGACGAAAAGTTCATGGCGAACTGGTTTCACATGGCTCTCAAGGACGGCGCCCGCTCATGGCTCCTGAACCTGCCCCAGGCTCGATTTCCTCCTAGGATGAGATGCGCAGCCACTTCATCGCCAACTTCCAGGGCACTCGCGACCGCCCCCAGGTCGCGGGTGACCTGCACCGCATCAAGCAACAACCGGGAGAAACCCTGCAGAAGTACATCCAGCGCTTCAACAACACGCGTATCAAGATCCCCAAGGTGACGGACGAGGCCTTCATCTCAGTGTTCTCCGACAGCGTCCGTGACGTAAAGATGAAGGACGAGCTTGGATGTGATGCCCCGAGACCGTTATGCCAGGTGTCTTCTAGTTCTTCGCTGTTGTTGCCTTGTCTTTTGCTTGCATGTTGCATCTTGCCATGTCATCATGTGCATTGCATCATTATGTTTTCAAAACTTGCATCCGTCCAGGTCACCCCGTCCTCTCCGTTGTCCGTTCTGAGCCCAACCACACTTGCACGCGCCCACGGCACGCCCAAAATATTATTTTATAAGTGGCTGGGAAATGTTCTCGGAATGGGATGAAAGTTGGCGTGTGGTGTAGATATGTTGTCAGTAGGCCGCCTGCCAAGTTTCATCTCATTCAGGGTTCGTTTGATGCCCCAACGGATAACTCTAGCGGCAGTATAGTCGGTCAAACGTCAGACGTTTTCGGTCTCCGAAAACTGTTGTCGGGCTTTCCCTCTCTTTCCTCCCTAGGCCTCTCTTCACAGTCCACTCCCACTCTAAGCCAGCCCATCAAACCCCCCTTGCCTCCGTGGCCTTTTGTCAGACCCCCCCTCTCCGCACAGTTCTCAGACCCCCACTCACGAAATGTCCGAAAACCTCTCCCTCTCCCGACCTCACAATCATAACCGATGGGTCCAGATCATCCCAAAACATCTATAAAGTATCATCGGTTTTTCGTTGGAGTCTCCTAACCTAATTATCTCAGACCGTCCGATTACGATCGGAGGGGCTAGGATGCCCCTACCCAAATCAACTAGCTATATATAAGGAGGCAACCCTAGTTTTTAGGCCACTTGTCCCATCCATCCTCCTGCGCGCCACCACCTACCTGCCTTCTCTCCACCTTGGGATCCTCTCGATCCAAATCCACACGAGCACCGCGCCCGCATCCAGCACATGAGCGCCGCCCCTCTCCTTTCCGTGGTCTCTCCCTCCCTCTGGTTCTTTCTCTGTCCCTCTCTGAATTCTTCTCTCTCTCTCTCTCTCTCTCGATCTTCTCCAGGGAATCCCGACGCCGGCAAGAAGCAGCTCCCGCATCCCGAACTCCCTGCAGCCTCCCGTCCGCGCCATTTCTTGCTGGACCTTGCTGGTGAGACCCCCAGACGCGCGCCCTATTTGATGCCCTATCTGACCTCCCCTGCTCTCCCTCTCTCCTCGTTTGAACAGGAAGGAGCGGCACCACCCACATCCATGGCGCCATCCTTGGCTCATCTCGCCTAGTGGATCCGGACGCCCAAGACCCCGCGCCAAGTCCCGCTGCCGACGCCTCTTACATCGTGCCTGTAGCCACCGGAGCTCTTGCACCAGCCCTGCCATCGCCGCTCCACGCCAAGAGTATTCGACGCCGCCGGCTTGCCTCTGCTCCACCTCCCCCGCCTTCGGTTGCCATCTCCGGCGAGTGCAGATGCCGGTGAAGCCCCGCAGGTTGCCGCCTTGCCAAGTCCCGTGCTGTGCCGTTCTGCTCCGCTCCCGCCGGCCTCCACCTCGCCCGCCTGTTGAAGCTCCATCTGCCGCTGCTGCCTCCGTTTCGCCAAGCGTCGCGCCCCTGTTTCGTCTCGCTGCGGGAGGAGCAGCGAGTCAGCGCCCAGCCGCCCCAAGCGAGGACAGTGCCAAGTCCCGCTCGCCCGCGCCCGCGTTGACCGCTTCCACTCCACGCGCCCTGGGCCACTTCAGCGCTACGGACCAGCACCGCCTCTGCAGCCTACTCCACTGACCGGGCGAGGCCCAATGTGAGCATTCGCCCAGCCCCTGGACCGTGCACTTTTGGGCCGGCCATATTTGGCCCATAGACGTTTTTTCGTTCTGCGGATTTACTAATTTTTCCTTCACATGCATAATTACATAACATACCATCATTTTAAAATGCTTACACCTAAATAACCATGCATCAGAATTAATTAAACTTTATATGTAAAATGCTTAGAATTTTGTGTAGATTAATAATCTGCCACTTTGATCCATGTTTCAAATGCTTAAAAATGTTGTTTGTTTAAATTTGTTTAAATGCCATGTTAAATTGATTTATTTCATAACTAAATAACCGTAGCTCCTTTTTAAATAATCTTTATATGTATATGGGTTGGAAAAATGCATAGGTTAACATGGTAGCACTACTTTGCATGTTTAACAACTCAAAAACATGGTTTAGGGCAGAACAGTATCAAATTCATAATATGCATATGAGGATTTTTCCAGACTTGTTGCTTGTTGTTCAGGTCTCATTTAAACTTGCCTAGATAGGTAGTTTTGTTATGCTTCACCCCTTGCCATGCTAACCAACATTTAATATTGATGGGTACCTAAACGAGAGAGAACTAAAGAAGTCACGTGGTGTTTCGTCAATATGCAACGGAGTTGCATATTGAGCTCCACCTAATTTGTAGGATTGTTTGTGCATTTTGCAATGCCATGCCTCTTAAACCGGACATGCATCATACTTGGTTGCACATCATGTCATGTTCATGTGATGTTTGTTTACTATGTTGCTTGCTTCTTTCCGGGTTGCTTCTCTCGTTAGCTTCGGTTTCGTTCCGGAGTTGTGAGGATTCGTTCGACTACGTCCGTTTGTCTTCTTCATGGACTCGTTCTTCTTCCTTGCGGGATCTCAGGCAAGATGACCATACCCTTGAAATCACTTCTATCTTTGCTTGCTAGTTGTTCGCTCTATTGCTATGCCGCGATACCTACCACTTGCTTTATCATGCCTCCCATATTGCCATGTCAAGCCTCTAACCCACCTTTCCTAGCAAACCGTTGTTTGTCTATGTTACCGCTTTGCTCAACCCCTCTTATAGTGTTGCTAGTTTCAGGTGAAGATGAAGTTTGTTCCATGTTGGAACATGGATATTGTTGGGATATCATTATTATCTCTTATTTACTTTAATGCATCTATATACTTGGTAAAGGGTGGAAGGCTCGGCCTTGTGTCTGGTGTTTTGTTCCACTCTTGCCGCCCTAGTTTCCGTCATACCGGTGTTATGTTCCTTGATTTTGCGTCCTTACGCGGTTGGGTGTTTTGGGAACCCCTTGACAGTTCGCTTTGAATAAAACTCCTCCAGCAACGCCCAACCTTGGTTTTACATTTTCCTATCAATCTATTACCCTTCCCTTGGGTCAGCCAACCCAAGGGTCATCTTTATTTTAACCCCGTCGGACCAGTGCTTCTCTAAGTGTTGGTCCGAACCGAGCCGCCTGCGGGGCACCTCGGGGAAACTCGAGGGCTGGTTTTACTCGTAGCCTATCTCATCCGGTGTTGCCCTGAGAACGAGATACGTGCGACTCCTATCGGGATTGTTGGCACATCGGGTGGCTTTGCTGGTCTTGTTTTACCCTTGTCAAAATGTCTTGTAACCGGGATTCCGAGACTGATCGGTTCTTCCCGGGAGAAGGAATATCCTTCATTGACAATGAGGGCTTGTGATGGGCTAAGTTGGGACACCCCTGTAGGCTATAAACTTTCGAGAGCCATGCCCGCGGTTATGTGGCAGATGGGAATTTGTTAATGTCCAGTTGTAGAGAACTTGACACTTAACTTAACTAAAATGCATCAACCGCGTGTGTAGCCGTGATGGTCTCTTTTCGGCATAGTCCGAGAAGTGAACACGGTCTTGTGTTATGCTTGAACGTAAGTAGTTTCAGGATCACTTCTTGATCATTTCTAGTTCACGACCGTTGCGTTGCTTCTCTTCTCACTCTTACTTGCGTAAGTTAGCCACCATATATGCTAGTGCTTGCTGCAGCTCCACCTTACTACCCCTTTCCTACCCATAAGCTTAAATAGTCTTGATCTCGCGGGTGTGAGATTGCTGAGTCCTCATGACTCACGGATACTTCCAAACAGTTGCAGGTGCCGATGATACCAGTGCAGGTGACGCAACCCAACTCAAGTGAGAGCTTGATGAAGATCTTGATCGTTCTTATGCGACTATTCCGTTTGATCAGTAGTGGAGCCCAGTTGGGATGATTGGGGATCTAGCATTTGGGGTTGTCTTCCTTTTATTTTGGTTCCGTGGTCGGACCTTGATTGTATTCTGGATGATGTATGTTTAACTTGTTAATTGTGTGAAGTGGCGATTGTAAGCCAACTCTTTATCCCTTTCTAATTCAATACATGGGATTGTGTGAAGATTACCCCTCTTGAGACAAAACTACCATGCGGCTATGCCTCTAAGTCGTGCCCCGAGATGTGGGAGATATAGCCGCATTGTGGGTGTTACAAGTTGGTAATCAGAGCCATCCTCGACTTAGGATCCCCCTGCTTGATCGAATCGCTGACGTTGTTGAGTCTAGAACAAAATGTTTTGAGCCTTAGGTTTATATATATCGGAGAGTAGGATTCTTTTTATTTCTCAGTCCCTTCGTAGCTCTGGTGAGGCCTCCTAACATAGAAGTTTTGACTCTCCTCTCCTCAAATTTCATGATTTTTTTAGGATCACACGAGTATCTTGTAATCATTCCGATAGTTTTGTGACGAGAACATTGTTCTTGGTGCCTCCTGACATTTAGGGGTTGTGGAAGTGTCCCGGGGAGTTGACCTCCGAGGTGTTGTCGTCACAATTTTATCGTTGCAATTCTGGAATACCTGAGTTTTGCCG
The DNA here is from genome assembly GCF_056163025.1 of Triticum urartu. NCBI lineage: Eukaryota > Viridiplantae > Streptophyta > Magnoliopsida > Poales > Poaceae > Triticum > Triticum urartu. The sequence goes on along the minus strand of NC_141873.1, from coordinate 209,080,501 downwards.
ACATTGAAAATCTCTTTTATGCAGTTGTTGGTGAGATAACCTCGACGCCACCCAGTACTGGGGCGGGAGTTTGGGAGTATTTCCATAACTCGTATACCGGATGCTTTTCGAAGGTTGAGGTAAATGATTTCTGGAGGTTTCTTGGTTATGTGTTGAAGGATGGATACAGCTGGATGTAGGATTTGTTAGTTTGGGTGAGATATTATGCTTCCCCTGTATCCCCAACACCTGATTGCATAACCAGAATGTTTCGGGAGTTTATAAGTGGGAATTCAAGTACCACGTAGGATATCTTTTCAACACACACATGATACGATATGGGGTCTATCATATGTTTGTTTCGGCTTATTTGGAAAGCCAATCCGTTGTTTTCTTTTATTTGTGGTATTCGAGTTGCTTCGATGTCAAGTGTTGATTCCATACCTTTCCTAAGAGGTGTTCTCATATTTCTATGTGAATACTAATCCTTCATGATAATCGAGATTGTCATGTCAATCCTTTTCAACCGGCGTGTTTATCTTCAAGTGGATCCGATCATTTCAACATCCGCAAGATCACCTCTCGGTTTTTCCCAATGTTGTTTGTTTCATTTGTTTCCAAGTTGCCTTTATTTTCCCACCATCCCACCCTTTTTCTTCAAGGACTCAGATTTCTGAACTAAGTATCCATCTTATTGATGGGAAATCTCTTCATTCTTTCCGTCAATGTTCTTATCCGGTGATTCTCCCAAAGATACTAACGGAGCCTCAAGTTCTTCATTATTCGTTCTCTATCTTCTCCGGTGGATTCAATTCAAGCTTTGTCGATCATATCTTTTCCTCGGTTCAAATGTTTTCTCATGCCGGTGCACCTCTTAATCGTTCACCTCTCTCTATTCATATCCGGAGTGCTGAAGATATCCCAGAAGATTCAAGTTTCTATTCGTAATACTTTCAAGCTATTTCGAGGTCTTACCCTATTCAAGCCATTTAATTCAACCGGCGCAATCTATCTTTTAAATCGTTCAACGGTGTTTCTTTTGAGTGGGTCCTAACCCACAGGTCTTTTCCCAGGATCTTACCTGACTCTTCTTTTCTGGAGTTATTCTCAAATTCATTGCAAAGTTTTACGTAAGAATGAATTATCATCAATCATATGTCTTCCTCCAAGATCTTTCAAATTGTTTTAATTGTTGATTCAACCTTTATATTCTTCATTATTCTGGAGTGTCTCAACAATCCATGGTGTTGTTTCTCGTCATCATTCTCGGATTTTGAAGACCAAAGAAGAGTTTCTCTTAAATCTTGGTCTGTTCTCTTGAAGATTTGTAGTTCATGCTTGATGCCATCCTCTCATAATTATTTTCGATTGTGAGAATTGTTTTCACCCATCCGGAGTAATTCAGGAGTCTTTTTAGTCTGATTCTACGAAGACCATCATTTCGGGTTAATTCATTCTCAGCTTTCAGCTCTCATTCTCCAAATCTTACCGGTGCTTCATTCAGGTATTCTCTAATAAGCTCGTGATCTCTTCGTTCTTATGTATCTAGATTCTCTCAAGTATTTTCATTCGTTCTCTAATTCTTCCCGGTGTTTATTTATCTTCTCTTCGTTCATTTTCAATCCTTACGGTGGTTAGTTCAAGATTTATATTCCTTCATTATCATATCAATCCATTCGTTCTTTCCAATCCTACCGGTGGATAGTTGAAGACTTTTCTCAAGTTTGCGCTATATCTATCTTAATCCTTTCTACGAGAATAAGTAGTATGCCAAATTCGTTGCTTGTCATCAATCTAAATTGGTGAAGGATGCGCATAACATAATTCTTATTCTTGTTTCGTCCAAGTGATTGATTCATTCTTCCAAAGTTTGTTCACGATGAAGTAATTCTCGGTTTCAATTGTTTCACCTTTTCTTTTCCCGGAGTTCCAAGCTCTCATCATAATGAAATCCATCTAAATCATTGCATGGCTTCAATCTTATTCTTTTCATCCTTTACTTCTTTTGATAATCCTTTTATTACCAGAGTTCTCACGATGGCTCAACATGTTGGTTCATCAAGGCTTTCTTTCATTCTTCAATTGTTCTTCAAGATTTCTCTAGGAGTTAAGATCTGCCAAGCTATACTCAAAATTAAACATGGTTTTCAAAACATGCTTTGTTTTGAGGAGTTCAAGCATTCTTCATCTTGCATTCCGAAGTGCAATTCTTTCTATCTTATCTTTTGAGGTGGTGTTATGTCACTCTTGACAATTTCACTTCGTGTGTCATGATTCAACAGTTGTCAAGAATGAGATAGTTAAACCCATCAATTTCTTCGAGCATGAGCTCTTCTCAATCCAATTGATTGATTTCGTTAGTGTCCGGTCTTCACCTCATAATTTGGGGATGTTTTCCTTAAGACCATTGGAAATCATATCTTTTGTTGTTGATTTCCAACAACTCCGTCCAACCCTTCATAAGAGTGCTCTCTCAAGTTCAGTTGTGAGAGATGTTGGTTCTCTCATCTCCGTTCTTTTCATTCCATTCTTACATTTGTTACAGAGGCATTTTGATGTTTCTCTCTTCGACCCATCATCTCGTTTTGTCAAGATCATGTTCAATTCCTTCCATTTACAGTCTGAGTGCTGCCCAAATTATATCATTCTTTTTCCTCCTCTATCTTGTTTTAACCAGAGTGTTATGGCTATCATTCCTCTTTTAACCGGAGTGTTGTGTCCTCTGCTCAAGCTCTTTTCATCTTATCAAGTCTTGCATCTCGTTTCTACCGGAGTGCTTGCGTGTACTTCTTGTCCATTGCAACCCTTTTCTTATGTCTTTCAACCTACAAGGTTATCGTAATGTTCCTTGTTCCTCTTTTCTAATGGAGTGTTTTCAACTTTGTTCATCTTCGTTGTATTCTTTCTTTCAATATGTTCAACCTCTCAAGGTTCATGGTCTCACTTGTTTGTCCAAGAAGCAACTTATTTTACCTCTCCTCTTCCTTTTCCGCTTCTCTCCGGTGCAATCCTAGATCTCGGGACGAGATCCTCTTGTAGTGGTGGAGTGTTGTGACGCCCCGAGACCGTTGCGCCAGGTGTATTCCAGTTATTCGCTGTTGTTGCCTTGTCTTTTGCTTGCGTTTTGCATCTTGCCATGTCATTGCATCATTATGTTTTCAAAACTTGCATCCGTCCAGGTCTCCCCGTCCTCTCCGTTGTCCATTCTGAGCCCAACCACACTTGCACGCGCCCGCGGCACGCCCGAAATATTATTTTATAAGTGGCTGGGAAATGTTCTGGTAATGGGATGAAAGTTGGCGTGCGGTGTAATTATGTTGTCAGTAGGCCGCCTGCCAAGTTTCATCTCATTCAGGGTTCGTTTGATGCCCCAACGGATAACTATAGCGGCGGTATAGTCGGTCAAACGTCGGACGTTTTCGTTCTCCGAAAACTGTTGTCGGGCTTTCCCTCTCTTTCCTCCCTAGGCCTCTCTTCACAGTCCACTCCCACTCTAAGCCAACCCATCAAAACCCCCTTGCCTCCGTGGCCTTTTCTCAGACCCCCCCCTCTCCGCACAGTTCTCAGACCCCCATTCGCAAAATGTCCGAAAACCTCTCCCTCTCCCGACCTGCACGATCATAACCGATGGGTCCGGATCATCCCCAAACATCTATAAAGTATCATCGGTTTCTCGTTGGAGTCTCCTAACCTAATTATCTCAGACCGTCCGATTACGATCAGAGGGGCTAGGATGCCCCTACCCAAATCAACTAGCTATATATAAGGAGGCAACCCTAGTTTTTAGGCCACTTGTCCCATCCATCCTCCTGCCTGCCGCCACCTACCTACCTTCTCTCCACCTCGGGATCCTCCCGATCCAAATCCACCCGAGCACCGCGCCCGCGTCCAGCAGATGAGCGTCGCCCCTCTCCTTCCCGTGGTCTCTCCCTCCCTCTGGTTCTTTCTTTATCCCTCTCTGAATTCTTCTCTCTCTCGATCTTCTCTAGGGAATCCCGATGCCGACAAGCAGTAGCTCCCGCATCCCCAACTCCCTGCAGCCTCCCGTCCGCGCCGTTTCTTGCCGGACCTTGCCGGTGAGACCCCGCCGCCGCGCGCCCTGTTTGATGCCCTCTCTGACCTCCCCTACTCTCCCTCTCTCCTCGTTTGAACGGGAAGGAGCAGCACCACCCACATCCATGGCATCATCCTTGCCTCGTCTCGACCAGTGGATCCGGACGCCCAAGACCCTGCGCCAAGTCCCGTTGCCGGCGCCTCTTACATTGCGCCTGTAGCCACCGGAGCTCTTGCCAGCCCTGTCATCGCCGCTCCACGCCAAGAGTATCCCGATGCCGCCGGCTTGCCTCTGCTCCACCTCCTCGGCCTTCGATCGCCATCTCCGGCGAATGCAGACGCCGGTGAAGCCACGTAGGTCGCTGCCTTGCCAAGTCCCGCGCCGCGCCGTTCTGCTCCGCTCCCGGCGGCCTGCACCTCGCCTGCCCGTTGAAGCTCCATCCGCCGTTGCTACCTCCATTTTGCCAAGCGCCGTGCCCCTACTTCGTCTCGCTGCGGGAGGAGCAGTGAGTCAGTGCCCACCCGCCCCAAGCAAGGACAGCGCCAAGTCCCTCTCGCCCGCGCCCATGTTGACCGCTTCCACTCCACGCGCCCTGGGCCACGTCTGCGCTATGGATCAGCACCGCCTCTGCAGCCTGCTCCACTGACCGGGCCAGGCCCAATGTGAGCATTCGCCCAGCCCCTGGACCGTGCACTTTTGGGCCGGCCAGATTCGGCCCATAGACGTTTTTTTGTTCTGCGAATTTACTAATTTTTCCTTCACATGCGTAATTACAGAATATACCATCATTTTAAAATGCTCACACCTAAATAACCATGCATCAGAATTAATTAAAATTTATATGTAAAATTCTTAGAATTTTGTGTAGATTAATAATCTGCCACTTTTGTCCATGTTTGAAATGCTTAAAATGCTATTTGTCTAAATTTGTTTAAATACCATGTTAAAATGATTCATTTCATAACTAAATAACCGTAACTCCTTTTTAAATAATCTTTATATGTATATGGGGTGGAAAAATGCATAGGTTAACATGGTAGCACTACTTTGCATGTTTAACAACTGAAAAATATGTTTTAGGGTAGAACAGTACCAAATTCATAATATGCATATGAGGATTTTTCTGGACTTGTTGCTTGTTGTTCCGGCCTCATTTAAACTTGCCTAGATAGGTAGTTTTGTTATGCTTTCCCTTTCCATTCTAACCAACATTTAATATTGATGGGTACCTAAACGAGAGAGAACTAAATAAGTCACGTGGTGTTTCGTCAATATGCAAGCTCCACCTAATTTGTAGGATTGTTTGTGCATTTTGCCATGCCATGCCTCTTAAACCGGACATGCATCATAATTGGTTGCGCATCATGTCATGTTCATGTGATGTTTGTTTACTATGTTGCTTGCTTCTTTCCGGGTTGCTTCTCTCGTTAGCTTCGGTTTCATTCCGGAGTTGTGAGAATTCGTTCGATTATGTTCGTTTGTCTTCATCATGGACTCATTCTTCTTCCTTGCGGGATCTTAGGCAAGATGACCATACCCTTGAAATCACTTCTATATTTGCTTGCTAGTTGTTCGCTCTATTGCTATGCCACGATACCTACCACTTGATTTATCATGCCTCCCATATTTCCATGTCAAGCCTCTAACCCACCTTTCCTAGCAAACCGTTGTTTGGCTATGTTACCGCTTTTCTCAACCGCTCTTATAGCATTGCTAGTTGCAGGTGAAGATGAAGTTTGTTCCATGTTGGAACATGGATATTGTTGGGATATCATTATTATCTCTTATTTACTTTAATGCATCTATATACTTGGTAAAGGGTGGAAGGCTCGGCCTTATGCCTGGTGTTTTGTTCCACTCTTGCCGCCCTAGTTTCCGTCATACCGGTGTTATGTTCCTTGATTTTGCATTCCTTACACGGTTGGGTGTTATGGGAACCCCTTGACAGTTCGCTTTGAATAAAACTCCTCGAGCAAGGCCCAACCTTGGTTTTACATTTTCCTAAAAACCTATTACCCTTCCGTTGGGTCGGCTAACCCGAGGGTCATCTTTATTTTCAGCCCCCCGGGCTAGTGCTTCTCTAAGTGTTGGTCCGAACCGATCCGCCTGCGGGGCCACCTCGGGGAAACTCGAGGGCTAGTTTTACTCGTAGCCTGTCTCATCCGGTGTTTCCCTGAGAACGAGATACGTGCGACTCCTATCGGGATTGTCGGCACATCGGGTGGCTTTGCTGGTCTTGTTTTACCATTGTCGAAATTTCTTGTAACCGGGATTCCGAGACTGATCGGGTCTTCCTGGGAGAAGGAATATGCTTCGTTGACCGTGAGAGCTTGTGATGGGCTTAGTTCGGACACCCTTGCAGGGTATAAACTTTCAAGAGCCGTGCCCACGGTTATGTGGCAGATGGGAATTTGTTTATGTCCAGTTGTACAGAACTTGACAGTTAACTTAATTAAAATGCATCAACCGCGTGTGTAGCCATGATGGTCTATTTTCGGCGGAGTCCGGGAAGTGAACACGATCTTGTGTTATGCTTGAATGTAAGTAGTTTCAGGATCACTTCTTGATCATTTCTAGTTCGGAAGCAGTAGAAGCAAGGAAGAGACGGGTTAGGGTGGCTCCGCCCCCCACTTCCCATTTATAGCCAAGGGGAGGCCAAACGCCGGCCTCCACGATCTATGGTAGTAATGATCTTTTCCTGCATGCAGCAAGGACCCGTCAAGTCAGGCAGTTGCCAAGGCAGCATGGGGAAGCGGAGACGCCCACGTCCAATCAGTCGCCATGCGCCAACCATGGCCACATGCTGAGGGGGGCCAGCGGCGCTTCGCGCTTGCCCTTTGGCTTTGCCTCAAAGCCAATATCGAGTGTGCCTTGGGCCCGGGGGCTACTGTCAGTGTTCTGGGAATGGGAGTCCCCAGACTTGCCTGCCTGCGGCCCGCATCGTTGCTCCACCAGCGGCCCCGTATGACCCATCTTCACCAGCAAACATTCAAGACCCTCGTGAGGGGCCAAGCCTCGTGAGGCGGACGACGCAAGGCCTCCTCAGGGGCAGCCTCACCAAGCTGGCTCGCGAGGGCGGAGAGATCAAGGCGAGGGGCACCTCATGAGGTTTATGTGACGCAAGCCATGACGACTGGAGCCAGGCAGGCACCAGCGCGCGCAGTGTCCTCGTTTCCTCTTTGGTGCTAAAGGGGCAAGCACATACGAGGAGTCTCGAGGCATTAGGCAAAGTTTTCCATATCAGCGCAACAAGACCAAGACCAGCAGGACGGCAGGACGGAGGTCACCATGGAGCCCAAGACAGCGTCACCACCAGAGCCTTTGGCAGGCGAAGACTACTTTTCTCAGGATAGCTTGTACTAGTTGTCTTCCTTCGAATTTGGCCATTGTGGGATCCCTTCCTGCTCAATATTTGGGAAGAGGACCAGGGCCTCTATAAATAGGACTAGCCACCACCGTAGGGAGGCATCTGATTCGGACCTAGATCGAATCCATAGCAACCCAACCACTCAAGTTCACCAAGCAGAAGAACACCTCTCCTCGCGAGGTTGTTCTTCCCTTGTAACTGTTCATCCATAGCGCAAGAGGCAATCCACCACACCACACTGAAGTAGGGTATTAGACCACAACGGTGGTCCGAACCAGTACAAATCATGTGTCTCATGTTCTTTGGGTTCGTCGAGCTAGGCCATGAGATCGTAGAGTGTGCGAGCTAGAGAGGGGAAGAGATCTTTGTGTGCACCCCAGTGTTTGAACCTCAAGGGTTTTGCCAGAACCCGAAATCCGACAGAGGGAGTCCCGGATTAAGGGGTCCTTGGGCGTCCGGGCTATGTGACGTGAGCCAAACTGATGGGCCATGAAGATACAAGACAGAAGACTTCCTCCCGTGTCCGGATGGGACTTTCCTTTATGTGGAAGGCAAGATTGGCGTTCGGATATGAAGATTCCTTCCTCTGTAAACTAACTCTGTATAACAATAGGCCACTCCGGTGTCTATATAAACCGGATGGTTTAGTCTATAGAGGGAATCACAATCATACAGGCTAGACATCTAGGGTTTAGCCATTACGATCTTGTGGTAGATCAACTCTTGTAATAATCATATTCGTCAAGATCAATCAAGCAGGAAGTAGGGTATTTCCTCCATCAAGAGGGCCGGAACCTGGGTAAACATCGTGTCCCCTGTCTCCTGTTACCATCGACCTTAGACGCATAGTTCGGGACCCCCTACCCGAGATCCACCGGTTTTGACACCAACAATGATCACCATTGTCACCGGCTTGACACCTTGATCTCCATCGTAGCATCATGGTCGTCTCACCAGCTATTGCTTCTACGACTATCGCTACCGCTTAGTGATAATGTAAAGCAATTACGTGGCGATTGCATTTCATACAATAAAGCGACAACCATATGGCTCTTGCCAGTTGTCGGTAACTGTTACAAAACATGATCATCTCATACAAGAATTTATATAATCACGTGTTGACCATATCACATCACAACATGCCCTACAAAAACATGTTAGACGTCCTATACTTTGTTGTTACAAGTTTTACGTGGCTGCTACGGGCTTATAGCAAGAACCGTTCTTACCTACGCATAAAAACCACAATGATTTTTCGTCAAGTGTGTTGTTTTAACCTTCAACAAGGACCGGGCATAGTCAAACTCGATTCAACTAAAGCTGCAGAAACAGGCACACACTAGCCACCCATGTGCGAAGCATAGCGGTAGAACTAGTCACATGAACGCGGTCATGTAATTTCGGTCTGGGCCGCTTCATCCAACAATACTGTCGAATCAAAGTATGACATGCTGGTAAGCAGTACGACTATTATCGCCCACAACTCTTTGTGTTCTACTCGTGCATATAACATCTACGCACAGACCTGGCTCGGATGACACTATTGGAGAATGCAATATTTCAAAAAAAATTACCTATGATCACGCAAGATCTATCTAGGAGATGCATAGCAACGAGATGGGGAGAGTGTGTCTACGTACCCTCGTAGAGCAAAAGCGGAAGCGTCTAGTAACGCGGTTGATGTAGTCTAACATCTTCGCGATCCAACCGATCCATGTACCAAACGTATGGCACCTCCGCGATCTGCACACGTTCAGCTCGGTGACGTCCTTCGAACTCTTGATCCAGTTGAGGCCGAGGGAGAGTTCCGTCAGCACGACGGCTTGGTGACGGTGATGATGAAGTTACCAACTCAGGGCTTCGCCTAAGCACTACAACGATATGACCGAGGTGTGTAACTGTGGAGGGGGGCACCACACACGGCTAAGAGATCAACTTGTGTGCCTATGGGGTGCCCCCTCCCCCATAGGGGCGCGCCCAAGGAGGGGAGTCCTACTAGGACTCCTAGTCCTAGTAGGATTCCACCAAGAGGGAGAGAGAGGGAAGGAAGGAGAGGGAGCGAGGGAGAAGGAAAGGGGGGCACCGCCCCCCTTCCCTTGTCCAATTTAGACTTCAAGGGGGGCGCAGCCTGCCCTGGCTGCCCTCCTCTCTCTCCACTAAGGCCCATGGTGGCCCATTAGTTCCCTCGGGTGTCCAATATATCAATCTTTATGTCTTGACCATTTCAAGACTCCTCGTCATGTCCGTGATCTCATCCAGGACTCCAAACAACCTTCGGTACATCAAATCACATAACTCACAATATAAATCATCATCAAACATTAAGCATGCGGACCCTACGGGTTCAAGAACTATGTATACATGACCGAGACACATCTCCGGTCAATAACCAATAGCGGAACCTGGACGATCATATTGGCTCCTACATATTCTATGAAGATCTTTATCGGTCAAACTGCATAACAACATACGTTGTTCCCTTTGTCATCGGTATGTTACTTGCATGAGATTCAATCATCGGTATCATCATACCTAGTTCAATCTCATTACCGACAAGTCTCTTTACTCGTTCCGTAATGCATCATCCAACAACAAACTCATTAGTCACTTATCTTGCAAGGCTTATAGTGATGAGCATTACAGAGAGGGCCCAGAGATACCCCTTCGAAACACGGAGTGACAAATCCTAATCTCGATCTATGCCAACTCAACAAACACCATTGGAGACACCTGTAGAGCATCTTTATAATCACCCAGTTACTTTGTGATGTTTGATAGCACACTAAGTGTTCCTCCGGTATTCGGGAGTTGCATAATCTCGTAGTCATAGGAACATGTATAAGTCATGAAGAAAGCAATAGCAATAAACTAAATGATCATAGTGCTAAGCTAACGGATGGGTCTTGTCCATTACATCATTCTCTAATGATGTGATCCCGTTCATCAAATGAAAACACATGTCCATGGCTGGGAAACTTAACCATCTTTGATTACCGAGCTAGTCAAGTAGAGGCATACTAGGGACACTCTGTTTGTCTATGTATTCAGACATGTACTAAGTTTCCGGTTAATACAATTCTAGCATGAATAATAAACATTTATCATGATATAAGGAAATATAAATAACAACTTTATTATTGCCTCTAGGGCATATTTCCTTCAAGGGGTAGGTTTAGCCTAGAAATGGAAGGGTGGGAGCTGCTTAAATAGGCAGGGATTAGTGTTAGGGGGAATTTGGAGCGTTTCAGGGCCTCCGATCACGATCCGATGGATCCGATCGAGAGGGGAGTTTAGTGGGATGGAGGTGGGCTGTGAAGAGGGGTTGGATGAGAGGAGAGAAGAGAAGAGCGGCCTGGCACGGGTTTCCGGAGACTGAAAATGTCCGATGTTTGATCGACTATATTGTGGCTATATGTTTAATGGTTGGGCTATCAAACGAACTCCTAATGTGACGAAACTTGTCAAGCGGTCTACCTACACTAAAATAAGACCGCACGCCAACTTTCACCCCATTTTGAGAACATTTTTATGCCACTTATAAAATAATATTTCGGAGGTGCCGCGGGCGCGTGCGAGTGTGTCGGGACTCCGAACGGAGAACATAAGGGACGAGGGAAGCCAGCGATGAACATATGCAAGTTTTGGAAAACATGCAGATGAAATGCAGATGATGACATGGCCAAATGCAACACGCAAGAGAATGACATGACAACGACGATGATAAACTAGAAGACGCCTGGTGCATCGGTCTCAGGGTGTTACAATATCTTCCATGCTAAGCACGCTAGTGGTGGTTCCCAAGCGACAAAAGTAAAGATTTACTCCCCCTCCACCAACAATCACACTCCACGGCTTGTCCGAAACAACGGGTGCCGTCCATACCAACAACAGTCTCGGGGAAGTTTTGTTTAGTTATTTGCATTTTTGAGTTCGGGACTAGGCATCCCTATTACCGCCCTTTTCTCATGCGACGGCGAGTGAATAAACACTCGACATGAGAATAACCCGCTTAGCATGGAAGATACCGACCACCTCCTGTCGTTCAATGAACGATCCAGGCACACAAAAATGATAAATTTTTTAGAAGTTTTTAGAGGTGGCACATGCAAATTTACTTAGGATGGCAGGGTAATACCGCATATAGGTAGGTATGGTGGACTCATCTGGAATAACTTTTGGGTTCAAGTTTTTTGATGTACAAGCAGAATTCCCACTTAGTACAGGCGAAGGCAAGCAATTAGATTGAGAAGCGGCCAGCTAGAGAGCAACAACGATCTAGAACATGCATTATGCATAAGTAACATTGGACACTAGCATGTCTAGGATATGAACACCATGAACATAAATATCATAGAGGCTATGTTGGTTTTGATTCAACTACATGCATGAACATGTGCCAAGTCAAGCCACTCGAACATTCAGAGGAGGATACCATATCATCATACTACATCACAATCATTTTAACGCAATGTTGATATCCAAGATAAATCATTATCCACTGTTACTTATGCATGGCATCAGAAACTATAATCTCAAATTGTCATTGCAAACATGTTTAATCATAATGGGCTGAATCATGGATACTAGGTTAAACATATTTACACAAACAAAACAAGTCGAGTTCATACCAGTTTCTCTCTGCCACGGCCAGTTCATCAAATATCGTCATTATTGCCTTTCACTTGCACGACCGAATGATGTGAAAATAATAATAGTGCAAGAGTGCCATGGACTAAGGTGGAATCTGCAAACATTTTATTCTACAACAGAAGACAAGGTAAAATGGGCTCTTTATTAGTTCAACAGTTATTCATATGAGAGCCACTCAACATTTTCATCGTGGTCTTCTCCTCGATACAACTCGAATAAAAATAAAAGAAATTCAGAGAAACACACTGAAATATTTTTGGAGTTTTTGGTTTTCTTGAACAAGAAACTAAAAGGGAAAGGTGTAGGATCGAAAGTATGTCTAGAGGGGGGGGGGTCATTAGACTACTTTACCAAATAAAAATCTAGCCTTTTCCCAACTTTAAGTCTTGGCAGATTTTAGCAACTTAGCACAAGTCAAGCAATCAACCTACACATGCAAGTCTAAGAGTATAGCAGCGTAATGTAAAATATTACACATGAAGGTAAAGGGAGGAGTTTGGAGGGAGCAAATGCAATGTAGACACGGAGATTTTTGGCGTGGTTCCGATAGGTCGTGCTATCGTACATCGACGTTGATGGAAACTTCAACCCACGAAGGGTAACGGCTGCGTGAGTCCATGGAGGGCTCCACCCACGAAGGGTCCATGAAGAAGCAGCCTTGTCTATCCCACCATGGCCATCGCCCACGAAGGACTTGCCTCACTAGGGTAGATCTTCATGAAGTAGGTGATCTCCTTGCCCATACAAACTCCTTGGTTCAACTCCACAATCTTAACGGAGGCTCCCAAGTGACACCTAACCAATCTAGGAGACACCACTCTCCAAAAGGTAATAGATGGTGTGTTGATGATGAACTCCTTGCTCTTGTGCTTCAAATGATAGTCTCCCCAACACTCAACTCTCTCTCAAAGATTTGGATTTGGTGGAAAGATGATTTGAGTGGAAAGCAACTTGGGGAAGGCTAGAGATCAAGATTCTTGTGGTTGGAATGGAATATCTTGGTCTCAACACATGAGTAGGTGGTTCTCTCTTAGATAATGTATGCTGGAAGTGTAGGCACGTTCTAATGGCTCTCTCCCCAAATGAAGATTGGGTGGAGGGGTATAAATAGCCTCCACAAAAAATCTAACCATTACACACAATTTACCAAACTTGGTGGGACCGAATCATGAAACTTGGTTAGACTGATTTAGTCCAAAATGTGAACATTAGGATTTTCCGTGGGACCGACATGTCAACTCGGTGGAACCGATGTCATTAGGGTTAGGGCATAACGTAATCTCGGTGAGGCCGGTCACATAAACTCAGTAGGACCAATTTATGTAATAGGCAAACAGAGAGTTGGCCAGGCAAACTCGGTGGGACCGATTCGCTCATTTCGGTGAGACCAAAACATTACGAAAGGGAAACAGAGAGTTTGCATTGCGAACTCGGTGGGACCGATCGCTCATCTCGGTTGGTCTGAAATGTTACGAAGGGAAACAGAGAGTTTACAATCCCATCTCGGTGAGACCGAGATCCCTATCGGTGAGACCGAAGTGACTAGGGTTTCTGGTAGTGGCTATGTCAAGTGAACTCGGTGGCGCCGGATAGATCAAATCGGTGGGGCCGAGTTTGACATTTGGTTTGGGACATATGTGGATATGATAAGGTGGTTGAGGTCTTTTGGAGCATATCACTAAGCATTTTGAGCAAGCAAGCCATTAAGAAACGCCTCATCCCCTTTTAATAGTATTGGCTTTTCGTATGGACTCAATGTGATCTTGGATCACTAAAATGAAAAATTAGAGTCTTGAGCTTGAGCCAATATGTGTCCTTAGCATTTTGAGGGGTCCACATTCCTTATCCATGACATGCCAATCATTGAACTTTCTGAAATGATCCTCTTGAAATGGCATTAGTTCAAGGAGCTATATGTTGTTAGGAATTACCAAAACCACCGAGGGATAGTGGCACTTTCAATCTCCCCCTTTTTGGTAATTGATGACAACATATAGATCAAAGCTTCGACAAATGATAATAAGATTGAAATACATCGTCGCTTTGGGAAGTATGTGTTAAGCAAGAACTCCCCCTCAATTTGTGCATTATTTGAAATTTGCTTTTGAATTCAAATTCACAATCAATTAGGATCATGGTTACTCTTCCATGTCACATACATCTTGGTGGAGCGCTCAAAATGATAGAGAGTAAAAGCATGCACTCATCACCAAGCAAAGTGGATGATCATATATGAGATATAAAAGATAGTATCATCCAAGCAATCATTAAAGTAGGATATGATCAAACACATGACCATACAAGTATCTCACACACAAACATAAAGAGTATTAAACAAGCACACACAGAAGTATCAACCAAATAGCAAAAAGACCAAAGAGGCCAAAACACTCTCTCGAAGCCTATGATCTATACATTTCTCCCCATTTGGCAACAAGTTACCAAAAATCTTGAAAATGCATAGTGCTATGCGTCTCTAGGCTTGGTCTTCGGGAGGTGGTGTTGAGATGACTCCAAGGACGAAAGCATCTCTAAATGTTGTTGGAGTTGGTGGAGTGGCAACTGGAGGTGGCACTGAAGCTGTAGCTGCCGGTGCTGATGTGGTAGCTCTAGTGTCATCCATGGGCACTGCAGGAGATCTCTGACCTCTGGGCACTCTCTAAAAGGCATCTGTGGTAGCCTGCCCTTTCCTTTCCACTGCTTCCTCCTAGAGCTGCTCAACAGCTGTCTGCATCTTAGTCACTTTTCGATCAAGATCATAGAATTTTGTTTCAATGATCCTCTCCAAGATCTCCTAATTTTGAGTCGGGGTGGCCAAGCCCTTCTCAATCCTCAAAGTTGCTTGAATCAGATAAGCAAGCTGATCTTGTTTTGACTTTAGGAACACTTGAGATGCCTCCTCAACACATGGCATCTTTGCAACCTTCTCAGCCTTTGCCTTCTCTTTCTTTTCTTGTGCTTGCACAGATGTGGGATCATACTCATTCATCACAACAGTGTTGTCCTCAAATTCTGGTCTCAAAGGTAGATGCTCCTTGTCCAAAAGATAAGTACATGTGCGCATCTTGGAGTTGATGAGCACCCGAATATCTGGTGTATACCCATAAGATCTTTTCTGATCAGCAGCTATCCTCTTGATTGTTTCAACAATCAGGCTCATAACTTAGTTCTGAGGCACATCAAATATCTGAAGCAAGTTGATTGAATGTCCTTTGATCATCTTTTGATCTCCAGATTCGGGAAACAATGTATGCCTCAAGATTGTGTTGATAGTAGCTAGAGCAGACAACAGGTAATGAACAGATCCAAACCTTTGTGTGTCCAATGCTTTGTCTGGGATCTCCTTGTACATGTTGGCCATAGAGTTGTGGTCTTTCTTCTTCTTGGAATAGACATCCAAGTCATCTTCATGCTCTTCAGGGGCATTTATCAACTTTGCCACTCATCAACAGTTGACTAGTACCTTTTACCCTCAGAAATCCATACAATTCTACCATCTGGATAAAAATGAGCTGTGGAGTAGAATTGCATGATGAGTTCATCATTCCATTTTGTCAGTTTGTGACCCACAAACTTGTCGACACCACATGCTCTGAAGCTCTCATGTACACCTGGAAAGTAATCTTCATTCTCATCAATGTATTCCCAATCAACCCACTTCATATCACAGACTATGGGCTTCTTGTCAAGTAGGATGGTTTCGTAGAAATCTTGTTGTTCTTTGGTGTGGAACCTGTAGTCCACTGCAGTCTTCCACCTCACAGCATAAGTGTCACTTTGTCTCCAAAGTATGAGACCTGTATCCTTCCTGATGCTCATATCTTCTGCCACTGGATGCCTGTCATCATGATCTGGAATCTTTGGTTTAAGCTTTCTAAGCACTTGGGCTTCAGCATCTTCTTCTTCAACTTCAGGCACTGGGGCCTTGTTCTTTTCTGCAGCTGGAATGTTCCTAGTGCTCCTCTTGGGATTTGGAGCTAGAGCAGAAACTTTGGCGGAAGTCTTAGGCTTAGAAGGGGCAGCTCCAGACTTAATTGCGTCCCCCATCAGCTTTTGGGACTTGGGTGCTGGTGCAGCATCCTCTTCCTCGTCTTCAGCTGGATCTCTAAACATAGATGATCTCCCAGTGACTCTGGCAGTGGTCTTCTTAACCCTCTCCTTCCTCTTCTTGCCTTCACCAGCCTTCTTTGGTTCAAGTGTGAACTCCATGGTTTCCTGGGTGGAGGCTCTGGCTTTTGACATAGGAATTCTTTTAGAAGTTGCCTTCTTTTGCATACCAGGCTTTGTTGCAGCAGCAGTTCCATATTCTTTCTTCCACACTTTCTTTTTGGAGATGACCTCTTCCTCAGTAGGCACATAGTCCTCATCCTCTGAGTCTGAGATTCTCTTCTTCCTTGATCTAGTGGCTGCCTTGGGCAAATTGCTTGGAGTGCTCCTGCTACCCTCGTCATAGCTACTAGAGGGATTAGTGCCCTCACTCAAGTTCACTTGCTCTTCTGATTTTTTCTGGCTATCACTTTGATCAGACATATTGGCAAGGCAAAATGACAATAGACCATGTGAATAGATATAGATGAGGTAGAGTGGATGAGCATCACAAAGTGCAGAGTTTTTGCAAAACAGATAAGTCAAAAACTTAGTTTTAGTTTTCCACAGAAAGCATTTCGGAGCTACCAATTTGTTAAACTCAGTGACACCGAAGCAAGTGTTGGAGTCTAAACTAGTGAAATCGGTCATATCAAGACACAGTTCGGTGACTCCGAGATTGCTAGGGTTTCATAGAGAATTGAACTCCGTGACACCGATTTGCAACTTTCGGTCAGACCGAAAAGTGCAAGTGCAATGGCCTAGGCCAAATCGGTGGGACCGATTTCCACAGCTCAGTCGGTCCGAGATGGGTTCACGAAACCTAACCCTAAATTTTCGAATCAAAACAAATCAAATGGATGTTTTCTTTGGATAGATAAATCTCATACGTGGTAAAAACATGGTATTGCATTGTGCTAAGAATCGGAGTAAGGAATTAGCACAAAAAGTCAAACTCATACCCTAGTTTGGCAGTGAGTTCGCTATAGTAGCGTTGAAATCCGTTGACGGCGATGGAAACCAGCAGCGGGAGGTCGCTGGCAACGAGAAGACAATCCGGAGACTCGAGGCGGCAGAGCAGGACACGTGCGGGATGAGGGGTTTTGAAGAAATTTCCAAAATCACACCCGTCGGTATATATATCCTGACCCTGTCGGCGTGACCAAGTGGAACAACTCGGTGGCACCAAGATGCAGAATCGCAAGCGGTTACTGCAACTCAGTGTGACCGACAAGTTCTAATCGGTTGCACCGAGATTGAAAACCTAGATCAACTCAATGGACTTAGTGTGACAGAAGTGGATAGATCGGTCAGACCGAAATAGACAGAGAGGTTTTCGAAGTTTAAGTCTATGACAAATCGGGGACTCCGAGTGCTCCTCACACAGAGTGGTTCGAACCTGACTTGATCAAACTTTGTGATGTAGCATGAATAGAGTTTGAGACGAGAAAAGCATAGATAGCTAGAGGGAGTTCTTAGGCATTCTTGTCGATACGTCCATTTTGCATCATGCTTTTATATCAATATTTATTGCATTATGGGCTGTTATTACACATTATGTCACAATAATTATGCCTATTCTCTCTTATTTTACAAGGTTTACATGAAGAGGGGGAATGCCGGCAGCTGGAATTCTGGGCTGGAAAAGGAGCAAATATAGAGACCTATTCTGTACAGCTCCAAAAGTCCTGAAACTTCACGGAAGTCATTTTTGGAATTAATAAAAAATACTGAGCGGAGAGAGCACTAGAGGGGGCCCAAACCGTTGTCACGAGGGTGGGGGCGCGCCCTACCCCCTGTGCACGCCTCCTGCCTCGTGGGCCCCCTGGTGGCCCTCTGATGCACATCTTCTGCTATATGAGGTCTTTTGTCTGAGAAAAAAAAATCATAAGCAAGCTCACGGGACAAAACTCCGCCGCCACGAGGCGGAACCTTGGCGGAACCAATCTAGGGCTCCGGCAGAGCTGTTCTGCCGGGGAAACTTCCCTCCGGGGGGGGGGAATCATCACCATCGTCATCACCAACGATCCTCTCATCCAGAGGGGGTCAATCTCCATCAACATCTTCACCAGCACCATCTCATCTGAAACCCTAGTTCATATCTTGTATCCAATCTTTGTATCCAAACCTCAGATTGGTACCTTTGGGTTGCTAGTAGTGTTGATTACTCATTGTAGTTGATGCTAGTTGGTTTACTTGGTGGAAGATAATATATTCAGATCCATTATGCATATTAATACTCCTCTGATTATGAACATGAATATGCTTTGTGAGTAGTTACGTTTGTTCCTGGGGACATCGGAGAAGTCTTGCTATAAGTAGTCATGTGAATTTGGTTTTCGTTCGATATTTTGATGAGATGTATGGTGTCATCCCTCTAGTGGTGTCATGTGAATGTCGACTACATGACACTTAACCATTTTTTGGGCCTAGAGGGAGGCATTGGGAAGTAATAAGTAGATGATGGGTTGCTAGAGTGACAGAAGCTTAAACCCTAGTTTATGCATTGCTTCGTAAGGGGCTGATTTGGATCCATTTGTTCCATGCTATGCTTAGGTTTACCTTAATACTTCGGTTGTAGTTGCGGATGCTTGCAACGGGGGTTAATCATAAGTGGGATTCTTGTCCAAGTAAGGACAGTACCCAAGCACCGGTCCACCCACATATCAAATTACCAAAGTACCGAACGGGAATCATATGAACGTGATGAAAACTAGCTTGACGATAATTCCCATGTGTCCACGGGAGCGCTTTCCTTCATATAAGAGTTTGTCCAGGCATGTCCTTTGCTACAAAAAGGATTGGGCCATCTTGTTGCACCTTATTTACTTTTATTACTTGCTACTCGTTATAAATTACCTTATCACAAAACTATTTGTTACTGACAATTTTAGTGCTTGCAGAGAATACCTTACTGAAAACTGCTTATCATTTCCTTCTGCTCCTCATTGGGTTCGACACTCTTACTTATCGAAAAGGCTACGATAGATCCCCTACACTTGTGGGTCATCAAGACTCTTTTCTGGCGCCGTTGCCAGGGACTGAAGCGCCTTTGGTAGGTGGAATTTGGTAAGGAAAAACTTATATAGTGTGCTGAAATTTACTGTCACTTGTTACTATGGAACTTAATCCTTTGAGGGGCTTCTTCGGGGTATCTTCACCCCGACCAGTAGAGCAAAGAGTTGCTCCTCAACCTACTGAAAATGTTTACTTTGAAATTCCTTTGGGTATGATAGAGAAACCGCTAGCTAATCCTTTCACAGGTGATGGAACATTGCATCCTGATTTGCACCTAATCTATGTGGATGAAGTTTGTGGATTATTTAAGCTTGCTGATGTCTACTACACAACGTTATTCTTGTAGACGTTGTTGGGCCTCCAAGTGCAGAGGTTTGTAGGACAGTAGCAAATTTCCCTCAAGTGGATGAACTAAGGTTTATCAATCCGTAGGAGGCGTAGGATGAAGATGGTCTCTCTCAAGAAACCCTGCAACCAAATAACAAAGAGTCTCTTGTGTCCCCAACACACCCAATACAATGGTAAATTATATAGGTGCACTAGTTCGGCGAAGAGATGGTGATACAAGTGGTATATGGATGGTAGATAAAGGTTTTTGTAATATGAAAATATAAAAACAGCAAGGTAACTAATGATAAAAGTGAGCACAAATGGTATTGCGATGCGTTGAAACAAGGCCTAGGGTTCATACTTTCACTTGTGCAAGTTCTCTCAACAATAATAACATAATTGGATCATATAACTTTCCCTCAACATGCAACAAAGAGTCACTCCAAAGTCACTAATAGCGGAGAAAAAACGAAGAGATTATGGTAGGGTACGAAACCACCTCGAAGTTATCCTTTCTGATCAATCTATTCAATAGTCCATAGTAAAATAACATGAAGCTATTCTTTCCATTCAATCTATCATAGAGTTCGTACTAGAATAACACCTTAAGACACAAATCAACCAAAACCCTAATGTCACCTAGATACTCCAATGTCACCTCAAGTATCTGTGGGTATGATTATACGATATGCATCACACAATCTCAGATTCATCTATTCAAACCAAAACAAAGTACTTCAAAGAGTGCCCCAAAGTTTCTACCAGAGAGTCAAGACGAAAACATGTGCCAACCCCTATGCATAGGTTCATGGGCGGAACCCGCAAGTTGATCACCAAAACATACATCAAGTGGATCACGTGATATCCCATTGTCACCACAGATAAGCACGACAAGACATACATAAAGTGTTCTCATATCCTTAAAGACTCAATCCTATAAGATAACTTCAAAGGGAAAACTCAATGCATTACAAGAGAGTAGAGGGGGGGGGGACATCATAAGATCCAACTATAATAGCAAAGCTCGCGATACATCAAGATCGTACCACCTCAAGAACACGAGAGAGAGAGAGAGATCAAACACATAGCTACTGGTACATACCCTCAGCCCCGAGGGTGAACTACTCCCTCCTCGTCATGGAGAGCACCGGGATGATGAAGATGGCCACCGGAGAGGGATTCCCCCCTCTGGCAGGGTGCCGGAATGGGTCTAGATTGGTTTTCGGTGGCTACGGAGGCTTCTGGCGACGGAACTCCCGATCTATTCTGCTCCCCGAAGTTTTTAGGGTATATGGGTATATATAGGAGGAAGAAGTATGTCGGTGGATCTCCGGGCTGTCCATAAGGCAGGGGGCGCGCCCCCACCCTCGTGGGCAGCCCGGGACTCTCCTGGTCCATCTCCGATACTCCGTGGGCTTCTTCTGGTCCAAAAATAAGTTCCGTGAAGTTTCAGGTCAATTGGACTCCGTTTGATTTTCCTTTTCTGCGATACTCTAAAACAAGGAAAAAAACAGAAACTGGCATTGGGCTCTAGGTTAATAGGTTAGTCCCAAAAATCATATAAAATAGCATATAGATGCATATAAAACATCCAAGGTTGGTAATATAATAGCATGGAACAATAAAAAATAATAGATATGTTGGAGACGTATCAGCATCCCCAAGCTTAATTCCTGCTCGTCCTCGAGTAGGAAAATGATAAAAACAGGATTTTTGATGTGGAATGCTACCTAACATATTTATCCATGTAGTTCTATTTATTGTGGCAAGAATATTCAGGTCCACAAGATTCAAGACAAAAGTTTAATATTGACATAAAATAATAATACTTCGAGCATACTAATAAAGCAATAATGTCTCCTCAAAACAACATGGCCAAAGCAAGCTATCCCTACAAAATCATATAGTCTGGCTATGCTCCATCTTCACCACACAAAGTATTTAAATCAGGCACAACCCCAATGACAAGCCAAGCAATTGTTTCATACTTTTGATGTTCTCAAACTTTTTCGATCTTCGCGCAATATACGAACGTGAGCCATGGACATAGCACTATAGGTGGAATAGAATGGTGGTTGTGGAGAAGACAAAAAGGAGAAGATAGTCTCCCATCAACTAGGCATATCAACGGGCTATGAAGATGCCCATCAATAGATATCAATGTGAGTGAGTAGGGATTGCCATGCAACGGATGCACTAGAGCTATAAGTGTATGAAAGCTCAAAAATAAACTAAATGGGTGTATATCCAACTCGCTTGCTCACGAAGAACTAGGGCATTTTGAGGAAGCCCGTCATTGGAATATACAAGCCAAGTTCTATAATGAAAATTTCCCATTAGTATATGAAAGTGACAACATAAGAGACTCTCTATCATGAAGATCATGGTGCTACTTTGAAGCACAAGTCTGGTAAAAGGATAGTAGCATTGTCTCTTCTCTCTTTTTCTCTCATTTTTTAATTTTTTTATTTTTTTATTTTTTATTTGGCCTTATCCCCTTTTTTTGGCCCCTTTTTTCTTTTTCTTTTTTTGTCCGAAGTCTCATCCCAACTTATGGGGGAATCATAGTCTCCATCATCCTTTCCTCACATGGGGAAATTCTCTAATAATGATGACCATCACACTTTTATTTTCTTACAACTCAAGAATTACAACTCGATACTTAGAACAAAATATGACTCTATATGAATGCCTCTGGCGGTGTACCGGGATGTGCAATGACTCATGAGTGACATGTATGAAAGAATTATGAACGGTGGCTTTGCCACAAATACGATCTCAACTACATGATCATGCAAAGCAATATGACAATGATGAAGTGTGTCATAATAACGGAACGGTGGAAAGTTGCATGGCAATATATCTCGAAATGGCTATGTAAATGCCATAATAGGTAGGTATGGTGGCTGTTTTGAGGAAGGTACAAGGTGGGTTTAAGGTACCGGCGAATGTTGCGCGATACTAGAGAGGCTAGCAATGGTGGAAGGGTGAGAGTGCGTATAATCCATGGACTCAACATTAGTCATAAAGAACTCACATACTTATTGCAAAAATCTACAAGTTATCAAAGCAAAGTATTATGCGCATGCTCCTAGGGCGATAGATTGGTAGGAAAAGACCATCGCTCGTCCCCGACCGCCGCTCATAAGGAAGACAATCAATAAATAAATCATGCTCCGACTTCATCACATAACGGTTCACCATACGTGCATGCTACGGGAATCACAAACTTCAACACAAGTATTCCTCAAATTCACAACTACTCAACTAGCTTGACTCTAATATCACCATCTTCATATCTCAAAACAATCATCAAGTATCAAACTTCTCATAGTATTCAATGCACTTTATATGAAAGTTTTTATTATACCCCTCTTGGATGCCCATCATATTAGGACTAAATTCATAACCAAAGCAAATTACCATGCTGTTTAGGACTCTCAAAATAATATATGTGACGCATGAGAGTTCATCTATTTCTATAAAATAAAACCACCACCATGCTCTAAAAAGATATAAGTGAAGCACTAGAGCAACAACAAACTACTCCGAAAGATATAAGTGAAGATCAATGAGTAGTCGAATAATTATGCAACTATATGAAGACTCTCTAACATTTAAGAATTTCGTATCTTGGTATTTTATTCCAACATCAAGCAAAACAAAATAAAATAAAATGACGCTCCAAGCAAAACACATATCGTGTGGCGAATAAAAATATAGCTCTAAGTAAAGTTACCGATGAACGAACACGAAAGAGGGGATGCCTTCCGGGGCATCCCCTAGCTTAGGCTCTTGGTTTTCCTTGAATATTATCTTGGGGTGTCTTGGGCATCCCCAAGCTTAGGCTCTTGCCACTCCTTATTCCATAGTCCATCGAATCTTTACCCAAAACTTGAAAACTTCACAACACAAAACTTAACAGAAAACTCGTAACCTCCGTTAGTATAAGTAAATAAATCACCACTTAGGTACTGTTGTGAACTCATTCTTTATTTATATTGGTGTAATATCTACTGTATTCCAACTTCTCTATGGTTCATACCTTCCGATACTACTCATAGATTCATCAAAATAAGCAAACAACACATAGAAAACAGAATCTGTCAAAAACAGAACAATCTGTAGTAATCTGGATCAAACATATACTTCCGGAACCCCAAAAATTCTAAAATAAATTGCTGGACGTGAGGAATTTATCTATTAATCATCTGAAAAAATAATTAACTAAATATCACTCTCCAATAAAAAATGGCAACAATTCTCATGAGCGCTAAAGTTTCTGTTTTTTACAGCAAGATCAACAAGACTTTCCCCAAGTCTTCCCAACGGTTCTACTTGGCACAAACACTAATTAAAACATAAAAACTCAATCATAACAGAGGCTAGATTATTAATTTATTACTAAATAGGAACAAATATAAAGTTGGGTTGCCTCCCAACAAGCGCTATCGTTTAACGCCCCTACCTAGGCATGATGATTTCAACGATGCTCACATGAAAGATAAGAATTGTAACATAAAGAGAGCATCATGAAGAATATGACTAGCACATTTAAGTCGAACCCACTTCCTATGCATAGGGATTTTGTGAGCAAATAACTTATGGGAACAATAATCAACTAGCATAGGAAGGCAGAACAAGCATAACTTTAAAACTTTAAGCACATAGAGAGGAAACTTGATATTATTGCAATTCCTACAAGCATATATTCCTCCCTCATAATAATTTTCAGTAGCATCATGAATGAATTCAAAAATATAACTAGCACCTAAAGCATTCTTTTCATGATCTACAAGCATAGAAATTTTATTACTCTCCACCCAAGCAAAATTCTTCTCATGAATAATAGTGGGAGAAAACTCAACAAAATAATTATCATGTGAGGCATAATCCAATTGAAAACTAAAATCATGATGACAAGTTTCATGGATATCTTTATTCTTTATAGCATACAAGTCATCACAATAATCATCATAGATATCAACTTTGTTCTCGTAATCAATTGGAACCTTTTCCAGAATAGTGGATTCATCACAAAATAAAGTCATGACCTCTCCAAATCCACTTTTATCAATATAATCATCATAAATAGGAGGCATGCTTTCATCATAATACACTTGCAATCATTAGAATCATGGATATTCAAGGAATTCATACTAACAACATTGCAATCATGCTCATCATTCGAAGATTTAGTGCCAAACATTTTAATGCATTCTTCTTCTAACACTTTGGCACAATTTTCCTTTCCATCATACTCACGAAAGATATTAAAAAGATGAAGCGTATGAGGCAAACTCAATTCCATATTTTTTAGTTTTCTTTTATAAACTAAACTAGTGCTAAAACAAGAAACAAAAAGATTCGACTTCAAGATCTAAAGATATACCTTCAAGCGCTAACCTCCCCAGCAACGACGCCAGAAAAGAGTTTGATGTCTACTACACAACCTTCTTCTTGTAGACGTTGTTGGGTCTCCAAGTGCAGAGGTTTGTAGGACAGTAGCAAATTTCCCTCAAGTGGATGACCTAAGGTTTATCAATCCATAGGAGGCGTAGGATGAAGATGGTCTCTCTCAAGCAACCCTGCAGCCAAATAACAAAGCGTCTCTTGTGTCCCCAACACACCCAATTCAATGGTAAATTGTATAGGTGCACTAGTTCGGCGAAGAGATGGTGATACAAGTGGTATATGGATGGTAGATAAAGGTTTTTGTAATCTGAAAATATAAAAACAGCAAGGTAACTAATGATAAAAGTGAGCACAAACGATATTGCAATGCGTTGAAACAAGGCCCAGGGCTCATACTTTCACTAGTGCAAGTTCTCTCAATAATAATAACATAATTGGATCATATAACTTTCCCTCAACATGCAACAAAGAGTCAGTCCAAAGTCACTAATAGCGGCTAACAAACGAAGAGATTATGGTAGGGTACGAAACCACCTCAAAGTTATCCTTTCTGATCGATCTATTCAAAAGTCCGTAGTAAAATAACATGAAGCAATTCTTTCCGTTCAATCTACCATAGAGTTCGTACTAGAATAACACCTTAAGACACAAATCAACCAAAAACCTAATGTCACCTAGATACTCCAATGTCACCTCAAGTATCTATGGGTATGATTATACGATATGCATCACACTATCTTAGATTCATCTATTCAAACCAACACAAAGTACTTCAAAGAATTCCCCATAGATTCCGGAGATTCAAGACGAAAACATGTGCCAACCCCTATGCATAGGTTCATGGGCGGAACCCGCAAGTTGATCACCAAAACATACATCAAGTGGATCACGTGATATCCCATTGTCACCACAGATAAGCACGGCAAGACAAACATTAAGTGTTCTCAAATCCTTAAAGACTCAATTCAATAAGATAACTTCAAAGGGAAAGCTCAATCCATTACAAGAGAGTAGAGGGGGGGACACATATTAAGATCCAACTATAATATCAAAGCTCGCGATACATCAAGATCGTACCACCTCAAGAACACGAGAGAGAGAGAGATCAAACACATCGCTACTGGTACATAACCTCAGCCCCGAGGGTGAACTACTCCCTGCTCGTCATGGAGAGCATCGGGATGATGAAGATGACCACCGGAGAGGGATTCCCCCCTCCAGCAGGGTGCCGGAACGGGTCTAGATTGGTTTTCGGTGGCTACGGAGGCTTCTGGCGGCAGAACTCCCGATCTATTCTGCTCCCCGAAGTTTTTAGGGTATATGGGTATATATAGGAGGAAGAAGTGCGTCGGTGGATCTCCGGGCTGTCCATGAGGCAGGGGGCGCACCCAGGGGGGTGGGCGCGCCCCCACCCTCGTGGGCAGCCAGGGACTCTCCTGGTCCATCTCCGATACTCCGTGGGCTTCTTCTCGTCCAAAAATAAGTTCCGTGAAGTTTCAGGTCAATTGGACTCCGTTTGATTTTCCTTTTCTGCGATACTCTAAAACAAGGAAAAAACAGAAACTGGCACTGGGCTCTAGGTTAATAGGTTAGTCCCAAAAATCATATAAAATAGCATATAGATGCATATAAGACATCCAAGGTTGATAATATAATAGCATGGAACAATTAAAAATTATAGATACGTTGGAGACGTATCACTTGCAGGTAGGCCCGATGATGTTATCAAGAAGAAGGTCTTCATTTTATCTTTGAAGGGAGAGGCATTGACATGGTATAGTCTATGTGATGATATGGGATCATGGGACTACAAGCGATTGAAATTGGAATTTCATCAGAAGTTTTATCCTATGCATCTTGTTCATCGTGATCATAATTATGTATATAATTTTTGGCCTCACGAAGGAGAAAGCATCACTCAAGCTTGGGGGAGGCTTAAGTCAATGTTATATTCATGCCCCAATCATAAGCTCTCAAGAGAAATGATTATTCAAAAAATTTATGGTCGGCTTTCTCTGAGTAATCGCTCCATGCTCGATACTTCTTGTACTGGATCTTTTATGATGAAGACTATTGAATTCAAATGGGATTTATTGGAAAGAATTAAACGCAACTCTGAAGATTGGGACCTCGATTAAGGTAAGGAGTCAGGTATAACACCTAAGTTTGATTGTGTTAAATATTTTATGGATACCGATGTTTTCCGTGAATTTAGCACTAAATATGGACTTGACTCTGAGATAGTAGCTTCTTTCTGTGAATCCTTTGCTACTCATGTTGATCTCCCTAAGGAGAAGTGGTTTAAATATAATCCTCCCATTGAAGTAAAATTAGTTGCACCTATTAAAGTTGAAGAAAACACTATCACTTATAATGATCCTGTTGTTCCTGCTGCTTATATTGAGAAACCACCTTTCCCTGTTAGAATAAAGGATCATGCTAAAGCTTCAACTATAGTCAACAAAAGTAATATTAGGACAAACAAACCCCCTGAGCAAGTTAAAGTTGAACCTAAAATTGCTATGGTTAAAGAGCTCTTGGCCGATAATATTGATGGGCATGTTATTTACTTCTGCAATGAAGCTGCTAGAATTGCTAGACCTGATGCTAAAAATAAACATAGACCTGTTGTAGGCATGCCTGTTATTTCCGTTAAAATAGGAGGTCATTACTATCACGGCTTATGTGATATGGGTGCTAGTGCAAGTGCAATACCTCATTCCTTATACCAAGAAATTATGCATGATATTGCACCTGCTGAGATAGAAGAGATTGATGTTACAATTAAGCTTGCCAATAGACATACTATTTCACCAGTTGGGATTGTTAGAGATGTTGAAGTCTTGTGTGGGAAAGTTAAATATCCTGCTGATTTTCTTGTTCTTGGTTCTCCACAAGATAGCTTTTGTCCCATTATATTTGGTAGACCCTTCTTAAATACTGTTAATGCTAAGATAGACTGCAATAAGGATATGTTTCTGTTGGTTTAGGGGATATGTCTCATGAGTTTAATTTTGCCAAATTGCCTAGTAAAGATGAAATTATTGGTCTTGCTTCTATTTCCGTGACTCCTACTGATCCTTTAGAACAATATTTGCTAGACCATGAAAATGATATGTTTATGAATGAAAGAAGGGAAATAGATGAAGTATTCTTTAAACAAGGACCTATTTTGAAACACAACTTTCCTGTCGAAATCCTAGGGGATCCTCCCCCACCTAAGGGTGATCCCGTGTTTGAGCATAAACCATTGCCTGATACTCTTAAATATGCTTATCTTGATGAAAAGAAGATATATCCTGTTATTATTAGTGAAAACCTTTTAGAGCATGAAGAAGAGAGATTATTGAAAACTCTGAAGAAGCACCGTGCTGCTATTGGATATACTCTTGATGATCTTAAGGGCATTAGTCCCACTCTATGTCAACACAAAATAAATTTGGAGAAAGACGCCAAACTAGTTATTGATCACCAACGACAGCTAAAACCTAAGATGAAAGAAGTGGTAAGAAAGGAAATATTAAAGCTCCTTGAGGCAGGTATAATTTATCCTGTTCCTGATAGTCAGTGGGTAAGTCATGTCCATTGTGTCCCCAAAAAGGGAGGTATTACTGTCGTTCCTAATGATAAAGATGAATTGATTCCGCAAAGAATTATTACAGGCTATAGGATGGTGATTGATTTCCGCAAATTAAATAAAGCTACTAAAAAAGATCATTACCCTTTGCTTTTCATTGATCAAATGCTAGAAAGATTATCCAAACATACACATTTTTGCTTTCTAGATGGTTACTCTGGTTTCTCTCAAATACTTGTGTCAGCTAATGATCGAGAAAAGACTACTTTTACTTGCCCTTTTGGTACCTTTGCTTATAGATGTATGGCTTTTGGTTTATGTAATGCACCTGCTACCTTTCAAAGATGCATGATGGCTATATTCTTTGATTTTTGTGAAAAGATTTGTGAAGTTTTCATGGATGATTTCTGTATTTATGGATCGTCTTTTGATGATTGCTTGAGCAACCTTGCTCGATTTTTGCAGAGATGTGAAGAACCTAACCTTATCTTGAATTAGGAGAAGTGCCACTTTATGGTTAATGAAGGTATTGTCTTGGGGCATAAATTTTCTGAAAGAGGTATTGAAGTTGACAAAGCTAAAGTTGATGCTATTGAAAAGATGTTGTGTCCCAAGGACATCAAAGGAATAAGAAGTTTCCTTGGTCATTTAGGTTTTTATAGGAGGTTCATTAAGGACTTCTCAAAAATTTCCCGGCCTCTGACTAACCTATTACAAAAAGATATTCCTTTTGTCTGCGCTGATGATTGTGTAGAAGCATTTTAAATACTTAAGAAAGCCTTGATTTCTGCACCTATTGTTCAGCCACCTGATTGGAATTTACCATTTGAAATCATGTGTGATGCTAGTGACTATGCTGTAGGTGCTGTTCTAGGACAAAGAGTTGACAAAAAATTAAATGTTATTTAATATGCTAGTAAAACTCTAGGCAATGCCTAAAGACATTATGATACTACTGAAAAGGAATTCTCAGCAGTTGTATTTGCTTGTGATAAGTTTAGACCTTATATTGTTGATTCTAAAGTAACTATTCACACTGATCATGCTGCTATTAAATATCTTATGGAAAAGAAAGATGCTAAACCTAGACTTATTAGATGGGTTCTCCTGCTACAAGAATTTGATTTGCATATTATTGATAGAAAGGGAGCTGAGAATCCCGTTGCAGACAACTTGTCTAGGTTAGAGAATGTTCTTGATGACCCACTACCTATTGATGAAAGCTTTCGTGATGAACAATTAGCTGTCATAAATGCTTCTCGTACTGCTCCATGGTATGCTGATTATGCTAATTACATTGTTGCTAAATTTATACCAGCAAAAGAAAAAGTTTTTCTATTATTTAAGACATTACTTCTGGGATGACTCACATCTTTATAAAGAAGGAGTAGATGGTGTTATTAGACCTTGTGTACCTGAGCATGAACAGGAACAGATCCTATGCAAGTTCCACTCCGAAGCTTATGGAGGACACCACGTTGGAGATAGAACTACACACAAGGTATTGCAATCCGGTTTTTATTGGCCTACTCTCTTCAAGGATGCCCGTAAGTTTGTCTTATCTTGCGATGAATGTCAAAGAATTGGTAACATTAGTAGACGTCAAGAAATGCCTATGAATTATTCGCTTGTTATTGAACCATTTGATGTTTGGGGCTTTGATTATATGGGACCGTTTCCTTCCTCTAATGGGTATACACATATTTTAGTTGCTGTTGATTACGTTACTAAGTGGGTAGAAGCTATTCCAACTAGTACTGCTGATCATAACACCTCTATTAAGATGCTTAAAGAAGTTATTTTTCTGAGGTTTGGAGTCCCCAGATATTTAATGATTGATGGTGGTTCACATTTTATTCATGGCGCCTTTCATAAAATGCTTGCTATGTATGATGTTAATCATAGAATTGCATCTCCATATCATCCATAGTCTAGTGTCCAAGTAGAATTAAGTAATAGAGAGCTTAAATTAATTTTGCAAAAGACTGTTAATAGATCTAGAAAGAATTGGTCCAAGAAACTTGATGATGCATTATGGGTATGTCTCCGTATAAAATGGTTTATGGAAAAGCATGTAACTTACCTCTTGAATTAGAACATAAGGCATATTGGGCCATTAAAGAGCTCAACTATGACTTTAAACTGGCCGGTGAGAAGAGGTTATTTGACATTAGCTCACTTGATGAATGGAGAACCCGGGCTTATGAGAATGCCAACTGTTTAAAGAAAAAGTTAAAAGATGGCATGATAAAAGGATACAAAAGCGTGAGTTTAATGTAGGTGATTATGTATTGTTATACAACTCTCGTTTAAGATTTTTTGTAGGCAACCTTCTCTCCAAATGGGAAGGTCCTTACGTTATCGAGGAGGTCTATCGTTCCGGTTCCATAAAAATCAACAACTTCAAAGGCACAAATCCAAGGGTGGTGAACGGTCAAAGAATCAAACATTATATCTTAGGTAATCCTATAAATGTTGAAACTAATGTTATTGAAACAGTAACCCTGGAGGAATACATAAGGGACACTTTATGGAACGTTTCAGACTCCGAAAAGGAATAGGTGTGTGGTACGGTAAGTAAACCGACTCCAAAACAGTTCTAATGGCAGTTTTTCTCCGTTTTGGAATATTTAAGAAAATAGGAAAATAAGAAGCAGACCGGAAAGGACATGAGGCTTCCACGAGGGTGGAGGGCGCGCCCTACCCCTTGGGCGCACCCCCTGCCTCGTGGGCACCTCGTCCGCTCTCCGGACTCCGTTTTCTTTCACGATACTTCTTTTGGTTGGTAAAAAATCACTATATAATCTCCCGAAGGTTTTGACCACCGTATCACGCAAATATCTTCTGTTTTTGTTTCGAGTTGTTTCTGCTGCAGTCATAGAGCAAGATGTCTTCACAAGAGTCAGTCAGGGAGAGTCGGGTGTCTCATCCGACACCGGGGCCAAGAGCAAACAACAATGCTGGCCACTTTGGGACATCAACTGAGGAAGAGATGGGGGCTGACTTGAAAAGGATAGATGCCATGGAGGAGGATGAAGAAGTTACTTCTTGTCTGCAAGCTGGATTCACGATGGGGGAAGTACAGAGCTCAACTATTCCAAACTCGGTCATCCCTTCCAATGTTAGATTTCTTTCTTATGAAAAATGAAAAAGAGTGTTACTTGTTCTCCCGCAGCTATGCAACATCCATGGGTGAAAGGAGCTTTAGCTGTCACGGGCAAGCTCCGAAAGGAAATAATGGACCTCAAGCAGCAAGTCAATAAGCTCTAGGAAGAGAATCGTATCCTGAAGGGCATCATCGCCAAGAATATCACATCACCAACCCCGAAGAAAGAGATATAATCACATGGGTATGGTCACTCCCCTTGGCAACTGCCAAGCTTGGGGGAGTGCCCCGGTATCGTATCACCATCACTTTTATCTTTACCGTTTTTCTTAGTTTGATCCTTTTGATAATATCTTGATCTAGTAGAATAAAGTTTTAGTATGATCTAGTTGTGAGTTTTGCTTTATGATCTTCCTATGTAATCAAGTCCGTGAGATATATATAATAAATTTTAGTGTTGAGTCAAGGGCTTGATTATTTTGCCATGATCTTGAGGAAATAAAAAGAGAAAGAATAAAAAGAAATAAAGAGATCATATGGATCTTATGGAGAGTAATGAGCTCACATATAAAGAGTATGATGAATAAAAATTATTGAGAGTTGACAAACATAGTTTTGGTCATCGTTGCAATTAATAGGAAGTAATAAAGAAAGAGAGGTTCACATATAAATATACTATCTTGGACATCTTTTATAGTTGTGAGCACTCATTAAAGTATGATATGGTAAAGAGTTGATGTTGGACAAGGAAGACAATGTAATGGGTTATGTTTTCTTACATCTGGGATAAATTATATTGTCATGGATCATCCAACATGTTGAGCTTGCCTTTCCCTATCTTGCTAGCAAATTTCTTTGCACCAAGTAGAGATACTACTTGTGCTTCCAAATATCCCTAAAACCCAGTTTTGCCATGAGAGTCCACCATACCTACCTATTGATTGAGTAAGATCCTTCAAGTAAGTTGTCATCGGTGCGTGCAATAAAAATTGCTCTCTAAATATGTATGATCTATTAATGTGGAGAAAATAAGCTTTATACGATCTTGTGATGTGGAAGAAATAAAAGTGACAGACTGCATAATAAAGGTCCATATCACAAGTGGCAATATAAAGTGATGTTCTTTTGCATTAAGATTTTGTGCATCCAACCATAAAAGCGCATGACAACCTCTCCTTCCCTCTGCGAAGGGCCTATCTTTTACTTTTATCCTCTACCTTATATAAGAGTCATGGTGATCTTCACCTTTCCTTTTTACATTTTATCCTTTGGCAAGCACAATGTGTTGGGAAGATCCAGATATATATATAGCTAATTGGATGTGAGTTTTCATGAACTATTATTGTTGACATTACCCTTGAGGTAAAAAGTTGGGAGGCAAAACTATAAGCCCCTATCTTTCTCCGTGTCTAATTAAAACTTCATACCCATAAATATTGCGTGAGTGTTAGCAATTGTGAAACACTAAATGATAGTTGAGTATGTGGATTTGCTGAAAAGCTCTTATATTGACTCTTTCCTATGTTATGATAAATTGCAATTGCCTCAATGACTGAGAGTAGAGTTTGTTGGTTCTCAATGAAGTTTATGATTCATACTTGAAATTGTGATAGAATTGTTACTTTAGCATAAGAGATCATATGACTATATATATATATATTTGTTGTTCTAAGAATGATCATGATAACCTCATGTCCGTATTTTATTTTATCGACACCTCTATCTCCAAACATGTGTACATATTTTTTGATTTCGGCTTTCGCTTGACGACAAGCGAGGTCTAAGCTTGGGGGAGTTGATACGTCCATTTTGCATCATGCTTTTATATAAATATTTATTGCATTATGGGATGTTATTACACGTTATGTCACAATACTTATGCCTATTATCTCTTATTTTACAAGGTTTACATGAAGAGGGGGAATGCGGGTAGTTGGAATTCTGGGCTAGAAAAGGAGCAAATATTAGAGACCTATTCTGCACAGCTCCAAAAGTCCTGAAACTTCACGGAAGTCATTTTTGGAATTAATAAAAAATACTGAGTGGAGAAAGCACCAGAGGGGGCCCACACCCTGGCCACGAGGGTGGGGGTGCGCCCTACCCCCTGGGCGCGCCTCCTGCCTCGTGGGCCCCCTGGTGGCCCTCTGGTGCCCATCTTCTACTATATGAGGTCTTTCATCCAAGAAAAAATCATAAGCAAGCTCACAGGACAAAACTCCACGGCCACGAGGCGAAACTTGGCGGGACCAATCTAGGGCTCCGACAGAGCTGTTCTGCCGGGGAAACTTCCCTCCGGGAGGGGGAAATCATCACCATCGTCATCACAAATGATCCTCTCATAGGGAGGGGGTCAATCTCCATCAACATCTTCACCAGCACCATCTCATCTCAAACCCTAGTTCATCTCTTGTATCCAATCTTTGTATCCAAACCTCAGATTGGTACATGTGGGTTGCTAGTAGTGTTGATTACTCCTTGTAGTTGATGCTAGTTGGTTTACTTGGTGGAAGATCATATGTTCAGATCCATTATGCATATTAATACTCCTCTGATTATGAACATGAATATGCTTTGTGAGTCGTTACGTTTGTTCCTGAGGACATGGGAGAAGTCTTGCTATAAGTAGTCATGTGAATTTGGTATTCGTTCGATATTTTGATGAGTTGTATGTTGTCATCCCTCTAGTGGTGTCATGTGAATGTCGAATACATGACACTTCACCATTGTTTGGGCCTAGAGGGAGGCATTGGGAAGTACTAAGTAGATGATGGGTTGCTAGAGTGACAGAAGCTTAAACCCTAGTTTATGCGTTGCTTCGTAAGGGGCTGATTTGGATCCATATGTTTCACGTTATGGTTAAATTTACCTTAATACTTCTATTGTAGTTGCGGATGCTTGCAATGGGGGTTAATCATAAGTGGTATGCTTGTACAAGTACGGACAGTACCCAAGCACCGGTCCACCCACATATCAAATTATCAAAGTACCGAACGCGCATCATATGAACGTGATGAAAACTAGCTTGACGATAATTCCCATGTGTCCTCGGGAGCGCTTTCCTTCATATAAGTGTTTCTCCAGGCTTGTCCTTTGCTACAAAAAGGATTGGTCCATCTTGCTGTGCCTTATTTACTTTTATTACTTGCTACTCATTATAAATTACCTTATCACAAAACTATCTGTTACCAACAATTTCAGTGCTTGCAGAGAATACCTTACTGAAAATTGCTTATCATTTCCTTCTGCTCCTCGTTGGGTTCGACACTCTTACTTATCGAAAAGGCTAGGATAGATACCCTACACTTGTGGGTCATCACTTGTCCATCCATTTGGCAAAAGAAAAAGAGCCCAACAATCAAAGAAACAAATGGATGTCCTTGAATGAGTAAAATATGCAATCAACATGCTCACACAATAAAAAATGGCAAATGAAATATGTGGCAAAGCATGCACAAACACTCTAGCATCTATCAAGCAATTGGCAATGACTAGGTCATCTATATATGAGTATATTGACTTAGGAGTCAAATGAGAACATTTGATCATAGGTCATACTCATCGTTTAAGAACAAGTGGGGTTACCACTTTTACATAAAGCATTGTTGCGTTCACACCATTAGAGTTGCTTTAGCTCAATTGTTAGAGTAAAGCTCACCCTAGATGTGATATCCCCCCTAAGAGGGATGAACTAACCTTCGGTTTTGTCGATGATGACTTCATGTAGATGTTGAAGATGTGGATGCTCAATGTTGATGTAGATTATTTGGAGCAATCCATTGGACTGAGTTGCACTTTCAATACCAACACGGGATAGTCCCACAAGGAACAAACAAGGATATCCATAGACATAGAGTGAAGTTCACACAATATGATGTCCATGAAAGCATTGAGTTACCTTGTCCCTTGTCTTACCAACTAGAGGGTTTGTGACTCCTTGAACTAGTGCAAGATGTGGAAGTTGTTTGCACTTGTCCTTGCCAAGATGATATGAGTGAAGTATGTTGGCGGAGTCACCCTCAAGAACTCTCTAGTTCTTCTTCAGGATCCACATCATGTTGATGGGAAACCTTGGAGTTGTAGTCGTACTTGATGAAGTAGAACCTGATGTAGTCTTGGGAACCCACTTGACCAAGGCCTTAGGAGTTTCTCCAAATGCATCAATCTCCTCTTGAAGCTTGTCCTTGCCTTTGTGCTTGTGGTCTTGTGGTGGAAGATCATCTTGAGCTTGTGTCCCTTGGAAAGAAGTAGGATCATACTTATCTTGTTGAGCAACAAAATTGGTCTTAGGGTATTGATCTTCTTCCCAGTCAACTCCATTGGAATTGAAATTCCGTTCAAAACCAACACCTTGATTCTTCCGGTGCATTCCTTGAATGCGTACAATTTCCTCAAATTTCCTACTTCCGGCAAGGCTCTTGTAAACACCTTTCTCTATAATTCCCTTCAATAAGCTATTTTCTTGCTCAAGTGTAACTTGGCTAAGAGAACCATTAGTGGAATCAAGAGAAATACTAGAAGCAACAACATTGGATTTAACATGATTTTTTATTTGAGGAATCAGGACAGTGAGGCAAAGCCCCACTGACTTTAAATTTAATAAGAAGGGTAACCAATTTACATCAAAAGTCTACATGTTACTATCAAAAAAGGGGGAAGATCACACCTACTAGGGAGTGAATGGGATAGAAGAAGATGAGATTAGATGGATTACAACACAGCCAAACTAAATGTTGGCAAGGAAATGCTCAATGAATGGCCAGATGCCTTCTTTCTTGCTCTTGTTACTATATTTAACTTGTGGCATGTAGGTAGACAATAGTAAACACTTGGAAATTTAAGAAGAACTTTTCTTGCGAAGATCATCATTGATTTCTTTTAAGAACCCATGCTCTTGCTCAAGGTTGAGCTTTTCAAAGCGTAGCTTCGCATGAGTCTTTAAAAGTTCTCGATGATCTTCCAAGGTGGTTTCATGAGCTAACTTAAGAGTGTTTAGTTCTTTAGTTAGACGCTCAATCTCCTTCTTATCATCATCATTCATTTTATCTTGATTAGCATGATTGATAGTGTAACATCCCAAATTTTCAATTTGGAATGTTATACATTAGAGCATCAAGCATATCATATTTTATTTTGCATTTTGGTTGATCCTAGAAATTCTACGCAACTCAATGACCCACGGAGAGAGTTGGGGATTTCGTTATTTTCATATTTGAGTTTTCTCAAATTTTGAGAAAAGGATCATTTGATTTTATTTATTTTATCATCAATTATTTCTATTACAAAAATATGAGAGAGGGAATAAAATGACTTTCCCGAAATAAAGAAATATTGAGGATTTAATAATAAAATCAAATAAGATTTTATTTTGGAGTTTTTCGGTGTTTTATTTGAATTTAGGAAAAATGTGCGTTTTTCAAAATTGCATTTAGGGCCCAAATAAATGTTCACCTTGTGTGGCTTGATTTAGAAGCCCGTGAGAATTTATTTTGGAATTCTTGGAGTCCGTTTAGTATTTCTTCTTATTTTTCTTCCGAGCGGAATAACTAAAAAAAAATTAAAAAAAAAACGAACCGACTTTGGGCCGTACCCGAGCGGGACACCGCCCGGGGGCAGCCTTTAAATAGCGCCACCCCGAGCCGCCCCAGCCCATCAGCCCCGCCTCGATCCGCGCGCGCTGCCGGAGCCGCCGCCGCCGACGATTCCGCTGCCCGAGGTTTGTCGCGCCTCGTTTTCCGTGCCGAAAAAAAGAGAAAAAAAATCGGCGTTCATCGTTTTTCTTTTTCTCGGATTAAATCCGCGATTTTTCTGATCGCGATTCCTGATCCGATTTTCGTTTTAGTTTAACTTTTCGCTCGTTTATCGGAATCAGGCGATTCAAGCGCCTAGAGTTTCGTCTCGAAACTCTCTATCCATTTAACCAACTTAAACAAGATTTTTCTACTGTAAAATTTGCCCTAGATCCAGATTAGTAGAACGAAGTTGTTTTCTTTCGCCGTTTGATTTTCGTTGCTTCGTTCGATTTGATTCTTTTTGCCAACCGGAGTTCTTAAGTTGAACCTTCTAGTTAGATCTCTTATTTGAGTTTTACCTGTGCATTAGATGAGTACTTATTGTACGCTTGTTTTTTTGTCTGCGATAGAATACCCGGAGTGCGCCGCCTGTTACTTCGAATTGTTAGGTTTCGCGGATCATCAGCAAGGCAAGTAACACTTTGATCATACCTTTTCTACTACCCAGTTTTATTGCATTAGATCAATCCTCACACATTGCATGATTAGGATCTAATTAAATTGTGGGATGTCAAGTAGATGAGGTAGTACCTATTACCAGTTTATTATCAAACCTATGGGAGTTACTTCTACGTTTGCTTATTATGCCATGCTTTGCTAGTAGACATGGATTGGGTGAGTGAAATCCATGACAGATGTGAGATTGTTAATTAATGGTTTATCTAAGGTGGCAACTTAAACACACATCTGGGTGGATTGAGGCACCTGGGTATTCCAGGATTGCCTATTTTTTATGGACCGCCACCCAGGCTCAAAGGGATCATGAGATTATTCATACTAGAAACTTCCGTGTGCAGCCACAAGCTATTATGGGCTCTAGCATAGTTGACTAAGTTGTGCAAACTCTTACAGTGGTAGACTAGCAGATGTAGGGGATATAGGTGGTACGGTCTACCCGATCGTAAGGTGCTAGCGCTTCTCAAAGACTATGTCTCGGTCATCCGTCTTCTCAAACACCATGTAGTGCGAGAAACCAAACGGAGGCGATCGAGTCTTGTGGGGAAAAGTGCGCAAACCTCTGCAGAGTGTAGTAAACTAATCATGGTTAGCCGTGTCCCCGGTTATGTTTAATGATGATGCTTAATTGGGATTGAGAATGCTGTCAACCATTCTATATGTTTAACAACCACCATGATAGTAATTAAATTTTATTCCTTTGAAGTAGGGAAAAATTGGCTTTACGCAAAACTGTAACCATAGAGCTTTCCACCAGCCAAATATGCATATAGTATAGCTGTTTCATTCCATTACTCTCTATGTGTTACCTTGCCAGCATATTCCATGTGCTGACCCATTTTCGGGCTGCAACGTTAATGTTGCAGACTTTTCAGACGACGATTAAGGAGTTTTTAGGTCGTGGTTCTATACTCAGTGATGCCGTTGGAGTTGATGGACTCACTTATCTTCCAAGCCTTCCGCTGTTATCGTTATTAGATGGCCTTAAGCCATACTTATTGTAATAAGCTCTCTTTTGAGACACTCGATGTAATAAGTGTGTGATTGCTACTCTGCTATAAATCCTCCGAGTACTGTGTAGTGTCAGCATTACTGATCCAGGGATGACACCGGAGCATAGAGATCAGACTGTTTGAGGTCTGGTCGCTACAGAGATGGTATCAGAGCACACGCTGACTGTAGGGTACGACCACTAAGCTAAAGACCTAGATCACTATTCATTCTCTTCTCTTCTGACCTCTCATCTTTTCTACTCTTTAGGATGGTGGATGCAAGGAACAAGTTCACACAACCGGATGAAGATACACCCTTTGGACGCCACTTGAAGGAAGTCACTAGATACCTGAACATAGGAGTACCAAGCTTCACCGGAACCTACAACACCACTTTACCTGAAGAAGAGCGCTGGATGATTCAAGTTCAAGTACCAGGAAGGACGTTCATGCCAGTCACTGAGCCCATAGAATTTTCTTTTGATGCACCAAATTGGAGTCTAGGAAAGAGCATGGCAGCTCACATTGCCATGGGACGCATTGGAGAAGTCTACCACAAGGATCTCAAGGATACTATCTACCAGATTTGTGGGCACCGAAATGAACACTGGGAGATGATCAGCACCAGGAAGGATAGATCAATCGCAGCTTTTATCCAGGAGTTAAATCAGCACATTCGATGACAGGAGAACCAGATGTGCGCCGACATGATAGACCTGAAGAATGCAAAGACTAGAATCAAGGAACTGGAGGAAGAACTCAAGGCTACACGTGAAGATTATGAAGAGGAAATTGAAGTATTGGTGGAGAAGAATGACGACCTGATCAAGAAGATTGGAATATTTATGGGAGACCCTACGCCAGTAGATGAAGACGAAGAACCCTAGGAAATTAGCCCGGAAGAGTACATCATCATCGACGGCACCGACTCGGAAGCAGATAGTAGCGATGATGACTATGTTGATGAAGCTGGAGCAGATATCATGGAGTCAATGACCGTAGAATATTTCTAGTAGACTACCTCATCAGTAGTAGTAGTCCACCATGTAAATATAGTAGTCCGAGCACTTTTGCGATAGATAGATCGATTGTATGCCCTTGTTTGATTGATTGAAGTGAATTGTTTGTTTTGCCTCATGTGCATATGGGTAGTGTTTTCTCTTTAGACCCCCTCTATTCTTATATCCCATCTTTTCTAAACCCTTAGATGCCTCCGAGACGTGACCCCGGATTTGCCTTTCCACCGGAGCTCACCCAGTTGATCCAGCAGTAGAACACATTGATGCAGTTGCTAGTCCAGAATCAGAATCAGGGGAACAACAACAACAACCCACCACCACCACCACCTGTTGACCACTTAGCCCGTTTTCTTAGGCTGAATCCGCCGGTGTTTTCTAGTAGCACCGAGCCGATAGTAGCAGATGATTGGCTCTGCAAGACAGCTAGGGAGTTGACCACAGTAGGATGCACAGATGCGGAGAAGGTGAAGTTTGCCGCACATCAGCTAGAAGGACCAGCAGCATCATGGTGGGAGAATTTCACCGCCACTTTCCTTGTAGACACCGTCACATGGGACCAGTTTCAGCAGGCTTTTCGTACTGCACACGTTTCCGCAGGAGCTATGGCCATGAAGAAGCGTGAGTTTCGCAACTTGCGCCAAGGAGGACGGACAGTTGGCCAGTATGTGGAGGACTTTAGTAAGTTAGCACGTTATGCCCCAGATGACGTCGCTACGGATGTAGCTAAGCAGGAGAAGTTTCTGGAAGGACTGAACAATGAGTTGAGGATGCAGTTGATGGTAGCAACCTTCAACAACTACCAGGAGTTGGTAGATCGTGCTCTTATGATTGAAGGGAAGCAGCAGCAGATTGAGAATCGCAAGAGGAAGTATGGACAAGGAAAGTACAATTCTGGATCTCAGCAGAAGCCACGTTTTACCCCTAGACCGGGAGGACATTTTCAGCATACCCATGGAGGAGGTAGCTCGCACAATCACAATGGCACCAAGAATGGTAATGGCAACAGAGGAAGCAACGGCCAGAAACGAACCAACCCCTCAACCCCAGCCAAGAAGGACCTAAGCCAAGTCACTTGCTTTAAGTGTTCGAAGATAGGACATTATGCTAATGAATGTCCTGAATTACAAAATGGAAATAGCAATGGAAGTTCTGGGAAGAAGCCGAACCCTTTCAACAGGGGACATGTGAACCACGTTAGCGTGGAGGAGGTTGAAGCTCAGGCCGATGCAGTAATAGGTAAGTTTTTGGTTAAGTCATTTACTGCACTCGTTCTTTTTGATACTGGTGCATCACATTCATACATCTCAAGGGAATTTTTGGATAAGTATAACCTACCAACCCAAGCCCTTAGGTCACCCATGTTAGTAACCTTGCCGGAGCAGAGTATGTGGCTATGGTGTGATCGGTTACCATTAAGGATTGGTAACTATGTTTTTCCCTCAGACCTAATAGTATTGGAATCTCAAGGATTGGATGTGATATTAGGCATGGATTGGTTATCAAAGTATGAAGGGAATATTGAATGTGTTAGTAAGTCAATTTTGCTTACCACCCCAGAAGGGAGAAGGATCAAGTATGTATCCCGGCATGTGCCAAAGAGGACTCAAGTAAATTTCCTAACAGGAGTTGTGCACGAGGAAGTACCAGTGGTAAGGGATTTCCCTGATGTATTTCCAGAAGAGTTGCCAGGCATGCCACCGGATAGAAATATTGAGTTTTTGATTGAGCTATTGCCAGGCACAGGTCCAATATCAAAGAGACCATATAGGATGCCAGCAAAGGATTTGGTGGAAATTAAGAAGCAGATTAAAGAGTTACTGGATAAGGGATATATTCGCCCAAGTTCTTCACCTTGGGGATCGCCAGTACTTCTAGTGGAGAAGAAGGATGGATCGTTAAGGATGGTTGTTGATTATCGAGGATTGAATGAAGTAACAATCAAGAACAAGTACCCGCTACCAATGATCAATGATCTGTTTGATCGATTGCAAGGAGCTAAGTTATTTTCCACGATCGATCTGCGATCAGGATACCACCAGTTGAAGATTCGAGAATAGGATATTCTGAAGACAGCTTTTACCACCAGGTATGGGTTGTATGAGTATACCGTTATGTCATTTGGTCTGACTAACGCACCTGCCTATTTTATGAACATGATGAACAAAGTGTTTATGGAGTTTTTGGATAAGTTCGTCGTAGTGTTCATTGATGATATCCTGGTTTACTCGAAGAATTAAGAGGAGCATAAGGAGCATTTGCGTTTGGTACTTGGAAAGCTCAGAGAACATCAATTATATGCCAAGTTCAGCAAATGTGAGTTTTGGTTGAAGGAAGTAGGATTCCTCGGACATGTTATATCTAGAGAAGGTATAGCAGTAGATCCCGCTAAAGTTGAAACCATGACCAAGTGGGAAGCCCCAACAACAGTTGGAGAGATCCGGAGTTTTCTTGGACTCGCAGGATACTACCGGAGATTTATTGAGAATTTCTCAAAGATTGCGAAGCCTATGACTGAGTTGTTGAAGAAAGATACCAAGTTCATATGGACAGAGGAATGTGAGGCTAGTTTCCAGGAGTTGAAGAAATGTTTGGTTACCTCACCAGTGTTGATTTTGCCAGACTGGACCAAGGATTATGAGGTGTATCGCGACGCTTCACTTTGAGGACTTGGAGCAGTGCTTATGCAGGAAGGGAGAGTTGTTTCATATGCCTCAAGACAACTGAAGCCTCATGAGTTGAATTATGCTACGCATGATTTGGAGTTAGTAGCCATAGTGCATGCTTTGAAAACATGGAGACATTTTCTCATTGGAAACCATTGTGAGGTGTACACGGATCATAAGAGTTTGAAGTACATTTTCACACAGAAGGAATTAAATCTCAGACAAAGGAGATGGTTGGAGCTTATCAAGGATTATGATATGAAATTGCATTATCATCCTGGAAAGGCTAATGTAGTAGCAGACGCATTAAGCCGCAAGAGCCATGTCAATACGTTAATGACAGGAGAAATACCAAGGGAGTTAGCCGAAAATCTTCGTGAACTATGTTTAGAAATAGTTCCGAGAGGCTATGTAGCAGCATTGGAGATTCAGTCAACCCTGATGGATAAAATCAGGGAAGCTCAGAAAGCTGACAAAGAGATTGCCGCTATAAAGGTGAAACTGAGCAAAGGAAAAGCTAAAGGATTTCGTGAGGATGAGCACGACACCTTATGGTTTGAAGACCGCGCCCAATGACCCGGAGATCAGGAAGTTGATTTTGCAAGAGGCACACGATTCACCGTATTCGATTCACCCAGGAAATACCAAGATGTATCTGGATTTGAAGGATATTTTTTGGTGGACCGGAATGAAGAAGGATATTGCGGAGTATGTAGCAGTTTGTGATGTATGTCAGAGAGTAAAGGCAGAGCATCAGAAGCCAGCAGGATTGTTACAACCATTGCCGATACCCGAATGGAAGTGGGATAAGTTAGGCATGGATTTTATCACGGGATTACCCAGGACTCGTTCAGGCTATGACTCAATTTGGGTTGTAGTCGATCGATTGACGAAAGTATCTCATTTCATCCCAGTAAAGACCACTTACACCAGTGCTAAGTTGGTAAAGATATACATGACCAGGATCGTATGTCTGCATGGAGTTCCAAGGAGTATCGTATCGGATAGAGGAACCCAGTTTACCTCAAAGTTCTGGAAGCAGTTGCACGAAACTTTGGGTACCAGGCTAGAATTCAGTACAACTTTTCATCCACAGACAGATGGACAGACCGAGAGAGTCAATCAGATTTTTGAGGATATGCAGAGAGCTTGTGCGCTAGATTATGGATCTAGTTGGGACGATAATATGCCATATGCAGAGCTCTCTTA
This sequence comes from Triticum urartu, assembly GCF_056163025.1. NCBI lineage: Eukaryota > Viridiplantae > Streptophyta > Magnoliopsida > Poales > Poaceae > Triticum > Triticum urartu. Next base: position 209,036,791 of record NC_141873.1, on the reverse strand, counting down.
CAACAACAGTTATCAAACCAGTTTAAAGATGGCCCCTTTCGAAGCCTTGTATAGAAGGAGGTGCAGAACACCATTGTCGTGGGACAAAGTTGGAGACCTCCAGTTGTTTGGTCCTGACTTGATTAAAGAGTCTGAACAGAAGGTGAAGCTGATTCGTGATAGGCTCAAGGTAGCCCAGTCAAGACAGAAAAGTTATGCAGATTCTAAACACAAGGAGACAGTTTACGAAGTCGGAGACAGAGCTTATCTTCGAGTATCTCCACTTCGGGGAACAAAGCGTTTTGGAGTTAAAGGGAAGTTAGCACCACGATTTGTAGGACCATATCGAGTTTTGGAGCGTATGGGAGAAGTGGCCTACAAGTTGGAATTGCCCGAAGGATTGTCAGGAGTACATGATGTGTTCCATGTTTCTCAGTTAAAGAAATGTCACGCGGAGATGGCTGACATACCGTTGAGAGATATAGTTCCTTTGGAAACTATTCAGTTGGATAACAATTTGACCTACAAGGAGAAACCAGTCAAGATTCTCGAGTTTTCCAGCCGAGTTACTCGCAGCAAGGTTATTAAGTTTTGCAAAGTTCAGTGGAGCCACCACACGGAGGATGAAGCCACCTGGGAGCGAGAGGAAGATTTGCTCAAAGACCACCCTCACCTATTTTCTAGCCAACCCGAATCTCGAGGGCGAGATTTATCTTAAGGGGGGTAGGTTTGTAACATCCCAAATTTTCAATTTGGAATGTTATACATTAGAGCATCATGCATATCATATTTTATTTTGCATTTTGGTTGATCCTAGAAATTCTACGCAACTCAATGACCCACGGAGAGAGTTGGGGATTTTGTTATTTTCATATTTGAGTTTTCTCAAATTTTGAGAATAGGATCATTTGATTTTATTTATTTTATCATCAATTATTTATATTACAAAAATATGAGAGAGGGAATAAAATGACTTTCCCAAAATAAAGAAATATTGAGGATTTAATAATAAAATCAAATAAGATTTTATTTCGGAGTTTTTCGGTGTTTTATTTGAATTTAGGAAAAATGTGTGTTTTTCAAAATTGCATTTCCGGCCCAAATAAATGTTCACCTTCTGTGGCTTGATTTTAGAAGCCCGTGAAAATTTATTTCGGAATTTTTGGAGTCCGTTTAGTATTTCTTTTTATTTTTCTTCCGAGCAGAATAATTAAAAAAATAATAATTAAAAAAAACGAACCAACTTCGGGCCGTACCCGAGCGGGACACCGCCCGGGGGCAGCCTTTAAATAGCGTCGCCCCGAGCCGCCCCAGCCATCAGCCTCGCCTCGATCCGTGCGCGCCGCCGGAGCCGCCGCCGTCGATGACGATTCCTCCGCCCGAGGTTCGTCGCGCCTCGTTTTCCGTGCCAAAAAAAGAGACAAAAAAATCGGCGTTCTTCGTTTTTCTTTTTCTCAGATTAAATCCACGATTTTTCTGATCGCGATTCCTGATCCGATTTTCGTTTTAGTTTAACTTTTCGTTCGTTTATCGGAATCAGGCGATTCAAGCGCCTAGAGTTTCGTCTCGAAACCCTCTATCCGTTTAACCAACTTAAACAAGATTTTACTACTGTAAAATTTGACCTAGATCCAGATTAGTAGAACGAAGTTGTTTTCTTTCGCCGTTTGATTTTCGTTGCTTCGTTCGATTTGATTCTTTTTGCCAACCGGAGTTCTTAAGTTGAACCTTCTAGTTAGATCTCTTATTTGAGTTTTACCTGTGCATTAGATGAGTACTTATTGTACGCTTGTTTGTTTGTCTGCGATAGAATACCCGGAGTGCGCCGCCTGTTACTTCGAATCGTTAGGTTTCGCGGATCATCAGCAAGGCAAGTAACACTTTGATCATACCTTTTCTACTACCCAGTTTTATTGCATTAGATCAATCCTCACACATTGCATGATTAGGATCTAATTAAATTGTGGGATGGGAAGTAGATGAGGTAGTACCTATTACCTGTTTATTATCATACCTTTGGGAGTTACTTCTACGTTTGCTTATTATGCCATGCTTTGCTAGTAGACGTGGATTGGGTGAGTGAAATCCATGACAGATGTGAGATTGTTAATTAATGGTTTATCTAAGGTGGCAACTTAAACACACATCTGGGTGGATTGAGGCACCTGGGTATTCCAGGATTGCCTGTTTTTTTATGGATCGCCACCCAGGCTCAAAGGGATCATGAGATTATTCATACTAGAAACTTCCGTGTGCAGCCACAAGCTATTATGGGCTCTAGCATAGTTGACTAAGTTGTGCGAACTCTTACAGTGGTAGACTAGCAGATGTAGGGGATGTAGGTGGTACGGTCTACCCGATCGTAAGGTGCTAGCGCTTCTGAAAGACTATGTCTCGGTCATCCGTCTTCTCAAACACCATGTAGTGCGAGAAACCAAACGGAGGCGATCGAGTCTTGTGGGGAAAAGTGCGCAAACCTCTGCAGAGTGTAGTAAACTAATCATGGTTAGCCATGTCCCCGGTTATGGACATCTTGGGTATCTAGTACTTGGATTTTCATGTGAATCTCAACATGTTACTCTAAATTAATTTTGTTGGGTTATGTTTAATGATGATGCTTAATTGGGATTGAGAATGTTGTCAACCATTCTCAATGTTTAACAACCACCGTGATAGTAATTAAATTTTATTCCTTTGAAGTAGGGAAAAATGGAAAAATTGGCTTTACGCAAAACTGTAACCATAGAGCTTTCCACCAGCCAAATATGCATATAGTGTAGTTGTTTCATTCCATTACTCTCTATGTGTTACCTTGCCAGCATATTCCATGTGCTGACCCATTTTCGGGCTGCATTGTTAATGTTGCAGACTTTTCAAACGATGATTAAGGAGTTTTTAGGTCGTGGTTCTATACTCAGTGATGCCGTTGGAGTTGATGGACTCACTTATCTTCCAAGCCTTCCGCTGCTATCGTTATTAGATGGCCTTAAGCCATTCTTATTGTAATAAGCTCTCTTTTAAGACACTCGATGTAATAAGTGTGTGATTGCTACTCTGCTATAAATCCTCCGAGTACTGTGTGGTGTCAGCATTACTGATCCAGGGATGACACCGGAGCACAGAGATCAGACTGTTTGAGGTCTGGTCGCTACAGATAGCAAGTTCATCATAGTTTTCATCACTAGAGTTGTCAACAAGTAAATCATCATCACCTATCAAATCATTTTCATCACTATTAAAATCAACATTCTTGGGGTGTGATACCTTTGGGCCTTTAGCCATGAAGCATCCTCGAATTCCTTCATTTGCTGAGTCAAATATGTCATAGGAGTTGGTTGACACAAGTGCTAGACCGGCAACACCTTCATCTTGAGTATACTCGGAGTCAGAGTGATAACTTCTTTCGAAGTGATGTCAGAGTCGTAGCCGGATAACCATTCACCAACATGAGCTTGATGTCTTTGTTTTGTGTAGCTCCTTGATGATTTGTCCTTCCTTTCCGAATCCTTGCTTCTCCGAGAGGTTCTTCGTTCATAACGATCGTCTCTACTCCTCCTCTCTCTTGGTGGTGATTCTTCTCTTCTACTTATCCTTTTGGGTGAATCTTCTCTTCTTTTGTAGGGAACCGTACACTCATTGGAGTAGTGTCCGGATCTTCCAAAATTGTAGCAATTATGCTTACGACTAGAAGATCTTTTGTCATTGTAGGGCCTTGACTTGGAACTTCTTTCTTTGCTTCTACTCTTGTAGAACTTGTTGAAGTTCTTCACCATTAGGCTCAATTCCACATTGAAGGTTTGTTTCTCACATGATGATGTAGGAGCATCACATGAGGCTTTGTAAGCACCACTTGACTTGTTGTGAAGCTCTTCCTTATCCTTGAGTGACATTTCATGAGCAACAATTCTTCCAATGACTTCTGTTGGCTTGAGATCTTTGTAGTTGGGAATAATTTGGATCAATGTGCACACGGTGTCATATTTTCCATCCAAGGCTCTTAGGATCTTCTTGATGATGAATCTACCGGTCATCTGATCACTTCCTAAGCCGACAATCTCATTTGTGATGAGAGCAAGCCTGGAGTACATTTCAGCGACACCTTCACCATCCTTCATTTGGAACTTGTCAAGTTGACTTTGAAGCACATCCAATTTGGATTCCGTGAAGGAGTCAGTACCCTCGTGCATATCAATCAAAGTATCCCAAATTTCCTTTCCATTCTCAAGATGGCTGATTTTGTTGAATTCTTCGGGGCACAATCCGTTGAAGAGGACATCACAAGCTTGAGCATTGTATTGCAGCATCTTCAACTCTTCCGTGGTAGCTTCACGTTTCGGTTCTCTCCGATCAAAGAATTCACCTTGCAAGCCAATACACACAATAGCCCAAACGGCGGGGTTATGTCCAAGAATATGCATTTTCATCTTATGTTTCCAACTAGCAAAATTAGTACCATCAAAGTAAGGACCTCTATGGTTGTAATTTCCCTCGCTAGACGCCATACTCTCCTAGGTTGTGAAACCAAGGCTATGATCACCAAAAGCTATGGAAATCAAGGCGAATGGAGACCAAAGCTCCGATACCACTTGTAGGATCGAAAGTATGTCTAAAGGGGGGTGATTAGACTACTTGACCAAATAAAAATCTAGCCTGTTCGCAATTTTAAGTCTTGGCAGATTTTGGCAACTTAGCACAAGTCAAGCAATCAACCTACACATGCAAGTCTAAGAGATTATCAGCGGAATGTAAAACAGTGCACATCAAGGTAAAGGGAGGAGTTTGGAGGGAGCAAATGCAATGTAGACACGGAGAATTTTGGTGTGGTTCCGATAGGTGGTGCTATCGTACATCCACGTTGATGGAGACTTCAACCCATGAAGGGTAACGATTGCGCGAGTCCACGGAGGGCTACACCCATGAAGGGTCCACGAAGAAGCAACCTTGTCTATCCCACCATGGCCATCTCCCATGAAGGACTTGCCTCACTAGGGTAGATATTCACGAAGTAGGCGATCTCCTTGCCCGTACAAACTCCTTGGTTCAACTCCACAATCTTGACGGAGGCTCCCAAGTGACACCTAACCAATCTAGGACACACCACTCTCCAAAAGGTAATAAACGGTGTGTTGATGATGAACTCCTTGCTCTTGTGCTTCAAATGATAGTCTCCCCAACACTCAACTCTCTCTCAAAGATTTGGATTTGGTGGAAAGATGATTTGAGTGGAAAGCAACTTGGGGAAGGCTAGAGATCAAGATTCTTGTGGTTGGAATGGAATATCTTGGTCTCAACACATGAGTAGGTGGTTCTCTCTCAGATAATGTATGCTAGAAGTGTAGGCATGTTCTGATGGCTCTCTCCCCAAATGAAGAGTGGGTGGAGGGGTATAAATAGCCTCCACACAAAATCTAACCATTACACACAATTTACCAAACTCGGTGGGACCGAATCATGAAACTTGGGCAGACCGATTTAGTCCAAAATGTGAACGCCAGGATTTTCGGTTGGATCGACATGTCAACTTGGTGGGACCGAGTTCATTAGGGTAGGTCATAACGTAATATCGGTGAGACCAATCACATAAACTCGGTAGGATTGATTTCTATAATAGGCAAACAGAGAGTTGGTCAGGCAAACTCGGTGGGACCGATTCGCTCATTTTGGTGAGACCGAAATGTTACAAAAGGGAAACAGAGAGTTTGCATTGCAAACTCAGTGGGACCGATCGCTCATCTCGGTTGGACCGAAATGTTACGAAGGGAAACAGAGAGTTTGCAATCCCATCTCAGTGAGACCGAGATCCCTATTGGTGAGATCGAAGTGACTAGGGTTTCTAGCAGTGGCTATGTCAAGTGATCTTGGTGGTGCCAGATAGATCAAATCGGTGGGGCCGAGTTTGACTTTTGGTTTGGGACATATGTGGATATGAGAAAGTGGTTGAGGGCTTTTAGAGCATATCACTAAGCATTTTGAGCAAGCAAGCCATTAAGCAACACCTCATCCCCTTTTAATAGTATTGGCTTTTCCTATAGACTCAATGTGATCTTGGATCACTAAAATGAAAATGTAGAGTCTTGAGCTTGAGCCAATATGTGTCTGTAGCATTTTGAGGGGTCCACATTCCTAATCCATGCCATGCCAATCATTGAACTTTCTGAAATGATCATCTTGAAATAGCGTTAGTTCAATGAGCTATAGGTCGTTAGGAATTACCAAAACCACCCAGGGATAGTTGCACTTTCAACAGGCAAAAAGAAGAAAAACTATTTACATGGGAAAGCTCCCAACAAGCAAAAGAAGAACAAGGAAATCTTTTTGGGTTTCTTTTTAATGTTACAACTAATCATGCATAGAAAGTAAACTAACTACAACTAATTTTTTTGGTTTTTCTAAAGTTTTTCAAACACATAAGAAGAAAGCAAGAAAAATAAATCTAAACATGGATGATACAATGAAAAAGTGCGAACACCGACAGATTAAATAAGTGAACATGAGTGTAATGTCAGTGGGAAACACGTACTCCCCCAAGCTTAGGCTTTTGGCCTAGCTTGGTAGTCGATCAGAAGCCCAGATAGTAGTTGGGGTACTGAGGAGCGGGCATCCATTGGTCCCACTGTTGAGGCTCTTCCTCCTCCTTTGCAATAGCCTGATCATTCCCATAAGCGATGATGTCCGCAGGCATAATCCTATATTCGCCCCTGGCAACAGGATCAAATAAAGGAGGAGCAGGAAATGGAATAATATCATGAGTGATGACGCTGAAAACCAGGTTATATGGAATAGGGATGTTAGGGGATTCGATATCAGTAAAATGGTGGTGATCCATGGCCACACAGTCTAGGTAAACCTTGGTCAGAGGGTAATCATGAAGGTGTATCTCAACCTCGAAGTGAGCCGCCAAACGAGTAGTGAAAATACCACCATGTATTTTACCCTTGGACCAATTAATGTGGAGGCGACGTGCCACAATAGCTCCCAAGATATAAGTGGTGTCGCCCTCTAGTGCACAACGTAAAACAGCAAAGTTTGGTGCATGATGTCTACTACACAACCTTCTTCTTGTAGACGTTGTTGGGCCTCCAAGTGCAGAGGTTTGTAGGACAGTACAAAATTTCCCTCAAGTGGATGACCTAAGGTTTATCAATCCGTGGAGGCATAGGATGAAGATGGACTATCTCAAACAATGCTGCAACCAAATAACAAAGAGTCTCTTGTGTCCCCAACACACCCAATACAATGGTAAATTGTATAGGTGCACTAGTTCGGCGAAGAGATGGTGATACAAGTGCAATATGGGTGGTAGATATAGGTTTTTGTAATCTGAAAATATAAAAACAGCAAGGTAGCAAGTGGTAAAAGTGAGCGTAAACGGTATTGCAATGCTAGGAAACAAGGCCTAGGGTTCATACTTTCACTAGTGCAAGTTCTCTCAACAATAATAGCATAATTGGATCATATAACTATCCCTCAACATGCAACAAAGAGTCACTCCAAAGTCACTAATAGCGGAGAACAAATGAAGAGATTATTGTAGGGTACGAAACCACCTCAAAGTTATTCTTTCTGATCGATCTATTCAAGAGTTCATACTAGAATAACACCTTAAGACACAAATCAACCAAAACCCTAATGTCACCTAGATACTCCAATGTCACCTCAAGTATTCGTGGGTATGATTATATGATATCCATCACACAATCTCAGATTCATCTATTCAACCAACACAAAGAACTTCAAAGAATGCCCCAAAGTTTCTACCGGAGAGTCAAGACGAAAACGTGTGCCAACCCCTATGCATAAGTTCACGAGGTCACGGAACTTGCAAGTTGATCACCAAAACATACATCAAGTGGATCACATGATATCCCATTGTCACCACAGATAAGCACATGCAAGACATACATCAAGTGTTCTCAAATCCATAAAGACTCAATCCGATAAGATAACTTCAAAGGGAAAACTCAATTCATCACAAGAGAGTAGAGGGGGAGAAACATCATAAGATCCAAATATAATTGTAAAGCTCACGATACATCAAGATCGTGCCGACTCAAGAACACGAGAGAGAGAGAGAGATCAAACACATAGCTACTGGTACATACCCTCAGCCCCGAGGGAGAACTACTCTCTCCTCGTCATGGAGTGCGCCGGGATGATGAAGATGGCCACCGGAGAGTGATTCCCCCCTCCGGCAGGGTGCCATAACGGGTCTAGATTGGTTTTCGGTGACTACGGAGGCTTCTGGCGGCGGAACTCCCGATCTAGGTTTCTTTCTGGAAGTTTCTATATATATAAGAGGTTTTGGCATCGAGAACAAGTCAGGGGGGTCTCCGGGCTATCCACGAGGCAGGGAGGTGCGCCCAGGGGGTGGGCGCGCCCCCCACCCTCGTGGTCAGCCCTAGACTCTTCTGGCACAACTCTTTTACTCCATGGCCTTCTTCTGGTCCAAAAATAAGCTCCGCCAAGTTTCAGGTCAATTGGACTCCGTTTGGTTTTCCTTTTCTGCGATACTCAAAAACAAGGAGAAAACAAAAACTGGCACTGGGCTCTAGATTAATAGGTTAGTCCCAAAAATCATATAAAATAGAATATAAATGCATATAAAACATCCTAGATGGATAATATAATAGCATGGAATAATAAAAAATTATAGATACATTGGACATGTATTCATGCGCTGAGCGCACCCACCTTTTCTCTAGCAAGCAAACACTTAGCGATAAATAAAGTAAAATAATGCACTGCAGGAAAGTGTATGCTAGTGGCAGTGGTGGCCGACACCCCTCTCTCATCTCCCACTGTTAAAGTACGATAAAAGGACTCAAATTCCGCCAGCCTAGGCTCAACTAAACAACCACTTTCGATTAGCATGAAACCGAAGAACTTTTGTAAATCACTAAGTTACCTCAATGGGGATATCAATGTCCCCCACAATAAGCATTTCATATTTATTTTTGATAGTAGGTAGAGGTATTTGAAAACTTCCAATAGTGATTGTCGGAGATTTTTCAATAACATTAATACCATTCACTTGGAATTGTTTCTTTAGAAAGTGCACCGTATGCTCGTTACCATTGATATGAAAAGTGACCTTGTTTTATTGCAATCTTCCCTTATGTATTACATGGGTTATGTGAAGATTACCTCACTTGAGACATTGCTTACAATGCGGTTATGCCTCTAAGTCGTGCTTCGACACGTGGGAGATATAGCCGCATCGTGGGCATTGCAACAAATTCCCATTTGCCCATAACCGCGGGCACAACTTTCGAAAGTTCAAAACCCTGTAGGGGTGTTCCAACTTAGCCCATCACAAGCTCTCACGGTCAATGAAGGATATTCCTTCTAGCAGGAAGACCCAATCAGTCTCGAAATCCCGGTTACAAGACATTTCGAGAATGGTAAAACAAGACCAGCAAAGCCACCCGATGTGCTGACAAATCCTGATAGGAGCCGCACGTATCTCCTTCTCAGGGCAACACCGGATGAGACTATCTACGAGTAAAACCAAACCTCAAGTTTCCTCGAGGTGGCCCCGCAGGCAGCTCGGTTTGGACCAACACTAAGAGGAGCACTGGCCCGGGGGGGGGGGGGGGGGTTAAAATAAGATGACCCTTGAGTCTGCAGAACCCAAGGGAAGGTATATGGTGGTAGGTAGGCAAATGGTAAAACGAAGGTCGGGCCTTGCTAGAGGAGTTTTATTCAAAGCGAACTGTCAAGGGGTTCCCATAACACCCAACCGCGTAAGGAACGCAAACTCAAGGAACGTAACACCGGTATGACGGAAACTAGGGCGGCAAGAGTGGAACAAAACACCAGGCATAAGGTCGAGCCTTCAACCCTTTACCAAGTATATAGATGCATTAATAAAATAAGAGATATTGTGATATCCCAACAATAACCATGTTCCAACATGGAACAAACTCCAACCTTCACCTTCAACTAGCAACTCTATAAAAGGGGCTGAGCAAAGCGGTAACATAGCCAAACAATGGTTTGCTAGGACAAGGTGGGTTAGAGGCTTGACATGGCAATATGGGAGGCATGATAAAGCATGTGGTAGGTATCGCGGCATAGCAAAAGAGCGAGCAACTAGCAAGGAAAGATAGAAGTGATTTCGAGGGTATGGTCATCTTGCCTGAAATGAACTCAGAGTTGACGAAAGCTTGATCCTCGTAAACGTACTCAACGGGTTCCTCGAACACGAACTCGTCTCCCGGCTCTATCCAAGGCAAGAACACAAGCAAAGGGAACCACAATCAACCACGGTGCAATGCGCAAGCAACATGATGCAAAACATGGCATGATATGCAGGATGTGATATGCAATGCGTATGCGTGCTCCGGAAGGAAAAGATTGAACCAGGCCTCAACTTGGAAAACCAAGTGCGTCGCTGGAAAGATGAGTTGATTTCGGTCGAAATCGATATAAAGATCCCCGGAATCGGATGCACGGTTTGCAAATGGCAAGCAAAACAATAATGGCACGATTCTGCGATTAACAGCACGATGCCATCTAGAATGCAACAAGAAACTAAGCTACTGGACTCCAACATAACAATAAAGCACATGGCAGTGAGCTACTCAAGATGCTTGACAAAATATGAACACTGAGCTACGGCTAAATCACACAAGAGCAGGTTCAAACAAGCATGGCAAAAGTGCAAAAGATAACAGCATCACAGACTTAGTGAAAATAACATGTCAGGAATTAACATCAGGAAGCAATGTTTAGAGCAAGATAACAACATGCTACAGGAACAGAACATAGCAATACAAGGCATGGCATGAATCTACTCAAAGAATATAACAAAAGTCCCTTATTGACCATAAGCCAAAAAGGATCAGTGGCAACCATGTAAACATAGCAAGTTTCGTTACGAGATTCAGACTTAGCAGAAAAACAGGGCATGGCATGAACAGAGTTACGAAGAAATGTTTGCGAGCTCGATGCACTCAACACAAGGCATTGCATGACAAACTAAGCATACTCCCAGCTAGAAGACATGTTCAAGAAGCTAACCATGGCAAGAACCATCTCATAGCATGCATGGATCAACTACAACAACCTTGGCAAAATTGATTAACACGTAAACAATCTGCCAGGAACATTTTATAGTAAAAGTAGAGCAAGATTGAGTCATGATAGGGTACTCCATAATTGCAAACAAGTACATGGATGGATAGAGCATAACCATATGTCAAAATCATCCTTATTGAACATGCCCAAATGAGGCATGGATCACTCTGTAGCAACATGAATACAAGGCATAAAAGTAACATCAGGGAAATGACTTAGTAGAATTCTAAGTCCCTGAAATCAGCAACATCACGAGAGCTACTTTGCATGCTTGTGCTAGTCACCAAATTGATTAGAAAAATACATGGCATACACCCCTGTAAAGATGGCATGGCATAGCCCAAAACACATGTAGAGCTCATGCCCATATGCAGCACACAATAATCATGGCAAAAATGATAAATGCTCATAAAATGATAAGAATCAACACCTAACATTCTATAGCACTCTTGCAATAGTCATTAGGGCATCAAGATGGACTCAAACAAGCATGGTACAATCGAATGAAATGAAGAGCGCATCATGATGAACATTTTGATACCTCATGCATGCAAAACGGAGCTACGGATGCGGAGTTATGACATGATGAAGTATGCATGAAAATATTGCAGAACTGGGGACTTAGAGAAATTCAACCTCGGAGAATCGGTACGGAGCGGTGCGGGATGGAGAGATCCAGGGATGGAGAGGCGTTTGGTTGGCGGGATGGGTGGATCTGGTCCACCTAACCAGATCCGGCCGGGACGGAGCTCCGGCAAGGGCGGCGCGCAGCTCCGGCGACAGGTGCGGCCGACTCTGGCGAGGAAGAGAACGGGGCGCTGGCGAGCTATCGAGGCCCGACGGAGTGTGGTGGCTAGCGTGCAACAGCGGGGCGGCGCGCTGTGGTGGCGCTGGCGGTGCGCGGTGGCGGGGCGTGGTGCTCGGCGAACGAGGCGGCGGCGGCGCACGGCGGGCGAGGCGGCGCACGGCGGGATGGGCGGCGCATGCGGGCGAGCGGCGGTAGAGAGAGGGCCCGGCGCGGCCCGGTTCGGCCCCGGGGCGGGCCGGATCTGGGCCCCGGGTGGCCGGCGCGGTGCGGAGGAGAGAGAGGAGGGTCGGCGGGGTGACGTGGCAGCGGGGGATAGGTCCGAGCGGCGGAGACGCTGATGTGGCATGACCCGATTGGTCAGAGTGAGGTTGAGGCTGGACATGTCCGGCGGTGGTTTTGATACGTCCGGCGCGCGGAGGAGGAAGATCTAGGGTTTCATCCGCGAATTTTCGGAGGGGGAGGCCTATTTATACATAGAGGGAGCTAGGAGAGTCCAAATGAGGTGCGGTTTTCGGCCACGCGATCGTGATCGAACGTCCGAGAGGATGGAGGGGGTTTGGATGGGTTGTTGAGACACTTTGGAGAGGTGTTGGGCTGCAACACACACGAGGTCTTTACGTTTCCTCGGTTAATCGTTGGAGTATCAAACAGACTCCAAATGGCACGAAACTTGATAGGCGGTCTACCGGTGGTGAACCAAGGCCACTTGGCAAATCTCGGTCCATTCCGAGAAAGTTTAACACCAGCTCATGAAAAAAGGCAAAAGGAGGCGCCGGAGGACATAGGAGCGACGGGTTCCAAAACGGACAACGGGGAAAATGCTCGGATGCATGAGACGAACATGAATGCAAATGCGATGCACATGATGACATGATATGAAATGCATGACACGCAAACAAATGACAGGGCAACAACAGCGAATAACTAGAAGACACCTGGCGCAACGGTCTCGGGGCGTTACGACACTCCACCACTACGAGAGGATCTCGTCCCGAGATCTAGAATGGCACCGGAGGGAAAACGGAAGAGGAAGAGAGGAGGTAAAACTAAGTTGCTTCTTTGAAAAACGAGTGAAACCACGAACCTTGAGAGGTTGAACAAATTGAAAGAAGGAATGCAACGAAGATGAACGAAGTTGAAAACACTCCGTTAGAAAATAGGAACAAGGACCATTACTAGAACCTTGTAGGTTGAAAGACATAAGAAAAGGGTTGCAATGGAGAAGAAGTACATTCAAGCACTCCGGTAGAAACGAGATATACAAGGAACGATAAGGATCAATTACGACAACACCTCGGTTGGAAACTGAAGGCAATAATATGAACTTGGCAAAATGAAAGCACTTGGATGAGAGTCCGGTTAGAAGAGGATTGATAGACACAACACTCCGGTTAAAACAATATAGAGAACGAAAAGAATGATATAATTTGGGCACCACTCCGACTGCAAATGGAAGGAATTGAACATGAATTTGGCAAGATGAGAGGATACTTGAAAATAGGTCACGACACTCCGGTTAAATGGATAAGCACGAAAAGAACATGGTCCTCACAACTGTAAGAATGGAATCAAAAGAACGGAGGAGAAAACAACATCTTCTACCTCAAACGGGCTTGAAAAAACATCTTTAGGAGAAGGTTCGAACGGAGTTGTTGGAAAACCAACAACGAAAAGAGTAATCTTGTTAGGGCTTATGGAAAACATCTCGAAATTAAGAGGTGAAATTCTACCACTAACGGAAACAATAGATTGGATAGATATGAACAAGGAGACGAGAAAAATATTTCACCGGGAGGATAAGTGAAGAACTTGGGTCATTTATAAGCACCATGATAGCAACAATCCTTGGGGAAGGCTTTAGGTGAAATATAACCCAAGATAACTCCAATGATGAGATTGATGGATTTAAAATATCACATTCTTGATAACTTTTGAATCATGAAACACGAAGGAAAATTATCAAGAATGACATAACACCACCTCAAAAGATAAGGTAGAAAGAATTGCACTTCGGAATGCAAGATGAAGAATGCTTGAGCTCGTTTGAAAAGAATCTCGATGAACACTTCGAGAAGGAATTAAATCCTTGATGAACCAACATGTAGAGCCTCCATGAAGAACTCCGGTAAAAAAGGATGATCAAACGAAAAGAAGGATGAAAAGAATAAGATTGAAGCCTTAATGATTAGATGAAGCTTTGCGATGAGATAAAGTGGAGACTTGGAACTCCAGAAGAAAAGATAAAGCATCTCGAACCGAGAATGTGATATGATGAACCACTCCAGAAAGCAGGAAATTAGATCACTTGGATGAAACAATAATAAGAATTCCATTATGCGTATCCTTCACCAATTTAAATTGATGACAAGCAACGGATTTGGCATACTACTTATTCTCGTAGCAAGGATGAAGATAGATATAGCTCACCTTGAGAAGGTCTTCAACGATCCACCGGTAGAATTTGGAAAGCATGAATGCATTGATATGATAAACGAAGGAAGAAGAATCTGGGAAGAACCACCGTAAGAATTGAAAATGGACGAAGAAAAGATAAAGAAACCCCAGGAAGAATTAGCAAAGGAATGAAGATGCTGGAGAGGATTTAGATACATGAGAACGAAGAGATCACGAGCTGATAAGAGAATACTTGAATGATGCACTGGTAAGATTTGGAGAACAAAAGCTGAAAGCTGAGTATGAATAAACTCGAAATGGTGGCCTTCGGGGAATCAAATTGAAAGAATCTTGAATTGCTCCGGATAGGTGAAAAGAATTCTCACAATCAAAAACAATTATGAGAGGATGGCATCAAGCTAGCACCATGAATCTTGAAGAGAATGGAGCATGATATGGAGGAAAACTCTTCTTCGGTCTTCAAAATCCGAGAATGACGATGAGAAACCCCACCAAGAATTGTTGAGGCACTCCGGAATGGAAACTGGAAAGGTTGAACCAACGATGAAAAGAATTTGACCGAATCTTGGAGAAAAGGCATTTGACTGATGATAACTCATTCTTACGTCAAACTTAGAAAGAATTTGAGAAGCTCTAGGAAAATAAGAAGAGTCGGGTAAGATCCTGGAAAAAGACCTGTGGGTTAGGGCCCACTCAAAAGATACACCATTGAACTATTTAAAAGAGAGAATGCACCGGTTGAGTTAAATGGCTTGAAGCATGAACGAATGCGGAGTGGAAAACATGAATCTTCGAGATATCTTCAGCACTCCGGAACAAATGAATAACAAGAAGTTAATGATTAAGAGGTGCACCAACATGAGAAAGCATTTGAATCAAGGAAAGGAATATGCTCGACAAAGCTTGACTTGAATCCACCGGAGAAGAAAGAGAATGAAAAATGATGAACTAGTGGAACATCTTCATGAGAACCACCGGGTAAGAACATTGACGGGAAGAATGGAGAGACTTCACATCAATAAGATGGATACTTGATTAAGAAATCGAAGTCCTCGAAGAAAAAGGGTGGGTGGGCGGGAAAAACAAAGGCAACTTGAGGACAGATGAAACGAACAACGTTGGGAAAACCGAGAGGTGATCTTGTGGATGTTGAAAATGATCGCATGCATTTGAAGAGAAGCACGTCGGTTGAAAAGAATTGGCATGACAACCTCGATGATCAAGAAGGATTAGTATTCACATAGGAGTGTGAGAACAGCACTTAGGAAAGGTATGGAATCAACACTTGACATTGAAGCAACTCGAATACCACAACTCAAAACAAAAACAAAGGATTGGCTTGCAAAATAAGCCGGAACAAACATATGATAGAGATTTCGTCCGAAGTTTTCGTGGTGGGGCCCACACGGGCTCGATCATACAGCACCATCATGTACAAGGCAGTGCACATGACATAAGAAGTGTCCCCGAGTCAGCATAGCCAAGGACTCTTTAAGACACAACGAGACCACTGTAAAACCAACCGTGGATAGGCGGACCACTAGACGTCAAACCCCAATTTCATATCATACATCTGTCGGAAAGATATCCTAGGAGCTACTTGAATTCCCACTTATAAACTCCCGAAACTTTCGGGTTATGCAATCAGGTGTTGGGGATACAGGGGAAGCATAATATCTCACCCAAAACTAGCAAATCCTACATCCAGCTGTATCCATCCTTCAACACATAACCAAGAAACCTTCGGAAATCATTTACCTCAACCTTCGAAAAGCATCCGTTATACGAGTTATGGCAATACTCCCGAACTACCGCCCCAGTACTGGGTGGCGTCGAGGTTATCTCACCAACAACTGCATAAAAGAGATTTTTGATGTCGGCGAAACTCAGGTATTCCAGAACTGCAACGGTAAAATTGTGACGACAACACCTCAGAGCTCAACTCCCCAGGACACTGCCACAACCCCTAAATGTCAGGAGGCACCAAGAACAATGTTCTCGTCACAAAACCATCAGAACGATTCCAAGATACCCGCGTGATCCTAAAAACTTTTTTAGTGAAATTTGAGAAGAGAAGAGTCAAAGCTCTACGTCAGGAGGCCTCACCAGAGCGATGAAGGAACTGAGGAGTAAAAAGAATCCTACTCTCCGATATATATAATCCTATAAGACTCAAAACATTTTTCTAGACTCAACAACGCCAGCGATTCGATCAAGCAGGGGGCTCCTAAGTCGGGGAAGGCTCTGATTACCAACTTGTAACACCCATGATGCGGCTATATCTCCCACGTATCGGAGCACGACTTAGAGGCATAACCGCATTGTAGTCATGTCGCAAGAGGGGTAATCTTTACACATCCCATGTACTGAACAAGAAAGAGATAAAGAGTTGGCTTACAATCACCACTTCACGCAATACATAAATATAGCATAACATCATCCAGAATACAATCAAGGTCCGACTACGGAACCAAATAAAGAAAGACAACCCCTAATGCATAGATCCCCGATCGCCCCGACTGGGCTCCACTACTGATCAACTAGAAACGAAACAACACAACAAACACGATCTTCATCGAGCTCCCACTCGAGCTGGGTTGCGTCACCTGCACTGGTATCATCGGCACCTGCAAACTGGTTTTGGAAGTAATGTGTGAGTCACGGGGACTCAGCAATCTCACACCCTCGCGATCAGGACTATTTAAGCTTATGGGTAGGAAAAGGTAGTGAGGTGGAGCTGCAGCAGGCACTAGCATATATGGTGGCTAACTTACGCAAATAAGAGCGAGAAGAGAAGCAAAGCACGGTCGTGAACTAGAAGTGATCAAGAAGTGATCCTGAAACTACTTACGTTCAAACATAACACAAGAACCGTGTTCACTTCCCGGACTCTGCCAGAAAGAGACCATCACGGCTACACACACGGTTGATGCATTTTAATTAAGTTAAGTGTCAAGTTCTCTACATCAGGACATTTACAAATTCCCATCTGCCCATAACCGCGGGCATGACTTTCGGAAGTTCAAAACCCTGCAGGGGTGTCCCAACTTAGCCCATCACAAGCTCTCACGGTCAACGAAGGATATTCCTTCTAGCGGGAAGACCCGATCAGTCTCGGAATCTCGGTTACAAGACATTTCGACAATGGTAAAACAAGACCAGCAAAGCCACCCGATGTGCCGACAAATCCCGATAGGAGTCGCACGTATCTCGTTCTCAGGGCAACACTGGATGAGACTGGCTACGAGTAAAACCAAACCTCTAGTTTCCCCGAGGTGGCCCCGCAGGCAGCTCGGTTCGGACCAACACTTAGAGGAGCACTAGCCCGGGGTGGTTTAAAATAACATGACCCTTGAGTCTGTAGAACCCAAGGGGTATATGGTGGTAGGTAGGAAAATGGTAAAACCAAGCTCGGGCCTTGCTGGAGGTTTTTTATTCAAAGCGAACTGTCAAGGGGTTCCCATAACACCCAACTGCATAAGGAACGCAAACTCAAGGAACATAACACCGGTATGACGGAAACTAGGGCGGCAAGAGTGGAACAAAACACCAGGCATAAGGCCGAGCCTTCCACCCTTTACCAAGTATATAGATGTATTAAAAAAAATAAGAAATATTGTGATATCCCAACAATAACCATGTTCCAACATGGAACAAGCTCCAATCTTCACCTGCAACTAGCAACGCTATAAGAGGGGCTGAGCAAAACGGTAACATAGCCAAACAATGGTTTGCTAGGACAAGGTGGGTTAGAGGCTTGACATAGCAATATGGGAGGCATGATAAAGCATGCGGTAGGTATCGCGGCATAGCAAAAGAGCAAGCAACTAGCAAGGAAAGATAGAAGTGATTTCGAGGGTATGGTCATCTTGCCTGAAATGAACTCAGAGTTGACGAAAGCTTGATCCTCGTAAACGTACTCAACGGTTTCCTCGAACATGAACTCGTCTCCCGGCTCTATCCAAGGCAAGAACACAAGCAAAGGGAACCACAATCAACCATGGTGCAATGCGCAAGCAACATGATGCAAAACATGGCATGATATGCGGGATGTGATATGCAATGTGTATGCGTGCTCTGGAAGGAAAAGATTGAACTAGGCCTTAACTTGGCAAACCAATTGCGCCGCTGGAAAGATGAGTTGATTTCGGTCGAAATCGATATAAAGATCACCGGAATCGGATGCATGGTTTGCAAATGGCAAGCAAAACAATAATGGCACAATTCTGCGATTAACAGCACGATGCCATCTAGAATGCAACAAGAAACTAAGCTACTGGACTCCAACATAACAACAAAGCACATGGCAGTGATCTACTCAAGATGCTTGACAAAATATGAATACTGAGCTACGGCTAAATCACAAAAGAGCAGGTTCAAACAAGTATGGAAAAAGTGCAAAAGATAACAGCATCACAGACTTAGTGAAAGTAACATGTCAGGAATTAACATAAGGAAGCAATGTTTAGAGCAAGATAAAAACATGCTACGGGAACAGAACATAGAAATACAAGGCATGGCATGAATCTACTCAAAGAATATAGCAAAAGTCCCTTACTGACCATAAGCCAAAAAGGATAAGAAAATATGATGGAACCCATGTAAACATAGCAAGTTTCGTTAACAGATTCAGACTTAGCAGAAAAAATAGGGCATGCCATGAACAAAGTTACGAAGGCATGTTTGCGAGCTCGATGCACTCAACACAAGGCATTGCATGACAAACTAAGCATGCTCCCAGCAAGAAGACATGTCCAAGAAGCTAACCATGGCAAGAACCATCTCATAGCATGCATGGATCAACTACAACAACATTGGCAAAATTGATTAACACGTAAACAATATGCCAGGAACATTTTATAGCAAAAGTAGAGCAAGATTGAGTCATGCTAGGGTACTCCATGATTGCAAACAAGGACATGGATGGATAGAGCATAACCATATGTCAAAATCATCCTTACTGAACATGCCCAAAAGAGGCGTGGATCACTCTGTAGCAACATGAATACAAGGCATAAAAATAACATCAGGGAAATGACTTAGTAGAATGCTAAGTCCCTGAAATCAGCAACATCACGAGAGCTACTTTGCATGCTTGTGCTAGTCACCACATTGATCACAAAAATACATGGCATACACCCCTATAACAATGGCATGGCATAGCCCAAAACACATGTAGAGCTCTTGCCCATATGCAGCACACAATAATCATGGCAAAAATGACAAATGCTCATAAACTGATAAGAATCAGCACCTAACATTCTATAGCACTCTTGAAACAGTCATTAGGGCATCAAGATGGACTCAAACAAGCATGGTGCAATGGAATGAAATGAAGAGCACATCATCATGAACATTTTGATATCTCATGCATGCAAAACGGAGCTACGAATGTAGAGTTATGACATGATGAAGTATGCATGAAAATATTGCAGAACTGGGGACTTACAGAAATTCAACCTCGGAGAATCGGGATGGAGCGGTGCGGGATGGAGAGGCGTTTGGTTGGCGGGATGGGTGGATCTGGTCCACCTAACCAGATCCGGCCGGGACAGAGCTCCGGCGACGGGTGCGGCCGACTCCGGCGAGGAAGAGAATGGGGCGCCGGCGAGCTGTGGAGGCGCAGCGGAGTGTGGTGGCCAGCGGCGGGGCGGCGCGCGGTGGTGGCGCTGGCGTTGCGCGGTGCTCGGCGAACGAGGCGGCGGCGGCGCACGGCGGGCGAGGCGGCGGCGGCGCACGGCGGGATGGGCGGCGCACGCGGGCGAGCGGCGGCAGAGAGAGGGCCCGGCGCGGCCCGGTTCGGCCCCGGGGCGGGCCGGATCTGGGCCCCAGGTGGCCGGCGCGGTGCGTTGGAGAGAGAGGAGGGTCGGCAGGGTGACGTGGCGGTGGGGGATAGGTCCGAGCGGCAGCGACGCTGATGTGGCAGGACCCGATTGGTCGGAGTGAGGTGGAGGCTGGACATGTCCGGCGGCGGAGTGGACATGTCCGGCACGCGGAAGAGGAAGATCTAGGGTTTCATCCGCGAATTTTCGGAGGGGGAGGCCTATTTATACATAGAGGGAGATAGGAGAGTCCAAATGAGGTGCAGGTTTCGGCCATGCGATCATGATCGAACGACCAAGATGATGGAGGGGGTTTGGATGGGTTGTTGGGCCACTTTGGAGAGGTGTTGGGCTGCAACACACACGAGGTCTTTACGGTTCCTCGGTTAACCGTTGGAGTATCGAACGGACTCCAAATGGCACAAAACTTGACAGGCGGTCTACCGGTGGTGAACCAAGCCCGCTTGGCAAATCTTGGTCCATTCCGAGAAAGTTTAACACCCGCTCACGAAAAGAGGCAAAAGGAGGTGCCGGAGGACATAGGAGCGCCGGATTGCAAAACGGACAACGGGGAAAATGCTCGGATGCATGAGACAAACACGAATGCAAATGCGATGCACATGGACATGATATGAAATGCATGACACACAAACAAATGACAAGGCAACAACAGCGAATAACTGGAAGACACCTGGCGCAATGGTGTCGGGGCATTACAAGCACGTCGAGGCTCAGGTGTTGTCTGCCCTCTGGCCAGAGGCCCAGGTCCCACGCACCCCTAGCTGGACTATCGACTGGCTGGAGATAGCAGTAGGACGCTTCAAGGCTTGGAAGGGCACCGCAGCACGGGCTGGCGCCAGGAGGGCCTTGGAGTTGTCAAGGCGTGGTATCTAGGCCTGGACCTGGCCCAGCTGGCCACCTTCCTGCAGGAGGCCGCGACGGAGCTGGCGGCGGCGAGAAGGGCGCTTACTCAACGCACTGCGGCGATCGCCGAGTACACCAACACCACCATCTCCATCCCCGAGCTGGACGAGGAAGGCGCCGAGGTGCCGCCCAACTGGTTCGGGCTGAACCCGGAGGATGGGGAGGACTCGGCGGAGGAGATCGCCTCCAGCGATGAGGGCGATGACAAAGAGGACGAGGACGATGAAGACGATGCACCGGACGATGGAGCGGACGGCCGGCCTCAGCCCGATCAAGTCTCAACCAACGAGCCGCATGTCAGCGCGCCGACTGCTGCTGGTGCCGACCAGGCCGAGACCCACCAGTTGGCCGATCCACTACCCGACGCCTCTGTCTCCGCCGACCCGTCAGAGCCGCCTGCTGCTCCTCTAGCCTAGGCGGCCAACTTATCTTTCTTTCCTATTCTTGTAATCTATCGAACAAGTTAAATTCCCACAATTCCACCCACTGGGGGTGTATTTTCAAACTCTGTTGAATGCCAGCTTCGAGCCTTTGCTATGTAAATTAATTTATTCACACAAGTCTGTGCTCTGTCGGGTTCCACTTTGCCTTGCTTTCCTCTTCTATTTTGGCTTTTTCCTTTGCCGTCTTCCTTTGGTTGCCACCCTGCCAGCCGGACAGCCGCTCTGCGGTCTGCGGCTGGGTTAGGGACTTGGACGTTTTCTAGGATAGAAAAGTACTTTGGCCGCCTTAGAATGTAGCAATTTAAGTGAGAAGCCAACTAGCCGGCTTCTCAGCAGCCGGACGGTGAGGCAAGGAGCCGGCTTGGCCTATGTTGATGTTTTTTCCTTAGTCATTTTTCATGTGGACACCGTTTCCTGCCTTTAGCTCTTGCCAGCCGGACAATCGCTCTGCGAGCTGCGGCTTAAGGCAAGAGAGGGCTTAGATGTCGGCACACTACTTCTCCGACTGCAGGTAGTATCAACATAGGACAAGGCGGCAAGCCCCCGGGCAGACTGGTCGGACCCGGTGCCAGGCGGAGGAAAGGAATAACACATTCATAGGCATAATCTTATCATATAGATAAAAAGGGTAGCCCCCGAGTGCTCCTCGAGGGACCCGATGTCTTTGCTCTTAATACAAAAGATAGTGTGGTATACTACATTAACTGTAAAATCTTCGAAGGAGATTTGCATTCCATGGGCGCTCTATCTCCTTGCCAGAATCGTCCCTCTTGCGCGCTTCTGCGCGTCAATGAGGAAATAGGAGTCGTTGCCCAAAGCTTTGCTGATGACAAAAGGGCCCTCCCACGGGGCTGAGATCTTGTGCTGGCCGGCTATTCACTGGATCAGTCGGAGAACAAGGTCCCCCTCTTGGAAGGATCGAGGCCTGACCTTCCGGTTGTGGTAGCGGCGCAGGCCCTGTTGGTAGATGGTGGAGCGGCCGAGTGCTAGCAGCCGGCCCTCTTCCAGCAAGTCGACGACGTCTTCTCGTGCTTCCTTCGCCTCCGCCTCCGTGTACGTGGTGACACAAGGTGAGTCAAACTCGATGTCAGTTGGGATGACGACCTCGGCCCTGTACATGAGGAAGAAGGGGGTGAAGCCGGTTGCTTTGTTCGGCATGGTCCGGAGACTCCAAAGGACGGCCGACAGCTCGTCGATCCAGCAACCGACCGAGTGCTCCAGCGGGTCGACCATTTGGGGCTTGATGCCGGACAAGATGAGGCCGTTTGCTCGCTCCACCTGGCTGTTTGATTGCGAATGGGCAACGGACGCTAGGTCTAGTCGGATGCCCTGTGTTGCGCAGAAACGGGCCAAGGCGCCTTTGGCTAAATTTGTGCCATTGTTGGTGATGATGTTGTGTGGTACACCGTACCGGACGGTGATGTCTACGATGAAAGTCACAGCAGTCGGACCGTTCAGCTTCTTGATTGTCTTCGCTTCAATCCACTTGGTGAATTTGTCCACGGCGACAAGCAGATGGGTCATGCCGCCGCGTGCGGTCTTGAATGGGCCCATCATGTCCAGCCCCCAGACGGCGAAAGGCCAAGTGAGGGGGATGGTCTTGAGTGTGGAAGCCGGGTTGTGTCGTTAGACAGCTTCGCGCCGCTATGGAACTTGCAAGGAGCATCATGGGTCTTCTCGAAGGAGAAGGCGGGCAACCAGGCAAGCTTGCCACCCTTCTCACGCTTGGGGCCAGGCTGACCCTCCGGCTGTTGATCTTCAACTGTTGCCACTTGCCGGCTGGTGGAAGCCGGCTGCTGGGCCTTGCGCTTTTTATCGTTTGACTGCTGGCGCCGACTGGAATCACCAGCCGGCGTCTGACGAGCTAGGGGAAGCACTTTCCCAGATGTGTCCACCCGGAGCTCCGACTTCATGGAGGAGTTGGTAGTGGCGTACTTGTCTACTATGATCAACAGCTCGTCGAGTGTGGTCGGCTCATCGTAGAGGAGGCGGTGCTTGAGCAAGGTGCCTTCTCTGCACCCGGCAGTGAAATACTCTATGGCTTGCACCTCATGCACCCCTTCGTAGGAGTTGCGCAGTTCGGCCCACCGCGTCAAGTAGTCGCGGGTGGACTCTGTCAGGCCTTGGAGGCACAGAGAGAGCTGGCGAGGCTCGGGCGGCCACTTGTAGGTGCTGGTGAAGTTGCGGATAAAGACCTCGGTGAAGTCCAGCCAGCTGTTGATGTTGTAGGGCTTGAGGCTGTTCGACCATCTTCGGGCGATGCCCTGGAGCATGAGCAGAACATACTTCACGGCAATGCACTTGTTGGGATTTGCTATGTTGAAGGCGGTGGAGTAGTCGGCCAGCCAATCTTCCGGCTTCACGGAGCCATTGTACTTGGGCATATCTCAAGGGAGCGATAACCCTTTGAGGAAGGGCTCGTTGCAAATGCGGGGGCCGAAACAAGGCGCGCCGATTACATGTTCTTCTTCCACCACCAGGGATCTAGCCAGTCAGTCGATCCGATGGAGGACGTCGTTTTCTCGGACTCCTTCACGGGGGCCTAGCCGGTCTCCGAGAGTCGGGTGCTCAACAGCCGGTAGGGAGATGTGCCTCTCCTTGCGCGGGGGAGGCGGATGGTCGCCCCGCTGCTCGACTGCTCGAGGGTGGCCGTCTTGGTCGCGCTCGATGGTAATGCGTGTGCGGCTGCGGCTAGTAGACGACTCGCGGGCGCTGCCTGTCAGTGTCCAGGAGGTCTCTCCGTGCTCTCGGTGGGGGGAGGTTCTCGGCGTGCAGGCCAGGTTCCACCATGCGGCGGGCAGTTTCTTGTTGTGCGGCGGCCGCGTCGAGGAGCTGCTGGACGCGCTCCGTCATGCAGCGTTGCTCGTTACCCTTCAGGTGATCCAGTTTATCTGCCGCCGCCCGGGCAGCACGCAGGTTCTCCAAGGGAGTGGCGTATACGGGGCGGTCGGCTCCTAGCATGCTAGCGACGGCTGCGCCATGCTGCCGAACGGTGCCCATCCAGCTTGGCTCGCCAGCAGATGGCATAGTTGATCTAGCGCTGGTAGGCTTTGCTGAGGCGCCTCATGGCCGCTAGCTTCTTGGCGTTGTCGAGGAGCGAGACGCGGAAGGCTTCCAGTGTGCTCCATCCATGTTCTCCACAACGGGCACGGACAAGCCCCGCACTGCCACCTGCAGCGGGTCAAGGGAAGCCCGATCGGATGCTCCATCGTGGCTAATGACCAGCACCTCTATGACGGTGCTGGTGCTGGCATCGCTTGTTGCAAGAGGGAGCGGATCATCGATGACCACCATGTTGGCGGGGAAGGCATCGAGGGATGCTGCGTCGAAGTCGGCGAGCATCGGGTCAGTGGAGCAAACTGACTCTAGGTCGGAGGCCGGCTTGTTGGCGGTGTGAAGCTTGCCAAGGAGGTCGACGAGGCAGCACTCAGAGCTGGCTGCTCCCACGTCGGGCGTAGGCTTGTCGGAGAGGCAGATCCCGCTGATGAGATCAGCGAGACAGCTCGCGACGTAGGCGGCTTCTGCGGCACGAAGTGCATCGATGCAAATGCCATCAGGCGTGCTAGGCTAGCTGCGCTCACCAGGAAGGAGGAGGGTTCCCGTCCAGAACGTGTCTCCGGACGACGGTGCACCTTGCCCGACGGTGGACGCCAAATGTTGGGGATGTTTTGCAACATATGCGAGGGACAAGAGTACGTCGCCGGGCTCTAGAAGCGGGAGTGAGCGAGACCGCATACGCCTGAGAATCTTACCCAGGTTCGGGGCTCTCTGTGGAGATAACACCCCTAGTCCTGCTCTACGGGGGTCTCCTCATGATGACTATGGTCAAATAGAGGAGGAAGAAGATAAAGGCTAGCCCTACTCCTCTCCCTATATGGGTGTGTGTGATCTCCAAGGTCTGAACCCCTTGCATAGGAAGGCCTAGAGGGTTTATATAGACCTACCCCCAGGGGTACAATGGTGATCCGGCCGAGTGTAGGACCTAGCTGTCAGTGTCTCTAGATGCCGGCTTCTCCACGAGCTGCTAGGGCCCGCCGCTTGGTGGGTCCCGCCGGTTGTTGTGTACTCGGCCGACAGGCCGCACCCGCTACTTGCGGGTCTGGTTGATCGCTTTGTACTTTAGCCTTGCTACTGATGATGGATGCTTTGTCGGGGGGAGCGTGGCTACAGTCCCGCGCACCTGGTGGGCATTCACTGTAGCCACACCCTATCTCTTCTGGTTAATGGCGCATAGACTTTGAGGGGGGACGGAGCCACCTGCTAGGAGGCGGCCCGTCCCCATTGCCGCCTGCTGGGGATTTGCAACCTTCTAGGTCTCGCCGCCTGGTAGGGCCCGCCGCCTGCGGGCTGTACCGACCGGCCATCGTGGGAGCATAGCTCCCTAGGTAGTAGGTGATGTCATGGGAACGTGGCTACAGTACCCCGCCGGGTGAGGGGCGTCCATTGGGTACGCCCGTACTATAGCTGCGCTCAGCCCTAGATTCGGGGGTGGCAGGTCGCACTGTAGCCACGCCCCGTCCTATCACAGTTATGTGGGTGCAAACTTTGTTGGCACGAGAGGCCGCCTGCTAGGAGGTGGCCTCCCCGTAGCCGCCTTCTGTTGTCCTGCCGCCTTCTAGCAGCCGATTGATAATCCCCAAGTGCAGGGAATCATCGTAGCAATTTCCAAAGGTGGAAGTGATAAGTATGGAGTGTCTAACCCACAAGGAGCTAAAGGTAAGATCAATATTCTCTCAAGCCCTATCTGCCACTGATATGACTCTACGTACACCGAACGTTTGCTTCCAACTAGAAACGAGAAATAAAACTACGTTGTGGGTATGAAGAGGATAACTTTGTATGATATCGGAGAACTAAAATATGAAAGTAAGTGTTGTTATCATAAAGTTAGAATATATTACTAAATATTATAAATAGCGAGTGTGGAATAATGGTGGATCGGTGTGCGGAATTGTCCTAGGCAATTGTTAACAAGACCGATAGTCGTCATTGCAATTTCATATGAGGGAGAGACATAAGGTAACATACTTTCTCTTCTTGGATCATATGCACTTATGATTGGAACTCTAGCAAGCATCCGCAAATACTAAATATCATTGAGGGAAAACCCAACCATAGCATTAAAGCATCAAGTCCTCTTTATTCCCATACGCAACAACCCCCTTACTCGGGTTTGTGTTTCAGTCACTCACCAACCCACTATAAGCGAATCATGAACGTATTGCAACACCCTACAGCTGGAATCCCTCACGCTTGCGTGACATGGAGGGCACCATAGGGCATCACCAAAATAAAACATACAACTCGTACCAATCTAGATCATCAATCAACCCAAAGACAAAGGATATCTACTCAAAACATCATAGGATGGCAACACATCATTGGATCATAATATGTGGCATAAACCACCATGTTCAAGTAGGGATTACAGCATGGTGCAGGAGAGTGGACCACGTAAAAGAGATGAGGATGGTGATGTTGATGAAGACGATCACCACGGCAATGATTCCCCCCCCCCCTCGATGGCACTCCGCTGCCACCGAGAGAGAGGAGGAGATGTTCTCCCCCTTGTGCTTCCTCCTCCATGGCCTCCCCCTAGATGGGGAGAGGTTCTCCCTCTGGTCCTTGGCCTTCATGGCGATAATGGCCCCTCCGGGATCCTCCTCCATGCCCTCCGGTGATGATGCCCCCCTCCGGCAAGGTGCCGGAGAGGGCCTAGATTGGTTTTCGGTGGCTACGGAGGCTTCGGGCAGCAGAACTCCCGATCTAGGTTAATTTTCGGAGGTTTCTGTATTTATAGGAGAAGTTGGTGTTGATTTCGCGTCAGGGGTGGCCCTCGGGGAGTCCACGAGGCAGGGGGTGCGCCCCCCACCCTCGTGGGGCCCCTGTGACTCCCCTCTGGTGGATTTTTGTTCCATTATTTTTCATATTTTCTAGGAAAAATCTCCGTTGATTTTCATCGCATTCCAAGAACTTTTATTTCTGCACAAAAACAACACCATGGTAGTTCTGCTGAAAACAGTGTCAGCCCGAGTTAGTTCTAATCAAATCATACCAAAATCATATAAAACTATTGTAAACATGGCATTAATACTTCATAAATTATAGATACATTGGAGACGTATCAGCATCCCCAAGTTTATTCATGATCATCCTTGAGTAGGTAAATGATAAAAGAAATAATTTATGAAGTGTGAATGCTAGCAAGTGCACAAGTTTGATCAATGATAGTTCCACTCACTTTTTCTAGCATCATTATATATCATATCAGTAGCTCATCTTCATAAAAGTTTTCATGATCAAGTAACAATCTATTCACATGTTAAAGTATAGATCATAAACTTTCTTGAAACTAACAAACTATATTCTCAGTCATCAAACAATTGCAATTCATCTTATTTTCAGGAAGGGTCTATGTCAGAGCTTTCATTTAGCAAACTTCACATACTCAACTATCATTTAATCTTTCACAATTGCTAACACTCACATGATATTTATGGGTTCAAAGTTTTAATCAGATACAGAGAAAGATAGGGGCTTATAGATTCGCCTCCCAACTTTTACCTCAAAGGTAATGTCAACAATAATAGTTCATGATAACTTACATCCAATTGGATATATATATATAGTGTTACTAGTCATCACCCAGGGTGCAGAATAAGTTATTCTTCACCCAAGGAAATCTTACGATCATTTCATAATTAAATTACGTTTGTAATTTTACATAACATAAAATATTTTTTACGGTGATTATATATTTTCTTACGGTCTCCTTTTGCGTCAGAAATAAGACAAAACTTACGGAACGTAAAATTATGGTGCATTGATGGTAAAATAGAGGGGGGTGAAGAATAACTATTCCTCACCCAGGGTGACGAATAGCGCGACCCAGGGTGCAGAATAAGTATATATATATATACCAGGATCTTTCCAACACAATGTGCTTGCTAAAGGATAAAATGTAAAAAGGAAAGGTGAAGATCACCATGACTCTTGCATAAGGGTAGAAGATAAAAGTAGAAGATAGGCCCTTCGGAGAGGGAAGCAGAGGTTGTCATGCGCTTTTATCGTTGGCTGCACAAAATCTTAATGCAAAAGAACGTCACTTTATATTGCCACTTGTGATGTGGACCTTTATTATGCAGTCCGTCGCTTTTATTTCTTCCACATCACAAGATCGTATAAAGATTATTTTCTCCACATTAATAGATCATACATATTTAGAGGGCAATTTTTATTGCATGCACCGATGACAACTTACTTGAAGGATCTTACTCAATCCATAGGTAGGTATGGTGGACTCTCATGGCAAAACTGGTTTAGGGAATGTTTGGAAGCACAAATAGTATCTCTACTTGGTGCAAAGAATTTGGCTAGCATGAGGGGGAAAAGCAAGCTCAACATGTTGGATGATCCAAGACAATATACTTTATTTCGGATATAAGAAAACATAACCCATTACGTTGTCTTCCATGTATGACATCAACCTTTTAGCATGTCAAATTTTAATGAGTGCTCACAATTACAAAAGATGTCCACGATAGTATATTTATATGTGAAATCTCTCCTCCTTCAATATTCTTTCATGAATTGTTCAAGTGACCAATAAGTTTACTACCTATACTTATTCTGTGTGAAGTCATTACTCCCCATGGTATAAGCATATGAAAGATATATAAATTCAGATTTATTATATTCAATTCATTCAACCATTTACTCATAGGATATATGTGAAGCACGTGAGTAAATGACAAACTACTCCAAAAAGATATAAGTGAAGGACACTGAGTAGTCAAATAATTAACTAGCCATGATAGGATTCTTTTTTTTCATTTAATAATTCAGATCCAATGATTTTATTCAAACAGAAAGTAAAATTGAAAATACTCTCCAAGTAAAACACATATCATGTGACGAATAAAAACATAGCTTCGAGTAAGGTATACCGATAGTTTTGAAGACGAAAGAGGGGATGCCTTCCGGGGCATCCCCAAGCTTAGGCGCTTGAGTCTTCCTTTAATATTACCTTGGGGTGCCTTGGGAATCCCCAATCTTAGGGTATTTCCACTCCTTATTCTCCTCATATCGATATCTCACCAAAAGCTTGAAAACTTCAATTACACAAAACTTAACGGAACTTCGTGAGATGGGTTAGTATGATAAAGAGTAAACCATTCACTTTGGTACTGTCAAAGACAAGGTTCATAATTGTTCTCACACAATGACTACTGTACCATATTATTTCTACAATTTATATTGTGAAATATAAGCCATAGAAACTAGAAAACAAGCAAACTATGCAATGAAAACAGAATCTGTCAGAAACAGAACAATTTGTAATGATCTGAACACCAACCATACTTCTGCTACTCCAAAAATTCTGAAATAAATTATTGGACGTGAGGAATTTTTCTATTAATATTATGCAAAAATAATCAACCTAATCGCACTCTCCACTAAAAAATGGAAGCAAATCTTGTGAGCGCAAAGTTGTTGTTTTTACAGCAAGATCACATTAACTTTCACCCAAGTCTTCCCAAAGGTCTTACTTGGCACTTCATTGAAACAAAAGCTATAATACATGGTTAATACAGTAGCTTAATAATTATTACTCACAAAAACAGTAAGGTTAAATATTGGGTTGCCTCCCAACAAGCGCTTTTCTTTAATGCCTTTTGGCTAGGCACGTTGATTTCAATGATGCTCACATAAAAGATAAGAACTGAAACATAAAGAGAGCATCATCAAGAATATGACTAGAGTATTTAAATCTAACCCACTTCCTATGCCTAGGGATTTTTTGAGCACATAATTTATAGGAACAAGAATCAGCTAGCATAGGAAGGCAAAACAAGTATAACTTCAAAACTTTAAGCACATAGAGAGGAAACTTGATATTATTGCAACTCTTACAAGCATATATTCCTCCCTAATAATAATTTTCAGTAGCATCATGAATGAATTCAACAACATAACCATCACATAAATCATTCTTTTCATGATCTACAATCATAGAAATTTTTCTACTCTCCACATAAGCAAAATTCTTCTCATTCGGAATATCGGGATCACTAGTTCCTAAAGTTGACACTCTTCCAAACATGATTTAGATGATAGTATTATTCATACTCCAAAGGATATAAGTGAAGTTCATGGAGGATTCTACAATTAATATAGACTAACCAATATCCAAGCTCAAAATGTATAAGTGAAGCACACGAAGCATTCTATAAAACCATACTCAAAAGATTTAAGTGAAGCTCAAAGAGCAATTCTATAAGATCATACTTAAAAGATATAAGTGAAGCACATGAAGTATTCTATAAATTGATGAAGGGACATCTCATACTAGCATGGTTCTTAAAGAAAAAGAAAAACACAAAGGACACAAATCATGTGAACAAAGCAAAAACCGAGGTATACCGATAATTGTTGAAGAAGAAAGATGGGATGCCAACCAGGGCATCCCCAAGCTTAGATACTTGAGTATACTTAGAATATTTACTTGGGGTGCCTTGGGCATCCCCAAGCTTTAGATCTTGCCTCTCTTTATTCTTCTCATATTGATAGCTCCTCGATCTTCAAACACTTCATCCATACAAAACTTTAACAAAAACTTTGTGAGATCCGTTAGTATAATAAAGCAAATCACGAACTTTAGGTACCATTTAAAACTCATTCCAATTTCATATTATAACTGTATCTACTGTATTCCAACTTCTCTATAGTTCATACCCTCCAATACTGGCCATAGATGCATCAAAATAAGCAAACATCACACGAAAAACAGAATTTGTCTAAAGCAGGACAGTTTGTAGTAATCTGGAGGTTTAGTAAACATTTGTAACTCCGAAAATTATGAAATAAATTTGACAATTTGAAAACTTTGTACATAAGTAATGTGCAAAAAGTTTCAGACCCATTTGGTGTAGCGACCAGACCTCAAACGGTCCAATCTATGTGCTCCGGTGTCATCCCTGGATCAGTAATGCTGACACCACACAGTACTTGAAGGATTTATAACAGAGTAGCAATCACACACTTATTACATCGAGTGTCTCAAAAGATAACTTATTATAATAAATATGGCTTAAGGCCATCTAATAACGATAACAGCGGAAGGCTTGGAAGATAAGTGAGTCCATCAACTCCAACGGCATCACTGAGTATAGAACCACGACCTAAAGGCACCTTACTCGTCGTCTGAAAAGTCTGCAACATGAACGTTGCAGCCCGAAACGGGTCAGCACATGGAATATGCTGGCAAAGTAACACATAGAGAGCAATGAAAGAATAAGACTATACTACATGCATATTTGGCTGGTGGAAAGCTCTATGGTTACAGTTTTGCGTAAAGACAATTTTTCCCTACTGCAAAGGAATAAATTTTATTTAACTATCATGGTAGTTGTTAAATATTGAGAGTGTAGACACCCTCTCAATCCCAATTAAGCATCATCATTAAAACCAAACAAAATTAATTAGAGTATCATGATGAGATTCACATGATAATCCAAGTACTAGATACTCAAAATGTCCATAACCGGGGACACGGCTAACCATGATTAGTTTATACACTCTACAGAGGTTTGTGCACTTTTCCCCACAAGACACGACCTCCTCCGTTGGGATTCCCGCACTACATGATGTTTGAGAAATGGATGACCAAGACATAGTCTTTCAGAAGCGCTTGCACCTTACGAACGGGTAGACCGTACCAACCTACGTCCCGTACATCTTCTAGTCTACCACTGTAAGAGTTTGCACGACTTAGTCAACTATGCTAGAGCCCATAGTAGCTTGTGGCTACACACGGAAGTTTCTAGTATGAATAATCTCATGATCCCTTTGAGCCTGGGTGGCAGTCCAAAAGAAAAACAGGCAATCGCTGGAATACCCAGGTGCCTCAATCCACCCAGATGTATGTTTAAGTTGCCACCTTAGATAAACCATTAATTTAACAATCTCACATCTGTCACGGATACACTCACCCAATCCACGTCTACTAGCATAGCATGGCATAATAAGCAAACGTAGAAGTAACTCCCAAAGGTTTGATAATAAACAGGTAATAGGTACTACCTCATCTACTTCCCGAACCCACAATTTAATTAGATCCTAATCATGCAATGTGTGAGGATTGATCTAATGCAATAAAACTGGGTAATAGGAAGTATGATCAAAGTGTTACTTGCCTTGCTGATGATCCGTGAAACCTAGCGATTCGAAGTAGCAAGCGGCGCACTCCGCGTACTCTATCACAAACAAACAAGCATACAATAAGTACTCATCTAATGCACAGGTAAAACTCGAATAAGAGATCTTACCAGATAGTTCAACTTAAGAAATCCGGTTGGCAAAAAGAATCAAATCAAACGAAGCAACGAAAAACAAATGGCAAACGAAACAAGCTCAGTTTACGAATCTGAATCTAGGTCAAATTTTACTAAGGAAAAAACTTGTTTGAGTTGGTTAAACAGAAAGAGGGTTTCGAGACGAAACTCCAGGCACTTGAATCGCCTGATTCCGATAAACGAGCGAAAAGTTAAACTAGAACGAAAATTGGATCAGAAATAATCGCGGATTAATCCGAGAAAAAGAAAAACGACGAACAGAATAACGAACAAACGTTCGTTTTCTGGAACTAAACGATGAACACGTTCGTTAAAACGAATGGATGAGCGAACGCTCGCTAAATAAATAAGCCGGAAAAACCGATCTATTAAAAAAACTAAAACTAGGGTTTTCTAAAAAAACCAAATCGGTTTTTCTCAAAAAACCGGGCGGCGGGGCGGCTACCTCGGCACGGTCCGGCAGGGCTCCGGCGGGGCTTTTGGTGGGCAGCTACGACGACGGGGCGGCAGCAGCGGGGCGGAGGCGTGCGGGGCTGCATGGGCGGCGCCGGGTGGCGACTCGGGGCTGCGTGGGCGGCGGCGGGTGGCGACTCGGGGCTGCGTGGGCGGCGGCGGGTGGCGACTCGGGGATCCCAGGGGGGCCCCGGGGGGGCTATTTAAGAGAGGGGGCGGCCTTTCTTGGGGAGGGGGTCGGCGGCGGAGTCGTGCCCGACTCGGTCTCCCCGAATCCGGCGGCAGCTCGGCGAGGGAGGCGGTGGCCTGGCAGGCCGGCCTGGCTCAGTTGGGCCTTTGGCCCAGTCAGACGCGGGGTTTTTTTTAAACAATTTCGCCAAACTAAGAAAAATTCTAAAAACTAAGAAATAAAAAAAATCTAAAATTGCCAAAACAAATTTTCACCGTCTAAGTAAAATATTTAGAACAGGATGAACATTTTCTTGGCCCTAAATGCAATTTTTGAAAACATGCAATTTTTCCTAAATTCAAATAAAACCACGAAAAACTCCAGAATAAAACCTTATTTGATTTTTTTATTAAATTCTCAATATTTCTTTATTTTGGGAAAATCATTTTATTCCCTCTCTCATATTTTGATAATAGAAATAATTGAAGATAAAATAAATAAAATCAAATGATCCTATTTTCAAAATTTGAGAAAACTCAAATATGAAAATAACGAAATCCCCAACTCTCTCCGAGGGTCCTTGAGTTGCGTAGAATTTCTAGGATCAACCCAAAATGCAAATAAATATGATATGCAGTGATGATCTATTATATAACATTCGAAATTGAAATTTTGGGATGTAACAAACCTACCCCCCTTAAGATGAATCTCGCCCTCGAGATTCGGGTTGGCTAGAAAATAGGTGAGGGTGGTCCTTCAGCAAATCTTCCTCTCGCTCCCAGGTGGCTTCATCCTCCGTGTGGTGGCTCCACTGAACTTTGCAAAACATGATAACCTTGCTGCGTGTGACTCGGCTGGCATACTCAAGAATCTTAACTGGTTTCTCCTCATAGGTCAAATCACTGTCCAACTGAATCGCTTCCAGCGGCACTGTATCTCTCAACGGTATATCAGCCATCTCTGCGTGGCACTTCTTTAACTGGGAAACGTGGAACACGTCGTGAACTCCTGACAATCCTTCGGGTAATTCCAACTTGTAGGCTACTTCTCCCATACGCTCCAAAACCATGTATGGTCCTACAAAACGTGGCGCAAACTTTCCCTTAACTCCAAAGTGCTTAACTCCTCGAAGTGGAGATACTCGAAGATAAACTCGGTCTCTGACTTCGTAAACTGTCTCCTTGCGTTTAGAATCTGCATAGCTCTTCTGCCTGGACTGGGCTACCTTGAGCCTATCGCGAATCAATTTCACCTTCTGTTCAGACTCCTTAATCAGATCCGGTCCAAACAACTGGCGGTCTCCCACTTCATCCCATGACAATCGGGTTCTGCACCTCCTTCCATACAAGGCTTCGAAAGGGGCCATCTTCAAACTGGATTGATAACTGTTGTTGTAAGAGAACTCTCCATATGGAAAATTGTCATCCCAACTAGTTCCATAATCTAGCGCACAAGCTCTCAGCATATCCTCCAAAATATGATTGACTCTCTCGGTCTGCCCATCTGTCTGCGGATGGAAAGCTGTACTGAATTCTAGCCTAGTACCCAAAGTTTCGTGCAACTGATTGCAGAACTTTGAGGTAAACTGGGTTCCTCTATATGATACAATGCTCCTTGGAACTCCATGCAGACATACGATCCTGGTCATGTATATCTTTGCCAACTTGGCACTAGTATAGGTAGTCTTCACTGGGATGAAATGAGCTACCTTTGTCAAACGATCAACTACTGCCCAAATCAAGTCATAGCCTGAACGAGTTCTGGGCAATCCCGTAATAAAATCCATGCCTAGCTTATCCCACTTCCATTCGGGTATTGGCAATGGCTGTGCCAATCCGGCTAGCTTCTGATGCTCTGCCTTTACTCTCTGACATACATCACAAACTGCTACATACTTCGCAATATCCTTCTTCATTCCGGTCCACCAGAAAGTATCCTTCAAATCCAGATACATCTTGGTATTTCCTGGGTGAATCGAATATGGTGTATCATCGGCCTCTTGCAGAATCAACTTCCTGATCTCTGGGTCATTGGGCACATAAACACGGTCTTCAAACCATAAGGTATCGTGCTCATCCTCACGAAATCCTTTAGCTTTTCCTTTGCTCATTTTCTCCTTAATAGAAGCGATCTCCTTGTCAGTCCTTTGAGCTTCTCTTATCTTATCCATCAAAGTTGAATGAATCTCCAATGCTGCTACATAGCCTTTCAAAACTATTTGCAAACATAGCTCATGAAGATTCTCGGCTAACTCTCTTGGTAAGTTTCCCGTCCTTAGAGTGTTGACATGGCTTTTACGGCTCAACGCGCCAGCTACTACGTTAGCCTTTCCGGGATGATAATGCAATCTCATATCATAATACTTGATGAGCTCCAACCATCTCCTCTGCCTGAGATTTAACTCCTTCTGCGTGAAGATATACTTCAAACTCTTGTGATCCATGTACACCTCACAATGGTTTCCAATGAGAAAATGTCTCCAAGTCTTCAACGCATGCACTACAGCTGCTAACTCCAAATCATGCGTGGCATAATTCAACTCATGAGGCTTAAGCTTTCATGAGGCATATGAAACAACTCTTCCTTCCTGCATAAGCACTGCTCCAAGTCCTCGACGTGAAGCGTCGCAATACACCTCATAATCCTTGGTCTGATCTGGCAAAATCAACACTGGTGATGTAACCAAACGTTTCTTCAACTCCTGGAAAATGGCCTCACACTCTTCAGTCCATTTGAACTTGGTATCCTTCTTCAACAACTCCGTCATAGGCTTCGCAATCTTCGAGAAGTTTTCAATAAATCTCCGGTAGTATCCTGTGGGTCCAAGAAAACTCTGGATCTCTCCAACTGTTGTTGGGTCTTCCCAATTTGTCACAGTGTCAACTTTGGTGGGATCTACTGCTATACCTTCTCCAAATATAACGTGTCCGAGGAATCCAACTTCCTTCAACCAAAACTCACATTTGCTAAACTTGGCATATAACTGATGTTCTCTGAGCTTTCCAAGTACCAAACGCAAATGCTCCTTATGCTCCTCTTCATTCTTCGAGTAAACTAGGATATCATCAATGAACACTATGACGAACTTATCCAAAAACTCCATAAACACTTTGTTCATCATGTTCATAAAATATGCAGGTGCGTTAGTCAGACCAAATGACATAACGGTATACTCATACAGCCCATACCCGGTGGTAAAAGCTGTCTTAGGTATATCCTGTTCCCGAATCTTCAACTGATGGTATCCTGATCGCAGATCGATCTTGGAAAATACCTTAGCTCCTTGAAATCGATCAAACAAATCATTGATCATCGGTAGTTGGTACTTGTTCTTGATGGTTACTTCATTCAATCCTCAATAATCAACAACCATCCTTAACGATCCATCCTTCTTCTCCACTAGAAGTACCGGCGATCCCCAAGGTGAAGAACTTGGGAGAACATAACCCTTCTCCAATAACTCTTTAATCTGCTTCTTAATCTCCTCCAAATCCTTTGCGGGCATCCTCTATGGTCTCTTAGATATTGGCCATGTGCCTGGCAAAAGCTCAATCAAAAACTCAATATCTCTATCCGGTGGCATGCCTGGCAA
This sequence comes from Triticum urartu, assembly GCF_056163025.1. NCBI lineage: Eukaryota > Viridiplantae > Streptophyta > Magnoliopsida > Poales > Poaceae > Triticum > Triticum urartu. The sequence continues at coordinate 208,999,753 of NC_141873.1, read as the reverse complement.
CTCCTCTGGAAATACGTCAGGGAAATCCTTTACCACTGGTACCTCCTCCTGCACAACTCCTGTTAGGGAATTTACTTGAGTCCTATTTGGCACATGCCGGGATACATACTTGATCCTTCTTCCTTCTAGCGTTGTAAGCAAAATTGACTTACTGGCACATTCAATATTCCCTTCATACTTCGATAACCAATCCATGCCTAATATCACATCCAATCCTTGAGATTCCAATACTATTAGGTCTGGGGGAAATACATAGTTACCAATCCTTAATGGTAACCGATCACACCATAGACTAGCCATATACTCTGCTCCAGGGGAGGTTACTAACATGGGTGACCTAAGGGCTTGGGTTGGCAGTTTATACTTATCCACAAATACCCTTGAGATGTATGAATGCGATGCACCAGTATCAAAAAGAACGAGTGCAGTAAATGACTTAATCAAAAACTTACCTATTACTGCATCTGGCTGAGCTTCAACCTCCTCCACGTTAACGTGGTTCACCTGTCCCCTATTGAAAGGGTTCGGTTTCTTCCCAGAGCTTCCATTGCCATTTCCATTCTGGGATTCAGGACATTCATTGGCATAATGTTCGGTCTTTTGGCACTTAAAACAAGTGACTTGGCTCAGGTCTCTATTGGCTGGGGTTGATGGGTTGGTACGGTTCTTGCCATTGCTTCCTCCGTTCCCATTAGCATTCTTGGGGCCATTATGATTGTGCGAGCTACCTCCTCCATGGGTATGCTGAAAGTGTCCTCCCGGTCTAGAGGTAAAACGCGGCTTCTACTGAGCTCCAGAATTGTACTTCCCTTGTCCATACTTCCTCTTGCGGTTCTCAATCTGCTGCTGCTTCCCTTCAATCATAAGAGCACGATCTACCAACTCCTGGTAGTTGTTGAAGGTTTCTACCATCAACTGCATGCTCAACTCATCATTCAGTCCTTCCAGAAACTTCTCCTGTTTAGCTGCATCTGTAGCAACGTCATCTGGGGCATAACGTGCTAACTTACTAAAGTCCTCCACATACTGGCCAACTGTCCGTCCTCCTTGGCGCAAGTTGCGAAACTCACGCTTCTTCATGGCCATAGCTCCTGCTGAAACATGGGCAGTATGGAAAGCTTGCTGAATTTGGTCCCATGTGATAGTGTCGACGGGGAAAGTGGCTGTGAAATTCTCCCATCATGATGATGCGGGTCCTTCAAGCTGATGTGTAGCAAACTTCACCTTTTCCGCATCTGTGCATCCTGCTGTGGTCAACTCCCTAGCTGTCTTGCAGAGCCAATCATATGCTACTATCAGCTCGGTGCTACTAGAGAACACCGGCGGATTCAGCCTAAGAAAATGGGCTAAGTGATCAACAGGTGGTGGTGGTGGGTTGTTGTTGTTGTTCCCCTGATTCTGATTCTGGACTACCAACTGCATCAATGTGTTCTGCTGCTGGATCGACTGAGTGAGCTCCGGTGGGAAGGTAAATCCGGGGTCACGTCTCGGATGCATCTGAGGGTTTAGAAAAGATGAGATTAAGAGTAGAGGGGGTCTAGAGAGAAAACACTAACCATATGCACATGAGGCAAAAGCAAACAATTCACTTCATTCAATCAATCAAACAAGGGCATACAATCGATCTATCTATCACAAAAGTGCTCCGACTACTATATTTACATGGTGGACTACTACTACTGATGAGGTGGTCTACTAGAAATATTCTTCGGTTGCAGACTCCATGATATCTGCTCCAGCTTCATCAACATAGTCATCATCACTATCATCTGGATCCGAGTCGATGTCGTTGATGATGATGTAGTCTTCAGGGCGAATCTCCTTGGGTTCTTCGTCTTCTTCTACTGGTGTAGGGCCTCCCATAAATATTCTGATCTTCTTGATCAAGTCGTCATTCTTCTCCACTAGTACTTCGATTTCATCTTCATAATCTTCACGTGTAGCCTTGAGTTCTTCCTCCAGTTCCTTGATTCTTGTCCTCGCCTTCTTCAGATCTATCATGTCGGCGCACATCTGGTTCTCCTGACGTCGAATGTGATGATTTAACTCCTGGATAAAAGCTGCAATTGATCTATCCCTCTTGGTGTTGATCATCTCCCAGTGCTCATCTCGGCGCCCACAAATCTGGTAGATAGTATCCTTGAGATCATTGCGGTAAATTTCTCCAATACGTCCCATGCGATGTGAGCTGCCATGCTCTTTCCTAGACTCCAGGTTGGTGCATCAAAGGAAAACTCTATGGGCTCAGTGACTGGCATGAACGTCATTCCTGGAACTTGAACTTGAATCATCCAGCGCTCCTCTTCAGGTAAAGTGGCATTGTAGGTTCCGGTGAAGCTTGGTACTCCGATGTTCAGGTACTTAGTGACTTCCTTCAGGTGACGTCCAAAGGGTGTATCTTCATCCGGCTGGGTGAACTTGTTCCTTCCATCCGCCATCCTAAAAGAGTAGAAAAGATGAGGAGTTAGAATGGGAAGATTGAGTAGTGATCTAGGGCTATAGCTTAGCGGTCGTGTCCTACAGTCAGCGTGTGCTCTGATACCATCTTGTAGCGACCAGACCTCAAACGGTCCAATCTCTGTGCTCCGGTGTCATCCCTGGATCAGTAATGCTAACACCACACAGTACTTGAAGGATTTATAACAGAGTAGCAATCACACACTTATTACATCGAGTGTCTCAAAAGAGAACTTATTACAATAAATATGGCTTAAGGCCATCTAATAACGATAATAGCGGAAGGCTTGGAAGATAAGTGAGTCCATCAACTCCAACGGCATCACTGAGTATAGAACCACGACCTAAAGGCACCTTACTCATCGTCTGAAAAGTCTGCAACATGAACATTGCAGCCTGAAACGGGTCAGCACATGGAATATGCTGGCAAAGTAACACATAGAGAGCAATGAAAGAATAAGACTATACTACATGCATATTTGGCTGGTTTAAAGCTCTATGGTTACAGTTTTGCGTAAAGCCAATTTTTCCCTACTGCAAAGGAATAAATTTATTTAACTATCATGGTAGTTGTTAAACATTGAGAGTGTAGACACCCTCTCAATCCCAATTAAGCATCATCATTAAAACCCAACAAAATTAATTAGAGTAACGTGATGAGATTCACATGATAATCCAAGTACTAGATACTCAAAACGTCCATAACCGGGGACACGGCTAACTCTGATTAGTTTATATACTCTGCAGAGGTTTGCGCACTTTTCCCCACAAGACTCGATCTCCTCCGTTGGGATTCCCGCACTACATGATGTTTCAGAAACGGATGACCGAGACATAGTCTTTCAGAAGCGCTTGCACCTTACGAACGGGTAGACCGTACCAACCTACATCCCCTACATCTTCTATTCTACCACTCTAAGAGTTCGCACGACTTAGTTAACTATGCTGGAGCCCATAGTAGCTTGTGGCTGCACATGGAAGTTTCTAGTATGAATAATCTCATGATCCCATTGAGCCTGGGTGGCGGTCCAAAAGAAAAACAGGCAATCACTTGAATACCCAGGTGCCTCAATCCACCCAGATGTGTGTTTAAGTTGCCACCTTAGATAAACCATTAATTTAACAATCTCACATCTGTCATGGATACACTCACCCAATCCACGTCTACTAGCATAGCATGGCATAATAAGCAAACGTAGAAGCAACTTCCAAAGGTCTGATAATAAACAGGTAATAGGTACTACCTCATCTACTTCCCGAACCCACAATTTAATTAGATCCAAATCATTCAATGTGTGAGGATTGATCTAATGCAATAAAACTGGGTAATAGGAAGTATGATCAAAGTGTTACTTGCCTTGATGATGATCCGTGAAACCTAGCGATTCGAAGTAGCAAGCGGCGCACTCCGGGTACTCTATCGCCAACAAACAAGCATACAATAAGTACTCATCTAATGCACAGGTAAAACTCAAATATGAAATCTAAACAGATAGTTCAACTTAAGGACTCCGGTTGGCAAAAAGAATCAAATCAAACGAAGCAACGAAAGACAAACGGCAAACAAAAGAAGCTCCGTTTACTAATCTGAATCTAGGTCAAATTTTACTAAGGCAAAAACTTGTTTGAGTTGGTTAAATGGAAAGAGGGTTTCGAGACGAAACTCCAGGCGCTTAAATCGCCTGATTCCGATAAACGAGCGAAAAGTTAAACTAGAACGAAAATCGGATCAGAAATCGCGATCATAAATAATCACGGATTAATCCGAGAAAAAGAAAAATGACGAACAGAATAACGAACGAATGTTCGTTTTCTAGAACTAAACGATGAACGTGTTCGTTAAAACGAACGGACGAGAGAACGCTCGCTAAATAAATAAACCGGAAAGAAAAACGATCTATTAAAAAAAATCGAAAACTAGGGTTTTCTAAAAAAACAAATCGGTTTTTCTCAGAAAACTGGGTGGCGGGGCGGCTACCTCGGCTCGGTCCAGCGGGGCTCCGGCGGGGCTTCCGGTGGGCAGCAGCGGCGGCGGGGCGGCAGCGTGCGGGGCTGCTCGACGAGGGAGGCGGTGGCCTCGCGGGCCGGCCTGGCTCGGCTGGGCTTTTGGCCCAGTTGGGCGCGGGGGGGGGGGGGGGGTTTAAACAATTTCACCGAACTAAGAAAAATTCTAAACAAAAAAATATAAAATTTCCAAAACAAATTTTCACCGTCTAAATAAAATATTTAGAACAGGATGAACATTATCTTGGCCCTAAATGCAATTTTTGAAAACATGCAATTTTTCCTAAATTCAAATAAAACCACGAAAAACTCCAGAATAAAACCTTATTTGATTTTTTATTAAATCCTAAATATTTCTTTATTTTGGGAAAGTCATTTTATTCCCTCTCTCATATTTTGATAATAGAAATAATTGAAGATAAAATAAATAAAATCAAATGATCCTATTTTCAAAATTTGAGAAAACTCAAATACGAAAATAACGAAATCCCCAACTCTCTCCGAGGGTCCTGGAGTTGCGTAGAATTTCTAGGATCAACCCAAAATGCAAATAAATATGATATGCAGTGATGATCTATTATATAACATTCCAAATTGAAAATTTGGGATGTTACACTTGGCGTTCCATTAAAAAAATGTAAAATCACGCGCTACAGCCAAAGTTTCTGTTTTTGTTCTGCACATAGTAAACAAGCAATCTAATCTTCCTAAAACCAAAGCTAGGCACATTATTTTTATAATACAATGGATATATATATATAAGGGGAAAATTATTTACAAAGAAACTTCCATGAAACATTCTACATTGTTTCCATGAGCATGAACACGAGTGCTTAAGGTCGACCCTCACTTCTTCAATGCATAACTTTCCAATCACTTCTCTTTTTGAAAAACTTTTTAGGTATGAGGCAAGTAATTTTTTTAATTTTCAATCTTTTTTAAGAATTGTATGTTTCACCCACAACTAAACAGAAACAAAAAAGGAAAAAAAAATCTACTTAGTGAAGAAAGCAAACAAGCACACACGAGAATATCAACGCGACGCTATTGCTCCCCGGCAACGGCGCCAGAAAAGAGCTTGATAATCCCCAAGTGCAGGGAATCATCGTAGCAATTTCCAAAGGTGGAAGTGATAAGTATGGAGTGTGGAACCCACAAGGAGCTAAAGGTAAGATCAATATTCTCTCAAGCCCTATCTGCAACTGATACGACTCTATGTACACCGGACATTTGCTTCCAACAGAAACGAGAAATAAAACTACGTTGTGGGTATGAAGAGAATAACTTTGTATGATATCAGAGAAATGAAATATGAAACTAGGTGCTATTATCACAAAGTTAGAATATATATTCTTCTCATATTGATAGCTCCTCGATCTTCAAACACTTCATCCATACAAAACTTTAACAAAAACTTTGTGAGATCCGTTAGTATAATAAAGAAAATCACTAACTTTTAGTACCATTTAGAACTCATTCCAATTTCATATTATAACTGTGTCTACTGTATTCCAACTTCTCTATGGTTCATACCCTCCGATACTGGCCATAGATGCATCAAAATAAGCAAACAGCACACGAAAAACAGAATCTGTCTAAAACAGGACAGTCTGTAGTAATCTGGAGGTTTAGTAAACTTCTGTAACTCCGAAAATTATGAAATAAATTTGAAAACTTTGTACAGAAGTAATGTGCAAAAAGTTTTAGACCGATTTGGCGTTCCATTAAAAAAATGTAAAATCACGCGCTACAGCCAAAGTTTCTGTTTTTGTTCCGCACATAGTAAACAAGCAATCTAATCATCCTAAAACCAAACCTTGGCACATTATTTTTATAATACAATGGATATATATAAGGGGATAATTATTTACAGAGAAACGCCCATGAAAAATTCTACATTGTTTCCGTGAACATGAACACGAGTGCTTAAGGTCGACCCTCACTTCTTCAATGCATAACTTTTCAATCACTTCTCCTTTTGAAAAGCTTTTTAGGTATGAGAGACAAGTATTTTTTTTAATTTTCAATCTTTTTTAAAAAATTGTATGTTTCACCCAAAACTAAACATAAACAAAAAAGGAAAAACAAAATCTACTTAGTGAAGAAAGCAAACAAGCACACACGAGAATATCAACGCAACGCTATTGCTCCCCGGGGACAGCGCCAGAAAAGAGCTTGATAATCCCCAAGTGCAGGGAATCATCGTAGCAATATCCAAAGGTGGAAGTGATAAGTATGGAGTGTCGAACCCACAAGGAGCTAAAGGTAAGATCAATATTCTCTCAAGCCCTATCTGCCACTGATACGACTCTACGTACATCGAATGTTTGCTTCCAACAGAAACGAGAAATAAAACTACGTTGTGCGTATGAAGAGGATAACTTTGTATGATATCAGAGAACTAAAATATTAAAGTAGGTGCTATTATCATAAAGTTAGAATATATTAGTAAATATTATAAATAGCAAGTGTGGAATAATGGTGGATCGGTGTGCGGAATTGTCCTAGGCAATTGTTAACAAGACCGATAGTCGTCATTGCAATTTCATATGAGGGAGAGGCATAAGCTAACATACTTTCTCTTCTTGGATCATATGCACATATCATTGGAGCTCTAGCAAGCATCCGCAACTACTAAAGATCATTAAGGTAAAACCCAACCATAGCATTAAAGCATCAAGTCCTCTGTATTCCCATACGCAACAACCCCCTTACTCGGGTTTGTGTTTCAGTCACTCACCAACCCACCATAAGCGAATCATGAACGTATTGCAACACCCTACAGCGGGAATCCCTCACGCTTGCGCGACACGGAGGGTACCATAGGACAGCACCAAAATAAAACATACAACTCGTACCAATCTGGATCATCAATCAACCCAAAGACAAAGGATATCTACTCAAAACATCATAGGATGGCAACACATCATTGGATCATAATATGTGGCATAAAGCACCATGTTCAAGTAGGGATTACAGCGGGGTGTGGGAGAGTGGACCACGTAAAAGAGATTCGGATGGTTATGATGATGGTGATGTTGATGAAGGCGATCACCACAGCGATGATTCCCCTCCCGATGGCACTCCGGTGCCACCGAGAGAGAGGAGGAGAGGTTCTCCCCCTTGTGCTTCCTTCTCCATGGCCTCCCTTTGGATGGGGAGAGGTTCTCCCTCTGGTCCTTGGCCTTCATGATGATAATGGCCCATCCGAGATCCTCCTCCATGCCCTCCGGTGATGATGGCCCCCTCTGGCAGGGTGGAGGAGAGGGCCTAGATTGGTTTTCGGTGGCTACGGAGGCTTCTGGCGGCGGAACTCCCGATCTAGGTTTATTTTCGGAGGTTTCTGTATTTATAGGAGAAGTTGGCATTGGTTTCATGTCAGGGGGCCCTCGGGGAGTCCACGAGGCAGGGGGCGCACACCAGGGGGGTGGGGTCGCCCCCACCCTTGTGGGGCCCCCGTGACTCCCCTCCGGTGGATTTTCGTTCCAGTATTTTTCATATTTTTGAGAAAAAAATCTCCGTTGATTTTCATCGCATTCCGAGAACTTTTATTTCTGCACAAAAACAACACCACGGTAGTTCTTCTGAAAACAGCGTCAGTCCAGGTTAGTTCTAATCAAATAATAGCAAAATTATATAAAAATATTGTAAACATGACATTAATACTTCATAAATTATATATACGTTGGAGACGTATCACCGACCTCCTAGACCAGCCGGCCCAAGAAGCCAGCTGTTCGTCCAGGAGGTGTGAGGGGCGCAGCTCGCCACGATGTCTTGAAATACCAAAGGGTGCCGATGAGGCTACCCGTGGTTATTTAGTCTGACATCCCTAGAAGCATCGGTTAGTCCATTATAGAAGATATCAAGTATTTCATTTTCCTTAAGAGGATGATCAGGCAAAGCATTAAGTAATTGGCAAAGTCCCCCCCAATCTTGTGGGAGACTCTCTTCTTTAATTTGAACAAAGTTAAATATTTCCTGCAAGGCAGCTTGTTTCTTATGAGCAGGGAAATATTTTTCAGAGAAGTGAAAAATCATATCCTAGGGACTACGAACATAACCAGGAACATAACCAGTAACAAATCATATCCTGGGAAATATTTTTCACTTATACCCTTTAATGATAACAGAAATAATTTGAGAATAAAGGAATAGTGAGTTTTCTCCTCATGAGTGAAAAGGGTGGCTATGTCATTCAACTTAGTAAGACGTGCCACAACAGTTTCAGTTTCATAACCATGGAAAGGATGAAATTCAACCAAAGTCATGAACTCCAGGTCGACAGAGAATTCATAGTCCTTATCATCAATAAACATAGGTGAAGTAGCAAACTTAGGATCACATTTCATTCTAGCATTAATTCAGAGATTTTTCTTTATACTTGCATAATAATTTCTCTAGATCATCTCTATCCCTATAAGCAAGAATATCTCTAGTTGTCTCCTCATTCATAACATAACCTTCCGGTACCATAGGCAATTCATATCTAGGAAGGCTAGTTCTAGCAGGTGTTTCAGGAGATTCAATTTCAAGCTCATCGTCAGATTCAACAACACCATGTTGTATTAATCTAGCATTTTATTTATCAAGAAATTCACCAAGTGGCACATCATCGTTATCAAGCAAGGTACTAGCATCATCATAAGCATTATCCATAGCAGAAGTAGCATCATCAATAACTTGCGACATATCAGAATTAATAGCATGTGGTGGTGTTGCAAGTTTACTTATAATAGAAGGTGAATCTAAAGCTGAACTAGATGGCAGTTCCTTACCTCCCCTCATCCTCGAGGGAAAAATCTTAGTCTTAGCGTCCTTCAGATTCTTCATAGTGATAATATGATAATAATGTCAGGACCCTGATCCTAAGTCACACCGATCTAGCATGTAACACATCATATCACTTTGCGGCCTCACGCATGGTTTTCCCACGGGTGCCACCTTACCTGGCCTGGGACCGTTTGCGCCTTTTGGCTCACATATATGATAGTGTCGCTAGAATCCATATGACAAAGAACCCGACCCGACATGACTACTCGTAAACCCAAAGTGGCACTAACTTACAGGGACAGGCATACATGACCCAGCAACGAACGTGTCGGTCATCAGCGAGTGAATCCGGGCTGTAGCAGGCTAACAGGACTCCGGAGACACCGCATGACATTTCCCCAAAGGGATAGACACAGGAACGAAGAAGGACACATGCCGGCCAGCCTAAGTGTTTCGGAGCAGTAGCAAGCTACCATGGCTCACTAGAAGCACTAGGAGACATTTCCCGGTAAGAGAGGCTACCAAGGATAAACAAATAGGTTGTCGGATCCCATACATACCAAACATTTAAATCATACACACAATATGCTCGATATGTGCAAATACAACATGGCATCACAACATAACTCTATGACTCAAAGTATTTATTCAATAGGCTCCGAGGAGCGAGATATTACAAATATGGGTCTCATGAAAAAACATTCAGAGCATACAAGTCAAAGCACATGCGCAAAATTAACATGTCTAAGTACAGACATCTACAAATGAAAAAGGCTGAGAAGCCTGACAATCTACCAGATCCTGCCGAGGGCACAAGATCATAGCTGAGGTATCAAGCTAAACGTCGAAGTCCACACGGAACTACTAGCGAGACTAAAGTCTCTCTGCAAAAACATAAGTTAAGCAAACGTGAGTACAAATGTACCCAGCAAGACTTACATCAGAACTAACTACATATGCATCATTATCAACAAAGGGATGGTGGGGTTTAACTGTAGCAAGCCAGCTTTGACTCAGTGGCTAACCTAAACTACTACTGCAAGTAACTCTTTTGAGGTGGCGCACACGAGTCCACATATTCACCATTTCAATACACCAATATGGATCCGCTCCCATCTCCCTACGAGGACGCTTATCCATAGAACTGTACAGGCAACCTAGAGGTCATTTATCACGGACGCGGCTATTCGAATAGATCATTTATAACCCTGCAGGGGTGTACTTCTTCACACATTCTCTCGCCACATACCACCATGTACATGTCGTGTATCTCGGCAACCTTCAAGCGGAAGCCTGGCGAGGGAGTCGGCCACGACCTGACTAACCACACAAGTCTCTAGTCCAGGTTTATCGCCTATTCGGGTTCCGTACGCAAGGAGATCCGGTCGGGGTTTCGCTCGCAGCCCCAAACGATGTGTACAGGGTTCCGCGACACCAAACGGGCGCTCGGCATACCCGGCCATGGTGTATCTACCACATCATAGCCCACCCCTTGGGTCAGCGCTACGCACGGCCTCCAACACATATCCTACAAACACCTAGAAACTAGTTGCAACTCCTGGATAGAGGGCAAGGGCAGTTAATAAGTCGAGAGGGTCCATTGGTTTCGGGCCCAATGTGTGGTAGTAGCTGTTCATGGATCACAAACATAGAACTCAGTTCCTAAGGATGGCTTCAATGAAACAACCCACCATGTACTCCTACATGGCCTCTTATCGATACCTTTACCAAATTGTGTTCACACACTTAGCTCTCAATGGTAGGACATGTTCACACATCTCCAATTCATCCCCGATGAATCAGACCTGACTCAACTCTAAGCAGTAGCAGGCATGACAAACAAGCATGAATGAGTAGGCACATCTGGGCTCAAACAACTCCTACTCATACTAGTGGGTTTCAACTATTTTCTATGGCAATGACAGGTCAGGCAGAGGAAAGGGTTCAACTACCGCAGCATGTAACAGTTGAATCATTGTTGTCCAGTAAAAGAGAGCAGAAGCGAAAGAGTGGGATTCTATCAGAATGAACAAGGGGGTTTTGCTTGCCTGGCACTTCTGAAGATATTATAGCTCTTCATCGGTGTCATCGAACTCATCGTCTGAAGCACGTCTATCAAGAGGGGACAAATACCGGCAACAGAGAAGGAAAACACAATCAATGCAATGCACAGTATGATGCATGATCATGACATGTCAATATGTTGTGTTTTGAGCTAACGCAACTAAAACCACAAGGGTTTGGGTCATTATGAACCAAAGGTTCAACCCCAAACTCAAACTATGAATTTAAATAGTGCTTTATCATGTTTGATATAAACAGCACGGTTAAGCTGCTTTAACATGCATGAAACTAGTACAAATGGATATATTGGATTTTTCTGATCATTTTTCATATATAACTTATTTCATTCTGAGTTACAGTTGATTTTATATGATTTTTGGAAGTTTATAACATTTTATGAAATAAATAAACCATTTAAGATTTATTTAAATTCTAGAAAGAATTACTGCGTCAGCATGACGTCACTGTGATGTCAGCGGTCAACAGGGTCGGTCCAGGTCAAACCTGACCAGTGGGGCCCGCGTGTCAATGGCTAACTAAACTAACCTAGTTTAATTAGCACTAACCTAGGTTAAACTAATTAAGTTTAAACCTAAACTTGATTAATTACCCGGGCAGGGCCCGCATGTCATAGACCCAGGGGAGGTCAAATCCCCTGGTCAACCGGGGCTAAACCACTGGCGTTTAGCCGCTGGCGGTAGTAGACGTGGAGGAGGGCTCGGGCTCTCTCCTCCGGCATCCAAATGGACGGCAGAGAGCGGCTACAGGGAGCTGGAGCTCACCCGCGCCCGTTGTGGCATGCAGCAGCAGGTAGGGTGGCCGGAGACGACGACCATGAGCTCGGCAGCGGCGGCCGGAAGTAGGGCGTGCTCGGTTCGGCTCTAGGATGTAGGGCGGGGGCGCGGAGAGGTGCTGCGAGCTCTTGGGGGTGTGGCGAACGCTGTGACGCGCTCGGTTTCGAGCCCGCATGGCTGTGGCCACGACGGCGGCGTGCAGAGGCGGCGGTACATGTGGGTGCGGGTGGCACATCGGCTACGGTGCACGAGAGCGAGAACGGAGAGGGGGAGAAGGGTCAGTGGCTCACAACGGTCACGGCAACGCAGACGGCGGGCTCGGGGAGGAACCGAGGCGAAGCTGGGCGGCGAGGGGATCTCCGGCAGCCGAACGAGGAAGTCGGCGGCGGGGCGTCGTTGGAGCGCGTCCGGCGCCGCGTGAGCTGTCGAGGAGGCGGAGCTCATGGGCACGTCAGAGGGGCGAGGGGGTGGCTCTGGGTGCGGCAACGGTGAGAGGCGGCGATAGAGGCTCTCTGGTGATGCGAGGGAGAGAGCCAGAGGAGGGAGAGAGGCACGGGGAGAGCGAGAGAGCAGCCGGGGGGGCTACGTGGCGTCATCCGAAGAGGCCAGGGCGAAACGGCAAGCAGGAGGTGGCCGGGCCTGCGCTGGCATGCGTCGTCCACGCGCTCGTCCTCCTGGAAAGGAGGAAGACAATAGGGGAAGGGGCCAGACGGGCTGGGCCGCACAGTGTTGGGCCGGCTAGGGGTGCCAGGTAAGCCAGGTAAGTTTCTCTCTCTATCTCTCCTTTATTTTTCTGTTTTTCTATTTCTTCTGTAACTTTGTGGCTTTAATTAAAATACTAAAACTAACTCAAAAATCATGAAACTTCTCATGCCCACTGTATGGAATATTTCAACAGTAAACATTTTAGTTTATGATTATTTGGACATTTAAAATAATTTATACCATTTAAATGTCAAATTGCAATTAACATATGATTTAATCCAGTGACCTTGTGATGTCCTAGAAAAGAGTGCACCATTTTTGTCAGAGGTTCTAGACCAAGGCAAAGATGATGAATATTTTAGAAGGGCATTTCAGGTTCATTGAAAAAGATTTTGGTAAACCCTAGTGGGATTAAGGGGGTGCTGGGGGTTCTGCCATCCCCATTTCAAGTTTCTGAGGGAACTAAACCATGATGCATGGAGATTATGCAATGACATGCAAGATTAAGCTAGGGCTGTGACAAATAATCCCGAGTGACTCAACAAATATAGCTATGCTCCCCGTCAACGGCGCCAGAAAAAGGTCTTGATAACCCACAAGTATAGGGGATCGCAACAGTTTTCAAGGGTGGAGTATTCAACCCAACTTTATAAATTCGACACAAGGGGAGCCGAAGAATATTTGAAGGTATTAGCAGCTGAGTTGTCAATTCAACCACACCTACAGATTAATTATCTACAGCAAAGTGATCAGTAGAAAAGTAATATGATAGTTTTGATAATAGTAGCAACGGTAACAGTAACAGTAATAGTGATAGCAATAGTTTTGTAGCAAGTGTAACAGTGATGATAGCAGTAGTAACTTAGCAAGAACAATATAGGATAAATTTGTAGGCATTGGATCGGTGACTTGTTGGATGATATTCATCATGAGAGAGTTATAACCTAGGGCAGTATGGCACTAGCTCCAGTTCATCAACATAATGTAGGCATGTATTCTGTATATAGTCATACGTGCTTATGGAAAGAAGTTGCATGACATCTTTTGTCCTACCCTCCCATGGCAGTGGGGTCCTATTGGAAACTAAGGGATATTAAGGCCTCCTTTTAATAGAGAACCAGAACAAAGCATTAACACATGGTGAATACATGAACTCCTCAAACTACGGTCATCACTGGGAGTGGTCCTGACTATTGTAACTCCGGGGTTGCCGGATCATAACACGTAGTAGGTTACTATAACTTGCAAGATCATATCTAGAACATGGATATAATGGTGATAACATAAACGGTTCAAATCTGAAATCATGGCACCCGGGCCCAAAGTGATACGCATTAAGCATGGCAAAGTCATAGCAACATCAATCTTAGAACATAGTGGATACTAGGGATCAAGCCCTAACAAAAATAACTCAATTACATGATGAATCTCATCCAACTCCTCACCGACCAGCGAGCCTACAAAGGAATTAATCACTCCCGGTGGGGAGCATCGTGGAATTGGCGATGGAGAAGGGTTGGTGATGACGAAGAACGAAGATCCCCCTCTCCGGAGCCCTAAACGGACTCCAGATCTGGTCTCCCGATGAAGAACAGGAGGTGACAACGGCTCCATCTCATGGATCACGATATTTTTTCTCCCTGATTTTTTCTGGAAAAATAGGATTTTATAGCGTCGGTTTCAGGGTCTGCGGGGCCACCAGGTGGGGACAACCCACCTGGGCACGCCAGGAGAGGGGGGCGCACCCTGGTGGGTTGTGCCCTCCCAGGTGCTCTTCTCCGGTAGGTCTTGGCTCCAGAAATTCTTGTTTATTGTATAAAAATTCCTCACAAAGTTTGTTCCATTCTGAGAACTTTTATTTCTGCACAAAAACAACACCATGGTAGTTCTGCTGAAAACAGCGTCAGTCCGGGGTTAGTTTCATTCAAATCATGCAAATTAGAGTCCAAAACAAGAGGAAAAGTGTTAGGAAAAGTAGATACATTGCAGACGTATCAGCCGTTAGTGCGGTCGCCGGTCACCTTGCCGACCCTCCTAGCAGACCCCTTGGTGGCTTCTTCATGCACGTCCTTGGCGGCCTCGTCGGCAACGACTTTGGCTGCCTCGGCGATAGCATCCTTGGCGGTCTCCTCGATGATGACGGCGACGTTCATATGATTCGTCAAGGGGATATCTGAAAGCTAAGGAGGAGAAACGAGATGAAACCAAGGTTGAAGTTCAAAGCGGAAAGAAAAGGGAGAAAGATCATGCAACGAGAATGACAAGTGCCCGAAAGCAAGCGGCATACCTGTGACAAGCGCCTGGGAGGTGGCTCCCTCCCAGGCAACATTTGTTGCCGGTATGGGACTGCCGGCACGTGTGCTTGCCGGCTCTTCCTCCATGCGAGTGGGCTCATCGGTGGGTGCCCTTGCTGGGGACCCATCCCTGGGCGGTGTGGTTGACGGAGGTGGCACATCGGGGCGGCCCCAAGTGGCCCTCCTTGTTGTCGTTCTTCTCCTGCAAACCCGACAATATCAGCGGCAAAGATATACACCCCGATGCCCGCCAGTGGGAAATGAGTAATGGACTCACGTTGGGGCTGGGTTGGGGGTTGTGTCATGGGCTGGGCTCTTGGCTGATTGTGATAGTCCCTGGCGCACCTACGGTGCTTGCCGGGGGTTTGTCACCCGTTGAGGTCTTGGCCTTCTTCGCCATCCTCTGCGCCAACGTTTCCGTATCTCTGCGGGGACAGGCCAAAGCAAGAACAAACAAGATAAGCCAAATCAGAAACTTAGGGGATAAAGGAAGTGGCAAGGCACTTAGTCTTCTTCTTCTAGGCTCTCTTCTCTCCCTGGGCTAAAAGCGGAAGGTCAAAGTCGACCTCCGCTATGGTGTTCGTACGAGGGGATGGAGAAGGGGACCTGGACCGCTTGGCTGTGGCCGGAGCGGCAGGCCGATGTGAACCCGCTTCAGTTGTCGGCGCCGTCACGTGAGTCGCCCCCGCTGCTTTCTTTGCTGCTGCGATCGAGTGCCTCGTCTGGCGCATGGGTTGCTGTTGAGCTCCTTGCTGCTCCACGGCCTTCCTGGCTGCCCACTTGCCGGGGACCACTTCGGGCAAGGAAGCTCACTGGTATGCCTCGCCGAAGGACTCGGTTCTTCTTCTCTAGAGCTGGGGGCTCCACATACGGCTGCTCCTTAGTTGTATCTTCGATAGAAGGGCCCCCGGCAACTGCGCCACTGTGCTCCCCAGCAGCCTCCCGCTACTCGGCAAGGTTTTCTTCTTCACTGGCTTCGTCTTCCACGAAGCCAACGCTGCCGGCCTCCACGGCAAGGGCCGCCTCTTCCACCCTGCTGGCAATACATGCCACTTCTTCATCGGTGGTGGGGCGGATGAAGTTTGTTTCTTCCCGGATGGCCCTCTCTGACAAGTTGTTGAAGAAATCCTTTTGCCTGCTCTACGGATGGTTCAGCCTAGTTCTGGTCAAGGCCATGGGCGTTGAACACCGGCATCATGGTGATGATCGAGTTCAAGGTAGTGTTGTTGCATAGTGGGATTACGCCTGCCGGCAACCCGAGCGACGTGATGGTCTTGAACATCCTGTGGCAGAGAGCTGCGTGCTACATGACCGTCAAGTTATTGTTTAAGCCGGGATGCGGCCTCATGATATCCGATGCGTTCCGATAATCCCAGGCTGGTCTCCCCTTGTTCTGCAGAGGGGCGATGCGGCAATGGAGGAAGTTAGCACCGATCATCACGATTGTGAGCCCAGCAGCTTTGAGGCTCTTGATCATGTCGATTGCGATTGTGAGCTCCCCGTCTCAAGGGTCGAGGGTGCTCTAACCGTTGCCGTGGGTCAGTCTCATTTGCCGGGGCATACATAATGGCTGCGTTTCTTCCTCCGTAATCCAGCACCACCTGCCCCGCAACTCATCCCACTTCTCGCGGTAGACCCCATCTGGGTACGTCTCCTTGTTCCATGCCCTTGGGATCCAGGCAATGTAGCTAGAAAGGGCCTCTCCTGGCTAGATGCAGGGGATGAAGAAATGGCGGAAGAGGGACGTGTTGGGGACCACTCCGGAAAAATTCTCGTTGAGGTGGGCGAAGATGGACATACATGCCACAACATTTGGCGTGAAATCCAAAAGGTGGAAGCCTAATGTGTACATGATGTCGACAAAGAAATCAGAAAATTGGGGGCAGAGCCTGTAGTAGAAGTAATCAACAAATAAGGGCAATTTATCTAGGGTAGTCTTGGCGTAGGAAGCTGGGATGACACGGGTAGCAGGATGCCCCTTTGTCGACCTTCCCCACATGCACAGGTACCACTCCTTTAGAGCGTGTGTGCCGAGCGTCGGGGCGAATACGCTGTCTCTCTTCTGCATCTTCACCAACTTGCTCTCCGGCACATATCTGCCCTTGCTCGCCTTGGGCACTTCTTTATGCTTGCTCGCTTTGGGCGCCATAGCAGCCGGGGGAGGGTAGGAGGCTGCGGGCGGCGAGAGCATGGAGGCGGCGGACAGATGAAGGGGCTCTGTTTCGGGCTCGAGGAGGAAGACGACTGCGGTTCCTAGATTGGAACAGGCGAGAGGAAAATGAGAAGTGCTTTCGTGGATTCCTCTTTTTATGGGGAAGGCGTGATGCTGCCTCTTTACTGTTCGATGTGAAGGCGTTTTCACAGGCATGCTGCTGCTGCGGCCATTCCGCGCACGTACCCCACGTCGCGCACTCAATGCGGATCGTGGGGAAGCACAGCAAACAAGATAAGTTACAATAGTTAACCCCTGCCACGCGTGCTCGTGCACTTTTGGGCCTAGCCTAACAACGCCTCACACCTGTGTGTGGCCCAGGCCCGGGGGCTCCTGTCGGTGTACTAAAGTTTGGGCCCTCTAGTACCCCATACTTGTGCATGGGCAGTTGTAGTCGTGCCCGTGGCGAGGCTTGATGGGGATAGCTGGAAGCAATTACAAGACGACGAGGATGGCATCCGAGCCAATAATTAGAGAACATAAGACAAGCTAAGCCCCCGACAAGATTCTTGTTGGGATGGTTTGCGAAGCCCCGGCCGAGACCCCAGCAAGATCCTTGTCGGGATGGTTTGCGAAGCCTCGGCGAGACCACCACCCTTGAGGTTGAGAGCTTTGACACCATTGACAATGTCAAGACCAAGATCCAAGGGCATGTGCATGGTGGCATGTAGATCTTTGTGAAGACTAAAAAGCGAAGTTCCCAGCAAGGTTCTTGCCGGGAACGTTTGCGTGGCGCTAGCAAGATTCTTGTCGGGGACGTCTGCGAAGCCACGACAAGATTCACACCCGGTAAAGATCCCACCGCCCTGCCACCGCTCCAGCACAGCGACTAGCCTGCCAGCCTGGCCCCGTGAGCCTCGTCATCCTGGTTGCGTGTCGAGATGGGGTGAGGCGGCGACGGATGGGACGGGCTCTGTTTCCATCCCCGATAAAGCTAGGGATACATAAATGGCCCATTAAATGCGTTTGTCCTAAGACGACAGGGATAAGCATGTGCACTGTAGCGCTTTACACCTCCTGTATGCACTGTACGCCACTTTGGTAGCCCCTGGGTATAAAGGAGGCCCAAGGCGATACAGAGGGGGACCTTTGGACTTTCTGGCCCAGTTTGTATGTGTAGCAGCTAGCCAGAGCTCAAGAACTCTCAATACACTAAAGCAGGACTATGGTTTTACGCTTATCAACGGCCCGAACCTATGTAAAAATCCCTTGTATTGATCGTTAGATTTGCTCTTTGTGCACATTTCTTTCCCTGCCAAACCGTAGAAGGGATCCATGTGATCCCATAGGTGTCATTTCCCCAACAAATTAGATTATGCCTCACATTATATTTATCTTGTTGAGTTTGCTCCCACTACTATGAATGAGAAAAATTTGCATATGTGGAGAGTAGTAAAATTTCTATGCTTGTGGATCATGAAAAGAATACTTTATGTGATAGTTGTATTGTTCAATTCAATCATTATGCTACTAAAAATTATTATAAGAGAGGAACATATGCTTTTACATATCTCAATAATATCAAGTTTCCTCTCTATGTGTTGGAAATCTTGGAGTTATGCTTGTTTTGCCTCCCTATGCAAGTTGATTCTTGTTCCCATAAATTGTTTGCTCAAAAAATCCCTATGCATAGGAAGTGGTTTAGATTTAAATGTGCTAGTCATATGCTTCATGATGCTCTCTTTGTGTTTCAATTCTTATCTTTTATGTGAGCATCATTGAAATCATCATGCCCAGCTAGAAAGGCGTTAAAAAGTGATTGTTGGGAGACAACCCAACATTTGTACCTACTGTTTTGGTGTGTTCACATGATTATGCTACTGTAGTAACCATGTTTTATAGCTTTTGTTTCAATAAAGTGCCAAGTAAGACCTTTGGGATGATCTATGGTGATAGTTGATTTGATCTTGCTGAAAAGCAGAAACTTTTGCGCTCAGGAAAACAATTCTCATTTTTGACAGAAGCGTGATAAAATACTGATTCTTTTTGCATAAGGTTAATAAATAAATTTCTCAGGTTGTCCTAATTGTTCAAAAAAATTGGAGTTACAGAAGTATTCGAGAGTTACAGATTACTACAGACTGTACTGTTTTTGACAAGTTCTATTTTCGATGCATAGTTTCCTGGTTTTCTAGTTTCTATGGCTTATATTGCTGAATATAAATTTCAGAAACGATAGGGTACAGTAGGCATAATGTGATAAAAATTATGAATCTTGTATTGACAGTACCTAAGTGATGATTTGCTTTATTATACTAATGGAGCTTATGAGTTTTCTGTTAAGTTTTGTGTTGTGAAGTTTGCAAGTTTTGGGTAAAGTTTCGATGGACTATGGAATAATGAGTGGCAAGAGCCTAAGCTTGGGGATGTCCAAGGCACCCCAAGGTAATATTCAAGGACAACCAAGAGCCTAAGCTTGGGGATGCCCCGGATGGCATCCCCTCTTTCGTCTTCGTTCATTGGTAACCTCACTTGGAGCTATATTTTTATTCACCACATAATATGTGTTTCGCTTGGAGCGTCATTTTCTTTTATTAGGATTTGCTTGCTATTTGAATAAATTACTTAAGATCTGAATTTTTATTTATGAGAAGGAGTCTTCACATAGTTGCATAACTATTCAACTACTCATTGATCTTCACTTATATCTTTTGGAGTAGTTAAAAATCATTTGCTCTAGTGCTTCACTTGTATAATTTTAGAGCACGGCGGTAATTTTATTTTGAAGAAATTGTTGAACTCTCTTTCTTCACTTATATAATTTTGATAGTCTCTAAACAACATGGTAATTTCCTTTGGTTATGAATGTAGTCCTAATATGATAGGCATCCAAGAGGGATATAATAAAAACTTTCATAATAAGTGCATTGAATACTATGAGAAGTTTGATTCATTATGATTGTTTTGAGATATAAAGATGGTGATATTAGAGTCATGCTAGTGAGTAGTTGTGAATTTGAGAAATACTTGTGTTGAGGTTTGTGATTCCCGTAGCATGCACCTATGGTGAACCGTTATGTGATGAAGTCGGGGCATGATTTATTTATTGATTGGCTTCCTTATGAGTGGCAGTCGGGGACGAGCGATGGTCTTTTCCTACCAATCTATCCCCTAGGAGCATGTATGTAGTACTTTATTTCGATGACTAATAGATTTTTGCAATAAGTATGTGAGTTCTTTATGACTAATGTTGAGCCCATGGATTATACGCACTCTCACCCTTCCACCATTGCTAGCCTCTCTAGTGTCATGCAACTTTCACCGGTACCATATAACCACCATATACCTTCCTCAAAATAGCCACCATAGTTGAGCCCATGGATTATACGCAATCTCACCCTTCCACCATTGCTAGCCTCTCTAGTGTCGTGCAACTTTCGCCGGTACCATATAACCACCATATACCTTCCTCAAAACAGCCACCATACCTACCTATTATGAAATTTCCATAGCCATTCCGAGATATATTGCCATACAACTTTCCACCATTCCGTTTATTATGACACACTCCATCATTGTCATATTGCATTGCATGATCATGTAGTTGACATCGTATTTGTGGCAAAGCCACCATTCATAATTCTTTCATACATGTCACTCTTGATTCATTGCACATCCCGGTACACCGTCGGAGGCATTCATATAGAGTCATATTTTGTTCTATTATTGAGTTGTAATCCTTGAGTTGTAAGTAAATAAAAGTGTGATGATCACCATTATTAGAGCATTATCCCAGTGAGGAAAGGATGATGGAGACTATGATTCCCCAACAAGTTGGGATGAGACTCCGGACGAAAAATAAAAAAAGAGGCCAAAAAAGAGAAGGCCCATAAAAAATGAGAGAAACGAGAGAATGGGCAATGCTACTATCCTTTTACCACACTTGTGCTTCAAAGTAGCACCATGATCTTCATGATAGAGAGTCTCCTATGTTGTCACTTCAATATACTAGTGGGAATTTTTCATTATAGAACTTGGCTTGTATATTCCAATGATGGGTTTCCTCAAATTCCCTAGGTCTTCGTGAGCAAGCAAGTTGTTTGCACACCCACTTAGTTTTCTTTTTGAGCTTTCATAAACTTATAGCTCTAGTGCATCCGTTGCATGGAAATCCCTACTCACTCACATTGATATCTATTGATGGGCATCTCCATAGCCCGTTGATACGCCTAGTTTATGTGAGAGCATCTCCTTCTTTTTGTCTTCTCCACAACCACCTTCTATTCCACCTATAGTGCTATGTCCATGGCTCACGCTCATGTATTGTGTGAAAGTTGAAAAGGTTTTAGAAAATCAAAAGTATGAAACAATTGCTTGGCTTGTCATCGGGGTTGTGCATGATTTGAATATTTAGTGTGATGAAGATGGAGCACAGCCAGACTATATGATTTTGTAGGCATAAGCTTTCTTTGGCCATGTTATTTTGAGAAGACATAATTGCCTTGTTAGTATGCTTGAAGTATTATTGTTTTTATGTCAATATTAAACTTTTATTTTGAATCTTATGGATCTGAATATGATCTGAATATTCTTGCCACAATAGAGAAGATTACATTGATAAATATGTTAGGTAGCATTCCACATCAAAAATTCTGTTTTATCATGTACCTACTTGAGGACGAGTAGGAATTAAGCTTGGGGATGCTTGATATGTCTCCAATGTATCTATAAGTTTTTATTGTTCCATGCTATTATATTATCTATGTTGGATGTTTTATATGCGTTTATATGCTATTTTATATTATTTTTGGGACAAACCTATTAACCTAGAGCCCAGTGCCTGTGCCAGTTTCTGTTTTTCCTTGTTTTTGAGTTACGCAGAGAAGGAATATCAAACGGAGTCCAGTTGACCTGTAAATTTACAGAGATTATTTTTGGAAAATATTAAAAATGCTGGAACGAAAAGATACTGGCGAAGAGTCCTGAGGCCACCACAAGGGTGGAGGGCGCCCCCCTAGGACATGCCCCCGTCCTTGTCATCGCCTTGTGGGCCCTCCTGACTTGTTCCCCATGCCAACACCTCTTATAAATCTCCAAACCTCCAGAACAAAACCTAGATCGGGAGTTTCGCCACCACAAGCCTCTGTAGCCACCAAAAACCAATTGGGACCCTGTTCCGGCACTCTCCATCACCCCGACGCTCTCCATGACAAGGAGGGAGTAGTTCACCCTCGGGGCTGAGGGTATGTACCAGTAGCTATGTGTTTGATCTCTCTCTCTCTCTCATGTTCTTGATTTGGCATGATCTTGATGTACCACGAGCTTTGCTATTATAGTTGGATCTTATGATGTTTCTCCCCCTCTACCTTCTTGTAATGGATTGATTTTACCCTTTGAAGTTATCTTATCGGATTGAGTATTTAAGGATTTTAGAACACTTGATGTATGTCTTGCATGTGCTTATTTGTCGTGACAATGGGATATTCACGTGATCTACTTGATGTATGTTTTGGTGATCAACTTGCGGGTTATGTGACCTTGTGAACTTATGCATAGGGGTTGGCACATGTTTTCGTCTTGACTCGCCGGTAGAAACTTTTGGGGCACTCTTTGAAGTTCTCTGTGTTGGTTCGAATAGAAGAATGTGAGATTGTGTGATTCATATTGTATAATCAAACCCGCGGATACTTATGGTGACATTGGAGTATCTAGGTGACATTAGGGTTTTGGTTGATGTGTGTCTTAAGGTGTTATTTTATTACAAACTCTAGGGCTGTTTGTGATACTTATAGGAATAGCCCAATAGATCACGAGCTTTGCAATTATATTTGGATCTTATGATGTTTCTCCCCCTCTACTCTCTTGTGATGAATTGAGTTTTCCCTTTGAAGTTATCTTATCGAATTGATTCTTTATGGATTTGAGAACACTTGATGTATGTCTTGCATGTGCTTATCTGTGGTGACAATGGGATATCATGTGATCCACTTGATGTATGTTTTGGTGATCAACTTGCAAGTTCCGTTACCTCGTGAACTTATGCATAGGGGTTGGCACACGTTTTCGTCTTGACTCTCCGGTAGAAACTTTGGGGCATTCTTTGAAGTTCTTTGTGTTGGTTGAATAGATGAATCTGAGATTGTGTGATGGATATCATATAATCATACCCACGAATACTTGAGGTGACATTGGAGTATCTAGGTGACATTAGGGTTTTGGTTGATTTGTGTCTTAAGGTGTTATTCTAGTACGAACTCTTGAATAGATCGATCAGAAAGAATAACTTTGAGGTGGTTTCGTACCCTACAATAATCTCTTCGCTCATTCTCCGCTATTAGTGACTTTGGAATGACTCTTTGTTGCATGCTGAGGGATTGTTATATGATCTAATTATGTTATCATTGTTGAGAGAACTTGCACTAGTGAAAGTATGAAACCTAGGCATTGTATCCAAGCATTGCAATACCGTTTTCGCTCACTATTGTTACTAGTTACCTTGCTGTTTTTATATTTTCAGATTACAAAAACCTATATCTGTTATCCATATTGCACTTGTATCACCATATCTTCGCCGAACTAGTGCACATATACAATTTACCATTGTATTTGGTGTGTTGGGGACACAAGAGACTCTTTGTTATTTGGTTGCAGGGTTGTTTGAGAGAGACCATCTTCATCGTACGCCTCCCACGGATTGATAAACCTTAGGTCATCCACTTGGGGGAAATTTGCTACTATCATACAAAACTCTACGCTTGGAGGCCCAACACGAGTCTACAAGAAGAAGGTTGCGTAGTAGACATCATCCATGACAAAGATCGACCTACAGAAAAATTAGTTCACGCCAATCTCTGTCGATCCTACACTTCACGTTCAGCTTTGCAAGCAAGATGGAATAAACGAGTGATATTATTATACTCTTTATACTCTAGAATGGTCTGAATCTCTTTATTTAATCCACCCATAAAACGTGCAAGCATAGCTTCATTATTATCAACAATACCACATCTAATCATGCCAGTTTTGTAATTCCTGATAATATTTTCTACATAATTTTTCCTTATCTTAAACGTTGTAATTTTTGAAGTAATTCACGTTGATAATCTGGTGGAATCCAACGAGTATGTATAGCAGTTTTCAAAGCAGCCCAAGTAGTTGGAATATCATTCAGATATAATCTACGATGTTAAGACCACCACAGATAAGAAAAACTAGTGAAAGCATAAAGAGTCGCAGCAACACTTCTCTCCTCGGGGTATTGTAAACATGTAAAACGTTGTTTAGTTTCTAACTCCCAAGTAAGATATATATCAGGAACATATCTACGCTCAGATGGTTGAATATTCAATTTTAGTTTAGGAAGATGGTCATGATCTCGTACCTAAGCTGGTAGTGCAGCCCTACCATTGCGATTATATGCATGTGGACGACCCGGTGCCAGTGGCTGCATGTAGTTCTGATTTTGATCAACCTCATCCTCGTAATCGCCCGCATAACCGTAATCCTCCTCGGCACCAGCAGTAGTAGTAGGAGCCAAAGAAGCATCAACAATAGGTACAGCAGCACTAGAAAAGTTTGGCCATCCTCAAGAGGAACACGCTTCGCTCGTCTGAACTGATTGGGAAGGAGGCGTTGTTGTTATCGTTGTAGAGGTGCGACGGGTGTAGCCAGTGGTGGTTGGGGAAGACGCGTGAGCAATTCATTAAACTTGTTATCCAGCTTTGTCTCGAACGACTTGTCCATGCCATCTATCTTCTCCATGGCCTCTTCAAATCTATTTAGCACATCTCCTACCTTGGCACTCATCATTTGCTGAAATTTATCATGCAACTCCCTGTTCGTCCTATTCTCCCAGTCAATCTCGTCAGCTTGTGGTCCTGCCATGGTTAGCAGCAATAGAAACACACAAGAATATGATCCTACAGACTACTAGAAAGTGGCGGGGTGTCACAAACCCGTCAAGCAAACCTCAAATTCTTACTTGTTCTTACCCAGCAGCACGTGGTGATTGTCGGTGTAAAAACCGGCAGATCTCGGGTAGGGGGTCCCGAACTATGCGTCTAAGGTCGATGGTAACAAGAGACAGGGGACGCAATGTTTACTCAGGTTCAGGCCCTCTCTACGGAGGTAATAACCTACATCCTGCTTGACTGATATTGATGAATACGAGTATTACAAGAGTTGATCTTCCTCGAGATCGTAATGGCTAGACCCTAGAGGTCTAGTGTGTATGACTATGGTAATGAATATCTCTCTTCCGAACTAAGTCCTTGGTTTATATAGACACTGGGAGGATCTAGGGTTACACAAGGTCGGTTACAAAGAAAGGAATCTACATATTTGATCGCCAAGCTTGCCCTCCACGCCAAGGATTGTCCCATCCGGACACGGGTGCAGTCTTTGGTCTTCATACCTTCACAGCCCATCAGTCCGGCCCATGGCTAACAGGCCGGACACCTGAGGACCCCTTGGTCCAGGACTCCCTCAGTAGCCCCTGAACCTGGCTTCAATGGCAAGGTATCCGACGCGTAGATCTGTCTTCGGCATTGCAAGGCGGGTTCCTCCTTCCGAACTCCAAGATAGACTTCGGACGTATTTGAACATGTCCGGACCTGTAACACACACCACACACAACCTCAGAGAGAATATAATACTCCAGGAGTCCAATCTGCTGACAACTTTTTACAACGTGACATCACACTCACCCTGTTTTTCAAACTGTTTCTTGTCCCGCCGTTCCATGTTTTGAGGCGCGGTTGCTATTGGCACGTTGTGTCGAAGCAGAGATCGTGTCCCCTTATTGTGGGATTCTCATTAATACGAGGGCGGGTAACCCAAGCGTTCCGTTGGAAAGATTCCTTAGGAATAGACAGGTTTTCAGGCTCAAGAGGAGGCGCTTAATCCATGCTGCCTTTATAAAGGAACTAAGGGCCATCTTTTTTACGCCAAACTTCTCCTCAGCCTCTCCAACATCGAGTTCTAGCACCCAAGGTTCGACTTCATTTCTTCAAGCTTCCCCATTATGTCCGAACCCAGCCCTCAAGGCCGATGGGCGGCTTCCTCCGTTATAGAGGAGGATATTGCGAAGCTTCGAGCAGCCAGATACTTGACCGCAGAGATTTACCACAGGCTTCCTGCTCAAGGGCAGGTTATCCCGACCCCCAGATCTGGCGAGAGAGTCGTATTCATCTCACACTTCCTTCGAGGGCTGGGGCTCGCTCTTCACCCCTTCGTCCAAGGGCTAATGTTCTATTATGTACTAGATTTTCACGATCTAGCCCCGGAGTCTTTCCTCCATGTCTCGGCGTTCTTCATTACATGCGAGGCCTTCCTCCAAACCCCCCCACACTTCGGCTTATGGCTCAAGACCTTTAGTGTGAAACCAAAGGTAGTCGACGGAGAACAGGTGGAGTGCGGCGGTGCTGTAGTCAGCCAGCTCACCAACACTCCTTGGCCAAAAGTCTCTTTTGCCAAAACTTCCAATCAATGGCAGCGAGAGTGGTTTTACGTTACAGAGCCCCGCAGCACCAAGTGGGTAGCTGCACCCACGTTTCTCCTTGGCCCACCGTTACAGCTTGCATCATGGGCCAACAAGGGGCTGGATTGGGGATCAGTTGATGAAGTGCGGACTCTTCAAAGCCGCATCCGAACCCTCCTCGAGAGGGACATCGATCTTGTCAGGGTGATTCAAGTAATGCTGATTTGCGGAATCCTACCATGCCAGCGTAGGCCTCTCCATATGTGGGAGTTCAATCCAGAAGGCCATGAACCCTCCAACACTTCTTCGGCATTACGCACAAAGGGATGTGGCAGTTGTTTTTCGGAAAATGAAAACATTGGCCGGACACTACTGAGGACACAAGACTCGACTGTATGCGTCCGGATACCCCGGTAAGCACTTGACATCCGAACACTCTTTTTTAAGTATGTCGTAATACATTATTGGGCATACTATCTCCTTCTAGGGCTGGATAAAGAAAGCGGAGCTGATTAGGTGTCCGGCCCCTCTTCCCGAAGATTCAGGAGACCCCGTGTTAACTAGGATGCTGGCACCGGCACCGCACCAGGAGCCGGCAGCGGAGGGCAAGGTGGAGAGTGAGAAGACCCAGGAGGAGTTTCATTCTGGAGGTAAATTAGATACTAAGTCCGGAGAAATCGACATTTCCTCGCCCGAAGACAAAGGCAAAAGAGAAGCCAGTGTCCCTTCTCCATTTGGGAGGAAAAGGGCAGCCTCCGAAGGTTGGGAGGGGCGGTCTCCTAAGAGCGGCAAGATGCCACCGTCGAGCGGCTCGGGACTGGAAGGTGATGCTGTTGAACAGCTCCGTCATGAGGTCAATCCCTCAACCAAACCGTAAGTGATTCCGGGGTCTTTGATAGCGTCCCGCTCCTTTTCTGTTACCGAAGAGATACGTAACGTGCCTGTGTATTTTTACAATTCGGCACAAAGTTTTTCTGGGCAATCTTCTTCTTTGGGAGATCTCCTCCCAGAGATGATGGAAAGTGAGACGCCTCCCCCTACCTCCTGGTCCAATAAGGCGGATGACTCTGAATTGTCATCTCGGAGGGTTTTTCTTGATCAACAAGCTGTGCAAGGGATGAAAGAGGTAGTACCCGAAGGTGGACCTCCGATCATTCGCGATTCGGGGGCCGATAATGAAGTCCCGGACTATTCGGTTTTCATCCAACGATGATTCTGGAGATGGGTGAATGGATTCCCTCAAAGGATGGTCGTGCTCCTACAGCGACTTCCGGAGACCCAGTGGCGCCGGATATATTGAGGGATATGCTGCGAAAAGCATCTATCTCTCGGGGGAACAACATACCTTGATGGGTACGTTGGTTGAGAAGATTCTGTCCGCGAAGAGCAGATTGAATGAAGCCTTCATGAGCCTACTAAGAGGCTTCGAGGTTTGTGATGTAATGTTTTCAACTATATTTTATTTGCAAAGATGCACCTGTGTATAGGTAGTAGCCCTTGAGACTCGGGTTGGCTTCCCGTGGGAGGCGAACGGAGGATCAAGAAGAAATATTCAAGGACTAATCTGATTAACTTGAACACAGACTGCTTCCTCCTGGCTACTTCCCAGACTACGGGTATTGCCGAGCTGCGGCGGAAGCTTGATGTGGCCGGGGATGATATTGCATTAATCAATATGCGTCTTGACGAGTCGCAAGGTATGTATTCGGGGCAGTCCCTTCACATACATTTTTTTGATATAAGCATGACGCTGAAAGTTATATACTGGAATATGCATGGCTACAGATGGTGTTGCCGCCATTGAGATTCTTTGGGCGGAGCTGGCCCGGGCCAAGGAACAGGCTCGGTTTAGTAATGCGACTGCCGAAAAGGCATCAACTATGTTAAAGGCCAAACAAGCTGCTTCGTGCCAGGATGAGGGGAAGATATCCATGATGGCGCTCGAACTAAAAATGCTAATGGCCACTTTGAATTTCTTGAGAAGGAGAATGAAGCCAAAACGGCTGAACTTGACAAGGCCTTACGAGAGGCGAGAGAAGCGCGGTCTAAATCCACAGCAGCCCGTGAGGAGATCCGGTAAGCTGGGGAGATTGCGGCCAGTAAGCCCTTTTTGCTACAGGCTAAGTTCGGCGATCCGAACTATGCTCAGCTTAACCAAGTGTGGAGTTCTCCGGACGAGTTTTTAGACTTGCTAAAGAGTTCATCCGATGCGGCACAGTTTTACCAAGCGCGAGAGGGGTATGCAACGGAGAAGCTTTTCTGGTCACAATTTGGCACGTCAAAGCGCCCCCTGTTGCTGAATGAACAGATGTCCCAATGGGCCTAGCTTCATAGGATATTCGGCGCTGCCATGAACAACGTCATAATCCGTCTGTGGCGACTGAGCGTGTTCCGAATAGCTACTTCAGCTTGGTGTAGTGGCTTGTTGATGCGGTGCCACGTATCAACGTTGTGAAGCGATCGACGTGCATTGAGGGTGCACGGATGGCCTTTGCCCGTGTCAAGACATTCTGGGGGAAGATGAAGGCCATCGATGTTGCGGCGAAGAGTCCACCCAAGGGCAAGGACTGTCACGCACCGGAGCATTATTTTGAAGACGTCTTAGAGGTCACCCGCTTGATAGAGGGTTAATGCTCGAAAGACATAGTATTTGAGTGAGGTGTATGGGAATTTGTAAAAGACAAATTTATAGTTAATCTATTTTTATGTTTTGCTCGAAAGCTTGTGGTCCTCATGTGCGGCCATTTTTATATAATTTGAAAGTTTTCCAGTCATCGGCTTCAGCCCTCTCGTAGGAAGTACAGGGGTGTTCGGAAAAGTATTTGATCACTCTTGACCCAACGTCTTGGTCCATGAAGGAGGTGACAATGTGGCGAAGCAGGCAATCAGACTATAGGGTATTAACACTTTCACTTAGCCATAGGAGTTTTATAGGGGGGACTACGATATAGCCCCTAGTATGTGTATGGCTTATTCCAATATGGTGTGTTACATATATGACCTGAAGAAAAAAGGTCCTTCGTGTCACACAGAGGGAATCACGACAGATTCCGATAAGTCATCGAGTGGTTGACCAGCTCTCGCAACATCATGACAGTCGGTTTTCGGCTTTCTCTACTGAGGTGCTTGACCAGATGAACCGGAAGCACAATCGCAGTAGTTCTCCCTTTACTACCCTAGCCGATAGAGCGAAAAGTAAGGTAGCAAGCACATGAGCCGGGCAACCTAACCATTGACCCAAGACATGATTCGGAGCTGATGCATATAAGGCCAAACTCGCGACGCCGAAGTACGCTTATAAAGTTGTTCGGACTTTGTTGGCAACTCATTTGTTCCCATACCGAGCCCCTGGCAGGTTGTGCCGAGGTATGGCTGTGAAACAACTATAGGGGCCAAATTCATTTGTGAAAAAGAAATGAATGATTAATGCGGATTATGTTTACTGGGACTTGAGTGATATGCCTATGATTACTTGATATATAAAAAGACCACAACCCCAGCTATTTGACATGCCCGGGGTCGAAGGCGGAGGAAAAAGGCATATTGCAGGCTCGAAATAAAGAGTGTGGTCTACAAAAAGTTATTTCGGACCTCCTGTCCCACGTCTGCACCGCCTGTCCTTGGTGAGGGGAATCCTTTACGTAAGTAGCCCCGTAGGTGAGTGTACGGATCCGAACTCCGATAGAGTCAGTTTAGCTGTTTGTCCTTTGCGTCACCTGTTTTTAAGAGATAATAAAGAAAGAAAGAGTAAAGTTAAGAAAAATGTTACGGGAGTGCTTGCGAGCTTGCCTGTATTGTGCTTCCGCCGATGCCCATGGTATCTTGAGTGCGTAGTGATGTATGCGGCGATACAAATTTCGCGGGTATATGAGGTGGGCGGCGGAGCTGAACTGCTATTTCTGCTCCGTGGTTGATCAATCCTCGGGAGGAAATTGCTTCTGGCCCCTGGTATTTGGTTGGTGAACCTCTCCGCCATCCCTACCTCCTTGCGGCCTCCTCCCCTTGTGTTCAGCGTTGAGCTTGCTGGCCTACTTGAAGACCAAACAACTTCTGTTGGTATGATTAGCTGGTTTATCAGGGTGGCCGTGAATCTGGCAGGGTCGGTCCAGTATCCTGTCTAGGTTGGATGGTCCATCTCAGTTCGCCTTGATTGGCTTTTTCCGTTCAGCGGGTTTTGGATTGCTGAATCCGGCGTTGACCGATGTGTCGCGTGATCTTTCATTATCATTGCGACTGTTGTGTTTGCTTCGTCGTGGCTTGCCATTGCCGTCTCGGATTTCAGAAGTGCCCGAGTCGCTGGCGCTGTTGCTTCTACGAGCGAGCCAGTTGTCTTCTCCTGTGCAAAAGTGGGTCATTAGAGTGGTAAGGGCTATCATGGATCTAGGTACTTCTTGACCGAGGTGGCGTGTAAGCCATTCATCCCAGACACTGTGTTTGAGGGCCGCAAGGGCTTCCGCGTTTGGACAGTCGACGATTTGGTTCTTTTTAACTAAGAACCTAGTCCAGAGCTTCCTGGCTGACTCTCCGGGCTGCTGGATAATGTGACTTAAGTCATCGGCGTCTGGTGGCCGGATATATGTTCCTTGGAAGTTTTCGCAAAAGGCGTCTTCCAAATCTTCCGAACTGCCAATAGAATTTTCTGGTAGACTGTTTAACTAGTACCGAGCTGGTCCTTTGAGTTTTAGTGGTAGGTATTTGATGGCATGAAGGTCATCTCCGTGGGCCATGTGGATATGGAGGAGGAAGTCCTCGATCCATACCGCGGGATCCATTGTTCCGTCGTATGATTCGATATTCATGGGTTTGAACCTGTCTCGGAATTCATGCTCCATTACTTCATCTGTGAAGCAAAGAGGGTGTGCGGCGCCTCTATGCTGGGCCACACTGCGACGTACCTCTGATGGAGTCCATTTGTAGTTTTCGGCCCGGGCGTGGATAGGTTTGTCACGTCCGAATAGGTAGCCGTCGTCGCGTGTCGAGGCATGTCCTCACGATCCATAGATCGATCTTGCGTGTCCTGCTCTACTATTCAAGTCATGTCGAAGGTCGTATGTACAACCCTGACCTATTTTATTCTTGCCTTTACGGCGAGGTGGGGCGGTCTGGTGTTCGGCTTGAGTTGTCGCTTTATTCGGACCAAGTTGTGGTCGACCTGCCGCATTGTGCGATGATGGTACGGGCTCCAGCGCCTTGTCATCAAATTGAGGTAGCAATCTACGCTTTGGGTAGGTTTTGGCTGGGCCACTAAGGCCGTATTCTTCAACGGCCAGGACTTCGGTCCATCTATCATTGAGCAGATTTTGGTCCGCTTGAAGCCGCATCGGCTTCTTTTTCAGGCTCCGTGTAGTGGCTATTAGCCGGCGTTTGAAGCACTCCTGCTCGAGAGGTTCCTTAGGCACAATGAAATCCTTGTTGCCGAGGCTCTCCTCTTCCTCAGAGAGCGGAAGATAATTAATGTCCTCTGAGTCTCCGTGTATGGCCTGTTCATCAGGGCTAACTTGCCCATTTTCCCGTTCCCCCTGTTCGGAGGTTACCTTGACGGGGTCTTCATTATTTTTGGCATCGTTCGGAGTATTATTTTTTCTGGTGCCCGTACTGCAGTCTTTGGAACGACGTGACTTAGAGCGGCGTCGAGGAAGCTGGCGCTTGGGCTGTCTCTCAGGAGGTTTATCCTCAACTAGATCCTCTTTGTTAGTTTTTTCAGGCGTGTCCACCATGTATACGTCGTAGGAAGAAGTGCCCGTCCGTCGTCCAGTGAATAGCGGGTTTTGGCCTTGCTCCTTGTCGGCATCGTCGTCTGTACTGGCGATGTCTTCGGATCCATAGTCAAGCATGTCGGTTAAATCCTCGACAGTGGCTATGAAGTGGGTGGCGGGTGGGAAGCAAAATTCTCGATCGTCAGCCCCTAGTCCGAACCGTACATAGTTCGGCTGGGAGTCCCCCGCCAAGGACAAGTTCTTTAATGAGTTCAGCACATCGCCCAAGGGCGAGTGCGGGAAGATGTCTCCAGTGCTGAACTCGAAGATCGATAAGCGATCAAGTTCGGTATCCGCGGACTCACATGGGTTGAAACTTATACCCGGAGAAGTGTCTGGAGCTTCGGTGACACGAGTATTGCGTGAGGTTAAGTCCATGTGCGGCTCCAACAGCGGGGAATCTACGGCCTCCGTGGTGGGTTGAGCCTCCAATCCTTGGATGCCGCATCGTGCTCTGGATCTAAGGCCAGAGTTATCACAGGAGCTATCTCCTGGATGTGGTCTGACGACAGATTTAGGTCATGTTCGTCAAGGTGACCAGGAGCGGTCGCCGCGGTCTCGAATCCAACGAAGATCAAATCTCCACGGATGTCCGCAACATAGTTCAAGCTCCCAATTTGACTTGATGGCCAGGGGCGTAGCTATCGATCTTCTCCAAGTGGCCAAACGAGTTGGCCCGCAGCGCGAAGCAGCCGAACACAAAGATCTGTCTAGGGAGGAAGGTTTCTCCTTGGACGGTGTCACTATCAATGATTGAAGGGGCCATCGAACCTTTTGTCGATGGAACAGTGGAACTCTCAATGAAAGCAACAATGTCGGTGTCAAAACCGGCGGATCTCGGGTAGGGGGTCCCGATCTGTGCGTCTAAGGTTGATGGTAACAGGAGATAGGGGACACGATGTTTACCCAGGTTCGGGCCCTCTCTACGGAGGTAATACCCTACGTCCTACTTGATTGATATTGATGAATACGTGTATTACAAGAGTTGATCTACCTCAAGATCATAATGGCTAAACCCTAGACGTCTAGTTTGTATGACTATGGTAATGAATATCTCTCTTCCGGACTAAGTCCTCTGGTTTATATAGACACCGGGAGGATCTGGGGCACACAAGGTCGGTTACAAAGAAAGGAATATACATATTTGATGGCCAAGCTTGCCCTCCATGCCAAGGAGAGTCCCATCTGGACACGGGTGCAATCTTCGGTCTTCGTATCTTCACAGCTAATAAGTCCGGCCCATGGCTAACAGGCCGGACGCCCGAGGACCCCTTAGTCCAGGACTCCCTCGGTGATCAGCAACCATTGTAGTCAAAACTCTCAAAGCTTGGACAGAGCGATTGCGAGGCGGTGTCAAACGAATGACGTAGATGTATGTGGAGCTAGGAGGGCTTATGATATGGTAGCAAAAATGTCAGCAATAATCAATTCAGAGATGCAAAGTTGAATACACGCTCAACGACGGTAGTATGCTGGTCCTAGGCTAGACCATGCTAGAGACGCGATCCTAGAACACTAACAAAATCACGACGTGACACGGAAACAAGGGAAAAGCACATTCTGGATTTTTTTTGCGCTCCTTTTTTTTGCCGAAAAACACTATAATGGCGAGTGTCTCAAAACTCTTCCCAAGTCAAAATAACAGGATAGGCATTAAAAAAATTGACTATTTTTTTCGGAAATCAGGGCAGCGATGACCAAAAAGTGCGATGAAAAATTAGTATGATGGCACGTGGCTCAAAAGACTGGAAAAAAGCCTAAAAATAGGATAGGGAAAAAGTATTTTCACCAGCTGAAATTTTGGCCTAAAAACTGCCCGGGGGTCTCCAGACTCTTTTTTTCGAAACCTACTCAGGCCAGGAAACACAAATCGGAACCTAGATGGATCTCAAAAACAATCCTAATATGAAAACAACTCGGATTGGTGTGGATATATGGTGGTGGTATATGGCAGCGGTGGAAGGTATATGGATATGGATCGGTGGTGGTAGATGGATATGGATCAGTGGTGGTATATGGATACAGATCGGTGATGATATATGGTTTCTGAGCGGTGGCGGATAAGCGGTGGTGGTAGATGGCAGGGGCGATGATGATGATGCGGCGGCGGCATGACAACTTATCACCGGAACTTGGAACTCTAAAAGACTAGACGGTAAGACCAGCAACTTGACACGACGATGCAACCGCGGATTCAACAAAGCAAAATACTGAAAAGACTATGCAAAGGCTCAGACTGGTTCGAATATGATGAACTAACCCTAATTTTTTGTGGCTTTTTCATGGATTGTAGATCTAAAGAACAGACTCGATCTAAACTACGAAAAACTGTAAAATCTCACCGAGCAACCTGGAAATCTGATACCACTTGATAGAGGCAAAGGTGCCCCATCTTTCGATGAGATTGTGATTATCGTTTCGGAGGAGTAGACTTTCATGATCCGACTACGAACGTGCGAGGACGTTGCGCCTTAGCAATCACTAAACTAGCTCCGAGAAGTTATTGACCACGCCAGAGCACAATCAACCTGACCACAAAGGTCTATTTCCTGCAAGCAAACAAAGAACAAGCAAGAAACTAAGATTGCAATCTGGATATTGCGGATATAAGCTGAAAGCTTTATTGATCAAGGTGGGGTTTTGTGATGCCTTGGTCTGGTCGTTGAACACAAATGAAGTACGCGAAGTTGCAGCTATGGCAAACTTTTAATCTAAACAAAACCCAAAGTATGAACGATGCCCTAAGGGCTGTATAAATGGGGGAAGAGGGGGGATTTCGTGGTCCTTGGGGGAGGGGTCCGAAACCAACCCTAACTCTTGTTTCCCCACACATACGGACTCTAAAAACTACCTATACTCAAGTATTTCGAAATTACATGGGCCTGCCCAATAATAAGGTGACGCGGCACCTAGAATAGCCTCTGGACGAAATTTATAAAGTGCCATCTTGTATATTTCGTCCAAGGCTTCATGCACTCATTATGGTGGCTTCAAAGTCCTGAAATCATCACTTGTAACTCCGTTCTTGTTCCCCTTGCGCATGCCATCATCTCCATGCTTGAACTTGCTCCAAGGTTCATCTTTCTTGTCCAAGCTAGGCCCTTCATTTGTAAGCAAAACCAATGTATCCAATTTAGGCAGCATCATATTCTCATGACAATAAGAATCGTTACCAAGAAATGAAAGTATCTGGTAATTCAATTGGCGTGCACGAGCTCTAGTAATTGGTTTAGTATGTATAGCAGCAGGGGCTGTGGGTGTAACAACGGTATTGATGTCCTCATCACTTATGGTGCATTATTCGGTGTTAGTTATGCTTAATGCTCGCTTATGAGATTTTTTTTTGTTTCTTGGTTGGTTGCTTCTCAATCTTTTGCTAGCCTTCATTTGCACTAAGTATGATCACTATTTATGCATCCAAAATCCTTAAAACCAGTTTTGCCATATGAGTCCACTGTACCTACCTATATGTGGTATTCTTTTGTTGTTATAAGCAAATTTGTATGTGCCATCTCTAATTTTGAAAATAAATTTCTTTCTCGTGTGCTCGTACCGCTCATGAAACGGTAGGGGGTGGCTGATATTTTTCCATGCTAGATGTGTTATTCTCAAGATGAGTGTTTATTCACTTGTCATTGCACGAGAGTACGGCAAAGGTATTAGGGATACCCACTCCCGAAATGAAAAATGAATTGACTTTATGTTGTCAAATAATAAATTCCTTGGAAAGTGTTGGTATGGACAGCACTCGTGGATTCGGTTAGCCGTGGAATGTGAAAGTATGGTGGAAAAAGGAATAAACTTTTTTTTTCTGTTTGGGAACCGCCTATGATATATCTAGCATGGAAAGTATTGGGAACTACTCTATCATTTTCGTTGATAGGAAAAAGAATGCCCCCAAAATGTTTTATCTCTATCTTTTTCGCTTTAAGCTTTGGCACCTCTACAAATCCCTACTTCCCTCTGTGAAGGGCCTTTCTATTTATTGTATGCAATTTTATTTGAGTCTCCATCTTCTCTTGTAAAGCACCAGCTAAGGGGCACTATGATCGTACTTGAGCATTGGGTGTAGCTAATATGTGAGTGTGTTTCATGAATGGATCAATGATCGAGCGTAATGGGCTAGGGATAACTTTCTTTAGTATTGATATTTTGGAAGACATGGTTGCTGGTTGATATGCTTGAGTATTGAAATCTTCATGTCAAAACTAGAATATTGCTTTGAATCATATAAAAACTCCAAATGTCCATGCTACAAAGAAAATAATATGTGATGAACATGTTAGGCAACATTCCTCATAAAAAGATCTGTTTTTATCATTTACCTACTCAAGGATGAGAAGGAATTAAGCTTGGGGATGCTG
Organism: Triticum urartu; assembly: GCF_056163025.1. Taxonomy (NCBI): domain Eukaryota; kingdom Viridiplantae; phylum Streptophyta; class Magnoliopsida; order Poales; family Poaceae; genus Triticum; species Triticum urartu. The sequence goes on along the minus strand of NC_141873.1, from coordinate 208,962,912 downwards.
ATACGTCTCCAATGTATCTATAATTTTTTATTGTTCCATGCTGTTATATTATCATTCTTGGATGTTTTCCAATCATTTTATAGCAACTTTACATCATTTTTCGCAGACTAACCTATTACCATAGTGCCCAGTGCCAGTTGCTATTTTTTACTTCGCAGAAAATCAATACCGAACAGAGTACAAACGCAGCAAAACTTTTTGGAGATTTTTTGGACCAGAAGACACAAGTTGGGCCAAGGAGGTACCATAGGGGAGTCAATGAAAATCAATTCCAGCCGCTGCAAGTTCCAGAAACCAAAGATCCAATCTAGACACCATCATGTAGGGGTTCATCATCCTCATTGGTGCCTCTCTGATGATGCGTGAGTAGTTCATTGTAGACCTATAGGTTTGTAGTTAGTAGCTAGATGGCTTCCTCTCTCTCTTCTGATTATCAATACAATGGTCTCTTGGAGATCTATTTGATGTAACTCTTTTTGCGGTGTGTTTGTTGGGATCCGATGAACTTTGAGTTTATGATCAGATCTATGTTTTTATCCATGAAAGTTATTTGAGTCTTTTGATCTTTTATGTGCATGATTACTTATAGCATTGTATTTCTTCTCCGAATCTTTGGTTTAGTTGGGCCAACTAGATCGATTTTTCTTGGCATGGGAAGAGGTGCTTTGTGATGGGTTAGATCTTACGGTGCTCAATCCCAGTGACAGAAAGGGAAATGACACGTATGTACAGTTGCTATTAAGGATAACAAGATGGGGTCTATTCCTACATGAATAGATCTTGTCTACATCATGTCATCGTTTTTATTGCATTACTCTATTTCACCATGAACTTAATACACTAGATGCATGTTAGATAGCGGTCGATGTGTGGAGTAATAATAGTAGATGCGGGCAGGAGTCGGTCTGCTAATCTTGGACGTGCTGCCTATATAATGAGCATTGCCTGGATATTGTCATGATTATTTGAAGTTCTATCAATTTCCCAACAGTAATTTGTTTACTCGCGGTATGCTATTTTTCTCGAGAGAAGCTACTAGTGAAATCTACGATCCCCGGGTCTCTTCTTTATCATATTTGCCTTCGAGATCTATTTTGTTTGCTTTTATTTTAAGACCTATCAATCCAAAAACACAAAAATACCTTGCTGCAACTTATTGTTATTTATTTTATCGCGCGTTCCCACGAGATCCATTTCTCCAATCTACTACAATTTTACCTATCTTTTTACCCGTGAGGGATTGACAACCCCTCTTTTACGTCGGGTTGCAAGTATTTGTTCTTTGTGTGCAGGTACCGTTCACGTAGTGTTGCGTGGTTCTCCTACTGGTTCGATAACCTTCGTCTCATCACTGAGGGAAATACCTACCATAGCTGTGCTGCATCATCCCTTCCTCTTTGGGGAATACCGATGTAGTTCAAGCCGCATCACAAATATGAGCAATCAGACCAGTATCAAATACGCAGGCGCTGCTACGAGCATTAATAAGTACACATCAATAGCATGTATATCTAATATACCTTTGTTCACTTTGCCATCCTTCTTATCCGCCAAGTATTTGGGGCAGTTCCGCTTCCAGTGATCGGTTCCTTTACAGTAGAAGCACTTAGTTTCAGGCTTGGGTCCAGCTTTGGGCTTCTTCTTGAGAGTGGCAACTTGCTTGCCATTCTTCTTGAAGTTTCCTTTCTTTCCCTTGCCCTTTTTATTGAAACTAGTGGTCTTGTTAACCATCAACACTTGATGCTCCTTCTTGATTTCTACCTCTGTGGACTTAAGCATTCCAAAGAGCTCAGGAATCATTTTATTCATGCCTTGCATATTATAGTTCATCATGAAGCCTTTGTAGCTTGGTGGCAGTGATTCAAGAACTCTGTCAATAGCACTATCAACTGGAAGTTCAAGTCCTAGCCGAGTCAAGTGGTTATGATACCAAGAATTTTGAGTATGCATTCACTAACAAAGTTGTTCTTCTCCATCTTGCAGCTATAGAACTTGTTGGATACTTCATATCCCTCAACCCGGGCATTTGCTTGAAATATTAACTTCATCTCTTGGAACATCTCATATGCTCCATGACATTCAAAATGTCTTTGATGTCCCGGTTCTAAGCCGTAAAGCATGGCACACTGAACTATTTAGTAATCATCAGATCGAGCTTGCCAGACGTTCATAACATCTGCTTCAGCTCTTGCAGCAAGTTTATCACCTAGCAGTGCATGAAGGACATAATTCTTTTGTGCAGCAATGAGGATAATCCTCAAGTTACGAACCCAGTCCGTGTACTTTCTACCATCATCTTTCAACTTAGACTTCTCTTGGAACGCATTAAAATTCAGGGGAATGGTAGCTCGGGCTATTGATCTAAAACATAGATATGCAAAACTATAAGACTAAGTTCATTAATTTCAATTAATCAAATTACTAATGACCTCCCACTTAAATAAACATCCCTCAAGTTATCTAAGTGATACATGATCCAAATCAACCAACCCATGTCCGGTCATCACGAGAGATGGGGTAGTCATCAATGGTGAACATCTCTATGTTGATCATATCTACTATATGACTCACGTTCGACCTTTTGGTCTCTAGTGTTTCGAGACCATGTCTGTACATGCTAGGCTCTTCAAGTTTAACCTAAGTATTCTGCATGTGCAAAATTGTCTTACACCCGTTGTACGTGAACATAGAGTCTATAACACCCGATCATCACGTGGTGCTTCGAAAGGATGAACTTTGGCAATAGTGCATACTCGGGGAGAACACTTTTATCTTGAAAATTTAGTGAAGGGATCATCTTATAATGCTACCACCGTTCTAAGAAAAATAAGATGCATAAAGGGTAAACATCACTTGTAGTCAAAATATGTGACATGATATGGACATCATTATCTTATGCTTTTGATCTCCATCTCCAAAGCATCGTCATGATCTCCATCATCACCTGCTCGACACCTTGGTCTCCATCGTAGCATCGTTGCGTCGAGGTCGTCTCGCCAACTATTGCTGCTACAACTATTGCTAACGCATAGCGATAAACTAAAGCAATTACATGGTGCTTGCATTTCATACAATAAAGAGACAACCCTAAGGCTCCTGCCGGTTGTCGATATTACAACACATGATCATCTCATACATCAATATATATCACATCATATCTTGACCATATCACATCACAACATGCCCTACAAAAACAAGTTAGACGTCCTCTACTTTGTGGTTGCAAGTTTTACGAGGCTGCTATGGGCTTCTAGCAAGAACCATTCTTAACTACGCAAAAACCACAACGGTGATTCATCAAGTTTGTTGTTTTAACCTTCTTCAAGGACCAGCCGTAGTTAAATTCGATTCAACTAAATTAGGAGAAACAGACAGCCGCCAGCCACCTTTTATGCAAAACTAGCAGCATGTCAGTCGGTGGAACCGGTCTCATGTACATGGACATGTAAGATTGGTCCAAGCTGCTTCATCCCACAATACCGTCGAATCAAAATAGGACGTTGGTGGTAAGCAGTATGACTATCACCACCCACAACTCTTTATGTTCTACTCGTGCATATCATCTACGCATAGACCTGGCTCGGATGCCACTGCTGGGAAACGTTGCATGGAAAACAAAAAAAATCTATGCACACGCAAGATCTATCAAGGAGATGCATAGCAACAAGAGGGGAGAGTGTGTCTATGTACCTCGTAGACTGTAAGTCGAAGCATTTTATAACGCGGTTGATGTAGACGAACTTCTTCGTGATCCAACTGATCGAGTACCGAACGTACGTCACCTCAGCGTTCAGCTCGATGACGTCCTCTGCCTTCTTGATCCAGCAAGACGATAAGGTAGTATATTAGTTCCGGTAGCACGACAGCGTGATGACGGTGATGGTGAAGCTATATCCACACGGCTTTGTCTAAGCACTATGAAAATATGACCGGGGATGTAAACGGTGGAGGGGGGCGCCGCACACAATTACGTAAGTTGTCGTGGCTAGGGAGGAGCAGCCAAGGAGGTGCTCCAAGTAGGCTGAATCCTACTTGGGGTCCTCCCCTAGCCGCGCGCCCCCTCCTTCCATATATAGGTGCGGGGGAAAGGCAGGGGAGGTAGCCCCCCCTTTCCTTTCTCCCATGAGAAGGGGAAGACAGGAGGGGCTAGCCCTCCCCCTTTCCTTCCCTATGGCTGGCCGGCCAGGGAGAGGGGCGCACCAGCCCCCTATGGGCTGGTCTATTCCCCCCTTGTCCCATTAGGCCAAAATACCTACCGGGGGTGTCTGGAACCACTTCTGGTGACCCGATGACTACCAGGTGCATCCCGAAGCTCTTCCGATGTCCGAATACCATCGTCATATATATCAATCTTTACCTCTCGATCATTTTGAGACTCCTCGTCATGTCTGTGATCTCATCCGAGACTCTAAAAACATTCGGTCACCAAATCATATAACTCATATAACACTATATCGTCAACGAACGTTAAGCGTGCGGGCCCTACAGGTTCGAGAACTATGTAGACATGACCGAGACACCTCTCCGGTCGATAACCAATAGCGGAACCTGGATGCCCATATTGGCTCCTACATATTCTAATATATTTATCGGTCGAACCTTATGACAACTTACGTAATTCCCTTTGTCTATCGGTATGTTACTTGCTAGAGATTCGATCATCGGTATCTTCATACCTAGTTCAATCTCATTACCAGCAAGTCTCTTTACTCGTTCTGTAATACATCATGTTGCAACTAACTCGTTAGTCACTTTGCTTGCAAGGATTCTTATGATGTGTATTACCGAGAGGGCCCAGATATACCTTTCCGATACTCGGAGTGACAAATCCTAATCTCGATCTATGCCAACTCAACAAACACATTCAGAGATACCTATAGAGCATCTTTATGATCACCCAGTTACGTTGTGATGTTTGATAGCACACAAGGTATTCCTCCAGTATCCGGGAGTTGCATAATCTCATAGTCGAAGGAATATGTATTTGACATGAAGAAAGCAATAGCAATAAACTGAACGATCAATATGCTAAGCTAACGAATGGGTCTTGTCCATCACATCATTCTCCTAATGATGTGACCTCGTTATCAAATGACAACACATGTCTATGATTAGGAAACCTTAACCATCTTTGATCAACGAGCTAGTCTAGTAGAGGCTTACTAGGGTCATGTGGGAAGGACCCCCTTATTGCACACACTCACTAGGTGACGATTTAAAACTCCGTCGCGGAAAGGGGGAAAATTGTTTGTATAGCACGTCCCTGCACTAGTGCTACGCCGGTTCAAGGACTTCCCTATCCTCCCTCGGGCCCAATCGCCAATGAGGTCCTACCTCGGGGTCCGACAGTAGCGGCGGGGGACGTGGGTTGCCAAGATTATGGATCGGGAGACCCACACCCGTCGGTGGCTCGTTAGCTTCCACACAGCTGAGCTCGCATCCATGGAGTACGACTGCTGGCAGGTTCACTACCATGGCGCGGTGGCTAAGCTCAATTTCTCCTTCGGCGCACGTTCAGTCGACATTCTCCCGCCAAAGCCAAGGTGGTGAGATCGGCTATAGCGTGGGAGGACCGCAAGGCGAGGGAGCGCCTCGAGGCCGAGGCCGCTGACAAGGCCTACATGCAAGAGCTCTGTCGGCAGCACCCGAAGCTCGTGGAGGTGGAGCGGATAATCTTTGCTGACATGAAGGATGTCGAGGTTATTGTGCTCTCCTTCGATGATGAGGTCGAAGGCGGCGAGGACGGCAGCACAGAGGGCATTGAGGTGGGCGGTGAGGATGAGGAGATCGACGTCGACGAGTGGAGGAGTGTCTTCCCCAATGACCCTGACGATGGCACTGGCCTGGACCCGGATCGCGGCACACCATACTTGATGAGGAAGGATTGGTTCGACCTCCACTTCGACCGAAAGTAGTTTAGTTTAAATTTATGTTTTATGTTCGGTTATGCAAAACTATCTTTGTTTATGTTTGAATGCATGCTACTTTTGGTTGAACCTGCTTTGAACATGATCAAATTGAAGTTTACTCTGTTAAGTTTAGGGGATCGACTGAAACGACTAAAAATTGTTGGAGTATATATATACTCTAATAAGGGTTTTACTCCGTTAACTTTTAGGGGGTCGGCTAGATATGGACTTATGCCATGTTTATTTTAGTTATTCACAATGCGATGCTCTATATGTGCAACTATTTACTGTGCAGTTCAATTTCATCAATAACAGTTTCAACAATACCACTATGAATTACGATATTTGGTTATTGTTAAGGATGTTAACATGCCTTTCTGTTTTTTTAACAATAACTAGTGTACTTTAGACCTGCATAATTCCAGTTTGAATGATTGTATTTGCTTATTTTTAAATGTTATGCCAGTTGCAGTTAACACACCTTTCCACTTCTTGTTTTTCTTAACTAACGTGCTTAAACCTGCACACTGAACTTATCATTTGTAGATTATGTTGTCTACCATGGATATATTTGGTTGATGTTTAGACTGTTGTGGTTAACATGCCTTTAGATGCACTCACACAGGACAATATCGGGAACAACTGATGTTTTCCATCGAGGTTTCATCCCATTGCTTATATATACTCACTGTTCAGGATATCAGTAGCTGGTACCATATAGCCCGGAGGCTGATAACGGATTAATCGTCAAATCATACATTTCACTAAATATATCTGTAACCCATTTATCGGTAGGTTAACTAGCGCCATATTTAATATATCTGAGGCTACATAGCGACATGCATTGTACTGAATGACTCAATATGTAATCCCAGGCTACATGGCAACAAGGAAGAGTGTTACATTAATATTCTGATCATGTTTAGATATACATGGAAGAGCAGCAGCATCAGCAACAACAACAACAACAACAACAACAACACAAACAACAACAACAACAACAACAACAACAACAACAACAACAACAACAACAACAATTGAACTATTTGTTTACACTTTAGCCAAGACAACAATGAACTGTAGCATGGTAAGTAAGAACTCTATAGCCTTCTTTTTACTGCCCATAATGAGTTGTGTTAAATGACAATGTCCGAATCTTTTTTCCTTTGCAGTGGTTCCCGAAGCAGTTTACTCAAGATTACCTGTCAAACTACATGATTTAAAGTCGGCCATCACAAGGGGTTGGACTAGAGTCATGTGTGCCTTATGCATGGAGGAGAGCACAATAGGGGAATTCCGCTTCACCTTGTTCAGCAACCAGAATGTCTCTTTCCTCTTTCTTTACCATCTTTAATAGTACAAGTATACAACCATTGTTCATCATTCTTTATTTGGTGCTTATGTAATTCTTGAACATATGTACATGTGAATCGAATAATGCATTGGTTGTTGAACCTGATGGATATGAAAGAAGTTATAGCCTACTTTCAAATTGAAATTCGGTACAATTTTAAATAGCGGCAATTAAACTAGGGTGAAAATATGCTATGCAGGTCATTACGGTGCACACGGTATATAAAGCACAACGTGTGTGATATACATCATAATCTGACATGGTGCACGAAGAGGAAACGTGTGTAACCATGCACAAAATTGCCGTTTGCAAAGTGTGTGTGATCTCAGACAATATCACAAATGGTGCAAAAAAACAAAATGTCTATGATAGTCGCCTTATCATACACGCTTTACAATTATGAATTGTTTGTGATGTGGCACACATCGTCAATGTAGCACCACAGAAGTCTGACTGTGATGGGAATGCGAGCACAAACGAGTAGCAAGGATGGAGCGTTTGGGATATGCGAGATATCACAAACAGTTGTCTGAACACTTGCATTTGGGATACATGCAGGCAACACATACGTTTAGTTATCCAAAACGTATGCATTGCTACTCCCTATCCCCGATGGTTTCTAGGTCGTATGGGAAGGACCCCCCTATCGCCCACAATGGCCAGACGATGGTTTAAAATGCCGTCACGGGAAGGGGTTAAAAACCGTTTGTATAGTAGCTCATTGTACCAGTGCACCATCTAAGTATGCTCCAAATCCATCAAAAGTAGCTACTACAACATCACAGTCAAACAGATTGGAAGATCTAACCCGACCACATCGACGGATCTAGCTAGAACTAGTAGATAGGAGGTGGTGATTGAACTTACAAACGCCATCAAAAGAGCCGCGGAGGAGGTGCCTAGCACGTCAAAGAGGAGGAGGAGTCGATCCACCGCTGTAGTCAACCAGTCACCAGAGTAGTAGCGCCACTTACCTCGTCATCTAAGTGGATCCACGTCGGAGGGAAATCTCGAGAGGGGAAAATGGTGGCGGGATTTTTGCCGTAGAGGTCGCGCTGGATATATTGGGCGACCAAATCGATGGGCGGTGACTCGAATTCGTCCGGTCGCTTTTCCGGAGATGCGCCATCGCTCCCGCCATCTCCCTGCCTGCAGCTGCTCGGCACGGCATGATACATCTCCAACTAATCTATTATTTATGAAGTATTCATGCCATGTTTACAACAACTTTATATGGTTTTGGTATGATTTGCATGGAACTAACCCGGATTGTCATGGTACACAAACAGGGGTGTATGTTTCCCCCTTACTTGTGCATGGACAACAAACCACCAGCCCGACAAGATTGCAAGATCCAAGAACAGACCAAGCACAAGTGATCAACTCTTTGAAGGATCAAAGGGTGAATAAAAAAGACCAAGTCAGGCCAAAGGAAACAATGCACCTCTAAGGGAAAAACCTCCCTTGCCGGGCACGCGAGTCTGGCGAGGTCAAGGTTACCCCAGAAACAAGCCTCAAGACCGTCCGGCAGGCCTGCCAGGCCCTACGAAAGCAAATTACCGCACCAAGGCTTCACCGCTCCACCTCACAGCGACGCAAATCTTCAATCGGTGCGGTGTCAAGCCCCCAAATGACTAAGTGGCTGTTTCTTGCCACATGGCAGCCACTTCCTATGAAGATCACCTCCAAATGACAGTCGTCCAGAGATGTGTCATGCAGACAAGAGAGAAGGTGGCCAAACAGCCCGGTAAGGCTTGCCGGGCAGGCCATGATGTGACACTAAGTGACACGTTTAATGCACTCTGACTTGTCTCCAGAGTTAAGTATGATAGCGTTGTTTGCTATCTAATCAGTACACAATGACCGATTTACCATTGTGGTGACCCCTTGATCTATAAAAGGAGGCCCGTTGCAACCATAGAAAGGATTCGGATCCTTGTACAGTCATACACGCGTAGCTGCTCTCGCCCTGAGGCGACCCTGCCGGGATAGAGCGTTGCGTTTCCATCCACAATCCACCATCAATCCACCAAGCAGGAGTAAGGTTTTACGCCTCGCGGCAGCCCGAACCTGGGTAAAATTACCCGTGTGATCTCTGTGGTGCTGCACGACGTTCTCCGCTCTTTGTGCAATGTGCTCATCCCCCTTGCTGAACCACAAGGGGCTCATGGCCCCATAGGTGGCCATGGTTTCCCACGACATGGACTGACGCTGTTTTTCAGCAGAACTACCATGGTGTTGTTTTTTGTGCAGAAATGAAATTTCTCCAAATGAGCTGAAACTTTTTGACAATTTTTTTGGGAACAAAAGAGACCCCTAAAGCTTCATGGGAGGGCCAGAAAAGCCACAAGGAAGGCACAACCCACCGGGGCACACCTGGAGCCCAACATGGGGCGTGGTGGGCTGTACTCACCTCGAGGCCCATCTTCGCGCGAAACCGACGCCAAAAAATCCTATAAAAATAGAAACCATCAGAAATAACCCTAGATCAGAAGTTCCACCGCCGCAGGCCTCTGTAGCCACGGAAAACCAATCTCGACCCTGTTCCAACACTCCGCCAGAGGGGGAAATCATCACCGATGGCCATCTTCATCATCCCGGCGGCCACCATGATGAGGAGGGAGTAGTCCACCCTCGGGGTTTTCCCCTCTCTATATTGTTGTGATGAATTAAGTTTTCCCTTTGAGATTTTGTTTTTATCGGATTGAATACCTTTATGGATTTGAGAACACTTGATGTATTTCTTGCTATGAATACCCGTGGTGACAATGGGGTATCATATTGGTTCACTTGATATGTGTTTTGGCACTCAACTCGCAGATTCCCGAGGTGACATTAGGGTAATATATGCATAGGGGTTGATGCACATTCTTACCTTTGTTTCTCCGGTAGAAATCTTGGGGCACTCTTTGAGGTTCTTTGTGTTGGGTTGAGTATTATGAAGCTGAAATTGTTTGATGATTATCGTATAATCAACTCACGGATACTCGCGGTGACATTGGAGTATCTAGGTGACATTAGAGTTGGTTGATGTGTATCATATGGTGTTATTTTAGTACGAACTCTTGGTTAGATCGATCGGAAAGAATATCTTGGTCTTATTTTAGTACAAACTCTAGGATAGATTGATCAGAAAGAATAGCTTTGAGGTGGTTTTGTACCCTACAAACAATTTCTTCTTATGTTCTCTGCTAGATAGGAACTTTGGAGTGATTCTTCGTCGCACGTTGAGGGATAGTTATATGATCCAACTATATTAGCATTGTGAGAGATTGCACTGGTGAAAGTACGGACCCTAGGCCTCATTTTCAAGCATTGCAATACCGGTTGTGCTCCGTTTTATCAACTACTACCTTGCTGTTTTTTATTGTTCCTATTACAAAAATCGATCTCTACTATCATTACTATGCTTGTATCACCATCTCTTCGCCAAACTAGTGCACCTACACAAATTACCATTGTATTTGGTGTGTTGGGGACACAATAGACTTTTTGTTATTTGGTTGCAGGGTTGTTTGAGAGAGACCATCTTCATCCTACGCCTCCCACGGATTGATAAACCTTAGGTCATCCACTTGAGGGAAAAATTGCTACTGTCCTACAAAACTATGCGCTTGGAGGCCCAACACGAGTCTACAAGAACAAGTTGTGTAGTAGACAACAAGATCTTTTCTGGCACCGTTGCCGGTGAGGTGAGTGCTTGAAGGTGTATCTTTAGATCTTTCAATTGAATCTTTTAGTTTCTTGTTTTATCACTAGCTTGGTTTGTAAAAGAAAACTACAAAAAAAATATGGAATTGAGGTGATCTCATATTTTTCATCTTTATAATGTCTTTCACAAAAATAATGGAAAGGAAAATTGTGCACAATTGATAGAAGAAGAATTCTATAAAATGTTTGACAAAAAATCTTTGAATGATGAGCTTGATTGCAATGTTGTTGGTATGAACCCTTTGAATATCCATGATGCTAATGATATGCAAAGGTATAAGCTTGGGTATGCTATGTTTGATGAAGATGATATTTGTAGTCCCCCAAGTTCTGATGAGAAAAATTATTATGATGATTGCATGCCTCCTATTTATGATGATTATATTGGTGAAATGGGATTTGGAGAGGTCATGACTTTATTTAATGATGAATCCACTATTTTGGAAGAGATTCCAATTGACTATGAGAACAAAGTTCCTATATATGATGATTATGGTGATGATATGTGTGCTATAGAGAATAATGATAACCTTGAAACTTGTCCTCATGATTTTAATTTTCAATCCCATGATAGTTATTTTGTTGAGTTTTCTCCCACTACTACGCTTGAGAATAAATTTGATTATGTGGAGAGTAATAAAATTTCTATGCTTGTGGATCATGAAAAGAATGCTTTATGTGATAGTTATATTGTTGAATTCATTCATGATGCTACTGAAAATTACTATGAGAGAGGAACATATGCTTTTACATATCTCAATAATATCAAGTTTTGTCTTTATGTGTTGATAGTTTTGAAGTCATGCTTGTTTTGCCTTCCTATTCTAGTTGATTCTTGCTCCCATAAATTATTTTCTCACAAAATCACTATGCATAGGAAGTGGGTTAGGCTCAAATTTTCTTGCCATGTGATTCATGATGCTCTCATTATGTTTCAATTTGTCGGTGTCTTGGGAATGGGGGTACCCAGACTTGCCTGCCTGCGGCCCGGAGTGTGGCTCCATCAACAGCCCGGTACGACCTAGCTTCAGCAGTGACAACTCAAGAACCTCGCGAGGGGCCAAGCCTTGCGAGGCGGACGACACCAAGACTTCCCTGGGGGCAGCCTCGCTAGGCTGGCTCCCGAGGAGCGGAGATATCTATGTAAGGGGCACCTTGCGAGGATCACGTGACGAGAGTCATGATGACCAAGGCCATGTGGGCGCCAGCGGGCGTAGTGTACCAGTTTCGTCTTTGGTGCTAAGGAGGCAAACGTAGACGTGGAGTCCTGGGGAATCAAACAAAGGTTTCCATATTGGTGCAACAAGACCAAGCCCAGCAGGACGGCATGATGGAGGTCATCGCGGAGCCCACAGCTGCGTCACCACCAAAGCCTTTTGCAGGCGAAGACTACTTTTGTCAGGATAACTTGTACTAGTTGTCCCCCTTCAAACATGGCTGTTTTGGGATCCCTTCCTGCCTAAACATTTGGGAAGAGGACCAAGGACACTATAAATAGGAGCTAGCCACCACGGTAGAGGAGGGAGATGACCATTCAGATCACCGTCACACCCACCAGCTCATCGAGCTCAAGAACACCTCACCTCCTGAGGCTGCTCATCCACTATACTAGTTCATCCTCAGCCCCTCGAGGCAATTCACCCACAAACTGGAGTAGGGTATTACACCGCTAGGTGGCCCGAACCAGTATAAACCCCTGTGTCTCTTGTTCTTTGGGTTTGTGGAGCTAGGCCGTGGAATTGTTGAGCGAGCGAGTCGGGGAGAGAGTGTTCTTCGTGCGCACCCCAGAGTTCGAACCTCTCAAGGGTTTGCCAGAAGCCGTGATCCGACATTTGGCGCGCCAGGTAGGGGTGCGCTGAAACCTCTCTTCCGCCGATCAATGCCCCGCTACTCCACTGCTTCCATGGCTGACGCTCGTCGAGCCCGTGCTGAGCGCCGAGCCGCTCTCAATGCTTGCGTCGCACAGACGGCGCCCGTCGGCGAGCCTCCCCGTCGCTATCCATCACCCGCTGCCAACGCTGCCACTAGCCCAGTGGGGAACGAGTAGCATGCTTCATTGCTGCACCCCTCCGTGCGGAGGGACAGACGCACCGCCACCCCGTCATTGACTCCGGCCGGCTCGTCGTCCCACGCTCGCCGCGGACCTGCAAACATGAAGGCTGCATAGCTCATGGCGTGTGAGCTCCTGCGCTACCACCCCGTCGACGACCTCTACAAGGATTGGCTGGACCGCATCGCCGAGCTTACCAGCGCCGCTGGGGGCTTCCCTACACCATCCCTTTCGTTGCCTCGTCCGCCTCCCACAACGGGTGACGTAGCCCATGAAACACCTCCGCCACCTCCACATCAAGACATCGCCCTCGCACCAAGACGCGTGGCCCCGCGGCGTGACCCACCGCGTAGGGCGCGCGCATGAAGAAGGAAGCTGCCGGGAAATCCCGCGGCCGCAAGAAGATGCTCCTGCACCCCCAACACCACCACGTCAAGACCGCGTTCCCCTTGCGGCGGCGACATGTGGGTACCAAGACTAGGCTCCACCTCCATGACGGGCTCCATTCACCACCGTGGGCTACTGAGCCTTCACCCCCGAGTTGTGCAGTGTTGTCTGGCCTGGCAAGTTCAAGCCCGATCTGCCTCCGCGCTACGACGACACCCCCGACCCTGCTAAGTTCCTGCAGCTCTATGAGCTGAATATCGAGGCGGCTAATGGCAACGAGAAGGTCATGGAGAACTAGTTTCCCATGGCTCTCAAAGACGGCACATGCTCATGGCTCCTGAACCTGCCTGCAGGGTCGATCTCCTCCTGGGCGAGATGCACGAGCGTTTCATCGCCAACTTCCAAGGCACTCGTGACCGCCCACCTACCGCTGGTGACCTGCGGCGCATCAAGCAGCAGCCAGGGGAAACCCTGCAGTAGTACATCCAATGTTTCAACAGCGTTCACCTCAAGATTCCCAAGGTAACGGACGCGGCCATCATCTCGGCATTCTCCGATGGCGTCCGTGATGTCAAGATGAAGGAGGAGCTTGCCATACACGAGGACCTGTGCACGGCTTTGGAGATGTTCAACATGGCGACCAAGTGCGCGAGAGCTGAGGAGGGACGCCTTTCCCTCCTCGAGCTTCTAGTTGCCGACCTAGAAGACAAGAAGGCCAAGACCAAGGACGTGAAGCGCAAGGGCACTGTTGTGCTCGCGACGGAACCAGAAATGAAGCGCGGCTGCGACCACGCCGAGTCATCCAAGGCCAACCGCCCGTTCTGCGCCTTCCACAACGTACACAGCCACAACACCAACGACTATCAGCAGCTCAGGGCCATCCATGACGGGCGCTTCGGATGACGCCCTGAGCGTAACGACCAAGGATACGCCCGTGGAGGAGGCAGAAGTGGAGGGCGCTGGGACGACCGTGGCCCCCGCCAGGAGTGGCGCACCGACCTCGTGAGGATCGCTGGTAGGACCAACCTCGCGAGGGTGCCTGGAGGGACCAGCCTCGTGAGGAACGCCCTCAGGGCAACACTGGCCTCCCTCCGCTGCCGCCACCACCATGGAGGAACGACGACCACCACCAGGACGAGGGGGCTGGGGGCTTCCAGCAGCCTCGCGCCATCGGCTAAATCCTAGGTGGTGCTCAGGCCCTAGCTTCCCAGCGCATCTTCAAGCAATTCGCTTGTGAGGTGAACACGGCCATCCCCAGGCTCGAGGCCACACGCCCGCTCAGGTGGTCCAAGTACACCATCACCTTTAGCTCGTCTGACCAGCTCAAGTGCGCGGCAACTGTCGGCGCCCTCCCGATGCTCTGCTCGCCCATCATCAGCAATGTCCTTGTCACCAAGACCCTCATCGACGGCGGCGCAGGGCTCAATGTTCTCTCCGTCAAGACGTTTGACCGCCTCCAAGTGCCATATGATCAACTGCAGCCCACCAAGCCCTTCTTAGGAGTGACCGACGGCTCCACCACCCCGATAGGGCAAATCCACCTCCCTGTCACCTTTGGCAAGCACGACAACTATCGCACTGAGCTCATCGACTTCGATGTCGCCCACATACGCCTTCCGTACAATGCCATCCTTGGGTATCTCGCCCTGGCCAAGTTCATGTTAGTGATCCATCATGGTTACAACGTCCTCAAGATGCTAGGGAGATGTGGTGTCATCACGGTCGCTTGCGAGGAGAAGGATGATGTGTGTTCTCTAGAGTGCGCCTACCAGGTAGCAGCGGCCGAAGACCCAGACAACGAAGGTGCCATCTACCCTCCCGAGGCTGTCCCCAAGAAGAAGAAGCAGATGCGCAGCCAGGAGCCTCAGGGGAGCAGTGTCTCCAATGGCACCACCTCAGGACATGCGCCCACAGGCGGGGCGCCTCCCTCCCTCGCATAGGAAGGCGTGCCTGGCGCCCTCCTCAGGCTAGGCTCGGGGGCTCTCTGTTGGAGGGTCTTTGACTTAGCCAATGTCACAAGGGAGGCGCTCGGGCACCACGTGGAGGTATTCTTCACCGCACGCTTCCCTCATGAGGGCACAAGGCATGGAGATCCTAGTGCTTAGGAGTTCATCACCAAGGCGATCGAGGAGCTTCAAGAGGCGAGAACCATGTGCGGCGATCGCCGCCCACCACCTGGCGCAGCTCCTTGTCCTGGCAAGGACGATGAGCTGCGCTTCTGCATCAATATCCCAGGGCTCAACAGGGCCGCATCCTAGGAGAGTTTCTGGCCTTCACACGTTGGTCGGTGCAATGGTCCACCTCACAACTATGTTTGCATGCCATTCGGCTTGCCGAACGCGGCAGTCACCTTCCAGCGCCGCCTGTGGAGCGTTCTGGCGGCTCAGGAAGCCAGGCATCACGCAGTCCTGGCAGAGATGGTGACGGTTCTTCATGAGCCTCCTGGGCCCCCAAGGCCTCTTGAGGCTCTAGACCTAGGCCACTCGTGAGGAGAAACTTCTTCAACATGCATCTTCAGCTGCTTCAACTTCCCTCCAGCAACGGTGCCAGGTGACGCTTTTCAATTCATTCAGTTGGGGGCGCCCTCGGGCTGCATTATCCCCAAGTCACACGGCCCTGTCCCTCCGACGTGTATCCTTTTTGCATCTTTAATCCACTCAGATGGGGGCGCCCCTCGGGCTGCATCATCCCCAGGCCACATGGATCCGTCCCTGCGGCATGTATCGTTCTTGCATTTATCTGAATTAGCTTGCCTCCCCCATGAGCTACTTTATAATTATCACTTGTTTGCCTGTTCCCTTCATGGCCTCCCGCGTTGCTAACCGGCCTCCTGCTCATCCTGCAACGGGGGCTACACATGCTAGCATGACGCATGTGCTCGGGTCCGTCCCTGCAATGCTGATAAACCTGAGAGATCGAGCTCTGGCTCACGGCCTCCTCACGCACATCACCTCACCAGATCCTCAGTGCCTTCATCTTCTTGCAGAAATATCACCGAGAAGACAGCAAACGCGATTATGAGTCATATTCCCCCCTCGAACTAACCCGCAGGGATCTCCGGAGCTTGGCTACGGGTGGCCTCGCCGGCCGCCCTACATTCGCGTGATTCTCTTGCACGTTAAAGGGGGGATACTGAGCATCGCTCCTCAGGAGCTCCTACTGACTCTCCAGCCCTCACCCCCTGTCCTTGACCACAGCATCAAGACCTGGCATACCAGTGGCGGCTGAGCTTGCGGAGGGTCGGGACCCGAGGACGCAGAGCACTTAGATGAGCAAGGAAGGGGGAGCCGGCGTGAGCCTCACCTAGTAGCACTGCCGCTAAAGCGCGAATCAAATGTTGTACAAGGAACCACCACGGACTCGACAAGATAAGTCACATACCTGCGTTAGCATGACATCGCAATTGGAATTTTAGGCTCGGGCAGCCCTGCTCTGGCAATGCCGCCTTCCTTTTCTGCCTTCGAGACGCTACTTGCACGCCAAAGGGGACCTCTTGAGCATCGCACCTCAGGAGCTCTTACCAAACCTTGGTCCGCTCACCTCCTGGCCTTGACCACGGCATCGCGACCTGGCATACCAGCGACAGCTGAAGCCTACCTGGGGACTGGGACCTGCCGGCATAGAGCGCTGAGCTACCGCGAGGACGAAAAGGGGGACAGTGCTGAAGCAAGACAGGCCACCACAAATATTATAGTAGGAATGATAAGCATCAGAGCAAAAGCATTACAGTTTCTATACAAACCCCCACGGGGTTCATCTTGATTCCTCGCAGGGAAAAAAAGAAGGAAAAGCCCCGAGGAACCCTGACTGCAGACGTCCATCATCAGTAGTGGGCCACAAGGGGCCGACGCCAATCCCATCCAGATTTATCGATGACGATGAGCTGACGCCGCTGCCGTGCTCCGGGCACGACGAGAGCTCGGTGGCACGTAGCTACCGTCGCTCATCTCCGGAGACTCATCAAGCTCGGGAGACTCGTTGCTGTTGGAGGAACTGCCGGCAAGGCTAGGAGCGGGCTAGGCGCCTGCTCCTGCGCCATCCTGGCGGCCCCCTCCAGGGCAGCACTCCAGGCGGCGGCCTTCCTCATTGAAGACTTTGAAGAACATCATGGAAGCGACCTCACCCCATCCATGAGTCATGAAGATATTGCCCGAGGAGACGACCTCGACCTCTGCAGCTATTGCCGGAGTGCTGTACTTGGCGTGCTGCAACCACAGCTCGAGCGGTCCTCTCTGCGACATCTCTTCAGCAAAGAACCATAGAAGCTTGATCCACGTGCGTGGTGGCATCGCTGCCCATACTACAAACTCATGCGAGGAGACCTCGACATGGGTTCGTGGGCCGGTGGCTCATGCAACCACATCATGGCAACCACGGCCGTGGTGTGGGCGGCGCGGGGCGCGGCCTCCTCCTCTAGAGCCCTGCGCTTGCGCGTACAAAGGGAGCGGGTAGCTAGGCGGCGGCAACTCGTACCGAGGCCTCGTCACCTCTAGCCTCCCACCGACATCGCGGGAGCGGCCCAACCTCTTCTTCGGTGGGAGTGGCCCCGGCTCCTCACGAGGGGTCTTTCCTTTCTCCGCGGTGGAGAACCTCCTAATCGGCGCCATGGGGGTTGTGGCAAGACAGCGAGGCGAGAAGGAAGAAGAAGGAGCAATCGACAAGAAGGCAGAGATGAGTGAGGGGGCTCCGCCCCTCTCCTCATTTATAGCCCGGGGAGGCTAACCGCCAGCCTCCATGATCGCACGTAATGATGATTTTCTTTTGCATGCAACAGGGTCTCGTCAAGTCGAATGGTTGCCGAGGCAGTGTGGGGAAGCGGATGTTGGATTATGGGTTCCGGCTAACCCTTGAGGTTCGAACACTGGGGTGCGCACAAAGATCTCTCTCCCCCGCGAGCCCACTCTCACAACTATCTCTAAGCCTAGCTCACCGAACCCGAAGAACAAGGGACACAAGGGTTTATACTGGTTCGGGCCACCGCCGTGGTGTAATACCCTACTCCAGTGCAGTGTGGTGGATTGCCTTGTAGGCTGAGGATGAACAAGTACAAGGGATGAACAACCACCTGAGGAGAGGTGTTCTTGAGCTCGATGAGCTTGTGTGTGTGTGGATGGTTTGGTGATCCTCTCTCCTGCTCTATGGTGGTGGCTGGTCCTATTTATAGAGGCCCTGGTCCTCTTCCCAAATATTAGGCAGGAAGGGATCCCACAATGGCCAATTTGAAGGGGGGGCAACTAGTACAAGCTATCCTGACAAAAAGTGGTCTTTGCCTGCCAAAGGCTGTGGTGGTGACGCCATCGTGGCCTGCGTGAGCTCTGTCATGTCGTCCTACTAGCCTTGGTCTTGTTTAACCAATATGGAAACCTTTGTCTGATGCCTCGGGACTCCTTGCCTGCGCTTGCCCCTTTACCACCAAAGAGGCAATGAGTACTCTACGCCCGATGCGCCCGCCTAGCCTTTGTCGTCATGACTCACTTCACGCGCTCCTCATGAGGTGCCCCTTGCATAGACATCTCTGCCCCTCAGGAGCCATCCTAGGGAGGCTGCCCCTGAGAAGGTCTTGGCGTCGTCTGCCTCGCGAGGCTTGGCCCTCGCGAGGGTCTTTAATGGTTGATGATGAATATGGGCCGTACCAGGCCGCTGGTGGAGCCATGCCCTGTGCCGCAGGCAGGCAAGTATGGGTTCCCCTGTTCCCAGGACGCCGACAGTAGCCCCCGGGCCCAAGGCGCGCTCGTACTTGGCTTCATGGTGAAGTCAAGGGTCAAGTGCGGAGCGCCGCAGGCCCCAATAGCCTGCGGCCTTGATTGACGCATGGCGATTGATGGGTCATGGGCGTATCCGCTTCCCCACGCTGCCTCGGCAACTGCCCGACTTGACGAGTCCATGGTGCATGCAGAAAAACCATCATTACCTATGATAGTGGGGGCCAGCGGTTGGCCTCCCTCTGGCTATAAATGAGGAGAGGGCCAAACCCGTCGTCACTCATTTCTTCCTCCATTCCGCCCGCTTCTTCTTCTTCCTCCTTGCTGCGACACTCATGGCACTGGTGAAGAGGTTCTCGGCCGCAAAGAAGGGGAAAGCTCGCCAGGACGGGGCTGGCTCGCCATTGCCTAAGAGGGGGCGTGTCACCCTCGCAAGCATACCGCGGCCCCCACTATGGTCCCTCGTGGGCGTGGGCGAACTTCCTCGGGGTTTGGCGCCGTCTTCGGCTGCTGCGGCGGTGCCTCTTCGCATGGTGGGAGCCGCCTAGGTCGTGGCAGCCCCGCCGATGAGGGGAGGCGTGCCATGGTCGCTCGGCATCCCCAACTATGCTTCCACTCGGCAGAGGTGCTGCCAAAGTTCATCGTATGGTCGGAGAACCCAGCCGGCACCTGGCTTCAGCTTCCGTGCTCCTTTGCTGGCGAGCTGCCGACCCCCGGTCCTGGAGGCCTCTGGCTGCAGGTCGACGGCTGCTCCAGCAAGGCTTCATGGGTCGCGGTGGAGGTCTCCGTTGCGGGCAACATAGCCCTGGCCCGTGGCTGGCAGACATTCGCCCGCGCGTGCGGTCTAAATAGGCGGTGTACCCTCCACTTCAAGTACGACGGCACCATGACCCTCTTCGTGAGGGTTCTCGGGGAAGAAGGTCGTCGCGCCGGATGCTGCCCCGAAGACGACGACAATGGTGGCGAGGTGCTTGGCCTTGGTGAAGGCCGTGATGAGCACGAGGGTGAACTCGCCCTCGGTAGCAGCCGCGGTTTGCCCAGTTACGACAGCTCTTCCTTCAGCAAGAGCTCCAGCAGCGGCGGCTATGACTAGCCGCCATGCCATCGGGCTCGCTTCGAGGTCGGTGGCGGGTCATCCCATCGTCACGCCCCGGTGAAGCGCGAGGAGGGCTCTGTCTGAGTCCGAGGAGCCAATCCTTGTGAGAAGCCGCGTCGTAGGAGCCGCTTTTGCTTGTCCTCTCCTTCCCTTTCCCACTGCATCGTCATAAACGAATATGGGGCCCTACGAGGTCTGTAATGAACCATGGTGCTTATGTTTCTTTTGTGGTGTGTTTATTGTTTCCGGGTTGTGTTGTGAAATCTGTGCCTTATGCGGGTGTAGAGGGGTAACTTAGCTTGATGTATCTGGGGTAGACTTGACCTCGTGAGGGCGCGCACCTGTGGGCACCTGGTGGTGCTTCTCCGCTGTCGGCTTGAGCAATATCGCGAAGCTGCAAAAGTCCATCAAGAAATACTTATACCTTCTTGCGCGAGGCCAGAGGCATGGGTTGGCCATGGCCAAACGCACCGTGTCGCGATACCCGTGGGGCACGGACTAAAAAAGGGATGCGCCGATCATGAGCTCAAACGAGGACGCCTCGCAGAGACAAGGGGAGTGTGCACGCGTGCATACCTGTCCAGCCCCCTCGCGAGGCATGCGAGGGAGAGCGTCGGGCAACTGCTGCCCTCGTTGGCGTAAAGCAAAGAATCAAGGGGAGAATCGGAAAGAAGAGGGGGTTCAACCAAGCCAACGAGAAACGCCAGAACTCCAAATTTCATTAATGGAAAAGGGGCAAGTCAACTACAGAAAGCAAATGAACAGCCGCGTCCGACACCTAATCTAGTCTTCTCACCAGCGTGGAGCTAAGTGCTGCCACTAGGACGTGGGAGGGATCCCTCGAGGCCCGAGGGCGGCACTCTTGAGACTCCGGGGCATGTACAGCCCCACTCATTATTACGTGAGAGTGTCACGAGCGGAGACCTTCACAGGCACTGGGCCTTACTTCATGGGTACAACTTCCGGAGGTGCTGGATGTTCCAGGCGTTCTGGATGGGGATCCCGTCCTGCGTCTCCAGGCGCACGGCGCCATGCCTGGAGACGCGGGCGATCCTAAACGGGCCCTCCCACGTGGGTGAGAACTTATGCAGCCCTTCCCTGGAGAGCACCCGCCTCAGGACGACATCGCCCACCTCGAGCGTCCTGGAGCGGACGCTGTGATAGTGGTACCGTCGCAGCGCCTGCTGGTATCTTGCGGCTCGGAGCGAGGCTTCACGGTGGCGTTTCTCCCACAGCACAAGGTCCATCCCCCGCATGGCATCCTCATGCGTCTCATCAAATGCCAGGACCCGCGTGGAGCGATTCCTGACCTCGTGAGGGAGAACTGCTTCTACTCCGTAGACGAGAAAGAACGGGGTCTCGCCTGTTGGCTTGGTGGCGGTGGTACGGATGGACCACAACACGTACTGGAGCTCGTCGTGCCAGCCCCTGCCGCAGACTTCGAGCTTCTTCTTGAAGGTCCGGGTCTTGAGGCCCTTCAAGACCTCGGCGTTGTCACGCTCGGCTTGGCCATTGCTCCTGGGGTGTGCCACCGAAGCGTGGAAAATCTGCATTCCATGGTTAGCACAATATGTCCTGAAGAGATTGCTAGTGAACTGCGAGCCGTTGTTGGTGATGATGCGGTTAGGGACCCCGAAATGGCTCACGAGGCCCTTGACGAACTTAACTGCCGACCCGGCTGGGATGGTGCGGACAGCCTGCACCTCTGCCCATTTGGTGAACTTGTCGATGGCGACGTAGAGGTGGCGGTATCCCCCAGGCCCTCACGGGAACGGACCCAGGATATCCAGCCCCCAGACCGCGAATAACCACGAGAGCAGGATAGTCTGGAGGCCCTGGCCCGGCTGGTGGATTTGCTTGGCATGGAATTGGCAGGCCTCGCATGACCTCACCAGCTCAGTCGTGTCGTTGAGTGCCGTGGGCCAGTAGAACCCGCTGCAAAACGCCTTGTGAACCAAGGTACGTGACAACGAGTGGTGCCTGCAGTCTCTGCCGTGTATGTCGGCTAGCAGCTCGTTCCCCTACTCCCTGGAGATGCATCGCAAGGAAACATCATTTGGTCACTTTCTGTATAGCTCACCATCCTGTATGCAGTATGCCGTAGGCTGCCGGGCCACACGCTCTGCGTCCTCCTCCTTCTCTGGCAGCGTCCCTTGCACCAAGTATGCCTTGAACTCCTTGGTCCAACACCCCTCCT
Organism: Triticum urartu; assembly: GCF_056163025.1. Taxonomy (NCBI): domain Eukaryota; kingdom Viridiplantae; phylum Streptophyta; class Magnoliopsida; order Poales; family Poaceae; genus Triticum; species Triticum urartu. The sequence goes on along the minus strand of NC_141873.1, from coordinate 208,940,506 downwards.
GAGGCTCAAGGCTCAAGCGCCAGGAGCAGACGTGCTCCCGGGGTCAGACCGCAAGCGGGGGCTCCCGAGGCTGCTGGCTGGGGGGGTTCCTCTCGAGATGACGTAGTCTCCACGGCTGCGGGGGTCGCCGAAGGCTTGAAGTCGCTCTTCGAAGACACCAGGTTCTTGGGGCAGACGCCTTGAGTCCCTCTTGGCTATCTCGTCAGCCTGCTTGTTGGTGTCGCGTGGCACATGATGTAGCTCTAGGCCCAAGAATTGCTTCTCCATCCTGCACACCTCCGTGAGGTAGGCCTCCAGATGCTCGTCCCTTGGTTCGTACACCTTGTTGGAGAAGTTGACGAGGAGCTGTGAGTCACCCTTCATGGTGATACGCCTCACCCCCAAGGTTGCGGCAGCCTTGAGGCCGGCGATCAACCCCTTGTATTCTGCAATGTTGCTGGAGACCTTCTCACCTTGCTAGAAGCAAAGCTGCACGGCATAGTATAGCTTGTCTTGGGTGGGCGAGACGAGCACAACGCCAGCCCCCGCGCCTTCTCGTGCGAAAGTGCCATCAAAGTACATGACCCAGCCATCCGGTGCTTCATCTCCAGGCGAGAGGGATCGGCTCTCGCCCGCTTCGAGCTCCAGAGCGTCAGTCCATTCCGCAACGAAGTCAGTGAGTGTGGCTCCCTTGACGACCCTGGTCATGCTGAAATCCAACTAAAACGCTTGTAGTTCAATGTTCCATTCCGTGACTCTCCCTGCGACATTGGGGATCCGGAGCACCCTCTCCAGGGGGTAGGCTGAGACGACCTTGATTGTGTGGCCTTGGAAATAAAGGCGTAGCTTGCGCGAGGCCACCAAGAGCGCGAGTAAGAGCTTCTGCGGCATGGGATACTGTGCTCTCGTGTTCCGTAGCACAATGCTGACGAAGTATATTGGGTGCTCGACGAGGGCGGAAGTGTCGACGGAGCCTGTGTCCTGTTGAGGTTGTTGTCGGTGTCATGAGAATGGGGGTCCCCAGTCTTGCCTGCCCGCGGCCCACCGTAGCTCCACCAGTGGCCCTTACGGCCCATCTTCACCAGCAAACACTCAAGACCCTCGCGAGGGGACAAGCCTCGCGAGGCGGACGATGCAAGACCTCCTTGGGGGCGGCCTCACCAGGCTGGCTCGCGAGGGGTGGAGAGATCAAGGCAAGGAATACCTTGCGAGGTTCCTGTGACGCAAGCCATGACGACCAAGGCCAGGCGGGCACCAGGCAGGCGCCAGCACGTGCAGTGTCCTCGTTTCCCCTTTGTTGCTAAAGAAGCAAGCGCAGGCGCAGAGTCCCGAGGCATCAAGCCAAGGTTTCCACATCGGTGCAACGAGACCAAGGCCAGCAGGACGGCAGGACGGAGGTCACCCTAGAGCCCAAGGTGGCGTCATCACCAGAGCCTTTGGCAGGCGAAGACCATCTTTTGTCAGGATAGCTTGTATTGGTTGCCCCCCTTCAAACTGGCCGTTGTGGGATCCCTTCTCGCCTAATATTTGGGAAGAGGACCCAGGCCTCTATATATAGGGCTAGCCACCATCGTAGAAAAAGATCGGATCTGGAAGGATCGTCACATCGAGAGACGAGAGGATCCTCTACCGCATCAACTCACCAAGCACAAGAACACCTATCCTCAGGAGGTTGTTCCTCCCTTGTAACTGTTCATCCTCAGCCCAAGAGGCAATCCAGCACACCACACTGGAGTGGGGTATTACACCACATCGGTGGCCCGAACCAGTATAAATCTTGTGTCCCTTGTTCTGCGGGTTAGACGCGCTAAGCCTTGAGATTGCGGTGAGGGAGTGAGCTAGAGGGGGAGAGATCTTCATGCGCACCCCGGTGTTCGAACCTCAAGGGTTTTGCCGGAACCCGAAATCCGACATTTGGCACTCCAGGTAGGGGTGCGCTAAAGCTTTCCTTCCACTGACCCATGTCGCACCGCTCCACCACATCCATGTAGGATGCGCGCCGAGCCCGTGCCAAGCGTCGGGCCGCCCTCGCCGCCCGTGTCGCTCAGACAGCCCCTATCAGCGGGCCTCCCCATTGTTCTTCGTCTCCTGTTGCCAATGCCGCTACCGGCCCGCAGCAAACGAGCAGCAGGCGTCGTCACTACACCCCTCCGTGCGGCGGGACGGCCGCACCGCCACCCCGTCGCTGACTCTGGCTGGCTCATCGTCTCATGCTTGCCGCACACCCACAGACGCGTAGGCTGCGCTGCTCATTCCACGCGAGCTCCTGCGCTACCGCCCGGTCGACGACCTCTACGAGGACTGGTTGGACCGTATCGCCGAGCTCGTCAGCGTCGCTGGAGGCTCTCCTGCTCCATCCCTCTCGCTGCCTCGCCCACCTCCAGCCGCGAGCGATGTAGCTCATGGAGCGCCTCCGCCACCTCCGCATCAAGACGACGCCCTTGTGCCGAGACGCGCAGCTCACGGAGCACCACCGCCTCCTTCGCATCAAGACGGTGTCCTTGCCCCAAGACGCGCAGTCCTGCGGCATGATCCACGGTGCTGTGTGCCCGCGCACAAAGAAGGAAGCTGCCGAGAGGTTCCCCGGCCGCAAGAAAACGCTCCAGCACTCCCGACACCACGACAAGACTGCGTGCCACCTGTGGCGGCGGAGCGCAGACATCTAGGGCAGGCTCCACCCCTGCAGAGGGCCCTGGTGGCCACCGCAGGCAGCCGCGCCCTCGTTCCCGAGCTGCGTAGCGTCGTCTGGCCAGGCAAGTTCAAGCCGGACCTGCCTCCTCGCTACGACGGCACCCCCGATCCCACGAAGTTCCTGCAGCTCTACGAGCTGAGCATCGAGGCGGCCAACGGCAAAGAAAAAGTCATGGCGAACTGGTTTCCCGTGGCTCTCAAGGATGGCGCTCGCTCCTGGCTCGTGAACCTGCCGCCAGGCTTGATCTCTTCCTGGGGTGAGATGCGCGACCGCTTCGTCGCCAACTTGCAGGGCACTCGCGACCACCCTCCGGCCGCGGGTGACCTCCGCTGCATCAAGCAACAGCCGAGAGAGACCGTCCAGAAGTACATCCAGTGCTTCAATAGCGTGCGTCTCAAGATCCCCAAGGTGAAGGACGAGGCCATCATCTCAGCATTTTCTGATGGCGTCCGTGACATCAAGATGAAGGAGGAGCTCTCTATCCATGAGGAGCTATGCACGACTCTGGAGCTGTTCAACAAAGCAACCAAGTGCGCGAGAGCTGAGGAAGGGCGTCTCTCCCTCCTCGAGCTCCCTGCTGCAGACCTAGAGGAGAAGAAGTCCAAGGTCAAAGATGTCAAGCGCAAGGGAGTGGCCGTACTCGCGGCAGAGACAGACACAAAGCGCGGTTGGGACCTCCCTGAGTCGTCCAAGGGCAGCCGTACGTTCTGCGCCTTCCACAACGTGCGCAACCACAACACCAATGATTTTCAAGAGCTCAGAGCCATTCGAGATGGACGCTTCGGTCGACGCCCCGAGCGCAACGACCGGAGCTACGACCAAGGAGGAGGATGAAGCAGAGGATGCTGGGACGACCGCGGCCCCTTCCAGGAGTGGCGCGACCAGCCTCACGAGGACCGCTGGCAGGACCAGCCTCGTGAGGGCGCCTAGACGGACCAGCCTCGCGAGGATCCTCCATGGGCAACCCTGGTCTTCCTCCACTGCCGCCACCACCAAGGAGGAACGACGACCTCCATCAGGACGAGGGGGCTAGGGGCTTCTAGGAGCCGCGTGCCATCATTTGCATCTTGGGTGGTGCTCAGTCCCCGGCTTCCCAGCGTATCTTCAAGCAGTTCTCTCATGAGGTGAATGCAGCCCTCCCCAAGCTCGAGGGCACGCGCCCGCTTAGATTGTCCAAGTACGCCATCACCTTCAGCTCGATGGACCAGCTCAAATGCGTGGCGACTTCCGGCGTCCTCCCGATGCTCTGTTCACCCGTCATCATCAATGTCCAAGTCACCAAGTCCCTCATCGACGGCGGCGCGGGGCTCAGTGTCCTGTCGGTCGAGATGTTCAACAGCCTTCAAGTGCCATACGATCAGCTTTAGCCCACCAGGCCTTTCTCAGGAGTGACTGACAGCTCCACCATCCCGGTAGGGAAAGTTCGTCTCATTGTCACCTTCAGTCAGCGCGACAACTACCACACCGAGCTCGTCGACTTCGACATCGCCCACATTCGTCTGTCGGACAATGCCATCCTCGGGTACCCAGTGTTAGCCAAATTCATGGCAGTGACCCACCATGGCTACAACGTCCTCAAGATGCCGGGAAGCGGTGGAATCATCACAGTCTCCTGCAAAGAAAGAGATGTGGTGTGCTCCCTCGAGCGCGTCTTCCAAGCCGCGGCAATCAAAGACTCTGACAGCAAGGGCGCCTACCCTCCTGAGGCCACCCCAAGAAGAAGAAGCAGTTAATCCGCATAGGGCCTCAGGGGAGCGGCGCTTCTAGCGGTGCCACCTCAGGATCGACGCCCGCACCTGTGGCGCTTGCCTCCCTCACATAGGAAGGCCCGCCCGGCGCCGTCCTCGGGCAGGGCTCGGGGGCTCTCTTGTGGAGGTCCTCTGACCTGGCCAACATCACGAGGGAGGCGCTCAGGCACCACATCGAGGCATGCTTCGCGACACGTTTCCCTCAAGAGGGCACCGGGCAAGGAGCGCCCGGCGCGCAGGAGTTCATCGTCAAGGCCACTCAGGAGCTTCAAGAAGCAAGGCCAATACGCGGCGACCGCCGCCCACCTAGTGTAGCTCCCCACCCGGGCGAGGGTGGCGAGCTGCGCGTCTGCATCGACATCCCAGGGCTCAACAGGGTCGCATCTCAGGAGCGCTTCTGGCCTTCGCATGCTGGCCGGTGTGAGGGTCCACCTCATAGCTATGTTCGCATGCCGTTTGGCCTGCCGAGCGTGGAAGCCGCCTTCCAGCGCAATCTACGGAGCATCCTGGCGGCCCAGGAGGCCAGGCATCACGTGGTCCTGGCGGAGATGGAGATGGTCCTCAGGAGGCCACCTGAGCCCCTAGATCCTCCCGAGGCTCAGGGTCTCGATGGCTCGTGAGGAGCGACTTCTTCAGCGCGCACCTTCAGCTACCCCAATGCTCCTTCGACAACAAAACCAGGTGACATTTTCCAAGTTCATTCAGCTGGGAGTGCCCCTCGGGCTGCATTATTCCCAGGTCGCATGGGCCTATCCCTGCGGCATGTATCTCTTGCATCTTTAGTTTACCCGGCTGGGGGCGCCCCTCAGGCTGCATCATCCCCAGGCCGCTCGGGTCCGACCCAGTGGTATGTATCGTTCTTGCGTTTAACTAAGCTAGTTTTTTCTCCATGCATGAGTTATTTATGGTCATTACCTGCTTACTTATCACCCACCACGGGAGCCGCGTGCCGACCGTCTTTCTTCAGGATCCTTCGCATAAGAAGGCTAGGCACGACATCTATGCTTGGGTCCGCCCCTGCAGCGTCGATAAATCCAACGGCTGAGCTCTATCTGGTGGGTCGTTCCCGTTCACGTCACCTCCTGGGGTCGTTGGTGCTTGGCCTTCTCGTGCGATAACCTCAGGAGATTCGTTCGATGCAGGTTGTCTAAGCATCTCGCAGGACCACCGCAGTCATCAAGAACAAAGACCAGGCGCAACCCGCCTTGAGGTAGGGCCTCATGAGTCTGTGTTGTCTCACGAGTGCCCAAACACACCTCGTCTAGCCCTGCCGTGCAAGCCACGTGTCAGGGTGGGGCTGTGCATGCCCCGGGGGCTCCACTCAGAGGAGCCCTCACCCATGCACCAGTGGAAGCGCCATGCTTTGCGCTGGCAGTCGGCACTGCCGAGGAGCGACTATGCCCGTGCAAGTGTAGAAGCGCTATGCTCCGCGCTGGTGATAAAAAAATGAGGGCGGCCTCATGGCTGTATCAACCTCAGGGAGCCTCCAAGCTCAGTGTCTGGCCTCGTCGCAACACCTCCTCTCGGGAGAGTCGCGCGAGGGGGCTGGGCACGGGGGCTGCGCTCGGGTCACGCCCAAGCGTACGCCACCCTGCCAGGTCCCCCGGACCTAGTCGCCGCACGCCCTACCAAGCGGAACCAAGGTATGAAGGTCGTTTGAACATCAAGGGGGACTCTTGAGCATCGTGACTTAGGAGCCTAACTGGCCACGTAGCCCCTCACTCCTTGGTTCGTCCTGGTGATCTGGAGGGTCCAATGGTGGCTGAGGTATGCGCTGGGTCAGGCCCTGCTGAAGTAGAACACTAGGCCTACTCCCGCATCTCCTTTCTATAAGTTGTTTGCGTGTTAAGGGGGAGTCCTGAGCATCACAACTCAGGAGCATAACTGGCCACATAGCCCCTCACTCCTTCGTCCGTCCTGGTGATCCGGACGGTCCGATGGCAGCTGAGGTATGCGCGGGGTCGAGCCCTGCCGACGTAGAACGTAAAGCAAATCGGAAGGAAATCGCAAAATTTCAAGCAAGTTTAAATGCCTCCATGAGGCATGGTGCATATCGCAGGAGCTAAATAGGAAAGGAGTCGCCAGCAGGCCATCCCGTCATCCCCGAACGCCGCCGTCGCCCGCAGGGGATGCTTCTCCCATAGCGACGTCGCCCTCACCTGCACCACCTGCCGGAGTTGCAGGATCAGCAGCACCGCCAGCTGAGGGCGTGGGACCGAAGGCACAGAACCTCTTCAGCAGGGCCTCCACCTGACCCTTCACAGCTTCAGCAGCAGATGTGCAGTGCTCGGTGTCCACAGGCTCCAGCGGCTCGTTGAGGTGGGCGCCAGGATCGCGAAGATGGAGGTGGCTAAAGACGCGTGTCAATGCAACTAAGGAAAGGACGCGGGCTTCTGCCTCTGCCAAGGGGCCGATATCGCTCACGACTTCCTCAAGTGCCTCGACCAGATAATGAAGCAGCTGGGTGGGGCCCTCGTCGTTGGTTGCCAGCGGCTCCTCCAAGCCCTTCTCTTAGAGTGACTATAGAACCATGCGAGACCTCTCCTCGAGGGACTTGAAGGCCTTGCGGTCTTCGGTCAGGACATGTGCCTTGGCTTCCAGCTCGTCCTTCTCTGCCTCCACCTTCTGCTCCAGCTTCTCCAGCTGGCTGCGCTCCGTAGCCTGCGCCTCCGCCTACTGCCTTAGCTCAGCATCGTGACCCCTGACGGCGTCCTCCCAGGCCTTCATCTTCTCCTCCTCCGCCCGCCTGCCCCGAGCTTCATCCGCACGCTCACTGCGCATGGTCTTCAGTTTGGCCTCCAGCAGCTGGCAGCGATCTTGGGTGGCTCCGGCATCCTTCAGCGCCGCCTCGTGGGCAGCCATAGCTTGGGTGACGGCCTGCTTGTCCTTCTCAGAGTCCACAGCAGCCTGGCTCAGTGCCCAACCACCAGGCGATGATCGGTGCCTTAAAGATCCTCCCACAACAAGGTCAGTGCAGAAAGAGCGCGCTCTAGGATGTTGGTGGAGGCGGAAGGATCCGAGGTCAGCAGAGTGGCGGAGGAAGGAATAGGCAACATCGTCATGATGGCTTGGGAGGCTGAGGGCTCCTAAGCTTTGGGTACCTCAGTAGCCGAGCCGGACGTCGGTGCCTTTGGTGCCAGCGGGGCCATGGGGGCTGCCTCCTCCTGAGGACGCTCCCCCAAGTTTCGTGAGGACGATCGGGCCGGGGAAGTGCGAGCACCACCGCCGTCCTTACCTGCGGAGGAGGGAGCGGCCACCGCGGGTGATTTGGTCCCGAGCAGTACCACCGTGTCCTCCTTCCTCCTCTTCGCCGCGGGCGTTGGCCTAGTCAAGCAACGGAAGGCGTCAAGAATCAGCAGCAGAAGCAGGAACAAGGCAAGACAATAATACTTGCTGGTCCACCGCGGCGTAGTCCCTTTGCTTCCTGAACTTGAAGCATGAGAGCCTCCCAGCCATAGGCACGGGCGCAGGGGCTCTAGGTGCAGAAGAGGGGGCAGCAGGAAAGTTGGAAGTAGTTTCAGGCAGTGACAGAATAGGGGCGTCATCTTGGGAGACCAGCACCAGCCTTCCTCTCGTCGGAATCCCGACCGGTGATTTCCTCCGGGGACTGACTTTGGACCTCGAGGAGCCCCCTTTAGTGCACAGCTCCTCCCTTTCCAGGGGGACATTAGCCTCGTCATCTTCATCAGGCAGGGTGCGGAGGATGTCGGCCTTGCCCAAGGGGGGTCTCCCCTGCCCCTTCGTGGGTCGCCGTTGAGTCTTGCTCCTCCTCCCCCTTCTTCCTCCTCTACTTCCTCGCAAGACTCGCTGGAAGACACAACCACCGGAGTTGTCGCCACCAGAGTGTTTGTGGGCGCAGGCGGCACGAGCCCACGCTCGTCGAAGACAGGCAGAGCGGCGACAACCTTCACCCCATCCAGGCGATGGTACAAGGGAACAAGGCCATCAGCTAGGTACCTTGGCTGTCCCCGACCAAGGAATGAAGAGTCGAGCGCAATTCCTCGTCAGAAAGGGGCTCCGGGCACAGGCGGAGGTCATCCCCTTCGTCTCCAAGCTTCCACAGTGGGCGCGGCTGGAGGGGAGCCATGCGTTCCGCCATGAATTCTTTGGTAATCATGGCCCCCGTCAGCTTCGCCGTTCTCGAGTCGCTGGGCTTCAGGTCGGCGGTCATCCTCTCCAGCACCTGCATCGCCCACGGGTCGGTGAGCTTCGCGTGAAGCCATCCCTTGTGGGACACAGGCATCTCCGTCGGCAGCACCAGCCGGGGGTGGACGCGCTTGGCGTCCATCAAGACCCACTTGCTCGTGAAGCCCTCGGCCTTCTTCCCGGCCTTCGAGATGGCATTGGTCTTGTTGGCCACGACGAAACCAACACACCTTGATTGGGGGCCCTCCTTAGCCGAAGAAAGAAGAAGTGGCGCAGCAGTGCCACGGACGGCATCACTCCGACGTACGCCTCGCAGTAGAAGGCGAAAATCGACAGGAGAAGAACGAAGTTGGGATGAAGATGGAGGGCGTGGATCTTATAGTGGCTGAGGATGGATTAGAAGAAGTCGGAGAAGGGGGGAACCAACCCGGTGACGATGCTACTCATGAAGAAGGGGTAGAAAGTGCTGCCAGGGGCCTCAGGCTTGGCGGAGCTGGCCCGGAGCACCGTCTTCCTCTTCTCGTCACCCTCCGCCGCCATCAGGAGTACTGCGGCGAGGTTCTTCTCCGACACGCTTGGCGCGTCAAGCGCGGGCTCATACCAGGATGACGAAGGAGTAGCCCGGGCTTTCTTGGGCGCCATCGATGGCAAGCTCGAAGAAGGACTTGGGTGGATCTGGAGTCTCTGGAAGCGAAGGGAAAGAAAGGGGATCTAGAGCAAGACGAAGGCAAATACAGCCCACACCAGTGTTTTGTCAGGTGGGCAGTTGCCGAGGCAGCATGGGGAAGCGGAGACGCCCATGATCAATCAACCGCCACGCGTCAACCAAGGCCACAGGCTGTTAGGGCCCGTGGCGCTTCGCACTTGCCCCTTGGCTTCACCCCGAAGCCAAGTCTGAGCATGCCTTGGGCCCAAGGGCTACTGTCGGCGTCCTAGTAATGGGGTTCCCTAGTCTTGCCTGCCCGCGGCCCACGGCATGGCTCCACCAGCGGCCCTGTACGACCCATCTTCACCAGCAAACACTCAAGAACCTCGCGAGGGGCCAAGCCTCGCGAGGCAGATGACACAAGACCCCCTCATGGGCGGCCTCACCAGGCTGGCTCACGAGGGGCGGAGAGATCAAGGCAAGGGACACCTCATGAGGTTCCTGTGATGCAAGCCATGACGACCAAGGCCAGGCGGGCGCCAGCGTGCGCAGTTGCTACCTCTTGAGCACTGTATTGGTTTTCCCCGAAGAGGAAGGGATGATGCAGCAAAGTAGCGTAAGTATTTCCCTCAGTTTTTGAGAATCAAGGTATCAATCCAGTAGGAGGCTACGCGCGAGTCCCTCGTACCTACACAAAACAAATAAATCCTTGCAACCAACGCAAATAGGGGTTGTCAATCCCTATAAGGCCACTTACGAGAGTGAGATCTGATAGATATGATAAGATAATATTTTTGGTATTTTTATGATAAAGATGCAAAGTAAAATAAAGGCAAAGTAAATAGCAAAGGAAATAACTAAGTAGTAGGAGATTAATATGATGAAGATAGATCCGGGGGCCATAGGTTTCACTAGTGGCTTCTCTCAAGAGCATAAGTATTCTACGGAGGGTGAACAAATTACTGTTGAGCAATTGACAGAATTGAGCATAGTAATGAGAATATATAGGTATGATCATGTACATAGGCATCACGTCCGAGACAAGTAGACCGACTCCTGCCTGCGTCTACTACTATTACTCCACTCATCGGCCGCTATCCAGCATGCATCTAGAGTATCATGTTAAAAACAGAGTAACGCCTTAAGCAAGATGACATGATGTAGAGGGATAGACTCATGCAATATGAAGAAAACCCCATCTTGTTATCCTCGATGGCAACAATACAATACGTGCCTTGCTGCCCCTAATGTCACTCGGAAAGGACACCGCAAGATTGAACCCAAAGCTAAGCACTTCTCCCATTGCAAGAAAGATCAATCTAGTAGGCCAAACCAAACTGATAATTCGAAGAGACTTGCAAAGATAACCAATCATACATAAAAGAATTCAGAGAAGATTCAAATATTTTTCATAGAGAGAATTGATCGTAAACCCACAATTCATCGATCTCAACAAACGCATCGCAAAAAGAAGATTACATCGAATATTTCTCCACAAGAGAGGGGGGGAACATTGTATTGAGAACCAAAAAGAGAGAAGAAGCCATCTAGCTACTAACTATGGACCCGTAGGTCTGAGGTAAACTACTCACACTTCATCGGAGGGGCTATGGTGTTGATGTAGAAGCCGTCCGTGACCGTTGCCCCCTCCGGCGGAGCTCCGGAACAGGCCCCAAGATGGGATCTCATGGATACAGAAAGTTACGGTGGTGGAATTAGGGTTTTGGCTCCGTGTCTGATCCTTTGGGGGTACGTAGGTATATATAGGAGGAAGGAGTACGTCGGTGGAGCAACGGGGGGCCCACGAGGGTGGAGGGCGCGCTTGGGGGGGTAGGCGCCCCCCTACCTCGTGGCATCCTCTTTTCTTTCTTGACATAGGGTCCAAGTCTCCCGGGTCTAAGAAAATCACGTTCCCAAAGGTTTCATTCCGTTTGGACTCCGTTTGATATTCCTTTTCTTCGAAGCCCTAAAATAGGCAAAAAACAGCAATTCTGGGCTGGGCCTCCGGTTAATAGGTTAGTCCCAAAAATAATATAAAAGTGGAAAATAAAGCCCAATAATGTCCAAAAAAGTAGATAATATAGCATGGAGCAATCAAAAATTATAGATACGTTGGAGACATATCAAGCACCCCCAAGCTTAATTCTTGCTCGTCCTCGAGTAGGTAAATGATAAAAACAGAATTTTTGATGCGGAGTGCTACTTGGCATAATTTTAATATAATTCTTCTTAATTGTGGTATGAATATTCACATGCGAAAGATTCAAGACAAAAGTTTAATATTGACATAAAAATAATAATACTTCAAGCATACTAACAAAGCAATTATGTCTTCTCAAAATAGCATGGCCAAAGAAAGTTATCCCTACAAAATGATATAGTCTGGCTATGCTCCATCTTCACCACACAAAATATTTAAATCATGCAACACCCCGATGACAAGCCAAGCAATTGTTTCATACTTTTGGTGTCCTCTAACTTTTTCAATCTTCACGCAATACATGAGCGTGAGCCATGGACATAGCACTTATAGGTGGAATAGAATGGTGGTTGTGGAGAAGACAAAAAGGGAGAAGATAGTCTCACATCAACTAGGCGTCTCAACGGGCTATGGAGGTGCCCATCATTAGATATCAATGTGAGTGAGTAGGGATTGCCATGCAACAGATGTACTAGAGCTATAAGTATATGAAAGCTCAAAAAGAAATTAAGTGGGTGTGCATCCAACTTTCTTGCTCATGAAGACCTAGGGCATTTTGAGGAAGCCCATCATTGGAATATACAAGCCAAGTTCTATAATGAAAAATTCCCACTAGTATATGAAAGTGATAACATAGGAGACTCTCTATGATGAATATCATGGTGCTACTTTGAAGCACAAGTGTGGTGAAAGGATAGTAACATTGCCCCTTCTCTCTTTTTCTCTCATTTTTTTATTTGGGCCTTTTCTCTTCTTCTTTTTTTATGGCCTCTTTTTTTCTTTTTTTTCGTCCGGAGTCTCATCCCGACTTATGGGGGAATCATAGTCTCCATCATCCTTTCCTCACTGGGACAATGCTCTAATAATGATGATCATCACACTTTTATTTTCTTACAACTCAACAATTACAACTCGATACTTAGAACAAAAAATGACTCTATATGAATGCCTCCGGCGGTGTACCAGGATATGCAATGACTCATGAGTGACATGTATGAAAGAATTATGAACGGTGGCTTTGCCACAAATACGATGTCGACTACATGATCATGCTAAGCAATATGACAATGATGGAGTGTGTCATGAAAAACGGAACGGTGGAAAGTTGCATGGCAATATACCTCGGAATGGCTATGGAAATGCCATAATAGCTAGGTATGGTGGCTGTTTTGAGGAAGGTATATGGTGGGTGTATGATACCGGCGAAGGGTGCGCGGTATTAGAGAAGCTAGCAAAGGTGGAAGGATGAGAGTGCGTATAATCCATGGACTCAACATTAGTCATAAAGAACTCATATACTTATTGCAAAAATCTACAAGTTATCAAAGCACAGTATTACGTGTATGCTCCTAGGGGGATAGATTGGTAGGAAAATACCATCGCGCGTCCTCGACCACCACTCATAAGGAATACAATTGAAAAATAAATCATGCTCCGACTTCATCACATAGCGGTTCACCATACGTGCATGCTACGGGAATCATAAACTTTAACACAAGTATTTCTCAAATTCACAACTACTCAACTAGCATAACTTTAATATCACCATCTTCATATCTCAAAACAATTATCAAGCATCAAACTTCTCATAGTATTCAACACACTCATAAGAAAGTTTTATTATTAATCTTGTATACCAAGCATATTAAGATTTTAAGCAAATTACCATGCTATTTAAGACTCTCAAAATAATCTAAGTGAAGCATGAGAGATCAATAGTTTCTATAAAACAAATCCACCACCGTGCTCTAAAAGATATAAGTGAATTACTAGAGCAAAACTATATAACTCAAAAGATATAAGAGAAGCACATAGAGTATTCTAGCAAATTCCAAATCATGTATGGCTCTCTCAAAAGGTGTGTACAGCAAGGATGATTGTGGTAAACTAAAAACCAAAGACTCAAATAATACAAGACGCTCCAAGCAAAACACATATCATGTGGCGAATAAAAATATAGCTCCAAGTAAAGTTACCGATAGAAGTAGATGAAAGAGGGGATGCCTTCCGGGGCATCCCCAAGCTTTGGCTTTTAGGTGTCCTTAGATTATCTTGGGGGTTCCATGGGCATCCCCAAGCTTAGGCTCTTGCCACTCCTTGTTCCATAATCCATCAAATCTTTACCCAAAACTTGAAAACTTCACAACACAAAACTTAAAGTAGAAAATCTCGTGAGCTCCGTTAGCGAAGGAAAATAAAAGACCACTTAAAGGTACTGTAATGAACTTATTCTTTATTTATATTGGTGTTATACCTACTGTATTCCAACTTCTCTATGGTTTATAAACTATTTTACTAGCCATATATTCATCAAAATAAGCAAACAACACACGAAAAACAGAATCTTTCAAAAACAGAACAGTCTGTAGTAATCTGTAGCTAGCGCAAGATCTGGAACCCCAAAAATTCTAAAATAAATGATGGACGTGAGGAATTTACATATTAATCGTCTGAAAAAATAATTAACTAAATAGCACTTCCCAATAAAAATGACAGCAGTTCTCGTGAGCGCTAAAGTTTCTGTTTTTTTACAGCAAGTTCAACAAGACTTTCCCCAAGTCTTCCCAACGGTTCTACTTGGCACAAACACTAATTAGACACAAAAAACACAACCAAAACATAGTATAGATAAATTATTTATTACTAAACAGGAGCAAAAATCAAGGAATAAAAATAAAATTGGGTTGCCTCCCAACAAGCACTATCGTTTAACGCCCCTAGCTAGGCATAACAAGCAAGAATAGATCTAGGTATTGCCATCTTTGGTAGGCAATCCATAAGTGGCTCTCATAATAGATTCATAAGGTAATTTAATTTTATTTCTAGGAAAGTGTGCCATGCCTTTCCTTAACAGAAATTGGAATCTAATATTTCCTTCCTTCATATCAATAATTGCACCAATCGTTCTAAGGAAAGGTCTACCAAGAATAATAGGACATGAAGGATTGCAATCTATGTCAAGAACAATGAAATCTACGGGCACATAATTCCTATTTGCAACAATAAGAACATCATTAATTCTTCCCATAGGTTTCTTAATAGTGTAATCCGCAAGGTGCAAGTTTAGAGAGCAATAATCAAAATCACGGAAACCTAACAAATCACACAAAGTCTTTGGAATCGTGGAAACACTAGCACCCAAATCACATAAAGCATAGAATTCATAATCTTTAATTTTATTTTAATAGTTGGTTCCCACTCATCATAAAGTTTTCTAGGGATAAAACTTCCAATTCAAGTTTTTCTTCATAAGATTGCATCAAGGCATCAACGATATGTTTAGTAAACGCTTTATTTTGACTATAAGCGTGAGGAGAATTTAGCACGAATTGCAACAAGGAAACACAATCAATCAAAGAGCAATTTTCATAGTTAAATTCCTTGAAATCCATTAGTGGGTTTAGCAACATCTAGGGTTTTAATTTCTTCAATCCCACTTTTATCAAATTTAGCATCAAGATCAACAAATTCTGAATTCTTGGAACGCCTTCTAGGTAAAGGTGGATCATATTCAGTCCCATCATTATCAAGATTCATATTGCAAAACAAAGATTTAATAGGGGACACATCAATAACTTTTAGATCTTCATCTTTATTTTCATAGGAACTAGAAGAACACGCTCTTATAAAGGCATCTTTCTTAGCACGCATCCTAGCAGTTCTTTCTTTGCACTCATCAATGGAAATTCTCATGGCTTTGAGAGACTCATTGATATAATGCTTAGGTGGAATAGATCTAAGTTTCAAAGAATCAACATCAAGAGAAATTCTATCAACGTTCCTAGCCAAATCATCAATCTTAAGCAATTTTTCTTCAATCATAGCATTAAAATTCTTTTGCGAAGTAATAAATTCTTTAATATTAGATTCAAAATCAGAGGGCATGTTATTATAATTTCCATAAGAATTTTTGTAGGAATTACCATAATTATTAGAGGGCTTACTAGGATAAGGCCTAGGGTTGAAATTTCCTCTATACGCGTTGTTACCAAAATTGTTCCTACCAACAAAATTCACATCCATAGATTCATTATTATTCTCAATCAAAGTAGACAAGGGCATATCATTAGGATCAGAAGAAACACTCTTATTAGCAAATAATTTCATAAGTTCATCCATCTTTCCACTCAAAACATTAATTTCTTCTATCGCATGGACCTTTTTATTAGTAGATCTTTCAGTATGCCATTGAGAATAATTAACCATAATATTATCTAGGAGTTTAGTAGCTTCTCCTAAAGTGATTTCCATAAAAGTGCCTCCCGCGGACGAATCTAAAAGATTTCTAGAAGCAAAATTCAATCCGGCATAAAATTTTTGTATAATCATCCACAAATTTAAACCCTGAGTAGGGAAATTATGTGTCATTAATTTCATTCTCTCCCAAGCTTGTGCAACATGTTCATGATCAAGTTGCTTAAAATTCATAATATCGTTTCTAAGAGAGATGATCTTAGCGGGAGGAAAATACATAGAGATAAAAGCATCTTTGCACTTATTCCATGAATCAATACTATTTTTAGGCAAAGACGAAAACCAAGCTTTAGCATGATCTCTAAGCGAAAAAGGAAATAGCTTCAATTTAACAATATCATTATCCACATCTTTATTCTTTTGCATGTCACACAAACGGATCTTTCATGACAAGATTCAGCAAAGAAGTATTAATTTCACAAGATTCAGCATCGGTAAGAGGAGCAATCGAAGTGCTAATAAAATCATTGTTGTTGGTATTGGTGAAGTCACACAATTTAGTATTATCTTGAGCCATCATGACAAACAAGCAAACTAATACACAAGCAAACAAAAAGCAAGTGGGCAAAAAGAGGCAAATAGAGAAAGAGAGGGAGGATAGAGAGAGAGAGAGGGTGAATAAAACGGCAAGGGTGAAGTGGGGGAGAGGAAAACGAGAGGCAAATGGCAAATAATGTAATGTGGGAGATAAGGGTATGTGATGGGTACTTGGTATGTTGACTTTTGCGCAGACCTCCTCGGGAATGGCGCCAGAAATCCTTCTTGCTACCTCTTGAGCACTGCATTGGTTTTCCCCGAAGTGGAAGGGATGATCCAGCAAAGTAGCGTAAGTATTTCCCTCAGTTTTTGAGAACCAAGGTATTAATCCAGTAGGAGCCTACGTGCGAGTCCCTCGTACCTACACAAAACAAATAAATCCTCGCAACCAACGCAAATAGGGGTTGTCAATCCCTATAAGGACACTTACGAGAGTGAGATCTGATAGATATGATAAGATAATATGTTTGGTATTTTTATGATAAATATGCAAAGTAAAATAAAGGAAAAGTAAATAGCAAAGGAAATAACTAAGTAGTAGGATATTAATATGATGAAGATAGACCCGGGGGCCATAGGTTTCACTAGTAGCTTATCTCGAGAGCATAAGTATTCTACGGAGGGTGAACAAATTACTGTTGAGAAATTGACAGAATTGAGCATAGTTATGAGAATATCTAGGAATGATCATGTATATAGGCATCACGTCCGTGACAAGTAGATCGAAACGATTCTGCATCTACTACTATTACTCCACTCATCGACCGCTATCCAGCATCCATCTAGAGTATTAAGTTAAAACTAGAGTAATGCTTTAAGCAAGATGACATGATGTAGAGGGATAGACTCATGCAATATGAAGAAAACCCCATCTTGTAATGCTTGATGGCAACAATACAATACGTGCCTTGCTGCCCCTACTGTCACTCGGAAAGGACACCGCAAGATTGAACCCAAAGCTAAGCACTTCTCCCATTGCAAGAAAGTTCAATCTAGTAGGCCAAACCAAACTGATAATTCGAAGAGACTTGCAAAGATAACCAATCATACATAAAAGAATTCAGAGAAGATTCCAATATTATTCATAGATAGACTTGATCATAAACCCACAATTCATCGGTCTCAACAAACACACCGCAAAAAGAAGATTACACCGAATAGTTCTCCACAAGAGAGGGGGAGAACATTGTATTGAGATCCAAAAAGAGATAAGAAGCCATCTAGCTACTAACTATGGACTTGTAGGTCTGAGGTAAACTACTCACACTTCATCGGAGGGGCTATGGTGTTGATGTAGAAGCCCTCCGTGATCGATGCCCCCTCCGGCGGAGCTCCTGAACAGGCCCCAAGATGGGATCTCGTGGATACAGAAAGTTACGGAGGTGGAATTAGGGTTTTGGCTTTGTGTCTGATCGTTTGGGGGTACGTAGGTATATATAGGAGGAAGGAGTACGTCGGTGGAGCAACAGGGGGCCCACGAGGTTGGAGGGCGCGCCTGGGGGGGTAGGCGCACCCCCTACCTCGTGCCCTCCTCTTTTCTTTCTTGACGTAGGGTCCAAGTCTCTCGGGTCTTGTTCGTTGACAAAATCACGTTCCCGAAGGTTTCATTCCGTTTGGACTCCGTTTGATATTCCTTTTCTTCGAAACCCTAAAATAGGCAAAAAAAATATCAATTATGGGCTGGGCCTTCGGTTAATAGGTTAGTCCCAAAAATAATATAAAAGTGGAACATAAAGCCCAATAATGTCTAAAACAGTAGATAATGTAGCATGGAGCAATCAAAAATTATAGATACGTTGGAGACGTATCAGCAGTGTCCTCGTTTCCCCTCTGGTGCTAAAGAAGCAAGCGCAGGTGCGGAGTCCCGAGGCGTCAAGCAAATGTTTCCATATCGGTGCAACAAGACCAAGGCCAGCAGGACGGCAGGACGGAGGTCACCATGGAGCCAAAGACGGCGTCATCATCAAAGCCTTTAGCAGGCGAAGACCATCTTTTGTCACGATAGCTTGTACTGGCTGCCCCCCTTCAAACTGGCCATTGTGGGATCCCTTCCCACCTAATATTTGGGAAGAGGACCGGGCCTCTATATATAGGTCTAGCCACCATCATAGAAAAAGATTGGATCTGGAAGGATCGGCACATCGAGAGACGAGAGGATCCTCTACCGCATCAACTGACCAAGCACAAGAACACCTCTCCTCAGGACGCCTTTCTTCCCTTGTAACTGTTCATCCTCAGCCCAAGAGGCAATCCACCACACCACACTGGAGTAGGGTATTACACCACATCGGTGGCCTGAACCAGTACAAATCTTGTGTCCCTTGTTCTACGGGTTCGACGCGCTAAGCCTTGAGATTGCGGTCAGGGCGTGAGCTATAGGGGGAGAGATCTTTGTGTGCACCCCAGTGTTCTAACCTCAAGGGTTTTGCTGGAACCTAAAATCTGACAGTTGTGGTGCCTCCTGAGGCGGGGGGACCTCAGGAGCCCGGTCGCCCATTGGGTCCTCCTCAGGCCCGGGAGCGCCGTCTTGCAAGGCCTGATCATCAGCTGATGCAATCGTGGCTTCGGTGGCGCCGCCTTGGTACCGCATCGTACCCGCCGAAGGTGGAGCGTTGCTCGACGAGCTCTTGGCCTGGCGCTCCTCCCAGACAGCCACAAGCGCCGCGCTAGCGGAGTGGGGCGTGGCAGCCAGGTACACTAGGTGCTCGAGGGGACGAGGCGCGACCATCACTGGTGGGCTGGTGAAGTATCTCTTGAGGTCTTGAAATGCCAGGTCGGCCTCTGGGGTCTACTCGAATGGGACCTTCTTCTTCATCAGCTTGAAGAACGGCAATGCGCACTCCCCCAGCTTGGAGATGAAATGCCCCAACGAGGTCATGCAACCCGCGAGCTTCTGCATTTCCTTCAGGGTTTGCGACGGGCTCATGTCTTCTATTGCTTTGACCTTCTCTGGATTGGCCTTGATCCCCCGGGGCGATACGAGGAAGCCCAGCTGTTTGCCGGAAGGGACACCAAACACACACTTCTCTGGGTTGAGCCGAAGGTCCACCTGGCGCAGGCTGGTGAAGGTCTCCTCCAGGTCCTGAATGAGGGTTCTTGCTTCCCGAGATTTTACCATGATGTCGTCGACATAGGCTTCTGCGTTCCTCCCTAGCTGTTGGCCCAGGGCAATGTGCATCAACCGCTGGAAGGTTGCCCCTGCGTTGCGTAGCCCGAACGGCATGCCGGTGTAGCAGTATACCCCGCATGGGGTCAAGAAGGTCGTCTTCTCCACGTCCTCCAGCGCCATCTTGATCTGGTGGTAGCCCGAGAACGCGTCCAGGAAGCACAGCAGGTCATACTCGGTAGTGGTGTCGACGATCTGGTCGATGCACGGGAGCGGGAACGGGTCTTGGGGGGCAGGCTTTGTTGAGGTTACTGAAGTCGACACACATGTGTTCCTTTCCACCCTTCTTGCGGACGACGGCGGGGTTTACCAGCCATTCCGGGGAACGTACCTCGCGAATGACACCCGTTGCTTCTAGCTTGCGAGTTTCTTAGACGATGAAGGCCTGCTTCTCCTTGGATTGTCATCGTGCATTCTGCTTCATGGGGTGTGATGTCTACTACACAACCTTCTTCTTGTAGACATTGTTGGGCCTCCAAGTGCAGAGGTTTGTAGGACAGTAGCAAATTTCCCTCAAGTGGATGACCTAAGGTTTATTAATCTGCGGGAGGCGTAGGATGAAGATGGTCTCTCTCAAACAATCGTGCAACCAAATAGCAAAGAGTCTCTTGTGTCCCCAATACACCCAATACAATGGTAAATTGTATAGGTGCACTAGTTCGGCGAAGAGATGGTGATAGAAGTGCAATATGGATGGTAGATATAGGTTTTTGTAATCTGAAAATATAAAAACAGCAAGGTAACTAATGATAAAAGTGAGCGAAAACAGTATTGCAATGCGTTGAAACAAGGCCTAGTGTTCATACTTTCACTAGTGCAAGATCTCTCAACAATAATAACATAATTGGATCATATAAATATCCCTCAACATGCAACAAAGAGTCACTCCAAAGCCACTAATAGCGGAGAACAAACGAAGAGATTATTGTAGGGTACGAAACCACCTCAAAGTTATTCTTTCTGATCGATCAATTCAAGAGTCCGTAGTAAAATAACATGAAGCTATTCTTTCCGTTCGATCTATCCTAGAGTTCATACTAGAATAACACCATAACACACAAATCAACCAAAACCCTAATGTCACCTAGATACTCCAATGTCACCTCAAGTATCAGTGGGTATGATTATCCGATATGCATCACACAATCTCAGATTCATCTATTTAACCAACACAAAGAACTTCAAAGAGTGCCCCAAATTTTATACCGGAGAGTCACGACGAAAACATGTGCCAACCCCTATGCATAAGTTCACAAGGTCACGGAACTCGCAAGTTGATCACCAAAACATACAACAAGTGGATCACGTGAATATCCCATTGTGACCACAGATAAGCACATGCAAGACATACATCAAGTGTTCTCAAATCCTCAAAGACTAAATCCGATAAGATAACTTCAAAGGGAAAACTCAATCCATTACAAGAGAGTAGAGGGGGAGAAACATCATAAGATCCAACTATAATAGCAAAGCTCACGATACATCATGCCAAATCAAGAACACGAGAGAGAGAGAGAGATCAAACACATAGCTATTGGAACATACCCTCGGCCTCGAGGGTGAACTACTCCCTCCTCATCATGGAGAGCGCCGGAATGGTGAAGATGGCAACCAGAGAGGGATTCCCCCCTCCGGCAGGGTGCCAGAACGGGTATAGATTGGTTTTCGGTGGCTACAAAGGCTTGTGGCGGCGGAACTCCTGATCTAGGTTTCTTTCTGGAAGTTTGGGGTTATATAAGAGGCGTTGGCGTCGGGAACAAGTTAGGAGGGTCCACGAGGCGGCCACGAGATAGGGGGGCGCGCCCCCACCCTCGTGGGTGCCGCCGGACTCTTCTGCCCCATCTCTGGTACTCCGTGGGCTTCTTCTGGTCCAAAAATAATCTCCGTGAATTTTCAGGTCAATTGGACTCCATTTGGTTTTCCTATCCTGCAATACTCAAAAACAAGGAAAAAATAGAAACTGGCACTGGGCTCTAGGTTAATAGGTTAGTCCCAAAAATCATATAAAATAGCATATAAATGCATATAAAACATCCTATATGGATAATATAATACCATGGAATAATCAAAAATTGTAGATACGTTGGAGACGTATCAAGCATCCCCAAGCTTAATTCATGCTCGTCCTCAAGTGGGTAAATGATAAAAATAGAATTTTTGATGTGGAATGCTACCTAACATATTTATCCATGTAATTCTCTTTATTGTGGCAAGAATATTCAGATCCTAAAGATTCAAGACAAAAGTTTAATATTCACATAAAAATAATAATACTTCAAGCATACTAACAAAGTAATCATGTCTTCTCAAAATAACATGGCCAAAGAAAGCTATCCCTACAAAATCATATAGTATGGCTATGCTCTATCTTCATCACACAAAATATTTAAATCATGCACAACCCTGATGACAAGCCAAGCAAATGTTTCATACTTTTGATGTTCTCAAACTTTTTCAATCTTCACGCAATACATAAGCGTGAGCCATGGACATAGCACTATAGGTGGAATAGAATGGTGGTTGTGGAGAAGACAAAAAGGAGAAGATAGTCTCACATAAACTAGACATATCAACGGGCTATGGGGATGCCCATCAATTGATATCAATGTGAGTGAGTAGGGATTGCCATACAACGGATGCACTAGAGCTATAAGTGTATGAAAGTTCAAAAAGAAACTAAGTGGGTGTGTATCCAACTCGCTTGCTCATGAAGACCTAGGGCATTTTGAGGAATCCCATCATTGGAATATACAAGCCAAGTTCTATAATGAAAGATTCCCACTAGTATATGAAAGTGACAACATAGGAGACTCTATCATGATGATCATGGTGCTACTTTGAAGCACAAGTGTGGTAAAAGGATAGTAGCATTGCCCCTTCTCTCTTTTTCTCTCATTTTTTTGGGCCTTCTCTTTTTTATGGCCTATTTTTTCTCCCTTTTTATATTTTTTTGGTCCGGAGTCTCATCCAGACTTGTGGGGGAATCATAGTCCCCATTATCCTTTCCTCACATGGGACAATGCTCTAATAATGATGACCATCACACTTTTATTTACTTACAACTCAAGAATTACAGCTCGATACTTAGAACAAAATATGACTCTATGTGAATGCCTGCGGCGGTGTACCGGGATGTGCAATGACTCATGAGTGGCATGTATGAAAGAATTATGAATGGTGGCTTTGCCATGAATACGATGTCAACTACATGATCATGCAAAGCAATATGACAATGATGGAGCGTGTCATAATAAACGGAACAGTGGAAAGTTGCATGGCAATATATCTCGGAATGGCTATGGAAATGCCATAATCGATAGGTATGGTGGATAATTTGAGGAAGATATATGATGGGTTTATGGTACCGGCGAAAGTTGCGCGGTACTAGAGAGGCGAGCAATGGTGGAAGGGTGAGAGTGCGTATAATCCATGGACTCAACATTAGTCATAAAGAACTCACATACTTATTGCAAAAATCTATTAGTTATCAAAACAAAGTACTACACGCATGCTCCTAGGGGGATAGATTGGTAGGAAAAGACCATCGCTCGTCCCCGACCGCCACTCATAAGTAAGACAATCAATAAATAAATGGGCCATTTGCATTTCTGTCCCTAACTCGATTACGAGGTGACAACCTGCCACCCACGGGAAAAGAATTGATTGGATTTGAAATATTTCATTCTTGTGAATGAAGAATGATGAATTACCACCTCAAAGATAAGGGAGAATAATTGCGCTCCGGATTGCAAGATGAATAATGCTTGAGCTCCTCTGAAAAGGATCTCAACGAACACTTTGAGAAGGAATTAAATCCTTGATGGACCATCATGTAGAACCTTCATGAAGAACTCCGGTAACAAAAGGATGATCAAACGAAAAGAAGGATGAAAAGAATAAGATTGAAGCCTTTCAATGATTAGATGAAGCTTTGCGACGAGATAAAGTGGAAGCTTGGAACTCCGGAATGAAAGATAAAGCATCTCGAACTGAGAACTTGATGAGCCTCCAGAATAAGGAATTAATCACTTGGATGAACAAGAATAAGAATTATGTTATGTGTATCCTTCACCAATTTAAATTGATGACAATCAACGGATTGGCACACTACTTATTCTCGTTGAAAAAAAAATATTAAGATAGATATAGTGCCAACTTGAAAAGGTCTTTAACGATCCACCAGAAGGATTTGGAAAAACAATGAATGAATCTGTATGATAACGAAGGAAGAGAATTCTTGAACGAACCACCGTAAGGATTGAACAGAACGAATAAAACAAGAAGAAACAACGGGAAGAATTGGAAAACGAAAGAAGATAGTTGAGAGAGTTTAGATACAAGAGAACAAAGAGATTATGAACTAATTAGAGAATATACTTGAATGATGCACCGTTTAGATTTGGAGAATGATAGCTGAAAGCTAAGAATGAATACTCACTACAAGAAATATGTCAACTTATGACCTTCTGTCAGTGACCCTGGAAGAATTGGTCATAAATCTATGACCATTTTAGACCAATTGGTCAAAAGCTGTTCGGGGGGCTCCAAACCCTAAACCATTGCGACCATTTTGGTCAGAAAGGTCGTAATTTCCTTACACGAAATGGTCATAAAGCAGACAGCACTAGTCCACTGCCTTATTTCTAGCTGATCATGACCAATATAGATGGTCATAACCTTGTAAATTGTGGTGGGTTGCTATGACTAGGCGCCACCTCATCAGTTTTGCCTATGTGTCATGTCCATGTGGCAGTTTTTGCCATAGGTTGTGAAGCAACCTATATTTCTGTCATTCCCAAAATTCCCAAAAAAATCTCATAAATTCTTTGGGTCATATCTTCATCAAATATGTAAAATTCCTTCCTTGCCTAGTTCAAATCTAATTCAACAATATTCATTTTCCTATTCTGTTCACAACAACACTTTATGAAGGAAGTGCTATTTATATATTCTTGATTCCCCTAGGAATTTTTGGGCACTCTTTTCTATCCAAATCATTACTGCATGACAAAATTCAGCTCCATTTGCCTAGCAAATCTTCCTCGGCAAATTTCCAAAGTTTTTGTCCACCTAGAAGAATTGTGAAGGAAGTACCTTTTTTATATCTCGAAATGACATGAAATTTATACAGTTCCTTCATATGCCCAAATTATCACCCTCCTCCAAATTGCAGCTCAGTCAAATCATCTATGTGAGGCCAGGTTCAATTTATATTTTATGGCCAAATTGGCATGTTGCAAAGCAAGTGTTATATAGACCCCTCCTATTACCCTCAAACTTTTCGGGCACTCTTCCATACCCAAATCATTGCCACATGATAATATTCAGCTCAATTTTCCTAGTAAATCTTTCTCAGGAAATTTCCAAAGTTTCTACCTCGAGAGAAGCTTTGTGAAGTAAGTACTAGCTAGGCTTACCCAAATGATCTGAAAATTTACCAGCGCATGACCATACCTAAGTAACTTACCTACACCAATTTTTAGCTCATTTAATTCATCCAATCTCTCTCTCTAGTTTTCCCAAGTTTCTATCCATAGAAGAGCATTGTATAGGAAGTACTACTTTGGCATGTCCAAATGGTATCAATTTTCTACAATGCTTTCCTATGCCCAAATAACCATCCTCCACAAAATTTCAGCTCAATCCATTCATTATTTTGAGCCCAGCTTCAACATTCATATTTTTGTCCAGCATGGTACTTTGCAAAGCAAGTACCACCTAGGATCCTACTTTTGAGCTAAAAATTTGTGAAGACATTCTCCTTAGTAGATGATCATCCTCAGCCAAAACTCATGCCCATTGGCCATGTGCATTTCCCGTACCGCTAATCAAACACTTGGCTGCTAATTCATGTTTGAGCATCGATCGGTCTCCTCGTGAGAATCTTATGTTGTGATTTTCTTCCTAGCACCAACCTGGGGAGTGCCCAACCCACTAGACATGCCTAGGCCGCCCAGAACACATGGCAACATTACGGTCACGCGTGACCACACGACGGGCATGCGAGTTTACGCGCTCTAGAGTTGGGGCCCTCGGCCACTGCCCAAACCTCGACGTATCGCCACCAAACCATGTATTTATGATTAAATAGGTCCTTATGTAACTAGAAATGATTTTTGGAAAAAATAAATAGCAAACTATGAGGCAGCTGCAGTTCAAATTTGACCCGCTTCCAACTGAATCGGCGAAAATTTGTCTTTTTCACGAGAGGTGGATCAAAACTTTTGACACCAAACCATTTTGTCAATTGTGCATTAAATATGGCCTAGTATTTTATAAAAATTATTTGGTCCAATTTTGCAACAATTATTTGGTAGTTCCTTCACAAAAAAACCTCCTTTCGGGCACTCAAAAAATGGAAAATGGTTTTTTCGTCCAACGAAAATGAAAACTTCCTTAGGCAACATTGTTTGTCATTACAATATGCACCCTTGTGCATAATATGAGATCATTTGAACAAACTATGCCATGAATGTGGCCATAAGATTGATCATTTGGCTTGAAAGCCATGAATCTTCACACATGATAGCTAATTTTTGAGAACACTTTTTTAAAATAATTATCGTATAACAAGTTTATTATTTTTCCCGGAAACTTGGTCATATATAATGACACAATGCGAAGGTTTTCCAATTTTTTTTTTTAATTTTTTATGCCCGTTTCAAAATGTGGTCAAAACGGCGGGCTTGACCGTTCCTAGCTAGCGGTTGAATCTTGGAATTTTTTTGGTGTTTCTATGATTAAATAGATACTTATGTACCTAGAAATGATTTTTGTAAAAAATGAAGAGCAAACTACGAGGTAGCTACAGTTCAAATTTGACCGCTTCCAACTGAATCGACGAGAATTTATCTTTTTCACCAGAGGTGGATCAAAACTTTTCACACCCAACCATTTGGTCAATTGTGCATTAAACATGGACTAGTATTTTATAAAATTGATTTGGTCCAATTTCGCAACAAATATATGGGAGGTCCTTCACAAAAAAACTCATTTCGGGCACTCGAAAAATGGAAAATGAATTTTCCGTGCAAAGAAAATGAAAACTCCCTTAGGCAACATTGTTTGGAATTCCAACATGCACCCTTGTGCACAATATGAGATCATTTCAACAAACTATGCCATGAATGTGGCCATAAGTTTGATCATTTCGCTTGAAAGCCATGAATCTTCACGCATGATAGCTCGTTTCTGAGAACACTTTTTAAAAATAATTTCCGTATTACAAGTTTATTATTTTTCCTGGAAACTTGGTCACATATGATGACACAATGCGAATGTTTTCCAATTTTTTGATTTTCTTTTGAATTTTTTATGCCTGTTTCAAAATGCGGTCAAAACGGCGGGCTTGACCGTTCCTAGCTAGTGGTTGAATCTTGGAAAACTTTTGGTTTTTTTCTCGGATTAAATAGATACTTTTGTACCTAAAAATGATTTTTTATAAAAATAAAGAGCAAACTACGAGGTAGCTACAGTTCAAATTTGACCCGCTTCCAACTAAATCGGCAGAAATTTGTCTTTTTCACGAGAGGTGGATCAAAACTTTTTGCACCCAACCATTTTGTCAATTGTGCATCAAATATGTCCTGATATTTTAGAAAATTGATTTGGTCCAATTTTGCAACAATTATTTGGGAAGTCCTTCACAAAAAAACCTCCTTTTGGGCACTCGGAAAATGAAAAATGGTTTTTTCGTCCAAAGAAAATGAAAACTTCCTTAGGCAACATTGTTTGCCATTCCAATATGCACCCTTGTGCACAATATGAGATCATTTGAACAAACTATGCCACAAATGTGGCCATAAGATTGATCATTTGGCTTGAAAGCCATGAATCTTCAGAGATGATAGCTCATTTCTGAGAACACTTTTTTAAAATAATTGCCGTATTACAAGTTTATTATTTTTCCTGGGAACTTGGCCACATATAATGACACAATGCGAAGGTTTCCCAATTTTTTGATTTTTTTTGAATTTTTTATGCCCGTTTCAAAATGCGGTCAAAACGGCGGGAATGACCGTTCCTAGCTAGTGGTTGAATCTTGGAATTTTTTTGGCGTTTCTCTAATTAAATAGATAGTTATGTACCTAGAAATAATTTTGGAAAAAATAAAGAGCAAACTACGAGGTAGCTATTGTTCAAATTTGACCCGCTTCCAGCTGAATCGGCGAAAATTTGTCTTTTTCATGAGAGGTAGATCAAAACTTTTTTCACCCAACCATTTGGTCAATTGTGCATTAAATTTGTTCTAGTATTTTAGAAAATTAATTTGGTAAAAATTTGTAATAAATATATGATAGGTCCTTCACAAAAGTACTCATTTTGGACACACGATAAATGAAAAAACGAATTAAAAGAAGTCATTTCTCATAACTCTTTATAAAAATATTTGTATTATTTCAATTTGTGATTATTCCTGAAAACTAAATTCAAATTTGCTGACACAATGCGAAGTTTTTTTTTCAATTTTTCAGGTCATAATAAAATAGCTAACATGATGCACCTTACTTTTAGTCGATTACGACCAATTTAAATGGTCAAAATATCATACCTGTATAATGCGTTTTGATTGGTCCAGAGGCCTCTCTCGCGGATCGTGGATAATCACCGCCGGATGCTCCTGGATCCAACGGCCCGCACGTCGCCCGTCTCACCCACGTCCCGCAGTCCTCCTCTCGCACCCTTCTCTCCCTCGCACTGACGCCCCTCTCTCCTCTCCCTCACCCCGATCTGATCTGAATCCACCGCCGCCCACCGTCGCCCACCCCCACCGCCGCCCACTGTCGCCCACCCCCTCCGCCGCCCACCCCCGCTGTCGACGACCCTCACCATCGAGCCCACGCCCCGACCCGCGCCCTCTAGTACTCGCCCGCAACCCTCACCCGTGGCTAGGGTTTCGGCCGCCACCCCTACCTTCGTCGGGATCTGCCAAATCCGGCGACGGCGAGGCCAGAGGTGGCCGAATCTGGCACCAGTAAGCCCCTCCCCTCCTTATTCGCGCACTATCTCCTCCTCACCTCACCTCGTCTTGTGTTCCCTTTCGGCAGGTTAACATGGTTGTGGATGGGACGACGACGATGGCAGGAGGGGCGAACCTCCATGGGACGGGTCGCCACCAAGGATATGGAGCTCCTTCTCCATGAAATTTGGCAATCTCCGGCCGCCTCCTCCAGATCCTCGCCGACCACGGGCCCCTCACCGTCGGCAACACCTGGAACCATGCCAAGGTACCCTCCTCGACCCACTCGGCTATCCGTGCGTGTGTCAACGACCCCTAGTTCTTGAGCTCCATGTATTGCTGCGACTTTGTTCGTCCATGGCCGGCCAGTAGATGCGGTGGTATTAAGAGCTGATGGAACTGGTGCCCGGAAGCGAGTAGTACAGCTTGGCCTCTGCCTGTACTTCCTTCTTTGATCAGATGATGCTTAGACCAGGAAGATTGTAGCTTCTGCCCTCTTTTTAGTGCCTTAGCTTCTTGCATTTGGGGAGCAAATAAAGTGATAGATTTACCCTTCTTTGCGCCTAGCCGTACTCTTGTGTGTCAATACCAGCTAGTCTGTTACAGACTAGTGTCCTGTGATTAGATGCAATATGGTGTATGTTCAACTCAGTGATTTCAGCCTGAGTATTTTGGTGCTAGTAGGAATTTTCTCCAATTAGGATTGTATATCAGGCATCTTTTAGTCCGTTGTCACCGAATAAGCTGAATGTGTATGCTATGACAGACACCTGGTGGTGAGGTAAACAATTGATTCTTGTTCATGCCACTTCTTTTCTAGATGCTCAATGTGGTTACTACATCACTTTGTTATGCTATTTATTCAAAGTGTATGTATTCAATGTCCTCCTGGACATGCAGTTAGTCTGTATCTGTCTTAGCGAAGACACAAGAGAAGACTGTTACAATGATAGTATGTGCTACATTTGATCCCGGGTTGTATAACATATCTGTTACTTCAGGTCACCCATCCTCGAGGAGCAGAAGGAGGGACGTATCTAGCTGGCCATCAAGGGCCTGCTCTGCTCCTCTTCTTCCTTGACCATCGGTACCACCACGTTCCCGGGCTTCCAAGGCGCGCCAGCACACCGCCGCCATGCCTCCTCTACTCTCCGGGCTCGGACCAATTGCTCGACCCTTCAGGTACGCACGTCTCCTGCTATTATCTCAACCCTGTGAGTGCCAACTTGCCTCTTGCCTGCCAAGAGTGTTGACTGAATTGCTTCTGATACATGTATGTGTGTGTTTGTGTGCAGCACAAGCCCTGCAGCAGCCGACGTGGGTTTAGGTGTCCCCTCCCCTGATGGCTATAAATCTACCATGCTCTGCTAATTCTATGCGAGCACTGTTAGGCGTTCGTTTGTATTTGCAAATTAGCAGCAGCTTGCAGAATACGTGCCGTCCAAAGCGTTGCCTTAATACAATATGCGTATCATTAGCTGGTATCCATATGGAGATAGTTTAGCAAAGGAAGAAATAAACACCTATGTTTCTTGGTCCGTGAAATTGCATTGGAGAAATGAGTCTATTATATATAGGCGATACATTACACTAGTTGAATTTGACCACGCACCAACTCCAACAAGTGATACGTGCATGCTAATTGTTATTAGCTTCAAAACCTCGTAAATGCCTTCTTGCACTAGGTACACCCCTGAATTTTTGTCCTTTACAACCTGATCAATGTACAACCTGTTTGCTTGAAAGTAATTTTAGTTGATTCTTTGATGGAGCGCTAAGACTGCGTGGAACAGTAGTTTTTATTATCTAAAACTACCGCCGTGTGATTATGCAGGTGCCTAGTTTGTTTTTATTAGTTTTTATTATATAAAGTACCTCCCTCGAACATTAGTTTGTCACCTTGTTTCCACTGATACACAGGATATTGTTTGCTGCTTATGCTTTTCTGATCGACAGTATCAGGCAGTAACACATTAATTAGTCTCGGTTACTTGAAATCAAATCCATGATTTTGTTATGTACTGTTTGCTCACAGTTAAGTATAAGTTAACCTTTCATGTTAAGGCAAACCTGAGAACACTTTCTCGTGAGAACCAACTGGACTTCTTAGATATATCCAAGTGAAGATGTATTGTTACCCATGGTATTGTTCCTTTACCCATGGTCTTGTTTGTCCTGCAGGTTAGTGAGTAGCATCAGGAGGAGGAGCTCAAGCACGGCCACCAAGAGGCACCACCGCAGCAGCAGGTAGCACGTCCATCTCCACCTCCCTCTCCCTCTGCTCCCAAACCTTTTTATTAGAATATATTGAGTACATTCTGTCAACTTGTGTGTCAGTAAGAACAAAAACTAATTATCTAAGGTCCTGTTATTATTACCTATATATGACATTGCTACTGGATTGCCTAGTGCCCCTGTTCATGGTGGGCTAAACTTGTATTTGCTCCTGCTGCTGCGTTTTGATGATCTGAGTGTGATGCATTTTGGTGATCTCCTTGTACCATATGAGTCTGTCGATGAAGGGGCAGCGTCTCCTCTAGAGGGTGACGGTGGTGGAGGTGCCTGTGTGCGGCTTCTACTACAACCTCCTCTCCGGTGAGTCCTTCTCCTACCTCTAGCTCCATCTCCGAGCCGCTGTAATACCATGCTCTGTTTCATGGCCGTGGCTTATTTAGTCTGTGCTTGCTATGCCTTGTGTATTGGAGCCTAATTAGCTTCTATTAGGGGATAATCTACTGGTTATACCAAGATTTTACATGAAATTTTGTTCTGCTTATTCTGCTAAGGTTGTTTGCAATGGTTATACATATGTTACACAATTTTTGCTGCTGGCTAATGAGCTTTAGAGATGGTAACATGGTTCTGCACTCTCAGGATCATCTTATGACACACAATCAATTTTTGGTGTGCTCAAATTTTTAATTTTAGTGATAAGGAAATATCCCACCTAGTTTGCTGGCTCTCTCACTTGAGTTGGTTTAATAGTAGTGGCCTCCTGACTTGTACTTAGTTGGGTAGGTGCTGGCTGGGAGCAAAAGTTTATATGCATGGATAATGGACATGCACTAAATGGACACAAATAAAGGAGTTGAGTATTAAGTGAACTTGTTCTAACTGGAAACAATTTCTGTATGGTGTACATAAATATCGAGTTGATAGCTGATCTGTAGCAAATATAGCTGCGCGTAACTTCTTTACTTGGTTCCTCTTTTATAGGAGCTCCAGGCCTAAGAAAGTTGGAAGCGCGAAGACGTGAAGAAAAGCGCGAAGCCGTGAAGTGCTACTCATCAAAGAGTTATCTGTTCTATTTGACTGTAATATTGTAATAGCTGGTATACCTAGGTTGTAATAGTCTACAGAAATTGTAGTACACTAATATAGTGTCATTTGATGAGTTTCACATGTTCTCTTGTTTGGAATATTTGATTATGAATGTCATTTGTTTGTGTGTGAGATGGGAACCTGACCAGTGCAACCCACTTATGAAATAATATGACTAGTTCGTAACTTTCTTATGTGTGGGATCAATATATGAGATTAACATGACTAGTGGGACCAACTCCAAAATATATTTTCCAAAAATATATAATCAATAGACTGTAAAAGGCCAAAGCCCAGAGATAAAAAGGCTGAAATATTGGGCTTGGCCCATGTAGCCCAATAGAATTTGTAGGAATGATAATAATAATAATAAATGGCCGAATTGTTGGGCTAGGCCCATGTAGAAAACCGAATTGGACCGGGCTGAATCTTGTGCCACATCAGCTTGCCACGCTGGATGCCTACGTGGCCTGGGGAGGTTGCTAGTGACCAAAACGCCACAGTAGACGTATTTTGGTCATAAATGTCTTCGACCATTCCAGAAGAAAGGTCGCTATAGTCAGTTTATGACCGCCAGCTTTTGACCTTCTGTTTTTGGTCACAAAAAGGTCGCAAATGAAAAACCATGACCTTTCAGTGACCAATAGTGGTGGTCACAAGTTGACATATTTCTTGTAGTGACTTCCGAGATGATGGGCTCCGAATGATCAAACTGAAAAGACTCCTGAATTGCTCCGGATGGGTGAAAAGAATTCTCACATTCAAAAATAATTATGAGAGGATGGCAACAAGCTAGCACCATGAGTCTTGAAGAGAATGGAGCAAGATTAAAGAGAAACTCTTCTTCGGTCTTCAAAATCTGAGAATTACGATGAGAAACACCACCCTGAATTATTGAAATACTCCGGGAGAATGAAAAGCGAAGGGGTTGATCCAACGATGAAAAGAATTTGACCGATCTTGGCGAAACACATAGGACTGATGATAATTCATTCTTACGTCAAACTTGGAAAAGAATTTGAGAGTAACAACGGGAAAGCTTAGAAGAGTCAGGTAAGATCCTGGGAAAAGACCTGTGGGTTAGGGCCCACTCAAAAGAGACACCATTGAACGATTACTTGAAAGGGAGATTGCGCCGGTTGAAATAAATGGCTTGAATGAGAGAACATCCTCGAAAGATCTTGAAAGAATGAGAATAAGCTCTAGCATCTTCTGAGATATCTTCAGCACTCTGGAACAATTCAATAGCAGGAGGTGAATGATTAAAAATTTGCACCGGCATGAGAAGATATTTTAAATAAGGAAAGGAATGATCAACACCGAAAGCTTGCATTGAATCCACCGGAGAAGGAAACGAATGAAGAATAATGATCTTGAAGCTCCGTTAGCATCTTCATGAAAATCACCGGGTAAGAACATTGAAAGAAAAGAAAGAAGAGACTTCACATGAATAAGATGGATACTTGATCAAGAAATCTGGATCCCTCAAGAAAAAGGGTGGGAGGGCAGGAAAACAAAGGCAGCTTGGGACAGATAAAATGAGCACCATTGAGAAGAACTGATAATTAATCTTGCAGATGTTGAAATGATCGGATCCACTTGAGGAGAAACACGCCGGTTGACAAGGATTGACGTGACAAACTCGATGATCAAGAAGGATTGGTATTCACATCGGAGTATGAGAACGCCGTTTAGGAAAGGTATGGAATCAACACTTGTCTCTGAAGCAACTCGAATACCACAACTCCAAACAAAACAAAGGATTGGCTTGCAGAATAAGCCAGAACAAACATATGATAGAGATTTCGTCCGAAGTTTTCGTGGTGGGGCCTACACGGGCTCGATCGTACAGCACCGTCATGTACAAGGCAGTGCACATGACATACGAAGCTTCCCTGAGTCAGCATAGCCAAGGACTCTTTAAGACACAATGAGATCACTGTGAAACCAACCGTGGATAGGCGGACCACTAGACGTCGAACCCCAATTTCATATCATACATCTGTCAGAAAGATGTCCTAAGAGCTACTTGAATTCCCACTTATAAACTCCCAAAAATTTCCGGTTATGCAATCAGGTGTTGGGGATATAGGGGAAGCATACTATCTCACCCAAAACTAACAAATCCTACATCCAGCTGTATCCATCCTTCAACACATAACCAAGAAACCTTCGGAAATCATTTACCTCAACCTTCGAAAAGCATCTGTTATACGAGTTATGGCAATACTCCTGAACTCCCGCCCCAGTACTGGGTGGCGTCGAGGTTATCTCACCAACAACTGCATAAAAGAGATTTTCGATGTCGACGAAACTAAACTCAGGTATTCTAGAACTGCAACGATAAAATTGTGACGACAACACCTTGGAGCTCAACTCCCTGGGACACTGCCACAACCCCTAAATGTCAGGAGGCACCAAGAACAATGTTCTCGTCACAAAACCATCGGAACGATTCCAACATACCCGCATGATCCTAAAAAAATTTAGTGAAATTTGAGAAGAGAAGAGTCAAAACTCTACGTCAGGATGCCTCACCAGAGCGATGAAGGGACTGGGGAGTAAAAAGAATTCCTAACTCTCCAATATATATAATTCCTAAAAGACTCAAAACATTTTTCTAGACTCAACAACGCCAACGATTCGATCAAGTAGGGGGCTCCTAAGTCGGGGAAGGCTCTGATTACCAACTTGTAACGCCCACGATGCGGCTATATCTCCCACGTGTCGAAGCATGACTTAGAGGCATAACCGCATTGTAAGCAATGTCGCAAGTGAGGTAATCTTCACAACAACCCATGTAATGAAATAGAAAAGAGGTACATAGTTGGCTTACAATCGCCACTTCATACAATACATGAATGTAACATTACATCATCCAGATACACACAAGGTCCGACTACGGAACCAAAATAAAAGAAGACTACCCCAAATGCTACACAGATCCCCGATCGTCCCAACTGGGCTCCACTACTGATCAACTGAAACAAAAACAACACAATGAACGAGATCTTCATCGAGCTCCTTCTTGAGCTCGACCGCGTCACCTGCATGATATCATCGGCACCTGCATGCTGGTTTTGGAAGTGTCTGTGAGTCACGGGGACTCAGCAATCTCACACCCTCGCGATCAAGACTATTTAAGCTTATAGGAAGGGTAAAAGGTATGTGAGGTGGAGCTGCAACAAGCACTAGCATATATGGTGGTTAACATACGCAAATGAGAGCGAGAAGAGAAGGCAAAGGCATGGTCGATAAACTATGATCAAGAAGTGATCCAAGAACAACCTACGTCAAGCATAACTCCAACACCGTGTTCACTTCCTGAACCCCGCCGGAAAGAGACCATCACGGTTACACACGCGGTTGATGCATTTTAATTAAGATAAGTTTCAGGTTTTCTACAACCGGACATTAACAAATTCCCATCTGCCCATAACTGCGGGCACGGCTTTCGAAAGTTCATAACCCTGCAGGGGTGTCCCAACTTAGCCCATCACAAGCTCTCACGGTCAACGAAGGATATTCCTTCTCCCAGGAAGACCCGATCAGACTCGGAATCCTGGTTACAAGACATTTCGACAATGGTAAAACAAGACCAGCAAAGCCACCCGAATGTGCCGACAAATCCCGATAGGAGCTGCACATATCTCGTTCTCAGGGCACACCGGATTGTCCAAACTTCCGGTAGGCCAGCCCAGAGTTGCCCCTGGTGGCCACCGGCGGCTGACAAGGTTGGACCAACACTTAGAGGAGCACTGGCCCGAGGGTTTAAATAAAGATGACCCTTGAGCCGGTCGACTCAAGGGAAAGAAAAAGGCTAGGTGGCAAATGGTAAAACCAATGTTGGGCCTTGCTGGAGGAGTTTTATTCAAGGCGAACTGTCAAGGGGTTCCCATCATAACCCAACCGCGTGAGGAACGCAAAATCCGGGAACATAACACCGATATGACGGAAACTAGGGCGGCAAGAGTGGAACAAAACACCAGGCATAAGGCCGAGCCTTCCACCCTTTACCAAGTATATAGATGCATTAATTAAATAAGAGATATTGTGATATCCCAACAATAAAATCCATGTTCCAACAAGGAACAAACTCCAATCTTCACCTGCAACTAACAACGCTATAAGAGGGGCTGAGCAAAGCGGTAACATAGCCAAACAACGGTTTGCTAGGACAAGGTGGGTTAGAGGCTTGGCTTAACAACGTGGGAGGCATGATAAGCAAGTGGTAGGTATCGTAGCACAGGCATAGCACAAGAGCGAGCAACTAGCAAGCAAAGATAGAAGTGATTTCGAGGGTATGGTCATCTTGCCTGAAATCCCGCAAGAAAGAAGAACGAGTCCATGAGGAAGACAAACGAATCCTCACAAACGTGATGTTATCGGAACCAACCCGAAGAAGCAACACCGGAAAGAAAGCAAACAACATAGTAAACAACCACCACATAAGCATGGCATGATGCGCAAACAAGTATGATGCATGTCCAGTTTAACGAAGCATGGCATGGCAAAGTGCACAAGCAATTCTACAAATTAAGTGGAGATCAATATACAACGAGTTGCATATTGACGAAACACCACAACAAGTTATTTAGTTCGATCTTGTTTATGTACCCAACAATATTAAATGTAGTTAAACATGGCAAGATGGTGAAGCATAACAAAACCATACTATCTGAACAATTTAAATGGGGCCGGATGTAACAAACAACAAATCTGGTAAAACCCCATATGCATTAGCAATTTAATGCAACAATAATTTTAAACATCTTAAAGTTGTTAACATGATGTGGATGACATGTTCAAGTTTATGCAATATTTATGAAAAATGTTGACATGATAAGATATGAGGCATTTGTCATTGTGACGGAAACGAAAGGGGTGCCACGACAACGAATCCGAAAGTGATGCCACGGCAACATATCGGTTTCCGATAACTCGAATGAGATATCGATGCAAAGGGGAAGTGTGCGGGAGCGTGTCGTGCAAGATGGTGGGGTGATCCTGGTAACCGGGTTCCCCACGAATTAGCGGCAGAAGAGGAGGACCGAGCAAGTGACAACTCGAGCACGATGCAAACATAGGGTGCAACTCATACAACACATGCAAATGTTCTCGGATGGTCGTCTTGGGGTTATACCTTTGAAGCGTGCTTTCGAAGCGTATCGGTTTAGTGCAAAGTAGAAGAAGTAGATGTTCTCGCCACGTTCATAGTGGTAGTAGTTGTACTCATGCCGTGGTGGAAGTAGTGGTTCGCGTCGATGGTAGTGGTACATAGCAATCGTGGACGAACTTGACGGTCATCGGTAGACGTTCACGGTTCTTCGGCGATGGTTGTGGTACACGTTCCGTAGATGTTCGGGCGGCAGTAGTGGTATACGTTTCGAAGGCGTTCGAGCCATCGGTAGCGGTACTTGGTGAATCCCGAAACGGTCTTGGCATCTTCGCGCGTAGGGGTACTTGGCGTTTTTGTGTAGTCGAACTTGAGGGGTCTCGACATCGTGGTACTTAGCACAATCCGCATAGTCGTGCACTTGTCGTCGAGGGGCTTGACGGTCTTAGACAAAACGAAGGGGTACTTGGTGACTCCAATGTCTTCGGGGCGACGGTAGTGGTACACACGAGTCACCATGTAGTCGTACACTTGTCGGAGAGGATCTTGGCGCCTCCAAAGCGAAGCAGCAAAAAAAAGGCCTCGGGTCTTGGCGTGTCCAAAACATAGCAGAACATGGTCCCGGTTGCGGTCGTGATCTTGAGGAGGTCAATAGGAGCTGGCATCGCTAGGTCTTGGCGAGGCTGACAGCAGGCCACGAAGATGCATCCCTAGGCGCGGTCGAAGCGGGCGTCCTCGCTACGCTCCTGTACCTGTTCGATGCAGAGAGCTTCGGGACGGCGCCTGCAGCAACTGGAGGTCGATGGTGGAGCAGCAGCAAGACGAAGAGCTCGGTGGTCTGGACTCGCCGGTCGGAGACGGGACGCGCGCAGCAGGGAGCTCAGTGGCCGGAGCTGATGGTCAACGCCGCCACAGGGTCGCGGGCACAAGGGCTCGACGACGCCCCTGTTGCCGCTCACGATGAAGAAGGAAGGACCATGGGTGCGCGAGGGGGCACTGCCTCGCGGCTGTGGACGCGAGCGAGGGGTGAAGGCTGAGAACTCCGGCGACGCGGAGGTGCAGGAGAGGTACGGCGGAGGTCATGGACGAAGCATCAGGGCGAAGGCGCCGCACCATGGCGGGGAGGCGACGGAGGGGAGACAGAGGAGTTGCTGGGGAGGGCGGCCTCCAGGGAAGCAGCGCCGCTGCGGGGACGCGAGGGGAGGAGGAGCTTCGGCAGCTCGGGGCTGCGCTGTGTGGGATCGGGACAAAGGGGTCGAGAGGGAGATGGGGGTCGAGCGGGATCGGGCTCCCTGGTGGCGCGAGGGGAGAGAAAGAGGGAGAGAACAAGGGAGTTGGGATCGGCCTAGGGTTAGGATTAGGTGGGATGGCTGGGCCTTGGAGAGGCAAATGGGCCTGCGCTGGAGTCTGGGCCAGCCTGGGCTATCTCTCTTCTCTCACTCTCTCTCATATTTCCTTTAACAGAAAAGAATTGGAGAGACGAAAAGAAAGAGAGGGATAGGAAAAGAATTAGCGCACGCAAATAATATTCTCGGACTCGCAAAAATGCGCTGGTTCCAAGAAAAATAGGAGAGGCATGATCGCAAGGATTTAATTCAAAATCATTTGAATTTAATTCAAATGGTTTGAACAAGGGCTAGGAATTAGAGGTGTCCAAAAATTTTGAGGTTTTTGGAGGAGCCTCGAGAAAAGAGATGAGAGATATTGGCAAGGTTTGAAGGTCAAAATCGAAGAGGAATAGACATGGGAATTATTTTGCACGTGTGTTACGATGATTCCAAATTAATGGAATATTTATAATAGCTCCCTAAATATTAGGAGGATAAAGTTATAAAGAGAAGTAACTCTTCCCTCGATTTAAATGGATCGAAGATCCACACAAATTATTTAGTTTAGAAGCAAAAGATTTATGACATGATGCAACGCACATGATGCAAAGATATGAAATGCATGACATGCAAGCAAAAGACGAGGCAACAACAGCGAATAACTGCACGACACCTGGTACATCGGTCTCGGGGTGTTACAGATAGATTGGTAGGAAAAGACCATCGCTCGTCCCCGACCTCCACTCATAAGGAAGACAATCAATAAATAAATGGGCCATTTGCATTTCTGTCCCTAACTCGAACCACCTAATCAGATATACCCCTAATTCGAAAGCCTTCTCAAATTTGCCCCTCTGCCGTTAGGTGCCCTTATAGAAATGCCCTTCTGCGCCGTTACCGTCCGGTCAAACAGCTTTGACCGTCCTGAAAAAAGTAGCAAAAAAAATCTAAAATTTTGTGTGATCGAAGATACTCATGTCCCAAGCTATGTGCAAATTTTTGTGCTATTTGGACATTCCAGGAGCTCGTGGCGAGGAAAAACAGTTAATTTGCACGCTTGTGAACAATAAATTTGAAATAAAATAGCAAGAAAATTTAGAAAAATATGAATTTTTTTTTGCATCAAAGTGGCTTGGGTGCACAAGGTGCTTGCAAGTTTTTGTGATCAAATGACATGCGAGGAGCTCTAGCAAGAAAAAACAAAATAGTCATTTTTCCCAAGTTTTTTCCTGAGTCAAATTTTGTTTTTTTCTCCACAAGCCCCTCCAATGTCCAAACACAACAAAAATTTGCACGCAGCTTTTAGACTTGCGCCTCTTTGATGCCAAAAAATTTCATATTTTGTGAATTTTCTTGCTATTTTTTGAATTTACTATTCACAGGCTTACATATTTATTGTTTTTCCTCTCACATGAGCTCCTGGAATGTACAAACAGCACGAAACTTTTCACGCACCTTGCAAACCTGGGTATCTTTGATCCCACAAATTTTCAGATTTTTTAGAATTTTTTTCTATTTTTTTTAGGACGGTCAAATCCCTTTGACCGGCTTTGACCTGCTTTGACCGGACGGTAACGACACAGAAGGGTATTTCTGTAAGTGCACCTAACGGCGGAGGGGCAAATTTGAGCAAGCTTTGAAATTAGGGGTAAATCTGAGAGTGGGCGCAAATTAGGGGCATAGATGTAAATGTCCTTAAATAAATCATGCTCCGACTTCATCACAAAACAGTTCACCATACGTGCATGCTACGGGAATCACAAACTTCAACACAAGCATCTCTCAAATTCACAACTACAAAACTAGCATGACTCTAATATTACCATCTTTATATCTCAAAACAATCAGCAAGTATCAAACTTCTCATAGTATTCAATGCACTTTAAATGAAAGTTTTTATTATACCCATCTTGGATGCCTATCATATTAGGACTAATTTTATAGCCAAAGAAAATTACCATGATGTTCTAAAAGACTCTCAAAATAATATAAGTGAAGCATGAGAGTTCATTAATTTCAATAAAATAAAACCACCACCGTGCTCTAAAAAAATAAAAGTGAAGCACTAGAGCAAATGACAAACTACTCCGAAAGATATAAGCGAAGCACAATGAGTAATTGAATAATTATGTAACTATGTGAAGACTCTCTAACATTTAAGAATTTCATATCTTGGTATTTTATTCAAACAGCATGCAAAACAAAATAAAATAAAATGACGCTCCAAGCAAAACACATATCATGTGGTGAATAAAAATATAGCCACAAGTAAAGTTACCAATGAACGAAGACGAAAGAGGGGATGCCATCCGGGGCATCCCCAAGCTTAGGCTCTTGTTTGTCCTTGAATATTTACTTGGGGTGCCTTGGGCATCCCCAAGCTTAGGCTCTTGCCACTCCTTATTCCATAGTCCATTGAATCTTTACCCAAAACTTGAAAACTTCACAACACAAAACTCAATAGAAAACTCGTAAGCTCCGTTAGTATAAGAAAATAAATCACCACTTTTGGTACTGTTGTGAACTCATTCTAAATTCATATTGGTGTAATATATACTGTATTCCAACTTCTCTATGGTTCATACCCTCCGATACTACTCATAGATTCATCAAAATAAGCGAACAACACATAGAAAACAGAATCTGTCAAAAACAGAACAATCCGTAGTAATTCGTATCATTCGAACGCTTCTATCACTCCAAAAATTCTAAAATAAATTTTTGGACCTGAGGAATTTGTCTATTAATCATCTGCAAAAATAATCAACCTAAACGCACTCTCCAGTAAAAAAAATGGCAGCTAATCTCGTGAGCGCAAAGGTTTCTGTTTTTTACAGCAAGATCGCAAAGACTTCACCCAAGTCTTCCCAAAGGTTCTACTTGGCACAAACACTAATTAAAACATAAAAGCACATCGAAACAGAGGCTATATGAATTATTTATTACTAAACAGGAGCAAAAATCAAAGAACAAAAATAAAATTGGGTTGTCTCCCAACAAGCACTATCGTTTAACGCCCCTAGCTAGGCATGATGATTTCAATGATGCTCACATAAAAGATAAGAATTGTAACATAAAGAGAGCATCATGAAGAATATGACTAGCACATTTAAGTCTAACCCACTTCCTATGCATAGGTATTTTGTGAGCAAACAACTTATGGGGACAATAATCAACTAGCATAGGAAGGCAAAACAAGCATACCTTTAAAACTTTAAGCACATAGAGAGGAAACTTGATATTATTGCAATCCCTACAATCATATATTCCTCCCTCATAATAATTTTCAGTAACATCATGAATGAATTCAACAATATAACTATCACATAAAGCATTCTTTTCATGAGCCACAAGCATAGAATTTTTATTACTCTCCACACAAGCAAAATTCTTCTCATTCAGAATAGTGGGAGCATCATAAGAAACTCGAATACTATAAATTGTTTCCACATTAAAAGAGTAATTTTCAGAAAAGGGGTAATCATAATCATGACAAGTTTTATAAATATAATCATCTCTACTTTTTATAGCATAAGTATCATCACAATAATCATCATAAGTAGCAACTTTGTTCTCATCATAATCAATTGAAACTTCTTCCAAGATAGTGGAATCATTACTAAATAAAGTCATGAGCTCTACAAATCCACTTTTATAATTATCACAATAAGATCCAACATCCTCCAAAATAGTGGGACCATTACTCCCTAAAGTTGACACACTTCCAAACCCACTTTCATTAATATAATCATCATAAATAGGAGGCATGCTATCATCATAATAAATTTGCTCATCAAAACTTGGGAGACTAAAAATATCGTCTTCATTAAACATAGCATCCCCAAGCTTGGGACAAACATTAATTGCAGCAAATAAATTCTCAAACATGTCATTCTAATCAAACAATAGCATCCCCAAGCTTGGGCCTTTCATATCATAAGCATAATCACTCTCATCATTAATAGTATGGATAGCACCAATAGTATAGCAATTATTATCATCACAATGAGTAATAGGAGCAACATCATTTGGGAGGGATGCCTTTTTATGTTTGCTTCTACGTCTTTTCTTTTTCTTCTTCGCATCATGTGTGGGTTTAACCCTCTTTTTGGAGCTCCTTATTAATGAGATTGCTTGGATAGAAGGCTCCTCCTCGTTACCTGGTTCATTGTAAGAAAAATAGGAGGATATTGGGAAATCTCTTCCCTTTTATTAGTATTCTCTTCATCTTCTA
This sequence comes from Triticum urartu, assembly GCF_056163025.1. Taxonomy (NCBI): domain Eukaryota; kingdom Viridiplantae; phylum Streptophyta; class Magnoliopsida; order Poales; family Poaceae; genus Triticum; species Triticum urartu. The sequence continues at coordinate 208,898,180 of NC_141873.1, read as the reverse complement.
ATTGTTTTTCTGACTTTATGTAATTGGTAATATAAGGATTTTCAATGCAATTCATCGCACAATACATATAAATTTTATCTAGATCAAAATCAAGAACTTTATCAAGGGCAAATTCTGGAATATCCTTAGTTATACGTTTCATTTCTTCATAACCCAGAAGCAAACTAAGTTCATTATGATGTGCAAGGGAAATCAAGTCATCACAATTTTTGGACACGATTCAATCATGAAACAATTTGCATTGGATATTTAAATGACCATGTTCATTGCAAAGTTCACAAGGATGGCTAAGAAAATTTAAATTTTCAGCACAAACATCTAGCCTTTCTTGCAACCATTTAGTTTCTAAATACTTACGCCTCTTGCAAAATCAATCTTCCCTATTTGGTGTGTACTTGCAAACCCTATGCACTCCACAAAAATTGACATGCTTATAAGATACATTTTCATCATGACTAGTGCAATCATAATTAGTACTATGGATATTCATGGAGTTCGTACTAAGAACATTGCAATCATGCTCATCATTCAAAGATTTGGTGCCAAACATTTTAATGCATTCTTCTTCTAGCATTTTAGCATAATTATCGGAATCCTTATTTTCATGAAAGATATTAAAAATATGAAGCATATGAGGTACCCTCAATTCCATTTTTTGTAGTTTTCTTTTATAGACTGAACTAGTGATAAAACAAGAAAATAAAAGATTCGATTGCAAGATCTAAAGATATACCTTCAAGCGCTAACCTCCCCGGCAACGGCGCCAGAAAAGAGCTTGATGTCTACTACATAACCTTCTTCTTGTAGACGTTGTTGGGCCTCCAAGTGTAGGGGTTTGTAGGACAGTAGCAAATTTCCCTCAAGTGGATGACATAAGGTTTATCAATCCATGGGAGGCGTAGGATGAAGATGTTCTCTCTCAAACAACCCTGCAACCAAATAGCAAAGAGTCTCTTGTGTCCCCAACACACCCAATACAATGGTAAATTGTATAGGTGCACTAGTTCGGCAAAGAGATGGTGATACAAGTGCAATATGGATGGTAGATATAGGTTTTTGTAATCTGAAAATATAAAAACAGCAAGGTAACTAATGATAAAAGTGAGCGAAAACGGTATTGCAATGCGTTGAAACAAGGCCTAGGGTTCATACTTTCACTAGTGCAAGTTCTCTCATCAATAATAACATAGTTGCATCATATAACTATCCCTCAACATGCAACAAAGAGTCACTCCAAAGTCACTAATAGCGGAGAACAAAAAAAGAAATTATTGTAGGGTACGAAACCACCTCAAAGTTATTCTTTCTGATCGGTCTATTCAAGATTCCGTAGTAAAATAACACAAAGCTATTCTTTCCGTTTGATCTATCCTAGAGTTCGTACTAGAATAACACCTTAAGACACAAATCAACCAAAACCCTAATGTCACCTAGATACTCCAATGTCACTTCAAGTATCCGTGGGTATGATTCTACGATATGCATCACACAATCTCATATTCATCTATTCAACCAACACAAAGAACTTCAAAGAGTGCCCCAAAGTTTAAACCGGAGAGTCAAGATGAAAACGTGTGCCAAACCCTATGCATAAGTTCACAAGGACACAGAACACGCAAGTTGATCACCAAAACATACATCAAGTGGATCACGTGAATATCCCATTGTCACCACAGATAATCACATGCAAGACATACATCAAGTGTTCTCAAATCCTTAAAGACACAATCCGATAAGATAACTTCAAAGGGAAAAACTCAATCCATTACAAGAGAGTAGAGGGGGAGAAACATCATAAGATCCAGCTATAATAGCAAAGCTCGCGATACATCAATATTGTGCCAAATGAAGAACACGAGAGAGAGAGAGATCAAACACATAGCTACTGGTACATACCCTCAGCCCCAAGGGTGAACTACTCCCTCCTCGTCATGGAGAGCGTCGGGATGATGAAGATGGCCACCGGAGAGGGATTCCCCCCTCCGGCAGGGTGCCAGAACGGGTCTAGGTTGGTTTTCGGTGGCTACAGAGGCTTGCGGCGGCGGAACTCCCGATCTAGGTTTATTTTTGGAAGTTTGGGGTTATATAAGAGGCGTTGGCGTCGGGAACAAGTCAGGAGGGTCCACAAGGCGGCCTTGAGATAGGGGGGCGTGCCCCTGGCCTGATGGGTGCCTTGGGACTCTTCTGGCCCATCTTCGGTACTCCGGGGGCTTCTTCTGGTCCAAAAATTATCTTCATGAATTTTCAGGTCAATTGGACTCCGCTTGGTTTTCCTTTTCTCCAATGCTCAAAAACAAGGAAAAAACAGAAACTGGCACTGGGCTCTAGGTTAATAGGTTAGTCCCAAAAATCATATAAAATAGCATATAAATGCATATAAAACATCCTAGATTGATAATAAAATAGCATGGAACAATCAAAAATTATAGATACGTTGGAGAAGTATTAGGGCGCACATGAGGGCACACCCTTAAATGATGCTCGATTACCCCCCTAGGGACTCCCACTAGCTGCTTGGGCTCCCAGGCTAATACCTCCTTATTCATGCACAAGAACTTTACTAATGCCTCCTCTTGGCCCGGGTCGAGGTTGGCGCCTATGGTGAAGGTGGCTCCCGAGGACCCATCTTCCTCGACCGGGACTTGCTTCGTTTTAGCCCGATCTTGAGTGAACAGCTGCTTCTTCTTCGCTGGCGCGGATGATGTCTACTACACAACCTTCTTCTTGTAGAAGTTGTTGGGCCTCCAAGTGCAGAGGTTTGTAGGACAGTAGCAAATTTCCCTCAAGTGGGTGACCGAAGGTTTATCAATCCGTAGGAGGCGTAGGATGAAGATGATCTCTCTCAAGCAACCCCGCAACCAAATAACAAAGAGTCTCTTGTGTCCCCAACACACCCAATACAATGGTAAATTGTATAGGTGCACTAGTTCAGCGAAGAGATGGTGATAGAAGTGCAATATGGATAGTAGATAAAGGTATTTGTAATCTGAAAATATAAAAACAGCAAGGTAACTAATGATAAAAGTGAGCGTAAACGGTATTGCAATGCTAGGAAACAAGGCCTAGGGTTCGTACTTTCACTAGTGAAGGTCCTCTCAACAATAATAACATAATTGGATCACATAACTATCCCTCAACATGCAACAAAGAGTCACTCCAAAGTCACTAATAGCAGAAAACGAACAAAGAGATTATGGTAGGGTACGAAACCACCTTAAAGTTATTCTTTCCAATTAATCCGTTGGGCTATTCCTATAAGTGTCACAAACAGCCCTAGAGTTCGTACTAGAATAACATCTTAAGACACAAATCAACCAAAACCCTAATATCACCTAGATACTCCAATGTCACCTCAAGTATCCGTGGGTATGATTATACGATATGCATCACACAATCTCAGATTCATCTATTCAACCAACACATAGAACCTCAAAGAGTGCCCCGAAGTTTGTACCGGAGAATCACGACGAAAACATGTGCCAACCCCTATGCATAGGTTCATGGGCGGAACCCGCAAGTTGGTCACCAAAACATACATCAAGTGAATCACGTGATATCCCATTGTCACCACAGATACGCATAGCAAGACATACATCAAGTGTTCTCAGATCTTTAAAGACTCAATCCGACAAGATAACTTCAAAAGGGAAACTCAATCCATTACAAGAGAGTAGAGGGGGGGAGAAAACATCATAAGATCCAACTATAATAGCAAAGCTCGCGATACATCAAGATCGTATCACCTCAAGAACACGAGAGAGAGATATCAAACACATATCTACTGGTACATACCCTCAGCCCCGAGGGAGAACTACTCCCTCGTCGTCATGGAGAACACTGGGATGATGAAGATGGCCACCGGAGAGGGATTCCCCCCTTCGGCAGGGTGCCGGAACGGGTCTAGATTGGCTTTCGGTGGCTACGGAGGCTTCTGGCGGCGGAACTCCGATTTATTGTGCTCTCGGATGTTTTTAGGGTATATGGAGATATATAGGCGGAAGAAGTACGTCAGGGGAGCCACAAGGGGCCCACGAGGGTGGAGGGCGCGCCCTAGGGGGGTGGGCACGCCCCCTACCTCGTGGCCTCCTTGAAGCTTCCTTGACGTGGACTCCAAGTCTCCCGGGTTGCTTTCCTTCCAAAAATAGGTTCTGTGAAGCTTCAGGTCAATTGGACTCCGTTTGATTTTCCTTTTCTGCGATACTCTAAAACAAGGAAAAAACAGAAACTGGCACTGGGCTCTGGGTTAATAGGTTAGTCCCAAAAATCATATAAAATAGCATATAAATGCATATAAAATATCCAAAGTTGATAATATAATAGCATGGAACAATGAAAATTATAGACATGTTGGAGACGTATCAGCATCCCCAAGCTTAATTCCTGCTCGTCCTCGAGTAGGTAAATGATAAAAAATAGAATTTTTGATGTGGAATGCTACCTAACATATTTCTCTAAGTAATTCTCTTTATTGTAGCATGAATGTTCAGATCCATAAGATTCAAGACAAAAGTTTCATATTGACATAAAAATAATAATACTTCAAGCATACTAATAAAGTACTCATGTCTTTTCAAAATAGCATGGCCAAAGAAAGCTATCCCTACAAAATCATATAGTCTGGCTATGCTCCATCTTCACCACACAACATATTTAAATCATGCACAACCCCGATGACAAGCCAACCAATTGTTTCATACTTTTGATGTTCTCAAACTTTTTCAATCTTCACGCAATACATGAGCTTGAGCCATGGACATAGCACTATAGGTGGAATAGAATGGTGGTTGTGGAGAAGACAAAAAGGAGAATATAGTCTCACATTAACTAGGCGTATCAACGGGCTATGGAGATGCCCATCAATAGATATCAATGTGAGTGAGTAGGGATTGCCATGCAATGGATGCACTAGAGCTGTAAGTGTATGACAGCTCAACAAAAGAAACTAGTGGGTGTGCATCCAACTTGCTTGCTCACGAAGACCTAGGGCATTTTGAGGAAGCCCATCATTGGAATATACAAGCCAAGTTCTATAATGAAAGATTCCCACTAGTATATGAAAGTGACAACATAGGAGACTCTCTACTATGAAGATCATGGTGCTACTTTGAAGCACAAGTGTGGTAAAAGGATAGTAACATTGTCCCTTCTCTCTTTTTCTCTCATTTTTTATATTTTTTATTTGGGCCTTCTCTTTTTTTATGGCCTCTTCTCTCTTTTTTTTATTTGGGCTTCTTTGGCCTCTTTAATTTTTTATTTTCGTCCGGAGTCTCATCCCGAATTGTGGGGGAATCATAGTCTCCATCATCCTTTCCTCACTGGGACAATGCTCTAATAATGATGATCATCACAGTTTTATTTACTTACAACTCAAGAATTACAACTTGATACTTAGAACAAGATATGACTCTATATGAATGCCTCTGACAGTGTACCGGGATGTGCAATGACTCATGAGTGACAAGTATGAAATAATTATGAACGGTGGCTTTGCCACAAATACAATGTCAACTACATGATCATGCATAGCAATATGACAATGATGGAGCGTGTTATAACAAACGGAACGGTGGAAAGTTGCATGGCAATATATCTCAGAATGGCTATGGAAATGCCATAATAGGTAGGTATGGTGGCTGTTTTGAGGAAGATATATGGTGGGTTTATGGTACCGGCGAAAGTTGCGCGGTACTAGAGAGGCTAGCAATGGTGGAAGGGTGAGAGTGCGTATGATCCATGGACTCAACATTAGTCATAGAGAACTCATATACTTATTGCAAAAATCTATTAGTTATCAAAGCAAAGTATTACGTGCAAGCTCCTAGGGGGATAGATTGGTAGGAAAAGACCATCGCTCGTCCCTGACCTCCACTCATAAGGAAGGCAAGCAATAAATAAATCATGCTCCGACTTCATCACATAACGGTTCACCATATGTGCATGCTACGAGAATCACAAACTTCAACACAACTATTTCCCAAATTCACAACTACTCACTAGCATGACTATAATATTACCATCCTCACATCTCAAAACAATCATCAAGTATCAAATCTCTCTTAGTATTCAATGCACTTTATATGAAAGTTTTTATTATATCCCTCTTGGATGCCCATCATATTAGGACTAGTTCCATAACCAAAGCAAACTACCATGCTGTTCTAAAGACTCCAAAAATTATATAAGTGAAGCATGAGAGTTCATTAATTTCAATAAAATAAAACCACCACCGTGCTCTAAAAAGGTATAAGTGAAGCACTAGAGCAACAACAAACTACTCCGAAAGATATAAGTGAAGATCAATGAGTAGTCGAATAATTATGCAACTATGTGAAGACTCTCTAACATTGAATAATTTCATATCTTGGTATTTTATTCAAGCAGCAAGCAAAACTAAATAAAATAAAATGATGCTCCAAGCAAAACACATATCATGTGGTGAATAAAAATATAGCTTCAAGTAAAGTTACCGATGAACGAAGACGAAAGAGGGGATGCCTTCCGGGGCATCCCCAAGCTTAGGCTATTGGTTGTCCTTGAATATTACCTTGGGGTGCCTTGGTCATCCCCAAGCTTAGGCTCTTGCCACTCCTTATTCCATAATCCATCGAATCCTTACCCAAAACTTGAAAACTTCACAACACAAAACTTAACAGAAAACTCGTAAGCTTCGTTAGTAGAAGAAAATAAATCACCACTTCAAGGTACTGTAATGAACTCATTATTTATTTATATTGGTTTTAAGCCTACTGTATTCCAACTTCTCTATGGTTTATAAACTCTTTTACTAGCCATAGATTCATCAAAATAAGTAAACAACAGATGAAAAACCGAATCTGTCAAAAACAGAACAGTCTGTAGTAATCTGGATCAAACATATACTTCTGGAACTCATAAAATTCTCAAATAAATTTCTGGACCTGAGGAATTTATCTATTAATCATCTGCAAAAATAATTAACTAAATAGCACTTTCCAAATAAAAATGGCAGCAGTTCTTGTGAGCACTGAAGTTTCTGTTTTTTACAGCATGATCAACAAGACTTTCCCCAAGTCTTCCCAAAGGTTCTACTTGGCACAAACACTAATTAAACACATAAAACCACATATAAACAGAGGCTAGATAAATTATTTATTACTAAACAGGATCAAAAAGCAAGGAACAAAAATAAAGTTGGGTTTTCTCCCAACAAGCGCTATCGTTTAATGCCCCTACCTAGGCATGATGATTTCAATGATGCTCACATAAAAGATAAGAATTGAAACATAAAGAGAGCATCATGAAGAATATGACTAGCACATTTAAGCCTAACCCACTTCCTATGCATAGGGGTTTTGTGAGCAAACAACTTATGGGAACAATAATCAACTAGCATAGGAAGGCAAAACAAGCATAACTTCAAAACTTTAAGCACATAGAGAGGAAACTTGACATTATTACAATTCCTACAAGCATATGTTCCTCCCTCATAATAATTTTCAGTAGAATCATGAATGAATTCAACAATATAACCAGCACCTAAAGCATTCTTTTCATGATCTACAAGCATAGAAATTTTATTACTCTCCACATAAGCAAAATTCTTCTCATGAATAATAGTGGGAGCAAACTCAACAAAATAACTATCATGTGAGGCATAATCCAATTGAAAACTAAAAAAATGATGAAAAGTTTCATGGATATCATTATTATTTATAGCATACAAGTCATCACAATAATCATCATAGATAGCAACTTTGTTCTCATAATCAATTGGAACCTCTTCCGGAATAGTGGATTCATCACAAAATAAAGTTATGACATCTCCAATTCCACTTTCATCAATATAATCATCATAAATAGGAGGCATGCTTTCATCATAATAAATTTTCTCATCAAAACTTGGGGGACAAAAAATATCATCTTCATCAAACATAGCTTCCCCAAGCTTGTGGCTTTGCATATCATTAGCATCATGGATATTCAAGGAATTCATACTAACAACATTGCAATCATGCTCATCATTCAAAGATTTAGTGCCAAAAATTTTAATGCATTCTTCTTCTAACACTTTGGCACAATTTTCCTTTCCATCATACTCACGAAAGATATTAAAAAGATGAAGCATATGAGACAAACTAAATTCCATATTTTTTTGTAGTTTTCTTTTATAAACTAAACTACTGATAAAACAAGAAACTAAAAGACTCGATTGAAAGATCTAAAGATATACCTTCAAGCACTCACCTCCCCAACAACGGCGCCAGAAAAGATCTTGATGTCTACTACACAACCTTCTTCTTGTAGACATTGTTGGGCCTCCAAGTGCAGAGGTTTGTAGGACACTAGCAAATTTCCCTCAAGTGGATGACCTAAGGTTTATCAATCCGTAGGAGGCGTAGGATGAAGATGGTCTCTCTCAAGCAACCCTCCAACCAAATAACAAAGAGTCTCTTGTGTCCCCAACACACCCAATACAATGGTAAATTGTATAGGTGCACTAGTTCGGCGAAGAGATGGTGATACAAGTGCAATATGGATAATAGATAAAGGTATTTGTAATCTGAAAATATAAAAACAGCAAGGTAACTAATGATAAAGTGAGCGTAAACGGTATTGCAATGCTAGGAAACAAGGCCTAGGGTTCATACTTTCACTAGTGCAAGTCCTCTCAACAATAATAACAAAATTGGATCACATAACTATCCCTCAACATGCAACCAGGAGTCACTCCAAAGTCACTAAAAGCAGAGAACGAATGAACATATTATGGTAGGGTACGAAACCACCTCAAAGTTATTCTTTCCAATCAATCCGTTGGGCTATTCCTATAAGTGTCACAAACAGCCCTAGAGTTCGTACTAGAATAACACCTTAAGACACAAATCAACCAAAACCCTAATGTCACCTAGATACTCCAATGTCACCTCAAGTATCCGTGGGTATGATTATACGATATGCATCACACAATCTCAGATTCATCTATTCAACCAACACATAGAACCTCAAAGAGTGCCCTGAAGTTTCTACCAGAGAATCACGACTAAAACGTGTGCCAAACCCTAAGCATAGGTTCATGGGCGGAACCCACAAGTTGGTCACCAAAACATACATCAAGTGAATCACGTGATATCCCATTGTCACCACAGATACGCACGGCAAGACATACATCAAGTGTTCTCAAATCTTTAAAGACTCAATCCGATAAGATAACTTCAAAAGGGAAACTCAATCCATTACACGAGAGTAGAGGGGGGATAAAACATCATAAGATCCAACTATAATAGCAAAGCTCGCGATACATCAAGATCTTTGTCGGTGTCAAAACCGGCAGATCTCGGGTAGGGGGTCCTGAACTGTGCGTCTAGGCCGGATGGTAACAGGAGGCAAGGAACATCATGTTTTACCCAGGTTCGGGCCCTCTTGATGGAGGTAAAACCCTACGTCCTGCTTGATTAATATTGATGATATGGGTATTACAAGAGTAGATCTACCATGAGATCAAGGAGGCTAAACCCTAGAAGCTAGCCTATGGTATGATTGTTGTATGATGATGTTGTCCTACGGACTAAAACTCTTCAGTTTATATAGACACCGGAGAGGGTTAGGGTTACACAAAGTCGGTTACAATGGTAGGAGATCTTGAATATCCGCATCGCCAAGCTTGCCTTCCACGCCAAGGAAAGTCCCATCCAGACACGGGACGAAGTCTTCAATGTTGTATCTTCATAGTCCTGGAGTTCGGCTGAAGGTATAGTCCGGCTACCCGAACATCCCCTAATCCAGGACTACCTTAGTAGCCCCTGAACCAGGCTTCAATGACGACGAGTCCGGCGCGGCATTGCAAGGCGGGTTCCTCCTCCAAATTCTTCATAAAAGTTTGTAAACACCAAGAGTAGTGTCCGGCTCTGCAAAATAAGTTTCCACGTATTGCCACAGAGAGAATAATATTAACACAAATCTAATCTGCTGACGTATTCCGCAGCGTGACATCACACTACGGCCAAGCCTTTATTTGAATCGTTTTCACTTTTCCACCTCAGCGTGTTTTGCAGGCGGTTTCCTTGGCACGTCTTGTCAAAGCAGAGATCGTGTCCCCTTTATTTACGGGATTCTCATCAATACGGACGTGGGTAACCCAATCGTGCCCGTTAGCATGTCTTCTCGATTAAAGGCGAGTCCAAAACGGTTACGGGGAGGGCCCCTGGTATTCAACCTCTTATAAAGAGACCAGGGCCTTACTCCTTTTCTCCAATCTCAAAACAAGTTCGCCCATCGCCTCGAGTTCCAACACCCTAGGCTCCAGATTCCAGGCGCTTCGGACCTTCGACAATGTCCGGTTCCGACCTTCAAGGCCGATGGATGCCCTCCTGTGTCACGGAGGAGGACGTGCTAAAGTTGAGGGAGGCTAAGTTCTTGACCGCCGAAATTTCGCATAGGTTGCCTGCTCAAAGGCAGGTTATTCCCAGTCCCCAGCCCGGTGAGAGCGTAGTGTTCATGTCTCACTTCCTTCGGGGGTTAGGCTTCCCGATGGATCCCTTCGTGAGGGGGCTGATGTTCTATTATGGGCTGGAATTTCATGACTTAGCTCCGGAGTCCATCCTCCACATTTCCTCATTCATCATCGTGTGCGAAGCGTTCCTCCGTGTTACTCCTCACTTCGGATTATGGCTCAAGACTTTTGGAGTGGAGCCGAAGATGATCGAGGGACGGCACGCAGAGTGCGGAGGCGCTGTCATAAGTAGGAATGCTGATGCTCCATGGCCCGAGGGCTCCTTTCAAGAGGAGCTCGGCTTGTGGCAATGAGAGTGGTTCTATATCACCGCTCCCAGGAGCACCAAGTGGGTGGCGCCTCCTGCCTTTCGCTCGGGTCCCCCACCACGGCTAGCGTCATGGGTCAACAAAGGATTAGATCGGGGGTTATCCAAAGACGTGCCCTTGTTGCAGGGCCGCATTAGGGATCTCTTAGAAAGAGACCTCAACCTGGTCAAGGTGGCGCAGGTCATGCTGATTCACCGAACACTGCCCGGCAAACGTCGCTCCCTTCGTTTGTGGGAGTTTAGTCCGGAGGGACCACGAGCTCTCCAGCATTTTATGGGCGCAACACCCATGGAGATGTATAAAAGGTTCTTCAGATCACAAGCAATGTGTCCGGATTTGATCAAGGATGCAGGTTTAAGCTGCAATCGCCCGGATACTCAAGTAAGTAACCTTGTGCCTGGACTCGCTATCCGTAAAATTGTCATAAATTCGCCCCTAAAAGAGTTGTCCTTTGAAACAGGAGTGGATAGCGAAGGCAAAGCTGATCAGGTGTCCGGCTCCCCTTCCTGAGACCAGGCTGGATCCCGTGCTAGTTAGGATGTTGAAGATCGTGCCTTTGGAGGGAAGTGAGGGGGAGGACAAGGAAACTATGGCCTCCTCGAAGGAGGCTGCTCCGAAGGGAGGAACCGACAATTCCTCTCCTAAGGGGAAGAAGAGGGCCGCCTGTGACGACCCGGAGACCATGGCCTCAAAGCGGGAGAAAAAGTCCTCGTCAGAGGGTCCGACGCCGGGGAGATCCTCGGCCGAACTACGCCCTCAAAGGGATCAGCCCTCCAGCGAGCCGTAAGTAGAGAAAGATTTTCCTTTAGAGGGATGGGAGAAATCCTTGCTTTTTATCTGAGAAGATTAACCAAAATTTTACTTTGTAGCTCGGACCTCAGCCCTTCTCAGCAGAGCTCGTCTTCGGGGGATCTTCTTCCGGAGATGATGGAGAGTGGAACGCCTCCCCCTGCCGTACCGCCTGGCGAGGCGGGCAACCCTGAGGTGTCATCGCAGAGGGTTTCTCCAAATCCGGCAGGGGTGGAAGGTAGCCATATGCCCCCCAAGGTTCTCCGCGTCCGGCCTTCGATGGAGGTCATATGACGAGTCCGGCACCGTCCGATGCGCGGGAGGAGCTGATGATTCTGCTGGGGCGAGCTTCTATCTCAGAGGAGCACCGTGCATTGATGGGTATGGTGATTGGAAGGATTTCGTCCGCGGAAAGCGGATTGCATGAGGCCGTTAGAAGTTTGCTGACGGGTTTTGAGGTACGTTTGATAATGTACTTCTTTGTCAGTTGCGTATAAACAAGATGCGCCCTGTGTAGATAGTAGCCCCTGAGACTCTGTGCGTTGTCAAAATTGACGGCGCGCAGAGGATCATAATCCCAGGTCTAAAATGTCGCCTTTGTATACAGGTGGCGAAGTGCCCGGAATCGAGCTGAACTGATGATTGTGCCGAACTAAAGCGGCAACTTGACGTGGCAGATGCCGACATCGCGCTCGTCAACGAGCGGCTTGATGAGGCTCAAGGTATGCAATTCCTCGGGCGACATCTGGTAAGAGGAGCTTTATGCCAGTATCTTACAATGTGTGTGCTTGACGCAAATGGTGCGGCTGCCGTGGAGAATCTTCGGGCGGAACTTGCCCGAGCTAAGGAACAAGCCGGGAAAAGTGATGTGGCTGCCGAGAAGGCCCTTGAAGAGCTGAGAGCCGAACAGGTTGCTCACTGCCGAAGCAAGAAGGAGATGGCCGAGATGGCCATGAAGTTAAAAAGTGTTGCTGACCGTTGCATGTTTCTTGAGAAAGAAGACCGGGCGAGACAGACGGACTTAGAGAAGGCCGTTGCTGATGCCAAGGACGGTCGCTCTGCGATGAGAGCTGCGAAGGAGGAGCTGTGTCAGGCCGGACAGATTGCGGTTAGAAAGCCCTTTATGCTGCGGAGGAAGTTTTGTGATCTGAAGTTTGCTCCGTTGGACCGGATGTGGAGTGCGGAGGACACCTATCTGGATTTGGCAGCGAGTGCTGCTGATGCGACCGAATACTTTCGAGATCAAAAAGATCACGAAGTGGAAAGGCTTTTCTGGTCGCAGTTCCAAAATCCAGAGTGTCCACTAGCAGTGGACGATCGTCTGGCTCAATGGGCCGAACTGAATAGATTGTCCGGACTCGCCATGAAGTACGTCATGGGTCATCTGTGGCCGGGGAGATCGGAGCCGAAAAGTTATTTCAGCTTGGTGCAACAATTCCTTGACGCGGTGCCATGTATCAATGCGATGAAGAGGTCAGCATGCATAGAGGGCGCACGGATGGCTCTTGCCCGTGTCAAGACATACTGGGCAGAGATGGAGACCACTGTTGTTGCATCCCGAGATTTGGACAAAAGCCGAGTACCCTCCGAGCACTATTTTCAGGAAGTCCTTGAAGGCGCTCGTGTAATAGAGGCGCAGTGCTCGAAGGATGCTATGTTCTGATAGAATATGTAATTATAAGCAATATTTTGATGAATTGTAGTAGCCTTTTATACTTGTGCCTTCAAGTATTTGGAACACCTCCTGTGCGGCCGTTTTAATATATATATACAAAATCTGAAAGATTGTAGTCGTTGGCTTCAGCCCCCACGCACATAGTGCGGGGGTGCTCGCAGAAGGCGCATTTTCACACTTAATCCAACGTCTTGGTCCTACAAAGGAGGTGATAGCGCAGCGAGGTAGGCAGCCGGACTATAATGCTTTAACACTTTCACTTAGCCATAGGAGCTTGACAATGGGACTATTTAGGTAGCCCCTGGTGGCGACTGCGCTCGCCCGAATTTGGGGCGCGTATGTGCCTGGCCGGGAAACGGCCCTTCATTAATGCGAAGGAATCCTACAGATTCTGGAGAGTCATCGAGTGGTTGACTAGTCTCACGCCATATCATGACAGTCGGTTTTCGGCTTTCTCTACTGAGGTGCTCGCCTGGCCGAACCAGGGCACAATCACAGTAGTTCTCCTAGTGCCGCCTTAGCCGATAGAGCGGAACGTAAGGCGGCCGAACACAGGAGCCGGGCAACCCAACATTTGACCAAAATCATGACTCCGAGCTAATGCATATAAGGCCAAACTCGCGACGCCAAACACTCCCTAAGGTATTCGGTCTTTATGAGAGCGGGCGAGGTAACGCTCTGAGGTATAAGCCCCTAGTGTCCAGGTACGCGCAAGAATTCTGACGTGGCCACATGCCAAGACGCCAGCCTCCTCCTTGGTCATAGAACCAGGGGATGTGTATCAACAAGAGACAGTAAAAAAGGTTTACACAGGGTCTTAATCTGAAAAGAATCCTTGGAACGGGTCCCTACTGCACGTCTGCACCTGTGTGTCCGTTGTGCCGTATCCTGGACGGGCGCAGCACGACGTTCATCTGTAAAAAGAGAGCAACTAAGTTGAAAAATGGGCGTGCCGAACAAAAGTTATATGAAATAAACAAGGTGTAAAGTAAAATATGAAAAATTGAGCTTTATTGTCTCTTATTTTATGCGTGTGAAGCCCCTAGTGCAGGGGGATATGGCCACCAAGCCTTTATCAGCGATACTTTTGTGCCGGACTCGTCTATCCGCGTCCGTGGTCTTAATGACTTGTTCCGATGTTCTGGCTGGTGAAGCTATTGTATTGTGGGGCTGTTAAAGCGGCCGCACAATCCTCCGCTTGGGGGAGGTATTCTCACTGCTTCCCCTTTAAGGAGATGATGCCGCACGGACCTGGCATCTTAAGCGTAAGAGATGCATAATGCGGTATTGCGTTAAAGCGGGCGAAAGCTTCGCGTCCCAGTAGTGCTTGGTAGCGACTTAAGAATGGGACGATGTGGAAAGTCAGCTTTTCGCGACGTAAGTTATCGGCAGAGCCGAAAATAACCTTGAGCCGGAGAAAACCCATGCAATGGGTGTCCGGACCTGGCGTTACTCCTTGAAAGGAGGTTTTGCTGTGGCGAATTCTTTTTGGGCCGATCCCCATGTGGCGGATTGAGTCCTGATATATCAGGTTGAGTCCGCTGCCACCGTCCATAAGGACATTTGAAAACTGGAGTCCGCCAATTATTGGATCGAGTACCAGGGCAGTCCAGCCTGGGTTCCTGATACTTCTAGAATAATCTAGATGATTGAAGATGATTGGTTTTCACAACCAGTGGCGGGATTCCTTTGGGATAGGCCGTGGGGCGCGTACCTTTATGGGCGCCGCACGTTTTGTTATATGGAGTAAGTTTACTGTTTTTACTTCTTGTGGGAAATTCTTTTGTTTCCTGGTACTCTGCTTTTGGGGTTCGTCCTCGTCTTCGCTTGGTGTGTTGAGCCCCTTGTGTTCGGCGTTGAGTCTGCCGGATTGTTTGAAAACCCAACAATCTCTGTGGGTATGGTTAGCAGGCTTTCCGGGAGTGCTGTGTATTTGACATATCCTATCCAAGATTTTGTTTAGGTTGGATAGGTCATCCCTGTTATCTTGGAGGGGCGGCTTTTTCTGATTCTGTCGTGAGCTTTTGAATCCGGCGTTTACTGCCGTGCTCTTCGGACTTTTTTCCTTAGTTCGGCGACGGTCCTTATTGTGTCGCGGTTTTCCGTTTCCATCCCTAGTTTCGGATGTACTTGGGTCACTGGTGCTGCATCTTGCCAACCAGCTGTCCTCTCCTGCGCAAAAGCGGGTCATGAGGCTTGTTAGTGCGGCCATTTTTCTTGGCTTTTCCTGGCCGAGGTGTCTGGCGAGCCATTCATCTCGGACATTATGCCTGAAAGCCGCTAGGGCTTCAGCATCCGGACAATCGACTATCTGATTCTTTTTGGTAAGAAATCTATTCCAGAATTGCGGAGCTGACTCTCCGGGCTGTTGATTTATGTGACTAAGATCGTCTGCATCCGGAGGGCGGACATAGGTCCCTTGAAAATTTGCTCGGAAAGCGTCCTCGAGCTCTTCCCAACTTCCGATTGTGTTTTCAGGAAGGCTTTTGAGCCAATGCCGGGCTGGCCCTTTAAGCTTGAGGGATAAGTATTTTATGGCGTGGAGGTCATCTCCTCTAGCCATATGTATGTGGAGGATATAATCCTCGATCCAGACTCCAGGGTCTGTTGTTCCATCATATGCCTCTATGTTTACGGGTTTGAATCCCACTGGAAATTCATAATCCAGGACCTCATCGGTGAAACATAGGGGGTGTGCGGCACCCCTGTATTTGGGTGTGCCGGATTCTGATAATGGCTTTATTGCATTGCTTACGAGAGCTTGCTTTCTTGGCCCGTAAATGGACCTGGCTGGGCCATGATGCGAATCATTAAGTGGGTCGCATGCCGGCTTAAGTGCGGCGCTGCTTGCCGCTTTATGCTGTCCATGGGGTCGTCTATCCGACCATGTGGTTTTCTCACTTTTGGAATGCGAGGGCTCTAAGGCCTCCTCGTCGAATTTAGGCAGTAGCTTTCTCTTCGGATAGCTTTTAGTGCGGCAACTATCGCCGTATTTGTCTGCGGTATTGATTACTTTGCTCCATCTGATCCTGAGTGCATCTTCCGCAGTTTTTAGCTTCCGCTTCTGCTTTTTCAGGCTGCGTGCGGTTGCAATGAGCCATTTGTGGAGGTTCTTCTGCTTCGTGGGCTTGTCCGGCGTAGGGTCGTCCGGAATGCCATTTTCGCCAGGGGAGGGATGTTCGGTTTCTCTATCCGGGTTGTCCTGTTGGGACGGTTGCTCTAAGGCATGCTCGTCGTCTACCAGCTCATCCTGCTCTATGGCTGGGTCTTTATCAAGGCGGGGCTTGGGTCGGTGTTTACGCCGACGCTTAGATTGTTTTTCGAGAGATCGATCCCTCTTTCCGTCCCCGTTTTCTTTGTTGTTGCTCCCTTTAGGGGTATCCACCATGTACACATCGTGAGATGAGGTGGCTGTCCAATGCCCTATAGGCGTTGGTTCTTGGTTGTCTCCTGCATCGTCGTCCATACCGTCGATGTCTTCAGAGTCGAAGTCGAGCATGTTGGTTAAGTCGTCGACAGTGGCTACGAAGTGGGTGGTGGGTGGGTTTTGAATTTCTTCATCATCCAAATCCCATCCTTGCTGACCGTAGTCCGGCCAGGGCTCTCCTGATAAAGAGAGAGACTTTAGAGAATTCAGGATGTCGCTGAAGGGCGAGTGCTGAAAGATGTCTGCGGCGGTGAACTCCATTATCGGCGCCCAATCGGATTCAATCGGCAGGGGCGCGGGGGGCTCGGAGTTCGGAAAGGAATCCGGCTCCTCGGAGTCACAGGCCATGCGGAGTGCGGGGCTGGAGTTCGGCTTGATCGCCTCTGAGATCGCATCCCCTGAGGCAGCGTCCAGCCGCTTATCCTCGATCGGCGCAGTAGGCTCCGAATCAATGGTCGGAACCGGTGCGTGTGCGGCCTCCAAGGCACTGTTCGGCGGCAGAGCTATATCATGCCCATCGAGACAGTGCGGCGCGCTTGGCTGCGGCTCGAATCCGTCGAAGATCAAGTCCCTGCGGGTGTCAGCCGTGTAGTTTAGGCTTCCAAACCTGACATGATGGCCAGGGGCGTAGCTTTCGATCTGCTCTAGGTGGCCAAGCGAATTGGCCCGCAATGCAAAGCCACCGAAGACGAAGATCTGTCCAGGGAGAAAAGTCTCACCCTGGACTGCATCGTTGCTGATGATCGAAGGAGCCATCGGGCCTAAAAGCGACGACATAGAGGAACTCTCAATGAAAGCACCAATGTCGGTGTCAAAACCGGTGGATCTCGGGTAGGGGGTCCCGAACTATGCATCTAGGCTGGATGGTAACAGGAGGGAAGGAACACGATGTTTTATCCAGGTTCGGGCCCTCTTGATGGAGGTAAAACCATACGTCCTGCTTGATTAATATTGATGATATGGGTATTACAAGAGTAGAGCTACCACGAGATCAAGGAGGCTAAACCCTAGAAGCTAGCCTATGGTATGATTGTTGTATGATGATGTTGTCCTACAGACTAAAACTCTCCGGTTTATATAGACACCAGAGAGGGTTAGGGTTACACAAAGTCGGTTACAATGGTAGGAGATCTTGAATATCCGCATTGCCAAGCTTGCCTTCCACGCCAAGGAAAGTCCCATCCGGACACGGGACGAAGTCTTCAATCTTGTATCTTCATAGTCCTGGAGTTTGGCTGAAGGTATAGTCCGGCTACCCGAACACCCCCTAATCCAGGACTCCCTCAATCGTATCACCTCAAGAACACGAGAGAGAGAGATCAAACACATAGCTACTGGTACATACCCTCAGCCCCGAGGGACAACTACTCCCTCCTCGTCATGGAGAGCATCGGGATGATGAAGATGGAGACCGGATAGGGATTCCCCCCTCCGGCAGGGTGCCGGAACAGGTCTAGATTGGCTTTCTGTGGCTACGGAGGCTTCCGGCGGCGGAATTCCTGATCTATTGTGCTCTTGGATGTTTTTGGGTATATGGAGATATATAGGCGGAAGAAGTACGTCAGGGGAGCCACGAGGGGCCCACGAGGGTGGAGGGCGCGCCCTAGGGGGGTGGGCGCGCCCCCTACCTCGTGGCCTCCTCGAAGCTTCCTTGACATGGACTCCAAGTCTCCCGGGTTGCTTTCCTTCCAAAAATAGGTTCCGTGAAGTTTCAGGTCAATTGGACTCCGTTTAATTTTCCTTTTCTGCGATACTCTAAAACAAGGAAAAAACAGAAACTGGCACTGGGCTCTGGGTTAATAGGTTAGTCCCAAAAATCATATAAAATAGCATATAAATGTATATAAAACATCCAAAGTTGATAATATAATAGCATGGAACAATCAAAAATTATAGATACGTTGGAGACGTATCAGCGCCCTCCTTAACCCCCGGGGCGACTTCGTCTGCCGGGCGCACTACCGCTGTGGCCCTAAAGGCGAGCTTGAGGGCCGCCAGTGCCTTCTTGGTGTCCCCAGCCACGGTGAGGACGCTACTGCTGCCCGGCATCTTCATGAGGTTGTAGGCTGGATGGGTCGCTGCCATGAACTGAGCTAAGGCAGGGTATCCAAGGATGGCATTGTACGGTAGGTCAATGCGGGAGATGCCGAAGTCGATCAGCTCTGTGCAGTAGTTGCCCCGGGTACCGAAGGTGATCGAAAGGCGTATTTGCCCCTGAGGGCTGGTGGACCCGTGGCCGACCCCGGAGAAAGGCTTGGTGTGGCGGAGCAGGCCATACGGTACATGAAGCAAGCCGAAAGCTTCCACGGATAGCACGTTGGGGCCTTCTCCGCCGTCGATGACTATCTTGGTCATGGCGACGTGGCAGATGGTCAGCGTGCAGAGTATTGGGAGCGCGCCTGAGCCGGCAGCGGTAGCGGGGTGATCCCCTAAGTCGAAGGTGAGGTCGGCCTTGGGCGGCGCCCATCCTGGAGGGCCCCCTGCCGTACAGATGCGGCGCCGATCTGGCGGAAGAACTGCTTGACGTGGCGGTCCGTGGGTGGTGCTTGCGAGCCGCCGAGGAGGGCCGCGACGACGACAGGCACCGGTGCCGTGAAGCACGCGACAAAAAGGCCGCGCGGCTCTTCCCAAGAGGCCACAGAGGATCCTGGTAGGTTGAGCAACCAAGTGCGCGGTGCGCCAGCGAGGGCCATGGGGAACCAGTTAGCCATGGCCTTCTTGTCGCCTCCCGCATCCAGGACGGCCTCCTCGTAGCCAGCAGGAAGGTCGACGGATCCGCCGCACATTCGAAGTGAGGCGTCATCTCCGACCTAAACTTTGGCAGCCACCGCACCTGTCATAAGGCGGGGGTGAAGGCCCTGAGCCCCCTGGCGCCGTTGTGGTCGCCCGTCGATCCAGTTGGTGGAGCAGCCCTAGCCATGGGGACCGAACAGGGAAGTGGAGCCGGCGGAGGAGTGGAAGTTCGGCGCACCCCTACCTGGCACGCCAAATGTCGGATTACGAGTTCCAGCTAACCCTTGAGGTTCGAACACTGGGGTGTGCACGAAGATCTCTCTCCCCCGGGAGCCCACTCTCGCAACTATCTCTAAGCCTAGCTCACCGAACCCGAAGAACAAGGGACACAAGGGTTTATACTGGTTTGGGCCACCATTGTGGTGTAATACCCTACTCCAGTGTGGTGTGGTGGATTGCCTTGTAGGCTGAGGATGAACAAGTACAAGGGATGAACAACCTCCTGAGGAGAGGTGTTCTTGAGCTCGATGATCTTGTGTGTGTGTGTGGATGGTCTAGTGATCCTCTCTCCTGCTCTATGGTGGTGGCCAGTCCTATTTATAGAGGCCCTAGTCCTCTTCCCAAATATTAGGTGGGAAGGGATCCCACTATAACACCCACGATGCGGCTATATCTCCCACGTGTCGGAGCACGACTTAGAGGCATAACCGCATTGTAGGTATGTCACAAGAGGGGTAATCTTTACACATCCCATGTACTGAATAAGAAAGGGATACAGAGTTGGCTTACAATCGCCACTTCACACAATACATACATATAACATTAAATCATCCAAAATACAATCAAGGTCTGACTACGGAACCAAAATAAAAGAAGACCACCCCTAATGCTAGATCCCCAATCGTCCCAACTGGGCTCCACTACTGATCAACAAGAAACAAAACAACATAACGAACAAGATCTTCATCGAGCTCCCACTTGAGCTGGGTTGCGTCATCTGCACTGGTATCATCGGCACTTGCAACTATTTGGAAGTATCTGTGAGCCACGAGGACTCAGCAATATCACACCCGCGAGATCAAGACTATTTAAGCTTATGGGTAGGAAAGGGTAATGAGGTGGAGTTGCAGCACTAAGCATATATGGTGGCTAACTTACGCAAATAAGAGCGAGAAGAGGAGAAAAGCACGGTCGTGAACTAGAAGTGATCAAGAAGTGATCCTGAAACTACTTACGTTCAAGCATAACACCCAAAACCGTGTTTACTTCTCGGACTCCGCCGGAAAGAGACCACCACGGCTACACACGCGGTTGATGCATTTTAATTAAGTTAAGTTTCAAGTTCTCTACAACCGGATATTAACAAATTCCCATCTTCCCATAACCGCGGGCACGATTTTCGAAAGTTCAAAACCCTGCAGGGGTGTCCCAACTTAGCCCATCACAAGCTCTCACGGTCAACGAAGGATATTTCTTCTCCCAGGAAGACCCAATCAGACTCAGAATCCCGATTACAAGATATTTCGACAATGGTAAAACAAGACCAACAAAGCCACCCGATGTGCCGACAATCCCGATAGGAGTCGCACGTATCTCGTTCTCAGGGTAACACCGGATGAGACTAGCTACGAGTAAAACCAAACCTCAAGTTTCCCTGAGGTGGCCCCGCAGGCAGCTCAGTTCGGACCAACACTTAGACAAGCACTGGCCGGGGGGGCTAAAATAAGGATGACCCTCGGGAGCGTGACTCCCAAGGGAAAAGTAGGTGGTGGTGAGGCAAATGGTAAAACCAAGGTTGGGCCTTGCTGGAGGAGTTTTATTCAAAGCGAACTGTCAAGGGGTCCCCATAACACCCAACCGTGTAAGGAACGCAAAATCAAGGAACATAACACCGGTATGACGGAAACTAGGGCGGCAAGAGTGGAACAAAACACTAGGCATAAGGTCGAGCCTTCCACCCTTTACCAAGTATATAGATGCATTAATTAAATAAGAGATATTGTGATATCCCAACATATCCATGTTCCAACATGGAACAAACTCCATCTTTACCTGCAACTAACAACGCTATAAGAGGGGTTGAGCAAAGCGGTAACATAGCCAAACAATAGTTTGCTAGGACAAGGTGGGTTAGAGGTTTGACATGGCAATATGGGAGGCATGATATAGCAAGTGGTAGGTATCGCGGCATAGCAAAAGAGCGAGCAACTAGCAAGCAAAGATAGAAGTGATTTCGAGGGTATGGTCATCTTGCCTGAGATCCCGCAAGGAAGAAGAACGAGTCCATGAAGAAGACAAACGGAAGAAGTCGAACAAATCCTCACAAACGTGACATTATCAGAACCAACCCGAAGAAGCAACACCGGAAATAAGCAAACCACATAGTAGACGACCATCACATAAGCATGGCATGATGCCCAACCAAGTATGATGCATGTCCGGATTAATGAGGCATGGCATGGCAAAGTGCACAAGCAATACTACAAATTAAGTGGAGCTCAATATGCAACGGAGTTGCATATTGACGAAACAACACGTGACTTATTTAGTTCTCTCTCATTTAGGTACTCAACAATATTAAATGTTGTTTAGCATGGCAAGAGGTGAAGCATAATGAAAACTACCTATCTAGGCAAGTTTAAATGAGGCCGGAACAACAAACAACAAGTCCGGAAACTCCTCATGTGCATATTTTAGGTTAGGTACTATTCTGCCCTAAACCATATTTTATAGTTGTTAAACATGCAAAGCAAGTACACCATGTTAAACTAGGCATTTTTTCTACCCCATTTACATATAAAGTTTATTAGATTTGGAGCTACGGTTATTTAGTTATGAATTAAAGCATTTTAGCATGGTATTTGTGCAAATTTAAACAAAATACATTTTAAACATTTTAAACATGGATGAAAGTTGCAAATTAATAATCTACACAAAAATCAAAGCATTTTACATATATAATTTGTTTTAATATGATGCGCTGTTTGTGTGTAATTATATGCATGAAGCTTGGGGGGTTTTCTGCAAAATAGGTAAAACACTGGAATATAGACAAATCGCAGATCATAAAAAAATAGACTCTGGGCTGAATCTGGTGGAGCAGGCTCCTCAAATAGGGCTCCACGGAGTTGGTAGATCTGGGCCTCGGTCCGTCGATGGATGGATGAGGTACGGCTGGGCCAAGATCGATCTTGCGTGGCTGCAGCCCACGTAGCTGGGAGAGGCGCGATCGAGGACGCGGTCAACGAAGGTGAGACGCGGGCGAGACGCTCACTTCGTCTATGCTCGAATGAAGCAGAGGCGCGGCGCGGCTGTGGGGCACGGGCAGACGTGGCTCCGGTGGGCAGGGGCCGGAGAAGGGGCGGCGGAGCGGCGCGAATCCAGGCGGTGGGGGTGCAAGAATGGTGAGGTCGAGCTAATACGGAGCTGTGGTCAACGAAGAGCACAGGATCGAGGGGATCCTGCCCTCGAGCTGCTGTGGGCACGGAGGACGAGTGGAGGCGCGCACGGGAGGGGCGCCATGGTTCTTGGGTGCATGCTCGAGCTCGAGCAGCGACGAATTTGGCGAAGCAGGGGAGATCCGGGGCGCCGGGTAACCCACGGCGTTGGGGCGGATCCTTCCGAAAAAGAGCTTAGGGACGGTGAGGTTCGACGAGGCCCACGTTCGAGGTGGTTGACGGGGATGACAGCGCCGGTCGAGATGTTTGCAGCTAGGGCTCGGGACTGCTGCTGCTTGGGTGGAGAAGCTCTCCCACTCGGGGGTGACGAGGAGGCCTCTGGTTGCCGGTGACGCCTCCGGCGGCGGTTGGATTGACGAGCAGTAGAGAGCTCGGGCGCTGGTGCGCGCAGAGGAGCTCGGTGGGATGCAGGCACGAGGAGAAGGAGTATGCAGGGGAGAAAGTAGAGATGGCACGGGAGTTCCTGGCTGGTCGCCGGTGCTGGGTAGGGGCGGCATTGTGCCCGAGGACGAGCTCGGCCGGAGGAGGAAGAGGAAAGAGCTGCGGTGGCTTTGCTTGCTACTGGTGGTGACAGCTGGTGGAGCTCCAGCGAGGTCCGCTGAGGCGGCTTGGTGGTGTTGGGATCGATGGAGGTGAGTCGGAAGGGGAGGTGGGGCTGCCATTTGGGGGGGATGGGGAAAAACGAAGTGGATCGTGCGAGGATTCCGAGAGGATTTGGAATGGCGGCGGTGAGGAGGAGGATGGGACAGCTCTCCTCAAAATTAGGGTTATACTCATATTTATCGTTGTGGGTTAGATTAGGGGCTATCTCGTCCCTCCGATCAAAATCGGACGGTCAGGACAAATAGGCTAGGGAGTCCAAATAAGAAAACGGTGACGTTTTATAAATGTTTGGGGATGATCCGGATCCAACGGTGATGACTGTCCGGGTCGGGTCCGGGGAAGTTTCGGACATGCACGCGAGGGGTCGGTTGGAACTTGTGGGCTGTGCAGAAGGGCTCGTGCTGAGAGTAGAGAAGAGAGAGAGGCCCGACGACTGTTTCCGGAGACCGAAAACATCCGACGTTAGACCGGCTATACCGCCGCTATAGTTATCCGTTGGGGCGTCAAACGGACTCCGAATGCGATGAAACTTGGCAGACGGCTTATCTACGCTATAACAACACCGCATGCCAACTTTCAATCCATTCCGAGAACATTTTCCGGCCACTTATAAATAATATTTCGGACGTGCCGTGGGCGCGTGCAAGTGTGTCTGGGCTCAGAACGGACAACGAAGAGAACTGGGAGACCCGGACGAATGCATGTTTTGAAAACATGATGATGCAATGCACATGATGACATGGCAAGATGCAACACGCAAGCGAATGACATGGCACGACGGCGAATAACTGGGAGACACCTGGCACATCGGTCTCGGGGCATCACAACACTCCACCACTACGAGAGGATCTCGTCCCGAGATCTAGGATGGCACCAGAGGGAAAATGAAGAGGAAGAGAAGAGGTAAACTATTTTGCTTCTTTGAAAAACGAGTGAAACCATGAACCTTGATAGGTTGAACCATTTGAGAAAATAAAACAACGGAGATGATCGAAATTGAAAACACTCCGTTAGAAAAGAGGAACACGGAACATTACTAGAGCCTTGTAGGTTGAAAGACATAAGAAAAGGGTTGCAATGGACAAGAAGTACATGCAGGCACTCTGATTAAAACGAGATGTACAAGGAACGATAAGGATCAATTACGACAACACTCCGGTTGGAGAAAGAAGGTAAAGAATATGAGCTTGGCAAAATGAAAGCACTTGGATGAGAGTCCGGTTAGAAGAGGAATGATAGACACAACACTCCGGTTAGAACAAGATAGAGAAGGAATAAGAATGATATAATTAGGACATCACTCCGACTGAAAATGGAAGGAATAGAACAAGATTTTGACAAGATGAGAGGATACTTGATGAAACCAACAACACACTGCCTCCGGAACTATTGAAATAATGGCACAAGGGGTAAGAAAGATTTCAGGCGGCACTCTAGTTGAGAAGGGAGGCAAAACTTGATAAGATGAGAGAACATGAAAAGAGGGCACGACACTCCGGTTAAATAGATAAGCACGAAAAGAACATGATCTTTGACAACAAATGGAATGATGGGTCGAAGAGAGCATCATCACAATGCCTCCGGAAGAAATGAAAGAAATGAATTTACTAAATGGAGGAAAACAAGATCTTAAAAGAGCACGCTTACACGAGATGCTAGAACGGAGTTGTTGGACTATCAACAACGAAAGGATAAGCTTGTTGTGGCCTTATGGAAAACATCTCAAAATCTTGAGGTGTAATTCTGCCACTACAGGAACGATAGATTGGATTGATATCAACAAGGAGACGAGAAACTTATTTTCACCGGGAGGATAAATGAAGAACTTGGGTCATTTATTAGCACCATAAATAGCAACATTCCCAATAGAAGGCTTTCGGTGAAATCTAAACCAAGATACTCCAACGAAGAGATTGATGGATTGAGAAGAGCTCATGCTCGAAGAAATTGATGGGTTTAACTATCTCATTCTTGAAAACTTGCGAATCATGAAACACGAAAGAAATTGTCAAGAATGACATAACACCATCCCAAAAGATAAGGTAGAAAGAATTGCACTTTGGAATGTAAGATGAAGAATGTTTGAACTCCTCTGAAGAGAATCTTGATGAACACTTCGAGCAAGAATTAAGTCGTTGATGAACCAACATGTAGAGCCTCCATGAAGAACTCTGGTAATAAAATAATGATCAAACGAAAAGGGAAAGTTGAAAAGGGCTCCGGGAGAAGCCTTGCCGTGATTAGATGAAGCTTCGAAATGATATAACCGAGAAAACTTGGAACTCCGGAAAGAAAGATGAACAAATGAAATCAAGAATTTTGATGAACCTCCGGAATAAGGAATTGAATTTACTCGATGAAACAAGAATAAGAATTACATTATGCTCATCCTTCACCAATTAAATTGATGACAAACAATGGATTTGGCATACTACTTATTCTCGTAGAAAGGATTAAGATAGATATGGTGCAAACTTGAGAAGGTCTTCGAGGAACCACCGGTAGAATTGAAACAACGAATAAATTGATATGATAAACGAAGGAAGAAGAATCTTGGAAGAACCACCATAAGAATTGAAAATGGTTGAAGAAAAGATAAAGAAACACCGGGAAGAATTAGAGAACGAATGAAGATACTTGACGGGAATTTAGAAAAAAGTGAATGAAGAGATCATGAACTGATTAGAGGATGTTTGAGCGATGCACCGGTAAGATTTAGAGAAAGAGAGCTGAAAGCTGAGAATGAATAAACCTGAAATGATGGCCTTCGGAGAATCAAACTGAAAAGACTCATGAATTGCTCCGGATGGATGAAAAGAATTCTCACAATTAAAAACAATTATGAGAGGATGGTATCAATCTTGAACTACGCATCTCTGAGAGAACGGATAAGATTTGGAGGAAAAACTCTTCTTCGGTCTTCAAAAATCTGAGAATGACGACGAGAAACACCACCGTGAATTGTTGAGTCACTCCGGAATGGAAAATTAGAATGGTTGAACCAATGATGAAAAGAATGTGCAAGATCTTGGAGAAGGCATTTGACTGATGATAGCTCATTCTTACGTCAAACTTGGAAAAGAATTTGAGAGTAACTCCGGGAAGATTATAAGATTCAGGTAAGATCCTGGGAAAAGACTGTGGGTTAGGGGCCACTCAAAAGATACACCGTTGAAACGATTGCTTGAAAGGAAGATTGCACCAGTTGAATTAAATGGCTAGAATGAGATAACAACCTCGAGATATCTTGAACGGATTGATAATGGAAACGTGAACCTTCTGAGACATCTTCAGCACTCCGAAACAAATAAATAGCGAGAGGTGAATGATTAAGAGGTGCGCCAACATGGGAAAACATTTGAAACGAGGAAAAGATATGATTGACAAAGCTTGAATTGAATCCACCGTAGAAAAAGAATGATGAATGATGAACTTGTAGAGCATCTTCATGAGAACCACCGGGTAAGAACATTAACGAAAAATAATGAAGAGACTTCCCATCAGAAAATGGATACTAGATTAAGAAATCTGATTTCTTGAAGGAAAGGGGTGGGAGGGTGGGAAAAACAAAGGCAACTTGGGGACAGATGAAACGAACAACATTGGGAAAAACGAGACGTGATCTTGCGGATGTTAAAATGATCGGATCCACTTGAAGTGAAAACACACCGGTTGAAAAGGATTGACATGACAATCTCGATTATCATGAAGGATTAGTATTCACATAGAAATATGAGAACACCGCTTAGGAAAAGGTATGGAATCAACATTTGACTTTGAAACAACTGGAATACCACAACTCAAAACAAAACAAAGGATTGGCTTGAAAAATAAGCCGGAACAAACATATGATAGAGATTTCATCCGAAGTTTTCGTGGTGGGGCCCACACGGGCTCGATCATACAACACCATCATGTACAAGGTAGTGCACATGACATACGAAGTGTCCCCGAGTCAGCATAGCCAAGGACTCTTTAAGACACAACGAGACCACTGTAAAACCAACCGTGGATGGGCGGACCACTAGACGTCGAACCCCAATCTCATATCATGCATCTGTCGGAAAGATATCCTAGGAGCTACTTGAATTCCCACTTATAAACTCCCGAAACTTTCTGGTTATGCAATCAGGTGTTGGGGATACAGGGGAAGCATAATATCTCACCCAAAACTAGCAAAACCTACATCCAGTTGTATCCATCCTTCAACACATAACCAAGAAACCTTCGGAAATCATTTACCTCAACCTTCGAAAAGCATCCGTTATATGAGTTATGGCAATACTCCCGAACTCCCACCCCAGTACTGGGTGGCGTCAAGGTTATCTCACCAACAACTGCATAAAAGAGATTTTCGATGTCGGCGAAACTCAGGTATTCCAGAAGTGCAACGATAAAATTGTGACGATAACACCTCGGAGCTCAACTCCCCGGGACATTGCCACAACCCCTAAATATCAGGAGGCACCAAGAACAATGTTCTCATCACAAAACCATCGGAACGATTCCAAGATACCCGCGTGATCCTAAAAAAATTTGTGAAATTTGAGGAGAGAAGAGTCAAAACTCTACGCCAGGAGGCCTCACCAGAGCGACGAAGGGACTGGGGAGTAAAAATAATCCTACTCTCCGATATATATAATCCTATAAGACTCAAAACATTTTTTTCTAGACTCAACAACGCCAGTGATTCGATCAAGTACGGGGCTCCTAAGTCGGGGAAGGCTCTGATTACCAACTTGTAACACCCATGATGCGGTTATATCTCCCATGTGTCGGAGCACGACTTAGAGGCATAACCGCATTGTAGGTATGTCACGAGAGGGGTAATCTTTACACATCCCATGTACTGAATAAGAAAGGGATACAGAGTTGGCTTACAATCGCCACTCCACACAATACATACATATAGAATTACATCATCCAGAATACAATCAAGGTCCGACTACGGAACCAAAATAAAAGAAGACCACCCCTAATGCTAGATCCCAGATTGTCCCAACTGGGCTCCACTACTGATCAACAGGAAACAAAACAACATAACAAAGAAGATCTTCATCGAGCTCCCACTGGAGCTGGGTTGCGTCATCTGCACTGGTATCATCGGCACCTGCAACTATTTGGAAGTATCTGTGAGCCACAAGGACTCAGCAATCTCACACTCGCGAGATCAAGACTATTTAAGCTTATGGGTAGGAAAGGGTAATGAGGTGGAGCTGCAGCACTAAGCATATATGGTGGCTAACTTACGCAAATAAGAGCGAGAAGAGGAGCAAAGCACGGTCGTGAATTAGAAGTGATCAAGAAGTGATCCTGAAACTACTTACGTTCAAGCATAGCACCCAAAACCGTGTTCACTTCCTGGACTCCGCCGGAAAGAGACCATCACGGCTACACACGCAGTTGATGCATTTTAATTAAGTTAAGTTTCAAGTTCTCTATAACCGGATATTAACAAATTCCCATCTGCCCATAACTGCGGGCATGACTTTCGAAAGTTCAAACCCTGCAGGGGTATCCCAACTTAGCCCATCACAAGCTCTCACGGTCAACGAAGGATATTCCTTCTCCCAGGAAGACCCGATCAGACTCGGAATCCCGATTACAAGACATTTCGACAATGGTAAAACAAGACCAACAAAGCCACCCGATGTGCCGACAATCCCGATAGGAGTCGCATGTATCTCGTTCTCAGGACAACACCGAATGAGACTAGCTAGGAGTAAAACCAAACCTCAAGTTTCCCCGAGGTGGCCCCATAGGCAGCTCAGTTCGGACCAACACTTAGACAAGCACTGGCCCGGGGGGGGCTAAAATAAGGATGACCCTCGGGAGCGCGACTCCCAAGGGAAAAGTAGGTGGTGGTGAGGCAAATGGTTAAACCAAGGTTGGGCCTTGCCGGAAGAGTTTTATTCAAAGCGAACTGTCAAGGGGTCCCCATAACACCCAACCGTGTAAGGAACGCAAAATCAAGGAACATAACACCGGTATGACAGAAACTAGGGTGGCAAGAGTGGAACAAAACACCAGGCATAAGGCCGAGCGTTCCACCCTTTACCAAGTATAAAGATGCATTAATTAAATAAGAGATATTGTGATATCCCAACATATCCATGTTCCAACATGAAACAAACTCCATCTTCACCTGCAACTAACAATGCTATAAGAGGGGCTGAGCAAAGCGGTAACATAGCCAAACAATGGTTTGCTAGGACAAGGTGGGTTAGAGGTTTGACATGGAAATATGGGAGGCATGATATAGCAAGTGGTAGGTATTGCGGCATAGCAAAAGAGCGAGCAACTAGCAAGCAAAGATAGAAGTGATTTCGAGGGTATGGTCATCTTGCCTGAGATCCCGCAAGGAAGAAGAATGAGTCCATGAAGAAGACAAATGGACAAAGTCGAACGAATCCTCACAAACGCGATGTTATCGGAACCAACCCGAAGAAGAAACACCGGAAATAAGCAAACCACATAGTAAACAACCATCACATAAGCATGGCATGATGGACAACCAAGTATGATGCATGTCCGGATTAATGAGGCATGGCATGGCAAAGTGCACAAGCAATACTACAAATTAAGTGGAGCTCAATATGCAATGGAGTTGCATATTGACGAAACACCACGTGACTTATTTAGTTCTGTCTTGTTTAGGTACTCAACAATATTAAAATGTTGTTTAGCATGGCAAGAGGTGAAGCATAATGAAAACTACCTATCTAGGCAAGTTTAAATGAGGCCGGAACAACAAACAACAAGTCCGAAAACTCCTCATGTGCATATTTTAGGTTAGGTATTGTTCTGCCCTAAACCATATTTTAGAGTTGTTAAACATGCAAAGCAAGTACACCATGTTAAACTAGGCATTTTTTCTACCCCATTTACATATAAAGTTTATTAAATTTGGAGCTACGGTTATTTAGTTTTGAATTAAAGCATTTTAGCATGGCATTTGAGAAAATTTAAACAACCAACATTTTAAACATGGATGAAAGTTGCAAATTAATAATCTACACAAAAAACTAAGCATTTTACATATATAATTTGTTTTAATATGATGCACCGTTTGTGTGTAATTATATGCATGAAGCTTGGGGGGTTTTCTGCAAAACAGGTAAAACACCGGAATATAGACAAATCGCAGATCCTAAAAAAATAGACTCTGGGCTGAATCTGGTGGAACGGGCAGCTCACATAGGGGCTCCTGGGAGCTGGTAGATCTGGGCCTCGGCCCGGTCGGTGGATGGATGAGCTGCGGCTGGGCCAAGATCGATCTTGCGTGGTTGCGGCCCACGTAGCTGGGAGAGGCGCGGTCGAGGACGCGGTCAACGAAGGTGAGACGCGGGCGAGACGCTCACTTCGTCTTTGCTCGAATGAAGAAGAGGCGCGGCACGGCTGCGAGGCACGGGAAGACGCGGCTCCGGCCGGCAGGGGCCGGAGAAGGGGCGGCGGAGCGGCACGAATCCGGGCGGTGGAGGTGCAGGAAAGGTGAGGTCGAGCTGATCCGGAGCTGCGGTCAACGAAGAGCACGGGATCGAGGGGATCCTCCCCTCGAGATGCTGTGGGCGCGGAGGACGAGTGGAAGCGCGCACGGGAGGGGCGCCATGTTTCTGGGGTGCGTGCTCGAGCTCGAGCAGCGACGAATTTGGCGAAGCAGGGGAGGTCCGGGGTGCCGGGGAACCCACGGTGTTGGGGCGGATCCTGCCGAAAAAGAGCTCGGGGACGGTGAGGTTCGACGAGGCCCACGTTCGAGGTGGTTGACGGAGAAGAGAGCGCCGGTCGAGATGGTTGCAGCTAGGGCTCGGGACTGCTGCTGCTTGGGTGGAGAAGCTCTCCCGCTCGGGGGTGACGAGGAGGCCTCTGGTTGCCGGTGACGCCTCCAGCGGTGGTTGGATTGACGAGCAGCAGAGAGCTCGGGCGCTGGTGCGCGCGCAGAGGAGCTCGGAGGGATGCGGGCACGAGGAGAAGGAGTATGCAGGAGAGAAAACAGAGATGGCAGGGGAGTTCCTGGCTGGTCACCGGTGCTGGGTAGGGGCGGCGTTGTTCTCGAGGACAAGCTCAGGCAGAGGAGGAAGAGGAAGGAGCTGTGGTGGCTTTGCTTGCTACAGGTGGTGGCAGACGGTGGAGCTCCAGCGAGGTCCGCTGAGGCGGCTTGGTGGTGTTGGGATCGATGGAGGTGAGTCGGAAGGGGAGGTGGGGCTGCCATTTGGGGGGATGAGGAAAACGAAATGGATCGGGCAAGGATCCCGAGAGGATTTGGAATGGCGGCGGCGAGGAGGAGGATGGGACAGCTCTCCTCAAAATTAGGGTTATACTCATATTTATCACTGTGGGTTAGATTAGGGGCTATCTCGTCCCTCCGAACAAAATCAGACGGTCAGGAAAAATAGGCTAGGGAGTCCAAATAAGAAAACGGTGACGTTTTGTAGATGTTTGGGGATGATCGGGATCCAACGGTGACGACTGTCCGGGTCGGGTCCGGGGAAGTTTCGGACACGCACGTGAGGGGTCGGTTGGAACTTGTGGGCTGTGCAGAAGGGCTCGAGCTGAGAGAAGAGAAGAGAGAGAGGCCCGGCGACTGTTTCCGGAAACCGAAAACGTCTGACGTTAGACTAGCTATACCGCCGCTATAGTTATCCGTTGGGGCGTCAAACGGACTCCGAATGTGATGAAACTTGGCAGACGGCTTATCTACACTATAACACCACCGCATGCCAACTTTCAACCATTCCAAGAACATTTTCTGGCCACTTATAAACTAATATTTCGGACGTGCCGCGAGCGCGTGCAAGTGTGTCTGGGCTCAGAACGGACAACGAAGAGAACTGGGATACCCGGACGAATGCATGTTTTGGAAACATGATGATGCAATGCACATGATGACATGGCAAGATGCAACACGGAAGTGAATGACATGACACGACGGCGAATAACTGGGAGACACCTGGCACATCGGTCTCGGGGCATCACACCCACAGCGGCCAATTTGTAGGGGGACAACTAGTACAAGCTATCCCAACAAAAGGTGGTCTTCGCCTACCAAAGGCTCTGGTGGTGACGCCGTCGTGGGCTCCGCGGTGACCTCTGTCCTGCCGTCCTGCTGGCCTTGGTCTTGTTGCACCAATATGGAAACATTTTCCTGATGCCTCGGGACTCCTCGCCTGCTTGCCCCTCTAGCACCAAAGAGGCTGTTGGCGCCCGCCTGGCCTTGGTCGTCATGGCTCACGTCAGGTGCTCCTCGCGAGGTGCCCCTTGCATAGACATCTCCGCCCTTCGGGAGCCAGCCTAGGGAGGCTACCCTGAAGAGGTCTTGGCGCCATCCACCTCGCGAGGGTCTTGAATGGTTGCTGATGAAGATGGGCCGTACCAGGCCGCTGGTGCAGCCACGCCCTGGGCCGCAGGCAGGCAAGTCTGGGTACCCCCGTTCCCAGGATGCCGATAGCAGAGGCACCCACGCACTGTCAATCGCCACGCGTCAATCAAGGCCGTAGGCGGTTGGGGCCCACGGTGCTCCGCACTTGCCCTTTGGCTTCACCTCGAAGCCAAGTTTGAGCGCGCCTAGGGCCCGGGGGCTACTATCGGCATCCTGGGAACGGGGGTGCCCAGACTTGCCTGCCTATGGCCCGGAGCGTGGCTCCATCAATGGCCTGGTACGGCCCAGCTTCAGTAGCGACAACTCAAGACCCTCGCGAGGCGGACGACACCAAGACCTCCCTAGGGTGCAGTCCCGCTAGGCTGGCTCCTGAGGAGCGGAGATCTCTATGCAAGGGGCACCTCGTGAGGTTCACGTGACGTGAGCCATGACGACCAAGGCCAGGCGAGCGCCAGCGGGCATAGTGTACCAGTTTCCTCTCTGGTGCTAAGGAGGAAAGCGCTGACGTGGAGTCCCGAGGAATCAAGCAAAGGTTTCCATATCGGTGCAACAAGACCAAGACCAGCAGGACGGCAGGATGGAGGTCATCACGGAGCCCACAGCAACGTCACCACCAGAGCCTTTTGCAGGCAAAGACTACTTTTGTCAGGATAACTTGTACTAGTTGTCTCCCTCAAACTTGGCCATTGTGGGATCCCTTCCCGCCTAAACATTTTGGAAGAGGACCAAGGACACTATAAATAGGACTTAGCCAACACCGTAGATGAGGGAGAGGATCATTCAGATCACCCTCACACCCACCAGCTCATCGAGCTCAAGAACACCTTACCTCCTGAGGCTGCTCATCCACTGTACTAGTTCATCCTCATCCCCTCGAGGCAATCCACCCACAAACTAGAGTAGGGTATTACACCGCAAGGTGGCCCAAACCAGTATAAACCCCCGTGTCTCTTGTTCTTTGGGTTCGCCGAGCTAGGCCATGGAATCCTTGAGCGAGCAAGTCAGGGAGAGAGTATTCTTCGTGCGCACCCCAGAGTTCAAACCTTGCAAGGGTTTGCCGGAACCCGTGATCCGACACAATTCTTATCTTTTATATGAGCATCATTGAAATCATCATGACCAGCTAAAAATGCATTAAAGAAAAGCGCTTATTGGGAGACAACCCAACATTTACCCCTACTATTTTTGTGTGTTAACATGATTAAGCTACTATAGTAATCATGTTTTATAGCTTTTGTTTCAATAAAGTGCCAAGTAAAGCCTTTGGGATTATGTTTGGTGATAATTGGTTTGATCTTGTTGGAAAACAGAAACTTTTGCATCCAGTAAATTTTTTTTCAAAAATCACAGAATTGACAAAAGCTTCTGAATTTTTTACACAAGATTGATATACAAATTGCCTACGTTGTGCTAATTTGTCAGAATTTTGGAGTTACATAAGTATGGTTGGAGTACAGATTACTACAGACTATTTTGTTTTTGACATATTCTGTTTTCAATGCATAGTTTGCTTGTTTTCTAGTTTCTATGGATTATATTGCTCAATATAAATTGTGGAAATGATAAGGTACAGTATGCATTGTGTGATAAAAAATATGAATCTAATCTTTGATAGTACCAAAGTGAATGGTTTTTCTTTATCATACTAACCCATCTCACGAAGTTCCGTTAAGGTTTGCGTGATTGAAGTTTTCAAGTTTTGGATGAGATATCGATATGAGGAGAATAAGGAGTGACAAGACCCTAAGATTGGGGATCCCAAAGGCACCCCTAAGGTAATATTCAAGGATCCAAGCAACTAAGCTTGGGGATGCCACAGAAGGCATCCCCTCTTTCGTCTCCAACATTATCGGTAACCTCACTTGGAGCTATATTTTCATTTGTCACATGACATGAGTTTTGCTTGGAGCATCATTTTATTTTGCTAGGATTTGCTTGCTGTTATTTATAATAATTTTTTGTATCTTTTATTTCAATAAAAATGTCAAGTATAGCCTTTTCCATGCTTATTTTTCAAGTCTATATGTGGTTGTTTGAAAACAGAAATTTGCCCGCTAGTGCGTCAATTCTTGATAAAATTTAGAATGTGATAAAATGTTGAATTTTTTGCACAACAAGCTATAATAAAATTTCTACAATGTGGTAAATTTTCAGAATTTTGGAGTTAAGTAAGTATTGATATTCTTGCATCCTTTACAGACTATCCTGTTTTGGCAGATTGTTGTTATGTTTGCATGTGTTTGTTTGTTTAATGATTCTATTTGGGGATAGGAATATTAAATATGCAGAGGCATTTAGTATGCAATGTTAAACAATAATTTTAGTTATTTGCTATAGTAGAGAATGATAAGGTTATGCATTGATTTATACTAATGTATCTCACGAGTTCTTGTTGAGTTTTGTGTGGATGAAGTTTTTAAGATTTAGGGAAATTGTGATATAAAAGGAATTAAGGAGACACAAAATCTCAAGCTTGGGGATGCCCAAGGCATACCAAGATAACATTTCAAGAAGTCCCAAGCATTTATGCTTGGGGATGCCTCGGTTGGCATCCCACATTTCTTCTTCAACAATTATCAGTTAGTCTCGATTGAGCCTATGCTTTTGCTTCTTCACATGATGTGTGCTATTGTTGGAATGTCATTTTATTTTATTTTATTTTTCTTGCTGTTTTAATAAGATACTTAGATCTAGAAGTTTTTTAAATAAAAGAGAGTCCTCAATTAGCTACCCATTTACTTAACTACTCGCTTGATCTTCACTTATATCTTTTTGGTGTAGTTTGCCTTTTACTCTTGTGCTTCACCTATATCCTATGAGTAAATTGTTAAAGAATTGAATATCATGAAGTTGAAACTATATGTTCATACCATGACTAGTGGTAGCTTCACATTGGGTTTAAAAAGTGAAATCTTTTGAAGCTTGACAATCACAATATTGGTCATATAAGCAATTCATGAATGATTAGTATAAGGAAGAGAACTTTCACATGCAAATATATTACCTTGGACATCTTCTATGATTGTGAATACCCATTAATTATTTTCAAACATGAGCAAATTAGTTGAAATTGGACAAGGAAGACAACGTAATGAGTTATGTTTGGGTATAGTTGCATAGAAGTTATATTGTCAAGGATCCTCCAACATGTGGTGTTTGCTTAGGATCTTTTGCTAGCCAAAAATTCATACTATGTAGAGATACTACTTGTGCATCCAAAAACCCATAAATCTAGTTTCTTGCCATGAGTGTCTACCATACCTACCTATGGATTGAATAAGATCCCTCAAGTAAGTTGTCATCAGTGCATAAAGCAATGAAAATTGCTCCTAAATATGTTTGATCTTTTATTGTAAGGGAAAATTGAGCGTTGTACGAACTTGTGATGGCAAAGTAATAAAAGCGACAAACTGCATAATAAAGGTTGATATCATAAGGGGCAATATAATGTGGCGTTCCTTTCCATTAAGAGCTTGGGCATCCAAAAATAAAAGGCGCATGGCAACCTCTGCTTCCCTCCGCGAAGGGCCTATCTTTTACTTTTTAGTATTTACTTTTATGCAAGAGTCAATAGTATGCATTCTCATTTCAACCTCAATTATTCTCTAGTTGGAAAGCATCATGTGGTGGGGAAATATCTAGGAACATATGGCCAGTCAAATATATTTGATCATGAATTATTATTTTTGACAATTATCTATTTGATAAAAGAGTTGGGAGGCAAAGCATTAAGCCCCTACCTTTCTTTGTGTTTGATGGATGCCATTTGTTCTAAGAATATGCATTGAGTACTAGCAATCATGGAAGACTATATGATGATTGAGTATGTGGAGCTATTACTTAGACTTTGTTGAATAAGAAGAATTGCAATTGATTGATGACTAAGAATATAGGTTGTTGAGTTTTAAGAGAATTCATTGTTTGAACCTTAACATCTGAATTAATTGCTACTTTGTCATGATGAGTTCTATGATAAAGAGTTACTTTTATGATGCTAGGAAAAGTGATTGAAATTATCATTGACAAACTTATGCACTGTGCTAGCATTCACACTTCATACATTATTTCTTTTATCATTTACCTAATCGAGGACGAGTAGGAATTAAGCTTGGGGATGCTGATACGTCTCCAATGTATCTGTAATTTATGAAGTATTCATGCCATGTTTACAACAATTTTATATGGTTTTGGTATAATTTGCATGGAACTAACCCGGACTGACGTTGTTTTCAGCAGAACTACCATGGTGTTGTTCTCGTGTAGAAATGAAAATTGTCCAAATGAGCTAAAACTTTTTGATGATTTTTTTGAACGAAAGAGACCCTCGAAGCTTTGTGGGAGGGCAAGAAGAGCCACGAGGAGGGCACAACCCACCGGGGTGTGCATGGAACCCAACTTGTGGCGTGGTGGGCTGTGCTCACCTCGAGGCCCATCTTCGCGTGAAACCGACGCCAAAAAATCCTATAAATAAAGAAACCATTAGAAATAACCCTAGATCAGAAGTTTCACCGTCGTAGGCCTATGTAGCCATGAAAAAATAATCTAGACCCCATTCTGGCACTCCGCCGGAAGGGGAAATCATCATCGACGGCCATCTTCATCATCCCAGCGGCCACCATGATGAGGAGGGAGTAGTCCACCCTCGGGGCTGAGAGTTTGCACCAGTAGCTATGTGTTTAATCTCTCTCTCTCTCTCTTGTTATTGAGATGTCATGATCTTGATGTATCACGGGCTTTGCTAATATAGTTGGATCATATGGTGTTTTCTCCTCTCTATTTTGTTGTGATGAATTAAGTTTTCCCTTTGAGATTTTGTTTTTATCGGATTGAGTACTTTTATGAATTTGAGAACACTTGATGTATATCTTGCTATGAATACCTGTGGTGACAATGGGGTGTCATATTGATTCACTTGATATGTGTTTTGGCACTCAACTTGCGGATTCCCGAGGTGATATTGGGGTAATCTATGCATAGGGGTTGATGCACGTTCTCGTCTTTGTTTCTCCGATAGAAATCTTGGGGCACTCTTTGAGGTTCTTTGTGTTGGATTGAGTATTATGAATCTGAAATTGTTTGATGCATATCGTACACTACAAAAAAGACACATCCGTGACATTTTGGGCCAAACGAAAAAAATCCTGTCATACTTATGACACTTCTATGACGATAATTGTGATAAAACCCGGTATCATCATAGATGTGGTGGGATCCTACTTAAATGACAAAAAATCATGACAGAAAATGGGCTCTTCGTCCTGGGCGGGCTGGAGACGTGGCTGCATGACATTCTTTGGGCCGTCCATGACGGAGTAAACCGTGGTAGAAGCGAGGGCGAGGAAAATATCGGGGGAGTTCCGATTACGGTGGGTGGTCGGGGGCCGAGCGATGCGCGTTTCTCTCGTACGTACGCACGTGTGTACGAGGCGTTGCGCTCTAACTGAACCCAAGCGAGGCGTTGGGCTCTAACTGAACCCAAGCGATTGCACTGCAGGCTACGTGTTACTGAACCCGAGCGATCGATCGATCCCTTGCTATTAACTGAACCCGAGTGATTCCTTCGCTACTGATGCTAACAGAAGCCGATCGAACACTGCTGCCTCCTTCCCTAGATGAACAGTGAGCGTTGTTGGGGGTTTGGATGAACAGTTCCTAGTGGGGGTTGGATGAACAGGACCCTGTTGTATTAGAGGCCGTTGCCGCTGGATGAACAGTACCTCTGTAACATCCCAAATTTTCAATTTGGAATGTTATACATTAGATCATCATGCATATCATATTTTATTTTGCTTTTGGTTTTGATCCTAGAAAATCCTAAGCAACTCAAGGACCCACGGAGAGAGTTGGGGATTTCGTTATTTACATATTTGAGTTTTCTCAAATTATGTAAACAGGATCATTTGATTTTATTTATTTTATCATCAATTATTTCTATTACAAAAATATGAGAGAGGGAATAAAATGACTTTCCCAAAATATAGAAATATTGAGGATTTAATAAAAAAATCAAATAAGATTTATTTCGGAGTTTTTCGGTATTTTATTTGATTTTAGGAAAATGCGCGTTTTTCAAAGTTGTAGTTTGGGCCCAGATAAATGTTCACTTTATCGGGCTTGATTTTAGAAACCTGGGAAAATTTATTTCACGATTTTTGGAGTCCGTTTAGTATTTCTTTTTATTTTTCTTCCGAGCGGAATTATTTAAAAAAAACAGAACCGACTTTGGGCCGTACTCGGCCAGAACACCGCTGGCCGAGGCCTTTATAAGGCGCCGCCCGAGAGCCCGAAAGCCCAGCCGCCAGCCGCCAGCTAACCGTAACCCTAGGCCAGCCCCGCCGCCGCCGCCTCCAGCCGCCGTCGCCGCCGCCGCCGCCGCCCCGCAGCCGACCCGCTGGAGCCGCGCGCCGCCCGAGGTTCGCCGCCGCCTCGTTTTCCGTGCTGTTTAAAAAAATCTGTTCGTCGTTTTTCTTTTTCGTCGGATTTTTCGCGGTTATTTTCTGATCGCGACTTCTGATCCGATTTTCATTTTAGTATAACTTTTTGCTCGTTTATCGAAATCAGGCGATTCAAACGCGTGGAGTTTCGTCTCGAAACCCTCTTTCCGAATAATCAACTTAAACATGTTTTTTCTACTGTAAAATTTTCCCTAGATCCAGATTACTAGAACGAAGTTGTTTTCTTTCGCCGTTTGATTTCTTTTGCTTCGTTCGATTTGATTCTTTTTGCAAACCAGGGTTCTTAAGTTGAACTTTCTGGTTAGATCTTCTATTTGAGTTTTACCTGTGCATTAGATGAGTATTGTATGCTTGTTGTTTGTCTACGATAGAATGCCCGGAGTGCGCCGCCTGTTACTTCGAATCTCTAGGTTTTGCGGATCATCAGCAAGGCAAGTAACACTTTGATCATACTTTTTCTACAACCCGGTTTTATTGCATTAGATCAATCCTCACACATTGCATGATTAGGATCTAATTAAATTGTGGGATGGGAAGTAGATGAGTTAGTACCTATTACCTGTTTATTATCAAACCTTTGGGAGTTACTTCTACGTTTGCTTATTTTGCCATGCTATGCTAGTACACGTGGATTGGGTGAGTGAAATCCATGACAGATGTGAGATTGATAATTAATGGTTTATTATCTAAGGTGGCAACTTAAACACACATCTGGGTGGATTGAGGCACCTGGGGTTTCCAGGACTTGCCTGTTTTTCTTTTGGACCGCCACCCAGGCTCAAAGGGATCATGAGATCTTTCATACTAGAAACTTCCGTGTGCAGCCACAAGCCATTATGGGCTCTGGCATAGTTGACTAAGTTGTGCGAACTCTTACAGTGGTAGACTAGCAGATGTAGGGGATGTAGGTGGTACGGTCTACCCGATTGTAAGGTGCTAGCGCTTCTGAAAGACTATGTCTCGGTCATCCGTTTCTCAAACACCATGTAGTGCGAGAAATCCAACGGAGGCGATCGAGTCTTGTGGGGAAAAGTGCGCAAACCTCTGTAGAGTGTAACAAACTAATCATGGTTAGCCGTGTCTCCGGTTATGGACATCTTGAGTATCTAGTACCTGGATTATCATGTGAATCTCAACATGTTACTCTAAAATTAATTTTGTTGGGTTTTAATGATGTTACTTAATTGGGATTGAGAATGCTATCAACCATTCTCAATGTTTAACAACCACCATGATAGTAATTAATTTATTCCTTTGAAGTAGGGAAAAATTGGCTTTATGCAAAAACTGTAACCATAGAGCTTTCCACCAGCCAAATATGCATATAGTATAGCTGTTGCATTCCATTATTCTCTATGTGTTACCTTGCCAGCATATTCCATGTGCTGACCCGTTTTCGGGCTGCAACGTTAATGTTGCAGACTTTTCAGACGACGATTAAGGAGTTTTTAGGTCATGGTTCTATACTCAGTGATGCCGTTGGAGTTGATGGACTCACTTATCTTCCAAGCCTTCCGTTGTTATCGTTATTAGATGGCCTTAAGCCATATTTATTGTAATAAGTTCTCTTTTGAGACACTCGATGTAATAAGTGTGTGATTGCTACTCTGCTATAAATCCTCCGAGTACTGTGTGGTGTCAGCATTACTGATCCAGAGATGACACCGGAGCACAGAGATCAGACTGTTTGAGGTCTGGTCGCTACAGAGATGGTATCAGAGCACACGCTGACTGTAGGACACGACCACTAAGCTAAAGACCTAGATCACTACTCACTCTCTTCTCTTCTGACTTCTCATCTTTTCTACTCTTTAGGATGGCGGATGCAAGGAACAAGTTCACCCAACCAGATGAAGATACACCCTTTGGACGCCACTTGAAGGAAGTCACTAGATACCTGAACATAGGAGTACCAAGCTTCACGGGAATCTACAACGCCACTTTACCTAAAGAAGAGCGCTGGATGATACAAGTTCAAGTTCCAGGAAGGACGTTCATGCCAGTCACTGAGCCCATAGAGTTTTCTTTTGATGCACCAACTTGGAGTCTAGGAAAGAGTATGGCAGCTCACATCACCATGGGACGCATTGGAGAAGTCTACCGCAAGGATCTTAAGGATACTATCCACCAGATTTGTGGGCGCCGAGATGAACACTGGGAGATGATTAGCACCAGGAAAGATAGATCAATTGCAGCTTTTATTCAGGAGTTAAACCAGCACATTCGACGACAGGAGAATCAGATGTGCGCCGACATGATAGAACTGAAGAAGGCTAAGACTAGAATCAAGGAACTAGAGGAAGAACTCAAGGCTACACGTGAAGATTATGAAGAAGAAATTGAAGTATTGGTGGGGAAGAATGACGATCTGATCAAGAAGATTGGAATATTTATGGGAGGCCCGACACCAGTAGATGAAGACGAAAAACCCAAGGAGATTAGCCCGGAGGACTACATCATCATTGACGGCACCGACTCGGAACAAGATAGTAGCGATGATGACTATGTTGATGAAGCAGGAGCAGATATCATGGAGTCTACAACCGTAGAATATTTCTAGTAGAGCACCTCATCAGTAGTAGTAGTCCACCATGTAAATATAGTAGTCCGAGCACTTTTGCGATAGCTAGATCGATTGTATGTCCTTGTTTGATTGACTGAAGTGAATTGTGTGCTTTT
Organism: Triticum urartu; assembly: GCF_056163025.1. Classification (NCBI taxonomy): domain Eukaryota; kingdom Viridiplantae; phylum Streptophyta; class Magnoliopsida; order Poales; family Poaceae; genus Triticum; species Triticum urartu. The sequence goes on along the minus strand of NC_141873.1, from coordinate 208,856,188 downwards.
GCCTCATGTGCATATGGGTAGTGTTTTCCCTTTAGACCCCCTCTATTCTTATATCTCATCTTTTCTAAACCCTCAGATGCCTCCGAGACTTGACCCCGGATTTGCCTTTCCGTCGGAGCTCACCCAGTTGATCCAGCAGCAGAACACCTTGATGCAGTTGCTAGTTCAGAATCAGAATCAAGGGAACAACAACAACAACAACCCACCACCACCACCTGTTGACCACTTAGCCCGTTTTCTTAGGCTGAATCCGCCGGTGTTTTCCAGTAGCACCGAGCCGATAGTAGCAGATGATTGGCTCCGCAAGATAGCTAGGGAGTTGACCACAGCAGGATGCACAGATGTGGAGAAGGTTAAGTTTGCCGCACATCAGTTAGAAGGACCCGCAGCATCCTGGTGGGAGAATTTCACAGCCACCTTCCCAGTCGACACTGTCACATGGGACCAGTTTCAGCAGGCTTTTTGTATTGCCCATGTTTCAGCAGGAGCAATGGCCATGAAGAAGCTTGAGTTTCGTAACTTGCGCCAAGGAGGACGGACAGTTGGCCAGTATGTGGAGGAGTTTAGTAAGCTAGCACGTTATGCCCCAGACGACGTTGCTACGGATGCAGCTAAGCAGGAGAAATTCCTGGAAGGATTGAATGATGAGTTGAGTATGTAGTTGATGGTAGCCACCTTCAACAACTACCGGGAGTTGGTAGATCGTACTCTTATGATTGAAGGGAAGCAGCAGCAAATTGAGAACCGCAATAGGAAGTATGGACAAGGAAAGTATAATTCAGGAGCTCAGCAGAAGCCACGTTTTACCCCTAGGCCAGGAGGACATTTTCAGCATACCCATGGAGTAGGTAGCTCGCACAATCACAATGGCACCAAGAATGGTAATGGGAATGGAGGAAGCAATGGCCATAACCGCAGCACACCATCAACCCCAGCCAAGAAGGACTTGAGCCAAGTCACTTGCTATAAGTGTTCGAAGCCAGGACATTATGCAAATGAATGTCCTGAAGGCCAAAACGGCAATGGAAGCTCTGGAAAGAAGCCGAACCCTTTCAACAGGGGACAGGTGAACCATGTTAATGTGGAGGAGGTTGAAGCTCAGCCCGATGCAGTAATAGGTAAGTTTTTGGTTAAGTCATTTACTGCACTCGTTCTTTTTGATACTGGTGCATCGCATTCATACATATCAAGGGGATTTGTGGATAAGTATAACCTACCAACCCAAGCCCTTAGGTCACCCATGTTAGTAACCTCGCCAGGAGCAGAGTATGTGGCTATCCTATGGTGTGATCGGTTACCATTAAGGATTGATAACTATGTTTTTCCCTCAGACCTAATAGTATTGGAATCTCAAGGATTGGATGTGATATTAGGCATGGAATGGTTATCAAAGTATGAAGGGAATATTGAGTGCGCTAGTAAGTCAATTTTGCTTACCACACCAGAAGGGAGAAGGATCAAGTATGTATCCCGGCATGTGCCAAACAGGACACAAGTAAATTCCTTATCAGGAGTTGTGCAGGAGGAAGTACCAGTGGTAAAGGATTTTCCTGATGTATTTCCCGAAGAGTTGCCAGGCATGCCACCGGATAGAGACATTGAGTTTTTGATTGAGCTTTTGCCAGGCACTGGGCCAATATCGAAGAGACCATATAGGATGCCAGCAAAGGATTTGGTGGAAATTAAGAAGCAGATTAAGGAGTTACTGGATAAAGGTTACATTCGCCCAAGTTCTTCGCCTTGGGGATCACCAGTACTTCTAGTGGAGAAGAAGGATGGATCGTTAAGGATGGTTGTTGACTATCGAGGATTGAATGAAGTAACAATCAAGAACAAGTACCCGCTACCAATGATCAATGATCTGTTTGATCAATTGCAAGGAGCTAAAGTGTTTTCCAAAGATCGATTTGCGATCAGGATACCATCAGTTGAAGATTCGAGAACAGGATATTCCGAAGACAGATTTTACCACCAGGTATGGGCTGTATGAGTATACCGTTATGTCACTTGGACTGACTAACGCGCCTGCCTATTTTATGAACATGATGAACAAAGTGTTTATGGAGTTTTTGGATAAGTTCATCGTAGTGTTCATTGATGATATCCTGGTATATTCGAAGAATGAAGAGGAGCATAAGGAGAATTTGCGTTTGGTACTTGGAAAGCTCAGAGAACATCAATTATATGCCAAGTTCAGCAAATGTTAGTTTTGGTTGAAGGAAGTAGGATTCCTCGGACACGTTATATCTGGAGACGGTATAGCAGTAGATCCCGCTAAAGTTGAAACCTTGACCAAGTGGGAAGCACCAACAACAGTTGGAGAGATCCGGAGTTTTCTTGGACTCGCAGGATACTACCGTAGGTTTATTGAGAATTTCTCAAAGATTGCGAAGCCTGTGACGGAGTTGTTGAAGAAGGATACTAAGTTCAAATGGACTGATGAGTGTGAGGCAAGTTTTCAGGAATTGAAGAAACGTTTGGTTACCTCACCAGTGTTGATTTTGCCAGATCAAACCAAGGATTATGAGGTATATTGCGACGCTTCACGTCGAGGACTTGGAGCAGTGCTTATGCAGGAAGGAAGAGTTGTTTCGTATGCTTCACGACAACTGAAGCCCCACGAATTGAATTATGCTACGCATGATTTGGAGTTAGCAGCCGTAGTGCATGCATTGAAGACATGGAGACATTTCCTCATTGGAAATCATTGTGAGGTGTACACGGATCATAAGAGTCTGAAGTACATTTTCACGCAGAAGGAGTTGAACCTTAGACAAAGGAGATGGTTGGAGCTCATCAAGGATTATGATATGAGATTGCATTATCATCCCGGGAAGGCTAATGTAGTAGCTGACGCATTAAGCCGCAAGAGCCATGTCAATACACTAATGACAGGAGAAATACCCAAGGAGTTAGCAGAAAATCTTCGTGAGCTATGTGTGGAAATAGTTCCGAGAGGCTATGTAGCAGCGCTAGAAATTCAGTCAACTTTGATGGATAGAATCAGAGAAGCTCAGAAAACTGACAAGGAGATTGCTTCTATAAAAGAGAAAATGAGCCAAGGAAAAGCTAAGGGATTTCGTGAGGATGAGCACGACACCCTATGGTTTGAAGACCGTGTTTACGTGCCCAATAACCCGGAGATTAGAAAATTGATTCTGCAAGAGGCACATGATTCACCGTATTCGATTCACCCAGGAAATACCAAGATGTATTTGGATTTGAAGGATATTTTCTGGTGGACCGGAATGAAGAAGGATATTGCGGAGTATGTAGCAGTTTGTGACGTATGTCAGAGAGTAAAGGCAGAGCATCAGAAGCCAGCAGGATTTTTGCAACCATTGCCGATACCCGAATGGAAGTGGGATAAGCTAGGCATGGATTTTATCACGGGATTACCAAGGACTCGTTCAGGCTATGACTCGATTTGGGTTGTAGTTGATCGATTGACGAAGGTAGCTCATTTCATCCCAGTAAAGACCACTTACACCAATGCTAAGTTGGCGAAGATATACATGACCAGGATCGTATGTCTGCATGGAGTTCCGAGGAGCATCGTATCAGATAGAGGAACCCAGTTTACCTCAAAGTTCTGGAAGCAGTTGCATGAGACTTTGGGTACTAGGTTAGAATTTAGTACAGCTTTTCATCCGCAGACAGATGGACAGACTGAGAGAGTCAATCAGATTTTGGAGGATATGCTGAGAGCTTGTGCGCTAGATTATGGATCTAGTTGGGACGATAATTTTCCATATGCAGAGTTCTCTCACAACAATAGCTATCAGACCAGTTTGAAAATGGCACCTTTCAAAGCTTTGTATGGAAGGAGGTGCAGGACACTGTTGTCATGGGACGAAGTTGGAGACCGCCAGTTCTTTGGACCAGATTTGATTAAGGAGTCTGAACAGAAGGTGAAGTTGATTCGCGATAGGCTCAAGGTAGCCCAGTCCAGGCAGAAGAGCTACGTAGATTCTAAACACAAGGAGACAGTTTACAAAGTCGGAGACAGAGCTTATCTTCGAGTATCCCCACTTCGAGGGATTAAGCGCTTTGGAGTTAAGGGGAAGTTAGCGCCACGATTTGTAGGACCATATCGAGTTTTGGAGCGTATGGGAGAAGTGGCTTACAAGTTGGAATTGCCAGAAGGATTAACAGGAGTTCATGATGTGTTTCACGTTTCTCAGTTGAAGAAGTGTCACGCGGAGATGACTGACATACCTTTGAGAGACACAGTGCCATTGGAAGCAATTCAGTTGGATAACAATTTGACCTATGAGGAGAAACCAGTCAAGATTCTTGAGTTTGCCAGCCGAGTTACTCGTAGCAAGGTTATCAAGTTTTGCAAAGTTCAGTGGAGCCACCACACGGAGGATGAATCCACCTGGGAGCGAGAGGAAGATTTGCTCAAAGACCACCCTCACCTATTTTCTAGCCAACCCGAATCTCGAGGGCGAGATTCATCTTAAGGGGGGTAGGTTTGTAACATCCCAAATTTTCAATTTGGAATGTTATACATTAGATCATCATGCATATCATATTTTATTTTGCTTTTGGTTTTGATCCTAGAAAATCCTAAGCAACTCAAGGACCCACGGAGAGAGTTGGGGATTTCGTTATTTATATATTTGAGTTTTATCAAATTATGTAAACAGGATCATTTGATTTTATTTATTTCATCATCAATTATTTCTATTACAAAAATATGAGAGAGGGAATAAAATGACTTTCCCAAAATATAGAAATATTGAGGATTTAATAAAAAAATCAAATAAGATTTATTTCGGAGTTTTTCGATATTTTATTTGATTTTAGGAAAAATGCGCGTTTTTCAAAGTTGTAGTTTGGGCCCAGATAAATGTTCACTTTATCGGGCTTGATTTTAGAAACCTGGGAAATTTTATTTCGCGATTTTTAGAGTCCATTTAGTATTTCTTTTTATTTTTCTTCCAAGCGGAATTATTTAAAAAAAACGGAACCAACTTTTGGCCGTACTCGGCCAGGACACCGCTGGCCGAGGCCTTTATAAGGCGCCGCCTGAGAGCCCGAAAGCCCAGCCGCGAGCCGCCAGCTAACTCTAACCCTAGGCCAGCCCCGCCGCCGCCACCTCCAGCCGCCGCCGCCGATCCGCCGGAGGTGCGCGCCGCCCGAGGTTCGCCGCCGCCTTGTTTTCCGTGCTGTTTAAAAAAAATTCTGTTCGTCGTTTTTCTTTTTCGTCGGATTTTTCGCGGTTATTTTCTGATCGCGATTTTTGATCCGATTTTCGTTTTAGTGTAACTTTTCGCTCGTTTATCGGAATCAGGCGATTCAAGCGCCTAGAGTTTCGTCTCGAAACCCTCTTTCCGAATAATCAACTTAAACATGTTTTTTCTACTGTAAAATTTGCCCTAGATCCAGATTAGTAGAACGAAGTTGTTTTCTTTCGCCGTTTGATTCTTTTGCTTCGTTCGATTTGATTCTATTTGCAAACCAGGGTTCTTAAGTTGAACTTTCTGGTTAGATCTTCTATTTGAGTTTTACCTGTGCATTAGATGAGTGCTTATTGTATGCTTGTTGTTTGTCTGCGATAGAATACCCGGAGTGCGCCACCTGTTACTTCGAATCTCTAGGTTTCGCGGATCATCAGCAAGGCAAGTAACACTTTGATCATACTTTTTCTACAACCCAGTTTTATTGCATTAGATCAATCCTCACACATTGCATGATTAGGATCTAATTAAATTGTGGGATGGGAAGTAGATGAGGTAGTACCTATTACCTGTTTATTATCAAACCTTTGGGAGTTACTTCTACGTTTGCTTATTTTGCCATGCTATGCTAGTAGACGTGGATTGGGTGAGTGAAATCCATGACAGATGTGAGATTGATAATTAATGGTTTATCTAAGGTGGCAACTTAAACACACATCTGGGTGGATTGAGGCACCTGGGGTTTCCAGGACTTGCCTGTTTTTCTTTTGGACCGCCACCTAGGCTCAAAGGGATCATGAGATTTTTCATACTAGAAACTTCCGTGTGCAGCCACAAGCCATTATGGGCTCTGGCATAGTTGACTAAGTTGTGCGAACTCTTACAGTGGTAGACTAGCAGATGTAGGTGGTACGGTCTACCCGATCGTAAGGTGCTAGCGCTTCTGAAAGACTATGTCTCGGTCATCCGTTTCTCAAACACCATGTAGTGCGAGAAATCCAACGGAGGCGATCGAGTCTTGTGGGGAAAAGTGCGCAAACCTCTGCAGAGTGTAACAAACTAATCATGGTTAGCCGTGTCTCCGGTTACGGACATCTTGAGTATCTAGTACCTGGATTATCATGTGAATCTCAACATGTTACTCTAAAATTAATTTTGTTGGGTTTTAATGATGTTACTTAATTGGGATTGAGAATGTTGTCAACCATTCTCAATGTTTAACAACCACCATGATAGTAATTAATTTATTCCTTTGAAGTAGGGAAAAATTGGCTTTACGCAAAAACTGTAACCATAGAGCTTTCCACCAGCCAAATATGCATATAGTATAGCTGTTGCATTCCATTATTCTCTATGTGTTACCTTGCCAGCATATTCCATGTGCTGACCCGTTTTCGGGCTGCAACGTTAATGTTGTAGACTTTTCAGACGACGATTAAGGAGTTTTTATGTCGTGTTTCTATACTCAGTGATGCCGTTGGAGTTGATGGACTCACTTATCTTCCAAGCCTTCCGCTGTTATCGTTATTAGATGGCCTTAAGCCATATTTATTGTAATAAGTTCTCTTTTGAGACACTCGATGTAATAAATGTGTGATTGCTACTCTGCTATAAATCCTCTGAGTACTGTGTGGTGTCAGCATTACTGATCCAGGGATGACACCGGAGCACAGAGATCAGACTGTTTGAGGTCTGGTCACTACAACCTCGTTCGATCTAGCCGGGATGAACAGGACCCCGTGGAGGGCTGGATGAACAGGACCCCATGGAGGGCTGGTTGAATAGTAGCCAGTGGAGGGCTGGTTGAACAGTAGCCGGTGGAGGGCTGGATGAATAGTAGCCCATGGAGGGGTGGTTGAACAGGACCCCGTGGAGAGGGCTGGTTGAACAATAGCCGGTGGAGGAGCGCGAGGTGGAGGCTGGATGAACAGGAGCCCATGGATGCACAGTCGGAGGTGGAGGCTGGAGGAGGTCAACGGTGGATGAACAGTAGCCCGTGGAGGCAGTCGACGGTGGGGATGAACAGTATCCTGTGGAGTCCGGTTTTGCGGTACGACACACCCCTCCCGATGAACAGGACCACCGTTTCGACTATAGCGCTCCAACACAAGTTCGTTTCCTCCGTTTTGCGGTACGCCACACCCCTCCCGATCAACAGGACCCCGTTTCGACCGTCGGAGGCCCTTTTCCTCCGTTTTGCAGTATGCCAGACCCCTCCCGATGAACAGGATCCCGTTCCACTGTGGCCGGTCGAACACAAGGTTGTTTCCTCCGTTCTGCGGTACGCCAGGCCTTGTTTCCATCACCTGTTCCGTCCAAGCCAGTTGGCTCCGGATGAATAGCACGCGTTCCATTGCTTCCCGATGAACATGACGCATTCCGTTGCCTCCCCATGAGCATGACGACGACGGCGTAGTTTCTCCATTCTGACCCAGCCACAACCATGTACACGAGCCTTGGCCGTACGTATGCGCGAGTAGGCGTTCGAGACCCCACCCGTATGTACATACGTGGCCGTATTTACTTTCTTGCACCCTGGCTGTTGTACGTACGTGTACATGCTCGTGCGCGCCTCTACTACGACACGTGCGCACCTCTACTATGACACATGCCCTTCCTTGCACGGCCACGGTTCATCGATGCAGCCTGTAGACAGACCGATCGTATGTACATACACGTTTGCGACCAGAATGACAATGCTACGTACACTTCGACCAGGTGGGTCCCGACTATCAGACACTTCCTTGCGTGCGAAGATGTAGCTGGTGGGTCCCAGCAGTCAGGGGGCGAATCATTTTTTCCCATAATATGGACGCACTTCCTTGCGTGCAAAGATGTAGCTGGTGGGTCCCAGCAGTCAGGGGGAGAAAACATTATTTTTCAGGATAAAAAGGATGCAGTTGCATGCATGTGTCCATGGGCGTGGTGCGTCCCCACTGTCAGCCTCTCACGTACAATCATCTTCCGATGACTCTCGGTTGTTGACCACATTTACCACACCGCGCCAACCGCACCAAGGCCGGTGGACGACGACGAAGCCCCAGACTGGCACGACCCGGAGATCGGGAAGACGTGGCAGTGGAGTAGTAGATGGAGAGGAATGGGAAACTTGACTAGTTCGGGTGCGCGGCAGCACTATCGTGGTACCGCCCACGGGAGATAGCAGCAAGAATAGAGGTTCAAGAAGGAGCACGGCTGTTGGATTAACATCCAACGGTCCAACTGCTAGAATCATTTGTTGATTAAGTTGACAAAGCCCTGCGTACACGTCCTCTTAGTAGGCCCACAAGTCAGCAACCAAATCTAACGGGTCCCAACTGTCAACAGGAGGAATAATTTTTTTCACATAACAAGGAGGCACTTCATTCCGTGCGAAGATACAGCCGGTAGGTCCCAGCTGTCAGGGGGAGGAAACAGCTTAATAAGGAGGAACTTTTCTTGCGTGCGACCATGGACCTCGTGGGTCCTAGCCGTCAGGCTCTCCAATTACAGTCCGCTTCCGATGACTCTCGTTTGTTGACCACGCCACGCCGAGCACAGCGAGGTGATGAACGACGGCGAGGCCCCAGACTTGAACGATCCGGAGATGGGGAAGACGCGGCAGTGGAGTCGTAGAGGGAGAGGAGTGGGAAACTTGACTGGTTCAGGTGCGGGGTGGGCCTACACTCGGCAGAGAATAACAGGAGGTGCGGAGTGGAGGGATGGCCTGGCCGTCGGCGGGGTAGTGTTTCGCTGAGGCGCGCAAAACAACGCTGCTGGACGCCGGAGGCAGGAGCAGGCGGTCCCGGCAATGCTAGGGGAAGAAGATGAGAGATTGAAGGCGAATGACGGCCATTGGATGTAAATCCAACACCTTGTTAGGCTTCGACCTACTGGCCCACATGTCAACCAGTCCATTTGTTTTTTTAGTCCATTTGGTGGGCTGGGTGAAACAATGATGTAGCATCTATGCAGCCCGTTTATATATATGGTAGAATTTAAAGCCCATTTGCATTTTTCTCGAAATCTACGGACTTGCTGAGCTGGGTGAAAATACCATGTTGGGCTAGACGGAGAAATGTTATAAAAACATAAACACATGATTGCACGTCTATTACTGCATTGGTCAGTAAAATCTTTGCAAGCTCTATTACTGCATTGCTCAGTAAAATCTTTGCAAGCTTATATACGCAATCACTAGGAGTTAATAGGGCGTGGGATATTATTTTTTAAGGCTAGACGTGGGACAGTCGAGTTGGTTTAGGAAAAAGTACTGGGAGAAAACTCAGTATACATCGAAAAATAAAGTGGGAGAAAATTCAGATGTAGGATTAATGAAAACGAAAAATAAAGGAAGTGGGAAGGTCTATAAAATGGTTGGACGAATGACAGGTTTAACGGATCCTTGTGTTGTTTCTATTATATATATATGTAATAAAATAAGATATAAATATAGGTTCAGTTTTGCATTCTTATAGAAAACATAGGTTCAGTTTTGCATTCTTATAGAAAAATAGAACGTCGTCTTGAAAAGACAAACATAACTTGGGCAGCTGATGTTATAGACAAGCTAGGTTGGAAGGCTGCTTGATACCTGCTGGATCCAAAAAATGTTGAAACATGTCATGGGCTGCCCATGTTAAACAACAAAACCTAGGCCATGGACCTGGTGGGCCCGGGACTGTCAGCCTCTCGACGAACAGTTGTCTCCCGATTCCTCTTGTTTTGTTGACCATGTTGGGAACGACAGACGGCGGCGCCGCGCCGAGAGCACTAAGGTGGAGGATGACGTCGAGACCTCAGACCGAACGAATCGGAGCAGGGGAAGACGCAGGCGGAGGGGAGTATGAGGGTTGACTTGTTCGGGTGTAGGGTGGGCCGGTGGAGCTGCCACCGCCGGACAATGTGTGGGAGTAGAGGGATGGCCAGCCGCTGTATAGGGAGAGGAAGAAAGATTGAACAAAATAAAGAACTACAAATGCATAGGTGGTTGGTCCCATATGTATGTGTACGAGACCTGCTGGGTCCACCTGAGAAGGGGAATATGTTGGCAGGAAGGAGATTCAAAGCGCGGCAGCCGAGTGAACTAATTTTTTTAACAGACAAGTGAACTAGTTACATACATAAGCAAATAGCCACTAAAAAGCAAACAGGTTAATGCATTCTTAAAAGAAATATTTCGGACAAAACAGATAATTACGACACATAGGCTAATGCATGAAACACTCAGATGATAAAGGTGCTTATAAACAGATAAAGTACAACATCTAGACCTTCCTGGCATGCTTGATCATGATGACGCTGCGGCTGTCCATGTACTCGTCGGTTATGGGAAGCAGACACGCCCTCATGTCCAAGATCCGCCTGTACCTGTCGTAGCATGTGTATGCGTCCTTGGCTGCGTAGGTTATGTAGGCTAGATTCAGAGGTACCTCCGACGTGTTCAGGTCCTTGGTATCGTTGTCTTCTTTCATGTTGGCGTATCAGGGGTCGATGATGGTCTTGGCGATGTCAACCACAGAGTTCTTCTCCTGCATGTTGCCGATGATCTTGTATTGCTTCTGGATGTCGACAAGCTTGTTACACCAAATGGCCAAATCATCGTGTTCTTCCTTCTCTCCACCGTAGCGAAGGTGCAGTCGGCGCTGCCGATGGAACAGACGAAAGCTCGAAAACCTCTGATGGTCCTACAGCAGTGGTAGACGAGAACCTCGTCGCGCACACATACCTGGGCGATGACGATCCGCTGGTCCCTGTCAGGAGATGAATGGATGGGCACAAGGTCTAAGTCATGCGAACTTGTGTTTTCTTGTCCTGTAGGTACTGCTTGAACTCGGAGAGGCAGAGCTTCACCGATTCCGGATCATTGGTATACATCACATTCAACTTGGTGCAGCCATAGGACTGAATGGCGAACTCAAAGGGGAAGTCCTTGCTGAAGTCCATATCCAGCAGGCTCACCCCTCGGATCGCCATTGGAGTCTCTTCAAGTTAACAAGTGGGTAGGCGGCGGCGGCAGTTCATTTTTTAGCTCTTGGGGAACTGGATTCAACAGTAAACTGAGTGTGTATAGGCAACAACAGTTACTACCCATCCCTCGCCTGCTGCAAGCCCGGCAAAAGATGCACCCTCGGCGCATTCAAACGCCTCCATTAAGAAAACTACTCCAGCCAAACGTCGGTTCACGAGCGGGTCCGTATTGGCACTTTCACACAAATAATACTACCAAGTGTGAACTATTTGTTATGGTTGTTGTCCTCTGCATCATCATGCCGTATTTCCCAGCTTGCAAGATTCAGAACCAACAAATAAGATCCAAATAATAAGTACAACAAAGATGCCTACACATCTCATTCATTCCTAGCTTGTAAAATTCATAACCAACAAATAACAATCAAATCATAAGTACAACAAATATGCCTACACATCTCATTGATTCCCAGCTTGCAAGATTCAAAACCAACCCATTAGAGCCTTTTGATAAAGTGAATATCGGGATTAAATCCATCTTGGCTAGCCATGTCATACAACCAAAGAACTTGGCGAATGCTCTTGACCGTCACAACATCTGTAGTTGAGTATTACTGTTTGCACAACACAAATAAGAAGAGCCTGATTACTATAATTGTGGCACTCCTTGAACTCAACCTACAACTCCACTCGGGTGAGGCCTGCCTGGACTTCCATGATTCAATTCATGCACCTTTTTCTGCAATTCACCTAAAGTGAAGCAAAGATTGCATCATTCAGCTAGCAAGAAGTACTTGCTCTCGTGAGCTGGCAGGTTCGTTAGTAGTTGCACTAAAATTGAGGAACATTAAGGTTGGCTGTCCTGCTCATGTAAGGTGCAACTATAATTTGCTAATCCTTTTGTGCAGTCCCACTAAAATAAAGTGCCATTGTGGTGACAGTGACAGCTCATCTTGCAAAGGCTAATAAAATGTTGCACGAGATTACCAGCAGAATTTGACGGAGATATTGGAAACTCCAATCACCATTTTGTGCAGTTCCACCAAAATTGAGAGATGTTGCCCACATGACATTTTAGTTGAACTGCACAAGACACTCACTCCAAAAAAGAGTGTTTTGTGCAGTTCACCAAAAGGTCACAATAGCAACAAGGTGAAATGGATATCCCTATCTGCAAAAAAGATAGAAAGTAAACAGTTGCTGGTCAATAAGAATATACGAAACATACACGAAATGAAAAGAAGCATCTTAATTATGTTCATGGCAGTCACGCAAGGATAGTAGAAATTTTAAAACGTCAGCAATGTTTCATGTTACCGGAAGCATTACGATCAACAATGACATTCGTCAAATATGGGATTAATTTAATGGTGGCATTGCTTGTTTACTAGATACAGTAAATCGACATCAGCTAAAGAGTTGGTTTAAGGGCATCGAACCGTGGGGCCAAGACACTCAGCATCGTAAAGGAGCAACTTACCTATCATACTAGGGAAAACAGCAAGAGTACCATTTGTAACACAGTTTAATTGCATCATATCACTGGAGGCATCAGATTAACAATAACACTGGTTAGACATGTCCCTATGGTAATAGTGCGATCGCTTCATCTTACATGCGCCCTTACATTAACAATAGCAAAAGGTTGGTATAAGGACATGCGACAGTGGACGCATCAACACAATGTACCTACAAGGAGGTATAATGTGGTGATGGCGAGTTTGTTCATGAGGGCAGCAAATCTAATCCTGGAGACCTTTTACTATGTGAGGGTAGCAAATCTAATCCTGGAGACCTTTTACTATGTGAGGGTAGCAAACCTAATCCTGGAGACCTTTTACTACGTGAGGGCAGCAAATCTAATCCTGGAGACCTTTTACAATGTGAGGGCAGCAATTCTAATCTTGGAGACCTTTTACTATGTGAGGGCAGCAAATCTAATCCTGGAGACCTTTTACTATGTGAGGGTAGCAATTCTAATCCTGAAGACCTTTTACTATGTGAGGGCAACAAATCTAATCCTGGACATACTCTGTTGACTTGTCCACCAGCCGCCACTTTCTATCCTTTTTCAACCAATAATAGATATGTTCCTTATCTACTGCGTTTTCCCATTATTTCCCTTTTCAACCAAGAGACCGGTTGGGTATCCGGAATTTACTACTTTCATCATATTATTTCCTCTTTGAATCAAGTCCTAGATTCATGCTACAACTTTCCCCCCTTTCTTTGTTGTTTGAACCAAGTCCTAGTTTCGAATGCATGAAGTAGCTTTACCTCTAATAATACTAAAAATTTAGGTGGCTTTGGAAGAGCTGATGGGAGTAGAAAAAGATGCACATGCAAACACGTGGGGAGCTGGGGCAGTAGAGCAAGGCCACTTTTGAAGAACTTATACCTGAGGGTCGTCGGAATGTCGGCGACGGCAGGTCGGATCTGCGCACAATACGGCGGGGAGGAAGAAGGGTCGGAGGACCTCCCGAGCCGGCGATGTGTTGGAGAGAATGGCATGGGCAGAGGATCGGTCCCCTCTAGCAGTTGTGGGTTTCCTCCCTCACCGGCGATGACCGCGTGAACGATGCACCTAGTCCTCTACACACACCAGCCAAAGGGATCCGACCGGATCTGTGACCAGCAGTGAGTAGAGAGAAAATGTCGCTACTGTTGTCTTGTTTAGATCTAGAGAGGATGAGAGAATAAAGAGAGCAACCCTGGTAAAGTAAGCGCTCAGGCCCCGGCGTACATATATTGTGGAGTGATTATCTTTTTCTCTCCACATCAAGCGTTTCAATTTGTGTACATGGCATTAAAGAAAAGAAACTCTCTATTTAAGGTGAGTAATTGTACGACTCCTACTTACTACTACTACTACTACCTCTGTCCTGGTTTATAGGTCACCTTTGTAGTTCATGCCAAATTTTGATCAAATATTTAGCTAACAAAATGTTAATGCATGTCAACAAAAATTATATCGTTGGATTCGTATTTCAACATAGTTATCAATGATATAATTTTTTGTAACATGCATGAACGTTTTGTTAGTTCAATCTATAGTCAAATTTGACACAATATACAATGGGGACCAATAAACTAGGACGGAGGTAGTAGTAGTATTGTTCACTTGTGCTCCCCGGCCCTCCATTCATTGACCAACCCCATGGGTGAATAAACATACAGTACTAGTATTTATATAGAACGAACAAGCTCAAACTATTTTCGCGTAGTTAAAAGTTGAGGGAGGGGCTTTTCCCGGGCACTACGCGCGGCAGTTTTCGTGTAGGCGGTTTGACAGAGAGGCGAGGAGGGTGAGGGAGTAGCGAATTCAACTTACATATTGCTGGAAAGGTCGGACTGTCCGATTTGACAGCGTGTTACTGCTGGAAAGACATGTGATATGACTACTCACTATAGTCATGAATTACTGGTGGTATGACCAGGGTGATGCCCCCCTTCCGTTCCGCACTCTGATCTGGTGCATGACTCGTCGACTCAGATGCTGGCTCTCCCACATGTCGGCGAAGTACGTAGGAGGAGTGCGAACCACGGCAGATGTCGGGTGTTGGGTGCAACATATGCCAATGGATGGCTTATCATGGTGGGAGCGAGTAGAACGTCGCTGGTGCCTGTAAGCGGGATGAGGCGTAGACACGAACGCCGGCATACTTTACCCAGGTTCAAGGCTCTCCTAGGAGATAACACCCCCTAGTCCTGCTCTGCGGGGTCTCCGCATGATCACTAAGGCGCAAGTGAGTACAATGGTGCTCCTCGAGCTGTATGCTAGAGGTAGGAGAAGGCAGGCCCGCTCTTTCCTTCCTCTAGGTATGAGTCTAGTTCTAACAGGTTGGGAACCCTTTGCATGGGTGCCCTGGGGGGGTTTATATATGCCTACCCCCCAGGGGTACAACGGTTATCTGGCCGGGTGTAGGGCTCGCCTGTCAGTGTCTCTGGTCGCCGGCTTCTCCGTCGGCTGCTGGGCCCTGCCGCCTAGTGGGCCCCGCTGACTAGTTTGGTACGGAGCCGACAGGCCGCTCCCGCCGCTCGTGGGTCCTGCCGGCTGCTGATTACTATAGCTGTGGCGCTAATGATGCATGCTTGGTCAGGGGAGCGTGGCTACAGTCCCGCCGTCTGGTGGGAGATCACTGTAGCCACTCCCTGTCTCATCTAGTTAATGGTGCACGGGCCCCCGAGGGGGGAACGGGCCGCCTGCTGGGAGCCGGCCCCCCTCAGGCCCGATTGGTCAATCCTTCGCCAGCTTCCGGGCTCTCGCTGCCCGGTAGGGCCCGCCGCCTGCAGGCCATATCGACAGGTCGAGGTGGGAACAGGGCTTGGCCTGCCAGCAGGGACTTCAGGGATGGAGTGGCAACAGTGTTACGTACAGGCAGAGATCTCCGCCCGTACGGAGCACTGTGGCCACGCCCAGCCCTGGATATGGGGGGATGGGCTACACTGTAGCCTCGCCATGTCTGGTCCTCTTGAGTGGGAGCCCAGACTCCGAGAGCGCGATGGGCCGCCTGCCAGGAGCCGGCCTCTCTAGAGGCTGCCCTCAGGAAGTCAGCCCGTCTTGGAGCCGCCTTCTTGAACTCGGCCGCCTTATGGCAGTCGACCGCTTGGGACAGCCGGCCACCAGAAGGCGACACTTCTTCTTGATGTCTTGAGGGGCGCAGCCAGCCCCGATGTCTTGAAAGGCTCAGGGACCCGGGTTGGGCTACCCGTGGCCCATTACTCCTACAGTAGTCCCCGAAACTGGTGAGGCATCGCAGCTAGTAAGCCAAGAAGCCTCAACAGTTTCCTCCTCCAAGTGCTCTAGTCTGAATCATCGGCCGACTTCTAGCGTGCCGAGTGGAGGGAGTCGGCCACCGCCAGTCGGACTCGTCCGAAAACTTTGAACGCGACGGCGGGAACCAGGGGGCTTATTAGCGAAGCCTGCAAGCCGCCGCCTGTTGTGGGAACGCCACTTGGCGTCAACCAACCGGGCCAGCCCGCCAGCCCACGCGCGCGATTTGACATGATAGCAGGCTGGGCCCGCCACTACCGAGCCTCGGCACGTGAGCGGATCTGCCGCGGCCGAGGCGGCCGGTTGAGCTTTCCCGCGGAGTTACCACACGTGGTAACTCGCGCGATAAACGGGGGGACGTGGAGTCGTGGGCTTAGTTAATCCCACGATCCCACACTCGCCCCCTTGGCTTCGTAGCCCGATGGCTATAAGTAGGGGGAGGAGGGGGAGCGGCGGAGCACGCACGCCCTCCTGCCCCTACTCTTGCCTCTTTCTTCCTCCTCTCGCCACGGTGCCCTCAAACTCCGCCGGAGAGTTGCCGTCGCCCGTTTCTGCCTAACTCTTCCGCCCCGAGCCCTTCTGGGACCTGCCTCGATCCTCAGCTCCCCTACCGCGCCATTCGCTTTGTCGAGCTCTTCATGGCGCGCGAGCGGGGAGGAGACTGGGACGGGTCGAACGTCAATGACGACCACATGGCCTTCCTCAGCGACACGCGGCGTCTCCCCAGTGCCGGTTACATGAAGGCGTGCGTGCCTCCCGAGGGGGAGATTTCGCAGGTGCCGGGAGAGGGCAAGTGGGTCGTCTTCCGCTCGCACTTCATCCGCGGCTTCGGCCTGCTGGCGAGCGGCTTCCTCCGCTCGTTCCTCGAATTCTACCATCTCCAACCTCACCACAGCACGCCCAACACCGTGATGCTCTTATCCGCCTTCGTCACCATGTGCGAAGGCTACCTCGGCATCCTCCCCACCATCGAGTTGTGGGGAGCGTTCTTCTACACCAAGTTGGGCACCTCAGTTCGGGAGGTGGCTGCTCAGTGCGGTGCCTTCGTCGGCGTGCGCCGTCCGTCTCCACGAAATGCCTTCCCCTCCATCAAGCTGCCACAATCGGTCAAGATGTGGCAGCAATCTTACTTCTATGTGGAGAACGTCGACTCGGCCGTCGACTTCATCAACCTGCCGGCCTATGAAGCCGGCCCGCCAGCAGAGCCTCAGGCCAACTGGGGCTACAAGCCGAAGCCGGTGTCGACAAACGGCGCCGCCGCCATCGACCGACTCCGGGTGCTGACGGAAGCCGAAGGCCTCAAAGCATCCGACCTGCTGGTCGCCTTTGTCGCGCGCCGGGTTCTCCTGCTCCAAGGCCGTCCTCACTTGATCTGCCGGATGAGTGGGCACCGCGCCCCGTGCCGGCTGAGCACCAAGGAGATGCTGGCCGCCGAGGTGGCGAACTTGGTCAACGAGATCTCCGACCTCAAGCTGGACGGGTCCTGGCAATTCGGCAAGCAGTCGTACTCCCGCGCAGACTCGCCGCCTGCCGTAAGATCTTCAACTTTTTCCCTCTTTTGCGCCTAATCTTGAATCCGTCTTGCTGATCCGACCAGTCGGCCTCTTACTTTTTGAAACAGATCTACATGTCCGAGGAGACAACCGCCATCATGGGGGCAGGCGGCCCCTACCTGCCGGACCGAGCCGTTTGCGACGTGGACGACCCTGACTTGGGGGCGGCCTCCTTGGAAGATGACGCCACAAGCGACGTCTACGGAGCGGGCGGCTCCGATGAGGGGGTCGGCGTCGAGTCGTGGCCGGACGATTTTGACGATGACGAGGAGGAGCCGCACCCTTCTTGAGGCGCCGTCAAGGCGGACGCGCGCCCCTCCGCCGAGCCGACTGCTCGAGGCGGTACGCAAAAGCGTAAACAGGGTGCCGCCTTGTTCGGCAGCGCGCCGAAGAAGGCCAAGAATCCGACCGCCGCGACCAGGCGGAAGGAGGCCACCGCGAAGGCGGCCAAGTTCCAAAAACTCCCGAAGGCGCCTCCCGTGGTGTCGGCGTAAGTATCTTTTTCCCATGCCTTCCTTTCTTGTTGATTTTATCTGAGCTTCTTCTCCTTGTCTTCTTGATTTAGGGCTCCGCTCTCACTCGAGAAGTCGGCCGCCACCTCCGTTATTGGGTCGGCGGAGGCCTCCACACCAACCGGCGAATCGATCTCGCGGCCGACCTCCGGGAGGCACGGGAGCAAAACGCGCATGAGGTGCGCGAGGAGCAGGAAGCCGCCCGCCGGAAGAAGGCGGAGACAGACAAGGCGGAGGCCGTCGCGTTGATGAAGCTGGCGGAGGCCGAGGCCGATGCCACCGCAAAGAAGCGGCTTGAAGAAGCCGCACGCCGCCAGGAGCCGGTCTTCGTCCTCCCCCTGAACTCTGCGGCGCCGCCGCCAGAGTTTGTGGTGCTGACTGGGGGTGCCGGCGACGATCACCCGGTCGTGGAGATGGAGGGCGGCAACTTCGTCATGCCGGACGTAGTCGTGCCTCCAGCACCACCGTCCGAAGCAGCGCGGGACAAGCAGTCGGTCGACCCGCCAGTGCCACCAGCCGGCAGCGAGATGGTGACGGGCCCAACTCCTGAGGTCCGCACACCATCACGCCGCCGGTTTGCAATGGCGGCTTCGGCACCGCGCCCGCTGGAAGTCGGTGCCGCGAGCTCATCGATCCCGGATGCCGAGGCGACCAGCGCCGCACCCACCGATTGGGTGCGAAGAGGCGGGACGGGCCCTTTGAACCAGGCGATCCTAGACGTCCAAGGCAAGCTTCGAGCTGAAGCCGATGCCCTGAAGCAGTGCAACCAGGCGTTCCTGCAGTCGCGAGCGGTCGTCCGGGTATGTTTCTTCATCTTTGATTTTTTGAATTTCTTATACTTCTTTGTATGGGCGCACCAGCAAACCCACTTAGTGTAGTCCCCGAGCTTCGGGCCGGCTGCCAAGCAAGCGGCTCGGAGCTTTTTAATTTGGCGAGCTCCGAGTACTAACTTCATCTGTTTTCTTCATTATAGGACTATCACAACCTCCGCGCAATCGCCTTCAACTCCAACGTCCGAGAGCTGGACCGATGGGCTGTCGACTTGTCGAAGAGCCGGAGTAAGTCCTTGCTTCCTTTCTCTGCGGGGACGCGCTGGCGCACCCGCGGGCTGCAGTCCTCGAGATTCGGGCCGACTGCTAAGCAGTCGGGCCGGATCTCCCAGACGACTGTTCTTCTTTTTTGTTGGTTGCTGACGCCCCTTCCTTTCTCCCTTCTTGCAGAGGCCAACGCCGCCCTGCAGCAGCAGCTCGATGAGGCCGACACCACCTTGCGTGCCAAGGAGGCGGAGTGTAGCAAGCTAGCCGAAGAGCGCGACCAGCTGGCCACGCAGCTGGCGGAGCAGGCGGAGCTTCTCAAGACGGCTCAGAAAGAGGCGGAGGCGAAGGAGTCTAGTATCCTTGCCGAGTTCGAGACCGAACGCTCTGCCTGGACTGATAAGGAGGCCATGCTGACTGCCGGCTTCGGCGAGATCAAGGACATGGTTGACGGTAAGCTTCTTCCTTCTTCTTTCTTTGTCCTGCCGGCTGCCGACCAGGCCGGCTTCTAGCTTCTGGCTTCTGCCTTACATGCTTTTTGCTCATGGAGACTTCTTTCCTGGCCACTCCGGCGCCGCCAACCAGGCTATTGAGGGCTATCGCGAGGAACGGAGGGCGGAAGGAGCGCAGATTACTGCTGACGCCCCCTGGGCTCTTAGAGAGCAGCTCCTCAGCATCCAGGCCAGCCTTCGACCGGCTCATCGGATGCTGCGCCGTCTTCAGCATGTCGGGGCCTAGGCGATCTCCGCCCTATGGCCAGACATGTCGTCTCTGCGCACTCCCAGCCGGACCGCCGACTGGCTCGAAGTGGCGGCTGGCCGTCTTGAGGCTTGGAAGGGCTCCTCGGCCCGGGCTGGCGCACGCCGGGTCCTGGAGTTCGTCAAGGCGTGGTACCCTGGGCTAGATCTATCCCAGTTGACCACGTTTCGACTAGAGGCCCAGGAGGAGCTGGTGGCGGTGGAGCGTGATCTCATCAAGCGAGCGGCGGCGATCGCCGAGTACACCAACACCAACGTCTTCGTCCAGGAGCTGGCTGAGAATGGTGCCGAGGTGCCAACAAAGTGGTTCGGGCTGAACCCGGAGGATGGCGAGGACTTGGCCGAAGTGATCGACTCCAGCGACGAGGGAGAAGACGAGGAGGAGGAGGAAGGTGAAGAGGAAGCGCCAGAGGTCGAAGCGGACGGCCAGCCTCAGCTCGACCGCGCCTCCAGCAACGAGCCACGCTAGAGCGAGCCAACTCCTGCTAAAGGCGACCAAGCGGAAACTGACCAGCTGGCCGCTCCACCATCCAGCACCACCGACTCTGTCATTCCGCCAAACCCGTCCGCTGCTCCCTAGGCTGCCAATTTATCTTTGTTTCTACCTGCTTATCAGTCTCGACAAACTTTATTAGATTCGCACAATTGCACCCGCGGGGTGTATTCAAACTTCTGTTGAATATTGGCCAAGGGCCTTTTGTTATGTAAATATTTTTGTCGAGTTCTATCTCTTCTTGCTTTCTGCTCCTTGGCATTTTTCCTTTGCCGCCCCCCTCAGTTGTCGTCTTGCTAGCCGGACAGCTGCTCTGAGGATTGTGGCTAGGTCAAGTACTTAGCCACTTTGGGAAGGCAAGTACTCAGCCGACTAGAGCGTTTAGCAAATTAAGTAGAAGCCGGCCGGCTGCGCAGGAGCCGGTCGGTGAGGCGGGGAGCCGGCCTAAACTATGCGCATGCTTTTGGGCCCTTAGCCATTTTTCATGTGGGCACCCTTTCCTACCGGGTGGCTGCTCTGCGAGCTACGGCTTTGGCAGGAGAGGGCTTAAGTGCCAACACATCACTTGTCTGGCTGCTGGAAGCATTACATAGTACAAGGCAGCGAGCCCCCTGGTCGACTGGTCGAACCCGGTGCCAGGCGGACTAACACATTTATAGGCATAATATTTATCATATAGATAAAGGAGGGCAGTCCCCGAGTTTTTTCTCGAGGGACCCGGAGTCTTCATACTTAATACAAAAGTTGGCTTGGTACATACTGCATTTAACTATAAAACCTTCGAAGGAGGTTTGCATTCCATGGTCGTTCCGTCTCCTTGCCGGAGTCGTCTCTTTTGCGTGCTCGAGGCTTCTGAGCATCGATCAGGTAGTAGGAGTCGTTGCCCAACACCTTGCTGATGATGAAAGGGCCTTCCCAAGGTGCCGAGAGCTTGTGCTGGCCGGCTGTTCGCTGGATCAGCCGGAGCACAAGGTCTCCCTCTTGGAAGGATCGTGGCTTCACCTTCCGGTTGTAGTATCGGTGTAGACTCTGTTGGTAGATGGTGGACCGGCTGAGCGCCAGCAGCCGGCCCTCTTCCAGTAGATCGACGCTGTCTTCTCATGCTTATTTTGCCTCCTCTTTGGTGTACATGGTGACTCGAGGGGAGTCGAATTCGATGTCCGTCGGGATGACGGCTTTGGCACCGTAGACGAGGAATAAGGGCGTGAAGCTGGTTGACTTGTTCGGAGTTGTGCGCAGGCTCCATAGGACGGCCGGCAGCTCGTGGAGCCAACAGCCGGCCGAGCACTCCAGAGGCTCGACCAGTCGGGGCGTAATGCCGGACAAAATGAGGCCGTTTGCTTGCTTCACTTGGCCGTTTGACTGCGGATGGGCAACAGACGCTAAGTCCAATCGGATGCCCTGCGTCGCGCAGAAACAGGCCAAGGTTCCTTTGGCAAAGTTTGTGCCGTTGTCGGTGATGATGCTGTGTGGTATGCCATACCGGATGGTGATGTTGGCGATGAAAGTCACAGCAGTCGGACCATTCAACTTCTTGATTGGTTTTGCTTCTATCCATTTGGTGAACTTATCCACCGCGACAAGCAGATGAGTCATGCCGCCGCGTGCTGTCTTGAATGGTCCCACCATATCCATCCCCCAGACAGCGAAGGGCCAGGCGATGGGGATGGTCTTGAGTGCCGAAGCCGGCTGATGTGGCTTGGAGCGGAACTTCTAGCACCCTTTGCATTTCTGGACCAAGCCTTTGGCGTCTTCTAGAGCAGTTGGCCAGAAAAACCCATGGTGGAAAGCTTTGGAAACAAGTGATCTTGAAGCTGTGTGGTGGCCACACTCGCCTTGGTGGATATCTTTGAGGATTGCTTGACCTTGCTCTGGCTCCACGCAGCGCTGGTACACACCAGTGACACTGCGCCTCACAAGTTCTTTGTTGACAATGGTGTATGCTGCTGCCCGGCGTTGGACTTGCCGGGCCGAGATCTCATCAGTCGGCAGCTCTTTGTTCACCAGAAAGTTGAGGATCGGCTGTGCCCATGAAGGTGCTGCTATTTCTTTGACTGCTATAACTGCAACTTGCACGAGGTCGGTTGGGCCGGGAAGCGGTGGGTTGGAGTCCTCTATCGCTTGCTGAGTCGATGAAGTCCCCGGGCCGACTGCAGCAGTCCCCGGGCTGGGTTCTGAAGTCCCCGGGTCGGGTGCAGCTGCTACAGTCCCCGGGCCACCTGTCGAATTCCCCATGCCGGCTGCTGAGGTCCTCAAGTCGGATCCGACTCCTTCAGGGGGAGCCAGCACGAAGATGGAATCTGACTCTGCCGATGGCTTGACAGACGGCTTAAGGAGGCATTGCAGGGCGACGCCAGCTGGTATTGCTTTCCGGGTGGAGCCGATTCGTGCCAAGGCATCTGCTTGCTCATTGTCATTCCTCAGCACATGTAGGAACTCGCATCCTTCAAAGTATCCACTGAGTTGCTGGACGAGGAAGCGGTAGCTTGCCATGTTTGCATCTTTGGCGTCCCAGTCGCCTGACGACTGCTGGACCACCAAGTTAGAGTCTCCATAACACAGGATACGACGAATGCCGAGTTCCTTGGCAAGCCGGAGCCCGTGAATGAGTGCTTCGTATTCAGCAACGTTGTTGGAGGCGGCAAAGTGGATTTGTAGCACATATATGAGCTTGTCGCCTTTGGGTGAGATGAGGACGATGCCAGCTCCCAAACCGTTGCGCATCTTTGAACCATCAAAGTGCATCCGCCAATGGGTGGAGTCTGGTGCTGGCGGCAGGTATTGGGTCTCGGACCAGTCGATGGGGAAGTCGGCCAGTGCTTGTGACTTGACAGCGGTGCGAGGCTAGTAGTAGATGGTGTAGGGAGCCAAATCTATGGCCCATTTGGCCACTTGGCCCGAAGCATCCCGGCTTCCAATGATCTCGGCAAGAGGACCAGTGCAGACAACAGTGATTGGGTGCTCTTGGAAGTATGGCTTCGGCTTCTTGGCGGCGAAGTGTACGCCGTAGAACAACTTCTGATAGTGCGGGTAGTTCTGTTTTGAGGCGGATAGCACTTCACTCAGGTAATACACCGGCCTCTGGACTGGTAGTGCTTTGCCTTCTTCCTTGCGTTCCACAATGATGACTGTGCTTGTCGGATGTGGGGTTCTGGCAAACCCTTAAGGTTCGAACACTGGGGTGCACGCGAAGTCTTTCCCTCCTACCAATCTACGCCCTAGCTCACTAAGATCTCCCGGACGAACTCGACAAACTCGCAACACAGAAAGACACAAGGTTTATACTATTTCAGGCCACCGTTGTGGTGTAATACCCTACTCCAGTGTGGTGGTGGTGGATTGCCTCTAGGGCTGATGATGAATAGTACAAGGGAAGAACAGCCTCCTCAGGTTGAGGTGTTCTTGAGCTCGGTGAGCTTGTGTGTGTGAGGATGGTGTCGATGTCAAAACCGGCGGATCTTGGGTAGGGGGTCCCGAACTGTGCGTCTAGGCCGGATGGTAACAGGAGGCAAGGGACACGAAGTTTTACCCAGGTTCGGGCCCTCTCGATGGAGGTAAAACCCTACGTCCTGCTTGATTAATATTGATGATATGGGTAGTACAAGAGTAGATCTACCACGAGATCAGAGAGGCTAAACCCTAGAAGCTAGCCTATGGTATGATTGTTGATGTGTATGATGCCCTACGGACTAAAACCCTCCGGTTTATATAGACAACGGATAGGGTTAGGGTTACATAGAGTCGGTTACAATGGTAGGAGATCTAAACATCTGTATCGCCAAGCTTGCCTTCCACGCCAAGGGAAGTCCCTTCCGGACACGGGACAGAGTCTTCAATCTTGTATCTTCATAGTCCAGGAGTCTGGCTGAAGGTATAGTTCGGCTATCCGAACACCCCCTAATCCAGGACTCCCTCAGTAGCCACCGAACCAGGCTTCAACGATGATGAGTCTGGTGCGCAGATTGCCTTCGGAATTGCAAGGCGGGTTCTCCTCCAAATTCCATGTACCTGTTGAATAAAGTCTGGTTTCTTGTAGATGTTGCGCTCCTTGGCTTTTGCGCCCAATAATGGCCGCTCCCCACGTGTCAAACGAATATGAAAGGTCTGAGTGTTTTTACATTCACACCCCTAGCCGCGTAAACAAGTTGACCTATTTAAAGAGACGAGGATTTAGATCCAAGCCACACCTTCCCCCTTCGCGAGTGTTCATCAGAGCGCATTCGACAAAGATCCATTCCACCATGGCCAGCCGTCGCGACTCCTCCTCCCGCCCTTCCAGCCCTAAGCCTGGACATTGGGAAAGATGCTCCATCCCGCATAGCGAGTTAGTGACGCTCCAGACCAAGGGATTTCTCCCCCCGGCCTATATGATCCCGGTTTGAGCCGGTCTTGCCGTCTATAACGGCGGAGGGCAAGCGGAGAGCGCCCCTAATCCCTCCAAAGGAGAGCGGGTGTGCCTCGTCCCTTATTTAATAAGGGGGCTCGGATTTCCCATCCATCCATTTCTCCGGGGGCTGCTGCAGTTCTACGGCCTCCAGCTACATCATCTCACGCCTGCCTCAGTATTGCATATCGCGGGCTTTGTAGCCCTCTGCGAGCTGTTCTTGGGTGTTGAAGCTCATTTCGGACTATGGAGGGAGCTATTTTTCCTCGTGCCCCGTTCCAAGAAGGGGTCTATGTATCAAGTGGGCGGATCCAAAGTATGGCGCATCGTCAGGACTGGCTATCTGTCCGGAACCCCAAAGAAGGCGTCTGAAGACTGGCCCTCGGAATGGTTTTACATAGAAGACGTCCCGCTGCCGGATCCTGTCCAGATCGGCCTCCCTGAATTCAACAATGCTCCCTTAAAGAAGCGCCTAAGCTGGCGCCCACGGAGCCCTCAGAGGGAATGTGACAGGGACGTTGTTTACCTGATGGGCCGGATAAGATTGTTAGCTCATTCCGGACTAACCATGATCGGGGTCATGGCCGCATGCATCATGCGAGGGGTGCAGCCGCTACAGTATAGAAGCCACCCCATGTGGATTTCAACGAGGAGGACAACACCACCCGCTACGGCCGTAACGGGCCGGATTCGGCTGCGGTTCTAATAAAGACCTTGTCCGCTTTGTACAAGGGAGAAGAGGAGGATTTTCTCCGCGTTAACCCAAAGGGTGGATTTTCCATGTACAATCCTCCAAGCTGGGTGAGTGATCACATCTTGCCCATCCAGTTTATATCCCCATTGTTAAATATTTAATCTTAGCGATTTCGACGCAGGAACTGCGCCAGGCTGTTAAAGAAATAAACAGCCCTCCTCCACAACTCGAGAACCCAGGACGGTCCCTCGACCCGGACTCGCAAGAGGATCCGGAGCTTTCGGTGGATCTGATTGATGGAGTGTTCCATCAATTGAGCAAGGACAACGCCCTGGTGTCCATTACGGTCGATTATCCAGGGCTAATCCCGGCCTCCTAGAAACGGGAGGCCGAACCTGCGGCGACAAGCCAACGAGGGGCCGCAGGGCCCCGTGGGCAGAAAAGAGGTGCAGTCCGGACCGAGGCGTCAGCGCAAAGGTATGGCGCACCCCCTTATCCCAGGTGTCGTACCTTCAGGGCATATTAACAGTTGTGCCCTCTTCAGGACAAAGAGACCTCGCCGAACTATATTCGGAGAGACCGCCAATCGCGCCTCCACCAGCCAGGCTCCGAAGCCTGGCCCGGAAGCGGGGCCGAACATAAGGCGCGCACTGGACGCTCCTCCGACTGAGGATGTGGATAGGTTGTCTGCTACCAACTCTGAGGTGGAGAGTGCCATGAACCACAGGCGTCGCCGGACAATTCTTAGCGACGCTTGTTTCTCCCAAGAGGCGTTAGATGCCTTTAAGTCGGGAGATGTGTACCTCCGTGCCGCTCAAAATGGTCTAACCAGAGCCACGGAGCAATATGTAAAAGACATACGGGTAAGAAAATTTTGGTAATTATATATATACCAGTAGCCCCTGAGACTTGAAACGGTTAAAATAACTGATTTAAGGATCATTTGTTATGCAGGTTCTTACAGAAAAGAATTCCCTACTGTCCAAGGAGCTGGAAGAGTGCAAAGCCCAACTTGAGGCCGCACTAGCCGCGGCAGGGGAGCCTAAGGAAGCCCCTGCTGGTAATACACACTTCGAAAGATAAGTATTTTTCGAAGCACGACTTTGGTGCAAATCTGACAAATGAAATTGCAGATGGCGCCGGATTGGATCCAGAAAGGCAACATCTCCTACGCCAGCTAAAGGCTGGTGAGAGGGTGCTGTTGAAGGTGATGGGGGAGAAAAACGATCTCTGAGATGCCAACACCAAGCTGGGCGTCGAGCTGAAAGATGTTCGTGCCCAGCTGTCAGACTCCGTGAAGGAGAATCAGCGGCTTCGGCGCGACATATTTAGTAAGTGCTTGAACGAACCTTTTAAAAGAAAGTTCGGCGGGGAAGTCGACTAACAGAGCAATGTCTGTAGGTGTGCTGACAGGCCGTCCTGCAGAGGAGATGCCCGGTTCTACGGGTGACCTTCTTCCCGAGCTCTCGCAACTGCTCGATCGAGTTCGGCAGGCGATGCGAGGCGTCGCCCAGGCCCTGTGGCCATCCGTCTCCATGCCTGAAGGTCTTGGAGAGCTTGCGGAGAAGCTAAAAGGAGCACGGCGGCGCTTCCGATTGTGGAAGATATCAGCCTGTTGTCAAGGCGCTAGGGAGGCCTGGGCCATGGTGAAGACGCGGTACGCAAAGGCTGACCCCAACCACATGGCCGAGGTCGGTCCTATAGGGCCCGATGGGAAGGAGATCCCTGTAAGCTTGGTATACGGCCAAGTAGAGTTGGCCGCAAAGTATTCCCAGCAGGACTGTAAATTAGACAGCCTGTTAGATGGTATTGAAGAGGAATACGATCAGTCAAAATGACTATGTAATGTAGTTGACATTTATAATGCCTTCTAGCCGGATTGTAGATCATTTGTCATGGCCGACCTTTTCGCTTCAGCCTCGGGACCTGATGATCCGGAGTGTGTCCGAATTCCCATGCGGTTATATAGGAACCGGGGAATGCATGGAGACCAGGCGTAGGGGTCATTAGTGCGTGAACAGACAAGTGCTCGACTAGTTATGTTGTATTACATGGTTAGTAAGAAACATCTTCCAGGGAGAATAGTTCCGTTAGGGGTTCCTTTCCCTGGGAGGCATGCCCTAAGGTGCATGTCCATGCTGCGAAAAGAAACGCAGGAAAAACATCTGGGGTGTAGAAAATAAAAAAGATCATCTTTAGTTCACCGACCGAATATTCCCTTAAGAACGCTAGCTTTCGGCTTCACCCAGTCTGAGGTACACATCCGGCTGACCCGGCAGTAACAATCGCAGAGGTGCTCCCTTTACCACCTAGCCGAACAATCGGGAACATAGGGGTAAGCACAGGAGCCAGGCAACCCAGCTTGGCCAAAACTTAAGTCATATCGATGCATATAATGGTGAATAAAAGGTACATGCGGAAGTGTGACGCATGTGTTGGGCATGAAGCCCGTATGAATAAGCTTCTGTTTAAAGAAGCCCCCAGGTTTAATGAGCGCGGATGGCGCGTCACTGTATGAGCCTTTAAGAGCTATAAGAGAGAGAGAGAGAGAGAGAGAGAGAGAAGAGAAATGCAAGACAGAAAATATATAAAAAATGGACAGAGGAAGGAGATGAACATAGAGTCCGGCGCTAGGCATAGAATCTTCGGAGACAGGCTGCGTTCCATGGGTTCGGCTCGAGCCGGTTATCCGATGCATCTCGCAGGCGGTACGCTCCACCAGTCAGGACTTGGTCAATTATGAAGGGACCTTCCCACTTGGGCTTGAGTTTGTCCTTTTTCTTGTCCAGTAGTCGTAGAACTAATTCGCCAACGTTGTAATTTTTGGCCCGTACTTCTCTGCTTTGGTATCTTCGAGCCTGCTGTTGATAGAATACGGAACGGGCTTTTGCCACGTCACTCTCCTCCTCCAATGCGTCTAAGCTGTCCTGCCGATCGAGCTCGGCTTCTCTTTCTTCGTACATGCGCACTCGAGGTGAGTCATGGATTATGTCGCAGGGCAACACTGCCTCTGCGCCGTACACCATAAAGAATGGTGTGTATACGGTGGTGCGATTCGGTGTGGTCCGCAGCCCCCAGAGTACGGAGTCGAGCTCCTCTACCCAGTGCGTGTTAGATTCCTTGAGGGACCGCACTAATCTAGGTTTAATGCCGCTCATGATAAGACCATTTGCATGTTCGACATGGACGTTAGTTTGTGGGTGATAGACGGAAGCATAGTCGAGCTTGATGCCCATGTTTTTGCACAGTTTTACCTCGTCAGCCGTGAAGTTCGTGCCGTTATCAGTGATGACGCTGTGGGGAATGCCGCAACGGTGTACGACCTCGGATATAAAGTCTATCACCGGTCCGGATTCGGCCGTCTTAACAGGCTTGGCTTCTATCCATTTGGTGAATTTATCCACCATGACCAGTAAGTATTTTTGCTTGTGGGTTCCGCCTTTAAGGGGTCCAACCATGTCAAGCCCCCAGACCGCGAAGGGCCAAGTAATGGGGATGGTTCAGAGGGCGGTGGGTGGCATATGGCTTTGGTTTGCAAAGAGCTGGCAACCGGTGCATCGTTGGACTAAGTCCTCAGCGTCTGCCCAGGCCATCGGCCAATAAAAGCCTGTACGGAAGGCCTTGCTTACGAGGGACCGAGCTGCAGCGTCATGACCGCCCAGTCCGGCATGAATTTCAGCCAGGAGGTTCCGCCCCTCCTCTTCGGAGATGCACCTTTGAAGGACTCCGGTAGTGCTTTTCTTATAAAGCTCTCCCTCGTGGACTCTGTAGGCTTTGGATCGCCGCACTATGCAGCGTGCCTCATTTTGGTCCTCGGGGAGTTCCTGCCTAGTGAGGTAGGCGAGGAATGATTCTGTCCACGGGGCGATGACGGCCATTATTACGTGGGCTGAAGGTGTTATTTCATTGGCAGAGCCTCCGATTGTGTCAGAATGTTTGGTGTCGGGCAGTGCGGTTTGGTCCGAGGTGTTATTGTTCGGCTCCCCTTCCCATACTACGGATGGCTTGAACAACCTTTCTAGGAAGATGTTGGGGGGGACTACATTGTGTTTTGCGCTGATGCATGCCAGGACATCTGCCTCCTGATTATTTTCCCGGGCTATATGGTGAAATTCAAGCCCCTCGAACCGAGCTGACATTTTTAGGATGGCGTTGCGGTAAGCTGCCATTTTTGGATCCTTGGCATCGAAGTCTCCATTTATTTGGGATATAGCAAGGTTCGAGTCCCCGCGCACCTCTAGGCGTTGAATGCCCATGGATAGTGCCATCCGGAGACCATGTAATAGGGCCTCATATTCGGCTGCGTTGTTGGAGTCCGTGTACATAATCTGGAGTACGTATTGAACTGTGTCTCCTGTGGGGGACGTCAAAATGACGCCAGCCCCTAGTCCGGCCAACATCTTGGAGCCGTCGAAATGCATGATCCAATTTGAATATGTGCCGTACTCTTTAGGGAGTTCGGCCTCCATCCATTCTACGACGAAGTCGGCCAAGACTTGTGACTTGATGGCTCGCGGTGGCTTATAAGTTATGTCGAACGGGAGGAGCTCAATGGCCCATTTTGCAATCCGGCCCATTGCGTCATGGTTGTTTATAATATCGTTGAGTGGTACTTCCGAGGCTACTGTTATTGAACACTCTTGAAAGTAGTGTCGTAGCTTCCGGGATGCCATGAATACCACATACGCGATCTTTTGATAATGCGGGTACCGTGATTTGCAAGGAGTGAGGACAGTGGACACATAATAGCCTGGCTTTTGAAGGGGGAATCTGTGTCCGTCCGCTTCTCGTTCGATGACGAGCACTGCGCTTACAACCTAATGTGTTGCTGCAATGTATAATAGCATTGGTTCGCCAATATTTGGCGCGGCTAGGACTGGGTTTGTTGCAAGTATGGCTTTTATCTCCTCGAGTCCGGCCGTGGCTGCATCCGTCCATTCGAAGTGTTCGGTGCATCGAAGGAGGCGGTAAAGGGGTAGGGCCTTTTCACCCAAGCGGGAGATAAAGCGTCTTAGAGCCGCCACGCATCTGGTTAACTTTTGTATTTGTTTGAGGTCCTTTGGGATATCCAGTTGCGACAGAGCTCGGATCTTGTCCGGGTTTGCTTCGATTCCTCTACCGGATACAATGAAGCCCAAGAGCTTTCCGGCTGGAACGCCAAAAACGCATTTTTCCGGGTTGAGCTTGATGTCGTATGTTCGGAGGTTATCAAATGTGAGCCTCAAGTCGTCTACTAGAGATTCGACATGTCTTGTTTTGACGACCACATCATCTACATATGCCTCCACTGTTTTGCCGATCTGGCTTGCCAGGCATGTCTGAATCATGCGCTGATATGTTGCGCCGGCGTTTTTGAGCCCGAAGGGCATTGTGTTGAAGCAGAATGGGCCATATGGTGTGATAAATGCCGTTGCAGATTGGTCAGATTCTGCCATCTTGATTTGATGGTAGCCGGAATATGCGTCGAGGAAACACAACGAATCATGTCCTGCGGTAGCGTTGATAATTTGATTGATGCGGGGGAGGGGGAAGGGATCCTTTGGGCAAGCCTTGTTAAGGTCTTTAAAATCAACGCACAGGCGCCAGGATTTGTCCTTCTTTGGTACCATCACCAGGTTTGCTAGCCAGTCCGGATGTTTTATATCTCTGATGAATCCGGCCTCCAATAGCTTTGCTAGCTCCTCTCCCATAGCCTGTCTCTTAGGTTCGGAAAAACGCCGAAGAGCCTGTTTGACAGATTTAAATCCCGTTTGGATATTTAAGCTGTGCTCGGCCAGCCTGCGTGGGATTCCTGGCATGTCTAAAGGGTGTCAGGAGAAAATGTCCCAGTTTTCTCATAGGAACTCTCGCAGTGCGGCGTCTACATCAGGGTTTAACTATGCCCCGATGGAAGCTGTTTTATTTGGGTCCGTTGGATGGACTTGGAATTTGACTATTTCGTCCGCCGGTTTAAAGGAGGTGGACTTGGATCTTTTGTCGAGTACCACATCGTCCCTATTCACCATAGAGCGCAGCGCAGTCAGTTCCTCAGCCGCTAGGGCTTCGGATAGTGCCTCGAGGGCCAGTGCGGCTGTCTTGTTTTCGGCACGGAGTGCTATGTCCGGATCACTAGCGAGAGTGATGATCCCGTTAGGCCCGGGAATTTTGAGCTTCATGTACCCATAATGGGGTATTGCTTGGAAGATTGTAAACGCTTCCCGCCCTAGCAGAGTGTGATAACCACTGCTGAACGGAGCCACATGGAACATGATCTCTTCGGACCTGTAATTATCCGGCGTGCCGAACACCACATCTAGTGTGATTTTTCCTGTGCAGCGCGCTTCGCGACTGGGGATTATTCCTCTAAAGGTTGTGCTGCTTCGCTCAATGCGGTTCCAGTCTATTTCCATTTTTTGAAGGGTTTC
Organism: Triticum urartu; assembly: GCF_056163025.1. Lineage (NCBI taxonomy): Eukaryota > Viridiplantae > Streptophyta > Magnoliopsida > Poales > Poaceae > Triticum > Triticum urartu. Next base: position 208,824,447 of record NC_141873.1, on the reverse strand, counting down.
CTCGTAAATGAGGTTCAATCCGCTGCCGCCGTCCATGAGTACCTTGGTAATACGAAAGCCATCCACTATTGGGCTGAGGACCAATGCGGCTGGTGCTCGGGCTGTTCGGAATTTAGGTTCATCACTAGCGTTAAAGGTAATAGCCGTGTCACTCCATGGGTTTATTGTTGCTACTTGGTAGACTCCGGCAAGGCTGCGGAGTGTCCTTTTTCGCATATTATTTGATGCGAAAGTCTTGAAGACTGTTAATACCGTATGGGTGTCTCTGGGGTGGCTTTCTGTGGCCTCCGGAATTAGGAGGTTTTCGCCAATTTTGGCCACCTGCCGGAGTATCCAACATGCTCTAAGGCTGTGAGTTGGTGTGGCGTCCTCTGTACTGTGAATTTTATAGGGTCCGTTAAGCCATCCTTCCAGTACGGTTCTATGCCCTACATAGGGTTTTTGCTTTTTGGTATTTGACCTGGGTGTCTGGTTATGTTGTACCCTTTTATTTCGGACTGGGTTTGTATATAGGGCCGGATTGTCCCAAAATTTTATTTTGGTTTTCCAGGCGCTTTCCATCGCACAATACTTTTGTACAATGGACGCCAAGTCAGCGAAGCGTGTGATATCACGGCGACTCATGGCGTTGAGTATTCCCTTGTCCGTGCAATTATTGCAGAAGATTAAGATTGCGTCTTCCTCGCGGCAGTCCCTTAGCCTATTCTTAACTAGGAGGAATCTAGCCCAGTAATGATTACTGTTTCATCGGGCTCTTGCCTGATTTTGGATAGATCGCTTTTGTTGGGGTGGGTGGGTGGAGTTAAATCTGAAGCCTCACCCCGTCTGAGGCTCAGAGGCCGAGGAATTTCTGAACTTGAAAATTTGGATCCCTGGGTGTTGTCCAATGAATCCAGCCCGTCGCTTGACTCTAAGTTCAGGTCTTGAGTGATATCCTCCCCTCCGCGGGTATCCGGTTTGGAGGGATCGGGAATCCGGACGTAGCGAGTCCTTAAGATAGACGAAGGGTCGCCGCACTGTCCCTCTACCACGGCAACGTGATGGGTGACTTGGGGAGAGTTAATCTCTCTCAGATTGGTTTTAGGCCCAATCTGGTCGTAATCCGTAGCGACTCCCAGGGCGGCGAAGCAATCCAAGAGCTCGTTTATGGAGGAAAGCTCCATTGGATCTAACTGCTCGGCGAGTTCCGAACTGACATGAAGATTGTTTTCGATGGCTCGAGAGGTCATCATCGATGCAGAAGCCGAACAGGCGGTCATAAGAAAACCACCTAGCCGGAGGGTTTGGCCGACAGCCAAAGCTCCCTTAGCAACGGTGCCGTCTTTAAAGACGGGGCGAGGCATCCTTCCTGATGGCGACGACACAGAGGAACTCTCAATGAAAGCACCAATGTCGTTGTCAAAACCGGCGGATCTCGGGTAGGGGGTCCCGAACTGTGCGTCTAGGCCGGATGGTAACAGGAGGCAAGGGACACGAAGTTTTACCCAGGTTCGGGCCCTCTCGATGGAGGTAAAACCCTACGTCCTGCTTGATTAATATTGATGATATGGGTAGTACAAGAGTAGATCTACCACGAGATCAAAGAGGCTAAACCCTAGAAGCTAGCCTATGGTATGATTGTTGATGTGTATGTTGTCCTACGGACTAAAACCCTCCGGTTTATATAGACACCGGATAGGGTTAGGGTTACATAGAGTCGGTTACAATGGTAGGAGATCTGAACATCCGTATCGCCAAGCTTGCCTTCCACGCCAAGGAAAGTCCCTTCCGGACACGGGACGGAGTCTTGAATCTTGTATCTTCATAGTCCAGGAGTCCGGTTGAAGGTATACTTCGGCTATCCGAACACCCCCTAATCCAGGACTCCCTCAGATGGTCTGAATGATCCGTCCCTTCTCTCTCTCTCCGTGTTCTGTCTCGTCGTGTTCTCCTCCTCCCTTCTGTGGTGGCTAGCTCTAATTATATAAGCCCTGGTCCTCTTCCCAAATATCGAGCGGGAAGGGAGTCAACAATGGAGGGCTAATTTGAAGGGGGACAGCTAGTACAAGCTATCCTGATAAAGGTGGTCTTCGCCTGCCAAAAGCACTGGTGGTGACGCCATCTTGGGCTCCACGATGACCTCCATCTTGCCGTCCTCCTGGTCTTGGTCTCGTTGCACCAATATAGCAACCTTTGCCTAATGCCTCGGTACTCTTCGCCTACGCTTGCCTCCTTAGCACCAAAGAGGAAATAAGGACGCTGCGCGCACTAGCGCCCACCTGGCGCCTGCCTGGTGTTGTGCGTCATGGCTCACATCACGAGGGCCTCGTGAGGTTTGCCCTGCCTTGATATCTCCGCTCCTCGCGAGCCTGCCTAGCCAGGCCACTCCAGAGGAGGTCTTGCGTCATCCGCCTCGCGAGGCTCGGACCCTCTCGAGGGTCTTGGATGCTTTGCTGGTGAAGATGGGTCGTACGGCCTGCTGGCTCAGCCACGCCGTGGGCCGCAGGCAGGCAAGTCTGGGGACCCCCGTTCCCAGAACACCGACACAAGGTGCGCTCGGGCTTGGCTTCGTGGCGAAGCCAAGGGCCAAGTATGAAGCGCCACGGGCCCCCAAAGCCTGCGGCCTCGATTGACGCGTGGCGGTTGATTGGACATGGGCGTTTCCGCTTCCCCATGCTGCCCTTGAATCCGCCTGGCTATGCGGCCCTGCCTCTTACACAGTTATTCTTCTTCCGCCACGCCCGGCTCTTCCAATCTCCCTGCTGCCTCGACACCCTGGTCCACCTTCTCAGTCCGACCTGTGCTCCGCCCGCTTCTCTGCCATGGCACCGAAACAAGCCAAAATGGGGAAGAAACCACTGTCCTCGCCAATTGTGCCTCCATCCTTCGAGCCGGCGCTCGGCCGGCCTCGGGTGCTCAACGACGAGGCCATGGACAAGGTGCGCCCCATGCTCGCCTCCAGCTTCAACGAGTGAGGAGAGACGCCGGCCTGGCCCGCGTCTCGTAGCAGCATGGCTCAGGATGTTACCGAGGTTCTGATCTTCATTGACGCCCTCTGGGCTGGCCTGCTTCCTCCCTTATCTGCCTTCTTCAACGCGGTGCTCGAGCACTATCAGATCCACATGCTCCATCTCGATCCGCAAGTTGTGACCCTTCTCGGAGTCTTCGCCTTCGTGTGCGAGGCCATGGTGGGCATCGCCCCCTCCGTGGCACTCCTCCGCCACTTCTTCTCACTGCATCTCACCGGTCCCCGGCAGAACTCTAGGTGCATGGGTTTCCAGGCCATGGCTGCGACAGCAGGCATGGGTATCGACTTCGAGCTCCCTTCATCCACAAGCGAGTTCCATACGCATTGGGTGTTTGTTGACGCTAGCGTGCTCAACCCTCTGCTCCAAGCTCCGGTGGTGCCTGCTATTCCAAACTCCGGCTAGGGTCATTAGAAGCTCACGAGCCCCTGCCTTGCCCCCGTCTGGGCCAGGCTGAGGCGGCTGAAGGACCTTGGCGTGATTACGCCCATGGTGGTGAGGGAGTTCATCAGGCGTCGAGTTGCTCCTCTCTAGCGCCACTCTCGCCTGATGTTGGACTTGCTCAGCAGCCAGGACTACATGAGGTTTCAGGAGGAGGGGCTTCCTCTCGCTGCGCGGCAGACTGTGCTCAAGGTCCTGTCAGGTGTCCCTCTGCCAGTCGAGATGCCAGGAACAGCTGCATGTTGTACCGCTGCGAGAACAAAGCCACATTTTCTGCGAACATGCCTTCCTTTGATGAGTGGGGGCTGCGCCCAGTCGGCTTGGTGGGGCCTCGCGAGAACCCCGTCATCGTTGTCCCCTTGTTCGCTGCCGGTGCCGAGCTCGCCCCAGGTGACGATGCAGGGGAGCAAGCTGCGACGGGGGCTGGCGGCTCGGGTGCTGAGGAGTACATGTCGTTGTTGACACACGAACACATCACGTGTACCCTCGACGCTGGGGGTGATGCACCGCAGCTCACGTCGAAGGAGATCCGACCGACAGCGCGATACGCAAGGCAGTCGACGGGCGCTTTTGTAGACCCGAAAACCCCACACCCCCGGGAGGGATCCCGTCAGGGAGTGCGGCGGCTATGGGCTGCCCTAGGTCGATTTGCTCGCCCCTAGAGCCTCGGAATTCGCAGCTCTCAAACACAAAGAACAGCGAAGAACGAGAGAGAAAATGGTGGAGAGATAAAACGTAGATGAAAAAGTAGTATATTGATTTGTTCGATTGTGTGTTGTTCAATCGGCCGTCACCCCCAACATATATAAGAGGTGGCTGGACTTCCCATACAAGTAAAGGATTCATCTAGGCTTTCCTTACAAGAAAAATTATATCAATTCACATCCTAGAGTCCTAATTCTATTCCAACTCGGATTCAGTCTGAATCTGGCCCAAACTCTGTCTTCCTTCTTGCGCGGGCCGCCGGGCTTGCATATGATCTCTGATCGAGACGGCCCAAATATCAAACTTGTGCGCCTCGACGATACGAACAACTCTCATGTTGATCATTTTTTTCAAATAAGGCCATCTTGAATACTTTTCGAGGTCATCTTTATCTTCTAGTCGGACTCGGTTTTGCAATAGACTGGATTATCCGAGTCTCGTAGTGAATTTGTAGGCTATATATTATCTCTGATGATGATGACTCCAAAATCAAAATTTACCGTCTTGATGATACGCACAACTTCTGTATTGAACACTTCTTCATCCAAGGTCATTTTGATAAACTTTCGAGCACATGTTCAATTTCACTCGGACTTGAGCTCATCCACTCGGATATTAGATACTTTCACTTGGATCGTCCGATTGGACTTTTTCACTCGGAAAACAATCTTTCACTCGGATAACTATATTTCCACTCGGATGACTATATTTCCACTCGGATGACTATATTTCCACTCGGAAGGCACTATCTTATTCAATCGGCAAGTTTTCGTCCCGATGGTAATCTTTTCACTCGGAATATTTTCACCTAGACGACAATTTCACTCGGATGATCATATTTTCACTCGGATGACTATATTTCCACTTGGATAATAATAAGTTCATCCGGTCAGCAAACTTTCACTCGACCGTACAATTTCACTCGACCGTAACCTTTCACTCGGATGGTAAACTTTTCACTCGGATTTCCGACTGAAAACATAGCCCGATCTTGATTTGTCTCTCCAGGCCTCATATGATCTCGGATTGAGACGAATTATATATGAAAATCGATCGGCTCGATGAGACAAAACTTTTCCATGTTGAAGGTTTTTCGATTCAAGGCCGTATTGATGGCCGAATTACTCGCGCAACCTATCAGACAAGTGTCTAGCACCTCGCGCCATATTTCCGTTGAGGTTCAGTCTGCAGTATATTGCCTCTAACTTTTGCATATGAACTCGTATTGAGATGATTTATATATCAAAATCGATTGCTTCGACGAGACGAAGACAATTCCTTAAGAGTGCTCCTTCATCCGAGGTCATCTTGAAGACGTGATTGGCCAAAAACCACTCGGAACATTGCACTATGCCATTCGGAATATAGTTTCGGTCCGTAAGATAAAGTCGAATGAATATAACCGAAACATCAAAGTGGTTCCACTCGGTGACGTGAATATTTTTATGCTGAAAACTCATTCACTCAAGACCATCTTCATTGCAATCTGTATCTTGCCAAAATCAGGTGTCAACACATGCCCCCCTATTTTTCGGCAAAGCTTGCACGCCGAAAAATAATATGCATAGTGTTTGTTCTAAGGACGATATCAACACTCCATCGGCCATTTATTTTTCTCAGGGCGATAATTATGTATCGGCCATGTTTGTTCTAAGGGCGATAATCATATATCGGCCATTGCCCACTTAGGCTTCCTGCCACACACTCGGGTGGTACTTCTTCAAATATTTTCCATTGAGAGCTCGAGGTAACAATGCCCCTTGTATTGATTCCACCAAATATGAATTTCCGGGAACAACTCTTGTAATTCTAAAAGGACCTTCCCAACTTGGAGACCACTTCCCGAATTTTCTATCTCTTGAACCAATCGGCAGAATCACTTTCCAAACGAGATCACCAACTTGAAAATTCTTCAACTTGACTTTCTTATTGTAAGCCCTTGCCACCCTCAACTTATCTCTCTCTATGGCATTCAAAGCAGCCAAACGTTTATCAGCAACCTCATCAATGTTGTCCATCATCAAGTTATAGAAGTCTATTGCCGATAAATCATTTTGTTTGGCTATTCTCAAAGCATTCAAATTTACTTCCATCGGTAAAACAGCCTCCTGACCATATACTAGCTCATATGGAGTCACTTTCGTAGCACCATGCCTTGAGATTCTATGTGCCCATAATGCCTCAGACAACAAGTCATGCCATCTCCTTGGATTATCCTCAATCTTCTTCTTGACAAGCTTGATTAAAATTTTATTGCTAGACTCAGCTTGTCCATTAGCTTGGGCATAATATGGAGAAGAATTGAGCAACTTTATGTTATAAGATTCAGCAAACTCTCTGATTTGGTGTGACATGAAAGATGAACCTTGATCTGTAGTTAACGTTTGAGGAATACTGAATCTATGAATAATGTGCTGGGTTATGAATTGAATTACCTCCGTATGCGTCATGTTCTTGAGAGGTACTGCTTCAGACCATTTAGTGAAATAATCGGTTGCCACCAATACGAACCGATGCCCTTTTAAGGAAGACGGATGGATTTGTCCAATGAAATCTAAAACCCAACCTCTGAGAGGCCACGGTTTGATAATAGGATGTAACATAGCAGCAGGAGCCAATTGAATATCACCAAACTTTTGACAAGCTTCACACCCCTTATAATATCTGAAGCAATCATTAATCATAGTCGGCCAATAAAACCCAGCACGTCGCAATAACCATTTCATCTTGGGAGTCGACTGGCGAGTGCCACAAATACCTTCACGTACTTCTCCCATAGCAACTCTTGCCTGGTCCTCGTCCAAACACTTTAGAAGAACATCATCGACGGTTCGGCGATAAATACCATCATCTCTTATTGTGTACTTGAAAGCCATACGCCGAACAACCCTGTCCACCCTTTCACTCGGATTGCACAAGTAATCAACAATGGGCTTCCTCCAGTCGGGATTGTCACCTGCACTAGACTTTTTGTTAATGGCCGAATCAGTGGGTTCAGGTTCGGCCTCTCCCATATTGGCAAGACAAGACATCAGTCTTTGAGAGATATGAAACATGCCATGATCAACATGATATCCGGATGCTTGTTGTGCCAATTCATTTGCTTTCCAATTGTCATGTCTAGATATATGAGCAATGTTAAAGCAATCCAAAGTAGAAATTATATCTAGACATCTATCAAGATAAACATTAAGTGATTCGTCCAAACACTAAAAGACTTTGGATATTTGCTGCACCACTAGTAACGAATCACCATAAGCCTCAATATGTGTAGCACCTATAGCAAGTAACATCTCTAGGCCGAATAACAATGCTTCATATTCGGCTTGATTGTTTGTGCAAAAATATTCTAAGCGGCATGAGGCTTCAAAAACAGCACCATGAGGAGATATATAAACAATACCAACACCTTGGCCATTGCTACAAACTGAACCATCAAAGTATAATCTCCATGGTACTAATGAAACAAGGTTCATATCAACATCATGCTTGTTATTAACCCGATGTTCAACAATGAAATTAGCAACAATTTGGCCTTTCATGGATTTTAGAGATTCATAAGCCAAATCATATTCAATCAAATCATAAGCCCACTTGCCAATTCTACCACTAAGAATTGGCCTATGCAACATGTATTTAATGACATTGGTTTGACAAGCTACTACACAAACACTCGGCACTAAATAATGTCTCAGTTTTGTGCAAGCATAATATAAGCATAGACATAATTTATCAATAAATGTATACCTTGTCTCTGCATCCAATAAGCGGCGGCTCAAATAAGTGATGGCATGCTCTTTTCCTTCAGTCTCTTGAGTTAGAACAGCACCAATAACTCCTTCCTCTACTGCAATGTAAAGTCTGAAGGGTTCCCTATGCTTGGGTGCTCTCATCACCGGAGGAGTGCACAAATAATTCTTGATCATATCAAATGCTTCTTGCTGTTTTGCCCCCCAAGTGAAATCAGCATCATTCTTTAACCGAAGGATAGGAGTAAATGCATCAACTTTCCCTGATAGATTAGCTATGAACCTTCTCAAATAATTGACCTTGCCAAGGAACTTTTGCATATCTCTCTTGCATGTTGGAGCCTCCACTTTCTGTATAGCTTCTATCTTTTTGGGATCAATCTCTATACCATCTTCATGAATAATGAAACCCAAAAACTTGCCAGCTGACACGCCGAAACCACACTTCAAAGGATTCATTTTCAGTCCATACTTTTTCATTCTTTCAAAAGCTAAACGCAAATCGGCCAAGTGAGATTCAAAAGCATCCGATTTGACAACAATATCATCAATATAAACTTCAAGTATGACACCGAGTAAATCATGAAAAATCAAATTCATAGCCCTTTGATATGTGGCGCCAGCATTTTTCAATCCGAATGTCATCACTGTCCACTCGAATAAACCAAGGAAACCAGGGCATTGAAAAGTTGTCTTGTACATGTCCTCTTTGGCCATAAAAATTTGGTTGTATCTGGCATTACCATCTAGAAAGCTAATAACCTTATGTCCAGAAGCATCATTAATAAGCATATCGGCTATTGGCATAGGATACTCATCTTTGGGTGTAGCCCTATTCAAATCTCTGAAGTCAATGCACACCGTCAACTTACCGGACCCTTTATTCTCCACTTGGACAATGTTATAAATCCACTTGGCATACCTGCAAGGTCGAATGAAATTAGCATCAAGCAGTCGACCGATCTCTTCCTTGATCCGGTCATATGGTTTCGGATTAAATTTTCTGGCCGACTGTTTATAAGGTCTAAAACCGACCTTTATAGGCAACCGATGTTCCACTAGCTCTCGGCTTAATCCTGGCATCTCATTAGATTCCCATGCAAAGCAACAAACATATTCTTTCAATAGCTCGATTAACTTAGCCTTACAATCGGCTTTCAAATTTTTGTTTATAAATGTCGGTCGAGTGACTGAACCATCTCCAATATCTACCTCTTCTAACGGATCGGCTGATGTAAAACCTTGTTCAAGTTTATCCATGTCATCCAACTCCTCTATAGACTCATACATATCGTTCTCATTGGACCGATACTTTACAAGACGTTTTTGTAACCACTCGGAATTAGGATCCATTTAAACATATCATACCTTGGAGCCGATTGCATTCACTCGGCTTTAAAGAGACAGGCACAAAACCATTCTTGGTTGCGCTGAGAAAATCAAATTATGATAAGTCACGTCCCGTCAAGCAAGTAGCATTAGGATGTTGCCAATCCACCGATGCATCGGCCAAAGCAACAATGGCCGAGTTATCCGCGTGAATAACTTCCACTTCATCATCAACCCACTGAATCAAAAACTGGTGCATAGTGGATGGCACGCACTGGTTTGCATGAACCCAGTCGCGGCCTAGTATGACGTTGTAGTTACCTTGCACCTCAGCGACAAAGAATGCAGTAGCCAAAGTTTTGCTTCCGACTGTAAGCTCCACATACATCACACCTTTGGCTTCAGTTTTCTCTTTGCCTTCAAATCCATTGAGCACCATATTGGTCTTGATCAATTCTTCATCAGGCAAACCCAATCTCTTGAAGACCGAATAGGGCATAAGATTTACCACAGCACCACCATCAACAAGCATCCGAGTGAGCGGCAACCCATTAATATGACCTCTGAGATATAATGGTTTAAGATGCGTTACTGGTTCTTTTGGCTTCTCGAATATTGTGTTTTTAGAGCCAAAATCCAGCTGAGCCACCTCCCCTTCTTCATCTACAGCACGAAACTTAGCAGGTAAGTAGTACACCATATTGATATCCATACCTTCATGAACTGGCGTAGACTCATAGTCCAACATATCAGCCTCCTCCTCGAGTGCATCCATCGATTCTGAAATTTGTCCGAGTGAAGGATAAGTAAGAAGTGTCGCAGACGATGTCATATCTGTTGCATCGTCCTCCTTTGGTGATGTAGGTATTGCTGTGATAGATGTAGAAGTTGTTGTATCTCGTATTTGTTTAGGCCTCCACACTTGTTTTGGTGGAACCATGGGTCGAGTGTCATTGAACAACTTATCCCTTTGTTTCTCGGTCTCTTGTTCTGCCATCTCTCGACTCCTTAACCTCTGTAGTTTCCTCTTTTGTGTCTTTGTTAGCCCTGGAGCACACCACTTCGGCTGAGTGTATTTAGGATCTCTCGTTTTTACTCGGCTGGTGCTTGCTTCATGGTCATTATCCGAGTGCTTTGGCGCGATAGCAAGTATCGGCTCAGTCGGATTGCTATGCACAATCGGCTGCTGTATGGCGAATGTTTCGATGCCCAAGATAAGTGAGTCGACATCCATTTTCTCCTTGCCTTTTCCCGACTCAACTGCTGCAACACTTGGTGATTTAACACGCCATTCTTTTCGACTTTCCAGATGCATGAAATTTCCACTCGGGCGCACCTTTTTACTCTGATGGACTCCACTCGAATGAATATCACTCGGATGGAATTCAGTCGGATGGAATCTACTCGGCCACATTTTTTCACTCGGATAGCTTCCACCTGGGTGCATTCTTACACTCGGATAATTTCCATCCGGTCGCATGTTTTGACCAGCCGACCAATAGTTACCGATGTTCAGTCGGCCTCTATATGAATAGTCAACTCGATCCCAAACAGATTGCGTATGCTTTTCTGGAAACGACACCCTTGGTCCACTCGGTTTTATATACTGACTGAACATATCAGCTGATGGTGACCTTGGTCGCTTCAAGTATGATGGCCGGTTAGAGCTGGGACCAGCCGACTGATTAGCATATTTGGATAGCAACATATCAAAAGTTGGCTTGATCCGCTTGCGTTGCACTTTAGCTTCATTCCTCTTCCACTTGCCAACTTCTGGACTCTTGGGTTTGACAAATTTAACTCGCGTATTTTCTTGCACTTGCAGTTTCCCCCTGAGTGTAGGATTCTTGATTGTGATTTTGATTACTTCCTTGCCATCGTGTTGCTTACCAAGCACAACCTGTCTCCCCAAGACCTTGTTGTCCTCCTTGTCTTTCCTGGGGTCACCAACAATGTCATTAGATTTACTAGCAGATTCGGCTACCTCCGGCCGAATGAGTAGCTTCTTGCCCTCCAAATCCATGGTATTCATTGGAAAAGGCTGTTTATCAACTTGCATCTCAGAAAAGTTCAATCGTCCATCATTAATGGCCGATTGTATCTATCGTCGAAAAACATTGCAATCATTAGTAGCATGAGAAAAAGAATTATGATACTTGCAATAAGCACGCTGTTTTAGCTCTTCAAACAGCGGTAAAGTATGAGATATTCTAATAATCTTAGCCCGCAGCAAAGCATCAAATATTCTATCACACTTAGCAATGTTAAAAGTAAACTTCATCTCTTCATCATGATTCTTATGAATCGGTTTCAGATCATTGCAAGTAAAAGGTTTGGCCTTAGATGGCCAAGCAAATTCAGTAGCAAAAACATCACCCTCATCGTCCGAGTGATCACTATCATATTCCACCATATTCATATTTGGACGATCGACTTTGTATCTATGCACTTCTTTGAGATCTTTGCTTCGGCTTTCCTGAGCCAAAGCCCTTTGTAAGACTTGGTTGATATTTAAGAACTCATAACCTTCCAGCTTTTCTCTAATGGGAGTTCTCAAACCACTCAGCACTAGGTCTGCCAAGTCTCTCTCGGTTATCACCAAACTAAAACACCGGTTTTTTGTTTCTCTGAATCTCTTGACGTAATCGGAGACCGATTCATCATGCTTCTGTTTAACCGATGTTAGATGTGATAACTTGAGTTCATTGTCGCCGCTATAAAAGTGATCATGAAATTTCTGCTCTAGCTGCGACCAAACCCGAATGGAACCATGTGGTAAAGAAGAAAACCATGAAAATGCAGTACCAGTTAAAGATAAAGGAAACAAACACACTTTCAACTCATTTAGTGAGCCTGCTTCACCTAGTTGTGCTAAGTATTGACTAACATGCTCCCATGTGGTTTTTGTGCCCTCTCCATTGAACTTAACAAAATCTGGAATCTTATATCCCGGAGGGCACTGGATAGCATCAAAGTACTCGGGGTATGGCTTTTGGTAAATTCGATTCTGAGGTAACTCAACTCCAAAATTTTCTCGAAGCATCTTAGCCATCTCCTCTCTAAGATTAGCTAGACCATCATCCATAGTGGACGATGCAGCTTGTGGCAGTGGCATAGAAGGAGTAGGGTTGCTAGTTGTGGGTAGGAATTGTGGCATGTATGTCGACCCATAATTTGGTAGTGGTCGAGTGGTTGTAGCTGTAGATAGAGTTTGGTTCGGCATTGCCACCGAACCTGTCATGCTCATAATAGCCACAATCTGATTTGTTTGGGTAGGATAATAAGTCATCGGCACGGGAGGCGCCGATGCAATAGGTAAAGCCAGATTAGGGTTTTGCACACTAGCAGCTACACCATTATTACCACTAGACGATTGAGATATATTCTTCTGAGCATTAGTATTTTCTATAAAATTTTGATAGACTAGATTGTTACCATCAGCAATATGACTTTCAATCTCAGCCCACTGCTTAGGAGAAGATGCAGTACTTATAGAGGGTTTAACCTGCTCGGCTTGAAGAGGAGGGAACTTGATTTCTTCAATCGGAGTGATGTTGCCTTGGCGATCCTTCTTGAACTTTGCAAGGAACTCCTGCAAGTCCTTCTCCTCGCGCGCCTTCTTGTACTCCTCATAAACTTGGCGATGATCGGCCGATATCTCATCAAGACTGGGCTTAATGATGTTATCGGCGTCTACCTCAGATGGCTTGGGAATATCAGACATGGTGGATGATGACGATTGATCTTCGATCCCCAGCGGAGTCGCCAAAAAGTGTGTTGACACACGAACACGTCATGTGTACCCTCGACGCCGGGAGTGATGCACCGCAGCTCACGTCGAAGGAGACCCGACCGACAGCGCAATATGCAAGACAGTCGACGGGCACTTTTGTAGACCCGAAAACCCCACACCCCCGGGAGGGACCCCGTCAGGGAGTGCGGCGGCTATGGGCTGCCCTAGGTCGATTCGCTCGCCCCTAGAGCCTCGGAATTCGCAGCTCTCAAACACGAAGAACAGCGAAGAACGAGAGAGAAAACGGTGGAGAGATAAAACGTAGATGAAAAAGTAGTATATTGATTTGTTCGATTGTGTGTTCTTCAATCGGCCGTCACCCCCAACATATATAAGAGGCGGCTGGACTTCCCGTACAAGTAAAGGATTCATCTAGGCTTTCCTTACAAGAAAAATTATATCAATTCACGTCCTAGAGTCCTAATTCTATTCCAACTCGGATTCAGTCTGAATCTGGCCCAAACTCTGTCTTCCTTCTTGCGCGGGCCGCCGGGCTTGCATATGATCTCTGATCGAGACGGCCCAAATATCAAACTTGTGCGCCTCGACGATACGAACAACTCTCATGTTGATCATTTTTTTCAAATAAGGCCATCTTGAATACTTTTCGAGGTCATCTTTATCTTCTAGTCGGACTCGGTTTTGCAGTAGACTGGATTATCCGAGTCTCGTAGTGAATTTGTAGGCTATATATTATCTCTGATGATGATGACTCCAAAATCAAAATTTACCGTCTTGATGATATGCACAACTTCTGTATTGAACACTTCTTCATCCAAGGTCATTTTGATAAACTTTCGAGCACATGTTCAATTTCACTCGGACTTGAGCTCATCCACTCGGATATTAGATACTTTCACTTGGATCGTCCGATTGGACTTTTTCACTCGGAAAACAATCTTTCACTCGGATAACTATATTTCCACTCGGATGACTATATTTCCACTCGGAAGGCACTATCTTATTCAATCGGCAAGTTTTCGTCCCGATGGTAATCTTTTCACTTGGAATATTTTCACCTGGACGACAATTTTACTTGGATGATCATATTTTCACTCGGATGACTATATTTCCACTTGGATAATAATAAGTTCATCCGGTCAGCAAACTTTCACTCGACCGTACAATTTCACTCGATCATAAACTTTCACTCGGATGGTAAACTTTTCACTCGGGTTTCCGACTGAAAACATAGCCTGATCCTGATTTGTCTCTCCAGGCCTCATATGATCTCGGATTGAGACGAATTATATATGAAAATCGATCGGCTCGACGAGACGAAATTTTTCCATGTTGAAGGTTTTTCGATTCAAGGCCATATTGATGGACGAATTGCTCGCGCAACCTATCAGACAAGTGTCTGGCACCTCGCGCCATATTTCCGTTGAGGTTCAGTCTGCAGTATATTGCCTCTAACTTTTGCATATGAACTCGGATTGAGATGATTTATATATCAAAATCGATTTCTTCGACGAGACGAAGACAATTCCTTAAGAGTGCTCCTTCATCCGAGGTCATCTTGAAGACGTGATTGGCCAAAAACCACTCGGAACATTGAACTATGCCACTCGGAATATAGTTTCGGTCCGTAAGATAAAGTCGAATGAATATAACCGAAACATCAAAGTGGTTCCACTCGGTGACGTGAATATTTTTATGCTGAAAACTCATTCACTCGAGACCATCTTCATTGCAATCTGTATCTTGCCAAAATCAGGTGTCAACAGTCGTGTGGTGATCCGGGGGCGTTGTCCTCGGGAGCCTGCGACCCCCCTCCTGAGGCGTCGGTTGCCGAGGAGATGCGGCATGTGGCTCCCGAGGCCGAGGCTCCTGGAGCCTCGGGAGGTCGCAGTGGGAAGGAGTTGGGCTGTTCGGCTCAGCCGGGCTCCCTTGAGGCCATCCCTCTTGAGTCTTCTCCGGCTCCGCCGCGCACCGGCCGACACGTCCAGCGCTTCGGTCGCCTTTGTGTGGACTTCGAGGAGCTCCGCAAGAGGAAGGGATCTCCGAGCAGTAGCGGTATCTTCAGGCCGTTGAAGCGGCGAAAGTACATCGCTGTCGACGAGTAAGTACCTTATCTTGGTGATCTTCTATGTGCCACCTTCCTTTGCTGACGACCGTCCCCTCAGGACCACTTCTGCTAAGGCCGTGAAATCTCCAGAGAAGCAGCTCCCTCTTGTCCCGTCGCACCCGCCAAGCTCCAGCGCTACAGGCTCGGGCGCTGCCCACAGCGTGGGGTCAGCCACGGGAGTTGGTCTGTCATCAAGGCACCCCGAGATCGCGCCTTCGCCATCCTTTCTTCGCGGCCTTGCTCAGGGCGCGGTAGGCGTGCCAAGGGCTCCTCCCCTGGTCACGGTCGGTGGTTGGCTGGCCTCGATCCTGGGGTCTTCTTCAAGTAGCGGGCCTTGTTTGGTTCAGGCCCCTCGCGAGGGTCGGCTGGCGCCTGGGACCGCGCCAGCCCCCAACCGGGAGGTGGCGCGCCACTTGATGCTCCACCCACAGCCCTCGAGGTGGAGGACGAGGCGGGGCGGGCGTTCGAGCTCGAGCGCGGGCGCAGCGTAGTCCGCCACGAGCTCTTCTAGGAGGCGATGGGCGCGATGAGCCGCCTCGGTGAAGAGCTTGCTGGTGTCGACTCGCGTCTTGAGGCTGAAGGCCTTCGGTTGGTGGAGGAGCGGCGCAAGCTGCGAGTGGCCATCAACCTTGGTCGCTATCAGCGCGACCTCGAGAACGCGAAGGCCGAGGCGTCCCTCAAGATTGCCAATGAGGCCTGCTCGCGAGCTTTGGAAGAAGCTCGCGAGGCCGATTGCCGCCGTGAAGCCGCGGAGGAGCACGCGTGGGAGCTTCAGGCCTGGAGCGCGTCCCTTGAGCAGCAGGTGGAGGCGCGCAAGGCCGCTCTTGCAACGCTGAGGGGGACGCCTGCAGAGGAAGAAGAGGTCCGGCAGCGCGAGGAGACGCTGGCCCTGGAAGCCGTGGAGCGCAGCCTCGAGCTCGAGCGACTGGAGACGAGGGAGCGTCAAGTCATGCAAGCGGAAGATGCCGTCGGGGCCCACGAAGCCGGAGTCGAGGAGGAGATTAGTCGACGGGTGGCCCAGGTCCGCGCGGATCTAGAGGACGGGTATGACTTGAAGCTGAAGCTCGCCGGACAGGAGGGTGTGGGCAGGGCTGCCGCCCTCAGGCCCAGGTTGGACGAGGCCGAGAGGCGTGCGGAGGCCACAGCCGCCGCCCTGGTTACAGCACAGGCGGACTTGGCCTCCGCCCGCACTGAGCTGCTTTCCCTCCGGAGACGAGTTGACGACGCCGAGGCCGTCGCACGGCAAAACAGGGAGGAAGTGCTTCAACGCCGAACACTGGAGTGCGAGCATACTCCTATGCTTCAAGACCTTCGGAACAGGGCCAACACCGCCCTGGGTTTCATCTGCGATGAGAACACCCCAACCCCTCACTCGAACGACTACGCCAGCCACCTGATCTTCTTCACCGAGGTGGTGACATGCTTGGAGGCTCAATCCGCCAGAGCTTGGCAGCTTGTGGAGGAGAGGGGTCGTGGCCTGGTTCAGCGCGCCTTCTCCCTTGTCTTCAGCCACCTCCTGAATGCCGACCCCAACTTCGACTTCGATGCCTCCATTGCCCCTGTACCCACGGCCGTCCGGGGCGACCTGGCGCGTTGGGTAGACGACCATGTCGACGCGTTGGTCAGGGCCTTCACCTCGGAGGATGACGCGGTGGTGGTCATCGCAGATGAGGGTGACGTGGTCAACGACGGTGATGGGGGCGTCGCCAACGGCGACGGCGATACCGATGAAGATGATGACGACGCGAGTGACGCGTCCGCGGGTGATGTAGCGAGTGATATCTCCGGCTGATCCCATGTTCGCTTGTTGTTTCATCCTGCGCGCAAAAACTCAAGCGTGGCCCTTGGAAGACTTTGTAAGAGGGCTCTCAAGGTCCACCACCTCAAACCAGACCGGCTCTCGGCGAAAGTGTTCCTTGTCTCTGAAGAGGACGTCAATTAGAGTCTTGTCGATTGGTGAGCAGGAAAGGCCAGGGACTATGCCATGGAACACAGTCCGACTGGGCTGAAGTTGCCTCTGCTTGATTCCTAGCTTCTCCATAGTGTCTCGGTACACGATGTTGATGCTGCTGCCGCCATCTATCAGGACTCGGGAAAAGCAAGCAGCCCGCCTCTCTATGGCGAAAGTGGCATCCAAAACTAGAGCGTAAGAACCAGGATTGGGCATCACCTCCAGGTGGTCAGCTCTGCTCCAGTTGATGGGCTTCTCACACCAATGCATGAACTCAGGGGCCTCTGATGCGACTGCATTTACTTCTTGTTGTCGTTGCCGTCTGTTGTGCCTATAGTCGGCCACGCTGGTGAACACGACATAAGCTCCATGCTCTTCAGGGTATTCGTCTTGTATGGAGCCGACTGGCCGAACCGCCGCCTGCTTGGGGGGAGGAGGCGGCGGGCCGTCAGGCGGAGGAGGCGGGAGCCCATCACCCTTGGCGATCCTGGTGAGCCAGTGGCACTTCCAAGTGGTGTGGTTGGACGGCTTCGCGCCGCTATGGAACTTGCAGGGTGCATCGAGAGTCTTCTTGTACGAGAAGGCGGGCAACCAGTTGGTCTTACCGCCCTTCTGACGCTTGGGAGGAGGCTGCCCTTCTGGATGCCGATCTTCGACTGTTGCTACCTGCCGGCTGGTGGAAGCCGGCAGCGTGGCCTTGCACTTGTTGTCATTCGGTTGCTGGCGTCGACTAGTGTCGCCAGTCGGAGTCCGCGGACCTTGAGGAGCCACCTTGCCAGATGTATCAACTTTGATTTCTGCCTTCATGGAGGAGTCAGCTGTGGC
This sequence comes from Triticum urartu, assembly GCF_056163025.1. Lineage (NCBI taxonomy): Eukaryota > Viridiplantae > Streptophyta > Magnoliopsida > Poales > Poaceae > Triticum > Triticum urartu. Next base: position 208,806,581 of record NC_141873.1, on the reverse strand, counting down.
GTACTTGTCGGCTATGATCAGCAGTTCGTCGAGGGTCACCGGCTCGTCGCAGAGAAGCCGGTGCTTGAGGAGGGTGCCTTCTCGGAACCCGGCAGTGATGTACTCAATGGCCTGCACCTCGTGCACGCCTTCACAGGAGTTGCGCAGCTCAGCCCAGCGCGTGAGGTAATCACGGGTCGACTTGGTGGGGCCTTGGATGCAAGGGAGAGCTAGCGAGGCTTGGGCGGCCGCTTGTACGTGTTGGTGAAGTTGTGGATGAAGGCTTCAGTGAAATCAACCTAGCTGTTGATGCTGCGGGGCTTCAGGCTATTCAGCCATGTCCGGGCTGTGCCTTGGAGCATGAGCGGAATGTATTTCACTACTACGTGCTTGTTGCCGTTGGCGATGCTGGCGGCCGTGGAGTAGTCGACCAGCCAGTCCTCCGGATTCACAGAGCCGGTGTACTTGGGCGTATCTCTCGGGAGCATGAACCCTTTAGGGAAGGGCTCATCTCGGATGCAGGGGCCAAAACAAGGCGGGCCCAGCTCATCTTCTTCTTCTAGCGCCAGGGATCGATTGAGGCGGTCGATCCGGTGGCGGGCATCGTTTTCTCCGACTCCCTCTCGGTGACCGAGGCGGTCACCGAGTGTCGGGTGGTCAACAGGCGGAGGGGAAATGCGCCTTTCCCTACAGGGAGGGGAAGGCGGGCAGTCGTTTCACTGCGGCACGGTTCTTGGGCGGCCGTCTTGGTCGCACTCGATGGCGATGCGAGTCTGGCTGTGGCTGGCAGCAGGCTCCTTGTCTCTCCTATCGCGGACGCCACCAGTCGGCGTCCGGGATGTCGCGCCTTAGTCCCAGCGAGGAGGCAGATCATCGTTTCGCCGGCTGGGCGCTTCAGCGCGGCAGCCGGCCTCTTGCTGCTCGGCAGCCGCGTCAAGGAGCTGATGGACGCGCTCCATCATGTGGCGACGCTCGTCGCCCTCGAGCTTGTCTAGCTCGTATGTTCTCTGCAGGCGTGGCGTAGACGGGACGATCTATCCCGAACATGCTGGCGATCGCCGCGCCACGCTGGCGGACCAGGCCAACGCAGCTAGGCCCTCCAGGAGCCGGCGTGCCGCCGACGGCACGGTCCATCTCACGCTGGTAAGCCTCCGAAAGGCGTCTCATGCTATCCAACCGGTTGGTGCTTTCGACGAGCTGGACACAACGTGCCTCCAGCGTCTCCGCGTCAGCGTCTTCCGGGATGGGCGCAGTGAGGTCTTGGATTGCCTCCTGCAATAGATCCTGGCCACCTCCGCCAGAGCGCTCACCGTGGCTGATGATGAGCACCTCAGTGACGGTGCTGCCGCCACTGTCCACGCGAGGAGGCAGTTCGCCGTAGACCACCACGTTGGTGGGGAATGCGTCAAGCGACGGTGTGTCGGAGTCGACAAGCATCGGGTCGGTGGAGCCAATAGACTCCAAGTCCGCAGAAGGCTCGCTGGCAACATGAAGCTGGTCGAGGAGGCGGACGAGGTGGATCTTGGGGACTTCTGTGCCTGCATCGGACGCGGGCTCGTCGGAGAGGCGAATCTCACCGACAGGATCGGAGAGGCAGCTTGCCGCGCAGGCGACCTCCACGCCATGCAGTGTTGGGGATCGTAGCAGAAATTTAAAATTTTCTATGCATCACCAAGATCAATCTATGGAGTCATCTAGCAACGAGAGGGAGAGGAGTGCATCTACATACCCTTGTAGATCGCAAGCGGAAGCGTTCAAGAGAACGGGGTTGATGGAGTTGTACTCGACGTGATCCAAATCACCGATAATCCTAGCGCCGAACAGACGGCACCTCCGCGTTCAACACACGTACAGAGTGGAGATGTCTCCCACGCCTTGATCCAGCAAGGAGGAGGGAGAGGTTGAGGAAGAGAGCTCCAACAGCAGCACGACGGCGTGGTGGTGGTGGAGCGGCAGTACTCCGGCAGGGCTTCGCCAAGCTCTTAACGGAGGAGGAGAGGTGTTGGGGAGGGGAGGGGCTGCGCCTTTGATGTGTTTTGCAGCCCTCCCCTTGCCCCTCTATTTATAGGGGAAGGAGGAAGGGGGTCGGCCCCCTCTAGATGAGATGTAGAGGGGGGGCGGCGGCCAAGGGGGTGGCTTGCCCCCCAAGCAAGGGAGGGCACCCCCTCTAGGGTTTCTCCCTCAACCCTAGGCGCATGGGCCCAAGGGGGGAATGCGCCCAGCCCACTTGGGGCTGGTTCCCTTTCCTCTACGGCCCATGAGGCCCTCCGAGAGGTGGCCCCTCCCGGTGGACCCTCGGAACCCCTCCGGTGGCCCCGGTACAATACCGATATGCCCCTGAACCTTTCCGGTGACCATATGACAACTTCCTATATATAAATCTTCACCTCCGGACCATTCCAGAACTCCTCGTGACATCCGGGATATCATCCGGGACTCCGAACAACATTCGGTAATCACATACAATTCTTCCTAATAACCCTAGCATCATCGAACCTTAAGTGTGTAGACCCTACGGGTTCGGGAACCATGCAGACATGACCGAGACAACTCTTCGGCCAATAACCAACAGCGGGATCTGGATACCCATGTTGGCTCCCACATGTTCCACGATGATCTCATCGGATGAACCACGATGTCAAGGATTCAAGCAATCCCGTATACAATTCCCTTTGTCAATTGGTACATTACTTGCCCGAGATTCGATCGTCGGTATCCCAATACCTCGTTCAATCTCGTTACCGGCAAGTCACTTTACTCGTTCCATAACACATCATCCCGTGACCAACCCTCAGTCACATTGAGCTCATTACGATGATGTCTTACAAGTGGGCCCAGAGATACCTCTCCGTCATACGGAGTGACAAATCCTAGACTTGATTCATGCCAACCCAACAGACACTTTCGGAGATACCTGTAGTGCACCTTTATAGTCACCCAGTTACGTTGTGACATTTGGCACACCCAAAGTATTCCTACAGTATCCGGGAGTTTCATAATCTCATGGTCTAAGGAAAAGATACTTGACATTAGAAAAGCTTTAGCAGACGAACTACACGATCTTGCGATATGCTTAGGATTGGGTCTTGTCCATCACATCATTCTCCTAATGATGTGATCCCGTTATCAATGACATCCAATGTCCATGGTCAGGAAACCGTAACCATCTATTGATCAACGAGCTAGTCAACAAGAGGCTCACTAGGGACATGTTGTGGTCTATGTATTCACACATGTATTACGATTTCCGGATAACACAATTATAGCATGAACAATAGACAATTATCATGAACAAGGAAATATAATAATAACCATTTTATTATTGCCTCTAGGGCATATTTCCAATAGTCTCCCACTTGCACTAGAGTCAATAATCTATTTACATTGTGATGAATTGAACACCCATAGAGTTCTGGTGTTGACCATGTTTTGCTCGAGGAAGAGGTTTAGTCAACGGATCTGCGACATTCAGGTCCGTATGCACTTTACAAATATCTATGTCTCCATTTTGAACATTTTCACGAATGGAGTTGAAGCGACGCTTGATATGCCTGGTCTTCCTGTGAAACCTGGGCTCCTTGGCAAGGGCAATAGCTCCAGTGTTGTCACAGAAGAGAGTCGTCGGGCCCGACGCATTGGGAATAACTCCTAGGTCAGTAATGAACTCCTTTATCCAGATTGCTTCTTGTGCTGCCTCCGAGGCTGCCATGTACTCCGCTTCACATGTAGATCCTGCCACGACGGTTTGTGACTTAGAGTCATCCAGATCTGTGTCGAAGCTAGCATCAACGTAACCCTTTACGACGAGCTCTTCGTCACCTCCATAAACGAGAAACATATCCTTAGTCCTCTTCAGGTACTTCAGGATATTATTGACCGCTGTCTAGTGTTCCATGCCGGGATTACTTTGGTACCTTCCTACCAAACTTACAACAAGGTTTACATCAGGTCTGGTACACAGCATGGCATACATGATAGACCTTATGGCCGAGGCATAGGGGACGACACTCATCTTTTCTCTATCTTCTGCCATGGTCGGGCATTGAGCCGTGCTCAATCTCATACCTTGCAATACAGGCAAGAACCCCTTCTTGGACTGATCCATATTGAAATTCTTCAATATCTTGTCAAGGTACGTACTTTGTGAAAGACCAATGAGGCGTCTCGATCTATCTCTATAGATCTTGATGCCTAATATATAAGCAGCTTCTCCAAGGTCCTCCATTGAAAAACACTTGTTCAAGTAGGCCTTTATGCTTTCCAAGAATTCTATATCGTTTCCCATCAATAGTATGTCATCCACATATAATATGAGAAATGCTACAGAGCTCCCACTCACTTTCTTGTAAACACAGGCTTCTCCATAAGTCTGTGTAAACCCAAACGCTTTGATCATCTCATCAAATCGAATGTTCCAACTCCGAGATGCTTGCACTAGCCCATAGATTGAGCGTTGGAGCTTGCACGCCTTGTCAGCGTTCTTAGGATCGACAAAACCTTCCGGCTGCATCATATACAATTCTTCCTTAAGGAAACCATTAAGGAATGCCATTTTGACGTCCATTTGCCATATCCCATAATCATAGAATGCGGCAATTGCTAACATGATTTGGACGGACTTCAGCTTCGCTACGGGTGAGAAAGTCTCATCGTAGTCAACCCCTTGAACTTGTCGATAACCCTTAGCGACAAGCCGAGCCTTATAGATGGTCACATTACCATCCGCGTCTGTCTTCTTCTTAAAGATCCATTTATTTTCTATGGCTCGCCGATCATCGGGCAAGTTAGTCAAAGTCCATACTTCATTTTCATACATGGATCCTATCTCGGATTTCATGGATTCCATCCATTTGTCGGAATCTGGGCCCGCCATTGCTTCTTCATAGTTCGAAGGTTCCCCATTGTCTAACAACATGATTTCCAGGACAGGGTTGCCGTACCACTTTGGTGCGGAACGTGTCCTTGTGGACCTACGAAGTTCAGTAGCAACTTGATCTGAAGTTTCATGATCATCATCATTAACTTCCTCTCTAGTTTGTGCAGGCACCTCAGGAACATTTTCTTGAGCTGCGCCACTCTCTGGTTCAAGAGGCAATACTTCATCAAGTTCTACTTTCCTCCCACTTACTTATTTCGAGAGAAACTCTTTCTCTAGAAAGGATCCATTCTTGGCAACAAAGATCTTTCCTTCGGATCTGAGGTGGAAGGTATACCCAATAGTTTCTTTAGGGTATCCTATGAAGACGCATTTTTCCGATTTCGGTTCGAGCTTTTCAGGTTGAAGTTTCTTGACATAAGCATCGCACCCCCAAACTTTCAGAAATGACAGCTTAGGTTTCTTTCCAAACCACAATTCATACGGTGTCGTCTCAACGGATTTCGACGGAGCCCTATTTAAAGTGAATGCGGCAGTCTCTATAGCATAACCCCAAAATGATAGCGGTAGATCAGTAAGAGACATCATAGATCGCACCATATCCAATAGGGTGCGATTACGACGTTCAGACACACCATTACGCTGTGGTGTTCCAGGCGGCGTGAGTTGTGAAACTATTCCACATTTCCTTAAGTGTGTGCCAAATTCATGACTCAAATATTCTCCCCCACGATCCGATCGTAAGAACTTGATTTTCCTATCACGTTGATTCTCAACCTCACTCTGAAATTCCTTGAACTTTTCAAAGGTCTCAGACTTGTGTTTCATTAAGTAGAGATACCCATATCTACTCAAGTCATCAGTGAGGGTGAGAACATAACGATAGCCACCGCGAGCCTCAACACTCATTGGACCGCACACATCAGTATGTATGATTTCCAATAAGTTGGTTGCTCGCTCCATTGTTCCGGAGAATGGAGTCTTGGTCATTTTGCCCATGAGGCATGGTTCACACGTGTCAAATGATTCATAATCAAGAGACTCCAAAAGTCCATCTACATGGAGTTTCTTCATGCGTTTAATACCAATGTGACCAAGGCGGCAGTGCCACAAGTATGTGGGACTATCATTATCAACCTTACACCTTTTGGCTTTCACACTATGAATATGTGTACCATCACGTTCGAGATTAAATAAGAATAAACCATTGACCAGCGGGGCATGACAATAAAACATGTCTCTCATATAAATAGAACAACCATTATTCTCAGATTTAAATGAGTAGCCATCTCGCATTAAACGATATCCGGATACAATGTTCATGCTCAAAGCTGGTACTAAATAACAATTATGGAGGTTTAAAACTAATCCCGTAGGTAAATGTAGAGGTAGCATCCCGACGGCGATCACATCGACCTTGGAACCATTCCCGACGCGCATCGTCACCTCGTCCTTCGCCAGCCTCCCTTTATTCCGCAGTTCCTGTTTTGAGTTACAAATATGAGCAACTGCACCGGTATCAAATACCTGGGAGCTACTACAAGCGCTGGTTAGGTACACATCAATAACATGTATATCACATATACCTTTGGTATTGCCGGCCTTCTTATCCGCTAAGTACTTGGGGCAGTTCCGCTTCCAGTGACCATTTCCCTTGCAATAAAAGCACTCAGTCTCAGGCTTGGGTCCATTCTTTGGCTTCTTCCTGGCAGCTTGCTTACCGGGCGCGGCAACTCCCTTGATGTCCTTCTTGAAGTTCTTTTTACCCTTGACTTTCTTGAACTTAGTGGTTTTATTCACCATCGACACTTGATGTTCCTTTTTGATTTCCACCTCCGCTGATTTCATCATTGAATATACCTCGGGAATGGTCTTTTCCATCCTCTACATATCGAAGTTCATCACAAAGCTCTTGTAGCTAGGTGGGAGCGACTGAAGGATTCTGTCAACGACCGCATCATCCGGGAGATTAACTCCCAGCTGAGACAAGCGGTTGTGCAACCCAGACATTTTGAGTATGTGCTCGCTGACGGAACTATTCTCCTCCATCTTACAACTGTAGAACTTGTCGGAGACTTCATATCTCTCGACCCGGGCATGAGCTTGGAAAACCATTTTCAGCTCTTGGAACATCTCATATGCTCTGTGTTGCTCAAAACGCTTTTGGAGCCCCGGTTCTAAGCTGTAAAGCATGCCGCACTGAACCAGGGAGTAATCATCACTACGCATCTGCCAAGCGTTCATGACGTCTTGTTCTGCAGGGAAAACAGGTGCTTCACCTAGCGGTGCATCAAGGACATATGCTTTCCTGGCAGCTATGAGGATAATCCTCAGGTTATGGACCCAGTCCATGTAGTTGCTGCCATCTCCTTTCAGCTTGGTTTTCTCTAGTAACGCGTTGAAGTTGAGGGCAACATTAGCGTGGGTCATTTGATCTACAAGACATATTGCAAAGATTTTTAGACTATGTTCATGATAATTAAGTTCATCTAATCAAATTATTTAATGAACTCCCACTCAGATAGACATCCCTCTAGTCATCTGAGTGATACATGATCTGAGTCAACTAGGCCGTGTCCGATCATCACGTGAGATGGACTAGTTATCATCGGTGAACATTTTCATGTTGATCGTATCTTCTATACGACTCATGTTCGACCTTTCGGTCTTCCGTGTTCCGAGGCCATGTCTGTACATGCTAGGCTCATCAAGTCAACCTAAGTGTATTGCGTGTGTAAATATGGCTTACACCCGTTGTATGCGAACGTTAGAACCTATCACACCCGATCATCACGTGGTGCTTCGGAACAACGGACCTTAGCAACGGTGCATAGTTAGGGGGAAGACTTTCTTGAAATTATTGCGAGGGATCATCTTATTTATGCTACCGTCGTTCTAAGCAAATAAGATGTAAAACATGATAAACATCACATGCAATCAAATAGTGACATGATATGGCCAATATCATTTTGCTCCTTTTGATCTCCATCTTCGGGGCGCCATGATCATCATCGTCACCGGCATGACACCATGACCTCCATCATCATTATCTCCATCCTCGTGTCTTCATGAAGTTGTCTCGCCAACTATTACTTCTACTACTATGGCTAACGGTTAGTGATAAAGTAAAGTAATTACATAACATTTATGTTGACACGCAGGTCATAAATAAATTAAGACAACTCCTATGGCTTCTGCCGGTTGTCATACTCATCGACATGCAAGTCATGATTCCTATTACAAGAACATGATCAATCTCATACATCACATCCTTTTGGCCATATCCCATCACACAACATATGCTGCAAAAACAAGTTAGACGTCCTCTAATTGTTGTTGAAAGTTTTACGTGGATGCTATAGGTTTCTAACAAGAACGTTTCTTACCTACGCCAAAACCACAACGTGACATGCCAATTTCTATTTATCCTTCATAAGGACCCTTTTCATCGAATTAGATCCGACTAAAGTGGGAGAGACAGACACCCCCTAGCCACCTTATGCAACTAGTGCATGTCAGTCGGTGGAACCAGTCTCACGTAAGCGTACGTAAAAGGTCGGTCCGGGCCGCTTCATCCCATGATGCTGCCGAATCAAGATAATACTAGTAACGGCAAGTAAATTGACAAAATCGACGCCCATAACAACTTGTGTTCTACTCGTGCATAGAAACTACGCATAGACCTAGCTCATGATGCCACTGTTGGGGATCATAGCAGAAATTTAAAATTTTCTACGCATCACCAAGATCAATCTATGGAGTCATCTAGCAATGAGAGGGAGAGGAGTGCATCTACATACCCTTGTAGATTGCGAGCGGAAGCGTTCAAGAGAACAGGGTTGATGGAGTCTTACTCGACGTGATCCAAACCACCGATGATCCTAGCCCCGAACGGACGGCACCTCCGAGTTCAACACACGTACAGAGCGGAGACATCTCCCGCACCTTGATCCAGCAAGGAGGGAGAGGTTGAGGAAGAGAGCTCCAACAGCAGCACGGCGACGTGGTGGTGGTGGAGCGGCAGTACTCCGGCAGGGCTTCGCCAAGCTCTTAACGGAGGAGGGGTGGTGTTGGGGAGGGGAGGGGCTGTGCCTTTGATGTGTTTTGCAGCCCTCCCCTTTCCCCTCTATTTATAGGGGAAGGACGAAGGGGGCCGGCCCCCTCTAGATGAGATCTAGAGGGAGGGGCGGCGGCCAAGGGGTGGCTTGCCCACCAAGCAAGGGGGGCGCCCCCTCTAGGGTTTCCCCCCAACCCTAGGCGCATGGGCCCAAGGGGGGGAATGTGCCCAGCCCACTTGGGGCTGGTTCCCTTTCCTCTACGGCCCATGAGGCCCTCCGAGAGAGGTGGCCCCTCCCGGTGGACCCCCGGAACCCCTCCGGTGGTCCCGATACAATACCGATATGCCCCCGAACCTTTCCGGTGACCATATGACAACTTCCTATATATAAATCTTCACCTCCGGACCATTCTGGAACTCCTCGTGACGTCCGGGATATCATCCGGGACTCCGAACAACATTCGGTAATCACATACAAGTCTTCCTAATAACCCTAGCGTCATCGAACCTTAAGTGTGTAGACCCTACGGGTTCGGGAACCATGCAGACATGACCGAGACAACTCTCCGGCCAATAACCAACAGCGGGATCTGGATACCCATGTTGGCTCCCACATGTTCCACGATGATCTCATCGGATGAACCACGATGTCGAGGATTCAAGCAATCCCGTATACAATTCCCTTTGTCAATCGGTACGTTACTTGCCTGAGATTCGATCGTCGGTATCCCATTACCTCGTTCAATCTCATTACCGGCAAGTCACTTTACTCGTTCCGTAACACATCATCCCGTGACCAACCCTCAGTCACATTGAGCTCATTACGATGATGTCTTACCGAGTGGGCCCAGAGATACCTCTCCATCATACGGAGTGACAAATCCCAGTCTCGATTCGTGCCAACCCAACAGACACTTTCGGATATACCCGTAGTGCACCTTTATAGTCACCCAGTTACGTTGTGACATTTGGCACACCCAAAGTATTCCTATAGTATCTGGGAGTTGCACAATCTCATGGTCTAAGGAAAAGATACTTGACATTAGAAAAGCTTTAGCAGACGAACTACACGATCTCGTGCTATGCTTAGGATTGGGTCTTGTCCATCACATCATTCTCCTAATGATGTGTTCCCGTTATCAATGACATCCAATGTCCATGGTCAGGAAACCGTAACCATCTATTGATCAACGAGCTAGTCAACTAGAGGCTCACTAGGGACATGTTGTGGTCTATGTATTCACACATGTATTACGATTTCCGGATAACACAATTATAGCATGAACAATAGACAATTATCATGAACAAGGAAACATAATAATAACCATTTTATTATTGCCTGTAGGGCATATTTCCAACATGCAGCGCATCGGCGCAAACGCCGTCTAGCATGTCGGGCTGGTTGCGCTCGCCAGGAAGGAACAGGGTTCCAGTCCAGAACAGGTCTCCGGGAGATGGTGCACCTCGCCCCACGGTGGGCGCCAAATGTCGGGGGTTGGGTGCGACATATGCCAATGGATGGCTTATCATGGTGGGAGCGAGTAGAACATCGTTGGTGCCTGGAAGCGGGATGAGGCGTAGACACGAACACCGGCGTACTTTACCCAGGTTTGGGGCTCTCCTAGGAGATAACACCCCTAGTCCTGCTCTGCGGGGTCCCTGCATGATCACTAAGGCACAAGTGAGTACAATGGTGCTCCTCAAGCTGTATGCTAGAGGTAGGAGAAGGCAGGCCCGCTCTTTCCTTCCTCTAGGTATGAGTCTAGTTCTAACAGGTTGGGAACTCTTTGCATGGGTGCCCTGGGGGTTTATATAGGCCTACCCCCAGGGGTACAATGGTAATCTGGCCAGGTGTAGGGCCCAGCTGTCAGTGTCTCTGGTCTCCGGCTTCTCCGCCGGCTGTTGGGGCCCGCCGCCTGGTGGGCCCCACCGACTGGTCTGGTACGGAGCCGATAGGCCGCTCCCGCCGCTCGCGGGTCCTGTCGGTTGCTGATTGCTATAGCCGTGGCGCTAATGATGCATGCTTGGTCAGGTGAGCATGGCTACAGTCTCGCCGCCTGGTGGGAGATCACTGTAGCCACTCCCTGTCTCATCTGGTTAATGGTGCATGGGCCCCAAGGGGGGAATGGGCCGCCTGCTGGGAGCCGGCCCCCCTCAGGCCCGATTGGTCAAGCCTTCCCCAGCTTCCAGGCTCTTGCTGCCTGGTAGGGCCCGTTACCTGCAGGCCGTACCGACAGGTCGACATGGGAACAGGGCTTGGCCTGCCAGCAGGGACGTCAGGGATGGACTGGCAACTATGTTACGTACAAGCAGAGATCTCCGCCCGTACGGAGCACTGTGGCCATGCCCGGCCCTGGATATGGGGGGGTGGGCTACAGTGTAGCCTCACCATGTCTCGTCCTCTTGAATGGGAGCACAGACTCCGAGAGCGCGGTGGGCCGCCTGCCAGGAGCCGGCCTCTATGGAGGCTGCCCGGAAGAAGTCGGCTCGTCTTGGAGCCGCCTTCTTGAACTCGGACGTCTTACGGCAGCCGGTCACTTGGGACAGCCGGCCACTAGAAGGCGGCACTTCTTCTCGATGTCTTGAGGGGCGTAGCCAGCCCTGATGTCTTGAAAGGCTCAGGGACCCGGGTTGGACTACCCGTGGCCCATTACTGCGACAGCAAAGGAGTGCGAACCACGGTAACCCAGTGAATTAGCAGTAGAAAACAATGTGTTGATATGGCAATAAAAAACAATGTGCTATGGTCCACACTGTAGCATGTACAGTACTACTCCTCTTTGTTTGGATCTATAACATCCCAATTTTCAATTTGGATGTTATACCTAGGTCATCATATGCATATCATATTTTGTTTGCATTTTGGTTGAGATCCTAGAAATACTAAGCAACTAAAGGACCCACGGAGAGAGTTTGGGATTTTGTTTATTTTCATGTTTGAATTTTTCTCAAATTTGAAAAGAGGATCATTTTTATTTTAATAATTTTTCTCTCCGGAATATTTTCAATATTAAAATAATGAGAGGAGATAAAATGACTTCTCCAAAATCAGAGGGGAATAATGGAGGGAAAATATTAAAATTAAATAAATATTTTATTTGGATTTTACTACTATTTTATTTGAATTAGAAAAATATGCATTTTTCAAAATTGCATTTTTAGGCCAGAAAAATGTTCACTTTGTTCTAAATATTTTATTTAGACGGTGAAAATTGTTTTGGCATTTTTAGAATTTTCTATATATTTTATTAGGATTTTCCTTGGTGGAATTTTATATTTTTTTAAAACGTTTCGCCTGACTAGGCCAGTGGCCCAGCCGAGCGGGCCGAAGCCAAACCATGACACCGCCTCCCGCTCCGACTCGGGATCAGAGTCCCGAGCGCCCGCGCAGAATCCCGTCGGGACACGCCTCCCGAGGCCATGCCCCTTGCCCAAGTTGTCGCCCCCGAGGCCTTTAAAAGTGCCCCCCTCCCCGCCGCCTCTCACCGCCACCGTCGCCGCCCGCCGCAAGCAGCAGCAGCCACCGCCGCGCCCCTCGCCGCCACCAGCCGTCGTCGCCGCTTGTCGCAGCGCCGCCGCCCTACACCCCATGCCGCGCCCCGCAGCCTCGTCGAAGCCGCGCCGCCGCCGCTGACCCGCCGCAGGTTTTGTCCAGTTTTTTGTCGGTTTATTTTCGATAAACCCTAGATCTAGTTCGGTTTTTTAGTAGATCGGTTTTCCATGGTTTTCTCGGTTTAGAGCTATTTTGCGAATGTTTGCTCGTTCAGATCTAATAATGAACGAATTCATTCGTTTGTCTCTATTAGCGGATGTTCGTCCGATGGATTTCTCTTTTTTCTGTTTTATTTTCGCCAGGGACCTATCCGTGATTATTTTTATTGCAGATTAGCCCCTCATCTTCAAACCCTCGCAACTTTTCAACCGTGCGTCCAAATCCAGTGAAACCAATGCCAAAATCTTCATCTCGAACCCTTTTTCCAGTTAATCAACTTGAACATGGTTTTGAAAATTTAAAATTTGGTTTCACGTAGATTTAAATTTGAATTTCTTTTGATTGTAGTTTGAATTTCAATTTGGATGTTATAACTAGGTGATCATATGCATATCATATTTTGTTTGAATTTTGGTTGAGATCCTAGAAATCCTAAGCAACTCAAGGACCCACGAAGAGAGTTGGGGATTTCATTTATTTTCATGTTTGAATTTTTCTCAAATTTGAAAAGAGGATCATTTTGATTTTAATAATTTTTCTCTCCCAAATATTTCCAATATTAAAATAATGAGACGAGATAAAATGACTTCTCCAAAATCAGAGGGGAATAATGGAGGAAAAATATTAAAATTAAATAAACATTTTATTTGGATTTTACTCCTATTTTATTTGAATTAGAAAAATATGCATTTTTCAAAATTGCATTATTAGGCCAGAAAAATGTTCACTTTGTTATAAATATTTTATTTAGACGATGAAAATTGTTTTTGGCATTTTTAGAATATTTTTTATATTTTATTAGGATTTTCTTCGGTGGAATTTTATTTAAAAAAAAACGTTTCGCCCGCCTGGGCCAACGGCCTAGCCGAGCGGGCTGAAGCCCAACCGCGCCACCGCCTCCCGCTCCGACTCGGGACCGGAGTCCCGAGCGCCCGCGCCGCCGCCGCCGAGTCCCGTCGGGACTTGCCTCCCGAGGCCGTGCCCCCTTGCCCAAGCCGTCGCGTCGCTCGCCGCCACCTGCCGCTTGCCGCCGCAGCGTCGCCGCCTCCACCGCTGCAGCCGCCGATGCCCTACACCCCGCGCCGCGCCCCGCCGCCCCGCAGCCTCGTCGGAGCCGCACCGCAGCCGCTGTTGACCCGCCGCCGGTTTTATCCAGTTTTTCGTCGGTTTATTTTTGGTAAACCCTAGATCTAGTTCGGTTTTTTAATAGATCGGTTTTCCGCGGTTTTCTCGGTTTAGAGCTATTTTGCGAACGTTCATTCGTTTAGATCTAGTAACGAGTGTATTCATTCGTTTGTCTCTGTTAGCGGACGTTCGTCCGATAGATTTCTCTTTTTTCTGTTTTATTTTCGCCAGGGACCTATTCGCGATTATTTTTATCACAGATTAGCACCTGATCTTCAAACCCTCGCAACTTTTCAACCGTTCGTCCAAATCCAGTGAAACCAATGCCAAAATCTTCATCTCGGACCCCTCTTTCCAGTTAATTGACTTGAACATGGTTTTGACAATTTAAAATTTGGTTTCAAGCAGATTTGAATTTGAATTTCTTTTGATTGTAGTTTGAGTTTCGTAACTCCAATTCGACTGATTCTTTTTGCAGATCGAAGCTCTTCAGTAGAACTTTCAGTTTGGACTTTCATATTTGAGTTTTACCCTTGCATCTATGCTTGAGTGCTTATGTATGCTATTGTTTGTTTGCGATAGAATTTCTGGAGTGCGAAGCGTGCTACTACGAGTCTCTAGGTTTGCATATCGTCAGCAAGGCAAGTAACACTTTGATCATATCCCTTTAATACCCAGTTTTTATGCATTAGTCCAGTCCTCAAACATTGCATGAGTAGGATTAATAAATTGTGGGTTTTGGGAAGTAGATGATGAGGTAGAACCTATTGTCCTTTATGCCAAACCCTGGGAGTTACTTCTACGTTATGCTTATGCTGCTACGCTATGCTAGTAGACATGGTTGGTTGAGTGTATCCATGACAGATGTGAGAGCTGTTAAATAATGGTTAACTTAAGGTGGCTACTTTAATACACATCTGGGTGGAATGGTTGAGGCACCCTGGAGCACCCAATGGTTGTCTGGGCACCTGGAGCAATCCAGAGCTGTCCTGGGATATCCCGGAGTACCCGTGTGATCATCCTACGGTTTGCCACCCAGGCTCAAAGGGATCATATTGTTATTCATCCTGGAAACTTCCGTGTGCGGCCACAAGCCATTAAGGGCTCTGGCATAGTTGAGTAAGTTGTGGGAATCCTTTCCATGATGGGCTAGCTGATGTAGGGGAATGTAGGTGTACCGGCCTATCTATCGGTTAAGGGAACCTCTTCGGAAAGAATGTGTCTCGGCCATCCATTTCTCAAACACCATGCAGTGCGAGAAATACAATGGAGGAGATCGAGTCTTGTGGGGGAAAGTGCGCAAACCTCGGCAGAGTTTACAAACTAATCATGGTTAGCCGTGTCCCTGGTTATGGACATCTTGAGTATCTGGTACTTGGATTACTATGTTGATCTCATCACTCTTAATTAATGTTTTTGGGTTGTTAATTACTTTTAATTGGGATTGAGTTGGAGGAACATTCTCAATGTTTATCAACTACCATGATAGTTAAACAAAAGATATTCCTTTGTTGTAGGGAAAATTTGCTTTTCGCAAGAACATTATAACCATAGAGTCTCCACCAGCCACATATGCATGTAGTGTTAGCAATTATGTTGTTCATTGCTCTATAGTGTTATTTGGCCAGCATATTCCATGTGCTGACCCATTTTCGGGCTGCAACGTATTATGTTGCAGACTTTTCAGATGAAGAGTAAGGTGCGCTAGGTCATTGTCGTGCACTCAGCTATGCCGTTGGAGTTGATGGACTCACTATCTTCGAAGCCTTCCGCTGTTATCTTATTTAGATGGCCTTAAGCCATATTATTGTAATAAGTTCTCTTTTGAGACTATCGATGTAATAAGTGTGTGATTGAAACTCTGTTATAAATCCTTCAAGTACTGTGTGTGTCAGCATTACCAATCCAGGGATGACACTTAAGCACAGAGATTCGATCCATTCGGGTCGGCTCGCTACAAGATAGTATCAGAGCACACGCTGATTGTAGGACACGACCACTAAGATGAGCCATAGGTCACTCTTCTCTACTCATTTCTGACTCCTCTCCATTTTCCACTCTATAGATGGCGGACCCAAGGAACAAGTTTGTTCAACCGGATGAAGACACACCTTTTGGATGACACTTGAAGGAAGTCACTAGGTACCTGAACATCAGAATACCAAGCTACACCGGGACCTACACCGCCACTTTACCAGAAGAGGAGCATTGGATGATTCGAGTTCATGTTCTAGGAAGGTCGTTCATGGCAGTTACTGAGCCCATAGAGTTTTCCTTTGATGCACCAACCTGGAGTCTAGGAAAGAGCAGGACACAATCTACCAGATATGTGGGCGTTGAGATGAGCAATGGGAGATTATCAGCACCAGGAGGGACATATCCATAGCAGCCATCATCCAGGAGTTAAACCAGCACATTCGTTGCCAGGAAAACCAAATGTGTGCAAGCATGATAGATCTGAAGAAGTTGATGACTAGGAACATGGAGCTTGAAGAAGAACTGAAGTCTACACACGATGGATACGAGGAGGAAATCACGATACTAGTAGAAAAGAATGACGACCTGACGAGGAAGCTAGGAGTATTCATGGGAGACCCCGCGCCAGGAGGAGATGATGACCATCCCAAGGACTACATCATCATCGACGACACCGACTCTGACCCCGACAGTAGTGGTGATGATTATGAAGACGAAGCTGGAGCGGATATCATGGAGTCTTCCACCGATCAAAATTTCTAGATGACCTCCATATTATCAGTAGTATTTCCCCATTTATATAATAGTAGTCCGAGTATTTTGTAACGGTAGCTAGATCGATTGTACGCCCTTGTTTGAATTGAGTGGTGTGATATGAATGTGTTTGTTTCATGTGCATATGGGTAGTGTTTTTCTCTTTAGACCTCATTCTATTCTAATCTCTTCCCTCTAAACCCATCAGATGCCTTCGAGACGTGACCCCGGCTTTGTATTTCCACCGGAGCTCACTCAATTGATCCAACAGCAGAATGCCTTGATGCAGCTATTAGTACAGAACCAAGGCAACAACAACAACAACCGGCAACCACCACCACCAATTGATAACTTAGCATGTTTTTCTAAGGCTGAATCCACCAGTGTTTTCCAGTAGCACTGAGCCAATAGTTGCTGATGACTGGCTATGAAGGATTTGAAGGGAGTTGACCACCGCAGGTTGCAATGATGCGGAGAAGGTGTGCTTTTCCACACACTAACTGGATGGACCCGCAGCCTCATGGTGGGAAAATTACACAGCCACTTTTCCCATAGTCATTGTCACATGGGATCAGTTTCAACAAGTTTTCTGCATAGCGCATGTCTCATCTAGAGCTATGAATATGAAGAAGCGTGAGTTCCGCAAGTTACGCCAGGGAAATCGTACTGTGGAGCAGTACGTGGATGAGTTTAGCAAGTTAGCCTGCTATGCCCCAAATGATGTGGCCACAGATGCTGTGAAGCAGGAGAAGTTTATGGAAGGGGTGAATGATGAGATGAGTATGCAGTTGATGGTGGCAACATTCACAAACTACTAGGAGTTGGTAGATCGAGCCCTCATGATTGAGAACAAACAGTGGCAGATAGAGAGCCACAAACGGAGGTATGGACGGGGAAGTACAATTCTGGAGCCCAGCAGAAACCTCGTTTTACCCCGAACTCGGGAGGACATACCCACCATAACCATGGAGGCCACACCCACAATGGAGGAAGTTCGCATAATCACAGTGGCCCCAAGAATGGGAATGGGAATGCAGGAAGCAACGGACAGAATCATTCCAACCTAGCAACACCCGCCAAGAAGGATCTAAGTCACATTACTTGTTTAAAGTGCAGGAAGACAGGACACTACACCACCGAGTGTTCTGAAGCAAAGAATGGAAATGGCAATGGAAGCTCTCGGAAGAAGCCCAACCCTTTCAATAGGGGGCAGGTGAACCACGTTAACATGGAGGAGGTTGAAGAGCAGCCAGATGCAGTTTTAGGTAAGTTTTTGATTGAGTCATTTACTACAATCGTTCTTTTTGATACTGGTGCATCGCATTCATACATTTCGAGGGGGTTTATGGATAAGTATAAGCTACCCACCAAAGTTCTTAAGACACCTATGTTAGTAAGCTCGCCAGGAGCCGAGTATATGGCAAGCAGAGGTTGTTTTCAGATGCCTTTGACCATAGGTAGACATGTTTTCCCCTCAGACCTAATAATTTTTGAGTCCCGAGGATTGGATATAATGTTAGGTATGGATTGGTTATCTAAGTATGGAGGAAACATTGATTGTGCTAGTAGTCAATCTTACTCACCACCCCGGAGGGAAAAAGGATCAAGTATGTGTCTAGGCATGCGCCAAGGAGGACCCAAGTAAATTCTCTCTCGAGAGTTGTTCAGGAAGAAGTGCCTATTGTGAAGGATTACCCGGATGTATTTCCAGAGGAACTACCAGGCATGCCACCAGATCAAGACATAGAATTTTTGATAGAGCAGTTGCCAGGCACCGGCCTGATATTAAAGAGACCGTATCGGATGCCCGCAAATGATCTAGACGAAATTAAGAAGCAGATTAAGGAGCTATTGAGAAAGGTTACATTCAACGAAGTTCATCACCATGGGGAGCCCCAGTGCTCTTGGTAGAGAAGAAGGATGGATCTTTGAGAATGGTTGTTGATTATCGTGCATTGAATGAACTGATGATCAAGAACAAATACCCACTACCGATGATCAACGATTTGTTTGACCAGTTGCAAGGAGCTAAAGTATTTTCCAAGATCAATCTATGATCAGGATACCACCAGCTGAAGATCCGAGAAAAATATATACCTAAGATAGCTTTTACCACAAGGTACGAGCTATATGAGTACACTGTCATGTCATTTGGATTGACAAACGCCCCTGCCTATTTCATGAGCATGATGAACAATGTGTTTATGGAGTTCTTGGATAAGTTCGTTGTGGTGTTCATTGATGATATTTTGGTATACTCGAAGAATGTAGAGGAACACAAGGAGCACTTGAGCTTAGTTCTCGAGAAACTCATGGAACATCAGTCGTATGCCAAGTTTAGCAAGTGTGAGTTTTGGTTGAAGGAAGTTGGATTTCTTCGACATGTTATATCAGGAGAAGGTATAGCAGTAGACCCCACCAAGGTTTAGTCTGTAACTGAGTTGTTGGCACCCACCTCAATTGGGGGGATTCGCAGTTTTCTGGGACTCGCGGGATATTACAGGAGGTTCATTGAGAATTTCTCCAAGATTGCAAAACCCATGACAGAATTATTAAAGAAGGACAACAAGTTCAAATGGACCGAGGAATGTGAAGCTAGTTTTTAGGAATTAAAGAAATGTTTGGTTACAGCCCCAGTGATGATTCTTCCGGATATACGCAAGGATTTTCAAGTGTATTGAGACGCCTCTCGCTTAGGACTTGGAGGAGTACTTATGCAAGACGGAAGAGTTGTTTCATATGCCTCACGGCAACTTTGACCGCACGAGTTGAATTATGCCATGCATGATTTGGAGTTAGCAGCAGTGGTGCATGCGCTCAAGACCTGGAGACATTTTCTTATTGGAAACCAATGTGATGTGTACATGGATCACAAGAGTTCGAAGTACATTTTCACGCAGAAGGAGCTGAATCTCAGGCAAAGGAGATGGTTGGAGCTCATAAAGGATTATGATATGAAGTTGCATTATCACCCAGGGAAGGCCAATGTCGTAGCAGATGCTTTGAGTCGAAAGAGTTATGCCAATACCCTCGTAAGCGGAGGATTGCTGCAGGAGTTAGTTGACGATCTCAAGGAACTTCGTTTGGAGATAGTTCCAAGAGGTTTTGTGACAACAATGGAGGTTCAGTCTACATTATTGGGAAAGATTCGAGAAGCTCGGAAGGATGATAAGGAAATTGCTGAGATAAAGGAGAAAATGAGAAAGGAAAAGCCAAGGGTTTCTGTGAGGACGAACATGAGACCTTATGGTTTGAGGATCGTATATATGTGCCCAATAATGCGGAGATCAGGAAGTTAATACTTCAGGAAGCTCATGACTCGCCATACTCGATTCACCCCGGAAACACCAAGATCTATTTGGATTTGAAGAAACGTTTATGGTGGACGGGAATGAAGAAGGATATTGCCGAGTATGTGGCGGTATGTGATGTATGTCAGAAAGTGAAGGCAGAATATCAGAAACTAGCAGGATTACTGCAGCCTATGCCGATACCCAAATGGATGTGGGACAGGCTTGGCATGGATTTCATCACTAGATTGCCTAGGACCCGATCGGGATATGATTCAATCTGGGTAGTAGTTGATTGTTTGACAAAGGTAGCTCACTTTATCCCCGTGAAGACCACCTATACAAGCGCAAAGTTGGCCAAAATATATATATGACCAGGATCGTATGTCTGCATGGAGTTTCGAGGACCATCGTATCAGATAGAGGAACACAATTTACCTCAAAGTTTTGGAATCAGCTGCACCAGACTTTGGGTACCATGCTAGAGTTCAATACAGCCTTTCATCCGCAGACAGATGGACAGACGGAGAGAGTCAATCAGATTCTGGAGGACATGTTGAGAGCTTGTGCGCTAGATTATGGATCTAGTTGGGATGATAATTTGCCTTATCCCGAGTTCTCATACAACAGCAGTTATTAGGCTAGTTTGAAGATGGCTCCTTTCGAAGCCTTGTATGGAAGAAGATGTCGGACACCGTTAATGTGGGATGAAGTTGGAGACCGCCAGTTGTTTGGACCGGATTTGATCAAAGAGTCCGAAGAGAAGGTTAAGTTGATTCGAACAGACTGGAGGTAGCTTAGTCTAGGCAGAAGAGTTATGCCGATACTAAATGCAAGAAGATAGTCTATGAGATTGGAGACCGGGGCATATCTTCGTGTGTCACCTCTGCGAGGAGTTAAACATTTTGGAGTTAAGGGAAAGTTAGCCCCGAGATTTGTAGGACCGTATCGAGTTTTGGAACGGATGGGAGAGGTTGCCTACAAGTTGGAATTACCCAAAGGATTGTCAGGAGTTCATGATGTGTTTCACGTTTCCCAGTTGAAGAAGTGTCATGCTGAGATGGCCGATATTCCTCTGAGAGATACAGTGCCCCTGGAAGCAATTCAGTTGGAAAGTGATTTGACCTAAGAGGAGAAACCCGTCAAGATTCTCGAGTTTGCTAGCCGAGCTACACGCAGCAATGTTATCAAGTTTCGGAAAGTTCAGTGGATCCACCATACCGAGGATGAAGCCAACTGGGAGCGAGAGGAAGATCTACGGAAAGACCACCCACACCTATTTTCTAGCCAACCCGAATCTCGAGGGCGAGATTCATCTTAAGGGGGTAGGTTTATAACATCCCAATTTTCAATTTGGATGTTATAACTAGGTCATCATATAAATATCATATTTTTTGCATTTTGGTTGAGATCCTAGAAATCCTAAGCAACTCAAGGACCCACGGAGAGAGTTGGGGATTTCGTTTATTTTCATGTTTGAATTTTTCTCAAATTTGAAAAGAGGATCATTTTGATTTTAATAATTTTTCTCTCCGAAATATTTCCAATATTAAAATAATGAGATGAGATAAAATGACTTCTCCAAAATTAGAGGGGAATAATGGAGGAAAAATATTAAAATTAAATAAACATTTTATTTGGATTTTACTGCTATTTTATTTGAATTAGAAAAAAATGCATTTTTTAAAATTGCATTTTTAGGCCAGAAAAATGATCACTTTGTTCTAAATATTTTATTTAGACGATGAAAATTGTTTTTGGCATTTTTAGAATATTTTTTATATTTTATTAGGATTTTCTTTGGCGGAATTTTATTTTAAAAAAACGTTTCGCCCGACTGGGCCAACGGCCCAGCCGAGCGGGCTGAAGCCCAACCGCGCCACCGCCTCCCGCTCCGACTCGGGACCGGAGTCTCGAGCGCCCGCGCCGCCGCCGCCGAGTCCCGTCGGGACACGCCTCCCGAGGCCGTGCCCCCTTGCCCAAGTCGCCGCGCCGCTCGCCGCCGCAGCATTGCCGCCTCCACTGCTGCAGCCGCCGCCGCCCCGCAACCTCGTCAGAGCCGCGCCGCCGCCGTCGTTGACCCACCGCCGGTTTTGTCCGGTTTTTCGTCGGTTTATTTTTGGTAAACCCTAGATCTAGTTCGGTTTTTAAATAGATCGGTTTCCGCGGTTTTCTCGGTTTAGAGCTATTTTGCGAACGTTCGTTCATTTAGATCTAATAACGAACGAATTCGTTCCTTTGTCTCTGTTAGCGGACATTTGTCTGATAGATTTCTCTTTTTTCTGTTTTATTTTTGCCAGGGACCTATCCACGATTATTTTTATCGCAGATTAGCCCCTGATCTTCAAACCCTCGAAACTTTTCAACCGTTCATCCAAATCCAGTGAAACCAATGCCAAAATCTTCGTCTCGGACCCCTCTTTCTAGTTAATCAACTTGAACATGGTTTTGACAATTTAAAATTTGGTTTCAAGCAAATTTGAATTCGAATTTCTTTTGATCGTAGTTTGAGTTTCGTAACTCTGATTCGATTGATTCTTTTTGCAAATCGAAGCTCTTCAGTTGAACTTTTAGTTCGTACTTTCTTATTTGAGTTTTAACCATGCATCTATGCTTGAGTGCTTATGTATGCTATTGTTTGTTTGCGATAGAATTTCTGGAGTGCGAAGCGTGCTACTACGAGTCTCTAGGTTTGCATATCATCAGCAAGGCAAGTAACACTTTGATAACATCCCTTTAATACCCAGTTTTTATGCATTAGTCCAGTCCTCAAACATTACATGAGTAGGATTGATAACTTGTGGGTTTTGGGAAGTAGATGATGAGGTAGAACCTATTGTCCTTTATGTGAAACCCTGGGAGTTACTTCTACATTATGCTTATGCTGCAATGCTATGCTAGTAGACGTGGTTGGTTGAGTGTATCCATGACAGGTGTGAGAGTTGTTAAATAATGTTTAACTTAAGGTGGCTACTTTAATACACATCTGGGTGGATTGGTTGAGGCACCCTGGAGCACCCAGTGGTTGTCTGGCACTAGTGCAGAACCGGGCTATAGCGCCGGCTCGTAAGGGGCTTTAGTGCCGGTTCCACAACCGGCACTAAAGAGTGGGGACTAAAGGTCCCACCCTTTAGTACCGGTTCATCACGAACCGGCGCTAAAGTGCCACCACGTGGCACGAGCCAGGCCCGGGTGCGCGTAGGACATTAGTACCGGTTGGTAACACCAACCGGTACTAAATGTTTGGAGGTGTTTTTGTTTTATTTTTTATTTTTACTTTAATTTTGTGTTTTCAATTTAATTTAGTGATTGTTTTACATTATAATGAGTTGTTAAATCATTAGGTGAAAGTACCATAGATTAGTTTTGACTCGATGCATGTGGATCCTAGCTAAGTGATCAAGTATATGTCATATCCATATTATACTTGATCACCTAATTAAGTGATCGAGGTAATATGGATATGGCATATACTTGATCACTTAGCTAGGATCCATCTAGTTGAAACTAATTTGCGGTTTCTTTCATAAATGATATAATAACTCATCATCATCATCATCATATTAATATAAAAACTCTTGCATCATATATATCATCACCAACAACAGTATATATACTAGCTAGCTAAAAATCATCATAGTCGTCTCATTACCACTATTTAATCATCATATAGTCATTACCGCTATCTAATCACCACCAACACTAGCTTAAAGAAGAAACATTCACTTGTACCAGAAGCAAAGATATCATCGAGTTCAACATGGTAATGATATTATAAGCGTTCATAACACCACAAAAGCAAATCATTCTTTGAGATTAAGTTTAAGACGAAGAACACGGACATGAGAGGACAAGTACTAAGAGCATGAACTAGCTAATTACTCCTGCTGCTCTCTCTCTCTCAGGTAAAATAGCATAAAACATGTATAGCTTTCCTGATTCATCATATTGGAGCATGCAGATGAACCTGTCCCTAATCGTGGGTTGCGCTTCTGATTGCTGCCCCCTAGTACTTCTCTGTGATCATTCACAATTTTGCTCCAGTCTTTTACTATTAAGCATTCCTCGCTATTAGAAATCCTGAATGCACTAAAGTGCATTGTAGAATATCTTGGTCGTAAGCAAACAATATTCATGGTACCTTTAGTCTCGATCCAATCAGGCAGAACATTCATCGGGAGTCCCTATTGAAGAACATCGTATGCAAACTTAGCATACTTAGCAATGAAGTTTAGTTTAAAAATAGTGGTAATATCACCGGGAGTCACATAACTTGCTTTCTATGTTCAGTTTAGTGCTAGAACTTCGAAAATACGGATTTGTGGTCATCCAACTTGCATTGTGGTGCAAATACGGTCACAAAACGTGTACGCGGGCGTATCCACCGCTTGCATGGCGTGCCATGCATGCATGGTCCCACTGTCAATGATTGTTGGTGGAGCAGGCGTTAGGTATGACATGTGTAACGTCCATTTTATAGAAACACCCCTAGTTTTTTCATAATTATGGCTGTATAATTCATTCGCACGTAATAAGTACTAATAATTAAGTTTGTGGGTCTCATTTGGTAGTCAGACCTATAAGGGACTCACCTGCTAGTGGACGTGAGAAAGATTTGAAGATTTAAAAATTAATCGTGTCGTTTGGATTCAAACCAACAACCTCTTCAATCCGGTCTCACGTTTTAGCCACCACACTAGACGTCCTTTGCTGTCTAGTATTGACATGCATATGTTGTTATATTGTGCAACCCGACAAACAAATTATTTTTCTTTTAATTTTTTTGCGACAAATAAATTCTTTTTTAGCTGAGACAACCATAAATTCAATCATATACAAAGAGAACAATGATGTTATCAATAAACTTGCTCTAATATCAAGTTATCTAAATGAATTTAGAGGGTGCACAATTTTTTTTCATTCCGCTCAAATTGTTTATGGTTGGTTTGAACTCCTATGTCAAAATGGACTTGGATCACTTAAATTTCAAATCCAATTTTGTACTGTTGCGGTAGATTAGTTTTCTTCACTCCTCTAGGTCTAGAATTCAAATCACGAGGTACAAACATTTTGATTGTTTTTGTACTGAATATGTTTTTTTGGCAAAAATATAACCTACGCAAGATTCAAACCCGGGCCAGTTGCAAGCTAATTAATGGACAAACATCAGGATAAAAATGATATATCAATATGTGCTATATTTTATTTATCTAGACTTCTAAATTTTTAACTATTTGAATTCAAACAAAAAATTTGTTGCTTTGTATGAAAGAATTTTCAAGCATTTCGAGCACGAGCGAATTTTTTTGCCATTTTGGAATCCATACATGTTCATGTGTCTAAGGAGAAACCTAGAATTTTATATGTTGGCAACGACAACTACTTGAGGATGAGCAGATTTTTTTCACCAGAATTTATTCAAATGGATTTTGAATTCAAAAGTTTTTGGCAATTAAATATATAAATTGAAACTAAAAAAGTACAAATCTTGGGCATGTTCCAGTGGTTAGTATTGCGCATCCAGTAGGTGACCCCAGCTTGCAAGTTTGTGAAAATGTCAGCTGATCCCTGCTTACATTATAGAGTGAAATAAGGTATATTTCTTTAAAGACGTGCTTAGTACAATGGTTTGGTCAGGCCATGTGCGTGCATGGCCTCATGAATTCAAGCCTCGCACGGCCCTTTTGTTTCTCATTTCTTTATCAAGCGTGACATGCGCTCGGCCTTTTTATTTCTCATTTCTCTATCAAGTGTAACATATATGTGCTGATGAGGGGGCTTTTGTGCAATTAAAAACAAAGCAGGGGTGTTTCGGTAAAAAATGGTTTCAGTCATGCCACGTAAGCGCAGGATACGTCCGGATACGGATAAGATGACCGTATTTGCACGAGAACGCAAGTTAGGTGATCACAAATCCGTATTTTCAAAGTTCTAGCCCCAAACTGAACATCCAGCGTAAGTTATATGACCTCCGGTGATATTACCTCTTAAAAATAATGTATGCAAAAGATGCACTGAGGAGAAATAGTAGAAATCTTACCATCTTTCCTAAATATATGTGACCGTAGTTCAGTACGAACACTATTGGTCGCACGTTTTGAGTACTAACATTTCTTAGTGCAGGAAAAAAATTGTCTTGACAGCATCAAGATCCTCAAGCCATGAAACATAATGACTTGTCTCCTCGCGATTTAGTTCAGCCCCGTGACAGTGGACGATCCTGTCTACCAAGCGCCGGACATGTTTGCTTGATTGGAAATAAGCTGTCAATAAAAATTACTTATCAACTATTTTTGAATAAACAATATTGAAGACATAAATGTGGTTGAGAAACTCACATGATGGTAGAACTAGAGGCGTCTGCACATCGACCCAGATGTCTCTATTACCTTCAATATCATCTTCCGGATGAATATCAAAGGTGATAACCATATTAGGCTCAAATGCATAAGCCTTGCATAGTGCTTGCCAAGTTTTGCATTCAAAATAGGTGTATGTGTCTGCATTGTATAATTTGACGTTGAAGGTATAACCATGCTCGGTCTTCAAGTAAACTTTTGTTACCTCCATAGTTTTGTTATGACTGAAACCTATCTTATCCAAGACAAAAATTCTTGCATGGCAGGGGATACGCTAGTAGAATAGTGAAAAATTAAAATTAAAAGTTGAAGCAAATGAAGCATAAGTCATGTTTAATTACGAAAAAGACTTGTCATTGTGACTTACTATATCCACTTCGAAGTTCTCATCCAGCTTGATGCTGAAGCGCCTATCATCAATTAGAAAATTTCTGCCGCACAGGCCGCGCTGGTCTTCGCAGTATTCGCACCTAATAAAATCATGTTCGTCGTCAGACGACATTCCTATGTTCATAGGTGAAACATTAAACACTTATGAGTTCTATTAATTCAACTAATTCAACTAAGCACTTATGAAAAATATACCTAAATAAAGTAGCTCAACTAATTCAACTAACTAGTTCAACTAATTAATTCAACTAATTCAACTAAACTAGTTCTATTAATTTTCTTACTAAAAATAAGGTAGCTAGTTCTATATAGTAAAATGTTAATTAGATGATCAAATCTCTATATAATAAAGTAGGTAGTTCTATATAGTAATATTTTGATTAGATCATCAAATCTCATATACCTAAATTTTCTTACTAAAAATAAACTAGTTCTATTAATTCAACTAAGAATTTACTAAAAATAAACTAGTTCTATTAATTTTCTTACTAAAATATATAAACTAGCTATATATAGTAATATTTTAATTAGATCATCAAATCTCATATACCTAAATTTTCTTACTAAAAATAAACTAGTTCTATTAATTGAACTAGTTCAGCTAAGCATTTACTAAAAATAAACTAGTTATATTAATTCAACTAGTTCAAATAATCTCATATACCTAATTGTTCTTACTAAAAATAAACTAGTTCTATTAATTTTCTTACTAAAAATAAACTAGTTATCTTAATTCAACTAGTTCAAATCTCATATATATACCTAATTAATATTTACCTAATTCATCTAACAATTGACATTAATATTTAACAACTTTTCTATCTAATTCATCTAACGTTAATTAACATTCTAACATTCTTATCTACGTAATTCATCTTACATTAATCTAAACAACAGAAAACAGAAAATAAGTAAAAAAATATGTGTGTTTGTGTGTGTACGAGCGTTGGGCGGCGGCCTACGGGCGGCGACGCGAGACGGCGACGCGACGGGGATGGCGACGACGGGCGGCGGGGGCGATGGCGCGATCGAGACGGCGACGTAGTACGGGGCGGCGGCGGGGGCGACGGGGACGACGGCGCGCGGTGGGGACGATGGGGACGGCGACGACGGGCGGCGGGGGCGGTGAGGGCGGCGCGCGATGGGCGATGGCGCGGCGGCGGCGACGACGATGTAGTCGCGTGATGAAGTTGGATAGAAGACGGGCAGCGGATGAAAATTGAATTTTTCGTAAGTGTCATATATATAGGAGGGGCCTTTAGTACCAGTTGGAGCCACCAACCGGTACTAAAGGCCAATTTTGGCCAGGTCAAGCGGCAGAAAGCGGACCCCTTTAGTACCGGTTTGTGGCTCCAACCGGTACTAAAGGCCCCCATTAGTACCGGTTGGAGCCACGAACCGGTACTAAATGGGTTGCGCTGCCACCCGCGGTGCACAATGTTTAGTCCCACCTCGCCGAGCGGAGGGCAGCCGCACTGGTTTATAAACCCAGCCACGGCTGCTCCTTTGAACTCCTCTATATAGCAGGCTTCTGGGCCTAACTATGGCACACTGCCCTGTGAGCCTACCGGACCTTCTGGGCCTGAATTTGCACACCCTAGGTCTGACAGGCCCACTGGGCAGCGGCCCAACAATTTTTTTTGTAGTTTTTTTCTTTTCTGCATTATTTATTTTCTTCTATTTATTTTGAGTAAAATTTTATATAGTTTTTTTTCTTTTCTGCATTATCTATTTTCTTCTATTTATTTTTGAGTAATTTTATATAGTTTTTCTTTCTTGCTTTATTTATTTTCTTCTATTTATTTCTAAGTAGTTTTTTCTGCATTATTTATTTTCTTCTATTTATTTTTGAGTAATTTTTTTATATAGTTTCTTTCTTTTCTGCTTTATTTATTTTCTTCTATTTATTTCTGAGTAGTTTTTTTTCGGTATTTAGTTTCTTTGTGACCCTCTCTACTCTTTCGCACATGCTATGCGGGTGAAATGATGATACCATACCAAGTTTCAACATTTTCAGAGTTCATTTTGTAGTGATTTTCAATTTCACGGTCATTTAGCTCTCTAAACAAATCGGTAAATGACTGAAAAACAGCAAATGATGTCATAACGTGTTGGAAATTGATGACGTCGCTTTGAATGCTGCATACTGAACGCGAAAAAAGTCTGGAGTTCAAATAAGTTATTAAAAATAAAAAGAGGTGCAATGCTGGTTAATTAGCTTCAAGCCTTTCGGAATAGTGTAGACTACACTGCACATAGCTCCGTGCAATCTATGCTATTCCGAAAGACTTGAAGCTAAGCAACGTGCAGGTGAGCATTGTGCCTCTCCTTCATCGTCTCTCACTCACGGCTTATAAACTGCTCCTACTACCTCTCTCTTGGGGAGGTGGGACTAAAAATCAGCTTACTAAGAAACTCTAGTACCGGTTCATGCCATGAACCGGTACTAAAGGTGTTCGTGGGGGGCCCAGCCTAACCACAGCCTGACACAGCCTCATTAGTACCGGTTCGTGGCTTGAACCGGTACTAAAGGTTGCCCAGGAACCGGTACTAATGATGTCCGCCCGCCTAGCTGTTGGAACCGGCACTAAAGGACACATTAGTGCCGGCTCAAATTCAAACTGGCACTAATGTGCTTCACATTTGACCCTTTTTCTACTAGTGTGGGCACCTGGAGCAATCCAGAGCTGTCCTGGGATATCCTGGAGTACCCGTGTGATCATCCTACGGTTTGCCACCTAGGCTCAAAGGGATCATATTGTTATTCATGCTGGAAACTTCCGTGTGCAGCCACAAGCCATTATGGGCTCTGGCATAGTTGAGTAAGTTGTGGGAATCCTTTCCATGATGGGCAAGCAGATGTAGGGGAATGTAGGTGTACCGGCCTATCTATCGGTTAAGGGGACCTGTTTGAAAAGACTGTGTCTCGGTCATCCGTTTCTCAAACACCATGCAGTGCGAGAAATACAACAGAGGAGATCAAGTCTTGTGGGGAAAAGTGCCCAAACCTCTGCAGAGTGTACAAACTAATCATGGTTAGCCGTGTCCCCAGTTATGGACATCTTGAGTATCTGGTACTTGGATTATGGATCTAGTTGGGATGATAATTTGCCTTACGCCGAGTTCTCATACAACAACAGTTATCAGACTAGTTTGAAGATGGCTCCTTTAAAAGCCTTGTATGGAAGAACATGCCGGACACCGTTAATGTGGGATGAAGTTGGAGACCGCCAGTTATTTGGACCGGATTTGATCAAAGAGTCCGAAGAGAAGGTTAAGTTGATTCGAGGCAGACTGAATGTAGCTCAGTCCAGGCAGAAGAGTTATGCCGATACTAAACGCAAGGATATAGTCTATGAGATTGGAGACCGGGCATATCTTCGTGTGTCACCTCTGCGAGGAGTTAAACGTTTTGGAGTTAAGGGAAAGTTAGCCCCGAGATTTGTAGGACCGTACCGAGTTTTGGAACGGATGGGAGAGGTTGCCTACAAGTTGGAATTACCCGAAGGATTGTCAGGAGTTCATGATGTGTTTCATGTTTCCCAGTTGAAGAAGTGTCATGCTGAGATGGCCGATATTCCTCCGAGTGATACAGTGCCCCTGGAAGCAATACAGTTGGAAAGTGATTTGACCTACAAGGAGAAACCCGTCAAGATTCTCGTGTTTGCTAGCCGAGATACACGCAACAATGTTATCAAGTTTTGCAAAGTTCAGTGGAGCCACCATACTGAGGATGAAGCCACCTGGGAGGGAGAGGAAGATCTACGGAAAGACCACCCACACCTATTTTCTAGCCAACCCGAATCTCGAGGGCGAGATTCATCTTAAGGGGGGTAGCTTTGTAACATCCCAATTTTCAATTTGGATGTTATAACTAGGTCATCATATGCCATTCATATTTTGTTTGCATTTTGGTTGAGACCCTAGAAATCCTAAGCAACTCAAGGACCCACGGAGAGAGTTGGGGATTTCGTTTACTTTCATGTTTGAATTTTTCTCAAATTTGAAAAGAGGGTCATTTTGATTTTAATAATTTTTCTCTCCAAAATATTTCCAATATTAAAATAATGAGACAAGATAAAATGACTTCTCCGAAATCAGAGGGGAATAATGGAGGAAAAATATTAAAATTAAATAAACATTTTATTTGGATTTTACTGCTATTTTATTTGAATTAGAAAAAATATGCATTTTTCAAAATTGCATTTTTAGGCCAGAAAAATGTTCACTTTGTTCTAAATATTTTATTTAGACGATGAAAATTGTTTTTGGCATTTTTAGAATATTTTTTATATTTTATTAGTATTTTCTTCGGCGGAATTTTATTTTAAAAAATCATTTCGCCCGACTGGGCCAACGGCCCAGCCGAGTGGGCTGAAGCCCAACCGCGCCACTACATCCCGCTCCGACTTGGGACCGGAGTCCCGAGCGCCCGCGCCGCCGCCGCCGAGTCCCGTCGGGACACGCCTCCCGAGGCCGTGCCCACTTGCCCAAACCGCTGCGCCGATCGCTGCCACCAGCCGCCGCCGCAGCCGTAGCGTCGCCGCCTCCACCGCTGCAGCCGCGACGCCCTACACCCGCGCCGCGCCCCACCGCCCCGCAGCCTCGTCGGAGCCGCGCCACCGCCGCTGTTGACCCGCCGCCGGTTTTGTCCGGTTTTTCGTTGGTTTATTTTCGGTAAACCCTAGATCTAGTTCGGTTTTTTAAATAGATCGGCTTTCCGCGGTTTTCTCAATTTAGAGCTATTTTGCGAACGTTCGTTCGTTTAGATCTAGTAACGAATGTATTCGTTCATTTGTCTCTGTTAGCGGACGTTCGTCCGATAGATTTCTCTTTTTTCTGTTTTATTTTCGCCAGGGACCTATCCACGATTATTTTTATCACAGATTAGCACCTGATCTTCAAACCCTCGCAACTTTTCAACCGTTCGTCCAAATCCAGTGAAACCAATGCCAAAATCTTCATCTCAGACCCCTCTTTCCAGTTAATCAACTTGAACATGGTTTTGACAATTTAAAGTTTGGTTTCAAGCAGATTTGAATTTGAATTTCTTTTGATTGTAGTTTGAGTTTCGTAACTCCAATTCAATTGATTCTTTTTGCAAATCGAAGCTCTTCAGCTGAACTTTCAGTTTGGACTTTCTTATCTGAGTTTTACCCTTGCATCTATGCTTGAGTGCTTATGTATGCTATTGTTTGTTTGCGATAGAATTTCCGGAGTGCGAAGCATGCTACTACGAGTCTCTAGGTTTGCATATCGTCAGCAAGGCAAGTAACACTTTGATCATATCCCTTTAATACCCAGTTTTATGCATTAGTCAAGTCCTTAAACATTGCATGAGTAGGATTAATAACTTGTCGGTTTTGGTAAGTAGATGATGAGGTAGAACCTATTGTCCTTTATGCGAAACCCTGGGAGTTACTTCTACGTTATGCTTATGCTGCTATGCTATGCTAGTAGACGTGGTTGGTTGAGTGTATCCATGACAGATGTGAGAGTTGTTAAAGAATGGTTAACTTAAGGTGGCTACTTTAATACACATCTGGGTGGATTGGTTGAGGCACCCTGGAGCACCCAGTGGTTGCCTGGGCACCTGGAGCAATCCAGAGCTATCCTGGGATATCCTGGAGTACCCGTGTGATCATCCTACGGTTTGCCACCCAGGCTCAAAGGGATCATATTGTTATTCATGCTGGAAAATTCTGTGTGTATCCACAAGCCATTATGGGCTCTGGCATAGTTGAGTAAGTTGTGGGAATCCTTTCCATGATGGGCTAGTAGATGTAGGGGAATGTAGGTGTACCGGCCTATCTATCGATTAAGGGGACCTGTTCAGAAAGACTGTGTCTTGGTCATCCGTTTCTCAAACACCATGCAGTGCAAGAAATACAAGGGAGGAGATCAAGTCTTGTGGGGAAAAGTGCGCAAACCTTTGCAGAGTGTACAAACTAATCATGGTTAGCCGTGTCCCCGGTTATGGACATCTTGATTATCTGGTACTTGGATTACTATGTTGATCTCATCACTCTTAATTAATTTTGTTGGGCAGTTAACTACTTTTAATTGGGATTGAGTTGGAGGAACCTTCTCAATGTCTATCAACTACCATGATAGCTAAACAAAAGATATTCCTTTGTTGTAGGGAAAAATTGGCTTTTTGCAAAAACATTATAACCATAGAGCCTCCACCAGCCACATATGCATGTAGTGTTAGCAATTATGTTGTTCATTGCTCTATAGTGCTATTTTGCCAGCATATTCCATGTGCTAACCCTTTTTCGGGCTACAATGTATTATGTTGCAGACTTTTCAGACGAAGAGTAAGGTGCGCTAGGTCATTGTCGTGCACTCGGCTATGTCGTTGGAGTTGATGGACTCACTTTATCTTCGAAGCCTTCTGCTGTTATCTTATTTAGATGGCCTTAAGCCATATTATTGTAATAAGTTCTCTTTTGAGACTATCGATGTAATAAGTGTGTGATTGAAACTCTGTTATAAATCCTTCAAGTACTGTGTGTGTCAGCATTACCGATCCATGGATGACACTTAAGCACAGAGATTCGATCCATTCGGGTCGGGACGCTACATTATACCTAAGTTAGAGCTATGAACCAAACAGGGCCTCAAGCACCTATGGAGGTGACTGCCGCTCGTGTCTATCGCGTGTCAGGAGATGTTCCCGTCGACGACGAGGTGCCTATGGTGCCTATTGTGCACCGCGACCAAGGCGGAGAGAAAACGAGAGAACTATGTATTTCTTTATGGTGTAGATTCACTCATTTTGCTCCATATGTACTCCGTCTCGGTGTAGTTTAAGTCACTTGTTGAAACCTCTAGAAAGGCAAATACTCCTTTCTGGTTTACAGGGCTATACTAGCAAGTAATAGTGGGCTCACATAGCAATTTTTTCTCATGCAAGAGCTTGGCTATATGCATGCTCCAAGGTTCTAAACTGTCACGTTTGGGTTCCGCTTGGCTCTTCGCCTCTTCGAGAAGACGGACAATGATGTTACTACTACTGCTTCTACAGTATCGAATCCACTGCTACATGTTCGTCCACCGCGTGCGGGAGGGATAACCACCGCGCGCATGGGCGAGGGAGAAGGCGTGTAGTAGTAAAATCAAGCTTCTCCTCATTGTACGAGTTGACGCGACACATCATAGCACTGGCCCCACATGGTTGCCTCTAAACTTGGCTGAAAGACCCGGATTTTTTGTCAGAAAAAAACACATACGTTTTCGGATTGACAAAAAAGACCACTTGCTCATCGTATTGACCTAAAAGACTGGCTACGCCATGGCGGCGGGCTCGGCAGGTGACATGTGGCACCTGTAGCCACAATGCGCACTGGCAGGGCCTGCCGCCACAGCCGCCTATGCATCACAGGGAATTGGCCGGGCGAACAGAATGGAGACACGCTAGTGGGCTAAAGCAGTTGCGCCGCCACCTCCTGTGGCGGCAGGTACCTCGACTGTAGGGTTTTTGATTTGTTCTGCGCATGCATGGCAAGTACGCACACATGCACCACCATTATACTAGCGGGCAAATCCTGTATGCATGAGGCATGCGCAGCAAGCGCTGGTGGTGGCCAAAAATTGTTGCATGTACTTGGATGAGGCACGGTAACCGAAAACAATCATCTCTCATCTATTTCACGCATGTCTATAGGCTAAAAGTCCTCCCATGCATGCATGCGCGGAACCAACTGACAGCCCTGTAATCCAAAGTCATGTTGCCCGCAGCACCTAGTACCTGCCGCGACAGGGTGTGGCGACAGGGCCCACCAGCATCCCTCCGTTCCGTTCGCTCGATTTATTCGTTGTAATGCACAGGCTACCACCGTGCGCTGTCGCAACAAGCCCTGCTGTTGATAAGTGCGAACCCAATGAACGAGTTCACGCCCGAGGGTGGCCCAATCTTCACGTCGTAGAATCGAATCAGGGGGGATAACTAGCTGCAAGCAGCCAGGATAACTAGCTTTATACCTGCCAAGGTTGGATGCAACCCGTACGTTGGGGATGGCTGACTGAAGCTATAAGAACTCCAACCCGATGTCCGAACAATCGCAGAACCACAAACCGGGACTAATCCACACAAAACGACCGGAACCGTAGAGCACGAACTAGGGGGAACTAGAGGCTCCTTCTCGCGAATCCGAATGAACTCACAAGAGCAAAGGTAGCAAGATCTCTCGGATCTCTCTAGCAGTCTTGCTGCATAAGCTTGTAGCTGAATGGTTTGACCAAAGATTTTTTTGTAGAGGATGGGGGAGATGGGGTTTTATAGCAGGGACAACCCCCCTTAGCTAGGTGTGAAAATGGTTTCAAAAGTAAATAGGTTTGCATGGCTTCCTTGGGGGAATAAGCAGTCAACTTTGGGAGTTGTTGGAGAGCTCCTCGGAAATTCGTGAAGCCTTGACAACCTGGACACCTTCCGCGAGAATGACTACAGCTTTTGACTCACAACTTCAAATGATGTGAGGTTTTTTGCATTGGAAACATAATTTGATGTAGCTTCTGTTGATGTACCCCTATGGCCCCGTCTCTCCACCACATGGGTGTGGTACAATGAAACATCAGAGGTAAAAACTGACAGCATCAGCTTCACTTGAAACTTGTTTTCTCCAAACTTGTTCCTCCAGACCGGTTTCTTGAAGAGCTCATAGGTTGTTGGATTTCTTCCATGTGATACCTAAGTTCAACCAACAATAATGGAGATGAAAGTGCAGCCATGTGTTCAAGATTGTGGTATGAACTTAGGTTAGCGTTCACCTGGCCATGTGTTTGCTTGATTCGGCTTAGTAATTCTTTCCAACTAAATTGTGCACTTTTATGAAATGTCATGTATGATGTACCCATGTGCTCATCATCCTCCCTCCCTTGATGAAGAGTCATCCTCAACTCAATTTGATCTACAAAAGTTAAGTAGAAGGGAAGTAGATAATATCCATGCAAAGGAATAATGCAATCCTCGTTTGTAGCTTTCACCTTCGAGTTGCGTTGTATCTGATCATGTATTTGTTTGTAACAACTTGGAGTTTGTCCAGGGATGATTGGTGTTCTTTCAATGACCGAGATGCCCTCATCATCCCCCCTCTCTTGAAAAGGAGTCGTCCTCGACTCTCCTGGTCATCGCACAAAAGAAAGCAGGGCAATACCAAATCATAATGCAAAGGTTTCATGATATGGAGTATTTTAGTTTTCAGCTTTGCTATCTTATGGACAATGGAAACATGATGTTTTGTCTGACTTAGGAGTTCCTTACAGCAAATATTTCCATGGAGCACAAATTTATAACGAACTATGAGCATGTCCATATCATCCTCCCTCTCTTGAAGAAAAGTTGTCCTCGACTTCATTTGGTCTACAAAATTATAGCACGAGGACAATACAAAATGACTAGGACAAGAATTTGATGAATAATCATGTGCAACATTCAATTTTATTGGATCTTTTATAGTCTCTTCAAGATTAACATAATAAAATTGCTGGGTTGATGATGTACCAAACATTTTTTCTCTAATCTTATCATGCCATTGCTTCAAAAACTCATAAGTCCATACCTCTGGCTTCATCAAAATGGAAGATCATTTTTGTTTTACCTCATTGAGTACTTGAATGCCTTTTTGAAAATCAATCTTCACACATGCATCTTGTGTAGTGGTGTTCCACGTGCACCACAATTGTTCTTGGATCTCGTCCTCCCATCGTTGCAAGAGAGCTAACATGTATGACTTTTGCATCTGCAGATATTGTAAAGAAAGAGAATTTTGTGAAAGGTTAGTTATTGAATGTTCCTCTCTCTTTTCATTTGGTGGACTACTAATTTCCCATGGTGGTGGATCACTCATCTTGCTATTCTCTTGTTGAAAAATCTCAACCTCACATTTAGTGGACTCATATAACTTAGTTATCCTCTCACTCTTATTGTGTGGTATATTGGGTTGTGGATCGCTTATCTCTCTAATGAGGCATGGAATGATCTCAATCTCACACTTTGTGGACTCACACAACTCATTAATAATCTCTCCCTGAATGTGTGGTATATCTAGGTGGAGATCTTGCATTTCTCTAATCTCATGATGAACAATCTGATCCTCACATTTTGTGGACTCACTCACCTCACTTTCCTTATCACTCTCAATATATGGAAATGTGGAAAGTGGACACTCTTCCTCACATTTTGTGGAGTCACTCAACTTATTTTTCTTTTCACTCTCAAGTGGTGGGATTTTTGAAAGTGGACACTCTTCCTCACTTTTGGTGGAGCCACTCAACTTGCTTTTCTTATCACTCTCAAGTTGTGGGATTTTGGATTGTGGGCTCTCTTCCTCACATGGAATTTATGGCACATGTTTCCTGGATGTTTGGACGGTGGTGGTGGTTGAGATGACAACATTAGGAGTGAGCTTCTTAGATGAACATGGGCTATGAATCACCAGAGTCGGTTCATCGACCATGGTCCTACTTTGCGGTGGGTCATCGGCGTGCTGATGGGTGACATAACTTTGTCGTCGGCCATGACGTCCTTGCTGTGATTCATGAGCAGCGGTGACACCCCTAGGGGCAGCAGTAGCCTGCCCTCGAGCATGCCATCCTTGCCGCATTTCAAGAGCAGCAACGACACACGCATGAGCAGCAACACCATGCCCCGGAACATGTCCCCCTCGCTGCACTTCTTGATTAGTAGTGACATGCCCACGAGCAACAACATCATGCCCTCGAGCATGTCTTCTTTCCTGCACTTCATGAGAAACATGGCATTGTTGGTGTCGAACCCTATCACCACATGTTGGAGGACGCTCGTGAAGCATCCTCTCCATGGCTCGGAGTATGTTGTTCTCGAGTTGCTGCACATCAGCGCGGGTGGCCAAAGAATTTTCTTCTCCATGATTCTTCCGATGCACACTTGGTGTAGATCCTTCCATGTTAGTGAGGCCAAAAGTGGAATAGGATACTTTTGTGGAATCCATGGATGCTGCCAAGAAGCGTATTAAGGACATGAAACTGATGAAAGAGATCATCGCCCGCCGCGAGAACTAGTCTCCGCGACCTGCAGCGCATAAAGAAAGTAGAGATCAGCAAGCCAGATCGTTGTATGCCTCTTCCTTCTTCTTTTGCCCTTGTTTATTTCGGGTGTAGCCGCATGTGGCTTTTTTTAATTATCTTCCTAATTATGTAAGACAATTATTATCCACTCTCATCGTCCTTATATATATTCATCAGTCTTGCTATAAGTCGTAGTAGATGCTATATAGGTCCGTCGGATCTTACATCAAGATCCGTGCAAAATTTTCTTTTCATATTTTCTTTTTTCTCTCTTAAATGTCAGTCGAGTGAGAGAGGTGGACGGCATATGGAGATCAAAGGGCTCTCCTCCCGATAAGCACGCGCAGGGGTCTGATCACACGCCTCCCATACTCAAATAGCTACACTGCACGGTGCCTCCTAGATAATAAAAAAAAGGGGACGCGTGGCGGCATGTAAATGGTAAATAGAACGCCCACGGTTTCAATAATACTTGTGTTTCCGATTAACGTGACAGCACTTGTTCCAAAATGACTTTGTTGATTGTTAATGTCTGCGCCTTCACAAATCGGACAGCAAAATTACCACAGCATGTTGGTGCCATGTCATGACACCAAGCCAAGTTTCATGATTTTCATGCGTGTTTTGGATTTACAGGAATTAAAATACCAAGTTTCTCAATCTTTCCAGCCGAGCCACGATGCCCAGATGTTTGAATTTCATTCCCATTTCTTGCATGGGGCCTAGAAATTTACCCGAGGACACACATGTGATTTTTCAACCAGCTTTGGTGCACTGGAGCATGTGCTTGTATTTAAAATTTGAATTATGCACACAAAGGTGACACGTTCCCTCTCAGAACCATGAGCCTTCTTGAGAGAAGCTCCGGTTTGCAAGAAACTTATACCAAAACTTGTCCCTATTCTGCTAATTTTTTTATCACGGCATGGTAGTACCATGACATGACACCATGCCAAGTTCCATGATTTTCAGGCATGTTTTGGATTTACAAGAATTTTAAAACCAAGCTTCTCAATGTTCTCGACCGAGCCACGATGCCCAGATGTTTGAATTTCATTCCCATTTCTTGCATGGGACCTAGAAATTCACCCGAGGACACACATGTGATTTTTCAACCAACTTTGGTGCACGGGATCATGTGCTTCTAGTTCAAATTTGAATTATGCACATTAAATGACCAGAAACTATGTATAAAAAAGGCCAAACGAACCCGGAATAATTCCAAAATTTAACAGGGCACTCATGTAATTTTATGTTGGCTCTGTAAAGAAACTCAAGGGGGGCAGCGTATATTGTTTTGCACTCAAAGGTGACATGTTCCCTCTCAGAACCACGAGCCTTCTTAAGAGAAGCTCCGGTTTGCAAGAAGCTTATACCAAAATTTGTTCCTATTCGGCCATTTTTTTAACATGGCATGGTAGTACCATGACATGACACCATGCCAAGTTTCATGATTTTCAGGCGTGTTTTGGATTTACAAGAATTTTAAAACCAAGTTTCTCAATGTTCTTGGCCGAGCCACGATGCCCAGATATTTGAATTTCATTCCCATTTCTTGCATGGGACCTAGAAATTCACCCTAGGACACACATGTGATTTTTCAACCAACTTTGGTGCACGGGAGCGTGTGTTTGTAGTTCAAATTTGAATTATGCACATTAAATGACCAGAAACTCAATTAATGTATAAAAAAGGCCAAACGAACCTGGAATAATTCCAAAATTTAACAGGGCACTC
The DNA here is from genome assembly GCF_056163025.1 of Triticum urartu. Taxonomy (NCBI): domain Eukaryota; kingdom Viridiplantae; phylum Streptophyta; class Magnoliopsida; order Poales; family Poaceae; genus Triticum; species Triticum urartu. The sequence goes on along the minus strand of NC_141873.1, from coordinate 208,767,277 downwards.
ATGTAGTTCTATGTTGCCTCTGTAAAGAAACTCAAGGGGACGGCGTATATCGTTTCACACTCAAAGGTGACACGTACCCTCTCAGAACCACGAGCCTTCTTGAGAGAAGCTCCGGTTTGCAAGAAGCTTATACCAAATCTTGTTCCAAATCGGCCCAATTTTTTACCACAACATGTTAGTGCCATGACCTGACACCATGCCTAGTTTCATGATTTCCAGGCGAGTTTCGGATTTACATGAATTTAAAAACCAAGTTTCTCGATGTTCTCGGCCGAGTCACAACACCCAGATGTTTGAATTTTATTCCCATTTCTTGCATGGGACCTAGAAATTCACCCAAGGACACACATGTGATTTTTCAACCAACTTTGGTGCACCGGGACATGTGCTTGTAGTTCAAATTTCGATTATGCACATTAAAGTCCAGAAACTCAATTAATGTATAAAAAGGCCAAACGAACCCAGAATAATTCCAAATTTAACAGGGCACTCATATAGTTCTATGTTGCCTCTGCAAAGAAAATCTGGGCGGAGGTGGCGTATATTGTTTCGCACACAAAGGTGACACGTTCCCTCTCGGAACCACAAGGCTTATTGAGAGAATCTTCGGTTTTGCAAGAAGCTTATACCAAACCTTGTCCCAATTCAGCCAAGAATTATATATGTATGAAAACAGGGTTTAGATTATCCCGATCATCTCGCCACCTAGACCAATGTACTTTGATTTGAATTCAACATAAAATGGATACAAATATTTGAATTGGAGATCGTATGTTACATGTAGTTTATAGTGAAAAATGATTACTGCTATATGCATGTTTTTTGTTATCAATATAATATTTAAATGGTTGTATAACTTGACAACAATCATATTCAAATAAGGAAAATTGATTCAAATTTACTCCATCTGGTAGACGACAATATATATGTTCATAGGGTGGAGTAAAATGTTTATATATGATGGAAGATCAAAATGTAGGACTACATCCATTATAAACCGCAAGGTCACCTAACGATATATCCGAATTCAACACAACATGGATTCAAAAATTGAAATTCGAGATCCTCGCATTTGTAATCATATAAAAAGGGACATGACTCTTTCTTTTGGTGGGAATCACTACAAAAAAAGACACATCCGTGACATTTTGGGCCGAACGAAAAAAAATTCTGTCATACATATGACACTTCTATGAAGATAATTGTGACAAAACCTGGTATCATCATAGATGTGGTGGGCTCCTACTTCTATGACAAAAAATCATGACAGAAAATGGGCTTTTCATCCTGGGCGGGCCGGAGACGCAGCTGCATGACATTCTTTGGGCCGTCCATGACGGAAAAAACCATGGTAGAAGCGAGGGCAAGGAAAATTTCGGGGAGTTCCCGGTTATGGTGGGAGGTCGGGGGCCGAGCGATGCGCGTTTCTCTCGTACACGTACGCGCGTGTGTGCGAGGCGTTGGCTCTAACTGAACCCGAGCGAGGCGTTGGGCTCTAACTGAACCCGAGCGATTGCACTGCAGGCTACGCGTTACTGAACCCGAGCGATCGATCGATGGCTGTTAACTGAACCCGATCGAGCGTTTCCTTCGCTACTGCTGCTAACTGAAGCCGATCGATGCTGCCTCTGGATGAATAGTGAGCGTTGGGGGTGTGTGGATGAACAGTTCCCGGTGGTGGTGGATGAACAGGACCCCGATCGATCGAGCCGGTTGGGGTGGATGAACAGGACCCCGTGGAGGGCTGGATGAATAGGACCACCCCGTGGAGGGCAGGATGAACAGTAGACGGTGGAGGGCAGGATGAACAGTAGCCCGTGGAGGGGTGGTTGAGCAGGAGCCCGTGGAGAGGGCTGGTTGAACAGTAGCCGGTGGAGTAGCGCGTGGTGGAGGCTGGATGAACAGGAGCCCGTGGATGTACAGTCGCAGGTGGAGGCTGGAGGAGGTCGACGGTGGATGAACAGTAGCTCGTGGAGGCTGGAGGGGGTCGATGGTGGAGATGAACAGTATCCCGTGGAGTCCCGTTTTGCGGTACGCCACATCCCTCCCGATGAACAGGACCCCGTTTCGACCGTAGCGCTCCAACACAAGTCTGTTTCGTCCGTTTTGCGGTATGCCAGACCCCTCCCGATCAACAGGACCCCCATTTTGACCGTAGGAGATCCGTTTCCTCCGTTTTGCGGTACACCAGACCCCTCCCGATGAACAGGATCCCGTTTCGAACGTGGCCGGTCGAACACAAGGCCATTTCCTCCGTTTTGCGGTACGCCAGGCCTCGTTTCCATCGCCTGTTTCGTCCAAGCCCTCCCGATGAACACGACCACACATTCCGTTCCGACCCAGCCGGTTGGCTCCCACGCGTTCCATTGCCTACCCATGAACACGACGCATTCCATTGCCTCCCCATGAACACAACGCATTCCATTGCCTCCCCATGAACACGACGCATTCCGTTGCCTCCCCATGAACACGACGACGACGCTGTTTCTCCGTTCCGACCCAGCCATGTACACGAGCCCTAGCCGTACGTATGCGCGAGTAGGCATTCGAGACCCCGCCCATATGTACACATGCGTGGTCGTATTTTCTTTCTTGCACCCTGTCCGCCTCTACTACGACACGTGCGCGCCTCTACATCGACTAGTATATATGTACGTACACGTTCGCGACCAGAATGACAACGCTACGTACGCTTCAACCAGGTGGGTCCCGACTGTCAAGCACTTCCTTATGTGCGAAGATGTAGCTGGTGGGTCCCAACAGTCAAGGGGGCAAAATACGGTGGCCCGTCCAATGGGTCCCGCTGTCAGGTGGAGGAATAATTATTTTGCACGTAATAAGGAGGCACTTCCTTGCTGCGGCCGTGGACCCAGCTGTCAGCCTCTCCACGTACAGTCCACGTCCGATGGCAGCCGTTCCTTGACCACGTTGACCACGCTGCGCCGAGAGCACCAGGGCTGTGGACGACGGCGAGGCCTAGGAAGGGGACGACGCGGAGCCGGGGAAGACGCGGTAGTGGATGCCCACGCGTAGAGGAGTACGAGGGCACTGGTTCGCTGCGGTGTGAGGCTGCCGTCGCCGCAGAGTAACAGGGGGTGTGGGTGAGTGAGGGATGGCTTGGCCAGCGATGGGAGTAGTAGGGGGCGGTGAGGCCTCCGTCGCATCGTAGCCGGCCACAGGAGGCAGGAGCACGAGGCACGACCGGCGCTGGTTTGGGTGGCTGGAGCAAGAAGACCAGAGGTTGAAGAAGCACTACGGCCGTTGGATGGACATCGTACGGTCACTGGAGCTAGAATCGTGCATATTGACTAAGTTGACAAAGCCCTCCGTCCCCGTCAACTTAGTAGGCCCACAAGTCAGCCTGCCACTATACTGGGTCCCAGCTAACAGGGGGAGTATTCATTTTTTTGTGCGTAATAAGGAGGCACTTCCTTGCGTGCGAAGATATAGCTGGTGGGTCCGAGCTACATAATGGCGGTAATGTTTTTTTTGCGAAATACAGATGCCCTTTCGGTGGGTCCCTGATGTCAGATGGAGGAATCATTATTTTGTGCGTAATAAGGACGCATTTCCTTGCGTGCGGCCGTGGACCCAGCTGTCGGCCTCTCCATGTACAGTCCACTTCAGATGCATGTCGGTCGTTGACCACGTTGACCAGGCCGCGCCGAGAGCAGCAGGGCGGTGGACGATGGCGAGGCCTAGGAAGGGAACGACACGGAGGCAGGGAAGACTCGGCAGTTGTTTCCCACGCGGAGGGGAGTACGACTGTACGAGGGTTTACTGGTTCATCTGCCGTCGCCGAAGAATAACAGCAGGTGTGGGTGAGTAGAGGGATGGCTAGGCCAGTGATGGGAGTACGGTGGGGCGGTGAGGCCTGCGCGGCAGCACAGCCGGCCGCGGGGAGGAGGGAGCAGGCAGTCCCATCAGCGCTTGTTTGAGCGGCTGGAGCAGGCAGAGCAGAGATTGAAGAAGCACGACGGCCGTTGGATGGACATCCAACAGTCACTGCTTGTGCGTCAACCTTTTTTTAGAAAAGCCTCAAATCTGTGGAAAACAGCATACAGCCCATCTGCCATTATTTCTAATAATTTTCAGCCCATTTGCTAATTCTTAAGGTTTTTTTGGAGCCCATATTCTTTTTGTTAGCATTACAGCCCAAATTGTGGCCACGGTTAAAATATTATACGAAATTTTGCATATTTCGGTGCGGTCCGAACTGTTTTTAATCCCGAAATTTCGACTCACATTCAAACTGATTTTAAAAATAAATGTATATCAATATAAAATCCAACAAATTCTCCACGCATAAAAATTAATGTAATTTAAAATCTTGAAATGAAAAAAAAGATATTTGAAACTAATTGCCGGTTTGATGTGTTTTAAAAATGTACGGCCCATTTCTCATTACTGATGGGCCATTTTCTCGGCCAGCCGAATGAAAGCTCTCCTTGTCTTGAAAGATTTGCAGCCCAACAGGCCTGACAAAGCGACTTACTTGGCAAATCACAAAAAAACTGGGCTGTGGCCATGGACCCAGCCGTCAGCCTCTCCACGTACAGTACTATTCCGATGGAAGTCGTTCCTTGACCACGTTGACCACGCTGCGCGGAGAGCACCACGGCGGTGGACGATGGCGAGGCCTAGGAAGGGGATGACGCGGAGCCGAGGAAGATGCGGCAGTGGAAGCCCACGCGGAGAGGAGTATGAGGGTTCACTGGTTCGGCTGCGGTGTGAGGCTGCCGTCGCCGCAGGGCCTCGCCAGCGGTGGGAATAGTAGGGGCGGTGAGGCCTCCGCAGCAGCACAGTCGGCCACAGGAGGCAGGAGCATGCGGCACGACCAGCGCTGCTTTGGGCGGCTGGAGCAAGAAGACCAGAGGTTGAAGAAGCACTACGGCCGTTGGATGGACATCGTATGGTCACTGGAGCTAGAATCGTTCATATTGACTAAGTTGACAAAGCCCTCCGTCCCTGTCAACTTTGTTGGCCCACAAGTCATCCGCCCACTATGGTGGGTCCCAGCTAGCAGGGGGTATTCATTTTTTTTGTGCGTAATAAGGAGGCACTTCCTTGCGTGCGAAGATATAGCTGGTGGGTCCAACATGTCAGCGGGGGGAACGTTTTTTCGCGAAATACAGAGGCCCTTCCGGTGGGTCCCAGCTGTCAGGTGGAGGAATCATTATTTTGCGCGTACAGTCCACGGCCGATGGATGTCGTTTGTTGACCAAGTTGACCAGGCCACGCCGAGAGCACCTTGGCGGTGGACGACGGCGAGGCCTAGGAAGGGAATGACACGAAGCCGGGGAAGACTCGGCAATGGTTGCCCACGCGGTGGGGAGTACGAGGGTTTACTGGTCCGGCTGCCGTCACCGAAAAATAACAGGAGGTGTGGGTGAGTAGAGGAATGGCCTGGCCAGCAATGAAGTAGGATGGGGCGGTGCGGCCTGTGCGGCAGCATAGCCGGCCACGGGAGGCAGGAGCAGGCAGTCCCACCGGAGCTAGTTTGGGCGGCTGGAGCAAGAAGATCAGATATTGAAGAAGCAGCACGGCCGTTGGATTAACATCCAACGGTCACTGCTGCTAGAATCGTTTGTGGACTAAGTTGACAAAGCCAAAGTACACGTCCACCTAGTAGACCCACAAGTCAGCCTCCAAATCTGTCCCAAACAGCATACAGCCCGAAATTTCTAGCCAGATTCAAATTAATTTTAAATCTAAATATACCTTAATTTAAATTCAATGAAATTTTACCCGCACAAAAACAATGAAATTTAAAATACCAAAATCCGAAAGAAAACAGTATTTTGGAACTAATTGTCTGTTTGCTGTATTTTTTCATTTTACAGCCCATTTATTATTACTTATAGCCCATTTCTTATTACTTATAGCCCATTTTCTGGGCAAAATGCATCCCTCCTCGTCTTGAAAGATTTCCGGCCTAGTGGGGCATAGAGAAGCAAGTAGGCCTACGTTGGTTATTCTGCAAAAAACAAAATAGCTGGCTAGCAATTTTCAGAAAGGAAAAAAACAAACTGGGCTAGTCATGTGCTAAACATATGAAATAAAAGCCTGGGCTAGGCGGGCCACGGGTCCCGCACAACCCAGTTGATACCCTTCTCCGTCCCGAAAAAACAAAATTACTGCGCACGCTGCTGGGTCCCTACTGTCATCCTCACCATGTATAGTCATCTCCTTATTCCTCTCGGTTGTTGACCATGTTGACAACACCGGAGGGCGGCGCCGCGGCGAGCGAACCAAGGCGGAGGATGATGGTGAGGCCTCGGACGGGAACGAACAGGAGCCGGGGCAGATCACAGCCAGCCGTGGGAGACGGGAGCAGGCGGTCCCGCCGGCGCTGGTTTGGCTTTGGTGGCTCGAGGAAGAAGAGACTGAAGAAACGCGATAGACGTTGAATGTCAATCCAACGGTCAAGGTTGGCACAATCGTTTGTTGACTAAGTGGACACCAAGTAGCATACTTTTTCATATATAGGAAGAAAACTGCGAGGAAAATGCGTTCGTCTGCCGTCCTCCTCACAGGGAACGTTCGCCACATAAGTGACTAGCACCCTTGGTTTTCAACCGAGAGGTCTTGGGTTCGAGTCCCAGGAACTCTCAATTTTGTCCTCCTTCCTTCCTTGCGAAAAAAGGGAAAGAAAATCAAAGACTTGGGAAGGCGTACAGAACAAGCTAGTGTACCAGTAATGAGACATTGCCGAGTTTTAGAAAAAAGAAAGACGTGCTCCTGTAGCTGGTTCGAATCCAAACCTAGACTATGACTATATATGGTGCTATGCTACTCTGCAAGTAATTAAACTGACATATCCAACGTTCGCTTCTCCTCTTCTCTATTTACTCTGCCTAGCATCAGAAGCTCTGGCCGCAATAACCATGTCCGCTAGCTGCTCGTCCACCTGCTCTTCAGCAGGCAACAACCATATATGCGCCAAGTTGCAACGCATACCATCGCCTGTGGGTCTCATCACACCCTCGCCGGCACGCGCACCGCAGCCGATTGCTCATCGCAACCCGCTACCGTTGGTGTGGTGCCACTGCTGCAAATCACGCAGAGTCATCCGTCGCGTCTCAACCACAATCCGCAACCCTAGCCGAGTCTTCTACAAATGCCCGAATCATGGGGTAATAATATGTTTAAGTGTTGTTCTGCTGCTTTTAGTTGCTGATTTTTTTAATAGTTTGGTTGATGATCTACCAATTTGATTCGTGCAGAAAAGGGAAGATTCGTGTGATTTGTATTTCTGGAAAGTTGCTGATATGGGGGAATGCAACTACGCTGATTATTTGGTTAGCCGAGGAATCCCAATACCAGCAGGTTGGGGTGTTGGACAAGTAACTAAAGGAACGGCAGAAGAGGAAGATGCAGAGCAGAAGGTTAAAGATGCAGTTCCTCTGATCATGGCCAAGCAACAGCTGCTGAACGGCCTTGATAGCAATGAGGAGATGAAAGAGCTTGTGAAGATAATGGGCAAAATCGATGTGCTCTGTAGGATGATTGTCTCTTTATTTGCAGTATATGTAGCACTCGTGATGTATTCAGTGGCTACGGCATGAGCACTTTGCTGAAACTAGTAATGAATGAAACCTATGTAGCAGGCTGGGCGTAGTGTTGTGAACATCTAATGATTTCTTCTTGATCAACTCTTGTATGTCCACAGCACGACAGGCGATCTTTTTGCCGGCGTCATTGACGTGATGGTTCTCAAAGATATTAGGAACATTTGTGTTATCTTGTAAATCAGAAGCAGTGTAAGCATCATCTTGTTGTGCAATTTCATTAAACGAATTCCTCTGCTCAAACCTTTGCAGTACTCTCCAGTCATCGCTACGTGCAAATGTGTCTTCCAAGAAAAATATCTGTGTTGCTTGATTTGCCAAAATAAAAGGCTCGTTGGTCTGGTACGCCGCCTTGACATTGATGGATTTGAAATAATCATCAGCTCTGGGTTTTGCGATCCTGGAAAACAGGTTATACCAACGACAGCACAACAGAACCACACACTGATGATCCTCGAAACTGGAGATATACTGCAACTGAATAATGTCTGTTATGTTAGCATACATTTCAGTTGTCTCTTTGTCATACGTATCCATGCTCATGATGGCACTGTTTTGTGTCTTCCTGCCTTCGTCTCGTGCAAGGGTGTTGTAGCGCACATCTCCAACAACGCAAGATTCATATTGTCTTACCCGAGTATCAGGACCCATTGCTAGTGAGTAAAGGGCATCATCAACTGCCTGCCCATCCTCCCGCATCTTCTTAACCTATGGTTATAAAATAGACAAGATGATCATCTTATGTACTCAATATATTGAAAAAACTAACAGTGCACTTCAAAAGCTTACATGGTTCTTGAACCATTTCGCAAATCCTGCCATAACCAGTTTCTCAATGTTTCTTGGATTTTGCGGCAGTAACTCCTCTTTGTAGATGCTGCACAACATAGTGATCGCATCAAACATCTAAATATATAAGAATGTGCTGCAAGTTTAGTAGATTACGATGTATAAGCTGCAGTACTACACTTACTTGTTATAAGGTAGTATCTCAGGACAGTTATTCAACACATACCAAACAATTTTGTCCAAATCTTTAGGTTTGTCCTCTTGTCGACTCTTCCCTGTAACTCGAACAGAATAATCGAAAACATTGAGCCCGGGATTGTCTTCACCCACCTCTTTGCTAAGCTGATCAGTTGTTTCAATGTATTTTGAGTAGAATGTCAGCGCTTCTATAGCAATGTAGGCCTCTGCAATGGAACCCTCAGGTCTAGCTCTGTTCCTAACATAGCCCTTGAAAGCGCCTAGCTGCCTTTCAATAGGGTACATCCAACCATACTGTACTGGACCTCTAAGTAGTGCCTCATCAGGTAGATGAACAGCCAAATGCACCATCACATCAAAGAAGGCTGGAGGATATATCTTCTCAAGGTCGCATAGGATAGTTGGTATCTTGTCTCTAAGACGCTCCAAAGCATCTATCCTGATATTCCTACTGCAGAGTTCCCTGAAGAATTGTCCCAACTCTGCAACTGCTCTGTATAAGTCAGGGCGGCCCAATCCTCTAAGGATAACAGGTAAAACCCTTTGAAGTAGGACGTGGCAGTCATGAGTTTTCAACCCTTGTACCTTGTTTCCATCTGCACTGACTCTCCTTTCAGGGTTGGAAGCAAATCCATGTGGGAATCTCACACGTGATAGGACCTCGCAGAATTCTTTTCTTTTTACCTTGTCCAAGACGTACACAGCAGGTGCCATATCCCGTGGTTTACCTTCATCTTGCACCTACAAATCCTTTCTGATACCCAGGTGTGTCAAATCAATCCTAGATTTTAAGGTATCTTTCGTCTTGCCTTCAATATTAAGAAGTGTGACGAGAATGCTGTCACATATATTTTTCTCGATGTGCATCACATCAAGATTATGCCGTAGATCCAAATCTTCCCAACACCCCAAGTCCCACAAAGTGGACCTGCGGGTAAACAATAATCTCTCTTCTACCCTGCCACGCTTCCTTTTCCCGCTACCATTTCTAGGATGGTTTCCTGGTGTAATATGCCTGACCTTCTCTAATTCCACTTGCAACTCATCGGTGGTGAGCCTCTTTGGCGCATCACGGTTTTCATGCTTTGCATTGAACACATGTTTTGGTATTTTCTAGGATGTGGCTTGTCCTTCGCAAGGAAACGGCGGTGTCCAATGTAACAGATCTTGCTAAGTATTGCGTATGACAGCAGATTCCTGTCACAGCGAACACATTCATTGTAACCATGTGTCGTTCGCCCTGACATAGTGCCCAAAGCCGGATAATCATGGATGCACCAAATTATAACAGCACGCAGAAAGAAATCAGCTGGTGGGCTACTATATAGGTCTCGAGTGAGAACACCCTTCCATAGCTGTTGAAGTTCCTCCACAAGAGGCTCCATGAACAAATCAAAATCCTTTCCAGGACTTTTTGGACCTGGGATGAGCAAGGCCATCATGTAGTTTGATTCTTTGGTGCAGACATTTGGAGGCATGTTGTACGGGATAACAAGCACTGGCCACATGCTATATGTGGCGCTCTGGTGGCCAAATGGGTTAAATCCATCTGAAGCTAAGCCAAGTCTAATGTTTCTCGGGTCAGCAGCAAACTCTTTGTGTTTATCATTGAAGCTTTTCCACTCACTACCATGAGATGGATGGCTCATTACATTCTGATCTCTGTACTCCTGGTTCCTAGAATGCCACAGTACATCCTCTCTTGTTTCAGCATCATGAAACAACCTCTGCAATCTTGGTGTAATTGGAAAATGTCTCAGAACATTATGAGAAATCCTCTTCACAGCATCGCCATCTTTCCATCTTGATGATTTGCATTTTGGGCATTCACTTAAGTTGGCATAATCCTTTCGGAATAGAACACAGTTATTCTTACAAACATGGATCATATCATATCCAATTCCAACTGCACAAAGGAAATTCTTCATTTTACTATAGGTGTGTGGCAGCTCAGACGCATCTGGGAAAGATTCGTGGAAAGCATCCAACATCGCATCGAATGATTTGTTGGTCATCCGCTCAGATGTCTTCACCTGAAGAAAGGTGACCATAGCTACGAGGAGGAGGAAGCCGATCCAATGTTCATGGCGGAGGTCGCGGCGCAGAAGGCCCCCGATGGGTATGAGACGATGGACGTCGACTTCGTGCCGGCGTCTGAGTCCCCCATGGTGCAGGCGGACCAGCGGTTCAACATGGCGATACTAAAGGAGGACCGGGAGGCAGAGGCTCAACTCGACGCGGAGCACGCGCATGCCGCTGCCATCGAGGCTCTCCTGTAGGCGGAACCGGATGTCGTGGATGTGAACCGGGCAGCGGAGGCTCAACTTGAGGCAGAGCGCGCGGATGCCGCTGCCATCGAGGCCCTCCTGCAGGCGGAACCGGACGTCCAGGACTTGAACCGGGCGGCAGAGGCTCGACTGGACACAGAGCGCGCAGATGCCACTCTCATCGACGCCCTCCTGCAGGCGGAACCAGACGTCCTCGACTTGAACCGGGCGGCAGAGGCTCGACTCGACACGGAGCACGCGGATGCCGCTGCCATCGAGGCCCTCCTGCAGGCGGAACCGGACGTCCTCGACTTGAACCGGGTTGTGCTCTCGTCCGTGCAGAGCGCCCACACGCTCCGCTTGAACGAGTAGCTGGAGGCTGAGGACAACCACGGTGCAGAGACACATGTCGGCAGCGAAGGCTGGTTCGCGCCGGCAGCCAAAGACGACGAGGTCGTCTCTTTCGGCGAGCAGTGATAGTTTTTCTTTATGTTGTTGTTTTTATGGATCTTTTGCGGTGTAAAAACATATATTTGTTATGCAAGTCGCCTGACTTGGGTCAGTCTACCATTTCAGGCGGTTGGATGAATATCCTACATCTCCTAACCCTTCTTTCCTTCTTCCTCACCTCTTCTTCTTCCCCAACAGACCACCGCACGGGCCGTACGGATAATCCCCAACATGCGATTGGATAAACATACTCTATGAACGAAAATTATGTGTCAGCGATAGGATGGCTGAGTTTGGTGTGCTCACATTCGACAGCACGTGTCAATGAGGGTGTGTTCCCTTGGTTGGGTTTGCGGCGTGCAGGAGCGACTGTGTGAGGGTGCGGTGCGACCGCGGCGTGCAGGAGCGACCGTGTGAGGGTGCGGTGCGACCGCGATAGCCGTGCACAAGTGTACCTCCTTCTCATTTTGAGAACTTTAGGCAAGCTTGGCAAAAATGTGTGGCGAAGTTTGGCAATGCAAGGCCTAGACCCAAACAAGATAAGTACGTACGTACTAGGAGTACTAGTGTTAAAAAAGAAAGGCTGGGTTTTCCTTCGCGGAATTTAATCGATACAAATCCTCGTTTCATGTGTCAATTAATGCGTATTTTTTTCTCCAAAGACCAAAGAGCTAACCATCTCACTCCTCATCGCTTGATTAATGCAGTGCCATGCAAACCAACCTTCTCACTTCCGCATGCATGCAAGGGATATTAATGTCCTTGGTTGCTAACCCCATCAATTTTTCCTCAATTAGTGTTAGTGGCCCTTTGCAAATTTTAATTTTGATATACTGGCCTTGTGTACAAAAAATGGGGGTAGTAACTATATTTGACTTCCTTCCCCATTGCGGTGACGTCAACGATATTTTCTTTTGGTGGTTTGGCGAAGTGCATTCGACGGAGAACACCATTGAGGGAGACCACGGTAAGTCATTCGCAAGTGCCGCCTGCAAGCCGAGACAACCGCCTTATTTGCATCCAGGAAGTCCTTTACTAGTACTACTAGGAGTAACTAATGCGGTGAGATGGCTTCTCGAAGAAGACGATGGAGAAGCGGAGTCAGCGAAGAGTGAAATGATGGTTGCTTCGTTCGTGCTTTTGTGATTTGACGCCTCACTGCTTTGTGATTTGTGATAGAAGGGACAGGGGAGTAGACTCTGTGCTCTATACTGTACTACATGCGTCCAAGCATGGGATAAAGAGGAGAGACGTTGCATTTTTCTATTCCTTCAATCAATCAATCAGGAAGCTTCGGTTCCATCTTTTTGGCTTTGGCAACACCGTCCACAATGGTTCCCATGATGCCAAAAGCTATTTTCACATTTGGCTACACACTGTGGATGCCCTTAACCGTACCACTTGGTTTTTCTCCTGTGTGCTATCTATGCAAATCTCAATTATATTGATCTAAAAAATTATTGAATCGAGATTAGTAAAAAGGAGGTGATTTTGCCGCGCGGATGGCGGGGGAGGTTTCTTATTTGAGCAATGCTACATCCACGTAATGGTTTACGTAAAGTTACGAACTGATGTGATGTGGGACTATTTGATTGGATTAAAGGAGAGGATTAGGCCCACCCCACCTGAAAATCAGGGCGCATATATAGATTAGATGGAAAGTATGTGTAGCAGCTACGTAGCCCTTTGTAAGTCTAGGATTAGGCTTCTTATTTTCGGAGGACGTTGTCCTGGCGGTTTGCTAACATGCGCTCCCACGTGTCAGTGCTTTACCAAGCTGATCCGCATCCCACATGAGGCAGAACAATGGCAGAAGCAACACGTGGTTAAGTTGAAGAAGATGAGGGAGAAGCGGATTCAGCAACGAGTGAAATGATGGTTGCTTCGTCCCTCCAACTTAACTGCGGGAAAGGTGCAGCTTTGTGATTTGACGCCTCATTGCTCATTACTACGCTGGCGCCATGACTGGGGTGCTTCACCCCGGCTACTCCGCACTGTATTCTGGTATGGCACGTGGAACCGGTAGCTTGATGTCCCACATGTCGGTGAAAGGGACTAGAAGATTTATGAAAGCGAGCGCTCCACTCTTATGACGGAGGAGTAGACAACACGACGGCCCAGTGAACTGTCACTTGTATTGTATAGTACTATAGTTTTGCTATTTCGCACGATCCATCGATACAAACCCGATTAAACAGGAAAGGGCGGGATTTTTCCCGCACGGTAGATGATACTGGCCATACATTTCAAAGGCAATTTTAATGTATGCAAACTGAATAATTATAAGTAACAATATGATATCTAGTAAAACTAAAAACACATATGATTTATTGTGTTACAGTGTAGTAGTAGTGTTGTATTGCATAGTTGTTCGATGTAACATGCGAGAACGTGTAGAGATGTAGTTTTGGAGGGCCTACAGAGAGAAAAGCGTAATACGATCACCGAACTTCAGAATAAGCTGATTACGGTCACTATATACGTTTTGCGGTGATTATACGGTCACTTGCTCATAGCTCAGCATCGGATTGCACTCTGTTGACCGGCCAAATAGTCTGCGTGGCGCCATGTTGACTAGTTAAATTGACCACGTTCGTTGTGGGTCCCACCTATCAGTTCGCATAGGCAAAAGGTCAGATAAACACAAATTTACGCAGGCGCGACAAGGCTCCAACCCGTGCGCGGGAATCACCTGGTTGTGTATGTGTCTGTCAGGGCCTGATGTGTGCGCATGCACGTGTAGGTTGAGCACTTGAGCGTGAGACTGTGTGTTGGTCGTGTGGTGTACTGGTGTGTGCATGCATGCATGCGTGTGTGCGTGTGAGTGTTGCGTGCGTGCGTGTGAGTGTTGCGTGCGTGCGTGGCTGCGTGTGTACGTGTGAGTGTTGCGTGCGTGCGTGGGTGCATGTGTTTGTGTGAGTGTTGCGTGGATGCAGTTTGTGTGCATACGTGAAAGGGGCGTACAGGGGGGTATGCGATGGAGAGAGAGATGCTCTTCGTTTCTCTTTATTATGACTAACTTTGTATATAGTATAAAAATATACAAATTCACAGTGCGGAATAAATATCATTGTGGGCACCAACATGTTTTCTTATATCTAAAATAAAGTATATTGTCATGGATCATCCAACATGTTGAGCTTGCCTTTCCCCCTCATGCTAGCCAAATTCTTTGCACCAAGTAGAGATACTACTTGTGCTTCCAAATATCCCTTAAACCAGTATTGCCATGAGAGTCCACCATACCTACCTATGGATTGAGTAAGATCCTTCAAGTAAGTTGTCATCGGTGCATGCAATAAAAATTGCTCTCTAAATATGTATGATCTATTAGTGTGGAGAAAATAAGCTTTATACGATCTTGTGATGTGGAAATAATAAAAGCGACGGACTGCATAATAAAGGTCCCTATCACAAGTGGCAATATAAAGTGGCGTTCTTTCGCATTTAGATTTTGTGCATCCAACTATAGAAGCGCATGACAACCTCTGCTTCCCTCTGCGAAGGGCCTATCTTTTATTCTTGTCTTATTCCTGATGCAAGAGTCGTGGTGATCTTCACCTTTCCTTTTTACATTTTATCCTTTGGCAAGCACATTGTGTTGGAAAGATCCTGATATATATATATATATATATATATATCCAATTGGACGTAAGGCATCATGAACTATTATTGTTGACATTACCCTTGAGGTAAAAGGTTGGGAGGCGAATCTATAAGCCCCTATCTTTCTCTGTGTCTAATTAAAACTTTGAACCCATAAATATCGCGTGAGTGTTAGCAATTGTGAAAGACTAAATGATAGTTGAGTGTGTGAAGTTTGCTGAATGGAAGCTCTGACATAGACTCTTCCTGAAAATAAGATGAATTGTAATTGTTTGATGACTAATAACACGGTTTGTTAGTTCTCAAGAAAGTTTATGGTCTATACCTTAACATGTGGATAGTTTGTTACTTGATCATGAGAAGCTTTATGATATGAGCCATTGTTATGACATATAATGATGCTAGAAAAGGTGATTAAAATTATCATTGATCAAACTTGTGCACCTGCTAGCATTCACACTTCATAAATTATTTCTTTTATCATTTACCTACTCGAGGATGAGTAGGTATTAAGCTTGGGGATGCTGATACGTCTCCAACGTATCTATAATTTATGAAGTATTCATGCTATTATATTATCTGTTTTGGATGTTTATGGGCTTTACTAAACACTTTTATATTATTTCTGGGACTAACCTATTAACCGGAGGCCCGGCAGGAGATGGAACAAAGCATCCTGATGAGCACCTAATATATGTGGATGAAGTTTGTGGATTATTTAAGCTTGCAGGTGTGCCCAGAGATGTTATTAAGAAGAAGGTCTTCCCTTTATCTTTGAAGGGAGATGCATCGACATGGTATAGGATATGTGACGATACGGGGTCATGGAACTACAAACGATTGAAATTGGAATTTCATCAGAAGTTTTATCCTATGCATCTTGTTCATCGTGATCGCAATTATATATATAATTTTTGGCCTCGCAAAGGAGAAAGCATCGCTCAAGCTTGGGGGAGGGTTAAATCAATGTTATATTCATGCCCCAATCATGAGCTCTTAAGAGAAATGATTATTCAAAATGTATATGCTCGGCTTTCTGATAACAATCGCACCATGCTCAATACTTCTTATGCTGGCTCTTTTATGACGAAGACTATTGAATCCAAATGGGATTTATAGGAAAGAATTAAACGCAACTCTGAAGATTGGGACCTCGACAAAGGTAAGGAGTCAGGTATGACACCTAAGTATGATTGTGTTAAATCTTTTATAGATACCGATGTTTTTCGTAAATTTAGCACTAAATATAGACTTGACTCTGAGATAGTAGCTTCTTTCTATGAATCTTGTGACGCCCGGATATCTAAGCTACAGTGAACCCCGCTAATGTTGCCATGTCACCTCGATTACTGTTGGTAAACTCACGTTAGATTGAAACCGGTTCGGATTCAAAAATTCAAAATCAGGCTAACGATAAAAGTTTTCAAACATTGAAACAAAATGTTCGAAGTGTGCAGTTAAATGCCTAGGTAATTATAGTGCGGAAAACACCTTTTTAGAAAATGCCTAAATACATTAAAATGAAATAAAACAGAAAATAAATCAATAAAAAGAAAAGAACCAAAGAAAAAAAGGAAGAACCCCCCGTTGGGCCAAGTGGCCCAGCTGGCCTCCGCCGTCCGAACGGGCCGGCCCAACCGCGACCATAACCCCCTGGACTTCGAAACCCTAAACCATCGCCCCCCACTTCCCCCGCACGATTCCCTCTCACTCCCCACTCATCTCCCCTCCCGATCCGATCTGGACCGGGCCGAACCCGATGCCCCAACGCCAACCGCCGTCGCCGGGGGCATCCCCAACTCCACGCCGGGCATCCCCGCCCGAGCCGGTGCCTCCATCGCTCGACGATGTCGTCCGTCTCCCTCCTCCCTGGAGCCCCTCTCACCGCGACGCCCTCGCCTCTGCGTCGACCTCGGCGAACGCCGCCGGCGCCGCGCCGTTCGCCACCGTCCTCCTCATCCCGCTGCCCCACCGACCACCCCGAGCCCACTGCCAAAACCCTACGGTCCTCGTGAGCACCCCCTCGGCCTCCTCTTTCCCCCACTGCCGCTGCGGTCCTCCATCGCACGCGCCGGCCGTGCCTGCGGCACCGTGCTCACCTCGCCGCGGACCTCGTGCCGCCGTTTCTACGCCCGGCCACCGCGCCCCCGCTCTGGTCTTTGTCGCTACCGCCCCACACAGCCTCCGCCTCACCCCCATGGCCGTTGTGCCCTGCCCTGCGCGACCCGCTGCTGCCCGGCTCCCTCCGTGCCCGCCTGCTCATGTGCTCGCGTCGCCATGCCGCCGCGCACCCGGCCGCACCTCGCGACCGCCGCCCCCCTCCATCCCGCTCACCAGCCCGCACCCGCTGGCCACGCCCTGGCCCCGCTTGCTGCCGCCCCCGCTCGCCCCTTCGCCGCTGCTGCGGTTGCCCGCGTTGGCCCCGGCCTCTTCCCCCTGCCTCCCGGCCGTCGCGGCCCCCTCTGCTCGCCGCCGCCCGCTGCGCGCGCCGGCGCCTCGCACCCTCACTGGTCGGCCACGCCGACTACTCCTCCCCCCCCCCCCCGCTGCGTACTGGTCGCTAGGTACGCCCGCACCCGCATGCCTCGGTGCCCGTTAACGCGTGCCCGTGCCTGCTTGTGCCCCTGACCCTATGACACGGGGGCCCCATGGCCCCAGAACGTTTTTGTAAAAAATAGAGAATAAAAACAAACAAATAAATAAATAATAATTAAAAGAATTAATTAATTAATGAGTTAATTAAGTTAATTAATCCTATTTAATTAATCTAATTAACCTGTTAGTTTAATTAAACAGTAATTAGTTTAATCGAAACCCTAATCAACCTAACAGTGTATGACAGGTGGGTCCCATTGGACCCACAGGTCAGGTTGACGTCATGCTGACGACAGCGTGCACTATTCTAGATGATGTTGAATTTAATTAATTAAATAAATCCAAAAAATGATTTAAATATTTTAAAATTAATATAAAATAAACTGTAGCTCGGATGGAAAAACTTTGTACATAAAAGTTGCTCAGAACGACGAGACGAATCTGGATACGTAGCCCGTTCGTCCGCCACGCATCCCTAGCATAGCGAACACACGACTTTCCCCCTCCAATTCATCTGTCCGAAAACGCGAAACACCGGGGATATTTTCCCGGATGTTTCCCCCCTTCACCGGTACCACCTCATACCGCGTTAGGGCACCCCTGGCACCGATACTTGTCATGTCATGCATCACTATGCATCTGCTTGCTTAATATTTATTGTTTCTTCCCCCTCTTCTCTCGCTAGACACCGAGACCGACGCTGCTGCTACCCAGTACGACTACGGTGTTGACGACCCCTCTATCTTGCCAGAGCAACCAGGCAAGCCCCCCTTGATCACCAGATATCGCCTACTCTTCTCTCTACTGCTTGCATTAGAGTAGTGTAGCATGTTACTGCTTTCCGTTAATCCTATTCTGATGCATAGCCTGTCATTGTTGCTACAGCTGTTGATACCTTACATGCAATCCTAAATGCTTAGTATAGGATGCTAGTTTATCATCAGTGGCCCTACATTCTTGTCTGTCTGCCATGCTATACTATCGGGCCGTGATCACTCGGGAGGTGATCACGGGCATATACTTATATACATATTATATGATACTTGTGGTGACTAAAGTTGGGTCGGCTCGTAGAGTAACCGCGAGTGATTCACGGATGGGGTCCGAAAGGACGTTTGTCCCGACGGCCCTTTGAGTGGATCTTTGTGGAGGAGCGACAGGGTAGGTTGAGACCACCTAGGAGAGAGGTGGGCCTGGCCCTGGTCGGCATTCGCGGTTACTTCAAAATAACACGCTTAACGAGATCTGGGTATTTGATCTGAGTCTGGCTACTGGCCTATACGCACTAACCAACTACGCGGGGACAATTATGGGCACTCGACGTCGTGGTATCAGCCGAAGCCTTCGTGACGTCAGCAACTGAGCGGCGCGCGCCGGGTTGGACTGGAACGCCTACTCTTGTATAAGGGAGGCTAGGTCTGCTCGCCGGCCGTGTTCGCAACGTGCAGGTGTGCAATGGGCGATGGGCCCAGACCCCTGCGCCATAGGATTTAGACAAGCGTGCTGACCTCTATGTTGTGCCTAGGTAGGGCTGCGACGTGTTGATCTTCTGAGGTCGGGCATGACTCGGGAAAGTGTGTCCGGACAAAGGGGATCGAGCGTGTTGGGAAATGTGGTGCACCCTGCAGGGAAGTTTAATCTATTCGAATAGCCGTGATCTTTGGTAACAAGATGACTTGGAGTTGTACCTTGACCTTATGACAACTAGAACCGGATACTTAATAAAACACATTCTTCCAAGTGCCAGATACAACCGGTGATCGCTCTCTCACAGGGCGACGAGGGGAGGATCATCGGTTAGGATTATGCTACGCGATGTTACTTGGTGAACTCACCATCTACTCTCTTCCTCTGCTGCAAGATGGAGGTTACCAGAAGCGTAGTATTCGAAAGAACTAGCTATCCCCCTCTTATTCCGGCATTCTGCAGTTCAGTCCACATATGATACCCCCTTTTCCATTTGATACCAATGCATACATATGTAGTGTAGCTCCTTGCTTGCGAGTACTTTGGATGAGTACTCACAATTGCTTTGCTCCCCCCCCCCTTTCCCCTTTTCTCTACTCGATTGCTGCGACCAGACGATGGAGCCCAGGAGCCAGACGCCACTGTCGATGACGACTACTACTACTCAGGAGGTGCCTACTACTACGTGCAGCCTGCTAACAACGACCAGGAGTAGTTTAGGAGGATCCCAGGCAGGAGGCATGCGCCTCTTTCAATCTGTATCCTAGTTTTTGCTAGCCTTCTTAAGGCAAACTTGTTTAACTTATGTCTGTACTCAGAGATTGTTGCTTCCGCTGACTCGTCTATGATCGAGCTCTTGTATTCGAGCCCTCGAGGCCCCAGGCTTGTATTATGATTCTTGTATGACTTATTTTTTTTTGTAGAGTTGCGTTGTGATATCTTCCCGTGAGTCCCTGATCTTGATCGTACACGTTTATGTGTATGATTGGTGTATGGTCAAAACGGGGGCATCACAAGTTGGTATCAGAGCCGACTGCCTGTAGGAATCCCGCTTCTGATGCGGAGCATCCTATGGACATCACCATGTCAAGAGTTCATTCGGCAAGTGACACGTGCGACATCTACTTCACATACATAAAGGTGAATCCTCTCCTTTACACGTGCTCACTTGACCCCTTCGAGGACGGTATACTACTTGACCCTCCATCGTGCATGCATAGGTATTGTCGGAGCTTCACGGATGACGAGGAGGAGTGCAAGCGCCAAGGATCACCTACACCATCCGCGAGGGAAGCCTGGAAGAGAAGATGCAAGAAGAAGAGCTGTCGAAGAAGCTCCAGCCACCGGACGACCGGTCGGGTCCGGACGTCCCGTGCCTGAAGATCCACCGGACGACCGGTCCAGACCGGATGACCAGTGTCCCTGCACCCGAGCCAAACAAGCGGACGTCCGACGCCATCGGACGACCGACGACCGGACGACCGGTCCAGACCGGAAATCCGCTACACCAGCATCCGAGCCAGAACGAGCAGACGACCAGCCCCTACCGGACGTCAGGCCGCCAACGAGCCACCGGACGACCGGTCCCCGGCGGACGTCCGGTACCTGGCTGTGTCCAGTTGCGGGCTGAGGCCCATGTACCCCTTCACTTCACCCCCATTTGCACTAAGACTATAAATAGACCTCTCCCTCCTCCTTTCTAGGGTTAGCGTTGTGATAGCTCATTTAAGAGATAGAGCTGCGCTCGTCCTTATCGGATCTACTCCACGAGAGAGACCGCGGCCTCTATGGAGAAGATCCCCTTTGGATTCAAGCCCCCTTTCTAAGGGAAGATCCCCCCGTGGATTCAAGACCTCCTTACGGAGAAGAACCGGTTACCGTTTGTATCGTCCGTTGTTGACTTTGGATCTTGTATCTCACCTTTGTGTTCATCAATCTAGCGCATGTGTGATCATACTTGTTGGTTTGAGTGTTCTCTTGTGTTCTCCTCGTTTCCCTCCTCATGTTCTTCGCGTTCTTCGCGGGATCCGCTCCTTTCGTGAAAGATCGGGCGATTAGGGTTCTACCCTACATCATCTTGGCATCAGAGCTTAGGTTTATCACGAATTTGGAGCCTCCCCGTTGTGTTTTCTAGCCTAATTTTGTTGTGTTCTTCCCCAATTTCGAAAATCCCCACCAAAAATAGCCCCAAAATTTTTTTTGTGATTTGTAGATATGATGAAGTTTTGTTGATTTTGATCCATGGATTTGCTTGGTTTCGAGTGGATCTAGCATTTCCCCAATTTTCCCCACTTTCCATCCACGAAATCTCATCAATTTTGACCCCAAAATCCCCAAATTCCGCCCAAAATCGCGTCCCGGATCTGAAATCTCGCGTTGACCCCAACCACCGGACGACCGTCACTTTACCGGACGTCCGGAGCCCCTGGAACGACCGGACGTCCGTCATCCACCGGATGACCGGAACCCCTAACCTGAATGGAAATTAGCGGATTTCCGAGCTCACCGGACGTCCGGCCACCGGACATCCGTCCATTAGCGGACGTCCGCTACCTGTAAAAACTGACTTCGGCTGATTTTTGTTACGGCCATAACTAATTCATCCGAACTCCGATTTTGACGTTCTTTAGCTCGTTTTGAAGCTCTTGACATCCTCCTTCCCACAAAAATACCACCAACATCTTTTGAATCCATCAAAATTTGCCAATTTTGGCATCTTTGCCTAGGGCTCCCACCACATCATCCGCTACACCATCTCTGACTTCCGCGACCTAACCAATTTTGTTACCCATCGCATTAGTGGTTGCTAGAGGAGTGATTTGAGTCTCCTAAGGTGTCTAGGCTACTTAGGGACGGTTGCTTCTTCTTCAACAACCACCACCACTTCCGCATAGGCTTGACCACTATACACTTCCGCCACCCTATTTATCCAATTTTGTTTGTGTTGTGAGTTGTGTCTCCTAAGGTGTTTCGGCTACTTAGGGACCGTGCTTTCAACTCCGACACCGTGTATAGTCCACCACCATAACCTCCACTTCCGCATTGCCTAGTGCAACACCACCGCATTCCGCTACCACCATTTGACGTTTGAGATTTTGAGTTCGCGGTTTTTCCGTTTCCTAAGGTGTTTCGGCTACTTAGGGACGAGTCTCCATCATCTTGGTATCTCCATCAAGATCACCGCCACTCATCATCACCGCGGACGGTAACCTCCGTATCATCTTGGTATCATGGTACCCCTCCATTGTACATTCCCCTTGCAATTGCATTGATAATCCCTAGCCCATTTTGCGTCACTTGCCTATCGAGACTAGCCATTTGAGTATTGCCGGCAATGTTACTTGTGCACATTAGTGATCTACACCATACATTGCATACATACCATATCATATTGGCATCATATCATCTCGTGTGCCTCAAGTTTGTTCCCGCATATACACAATAACTATCTTGGTTTGTGCATTGTGCAAAAGTGGCCATATAAAAAAAGAGAATAAGCTTTTAAGCAAAAGAGCAAAGAGCAAAGAAGCTTGTAAGCAAGTGCCATAGCATCATACCACATAAGATTGTCATTTCAGATCATCTTGGATCACCTTGTGAGAAACACCGGGAACCATACATACATAGCATACTTGGGATAGAAAGTTATCCATTTTGCATCTTATAGGTTGTGCACAAGTGTCGTATCCGCCTATAGAGCAATCGTGCTAGCGTCTCTCCTGAGTTGTGCACCACGAGCGTTTTCCGTGGATTCCACATTTTGTGCTCATCCTTGGTTGCATGACCCCATTTATCCATCCGTGTGTGTGTTTCCGTGTGCCACATATTGCTATTGGTCTACTTGTTACACTTGTGAATTTGTGAATCTCTTTCAACATTATTGACTCTTGCTAACATCTTACATCAAATTTTTGTGCCACTATCCTCACCGAGCTCCACCATAAGCCTTACTTGTGTAGGTGTGAGAAACCGACAAGAATTGGTACCAATTGTGCTATTTCCTTGTCCAAATTGGAGTGATCATTGATCCACTTTCAACTTCGGTCAAGGTACATTTGGTATTCGTTCTTCTCTTTCTCCACTCATATTAGCTCGAATCTTGTGATGGATAGGCAAGGCATTTCATCTCCGGTCTTCCACAACAACAACGGCGTGTACAACTACATCAACAACAAGCTTTCCGCACGAAAGGAGGAGCAAGATGCAAGGATGGAGGAGATTCGGACCTTGTTGATCAACCGTTCTTCCCCTTCATCATCCTCAAGGCGGCGACGTTCAAGTCACAAGTCTTCGGAGCGCAAAAATGATGCAAGCGCAAGTCGTCCTCATCCACATCTCCATGGCGACCACCATCACGTTTGTGATCCACCTCGTCATGAAGGGCAAGTCACCTCCAAGCAACATGTGCACGATGACGATGAATGACATCTACATCGAGCTCAAGCATGACAACGACAACATCATCATGAAGATGCTCGAGATGTGCCTACCTACAAGTCGCAACAAGCCCTACTTCACGCCAAGTCCAAACTTCATGACCACAAGAGAAGACCGCGAGACAAGCACCACCAAGATGGAGCTTACGGCTACACCAACAACTTTGGCATCTTCGCCAAGCGACTTCAAGGCATCTTCGCCTTCGGATATATGGCATCTTCGCCAACAAGCACCTCATGACTACGCTCAAGAGAAGCTCCCCAAGCTCAAGTCCGCAACTTCCACGAGCTACTACGACCTCGACATGGACCACACGATTCCTTTCTATGGGACTCAAGAACCCGAGGAGTATCTCGAGTGGGAGCGTTTGATGGACGACTACCTCAAGCTACATCAAGTCCCTCCTGAAGATCAAGTGAAGTGCGCCACAAGGAACTTCCACGACTACGCGTCCACATGGTGGCTTCACACACCTTCGGAGAGCTACGACATGAGTTGGCTGTAACACCCTGGATGTAACTTTCCCTATTTGTACTCCAACTCTTGCCGTTTCCGGCGTTAAGTTATATTTATTTCTCGGGTTCGGGTCTTTGTCTCCGTGTGTTGTTTTCTTTGTCATGCATCTCATATCATGTCATCATGTGCATTGCATTTGCATACGTGTTCATCTCATGCATTCGAGCTTTTTCCCCGTTGTCCGTTTTGCATTCCGGCGCTTCGTTCTCCTCCGGTGGCCATTTCTAGCTTTCTTTCGTGTGTGGGGATTAAACATTTCCGGATTGGACCGAGACTTGCCAAGCGGCCTTGGTTTACTACCGGTAGACCGCCTGTCAAGTTTCGTATCATTTGGACTTCGTTTGATACTCCAACGGTTAACCGAGGGACCGAAAAGGCCTCATGTGTGTTGCAGCCCAACACCCCTCCAACTTGGCCCAAAACCCACCAAACTCTGCTCCATGTCCTAGAGCGTTCGATCGCAATCGCGTGGCCGAAAACCGCACCTCATTTGGACTCTCCTAGCTCCACTTATGCCTATAAATAGCCCCCCTTTTCCAAATCTCGGATCTCTCCCCGTCCAACCCTAGCAAAAAAAAACAGATCTCCAGCCGCCGGACATGTCTGGAGCCTAGCCGGACACGTCCGCCGCTGCCTCCCCAGCGAACCGCCGCTCGCCACGTGGCAGAGCCACCTCGCCGCTGCAGCCGGGCCCGAGGCCCAGATCTGGCCCCCGAGAGCCCGCGCGATCCGCCGCCCGCGCCGCCGTTCCCCGCCGCCAGCGCCGCCGTCCTCCGCCGCCCGCGCCGCCGTGCTCCATCGCCGCCGCCCGCGAAGACCGCCGCCGCCTCGCCATTTCCGGCCGGGGCAAGCGCCGCCCCGGGCCGCCTCGTCGCCGGCCGCCGCCCCTCGCCACCTCGTCGCCGGCGCCGCCTTCCCCACCACTCCGGCCGCCGCGTCCCACCTCGAGCTCCGGCGAGCTCCATCTCCGGCGAGCCTCAGAATCCGTGCCGGTGAACAGTGCCAGATCTGAGATCTACTCCTCACGGTTGACTTTTGCCTCCCCGAACCCTAATTTTTTGTGCATACTTTGACCAGTGGTATCTCCGCATCCGTAGCTCCGATTTGGACATATAGTATATCAAAATGTTCGCCTCGACGAGTACATAATTTCATTCCATTGCATCTTTTTCATTTGAGCTCATCTTGATGCCCA
Organism: Triticum urartu; assembly: GCF_056163025.1. Taxonomy (NCBI): domain Eukaryota; kingdom Viridiplantae; phylum Streptophyta; class Magnoliopsida; order Poales; family Poaceae; genus Triticum; species Triticum urartu. Next base: position 208,742,186 of record NC_141873.1, on the reverse strand, counting down.
AAATGCTGTTAGAAGGAGGCTTCGTGAGTTAATTGTCAGATCTGCTAGTTCATCTTAGACTTTTGTCATTTTTGCCATGATTATTGTGTGCATGATATGCCTGTGAGTCCTTCATATGTTTTGTTAAGAATTTTGTCTTCTTTCCAGAGGTGCAGCCCATGCATTTTTAGGATGTGTGTGATGACTTGTGCAAGCTTGCAAAGTGAGGCACCCGGGAAATCTGTTTTCAGAGACTTTGTTGTTTTCACTAAGTCTGGGATTATTTAGTTCATGATGCCATATGTTCAGCTTGTTTCCTAGTGATCCGTGCCTCTTTTGAGGATGATCAGTAAAGGAGTTTTGTTAATCATGTTATGATATATCCATCCATGTCTTTTTTTGCAATTATGTAGCAACCTAGCTTGAGACAATCAAGCTCTACTTTTGCTTCGTGGTGAATCTGGGCAGATCGTCAACTCGTTTGTGATTTTGCCGGCGTTGTTGTAGTTGATCCGTGCATGCTATGCCATTATTCTTGCCATGTCTAGCTTGTATTTTGTGCCTTATTAATGTGTGTATGCTTGCCTTTCCATGACTTGCACCGTAGTGAGTGCATCGAGCTCGTTTACATGCCTTCGTGATTTATATTTCAGCATGTCTCAGTTTTCACTAAGTCTGAAAACTGATTATGTTTTTGCTATGTTCGTGTGCCCGTTAGTATATTTTGTGATCCCTTTTGGCCCCAGGTCACTTAGAGACTTTTGTTAAGATTGTTGAGTAGCTCCATGCCATGTTCTTATTTGTCTTAATCAGGTCATTTATCATGTTGTTTTGCTGCTCCAAAGAGGGCTTCGTAATCTGAAATTTCAGACAAGTGTTAATTTCACTAAGTCTGGAATCTGTTTTGCATTTGCGTTTTTGCCATGCTTGTTTGAACCTCATAATGGATGAATTGGCCATGGCTCAGTGCTAGTCTTTTGTTAAGCATCTTATGTGAATCCCTGCCATGTATTTTTTTGTCATGTTTGTTGGCTGTAGCATGTTCATTTCGTTGCATTTAGATGCCTACTTGCTGTAAATCGCAGACCGTTGTCATTTTTGAAATGCTCGCCATTTCCAAACCGTAACTCCGATTCCGGCGTTCTTTATATCGTTTTCAAGCGATTTCATCTCATCTTTCCAGTGGCACCCCTGGAATTCCTAGTTGAGGCCAGGTTCATGCATTTCCCGTCATATCTTGCATTTTGCATCCCGCATCGCATCCCGCATAGCATATCATCATTTCATCTTATTACTTGGTCTTGCACGTGGTTGATTGCATCCTTGTTTCTTGTTTGTCTTGTTGGGTAGAGCCGGCAGACGAGTTCGCTACCGAGGAGCCCGTTGAGTTTGCTTGTGAGGATCCAGTCAACTCTGACAACTGTGCAAGCAAGATGGTCATACCCTCGAAATCACTACTATCTTTGCTATGCTAGTTTGCTCGCTCTTTGCTATGCCAATGCTACGATGCCTACCTTTTGCTTGTCAGCCTCCCAATTGCCATGTCAAACCTCTAACCCACCTTGTCCTAGCAAACCGTTGATTGGCTATGTTACCGCTTTGCTCAGCCCCTCTTATAGTGTTGCTAGTTGCAGGTGAAGATTGGAGGCTGTTCCTTGTTGGAACATCTTTTATTTACTTGTTGGGATATCATTATATTGCTATGTTATCTTAATGCATCTATATACTTGGTAAAGGGTGGAAGGCTCGGCCTCTCGCCTAGTGTTTTGTTCCACTCTTGCCGCCCTAGTTTCCGTCATATCGGTGTTATGTTCCCGGATTTTGCGTTCCTTACGTGGTTGGGTGATAATGGGAACCCCTTGATAGTTCGCCTTGATTAAAGCTTTTCCAGCAATACCCAACATTGGTTTTACCATTCGCCACCTAGCCTCTTTTCCCTTGGGTTGCCGGAGCCCGAGGGTCATCTTATTTTAAACCCCCCCCCCCCGGGGCCAGTGCTCCTCTGAGTGTTGGTCCGACCGAGTAGACTGCGGGGCCACCTCGGGGCCACTTGAGGGTTGGTTTTACTCGTAGGATGTCTCATCTGAGTGTGCCCTGAGAAAGGGATATGTGCAGCTCCTATCGGGATTTGTCGACACATTCGGGCGGTGTTGCTGGTCTTGTTTTAACCTGTCGAAGTGTCTTGAGTTACCGAGATACCGAGTCTGATTGGAATGTCTTGGGAGGAGGTCTATTCCTTCGTTGACCGTGAGAGCTTGTCATGGGCTAAGTTGGGACTCCCCTGCAGGGATTGAACTTTCGAAAGCCGTGCCCGCGGTTATGGGCAGATGGGAATTTGTTAATGTCCGGTTGTAGACAACTTGAACCTTAATTAATTAAAATGAATCAACTGAGTGTGTTACCGTGATGGCCCCTTCTCGGCGGAGTCCGGGAAGTGGACATGGTGTTGGAGTAATGCTTGCGCAGGTTGTTCTTCTAGATTCTCGCTCGCGCTTTGCCTCCTCTTCTCGCTCTCTTTTGCGTATAAGTTAGCCACCATATATGCTAGTCGCTTGCTGCAGCTCCACATATTTTTGCCATACCCTTCCTATAAGCTTAAATAGTCTTGATCGCGAGGGTGCGAGATTGCTGAGTCCCTGTGGCTCACAGATTACTATAACTCCAGATGCAGGTCCAGGTGATTCCGCTCCAGGTGACGAGTATGAGCTCAAGTGGGAGTTCGATGAGGACTCTCAGCGTTACTACATGTCTTTTCCTGATGATCAGTAGTGGTGCCTAGTTGGGGTTCGATTCAGGGCCGTGTCGCATGTTGGGTTCTCTTTTATTTTGGCGCCGTAGTCGGGCCATGAGTGTTTTGGATGATGTAATGTTATTTATGTTCTTGATTGACGTGGCGAGTGTAAGCCAACTATGTTCTCCCCTTTATTATTCATATTACATGGGATGTTATGAAGATTGCCTAACTTGCGACATATGCCTTCAATGCGATTATGTCTCTAAGTCGTGCCTCGACACGTGGGAGCTATAGTCGCATCGAGGGTGTTATAAGTTGGTATCAGAGCCTTCCCCGACCTTAGGAGCCCCATTGCTTGATCGTTTTTAGCGGCCGAGTTGTGTCTAGAAAAAAATGTTTTGAGTCACTTAGGAATTATATATCGGAGAGCTTAGGAATTCTTTTTACTTCCCAGTCTCCTCATCGCTCTGGTAAGGCATCCTGACATAGAGTTTTGACTCTTGTCTTCTCAAATTTCACTAAAAAAAATTTTAGGATCATGCGAGTATCTTGGAATCGTTCCGATGGCTTATGATGAGAATACTGTCTTGGTGCCTCCTGTCAGGGGTTTAGTGGAAGTGTCCCGGGGAGTTGAGCTCTGAGGTGTTGTCATCATAATTTTATCGTTGCAATTCTGGAATACTTGAGATATGTTCGCCGACATCAAAAATCTCTTTTATGCAGTTCGTTGGTGAGATAACCTCGACGCCACCCAGTACTGGGGCGGGAGTTCGGGAGTATCGCCATAACTTGTATAACGGATGCTTTTCGAAGGTTGAGGTAGATGGTGTTCGAAGTTTTCTCGGTTATGTGTTGAAGGATGGATACAGCTGGATGTAGGATTTGCTAGTTTGGGTGAGATATTATGCTTCCCCTGTATCCCCAACACCTGATTGCATAACCGGAAAAGTTCGGGAGTTTCATAGGTGGGAATTCTAGTAGCTCTAGTTCTTCTTCCACGGATATTGGTTTGAGATTGGGATTTCTTACCGATTATTCGTTCTTGATCCGTACCTTGTTGATTTATTTCTCTACCTTAATTATACGTGGCTTCTCAATTTATGGATATGTGACCATTTCAAGAGGAATGCATTCGTTCATTTTGTTCGGATGTGAAGACTATATGTTGCAATTTTCATTCCGTTGGATTCAGCTTCAATATTTATCTGTCAATGTGCTAATGGTGGTCAACCTCTTCAGGATGGCTCCTCCAACGCGCACGACTCCGAATCCTGATCCGCCACCGCCTCCACCTCCTCCAGAGGCATGGTAAGCTGTGATGGCCGCAACCAATGCAAACACTCAGTTGATCATGCAAATTCTCCAAGAGCGCAATCAAGGCAGTCAAGGGAATCAAGGCAGCAATCAGAGTCACTTTGCTACACTCAACCAGTTCCTTGCTAACAGGCCAAAGACTTTCAGCAATTGTGTTGAGGCAACCGATGCTGACGATTGGCTTGTGGATCTGTGTAAGCATTTTGAGTGCAGTAACGTCAGGCCTGAGGACTTTGTCAAGTTTGCTTCCTTCCAACTCAAAGATCAAGCTGTAGAATGGTTCCAGCAGTACAAGGACTCCAGAGGTGGACGTGTTATCACTTGGGATGATTTCCGTCGAGATTTCCGAGCTCATCATATTCCCCAGAGCGTGGTTGAAAGCAAGCGTGAGGAATTCCGCAATCTGAAACAAGGCTCTTTGTCTGTCTATGACTACAACAAGTTGTTCCAGAAGCTTGCCCGCTTTGCCAAGCAGGACGTGCCTGATGAGAAGAGCATGATATACCAGTTCAGGGGTGGTCTCAGAGAAGATATTCAGCTCGCTCTTGTTCTCTTCGAGCCCTTGAGATACGATGAGTTCTACAACATGGCACTGAAGCAAGAGGCTGCTCAGTTGAGGTGTGATGCTTCCAGGAAGCGAGTCAGAGATGCTACTCCTTCTTCCTCTACTCAAGTGGCAAAGCAGCAGAAGTTCTGGCTTCCTCCTCCTCCGTTCCGTCAGCCGTTTCAGCAGAAGAGTAAAGGTGGTAGTGGTTCTTCCCACCCACCCAACCCTGGCTTTCAGAACAAGACTCCATATCAAGCTCCAAGATCGAGTGCTTTGTATCACCGTCCGCTTTCAGAGGTCACGTGCAACAAGTGCCAACAGAAGGGTCACTATGCCAACAAGTGTCTCAACCAGAGGCGTCTTCCTCCTCCTCCTCCTGTCAGATCGGCAAGTACAGCTATGGTCAAGCATAACCCCAAGCACGCCAAGGTCAATTTGATGAATGCAGCTCAGGCAGAGGACTCGTCAGATGTGATCATGGGTAACCTTCTTGTTAACGATGTTCCTGCAAAAGTTCTATTTGACACTGGTGCATCGCATTCCTTTTTGTCATGCCCTTTTGCATCGAAGCACAATGTTGATACCAAGATTATGCCCAAAGTCATGCAAGTTGTTTCTCCCGGCAAGCTTTTGACTTCTAGTTTGGTTGCTCCCGATGTCTCTATCACGTTGGGCGATTACAAGTTTCTCTCTTCTCCGGTGGTGCTTGGTAACTCGGATATTGATCTTATTCTCGGAATGGATTGGCTTTCTAAGCACAAGGCACATCTTGAGTGTGCTGCCAGGCAGATTCAATTGACTCATTCGTCTGAGGATGTAATTGTCTTTGCCGCTCGGGATAATACCATTTGTCTATTTTCTCTCAATGAGAAGGGTGAATTGGATGCCATCTCTCAAATTCCAGTCGTTTGCGAATATCAAGACGTCTTTCCAGAAGAGCTCCCAGGAATGCCTCCGCACCGGCCAGTTGAATTCGTTATTGAACTTGAGCCTGGTACGGAACCTGTGTACAAACGTCCTTACAAGCTCGGACCTGAAGAGTTGAAGGAGCTGAAGAAGCAACTCGATGAGCAAGAAAGAATGGGTCTTATCCGGCCTAGTTCTTCTCTGTGGGGTTGTGGTGTTCTTTTTGTGAAGAAGAAGGATGGAACGGACCGACTTTGTGTTGATTACCGTCCAGTGAACAAGAAGACCATCAAGAACAAATACCCACTTCCCAACATCAATGAGCTGTTCGAACAACTCAAAGGTGCCCAAGTATTCTCCAAGCTTGATCTCCATATGGGTTATCACCAGATTCGCATTCGTGAAGAAGATATTCCCAAGACAGCATTCAGAACAAGCTTTGGTTCATATGAATACACGGTCATGTCTTTTGGCCTCGCCAACGCTCCTCCGACGTTCTCTCGCATGATGAATTTCATTTTCAACGCCTACACCAATGACTTCGTTTTGGTCTATCTCGACGATATTCTGGTTTTCTCGAAGAACAAGGAAGATCATGCCAAGCACTTGCGTGTGGTTCTTCATAAGCTCAGAGAACATCAGTTCTATGCCAAGTTCTCCAAGTGTGAATTTTGGCTTGATGAGGTTCTTTATCTTGGTCATATCATCTCTGCCAAGGGCATTGCCGTGAATCCCGAGAAGGTGTCTGCAATTGTGAATTGGGAACCTCCTCAGAACGTGAAGCAACTCCGCAGTTTTCTCGGTCTCGCAAGCTATTACCGAAGATTCGTTGAAAACTTTTCTAAGATCGCGAAGCCACTCTCAAATCTTCTTCAGAAGCACGTCAAGTACGTTTGGTCTCCGGAGTGTGACATTGCTTTCAACACTTTGAAAGAGAAATTGATCACCGCTCCAGTTCTGACTCCGCCTGATGAATCCAAGCCGTACGAGGTCTTTTGTGATGCCTCTCTCCAAGGTCTTGGCGCAGTTTTGATGCAAGAGAAGAAAGTTGTTGCTTATACATCTCGCCAGTTGAAGCCTAATGAGAAGAACTACCCCACTCATGATCTCGAGTTGGCGGCAGTTGTGCATGCTCTGTTGACTTGGAGACATCTTCTATTGGGAAGAAAAGTGGATATTTTCACTGATCACAAGAGTCTCAAGTACATCTTCACTCAGCCTAATCTCAACCTCAGGCAAACTCGATGGGTCGAAATGATTCAAGAGTATAATCTGAGTATCGAGTACACTCCAGGCAAGGCCAATGTGATTGCTGACGCTTTGAGCAGAAAGGCCTACTGCAACAGTCTGATTCTCAAGCCTTATCAACCCGAGCTTTGTGAAGCTTTCCGCAAACTTAATCTGCAAGTTGTTCCTCAAGGTTTCCTCGCCAACCTTCAAGTCTCTCCTACCTTAGAAGACCAGATTCGCCAAGCCCAGCTTCTTGATGCTATGGTGAAAAAGGTGAAGATCGGGATTGCCAAGAGTCAGTCCAAGTACAAGTGCTACCGCCTTGATGACAAGGACACTCTCTTCTTCGAGGATCGTATTGTTGTTCCTAAAGGTGACCTTCGTAAAGTGATCATGAACGAGGCTCACAATTCTCTCCTCTCCATCCACCCTGGGAGCACGAAGATGTATCAGGACCTCAAGCAAGCTTATTGGTGGACTCGAATGAAGCGCGAGATCGCTCAATTCGTGAATGAATGTGATGTCTGCAGAAGAGTGAAGGCAGAACACCAAAGGCCAGCAGGTCTCCTCCAACCTCTTGCCATTCCAGAATGGAAGTTTGACCACATTGAAATGGACTTCGTGACTGGGTTTCCAAAGTCCAAGCGTGGCAATGATGCTATATTTGTTGTCATCGACAAACTCACCAAAGTGGCTCACTTTCTGCCTATCAAAGAGTCGATCACTGCAGCTCAATTGGCGGAACTCTATACCTCTCATATTGTCTCTCTGCACGGTATTCCTCAAGTGATATCTTCAGACCGTGGCAGCATCTTTACCTCGAAGTTTTGGGATTCTTTTCAGAAGGCCATGGGCACTAACATCCGCTTCAGCACTGCTTTCCATCCTCAAACAAGCGGTCAAGTCGAGCGTGTCAACCAGATTCTTGAAGATATGCTCAGGGCTTGTGTGATCGCCTTCGGCATGAAGTGGGAGGATTGTCTTCCTTATGCTGAATTCTCCTATAACAACAGTTTTCAAGCAAGTTTGGGCAAGGCCCCATTTGAAATTCTGTATGGCAGGAAGTGCCGTACCCCTCTCAACTGGTCTGAAACCGGTGAGCGTCAGCTTTTGGGTAATGACTTAATCACAGAAGCAGAAGAAATGTGCCAAGTCATTCGTGATAACCTCAAAGCAGCCCAATCCCGCCAGAAGAGCTACTATGATAGTAAGCACCATGATTTGGCTTTCGAGATCGGAGATCATGTTTACCTTTGTGTCTCTCCTATGAAAGGTACTCGTCGCTTTGGTATCAAAGGGAAGCTTGCCCCTAGATATGTGGGACCTTTCAAGATTCTCAACAAGAGAGGCGACCTCGCCTATCAACTCGAGCTTCCTTCAAACTTTGCAAATGTTCATGACGTGTTCCATGTCTCTCAGCTTTGAAAGTGCTTCAAGACTCCTGACCGCACCGTCAACTTCGAGGACATTGAGCTCCAAGAAGATCTCTCTTATCGTGAGCACCCAGTTGCTATTCTTGAAGAGACTGAACGCAAGACTCGCAACAAGTCAATCAAATTTCTCAAAGTCAAGTGGTCACACCATTCCGACCGTGAATCTACCTGGGAACGCGAGGATCACCTCCGTTCTGAGTACCCAGAGTTCTTTCAGTCCTAGATCTCGGGACGAGATCTTTTCGTAGTGGTGGAGTGTTGTAACACCCCGGATGTAACTTTCCCTATTTGTACTCCAACTCTTGCCGTTTCCGGCGTTAAGTTATATTTATTTCTCGGGTTCGGGTCTTTATCTCCGTGTGTTGTTTTCTTTGTCATGCATCTCATATCATGTCATCATGTGCATTGCATTTGCATACGTGTTCATCTCATGCATTCGAGCTTTTTCCCCGTTGTCCGTTTTGCATTCCGGCGCTTCGTTCTCCTCCGGTGGCCATTTCTAGCTTTCTTTCGTGTGTGGGGATTAAACATTTCCGGATTGGACCGAGACTTGCCAAACGACCTTGGTTTACTAGCGGTAGACCGCCTGTCAAGTTTTGTATCATTTGGACTTCGTTTGATACTCCAACGGTTAACCGAGGGACCGAAAAGGCCTCGTGTGTGTTGCAGCCCAACACCCCTCCAATTTGGCCCAAAATCCACCAAACTCTGCTCCATGTCCTAGAGCGTTCGATCGCAATCGCGTGGCCGAAAACCGCACCTCATTTGGACTCTCCTAGCTCCACTTATGCCTATAAATAGCCCCCCTTTTCCAAATCTCGGATCTCTCCCCGTCCAACCCTAGCAAAAAAAAACAGATCTCCAGCCGCCGGACATGTCTGGAGCCTAGCCGGACACGTCCGCCGCTGCCTCCCCAGCGAACCGCCGCTCGCCACGTGGCAGAGCCACCTCGCCGCCGCCGCCGGGCCCGAGGCCTAGATCTGGCCCCCGAGAGGCCGCGCGATCCGCCGCCCGCGCCGCCGTTCCCCGCCGCCAGCGCCGCCGTCCTCCGCCGCCCGCGCCGCCATGCTCCATCGCCGCCGCCCGCGAAGACCGCCGCCGACTCGCCATTTCCGGCCGGGGAAAGCGCCGCCCCGGGCCGCCTCGTCGCCGGCCGCCGCCCCTCGCCACCTCGTCGCCGGCGCCGCCTTCCCCACCACTCCGGCCGCCGCGTCCCACCTCGAGCTCCGGCGAGCTCCATCTCCGGCGAGCCTCGGAATCCGTGCCGGTGAACAGTGCCAGATCTGAGATCTACTCCTCACGGTTGACTTTTGCCTTCCCGAACCCTAATTTTTTGTGCATACTTTGACCAGTGGTATCTCCGCATCCGTAGCTCCGATTTGGACATATAGTATATCAAAATGTTCGCCTCGACGAGTACATAATTTCATTCCATTGCATCTTTTTCATTTGAGCTCATCTTGATGCCCAAAATGCTGTTAGAAGGAGGCTTCGTGAGTTAATTGTCAGATCTGCTAGTTCATCTTAGACTTTTGTCATTTTTGCCATGATTATTGTGTGCATGATATGCCTGTGAGTCCTTCATATGTTTTGTTAAGGATTTTGTCTTCTTTCCAGAGGTGCAACCTGTGCATTTTTAGGATGTGTGTGGTGACTTGTGCAAGCTTGCAAAGTGAGGCACCCGGGAAATCTGTTTTCAGAGACTTTGTTGTTTTCACTAAGTCTGGGATTATTTAGTTCATGATGCCATATGTTCAGCTTGTTTCCTAGTGATCCGTGCCTCTTTTGAGGATGATCAGTAAAGGAGTTTTGTTAATCATGTTATGATCTATCCATAAATGTCTTTGTTTGCAATTATGGAGCACCCTAGCTTGAGTCAATCAAGCTCTACTTTTGCTTCATGGTGAATCTCGGCAGATCGTCAACTCGTTTGCGATTTTGCCGGCGTTGTTGTAGTTGATCCGTGCATGCTATGCCATTGTTCTTGCCATGTCTAGATTATATTTTGTGCCTTCTTAATGTATGTATGCTTTCCTTGCCATGAATTGCACCGTAGTGAGTGCATCGAGCTCGTTTACATCCCTTCGTGAGTTATATTTCAGCATGTCTCAGTTTTCACAAAGTCTGAAAACTGATTATGTTTTTGCTATGTTCGTGTGCCCGTTAGTATATTTTGTGATCCCTTTTGGCCCCAGGTCACTTAGGGACTTTTGTTAAGCTTGTTGAGTAGCTCCATGCCATGTTCTTATTTTTCTTAATCAGGTCATGTATCATGTTGTTTTGCTGCTCCAAAGAGGGCTTCGTGATCTGAAATTTCAGACAAGTGTTAATTTCACCAAGTCTGGAATCTGTTTTGCATTTGCGTTTTTGCCATGCTTGTTTGAACCTCATAATGTATGAATTGGCCGTGGCTCAGTGCTAGTCTTTTGTTAAGCATCTTGTGTGCATCCCTGCCATGTATTTTTTTGTCATGTTTGTTGGCTGTAGCATGTTCATTTCGTTGCATTTAGATGCCTACTTGCTGTAAATCGCAGACCGTTGTCATTTTTGAAATGCTCGCCATTTCCAAACCGTAACTCCGATTCCGGCGTTCTTTATATCGTTTTCAAGCGATTTCATCTCATCTTTCCAGTGGCACCCCTGGAATTCCAAGTTGAGGCCAGGTTCATACATTTCCCGTCATATCTTGCATTTTGCATCCCGCATCGCATCCCGCATAGCATATCATCATTTCATCTTATTACTTGGTCTTGCACGTGGTTGATTGCATCCTTGTTGCTTGTTTGTCTTGTTGGGTAGAGCTGGGAGACAAGTTCGCTACCGAGGAGCCCGTTGAGTTTGCTTGTGAGGATCCAGTCAACTCTGACAACTGTGCAAGCAAGATGGTCATACCCTCGAAATCACTACTATCTTTGCTATGCTAGTTTGCTCGCTCTTTGCTATGCCAATGCTACGATGCCTACCTTTTGCTTGTCAGCCTCCCAATTGCCATGTCAAACCTCTAACCCACCTTGTCCTAGCAAACCGTTGATTGGCTATGTTACCGCTTTGCTCAGCCCCTCTTATAGCGTTGCTAGTTGTAGGTGAAGATTGGAGGCTGTTCCTTGTTGGAACATCTTTTATTTACTTGTTGGGATATCATTATATTGCTATGTTATCTTAATGCATCTATATACTTGGGAAAGGGTGGAAGGCTCGGCCTCTCGCCTAGTGTTTTGTTCCACTCTTGCCGCCCTAGTTTCCGTCATATCGGTGTTATGTTCCCGGATTTTGCGTTCCTTACGCGGTTGGGTGATAATGGGAACCCCTTGATAGTTCACCTTGATTAAAGCTTTTCCAGCAATACCCAACATTGGTTTTACCATTCGCCACCTAGCCTCTTTTCCCTTGGGTTGCCGGAGCCCGAGGGTCATCTTATTTTAAACCCCCCCCCCCCCGGGCCAGTGCTCCTCTGAGTGTTGGTCCGACCGAGTAGACTGCGGGGCCACCTCGGGGCCACTTGAGGGTTGGTTTTACTCGTAGGATGTCTCATCTGAGTGTGCCCTGAGAAAGAGATATGTGCAGCTCCTATCGGGATTTGTCGGCACATTCGGGCGGTGTTGCTGGTCTTGTTTTAACCTGTCGAAGTGTCTTGAGTTACCGAGATACCGAGTCTGATCGGAATGTCTTGAGAGGAGGTCTATTCCTTCGTTGACCGTGAGAGCTTGTCATGGGCTAAGTTGGGACTCCCCTGCAGGGATTGAACTTTCGAAAGCCGTGCCCGCGGTTATGGGCAGATGGGAATTTGTTAATGTCCGGTTGTAGAAAACTTGAACCTTGATTAATTAAAATGAATCAACTGAGTGTGTTACCGTGATGGCCCCTTCTCGGCGGAGTCCGAGAAGTGGACACGGTGTTGGAGTAATGCTTGCGCAGGTTGTTCTTCTAGATTCTCGCTCGCGCTTTGCCTCCTCTTCTCGCTCTCTTTTGCGTATAAGTTAGCCACCATATATGCTAGTCGCTTGCTGCAGCTCCACATATTTTTGCCTTACCCTTCCTATAAGCTTAAATAGTCTTGATCACGAGGGTGCGAGATTGCTGAGTCCCTGTGGCTCGCAGATTACTATAACTCCAGATGCAGGTCCAGGTGATTCCGCTCCAGGTGACGAGTACGAGCTCAAGTGGGAGTTCGATGAGGACTCTCAGCATTACTACGTGTCTTTTCCTGATGATCAGTAGTGGTGCCTAGTTGGGGTTCGATTCAGGGCCGTGTCGCATGTTGGGTTCTCTTTTATTTTGGCGCCGTAGTCGGGCCATGAGTGTTTTGGATGATGTAATGTTATTTATGTTCTTGATTGACGTGGCGAGTGTAAGCCAACTATGTTCTCCCCTTTATTATTCATATTACATGGGATGTTGTGAAGATTGCCTAACTTGCGACATATGCCTTCAATGCGATTATGTCTCTAAGTCGTGCCTCGACACGTGGGAGCTATAGTCGCATCGAGGGTGTTATATTGGCCCAAGAAGAAGAGAGCTTTGCGGCGAGAGTTTGTGCCTCCAACCTACACGGAACAACTTCAACGCCAATTGGAGAACACCATCCAAGGATCCAAGTCCATCGACGAGTACTTCAAGGAGATGAAGATTGCCTTGCGACGAGCCGGCGTGGACGGCCCCATTTCGATGAAGTTCCACTTCATGATGGGATTGCATAACGACATCTCCAAGATGATCTTCCTCGAGAACTACAAGTCCCTCGACGACAACTACATTGGTGCTCTCAAGGCGGAATAAGAACTCATGAAGGCCAAGGCTTCTCGACCCCAAGCACACTTCTCGAAGACTTAGCTCCAAGAAGGCGAGCATGAGGATAGTATCACCAAGATGTCCAAGCCCGACGAGCTCCAAGATGATGCTCCCAAGTTTGACTTCACCGCCATCCCTCTTTGTGGCATTGACGATGCCGAGTCTACTTCGACTCTTTTTCAAGATGGTGCGGCGACGACTACAACTATGGACACCATCAAGGACCAAACTTTGGAGGCGAGCGACATGGTGACGAGCAAGGATGATGCTTCCATCTTAGGAGGCGAGAGTGATGATGTGCCATCTTCGGCCTTCATCCACGGCGACGACAACGAGACGGTTGAGCATGGGATTTTCCCTTCGACCACGGTGACATGTGATGATTTGAGTGACTTTAGCCACCATATTGAGAGTGAGAGTGACTTCACCACTAGCCCCATATGTGATGTGTTGCCACAATTCCCATGTGAGGAGAGCCACAACCGCCACCATTTGAGTGAGATGAGTGACTCCACCATATGTGACACTGAGTGCACCTACCATGAGGGAGTGAGTGAACCACCACATAGAGAGAGTGAGATAGTTGATAGGTCATGTGAGGCCACTTTCAACACTAACGACTTGACCTCTACCTCTATTGTGTCTTCTCATTTGGTGCTAGGTCCCTTATATGATGAAACACCGATTCTCGACGACTTCGTCCTACCTTTGGACAAGACGATGGCCATGGTGGAATATGATGCACCCCCCACATGGTTCCATCAAGATGAAGATGACCACCATTTGGTCTTTCCCACCTCACCTACACCACTTGAGTGGAATGAACAAGGTAACATAGGTGAAGGTGATGCTCTAGTCCCACTAGTGGACATTCATGACATTGATTGCTTGCATGATGTTGATCCCCCTATTGCCATGCTTCATGCTAGTGCAACTTCCCCATGCGATGATTTACCCATTTGTGATGAGTATGATGATTGCCATGTGGAGTCTATTAGTTGTGATGCCATGTTACATAGGATTTTATGTGCTAATTCTCTCGGTCACATCATGTTTGCCAATCCGCTTGACTTGTCATATGCTATGCATGAGATCGACCACATGTCATATTTGCAACCTCTTCATAGTGACTATGCATATGCTATAAAAATGAACCCAATTTGCACATATGGCATAGATGACAAGCCCATGGTTATTGGCATTTGTTTTTCTTGTGATGATATTGATATGCTTCCCTTGCATCTTTTATCTCATATGCCATGTCATGACCACCTAGCTTCGGATATGCATTGTTTTGGGTGTTGCCCATTTTCTCCATATGATGTTTCCAATATTGCTCATGAGCAGACCCCCATAGTTTCCTCATACATTTTAGGAGATTTTGATCACTCCCATCCATTGCATGATCCTCATACTTATGTGCACAATATGCTTCCCATGAATAAACAAGTTATTGATGTGCCATATACTTGTATGCTCAATTTTCATCCCCATCATTTTATACACAATAACTATCCTTTCATGATGGATGACATGTTCTTATACCATGCATCAAATTTCTTTGAGCGATGCTTATCTTGTACTAACTCACACGTGCAAATACACATCATGATGGATGATGTGTACACTTACCACGCGCACAATTTCTTTGGTTTGTGTCTCTTTTGTGTAGGTACCCATGAATTCTTTTCAACCTCGCAACCCCACGAGTTGACAAAACAAGCTCTAGAGAGCAATGATGACTTGGGATCCCATGGATTGCCTTTCCCACCACTCTCTTCAAGCGAAGTATTCGCACATTTCTTCTACATAACCCTCACTTGGCTATGGGTTATTGTCCATTACATATTCTATGCCCATCTTGCCATGTTCACTTTGCATGATATGCACATTACTATGCTTTTGCCATGCATTTGTGACCCATGCTTTGCATTACACATGATGATTGATTCTCATACTTGTATGTGTATTTGCAAGCTTGGTGGAGATATTGCTTGTTATTGCCATGTTTTCTTTGTGCCCCATGCCTATGATTATACTATGATCTTGCTTTGTGTTCGTGCTTGCGATATGTCATGTGCATTGTCTATGTCTATTATTTGCTCACATGACATGATTGCCATGATTTCCTCTAGTATGTTGCATCTTCGCACTACTAGCTTGCACGACTTGATTACTATGCTTGACTTGATTGCCTCACACATGATGAACAATTGCTCTTTCTATTGTGTTGAGTGCCACACGATATTCACTACACCCAATGCACATTATGATTGGATTGTCTTGCACTTGACACATGTGTTTAGACACTTCATTTTACTTGGTGTTGTGAATGATTCATATGCCTACCATCGACCTTACATTGAGCAATTTGTGAATGCTTGCTATGAACTTGAGGTAGATGCTTCTTCTCTTGTCACACATATTTGCATCACTACCTCACATTGACATGCTAGTTTCCATGATGTCCTTCTTTGTGCTCAATTTATGTGCTTACATGCCATGTCACAATCCTTTGTCACACCATATGCTATGCTTGATGACAACACTTGTTGGGTGAATCACCTCTTGAATGCTTGGTTTTGCACTAACGCTAACCGCATTTGTGTTTCCAAGTGTTTGTTCTCCTTGCTCCTTTTGAAGGACTCACGAGACGGTGCGACATTGAAGAGTGCCCATTTCAAGCTTCAAGATGACGAGAACTTGGTGATCGACCACTACTACACGGCGATGCCATCTCTTTCCCATGGTGATTTGGATTTCGATCCGAGGTTGGATCTTTCCCAAGGGGGAGGGGATGATGCGGAGCATCCTATAGACATCACCATGTCAAGAGTTCATTCGGCAAGTGACACGTGCAACATCTACTTCACATACATAAAGGTGAATCCTCTCCTTTACACGTGCTCACTTGACCCCTTTGAGGACGGTATACTACTTGACCCTCCATCCTGCATGCATAGGTATTGTCAGAGCTTCACAGATGACGAGGAGGAGTGCAAGCGCCAAGGATCACCTACACCATCCGCGAGGGAAGCCTGGAAGAGAAGACGCAAGAAGAAGAGCTGTCGAAGAAGCTCCAGCCACCGGACGACCGGTCGGGTCCGGACGTCCGGCGCCTGAAGATCCACCGGACGACCGGTCCAGACCGGACGACCGGTGTCCCTGCACCCGAGCCAAACGAGCGGACGTCCGACGCCACCAGACGACCGGCGACCGGACGACCGGTACAGACCGAAAATCCGCTACACCAGCATCCGAGCCAGAACGAGCGGACGACCGGCCCCTACCGGACGTCCGGCCGCCAATGAGCCACCGGACGACCGGTCCCCAGCGGACGTCCGGTACCTGGCTGTGTCTAGTTGCGGGCTGAGGCCCATGTACCCCTTCACTTCACCCCCATTTGCACTAAGACTATAAATAGACCTCTCCCTCCTCCTTTCTAGGGTTAGCGTTGTGATAGCTCATTTGAGAGATAGAGCTACGCTCATCCATATCGGATCTACTCCACGAGAGAGACATCGGCCTCTACGGAGAAGATCCCCTTTGGATTCAAGCCCCCTTTCTAAGGGAAGATCCCCCCGTGGATTCAAGACCTCCTTACGGAGAAGAACCGGTTACCGTTTGTATCGTCCGTTGTTGACTTTGGATCTTGTATCTCACCTTTGTGTTCATCGATCTAGCGCATGTGTGATCATACTTGTTGGTTTGAGTGTTCTCTTGTGTTCCCCTCGTTTCCCTCCTCGTGTTCTTCGCGTTCTTCGCGGGATCCGCTCCTTTCGTGAAAGATCGGGCGATTAGGGTTCTACCCTACATCACCTTCCAAATTCCTTGGCCGAAGTCGAGTCTAGACATTGACAAAACTTTTACTAACATGGCTGTGCGGCTTACGGGCCCACGACGCCATTGGGTGGTATTAGGATCTTTTATTCCTTGTCTATACTCTGGGACTCTGATCTCTCTTCTATTCAGGTTAAATGAATTGCTAAACTCTAACATTAGGATCTCGTAACAACTTTCCCCCGAAGAGCCCCTTATTACAAATGATCGTCTGCTACACTAGAAGATTCCGAAGATAATCTCCGATGTTCTCTCGAGACACTTGTGCCCACCGCCTTTGCAAATTCCCTATCATCGATATACCCTTATGGATAGCCACATACACTTGCCATTCATACAATCATTCCCCGTTGATCTTGTTATTACAAGATACCCTGAAATTCTCTCTATTGTTCCGGGTATACATTGTGCCTACTGCCTTGCAGCTCCTTGCCACATAAATACCCCTACGGATAATTCCTCGCACTTGCCGAGTATCCGCTCATCCCTAGCTATTCATGTGTTTCACAAAAGTACTCGAAATGCCATTCAATTTTCTGGAGATCCTCAGCAGCCCATTGCTCTTGATTTCCTTGCCTTCCTGCATTATGGTTAATTCCATACTTCTAGTAATCTCCGTTGTCATCCCTTGTCTTTATCATTTTAAATCTATTGATTCAATATGTTGAGGGTGCTCGCATTCCTCAGTCGAATTCTAGAATTCATCCTTCCGACTCAGACGTCATTGTGAACAGGAGCTGGTTCTCAACCAATCAAATTGCCGTTCATTGTACCTCTAAGGCTATTCAACTTATCCATCCCTAATCAGAGCGTTGCTTCTGATCCCTTGATTTGGAAATCATAATTCCTTTGCATTTGAGCTTGAGTTAGTCAGTTGTTTCTATAATACGATCTCCTTGCATTCTTTCTTCCTCTGTTTGAGTACTGATGCTCACATCAGATCCCTTGTGGACCACCAGATCCTTTGTTGGATTTTATCCGACAACCTCCTTCATAATCTATAAGCTTGTGAGCCTTTCCTCGGATACATAATGCCTTTGGTAAATTGTATCCTCTGCTTTGTGAACCATGCTCTACTTTCAAACTTGTATTATTTACTTCGAAGTTTGTGGTATATGTTCCTAAGATGCCCTGATGGGTTGAACCTACGCCTTCCCTAATCCGTGTGAACCCGAAAGATTTCACGGGTCATACTTATCTGGTATTGCACCAGGTAAAAACTTCCAACAACTAATGTCATTTTTGAAATACGAGAGGTGAATGAAAGGTTATGCGTTGAACAAGTGGGAGTCGACCTTGAACCCTGTGTTCATGCCCATGGACACGATGTATACCTTAACATGGAAGCTTCTCTTAAAATAATTATCCCCTTGTTATAAGTTCATCTTGTATCTGTGGACGTGGATCCTACCATGTTTCTCCTTGATTCCATTTCTCGTGCAAGTTTCAGCACTTGTCTTCTGCAGAGCAATACCCTAGTCCAACCTCTACTTTGATCAGTCATCGAGTATTACCCCCCCCCCTAGTATCTTGATATTATCATGGAACTGCATAACTTCTTATGAGTTCTTCATCAAGTACTCTCACCGATTCCAATTTTTCACGGGCTCTGAATTATTAAACACTCAAAGACACTGATAACCGAACCAAGCCTGCACTACGGTTCAACAACTCTTAGTAATCTTCTTTACATACGAGTCTGTACCTGACCACGTCATTCCTAGCTTGTTTGGCTATATCATTGTCGTGATGATTTTAACTGAGCTACCTGGTCCTTATTCCCGGAGCACCACTTCCGACGATGAGCTAAGCTTACGTTGATTTTCCTTGTCATACCATTTCGCCTTGAACAACAAGCTTGATTTCGAGTTTGTGTCGTACTCATGGTTCCAATAATTTTTCGCTTCATCATTCCATCGACTTGATGTCATCGCCGATCGGTTACATCTTCTTGAAACCTCTCGACAACTGTGTTGTGATCATCATCAACATTCTGAGGTCTTCCAAGATATCGATTGAATTCATGGTGAGAAATACCATCCTTTCCCTTGATGAATTGTGTTATCATCGACAACATCCTTGTCTTCCCTCAACACTAATGTGTTCATGTTTTGGATTGAATCTTGAGTCCCTTGCTATCCAGCATATGTTCTTCCTTACCTTGGAGTATTACCATCTTTTATGTCAAGAATGTTGTGAGAATTGCTCCACCTGATAAGAATTCTTGGTATAGTGATACTTCTCACCATCACCATTATTTCTTGTGTTGTTTCTAACTGGGATATCAACAGGTGAACGGTGATGTTTGGATTCTGCCCTTCTATCAACCCTATTGCTTTGGAGTTAGTGGTCAACATTACATCCTTAGGCCATTGATTATCGAATCACCATTCTAACATGGATCATACTACCTAAGCCCATATTTCGGGTGCACCTTTCAGCCAATGATTAACTGTGTATGTTTTCCTCGAGCATACCTCATTATAACATTTGATTTGACAAATTTTATCTCCTTGTTCGAATACTGGTGGGAATCCATATTTTGGAAATCTCGATTCATTGTCGCTGAGTTCATCAGCCACCTCCTCATCCTCTCCTTGGTTTAATGATGAACCCATGGTTCGGAACTTGCTTCCATAGTTCATTTCCCGAGAATCTTACAATGACATCTCGTCAATTTGTGTTGCACCTTTTCTTCTCATACATCCTAAGTCCGAGGTATCCTGACACCAATCAGATCTGAATCTCAGTCAGATATGATGGTTGGAGCATATTTCCAAGAGTTATAACATTGGTCCTTATATATCGGTAAGGTGATGTCATGCCTAGCACACCTGGCTGGAGGACCTATTGTTGTCAGTTTCCTATTTAGCAAGGTTAAACATTCTTCCATGAGGAAATCGTAAGACTTATTCTATATGTTGTTCCTGATGAATCCTTTGTGTATCCATGTTCGATCCTTGCTTGAAGACCATGTCAATGCTATCTCGAAGCATGTCTATGCTACTCCGATCATCAATAAAGAGCATTTGAAGCACAATGCTAAATTTTCTTGCTCAATTATCCAAACACCGTTGTATGGGTAATGTCGTGAAATTTCTCTCCCCTTACCTAAAGGGTTTTCTATGTTATATCCTGTCATGGATATCATGCTCTGCTTGTCCTTGGGAAGGATATACCCCTGGAATATGTGTTCAAACACATTTTCCTTTCCATTGTTTTGTTTAATTCGATAATCACATTTTCCTTTCCATTGTTTTGTTTAACATTTCTTGTGGTCTATATGATCTAAGCAGTAATATTCTCCTGCTTATGTAAACTCCTCGGAGTACAATTCTGTCAGCAAGACCCTGTTACTATTGTTGCTGACTTTCCGATAACCACCGATGGACGAGAACTTTGCCTATAGGTCTGCCTCGTTTCAACAAGCAGGAAAATGGTTCTCTTCATCCCTCGCCCTTGGTACCAACGTTGTTGCCAACATAGCCGACAGTCTCTTCTCTGACATGCCTGGCTATCATGATGTCTTGCTATCATGACCGTGCAAGATGTCAGTGCCCTCCTACTTTAACCACATGGTGGGCCCATAACCCACAGTTCCATAGGATCAAAACCTGACTCTCTTGTACATCCCTGTTTCGAAGTTATCCCTTGCACTTCGTTTCGTATGTAATTTGTGAGCCACCTTCCTAGTGATCAATTCTGGTATCGGACACAACACTTATTCCCGTTGCTCTGAACCCCTTTCACACTCTGTTTCAGGCAATGAATGATTGCCTATCCGCTTGAAACTTCTTAGTGCACCGTCTTACTTTGCTCTCGAATTTTTCTTAAGTTTCGGTTCGAGAGTTACTTTCTGCCACCTTCCCCCGATGTTAGCTACCAGGTAGTCAACCTTGCAGAGGTCCGTTCTTCCAGAATAACCACCCTTTATCCTTTCGTAAGTACGGTGAAGATCCTGAAGGAAGGACGACAGCCTCATCACGATGCATTCAGGCATAGGAATGAAGACATCAATGCTATGGATCGACCTCTTCGAGAAGAGCAACCAAGACCGAGAAGATCCGTTAGAAATTCGTAACCAAAACTTTCCTCCTTACTCCACCTCTTAAATCTCGGGACGAGATTTCTTGTAGTGGAGGAGAATTGTGAAGCCCGGATATTTAAGCTACAGTGAACCCCGCTAATGTTGCCATGTCACCTCGATTACTGTTGGTAAACTCACGTTAGATTGAAACTGGTTTGAATTCAAAAATTCAAAATCAGGCTAACGATAAAAGTTTTTAAACATTGAAACAAAATGTTCGGAGTGTGTAGTTAAATGCCTAGGTAATTATAGTGCGGAAAATGCCTAAATACATTCAAATGAAATAAAACAGAAAATAAATAAATAGAAAGAAAAGAACCAAAAAAAGGGAAGAACCCCCCGCTGGGCCAAGTGGCCCAGCTGGCCTCCGCCGTCCGAACGGGCCGGCCCAACCGCGACCATAACCCCCTGGACCCCGAAACCCTTAACCGTCGCCCCCCACTTCCCCCGCACGATTCCCCCTCACTCCCCACTCCTCTCCACTCCCGATCCGATCAGGATCGGGCCGAACCCGGTGCCCCAACACCAACCGCCGTCGCCGGGGGCGTCCCCAACTCCACGCCAGGCATCCCCGCCCGAGCCGGCGCCTCCATCGCTCAACGTTGTCACCCGTCTCCCTCCTCCCCGGAGCCTCTCTCACCGCGACACCCTCGCCTCTGTGTCAACCTCGGAGAATGCCGCCGGCGCCGCTCCGTTCGCCACCGTCCTCCTCATCCCGCTGCCCCACCGGCCACCCCGAGCCCACTGCCAAAACCCTGCGGTCCCCATAAGCACCACCTCGCCCTCCTCTTTCCCCGACTGCCGCTGCGGTCCTCCATCGCACGTGCCGGCCGTGACCGCGGCACCGCGCTGACCTTGCCGCCGACCTCGCGCCGCCGTTGCTACGCCCGGCCACCGCACCCCCTGATACGTCTCCAACGTATCTATAATTTTTGATTGCTCCATGCTATATTATCTACTGTTTTGGACATTATTGGGCTTTATTATCCACTTTTATATTATTTTTGGGACTAACCTACTAACTGGAGGCCCAGCCCAGAATTGCTGTTTTTTTGCCTATTTTAGGGTTTCGAAGAAAAGGAATATCAAACGGAGTCCAAACGGAATGAAACCTTCGGGAACGTGATTTTCTCACCGAACATGATCCAGGAGACTTGGACCCTATGTCAAGACACAAAAGAGGAGGCCACGAGGTAGGGCGTGCCTACCCCCCAGGCGCGCCCTCCACCCTCGTGGGCCCCTTGTTGCTCCACCAACATACTCCTTCCTCCTATATATGCCTACGTACCCCCAAACGATCAGATACGGAGCCAAAACCCTAATTCCACCGCCGTAACTTTCTGTATCCATGAGATCCCATCTTGGGGCCTGTTTCGGAGCTCCGTCAGAGGGGGCATCGATCATGGAGGGCTTCTACATCATCACCATAGCCCCTCCGATGAAGTGTGAGTAGTTTACCTCAGACCTACGGGTCCATAGTTATTAGTTAGATGGCTTCTTCTCTCTTTTTGGATCTCAATACAATGTTATCCCCTCTCTTATGGAGATCTATTCGATGTAATCTTCTTTTTGCGGTGTGTTTGTTGAGACCGATGAATTGTGGGTTTATGATCAAGTCTATCTATGAACAATATTTGAATCTTCTCTGAATTCTTTTATGTATGATTGGTTATCTTTGCAAGTCTCTTCGAATTATCAGTTTGGTTTGTCCTACTAGATTGATCTTTCTTGCAATGGGAGAAGTGCTTAGCTTTGGGTTCAATCTTGCGGTGTCCTTTCCTAGTGACAGTAGGGGCAGCAAGGCACGTATTGTATTGTTGCCATCGAGGATAACAAGATGGGGTTTTCATCATATTGCATGAGTTTATCCCTCTACATCATGTCATCTTGCTTAAGGCGTTACTCTGTTTTCATTAACTTAATACTCTAGATGCATGCTGGATAGCGGTCGATGAGTGGAGTAATAGTAGTAGATGCAGGAAGGAGTCGGTCTACTTGTCTCGGACGTGATGCCTATATACATGATCATGCCTGGATATTCTCATAACTATGCTCAATTCTGTCAATTGCTCAATGGTAATTTGTTCACCCACTATAGAATACTTATGCTCTTGAGGGAAGCCACTAGTGAAACCTATGGCCCACGGGTCTATCTTCATCATATTAATCTTCCAATACTTTGTTATTTACTTTGCTTTTATTTTACTTTGCATCTTTATCATAAAAATACCAAAAATATTATCTTATCATATCTATCAGATCTCACTCTCGTAAGTGGGCGTGTAGGAATTGACAACCCCTTATCGCGTTGGTTGCGAGGATTTATTTGTTTTGTGCAGGTACGAGGGACTCGCGCGTAGCCTCCTACTGGATTGATACCTTGGTTCTCAAAAACTGAGGGAAATACTTACGCTACTCTGGTGCATCATCCCTTCCTCTTCGGGGAAAAACCAACGCAGTGCTCAAGAGGTAGCAAGAAGGATTTCTGGCGCCGTTGCCGGGGAGTCTACGCAAAAGTCAATATACCAAGTACCCATCACAATC
Source organism: Triticum urartu (assembly GCF_056163025.1). Taxonomy (NCBI): domain Eukaryota; kingdom Viridiplantae; phylum Streptophyta; class Magnoliopsida; order Poales; family Poaceae; genus Triticum; species Triticum urartu. Next base: position 208,718,784 of record NC_141873.1, on the reverse strand, counting down.
CCTATCTCCTGCATTACATTATTTGACATTTGCCTCTCGTTTTCCTCTCCCCCACTTCACCCTTGCCGTTTTATTCGCCCTCTCTCTCTCTATCCTCCCTCTCTTTCTCTATTTGCCTCCTTTTGCCCCTTGCACCTTCTGTTGTTATGTCTGAAATTGGGGAAATTATTGTCGATATGGACAATAATAATATCATGAAAAATTCTGATGCTCCTGCTAAAGAACCACCCATCTTACATACAAAAAAATCCGTGTTGGTAGTGGTAATATTATTGGAAAAGGAGTTATTCAAGATTTCTTTACTTGTGCCGGTGCTTTACCTTCTATGGGTAGTTCTATCCTTCATAGAACTAGTAGTATTGCGGACGCTATTGCCATGCTTATAGTTGAACTTGAAAGACAATTCATGCACATGCACCCTTGCATACAAAGGATTTTCCTAGAATTTTCTAATATTGAGCATTCTTATGTTAAGCGTGCCGCTACTATCTTTTTGGCTCATGAGTTTAGATTCATAATAAAAGAGGCCAAAGAAATCTTTGGGCACTATAGGGTGGACGCTTGTCGTCCTCCCATAGAGGTCATCCTCTTTGATCAAGAAGAAATAATGCGTTTTCAATCTCTAGACTATGTTGCTTTCAATGAAAATCTTAGAAAAAGGGTTCCTACCAATGTTTTAGTTGATAGAATTTCTGAAATTAATGATGATTTGGCTATTCGAAATAATGAACTAGGATATTCTCTTGAATATATGCTCACAAACTTATGTCAAAAGAATGCTTATAATGATGAATTGGTTGTGCAATACGAAGGACCAAAGGAGGAACCTATACCTCCCAAGGTTGATCTTGGGGACTTTTGCCCCATTAAATTTAGCCCTTTTGATTACTTTTGCTTACCTCAAAGAAAACTTGCTGCTGAACATATAGAATATGAAATGATTTTAATGATCTATCTTACTATTATGGCAATACCTAGATCTATCTTTGCTTTTTATGCCTAGCTAGGGGCGTTAAACGATAGCGCTTGTTGGGAGGCAACCCAATTCTATTTTTATTACTTGATTTTTGCTCCTGTTTAGTAATAAATAATTTATCTAGACTCTGTTTATATTGTGTTTTTTGTGTTTAATTAGTGTTTGTGTCAAGTAGAACCATTGGGAAGACTTGGGGAAAGTCTTGTTAATCTTGCTGTAAAAAACAGAAACTTTAGCGCTCACGAGAACTGCTGCCATTTTTATTTGGAAAGTGATATTTAGTTAATTCGTTTTGCAGACGATTAATAGATAAATTCCTCACGTCCAGAAATTTATTTTAGAATTTTTGGGTTGCAGATCTTGAGCTAGCGACAGATTACTACAGACTGTTCTGTTTTTGACAGATTCTGTTTTTCGTGTGTTGTTTGCTTATTTTGATAAATCTATGGCTAGTAAAATAGTTTATAAACCATATAGAAGTTGGAATACAGTAGGTTTAACACCAATATAAATAAAGAATGAGTTCATTACAGTACCTTGAAGTGGTCTTTTGTTTTCTTTCGCTAACGGAGCTCATGAGATTTTCTACTTTAAGTTTTGTGTTGTGAAGTTTTCAAGTTTTGGGTAAAGATTTGATGGATTATGGAACAAGGAGTGGCAAGAGCCTAATCTTGGGGATGCCCATGGCACCCCCAAGATAATCTAAGGACACCTAAAAGCCAAAGCTTGGGGATGCCCCGGAAGGCATCCCCTCTTTTTGTCTACTTCTATCGGTAACTTTACTTGGAGCTATATTTTTATTCACCACATGATATGTGTTTTGCTTGGAGCGTCTTGTATTATTTGAGTCTTTATTTGTTAGTTTACCACAATTATCCTTGCTGTACACACCTTTTGAGAGAGCCATACATGATTTGGAATTTGTTAGAATACTCTATGTGCTTCGCTTATATCTTTTGAGTTATATAGTTTTGCTCTAGTACTTCACTTATCTCTTTTAGAGCACGATGGTGGATTTGTTTTATAGAAACTATTGATATCTCATGCTTCACTTAGATTATTTTGAGAGTCTTAAATAGCATGGTAATTTGCTTAAATAATTATCATATGCTAGGTATTCAAGATTAGTAAAAAATTCATAGGAATGTTTTGAATACTAAGAGATGTTTGATGCTTGATGATTGTTTTGAGATATGGAGGTAATAATATCAAAGTCGTGCTAGTTGAGTAGTTGTGAATTTGAGAAGTGCTTGTGTTGAAGTTTGCAAGTCCTGTAGCATGCACGTTGGTAAACATTATGTAACAAATTTGAAACATGAAGTGTTTTTTTTATTGTCTTCCTTATGAGTGGCGGTCGGGGACGAGCGATGGTCTTTTCATACCAATCTATCCCCCTAGGAGCATGCACGTAGGGCCGAGGTTTTTGATGACTTGTAGATTTTTGCAATAAGTATGTGAGTTCTTTATGACTAATGTTGAGTCCATGGATTATACGCACTCTCACCCTTCCATCATTGCTAGCCTCTTCAGTACCGTGCATTGCCCTTTCTCACATTGAGAGTTGGTGCAAACTTCGCCGATGCATCCAAACCCCGTGATATGATATGCTCTTTCACACATAAACCTCCTTATATCTTCCTCAAAACAGCCACCATACCTACCTATTATGGCATTTCCATAGCCATTCCGAGATATATTGCCATGCAACTTTCCACCATTCCGTTTATCATGACACATTCATCATTGTCATATTGCTTAGCATGATCATGTAGTTGACATAGTATTTGTGGCAAAGCCACCGTTCATAATTCTTTCATACATGTCACTCTTGGTTCATTGCATATCCCGGTACACCGCCGGAGGCATTCATATAGAGTCATCTTTTGTTCTAGCATCAAGTTGTAATCATTGAGTTGTAAATAAATAGAAGTGTGATGATCATCATTTTCTAGAGCATTGTCCTAAGTGAGGAAATAAAAAAAAGGTCATATAAAAAAGAAAAAGAAAAGGAAAAAGGCCTAGATAAAAAAATGATGAGAGAAAAAGATAGAAGGGACAATGTTACTATCCTTTGCCACACGTGTGCTTCAAAGTAGCACCATAACCTTCATGATAGAGAGTGTCTTGTTTTATCACTTTCATATACTAGTGGGAATTTTCATTATAGAACTTGGCTTGTATATTCCAACAATGGGCCTCCTCAAGTGCCCTAGGTCTTCGTGAGCAAGCAAGTTGGATGCACACCCACTTAGTTTCTTTTGTTGAGCTTTCATACATTTATAGCCCTAGTGCATCCATTGCATGGAAATCCATACTCCTTGCATTAACATCAATCGATGGGCATCTCCATAGCCCGTTGATTAGCATCGTTGATGTGAGACTATCTCCTTTTTTGTCTTCTCCACATAACCCCCATCATCATATTCTATTCCACCCATAGTGCTATGTCCATGGCTCGCGCTCATATATTGCGTGAAAGTTTATAGGTTTGAGATTGCTAAGGTATGAAACAATTGCTTGGCTTGTCATCGGGGTTGTGCATGATGAGAGCATTCTTGTGTGACGAAAATGGAGCATGACTAAACTATATGATTTTGTAGGGATGAACTTTCTTTGGCCATGTTATTTTGAGATGACATAATTGCTTAGTTATTATGCTCGAAGTATTATTATTTTTATGTCAATGTGAACTTTTGTCTTGAATCTTTCGGATCTGAATATTCATACCACAATTAAGAAGAATTGCATTAAAATTATGCCAAGTAGCACTCCGCATCATAAATTCTGTTTTTATCATTTACCTACTCCAGGACGAGCAGGAATTAAGCTTGGGGATGCTTGATACGTATCCAACGTATCTATAATTTTTGATTGCTCCATGCTATATTATCTACAGTTTTGGACATTATTGGGCTTTATTATCCACTTTTATATGGGACTAACCTACTAACGGAGGCCCAGCCCAGAATTGTTGTTTTTTTGCCTATTTTAGGGTTTCGAAGAAAAGGAATATCAAACGGAGTCCAAACGGAATGAAACCTTCGGGAATGTGATTTTCTCACCGAACATGATCCAGGAGACTTGGACCCTACGTCAAGACACAAAAGAGGAGGCCACGAGGTAGGGGGCGCGCCTACCCCCTCAGACGCGCCCTCCACCCTCGTGGGCCCCCTATTGCTCCACCGACGTACTCCTTCCTCCTATATATACCTACGTACCCCCAAATGATCAGATACGGAGCCAAAAACCCTAATTCCACCGCCGTAACTTTTTGTATCCACGAGATCCCATCTTGGGGCCTATTCCGGAGCTCCGCCGGAGGGGCATCGATCACGGAGGGCTTCTACATCATCACCATAGCCCCTCCGATGAAGTGTGAGTAGTTTACCTCAGACCTACGGGTCCATAGTTATTAGCTAGATGGCTTCTTCTCTCTTTTTGGATCTCAATACAATGTTCTCCCCCTCTCTTGTGGAGATCTATTCGATGTAATCTTCTTTTTGCGGTGTGTTTGTTGAGACCGATGAATTGTGGGTTTATGATCAAGTCTATCTATGAACAATATTTGAATCTTCTCTGAATTCTTTTATGTATGATTGGTTATCTTTGCAAGTCTCTTCGAATTATCAGTTTGGTTTGGCCTACTAGATTGATCTTTCTTGCAATGGGAGAAGTGCTTAGCTTTGGGTTCAATCTTGCGGTGTCCTTTCCTAGTGACAGTAGGGGCAGCAAGGCACGTATTGTATTGTTGCCATCGAGGATAACAAGATGGGGTTTTCATCATATTGCATGAGTTTATCCCTCTACATCATGTCATCTTGCTTAAGGCGTTACTCTATTTTCATTAACTTAATACTCTAGATGCATGTTGGATAGAGGTCGATGAGTGGAGTAATAGTAGTAGATGCAGGAAGGAGTCGGTCTACTTGTCTCGGACGTGATGCCTATATACATGATCATGCCTGGATATTCTCATAACTATGCTCAATTCTGTCAATTGCTCAACGGTAATTTGTTCACCCACCGTAGAATACTTATGCTCTTGAGAGAAGCCACTAGTGAAACCTATGTCCCCTAGGTCTATCTTCATCATATTAATCTTCCAATACTTTGTTATTTACTTTGCTTTTATTTTACTTTGCATCTTTATCATAAAAATACCAAAAATATTATCTTATCATATCTATCAGATCTCACTCTCGTAAGTGGGCGTGTAGGAATTGACAACCCCTTATCGCGTTGGTTGCGAGGATTTATTTGTTTTGTGCAGGTACGAGGGACTCGCGCGTAGCCTCCTACTGGATTGATACCTTGGTTCTCAAAAACTGAGGGAAATACTTACGCTACTCTGCTGCATCATCCCTTCCTCTTCGGGGAAAAACCAACGCAGTGCTCAAGAGGTAGCACCCCACTCTGGTCTACGCCGCTACCACCCCACACTGCCTCCGCCTCGCCCCCATGGCCGTTGTGCCCTGCCCCGTGCGACCCGCTGCTGCCCGGCTCCCTCCGTGCTTGCCTGCTCGTGCGCTCGCGTCGCCATGCCGCCGCACGCCCCGCCGCACCTCGCGACCGCCGCCCCCCTCCATCCCGCTCAACAGCCCGCGCCCGCTGGCCGCGCCCTGGCCCCACTTGCTGCCGCCCCCGCTCGCCCCTTCGCCACTGCTGCGGTTGCCCGCGCCGACCCCGTCTGCCCGCTGCCGCAGCCGCTGCGCCCCGGTCTCTTCCCCTGCCTCCTGGCCGCCGCGGCCCCCTCTGCTCGCCGCTGCCCGCTGCGCGCGCCGGCGCCTCGCACCCGCACCGGTCGGCCTCTCCCACTACCCCCCCCCCCCGCTGCGTACTGGCCACTGGGTACGCCCGCACCAGCACGCCCCGGCGCCCGTTAACGCATGCACATGCCCGCTTGTGCCCCTGACCCTATGACACGGGGGCCCCATGGCCCCAGAACGTTTTTGTAAAAAAAGAGAATAAAAACAAATATATAAATATATAAATAAATAAATAAAAGAATTAATTAATGAGTTAATTAAGTTAATTAATCCTATTTAATTAATCTAATTAACCTATTAGTTTAATTAAACAGTAATTAGTTTAACCTAAACCCTAATCAACCTAACAGTGTATGACAGGTGGGTCCCACTGGACCCACACGTTAGGTTGACGTCATGCTGACGTCGGCGTGCACTGTTCTGGATAATGTTGAATTTAATTAATTAAATAAATGTTAAAAATAATTTAAATCTTTTAAAATTAATATAAAATAAACCGTAGCTCGGATGGAAAAACTTTGTACATAAAACTTGCTCAGAACGACGAGACGAATCCGGATATGCAGCCCGTTCGTCCGCCACGCATCCCTAGCATAGTGAACACGTGACTTTCCCCTCCGGTTCATCTATCCGAAAATGCGAAACACCGGGGATATTTTCCTGGATGTTTCCGCCCTTCACCGGTACCACCTCATACCGCGTTAGGGCACCCCTAGCACCGATACTTGTCATGTCATGCATCACTATGCATCTTCTTGCTTAATATTTATTATTTCTTCCCCCTCTTCTCTTGCTAGACACCGAGACTACACCGCTGCTACCCAGTACGACTACGGTGTTGACGACCCCTCTCTCTTGCCAGAGCAACCAGGCAAGCCCCCCCCCTTGATCACCAGATATCGCCTACTCTTCTCTCTACTGCTTGCATTAGAGTAGTGTAGCATGTTACTGCTTTCCGTTAATCCTATTCTAATGCATAGCTTGTCATTGTTGCTACAGCTGTTGATACCTTGCATGCAATCCTAAATGCTTAATATAGGATGCTAGTTTATCATCAGTGGCCCTACATTCTTGTCTGTCTGCCATGCTATACTATCGGGCCGTGATCACTCAGGAGGTGATCACAGGCATATACTTATATACATATTATATGATACTTGTGGTGACTAAAGTCGGGTCGGCTCGTAGAGTACCCGCGAGTGATTCACGGATTGGGTCCGAAACGACGTTTGTCCTGACAGCCCCCTGAGTGGATATTTGTGGCGGAGCGACAGGGTAGGTTGAGACCACCTAGGAGAGAGGTGGGCCTGGCCCTGGTCGGCGTTCGCGGTTACTTCAAAATAACACGCTTAACGAGATCTGGGTATTTGATCTGAGTCTGGCTACTGGCCTATACGCACTAACCAACTACGCGGGGACAGTTATGGGCACTCGACGTCGTGGTATCAGCCGAAGCCTTCGTGACGTCAGCGACTGAGCGGCGCGCGCTGGGTTGGACTGGAACGCCTGCTCTTGTATAAGGGAGGCTAGGTCTGCTCGCCGGCCGCGTTCGCAACGTGCAGGTGTGCAATGGGCGATGGGCCCAGACCCCTGCGCCATAGGATTTAGACCGGTGTGCTGACCTCTCTGTTGTGCCTAGGTAGGGCTGCGATGTGTTGATCTTCCGAGGCCGGGACCCAGGAAAGTGTGTCCGGACAAAGGGGGTCGAGCGTGTTGGGAAATGTGGTGCACCCCTGTAGGGAAGTTTAATATATTAGAATAGCCCTGATCTTTGGTAACAGGACGACTTGGAGTTGTACCTTGACCTTATGACAACTAGAACCGGGTACTTAATAAAACACATCCTTCCAAGTGCCAGATACAACAGTGATCGCTCTCTCATAGGGCGACGAGGGGAGGATCATCGGTTAGGATTATGCTATGCGATGTTACTTGGTGAACTCACCATCTACTCTCCTCCTCTGCTGCAAGATGGAGGTTACGAGAAGCGTAGTCTTCGAAAAGACTAGCTATCCCCCTCTTATTCCGGCATTCTGCAGTTCAGTCCACATATGATACCCCCTTTTCCATTTGATACCAATGCATACATATGTAGTGTAGCTCCTTGCTAGCGAGTACTTTGGATGAGTACTCACGGTTGCTTTGCTCCCCCTTTTCCCCCTTTTCTCTACTCGATTGCTACGACCAGATGATGGAGCCCAGGAGCCAGACGCCACTGTCGATGACGACTACTACTACTCGGGAGGTGCCTACTACTACGTGTAGCCCGCTGACGACGACCAGGAGTAGTTTAGGAGGATCCCATGTAGGAGGCCTACGCCTCTTTCGATCTGTATCCTAGTTTGTGCTAGCCTTCTTAAGGCAAACTTGTTTAACTTATGTCTGTACTCAGATATTGTTGCTGAAGGAAATATGCCCTAGAGGCAATAATAAAGTTATTATTTATTTCCTTATATCATGATAAATGTTTATTATTCATGCTAGAATTGTATTAACCGGAAACATAATACATGTGTGAATACATAGACAAACAGAGCGTCACTAGTATGCCTCTACTTGACTAGCTCGTTAATCAAAGATGGTTATGTTTCCTACCCATGGACAAAGAGTTGTTATTTGATTAACGGGATCACATCATTAGTTGAATGATCTGATTGACATGACCCATTCCATTAGCTTAGCACCCGATCGTTTAGTATGTTGCTATTGCTTTCTTCATGACTTATACATGTTCCTATGACTATGAGATTATGCAACTCCCGTTTGCCGGAGGAACACTTTGTGTGCTACCAAATGTCACAACGTAAATGGGTGATTATAAAGGAGCTCTACAGGTGTCTCCAATGGTAGATGTTGGGTTGGCGTATTTCGAGATTAGGATTTGTCACTCCGAATGTCGGAGAGGTATCTCTGGGCCCTCTCGGTAATGCAAATCACTTAAGCCTTGCAAGCATTGCAACTAATGAGTTAGTTGCGGGATGATGTATTACGGAACGAGTAAAGAGACTTGCCGGTAACGAGATTGAACTAGGTATTGGATACCGACGATCGAATCTCGGGCAAGTAACATACCGATGACAAAGGGAACAACGTATGTTGTTATGCGGTCTGACCGATAAAGATCTTCGTAGAATATGTAGGAACCAATATGGGCATCCAGGTCCCGCTATTGGTTATTGACCGGAGACGTGTCTCGGTCATGTCTACATTGTTCTCGAACCGTAGGGTCCGCACGCTTAAGGTTTCGATGACAGTTATATTATGAGTTTATGAGTTTTGATGTACCAAAGGAGTTCGGAGTCCCGGATGAGATCGGGGACATGACGAGGAGTCTCGAAATGGTCGAGACGTAAAGATCGATATATTGGACGACTATATTCGGACTTCGGAAAGGTTCCGAGTGATTCGGGTATTTTTCGAAGTACCGGAGAGTTACGGGAATTCGCTGGGAGAAGTATTGGGCCTTGATGGGCTTTAGTGGGAAGAGGAGAAAAGGCCTGCTGCGCCCCCCCCCTCCCCTCTAGTCCGAATTGGACTAGGGAAAAGGGGGCCGGCCACCTTTCCTACTCCTCCACTTCCTTCTCCCTTCCTCCCCTCTTGGTGGACTCCTACTAGGACTTGGAGTCCTAGTAGGACTCCACATCCTAGCCGCGCCTAGCCTTGGCCGGCCTCCTCCTCCTCCTCCATCCTTTATATACAGGGGCAGGGGGCACCCCATAGACACACAAGTTGATCCTTGAGATCGTTCCTTAGCCGTGTGCGGTGCCCCCTACCACCATATTCCACCTCGATCATATTGTAGCGGTGCTTAGGCGAAGCCCTGCGACAGTGGAACATCAAGATCGTCACCACGCCGTTGCGCTGACGGAACTCTTCCTCGACGCTTTGCTGGATCGGAGCCCGAGGATTGTCATCGAGCTGTACGTGTGCTAAGAACTCGGAGGTGCCGGAGTAACGGTGCTTGGATCGGTCGGATCGGGAAGACGTACGACTACTTCCTCTACGTTGTGTGATCGCTTCCGCAGTCGGTCTGCGTGGGTACGTAGACAACACTCTCCCCTCTCGTTGCTATGCATCACCATGATCTTGCGTGTGCGTAGGAAATTTTTGAAATTACTACGTTCCCCAACAGTGGCATCAGAGCCTAGGTTTTTATGGTTTGATGTTATTTGCACGAGTAGAACACAAGTGAGTTGTGGGCGATATAAGTCATACTGCCTACCAGCATGTCATACTTTGGTTCGGCGGTATTGTTGGATGAAGCGGCCCGGACCAACATTACGCGTACGCTTACGCAAGACCGGTTCTCCCGATGTGCTTTGCACAAAGGTGGCTAGCGGGTGACAGTTTCTCCAACTTTAGTTGAACCGAGTGTGGCTACGCCCGATCCTTGCGAAGGTTAAAACGGAGTCTATTTGACAAACTATCGTTGTGGTTTTGATGCGTAGGTAAGATTGGTTCTTGCTTAAGCCCGTAGCAGCCACGTAAAACTTGCAACAACAAAGTAGAGGACGTCTAACTTGTTTTTGCAGGGCATGTTGTGATGTGATATGGTCAAAACGTGATGAGATATAAGTTGTTGTATGAGATGATCATGTTTTGTTGAAGTTATCGGCAACTGGCAAAAGCCTTATGGTTGTCTCTTTATTGCATAAGATGCAAGCGCCAAATAATTGCTTTACTTTATCGCTATGCGATAGCAATAGTTGCAAGAGCAATAGTTGGCGAGACGACCACGTGACGACACATTGATATAGATCAAGATGATGGAGATCATGGTGTCATGCCGGTGACGATAGAGATCATGACAGTACTTCGGAGATGGAGATCACAAGCACAAGATGATGATGGCCATATCATATCACTTATATTGATTGCATGTGATGTTTATCTTTTATGCATCTTATCTTGCTTTGATTGACGGTAGCATTATAAGATGATCTCTCACTAAATTATCAAGAAGTGTTCTCCCTGAGTATGCACCGTTGCGAAAGTTCTTCGTGCTGAGACACCACGTGATGATCGGGTGTGATAGGTTCTACGTTCAAATACAACGGGTGCAAAACAGTTGCACACGCGGAATACTCAGGTTATACTTGACGAGCCAAGCATATACAAATATGGCCTCGGAACACGGAGACCGAAAGGTCGAGCGTGAATCATATAGTAGATATGATCAACATAGTGATGTTCACCAATGAAACTACTCCATCTCACGTGATGATCGGACATGGTTTAGTTGATTTGGATCACGTAATCACTTAGAGGATTAGAGGGATGTCTATCTAAGTGGGAGTTCTTAAGTAATATGATTAATTGAACTTAAATTTATCATGAACTTAGTCCTGGTAGTATTTTGCAAATTATGTTGTAGATCAATAGCTCGCGTTGTTGCTTCCCTGTGTTTATTTTGATATGTTCCTAGAGAAAATTGTGTTGAAAGATGATAGTAGCAATGATGTGGATTGGATTCGTGATCTGAGGTTTATCCTCATTGCTGCATAGAAGAATTATGTCCTTGATGCACCGCTAGGTGACGGACCTATTGCAGGAGCAGATGCAGACGTTATGAACGTTTGGCTAGCTCAATATGATGACTACTTGATAGTTTAGTGCACCAGGCTTAACGGCTTAGAATCGGGCCTTCAAAGACGTTTTGAACGTCATGGACCATATGAGATGTTCCAGGAGTTGAATTTAATATTTCAAGCAAATACCCGAGTTGAGAGATATGAAATCTCCAACAAGTTCTATAGCTAAAAGATGGAGTAGAATCGCTCAACTAGTGAGCATGTGCTCAGATTGTCTGGGTACTACAATCGCTTGAATCAAGTGGGAGTTAATCTTCCAGATAAGATAGTGATTGACAGAATTCTCTAGTCACCATCACCAAGTTAGTAGAACTTCGTGATGAACTATAATATGCAAGGGATAACGGAAACAACTCCCAAGCTCTTCGTGATGCTGAAATCAACGAAGGTAGAAATCAAGAAAAACATCAAGTGTTGATGGTTGACAAGATCACTAGTTTCAAGAAAGGGGCAGAGGGAAGAAGGGGAACTTCAAGAAGAACAACAAGCAAGTTGCTGCTCAAGTGAAGAAGCCCAAGTCTGGTCCTAAGCCTGATACTAAGTGCTTCTACTGCAAAGGGAGTGGTCACTGGAAGCGGATCTACCCCAAGTGATTGGCGGATAAGAAGGATGGCAAAGTGAACATAAGTATATTTGATATACATGTTATTGATGTGTACTTTACTAGTGTTTATAGCAAACCCTCAGTATTTGATACTAGTTCAGTTGCTAAGATTAGTAACTCGAAACGGGAGTTGCGAAATAAACAGAGACTAGTTAAGGGTGAAGTGACGATGTGTGTTGGAAGTGGTTCCAAGATTGATATGATCATCATCGCGCACTCCCCTATACTTTCGGGATTAGTGTTGAACCTAAATAAGTGTTATTTGGTTTTTGCGTTGAGCATGAATATGATTTGATCATGTTTATTGCAATACGGTTATTCATTAAAGTCAGAGAAGAATTGTTGTTCTGTTTACATGAATAAAACCTTCGATGGTCATACACCCAATGAAACAAGTTCATTGGATCTCGATCGTAGTTATACACATATTCATAATATTGAAACCAAAAGATGTGAAGTTAATAATGATAGTGCAACTTATTTGTAGCACTGCCATTTAGGTCATATTGGTGTAAAGCGCATGAAGAAACTCCATGCTGATGGGATTTTGGAATCACTTGATTATGAATCACTTGATGATTGCGAACCATGCCTCATGGGCAAGATGACTAAGACTCCGTTCTCCGGAGCAAGCAACTGACTTATTGGAAATAATACATACTGATGTATGCGGTCCAATGAGTGTTAAGGCTCACGGCAAGTATCGTTATTTTCTGAACTTCACAGATGATTTGAGCAGATATGGGTATATCTACTTGATGAAACATAAGTCTGAAACATTTGAAAAGTTCATAGAATTTCAGAGTGAAGTGGAAAATCATCGTGACAAGAAAATAAAGTTTCTACGATCTGATCGCGGAGACAAATATTTGAGTTACGAGTTTGGTCTTCAATTAAAACAATGTGGAATAGTTTCACAAACTCATGCCACATGGAACACCACAGCATAATGGTGTGTCCGAATGTCATAACCGTACTTTATTGGATATAGTGCAATCTATGATGTCTCTTACCTATCTACCACTATCATTTTGGGGTTATGCATTAGAGACAGCTGCATTCACATTAAATAGGGCACCATCTAAATCTGTTGAGACGACACCATGTGAACTATGGTTTGGCAAGAAACCTAAGCTGTTGTTTCTTAAAGTTTGGGGTTGCGATGCTTATATGAAAAAGTTTCATCCTGATAAGCTCAAACTCAAATCGGAGAAGTGTGTCTTCATAGGATATCCAAAGGAAACTATTGGATACACCTTCTATCACAGATCCGAAGGCAAGACTTTTGTTGCTAAATTCGGAAACTTTCTGGAGAAGGAGTTTCTCTCGAAAGAAGTGAGTGGGAGGAAAGTAGAACTTGACGAGGTAACTGTACCTGCTCCCTTATTGGAAAGTAGTACATCACAGAAAACTGTTTCTGTGACACCTACACCAGTTAGTGAGGAAGCTAATGATGATGATCATGAAACTTCAGAACAAGATACTACTGAACCTCGTAGATCAACCAGAGTAAGATCCGCGCCAGAGTGGTACGGTAATCCTGTTCTGGAAGTCATGCTACTAGATCATGATGAACCTACAAACTATGAAGAAGCGATGGTGAGCCCAGATTCCGCAAAGTGGCTTGAAGCCATGAAATCTGAGATATGATCCATGTATGAGAACAAAGTATGGACTTTGGTTGACTTGCCCGATGATCGGCAAGCCATAGAAAATAAATGGATCTTCAAGAGGAAGACGGACGCTGATAGTAGTGTTACTATCTACAAAGCTAGAATTGTCGCAAAAGGTTTTCGACAAGTTCAAGGTGTTGACTACGATGAGATTTTCTCACTCGTATCTATGCTTAAGTCTGTCCGAATCATGTTAGCAATTGCCGCATTTTATGAAATCTGGCAAATGGATAAACAAAACGGCATTCCTTAATGGATTTACTAAAGAAGAATTGTATACGACGCAACTAGAAAGTTTTTGTCGATCCTAAAGGTGTTAACTAAATATGCAAGCTCCAGTGATCCATTTATGGAATGGTGCAAACCTCTCGGAGTTGGAATAAACGCTTTGATAGTATGATCAAAGCATGTAGTTTTATACAGACTTGCGGTGAAGCCTGTATTTACAAGAAAGTGAGTGGGAGCACTACAGTATTTCTGATAAGTATATGTGAATGACATATTGTTGATCGGAAATAATGTAGAATTATTCTGTAAAGCATAAAGGAGTGTTTGAAAGGTGTTTTTCAAAGAAAGACTTCAGTGAAGCTGCTTACATATTGAGCTTCAAGATCTATAGAGATAGATCAAGACGCTTGATAAGTTTTTCAATGAGTACATACCTTGACAAGATTTTGAAGTAGTTCAAAATGGAACAGTCAAAGAAAAAGTTTCTTGCCTGTGTTACAAGGTGTGAAGTTGAGTAAGACTCGAAGCCCGACCACGGCAGAAGATAGAAAGAGAATGAAAGTCATTCCCTATGCCTCAGTCATAGGTTCTATAAAGTATGCCATGCTGTGTACCGGATCTATTGTATACCCTACACTAATTGGCATGGGAGTACAATAGTGATCTAGGAGTAGATCACTGGACATCGGTCAAAATTATCCTTAGTGGAATAAGGATATGTTTCTCGATTATGGAGGTGACAAAAAGGTTCGCCGTAAAGGGTTACGTCAATGCAAGTTTTGACACTGATCTGGATGACTCTAAGTCTCGATCTAGATACATATTGAAAGTGGGAGAAATTAGCTAGAGTAGCTCCATGCAGAGCATTGTTGACATAGAAATTTGCAAAATACATGTGGATCTGAATGTGGCAGACCCGTTGACTAAAATTCTCTCACAAGAAAAACATGATCACCTTTTGGGTGTTAATCACATAGCGATGTGAACTAGATTACTGACTCTAGTAAACCCTTTGAGTGTTGGTCACATGACGATGTGAACTATGGGTGTTAATCACATGGTGATGTGAACTATTATTGTTAAATCACATGGCGATGTGAACTAGATTATTGACTCTAGTGCAAGTGGGAGACTGAAGGAAATATGCCCTAGAGGCAATAATAAAGTTATTATTTATTTCCTTATATCATGATAAATGTTTATTATTCATGCTAGAATTGTATTAACCGGAAACATAATACATGTGTGAATACATAGACAAACAGAGTGTCACTAGTATGCCTCTACTTGACTAGCTCGTTAATCAAAGATGGTTATGTTTCCTAACCATGGACAAAGAGTTGTTATTTGATTAACGGGATCACATCATTAGTTGAATGATCTGATTGACATGACCCATTCCATTAGCTTAGCACCCGATCGTTTAGTATGTTGCTATTGCTTTCTTCATGACTTATACATGTTCCTATGACTATGAGATTATGCAACTCCCGTTTGCCGGAGGAACACTTTGTGTGCTACCAAATGTCACAACGTAAATGGGTGATTATAAAGGAGCTCTATAGGTGTCTCCAATGGTAGATGTTGGGTTGGCGTATTTCGAGATTAGGATTTGTCACTCCGAATGTCGGAGAGGTATCTCTGGGCCCTCTCGGTAATGCAAATCACTTAAGCCTTGCAAGCATTGCAACTAATGAGTTAGTTGCGGGATGATGTATTACGGAACGAGTAAATAGACTTGCCGGTAACGAGATTGAACTAGGTATTGGATACCGACGATCGAATCTCGGGCAAGTAACATACCGATGACAAAGGGAACAACGTATGTTGTTATGCGGTCTGACCGATAAAGATCTTCGTAGAATATGTAGGAACCAATATGGGCATCCAGGTCCCGCTATTGGTTATTGACCGGAGACGTGTCTCGGTCATGTCTACATTGTTCTCGAACCGTAGGGTCCGCACGCTTAAGGTTTCGATGACAGTTATATTATGAGTTTATGAGTTTTGATGTACCGAAGGAGTTCGGAGTCCCGGATGAGATCGGGGACATGACGAGGAGTCTCGAAATGGTCGAGACGTAAAGATCGATATATTGGACGACTATATTCGGACTTCGGAAAGGTTCCGAGTGATTCGGGTATTTTTCGGAGTACCGGAGAGTTACGGGAATTCGCTGGGAGAAGTATTGGGCCTTGATGGGCTTTAGTGGGAAGAGGAGAAAAGGCCTGCTGCGCCCCCCCCCCCTCCCCTCTAGTCCGAATTGGACTAGGGAAAAGGGGGCCGGCCACCTTTCCTACTCCTCCACTTCCTTCTCCCTTCCTCCCCTCTTGGTGGACTCCTACTAGGACTTGGAGTCCTAGTAGGACTCCACATCCTAGCCGCGCCTAGCCTTGGCCGGCCTCCTCCTCCTCCTCCATCCTTTATATACAGGGGCAGGGGGCAACCCATAGACACACAAGTTGATCCTTGAGATCGTTCCTTAGCCGTGTGCGGTGCCCCCTGCCACCATATTCCACCTCGATCATATTGTAGCGGTGCTTAGGCGAAGCCCTGCGACAGTGGAACATCAAGATCGTCACCACGCCGTTGTGCTGACGGAACTCTTCCTCGACGCTTTGCTGGATCGGAGCCCAAGGATTGTCATCGAGCTGTACGTGTGCTAAGAACTCGGAGGTGCCGGAGTAACGGTGCTTGGATCGGTCGGATCGGGAAGACGTACGACTACTTCCTCTACGTTGTGTGATCGCTTCCGCAGTCGGTCTGCGTGGGTACGTAGACAACACTCTCCCCTCTCGTTGCTATGCATCACCATGATCTTGCGTGTGCGTAGGAAATTTTTGAAATTACTACGTTCCCCAACAGTTGCTTCCACTGACTCGTCTATGATCGAGCTCTTGTATTCGAGCCCTCGAGGCCCCTGGCTTGTATTATGATGCTTGTATGACTTATTTTATTTGTAGAGTTGTGTTGTGATATCTTCCCGTGAGTCCCTGATCTTGATCGTACATGTTTGCGTGTATGATTAGTGTACGGTCAAAACGGGGGCATCACAAATCTTTTGCTACTCATGTTGATCTCCCTAGGGAGAAGTGGTTTAAATATCATCCTCCCATAGAAGTAAAAGTAGTTGTACCTATTAAAGTTGAAGAAAAGACTGTCACTTATAATGATCCTATTGTTCCTACCGCTTATGTTGAGAAACCACCTTTCCCTGTAAGGATAAAGGATCATGCTAAAGCTTCAACTGTGGTTCGTAAAAGCAATATTAAAACTTATACACCTCCTGAGCAAATTAAAGTTGAACCTGATATTGCTATTGTTAAAGATCTCTCATCTGATAATATTGATGGGCATGTTATTTATTTCCTTGATGAGACTTCTAGAACTGCTAAACCTTGTGCTAAAGATAAAAACAGACCTATGGTAGGCATGCCTGTTATTTCTGTTAAAATAGGAGATCATTGTTATCATGGCTTATGTGATATGGGTGCTAGTGCTAGTGCAATACCTTACGACTTATACAAAGAAATTATGCATGATATTGTGCCTGCTGAGATAGAAGATATTGATGTCACAATTAAACTTGCCAATAGAGATACTATTTCACCAATGGGAAATGTTAGAGATGTTGAAGTCTTGGGTGGGAAAACTAAATATTCTGCTGATTTTCTTGTTCTTGGTTCCCCACAAGATAGCTTTTGTCCCATTATATTTGGTAGACCCTTCTTGAACACAGTTAATGCTAAGATAAACTGCAAAAAGGATGTTGTTACTATTGGTTTAGGTGATATGTCTCATGAATTTAATTTCTCTAAATTTCGTAGACAACACCGTGAAGAGGAATTGCCTAGTAAAGATGAAATTATTGGTCTTGCTTCTATTGCCATGCCTCCTAGTGATCCTTTAGAACAACATTTGCTAGACCATGAAAATGATATGTTTATGAATGAAAGAAGGGAAATAGATGAAGTATTCTTTAAACAGGAACCCATCCTGAAACACAATTTGCTTGTTGAAATCCTAGGGGATCCTCCTCCACCCAAGGGTGATCCCGTGTTTGAGCTTAAACCTTTACCAGATACTCTATGCTTATCTTGATGAGAAAAAGATATATCCTGTTATTATTAGTGCTAACCTTTCAGAGCATGAAGAAGAAAGATTATTGAAAACTCTAAAGAAGCACCGTGCTGCTATTGGATATACTCTCGATGATCTTAAGGGCATTAGTCCCACTCTGTGTCAACACAAAATAAATTTGGAGGAAGATGCCAAACCAGTTCATGATCATCAACGACGGCTGAATCCTAAGATGAAGGAATTGGTAAGAAAGGAAGTTCTAAAGCTTCTTGAGGCAGGTATAATTTATCCCGTTGCTGATAGTCAGTGGGTAAGTCCTGTCCATTGCGTCCCTAAGAAGGGAGGTATTACTGTCGTTCCTAATGATAAAGATGAATTGATTCCGCAAAGAATTATTACAGGTTATAGGATGGTAATTGATTTCCACAAATTAAATAAAGCTACTAAAAAAGATCATTACCCCTTACCTTTTATCGATCAAATGCTAGAAAGATTATCCAAACATACACATTTTTGCTTTCTAGATGGTTATTCTGGTTTCTCTCAAATACATGTGTCAACCAATGATCAATCAAAGACTACTTTTACTTGCCCTTTTGGTACTTTTTCTTATAGACGTATGCCTTTTGGTTTATGTAATGCACCTACTACCTTTCAAAGATGCATGATGGCTATATTCTCTAACTTTTGTGAAAAGATTTGTGAGGTTTTCATGGACGATTTCTCCGTCTATGGATCCTCTTTTGATGATTGCTTAAGCAACCCTAACCGAGTTTTGCAGAGATGTGAAGAAACTAATCTTGTCTTGAATTGGGAAAAGTGCCACTTTATGGTTAATGAAGGTATTGTCTTGGGGCATAAAGTTTCTGAAAGAGGTATTGAAGTTGATAAAGCCAAGGTTGATGCTATTGAAAAGATGCCATGTCCCAAGGACATCAAAGGTATAAGAAGTTTCCTTGGTCATGCCAGTTTTTATCGGAGGTTCATTAAGGACTTCTCAAAAATTTCTCGGCATCTGACTAATTTATTACAAAAAGATATACCATTTGTTTTTGATGATGGTTGTGTAGAAGCATTTGAAATACTTAAGAAAGCATTGATCACTGCACCTATTGTTCAGCCACCTAATTGGAATTTACCTTTTGAAATTATGTGTGATGCTAGTGATTATGTTGTAGGTTCTGTTCTAGGGCAAAGAGTTGATGAGAAATTAAATGTTATTCAATATGCTAGTAAAACTCTAGACAATGCTCAGAGAAATTATGCAACTACTGAAAAGGAATTCTTAGCAGTTGTATTTGCTTGTGATAAGTTCAGACCTTATATTGTTGATTCTAAAGTAACTATTCACACGGATCATGCTGCTATTAAATATCTTATGGAAAGAAAGATGCTAAACCTAGACTTATTAGATGGGTTCTCTTGCCACAAGAATTTGATTTGCATATTATTGATAGAAAGGGAGCTGAGAACCCCGTTGCAGACAACTTGTCTAGGTTAGAAAATGTGCTTGATGACCCACTACCTATTGATGATAGCTTTCCTGATGAACAATTAAATGTCATAAATGCTTCTCACACTGCTCCATGGTATGCTGATTATGCTAATTACATTGTTGCTAAATTTATACCACCTAGTTTCACATACCAGCAAAAGAAAAAGTTCTTCTATGTTTTGAGACATTACTTTTGGGATGACCCACATCTTTATAAAGAAGGAGTAGATGGTGTTATTAGACGTTGTGTACCTGAGCATGAACAGGAACAGATCCTACGCAAGTGTCACTCCGAGGCCTGTGGAGGACACCATGCTGGAGATAGAACTGCACACAAGGTATTGCAATCCGGTTTTTATTGGCCTACTCTCTTCAAGGATGCCCGTAAGTTTGTCTTGTCTTGTGATGAATGTCAAAGAATTGGTACTATTAGTAGACGTCAAGAAATGCCTATGAATTATTCTCTTGTTATTGAACCATTTGATGTTTGGGGCTTTGATTATATGGGACCTTTTCCTGCCTCTAATGGATATACACATATTTTAGTTGCTGTTGATTACGTTACTAAGTGGGTATAAGCTATTCCAACTACTAGTGTTGATCATAACACCTCTATTAAGATGCTTAAAGAAGTTATTTTTCCAAGGTTTGGAGTCCCTAGATATTTAATGACTGATGGTGGTTCACACTTTATTCATGGTGCTTTCCGTAAAATGCTTGCTAAATATGATGTTAATCATAGAATTGCATCTCCTTATCACCCACGATCTAGTGGTCAAGTAGAATTGAGCAATAGAGAGCTCAAAATAATTTTGCAAAAGACTGTTAATAGATCTAGAAAGAATTGGTCCAAGAAACTTGATGATGCATTATGGGCCTATAGAACTGCATATAAAAATCCTATGGGCATGTCTCCGTATAAAATGGTTTATGGAAAAGCATGTCACTTACCTCTCGAACTAGAACATAAGGCTTATTGGGCTATTAAAGAGCTCAATTATGATTTCAGACTTGCCGGTGAGAAGAGGTTATTTGACATTAGATCACTTGATGAATGGAGAACCCAAGCCTATGAGAATGCCAAATTGTTTAAAGAAAAAGCTAAAAGATGGGATGACAAAAGAATACCAAAGCGTGAATTTAATGTAGGTGATTATGTATTATTATACAACTCTCATTTAAGGTTTTTTGCAGGAAAACTTCTCTCTAAATGGGAAGGTCCTTACGTTATCGAGGAGGTCTACTGTTCCGGTGCCATAAAAATCAACAACTTCGAAGGCACAAATCCGAAGGTGGTGAACGGTCAAAGAATTAAACATTATATCTCAGGTAATCCTATAAATGTTGAAACCAATGTTATTGAAACCGTAACCCCAGAGGAATACATAAGGGACACTTTCCGGAACGTTTCAGACTCCGAAAAGAAATAGGTATGTGGTACGATAAATAAACCGACTCCAAAACAACTTTTATGGCAATATTTCTCCGTTTTGGAATATTTAGAAAAATAGAAAAATAAGAAACAGTCCGGGAAGGACACGAGGCCTCCACGAGGGTGGAGGGCGCGCCCTACCCCCTGGGCGCGCCCCCTACCTCGTGGGCACCTCGTGTGCTCTCCAGACTCCATTTTCTTACATGTTATGTATTTTGGTCGATAAAAATTCATTATATAATCTCCTGGAGGTTTTGACTCCCATATCACGCAATTCTCCTCTGTTTGTGTTTCGAGCTGTTGCTACTGCAGATTAGTGCAAGATGTCTTCGCAAGAGTCAGTCGGGGAGAGCCGGGTGTCTCATCCGGCACCGCGATCAATGACAAACAACAATGTTGACCACTTTGGGCCAGCAATGGAGGAAGAGATGGAGGCTGATTTGAAGAGGATAGATGCCATGGAGGAGGATCAAGAAGTCACTTCTCGCTTCCGAGCTGGATTCACAATGGGGGAACTGCAGAGCCCGGCTATCCCAAACTCGGTTATCCCTTCCAATGTTAGATTTCTTTCTTATGAGAATATGAAAAAGAGTGTCACTTGTTCTCCCGCAGCTATGCAACACCCTTGGGTGCAGGGAGCTTTGGCTGTTATAGGAAAACTTCGAAAGGAAATAATGGACCTCAAGCAGCAAGTCACTAAGCTCGAGGAGGAGAATTGTATCCTGAGGGGCATCATCGCCAAGAATATCACATCACCATCCCCGAAAAGGGAGATATAATCACATGGGTATGGGCACTCCCCTTGGCAACTGCCAAGCTTGGGGGAGTGCCCCGGTATCGTATCACCATCACTTCTATCTTTACCGTTTTTCTTAGTTCGATCCTTTTGGTAATATCTTGATCTAGTAGAATAAAAGCTTTTAGTATGATCCAGTTGTGAGTTTTGCTTTATGATCCTTCTATGTAATCGAGTCCGTGAGCTATATATAATAAAGATTAGTGTTGAGTCAAGGGCTTGATTATTTTGCCATTATCTTGAGGGAATAAAATAAAAGAGAAAGAATAAAAAGAATAAAAGAGATCATATGGATCTTATGGAGAGTAATGAGCCCACATAGAGTGTGATGAATAAAAGTTGTTGAGAGTTGACAAACATAGTTTTGGTCATCGTTGCAATTAAAAGGAAGTAATAAAGAAAGAGAGGTCTTCACATATAAATATACTATCTTGGACATCTTTTATGATTGTGAGCACTCATTAAAATATGACATGCTAAAGAATTGACGTTGGACAAGGAAGACAACATAATGGGTTATATTTTCTTACATCTGAGATAAATTATATTGTCATGGATCACCCAACATGATTGAGCTTGCCTTTCCCCCTCATGCTAGCCAAATTCTTTGCACCAAGTAGAGATACTACTTGTGCTTCCAAACACCCTTAAACCAGTTTTGCCATGAGAGTCCACCATACCTACCTATGGATTGAATAAGATCCTTCAAGTAAGTTGTCATCGGTGAAAAGCAATAAAAATTGCTCTCTAAATATGTATGACTTATTAGTGTGGGAGAAAATAAGCTTTATACGATCGTGTGATATGGAAGAAATAAAAGCGACGGACTGCATAATAAGGGTCCATATCACAAGTGGCAATATAAAGTGACGTTCTTTCGCATTAAGATTTTGTGCATTCAACCATAAAAGCGCATGACAACCTTTGCTTCCCTATGCGAAGGGCCTATCTTTTACTTTTATCTCCTACCTTACATAAGATTCATGGTGATCTTCACCCTTCCTTTTTAAATTTTATCTTTTGGCAAGCACAACATGTTGGAAAAGATCCTGGTATATATGGCTAATTGGATGTGAGTTTTCATGAACTATTATTGTTGACATTACCCTTGAGGTAAAACGTTGGGAGGCAAAACTATAAGCCCCTATCTTTCTCTGTGTCTAATTAAAACTCCATACCCATAAGTATTACGTGAGTGTTAGCAATTGTGAAATACTATATGATAGTTGAGTGTGTGGACTTGCTGAAAAGCTCTTATATTGACTCTTTCCTATGTTATGATAAATTGCAATTGTTCCAATGACTGAGATTATAGTTTGTTAGTTGTCAATGAAGTTTATGATTCATACTTGAAATTGCGATTGAATTATTACTCTAGCATAAGAGATCATATGACAAGAATTATATAAGTTGTTGTTCTAAGAATGATCATGATGGCCTCATGTCCGTATTTTATTTTTATTGACACCTCTATCTCTAAACATGTGGACATATTTTTCGATTTCGGCTTTCGCTTGAGGACAAGCGAGGTCTAAGCTTGGGGGAGTTGATACGTCCATTTTGCATCATGATTTTATATCAATATTTATTGCATTATGGGCTGTTATTACACATTATGTCACAATGCTTATGCCTATTCTCTCTTATTTTACAAGGTTTACATAAAGAGGGAGAATGCCGGCAGATGGGATTCTGGGCTGGAAAAGGAGCAAATATTGGAGACCTATTCTGCACAGCTCCAAAAGTCCTGAAACTTCACGGAAGTCAATTTCAGAATATATAAAAAATATTGAGTGCAAGAAGTTCACCAGGGGGGCCACACCCTGCCCACGAGGGTGGGGGCGCGCCCTACCCCCCTGGGCGCGCCCCCTACCTTGTGGGCCCCCTAGTGGCCCTCCGATGGCCATCTTCTGCTATATGGAGTCTTTCAATGAGGAAAAAATCATAAGCCATCTTTCCGGACGAGACTCCGCCGCCACGAGGCGGAACCTTGGCGGAACCAATCTAGGGCTCCGGTGGAGCTGTTTTACCGAGGAAACTTCCCTCCGGGAGGGGGAAATCATCGCCATCATCATCACCAACGCTCCTCTCATCGGGAGAGGGCAATCGCCATCAACATCTTCACCAGCACCATCTCCTCTCAAAACCCTAGTTCATCTCTTGTATCCAATTCTTGTCTCCAAGTCTGGGATTGGTACCTATGGGTTGCTAGTAGTGTTAATTACTCCTTGTAGTTGATGCTAGTTGGTTTAATTGGTGGAAGAACATATGTTCAGATCCTATATGCACATTAATACCCCTCTGATTATGAACATGAATATGCTTTGTGAGTAGTTACGTTTGTTCCTGAGGACATGGGAGAAGTCTTGCTATTAGTAGTCATGTGAATTTGGTATTCGTTCGATATTTTGATGAGATGTATGTTGTCTCTCCTCTAGTGGTGTTATGTGAACGTCGACTACATAACACTTCACCATTATTTGGGCCTAGAGGAAGGCATTGGGAAGTAATAAGTAGATGATGGGTTGCTAGAGTGACAGAAGCTTAAACCCTAGTTTATGTGTTGCTTCGTAAGGGGCTGATTTGGATCCATATGTTTCATGCTATGGTTAGGTTTACCTTAATACTTTTGTTGTAGTTGCGGATGATTGCAATAGAGGTTAATCATAAGTGGGATGCTTTTCCAAGTAAGGGTAGTACCCAAGCACCGGTCCACCCACATATCAGATTATCAAAGTACCGAACGTGAATCATATGATCATGATGAAACCTAGCTTGACGATATTCCCATGTGTCCTCGGAAGCGCTTTACATCATATAAGAGTTTGTCCAGGCTTGTCCTTTTCTACAAAAAGGATTGGGCCACCTTTCTGCACTTTATTTACTTTTGTTACTTGTTGCTCGTTACTAATTATCTTATCACAAAACTATCTGTTACCTATAATTTCAGTGCTTGCAGAGAATACCTTGTTGAAAACCGCTTATCATTTCCTTCTGCTCCTCATTGGGTTCGACACTCTTACTTATCAAAAGGACTACGATAGATCCCCTATACTTGTGGGTCATCAGTTATTGGATCCAAAACCGGACCCGATAGCTTAACGGTGTTCCATTACGATGGATGCCACATGTCGGTCACCCTTGACAAAAGCACTTCCATGACGCACGATTTATCGTCATGGAAGTGGACACTGCCGTGATGATAATTTTGGTAATGTCATGGAACACTTCTATGACATCATAGGTATGACTATCTTGATTCTGTCATAAATTTGTCATGGATGTACATGCATGACAGAAAACGTGACCTACTGTGACAAACACGTATCATCACGGAAGTGTCTTTTTTTTGTAGTGGTATAATCAACTCATGGATAGTCACGGTGACATTGGAGTATCTAGGTGACATTAGAGTTGGTTGATGTGTATCATATATATGGTGTTATTTTAGTACAGACTCTTGGTTAGATCGATCGGAAAGAATAGCTTAGTGTTATTTTAGTACGAACTCTAGGATAGATTGATCGGAAAGAATATCTTTGAGGTGGTTTTGTACCCTACAAACAATTTCTTCTTATGTTCTCCGCTAGATAGGAACTTTGGAGTGATTCTTCATCGCACGTTGAGGGATGGTTATATGATCCAATTATATAACATTGTTGAGAGATTGCACTAGTGAAAGTACGGACCCTAGGCCTCATTCTCAAGCATTGCAATACCATTTTTGCTCCGTTTTATCAATTGCTACCTTGCTGTTTTTTATTGTTCGTATTACAAAAGTCAATATCTACTATCATTACTACGCTTGTATCACCATCTCTTCACCGAACTAGTGAACCTATACAAATTACCATTGTATTTGGTGTGTTGGGGACACAAGAGACTTTTTGTTATTTGGTTGCAAGGTTGTTTGAGAGAGACCATCTTCCTCCTATGCCTCCCATGGATTGATAAACCTTAGGTCATCCACTTGAGGGGAAATTGCTATTGTCCTACAAAACTCTGCGCTTGGAGGCCCAACACGAGTCTACAAGAACAAGTTGTGTAGTAGACATCACGGCATTCCCCTCCGCTGCATCGCTCGAGCCTGGCTTGCTGTAAACGACCAATCTGGCTGTTCCTAGCGGGCCTGGCTGAGCACTTCTTTAAGTTTCATGCAAGCCAAGATTTGGATGCGACCCAGGTAACCAAACAGCCCAAAAACATCCCGCCCGAGCCTGGCTGGGCCTAATGTGAGGAGCCAAACGGGTCCTAGATCGTCCCTAGGGTCTCAAGGTTGGATGCCATCGAATACGAGAACAAGAAAGAAGAAAAGTACAATAAGGTGGAAAGGTAAATTAACAAGTGCTAGATTATACTCCCTTCGTTCCTAAATATAAGTCTTTTTAGATATTCGTGTATGAACTACATACGGAGCAAAATGAGTGAATCTATACTCTAAAATATGTACAAAATTTGTATTTTCCAAATGTTTTGATTTTGTTTTCAGATACGAACACATTCAATCCCGTCCAATCTAAATTGGACATTTCACAGCCTCCCGCGTGATAACTGCTCGATCTAATCACACGCGAGGTGACAGTCGTTTCCCCGTTCTCTCTATGGCAAGTGGGCCCATGCTAATTCTTTCTCCAATCGTTGGATTCCTCGCGCACGATCCCCTCTCCTCTTCCCCCAAACTGCTCGCTCACTTGTAACGGCACACAGTTCGCCCCACTCCTCCCCACTTCACCATTACTTCCCCTCTTCCGCCTACTCCCAATGAACCGAGGCGGAATCGCGGGCATTTCCCCTTCTTCCACGGCAAATCGAGGTGGGGCCGCTGGTTGCTTCTGCGGTGGTGGGCAACTAATTTGTTCTGATGAGATTTCCTACCCCCTGTGTTTGCGCCTTGGGGTGAACCCGGGGTTCCGCGGGCGATTTTTGGAGGGTGTAGACATTTTTTATGGTGCGGTGAGCCATGTCTTTCGGGTGTTAGTTTGCTTGAGATTGGTGTGCACAAGGGAGTTGGGTGTGTTTGTGGGTTCGTTCCAACTAGGTCGAACGCGGTTGTGCACTCCTACAGGATGCTGCTAATGTGACACTCCAATCAGAGACCCTTCGACGAAATTGTGTGCGATGCATTAATCACAAATGGTGAAGTAATAAAACTGTCAAAAAAGATACAAAACATTTGTGATGGCGGAGACATCAAACACGATTCAAATTGTAGTTGAGTGTGCGATGGGTGGCATACAGTTCACTCAAATGAACTATTTGCGATGAGCATAACAACAGAAACGGTCAGACAGATGAAGGTGTGTGTGATACACATCATACAGTTCACTCAGATGAACTGTTTGTGATTAGGCAACACAACTGAAACAGTTAGCCATATCAAGGTGTGTGCGATATACAACATACAGTTGATAACCCACAAGTGTAGGGGATCGCAATAGTTTTCGAGGGTAGAGTATTCAACCCAAATTTATTGATTCGACACAAGGGGAGCCAAAGAATATTTGCAAGTATTAACAGTTGAGTTGTCAATTCAACCACACCTGGAGATTAATTATCTGCAGCAAATTGATTAGTAGCAAAGTAGTATGATAGTTTTGATAGCAGTGGTAACAGTAACGGTAATAGTAACAATGATAGTATCAATTTTGTAGCAAGTGTAGCAGTAACAGTAGCACTAGTAACTTAGCAAGAACTATATAAGAGAAATTCGTAGGCATTGGATCGGGGGATTCGTTGGATGATATTCATCATATAACAGTCATAACCTAGGGCGATACAAAACTAGCTCCAGTTCATAAATATAATATAGGCATGTATTCCGTAAATAGTCATACGTGCTTATGGAAAGAACTTGCATGACATCTTTTGTCCCACCCTCCCGAGGCAGCGGGGTCCATATGAAAACTAAGGGATATTAAGGCCTCCTTTGAATAGAGAACCGCAACAAAGCATTAGCACATAGTGAATACATGAACTCCTCAAACTACGGTCATCACCGGGAAGTATCTCGACTACTGTCACTCCAAGGTTTACGGATCATAACACGTAATAGGTGAATATAACTTGCAAGATCGGATCTAGAACATAGATACAATGGTGATAACATAAAATGGTTCAGATCTGAAATCATGGGCGCCCGGGCCCAAAGTGATAAGCATTAAGCATGGCAGAGTCATATCAACATCAATCTCATAATATAGTGGATACTAGGGATCAAGCCCTAACAAAACTAACTCAATTACATGATGAATCTCATCCAACTCCTCACCGACCAGCGAGCCTACGAAGGAATTACACACTCCCGGTGGGGAGCATCATGGAATTGGCAATGAAGGAGGGTTGGTGATGATGAAGATTGAAGACCCCCCTCTCCAGAGCCCAAAACTGACTCCAGATTTGGCCTCCTAATGAAGAACAGGAGGTGGCGGCGGCTCCGTATCGCGAAACGAGATAAATCTTCCTCCCTGATTTTTTCTAGAGAAATAGTATTTTATAGCATTGGAATCAGGGTCTGCGGGGCCACTAGGTGGGCACAACCCACCTAGGCGCGCCTGAGGGGGGAACCCTAGTGGGTTGTGCTCACCCAGGGCCCCCCTCTGGTGGTTCTTGGCTCCAGTATATTTCTTTTATTGTATAAAAATTCTCCAAAAAGTTTCGTTCCAATGCGAGAACTTTTATTTCTGCTCAAAAACAACACCATGGTAGTTCTGCTAAAAACAGCGTCAGTCCGGGTTAGTTTAATCCAAATCATGCAAATTAGAGTCCAAAACAAGAGGAAAAGCATTAGGAAAAGTAGATACGATGGAGACGTATCAACTCCCCCAGGCTTAAACCTTTGCTTGTCCTCAAGCAATTCAGTTGATAAACTGAAAGTGGGAAAGAAACACTTTTATGAACTCTTTTGCTCTTGTTTACATAAATAAGCTTAAGTAGCACCCAGGTTTTTAGCAAAGATTATAACTAACCATGTCAACAATGACTCTTAAAAAATATATTAACTCATATCAATGACATAATCAACTAGCGAGCAATAATAAAATATCTCACATGACAACACGTTATCAAAACAATCATGATATAATATGACAACAGTGGTATCTCGCTAGCCCTTTCTAACATCGTAAAACATAAATGCAGAGCACCTCCAAAGTTCAAGCAGCGACTAAACATTGTAATTCATGGTAGAAAAGATCCAGTCATGATGCATCCAACATTAACTATACACAATGCATGAGGATGAAAATAGTGCTATCAGAATCTGGCGCTTATTTGAGAAGGTGATGACTCAACATAAAATTAAATAGATAGTCCCTTTCCAGAGGGAAGCAGGGATTTGCAGCAGTGCCAGAGCTCAGTTTTTAAAACAGCGGTAAATGAAATTTTGAGAAATGCACCCTTCCTATTTACTTCACGACCATTAGTTATCGATATCTTCCATGCTAAACACATTAGTGGCGATCCCAAGCGATAAAAGTAAAGGTTTACTCCCCCTCCACCAACAATCACACTCCATGGCTAGATGAATCCTTGGGTACCGTCCATACCAACATCAATCCTGGGGGAGTTTTGTTTAATTATTTGTAATTTGATTTCGGGACTGGGAATCCCTATTACCACCCCTCTCGTGCAAGGACGAGTGAATAAATACTCATCATGAGAATAACCCGCTTAGCATGGAAGATACTGACTACCTCCTGTCACTCTATGAACAATCAGGCACACAAAAAGGATATTTATTTGAAGTTTTTAGAGGTGGCACATGCAAATTTACTTAGAACGGCAGGGTAATACCGCATATAGGTAGGTATGGTGGACTCACCTAGAATAACTTGGGTTTTAGGATTTTGACACACAAGCAGTAATTCCGCTTAGTACAGGCGAAGGCCAGCAAATAGGTTGGGAAGCGGCCAGATAGAGAGCGAAAATGGTCATGAACATGCATTATGCATAATGAACATTGGATACTAGCATGAGTAGGATATGAACACCATGAACATAAATATCATAGATGATATGTTGGTTTTGATTCAACTACATGTATGAACATGTGCCAAGTCAAGCCACTCGAAACATTGGGAGGAGGATACCATATCATCATACTACATCACAGTCATTTTAACGCAATGTTTACATCCAAGATAATCATTATCCACTCCTAGCTACTTAAGCATGGCATGAGAAAACTATAATCTCTAATTGTCATTGCAAACATGTTTGATAATAATGTGCCGAATCATGGATACTAGGTTAAAAATATTTACAAAAACAGAATAAGTTGAGTTCATACCCGTTCCTCTCTGCCACTATCAGTTCACCAAATATCGTCATTATTGCCTTTCACTTGCACGACCGAACGATTTGAAAATAATAGCAGTGCAAGAGTGCCGTGGACTAAGCTGGAATCTACAAACATTTTATTCAAAAGGAGAAGAAAAAGTAATTTGGGCTCTTTGTTAGATCAACAATAATGCATATGAGAGCCACTCAACATTTCATCATGGTCTTTTCTACTTCTTGAGCTTGCGTTGGTTTTTCCCTTGAAGAGGAAAGGGTGATGCAGCACAGTAGAGATAAGTATTTCCCTTAGTTAAGAACCAAGGTATCAATCCAGTAGGAGAAACGCGCATGTCCCCAATAGATGCACCTGCATAAACAATCAAACACTTGCACCCAATGCGATAAAGGGGTTGTCAATCCCTTCATGGTCACTTGCAAAGGTGAGATCTAATAGATATAGATAGAACTAACCAAAAGATACAATATTTTTGGGTTCTTTTTGGTTTATAGATCTGAAAGTAGAAGATTGCAAAATAGTAGATGGGAAACTAATAGAGAAAATTCCTTATTTGACACTGTCTTAAAATCTGGTTCCTTATTTGACACTGGAAAAGTTTTTCTTCCCTATTTGACACTAGTCCTAAATTTTATTCCCTATACGACACTTTCGTCCATTTTGAGCCTAAATGACACCTGAAAAGACGATTTTGCCCCCCATGCGGTATGTGTGCGCGCGCACGCGCACATGTGTGCTGCTGCTGCATGTGTGTGTGCATGTGTGCCGCTGCGTGTGTGTTTGCTACTGTGTGTGTACGTGCGTGTGTGTGTGCTGTTGCGTGCCTATGTGCTACCTGTGTGTGTGCTGCTGCTGCTGCATGTGTGTGTGTATGTGTGTGTGTGTTGCGTGTGTGTGTGTGTTGCTGCGTGTGTGTGCGCGTGCATGTGTTGCTGTGTGTGTGTGCGCGCGTGCATGTGTGTTGCTACGTGTGTGTGCGTGTGTGTGTGTGCACGTGCGCGTGCGTGTTGTTGCGTGTGTGTGTTGGTGCATGTGTATGTGTTGCTGCATATGTGCTCCTGCCCTCGCACTGGTGTTGCGTGTGTGCGCTATTGCTCCCCACACACATACCACATGAGGGGCAAAAGAGTCTTTTCAGGTGTCATTTAGGCTCAAAATGAACGGAAATGTCATATAGGGAATAAAATTTAGAACTTGTGTCTAATAGGAAAGAATTTTTTTCCAGTGTCAAATAAGGAAGCAAATTTTAAGATAGTGTCAAATAAGGAATTTTCTCAAACTAATATGATGGAAAATAGACCCGGGGGACATAGGTTTCACTAGAGGCTTCTCTAATGAAGGCAAATAATATGGTGGGTGAATAAATTACTGTCGAGCAATTGATAGAAAAGCGCAAAGTTATGACTATCCAAGGCAATGATTATGCAATATAAGCATCACGTCCGTGTTAAGTTGACCGACTCCTGCCTCCATCTACTACTATTACTCCACACATCGACTGCTATTCAGCATGCATCTAGAGTATTAAGTTCATAAAGAATAGAGTAACGCCTTAAGTAAGATGACATGATGTAGAGGAATAAACTCAAGCAATATGATGAAAACCCCATCTATTTATCCTCGATGGCAACAATTCAATACGTGTCTCGCTACCCCTACTTTGTCATTGGGTGAAATCACGCAAGATTAAACCCAAAGCTAAGCACCTCTCCCATTGCAAGAAAAACCAATCTAGTTGGCCAAACCAAACCAATAATTCGAAGAGAAATACAAAGATATCAAATCATGCATATAAGAATTCTGAGAAGATTCAAATAATATTCATAGATAAGTTGATCATAAATCCACAATTCATCGGATCTCGACAAACACACCACAAAACAAGATTACATCGGATAGATCTCCAAGAACATCGAGGAGGACATGGTATTGAGAATCAAAGAGAGAGAAGAAGCCATATAGCTACTAGCTATGGACCCGTAGGTCTATAGTAAACTATTCACGCTTCATCGGAAGGGAAATAGAGTTGATGTAGATGCCCGCCGTGATCGAATCCCCCTCCGGCAGGATGCCGAAAAAGGCCCCAAGATGGGATCTCACAGGAACAGAAGGTTGCGGCGGTGGAAAAGTGTTTTCGTGGATGCTTCTGGTGGTTTTGGAATATATGTGAATATATAGGAGGAAGATCTAGGTCAGGGAGTCACCGAGGGCCCCACAAGGTAGGGGGCGCCCCCCTATGGCGCACCCTCCACCCTTGTCGCCACCTCCTGGCTCTTTTGACTTGCACTCCAAGTCCCTAGGTGTCTTCTGGTCCAAGAAAAATCACCGTGAAGTTTTATTCCGTTTGGACTCCGTTTAGTATTCATTTTCTGCGAAGCTCAAAAACAAGGAAAAACAAAAACTGGCAATGGGCTCTAGGTTAATAAGTTAGTCCCAAAAATAATATAAAATAGCATATTAATGCATATAAAACATCCAAAACAGGTAATATAATAGCATGGAACAATTAAAAATTATAGATACGTTAGAGACGTATCAGTCTTCTCCTTGGTATGACTCAATAAACAGAAAATAATTTCAGAGAAACACACTGAAATATTTTTGGAGTTTTAGTTTTTCTAGAAGAAAGCAAATTAAAGAAAGAAAAACAGAAACGAGAAAAACTATTTACACGGGAAAGCTCCCAACAAGCAAGAAGAATAATTGAGAAATCTTTTTGGGTTTTCTTTTAATACTACAACTAGTTAATAGAAAGAAAAACTAAAAAGAAGCGGGAAATATTTTTTGGTTTTCTCAAAGTTTTTCAAACACACAAGAAGAAAGTGAGAAAATAAATTTAGCATGGATAATACAATAAAAAAGTGTGGACACTGACAAATAGAATGGAATGTGCGAACATGAATGTAATGTCGGTGGAAATACGTACTCCCCCAAGCTTAGGCTTTTGGCCTAACTTGTTAATCACCACTCGTAGTAGACATCAGGTCCTATGTTGAAGTGTTGTGGAGAGGGCACCTGAGCGTCCCACTCTTGAGGCTCCTCCTCTGCAACTGCCTGGGCATTCCGGTAGGCAATGATATCATCTAGCATGATCTGGTATCCGCCCCTAGCAATATGATCAAACAAAGCAGGTGCAGGTAACGGAATAATATCACGGGTATCCTCACTGAAGACCAGGTTGTAAGGAATATTAGTAATAGAATCATTAATATCAATAAAATGGTGATCTTTCATCGCTTGGTGATCCACATAGACCTTGGGTAAATGATGATCATGCTAGCGGATCTGAATGTTAAAATGACTCGCTAGGTGAGTAGCAAAGATACCTCCATGAATTTTAACCTTGGTCTTGTTAAGGTGTAGGCGACGTGCAACATTAGCTCCTAGGCTATAAGTGTTATCACCGTATAGTGCACGGCATAAGACAGTGAAATCGGGGGCACTAAGTGCACCAACCTTCTCTCTAGCAAGTAAACACTTCGCAATGAATAGGGCAAAATAATGCACAGAAGGAAACTGCAGGATAGTGGCGGTGACACTCGATACCCCTATCTCGTCTCCCACTAACAGAGTGCGATAAAAGCCCTCAAACTCTGCAGGCCTAGGCTCTCTTATTTCCCCGTCAGAAGGGATCGAGCATATATCACAGAATTCAATAAGTGGTATCAGACGGGTTTCAGCGTATAAATCAAACTGCACCTCAGGGGGGTTATTCCTACTTATGAAATGAAAACTTTGCACAGAGGAATTTGTAAGGAGATGATATTTTTCACACTCAGCTACAATGAAGTTGGTGAGGCCAGCATTGGCAGCAAATTGTGCGAACTCTTGATGGATTCCGTCTCCATCCATGAAGGGGTTATGTGGCCATTCACACGGCCGCACTTCCGCCATTCTCCGAGTATGGAGGTCACTATCCGATGATTCCCCAACAACTCCCTTGGAGTTCTTCTTGGAAGCAAACTTCCTAAAGAAGCTCGTCTTATTCCTATGAACAAAATTCTGAAATTTTTAGTCCACAAATTTTTTTCTCAAAAAAACTTCACAAGATTGATAGCAACTACTCATGCGCATGCATAGAGGCTATATTGAGCATTCAAACTACTAAGAAATCCAAGAATTCAACATGCAAGCTCATCTACAACAGCACCAAGAGTAGCTAATTATTCAAAATATAATCCACGAAAGCAAAAACTAATTCGACCAATGGAGGAGTCACATACCAAGTAGCAATCCCCCAAAACAGTTTTGGAAACGGAGCTTCGAGCAAAGAGATCGAAATCAGCGGGTTTGAAAGCAAGAACACGAGGGAGAGAGCAATGGTGAATTTTTTCTGGAGGTTGGTGATGACATGGGCTAAAGAGATAAGTGAGGGGGGCACGTGGGGACCACAACCCACCAGGGCGCGCCTAGGTGGATTGTGCCCACCTGGTGCACCCCTCCTCTAATGTTATTTGCACTAAAAATTCAGAAATATTCATAAAAAATCGTATTAAATTTTCAGGACATTCTAAGAACTTTTATTTTGGGTCATTTTTTATTGCACGGAAAATCCAGAAAAACAGGATAAACATGGCATTTTATTTTATTTAACTACCAAAAATAGAAAATAAAAGGCAAGGATAGAAGGTTGTGCCTACTAGATTCATCAACTTCATACCTCTCAAAAGTGATCCATTAATAAGGTTGATCAAGTCTTATTAACAACCACCTTCGATTAGCATGAAACTGAAGAACTTTCTTAAAACACAAAGTTACCTCAACGGGGATATGCATATCCCCAACAATAAGTATATCATAATTCTTTTTGGCACTAGGTAGAGGTAGTTGAAAACTTCCAATAGTGAGTGTTGGGGATTTTTCAGTAACATTTATACCATTCACTTGGAATTGTTTCTTCGGAAAGTGCACCGTATGCTCATTAGCATTGATATGAAAAGTGACCTTGCTTTTATTGCAATCAATAACAGCCTCCGCAGTATTAAAAAAGGGTCTACCAAGGATAATCGGCATGTTGTCATCCTCGCGCATCTCAAGTATAACAAAGTTAGTTAAGATGGTAGCATTTGCAACAACAACAACAACGGGCACATCCTCACAAATACCGATAGGTATGGCAGTTGACTTATCAACCATTTGCAAAGATATTTCATTAGGTGTGAGTTTATTCAAATCAAGTCTTTTGTATAAAGGGAAAGGCATAACACTAACACCAGCTCCTAAATCACATAAAGCAGTTTTCACATAGTTTATTTTGATGGAACAAGGTATAGTTGGTATTGCCAGATCTCCAAGTTTTTTAGGTACTCCATCCTTAAAAGAATAATTAGCAAGCATGGTGGAGATATCAGCTTAAGGTATTTTCCTTTTATTTTGATGATGTCTTTCAAGGGGCCATCTCTAAAATACCAGTCAAGTGAGTACGCAAAAAGACTGGCTTAATCATTTTAGCAAAGCGTTCAAATTCTTCATCATCTTTCTTCTTAGTTGATTTAGGTGGAAAGGGCATGGGTTTTTGAACCCATGGCTCTCTTTCTTTACCATGTTCCCTAGCAACAAAGTCTCTTTTATCATATATTTTATTTTTAGGTTGTGGATTATCAAGATCAATAGCTGGTTCTATTTCAACATCATTATCTGGTTATTTATTGTTTGGTTGAGTATCTTCATGAACATCATCATTATCTTTTTCATTATCACTAGGTGAATGTTCATTTCCAGATTGAGTTTAAACATCAGAAATATAAACATCATTATTAGCTTCAGGAGGTTTTTCTATCTCAGGTTCACTAGAGGTATGCAAAGTCCTATCATTTTTCTTTTTCTTCTTCTTTTTGGTAGTAGTACGTGCATCAGTGTTAATTCTTTGAGAGTCTTGTTCAATTCTTTTAGGGTATCCCTCAGGATAAAGTGGTTCCTGAGTCATTCTACCTCCTCTAGTAATTACCCTAACATCATGATCATTGATATTATTATTCATTTCATCAAGCAATTCTCTCTGAGATTTAGCAACTTGTTCTAGTTGAGTTTGAACCATAGAAGCATGTTTTCCTACACCTCTAACATCATTTGAGATTCTGAATAACAAGTCACTCAAGCAAACAATCATATCAGAATTGTATTTCAATTGTTTCATAATATTTGCATTGAAGTGATCTTGTTTTCTAATGTAGTTATCAAACTCATAAAGGCATTGACTAGGATGCATATTGTAAGGATTGTCATTACCATTAAATTTCTTTAAAGAATTTACCTCTACCACCTTAAGTGGTGGTGTATCAAGCCCATGTATTTCTTCAATAGGAGGTAAAATTTTGACATCCTCGACTTTAATACCTTTCTCCTTCATACATTTCTTTGCCCTCCTCTTATTCGGAGGGGGTTTAGGCGGTGGTTCAAGAAGAGTCCGATCATCATAATTTTTCAATATGTTATTCAGTAATTCTTCAGCTTGTTCAATAGTTCGTTCCCTCAAAACACAACCAGCACAACTATCTAGGAACTCCTTAGAAGCATCGGTTAGTCAATTATAGAAGATATCAAGTATTTCATTTTTCTTAAGAGGATGATCAGGCAAAACATTCAACAATTGGAGAAGCTTGTGGGAGACTCTCTTCTTCAATTTGCACAGAGTTAAATATTTCCTGTAAGGCAGCTTGTTTCTTATGAGCAGGAAAATATTTTTCAGAGAAGTAGTAAATCATATCCTAGGGACTACGCACACAACCAGGAGCAAGAGTATTATACCAAGTCTTAGCATCACCCTTTAATGAGGATGGAAATAACTTGAATATAATAGTAGCGAATTTTCTTAGATGAGCAAATAGGGTGGCTATATCATTCAACTTAGTAAGGTGTGCCACAATAGTTTCAGTTTCATAACCATGGAAAGGATCAGATTCAACCAAAGTAATCAACTCTGGGTCGACAGAGAATTCATAATCCTTATCATCAACAAAGATAGGTGAAGTAGAAAACTTAGGATCACATTTCATTCTAGCATTCAAAGATTTCTCCTTCAGTTTGCATAATAATTTCTTAAGATCATCCCTATCATTGCGAGCAAGAAAGTCTCTAGTTGTCTCCTCATCCATAACATAACCTTCCGATATCTTAGGAAATTCATATCTAGGAGGACTAAGTCTAATAGGTGTCTCAAGATTTCCAGATTCAATGATTTCATCAGTTTCAACATTCTCAATAACTTCAGCTCTAGCAATTTGTTCATCAAGAAATTCACCTAGTGGCACATTATCATCAAGCAAGGTACTAGCATCATCATAAGCATTATCCATAGATATAGAATCATCAATAACTTGCGACATATACGAATTAATAGCATGTGGCGGTGTTGCAAGTTTACTCAAAATAGAAGGTGAATCAAGTGTAGAGCTAGATGGCAGTTCCTTACCTCCCCTCGTCTTAGAGGGAAATATTTTAGTCTTGGTATCCTTCAGATTCTTCATAGTGATAAATTGATAATAATCCCAAGTGACTCAACAAATATAGCTATGCTCCCTGGCAACGACGCCAGAAAAGGTCTTGATAACCCACAAGTATAGGGGATCGCAACAATTTTCGAGGGTAGAGTATTCAACCCAAATTGATTCGACACAAGGGGAGCCAAAGACTATTTGCAAGTGTTAGCAGCTGAGTTTTCAATTCAAGCACACCTGGAGATTAATTATCTGCAGCAAAGTGATCAATAGCAAAGTAGTATGATAGTTTTGATAGCAGTGGTAACAGTAACAATAACGGTAACAATGATAGCAACGATTTTGTAGCAAGTGTAGCAGTAATAGTAGCAGTAGTAACTTAGCAAGAACAATATAAGAGAAATTAGTAGGCATTGGATCCATGGATTCGTTGGACGATATTCATCATATAACAGTCATAACCTAGGGCGATACAAAACTAGTTTTAGTTCATAAATATAATGTAGGCATGTATTCCATAAATAGTCATACATGCTTATGGAAAGAACTTGCATGACATCTTTCGTCCTACCCTCCCGTGGTAGCGGGGTCCATATGGATACTAAGGGATATTAAGGCCTCCTTTTAATAGAGAACCGAAACAAAGCATTAGCACATAGTGAATACATGAACTCCTCAAACTACGGTCATCACCGAAAAGTATCCCGACTACTGTCACTCCGGGGTTCACGGATCATAACACGTAATAGGTGAATATAACTTGCAAGATTGGATCTAGAACATAGATATAATGGTGATAATATAAATGGTTCAGATCTGAAATCATGGCACCCAGGCCCAAAGTGAAAAGCATTAAGCATGGCAAAGTCATATCAACATCAATCTCAGAACATAGTGGATACCAGGGATCAAGCCCTGACAAAACTAACTCGATTACATGATGAATCTCATCCAACTCCTCACTGACCAGCGAGCCTACGAAGGAATTACTCACTCCCTGTGGGGAGCATCATGAAATTGGTGATGAAGGAGGGTTGATGATGATGAAGATCGAAGATTCCCCTCTTCGGAGCCCAAAACGGACTCCAGATCTGGCCTCCTAATAAAGAACATGAGGTGGTGGTGGCTCCGTATCACGAACGAGATAATTCTTCCTTCCTATTTTTTTCTGGAAAAATAGGATTTTACAGCGTTGGAATCAAGGTCTGTGGGGCCACCAGGTGGGCACAACCCACCTGGGCGCGCCTAAGGGGGGGGCGCCCTGGTGGGTTGTGCTCACCTAGGTCCCCCCTTCGGTGGTTCTTGGCTCTAGTATTTTTCTTTTATTGTATAAAAATTCTCCAAAAAGTTACGTTCCAATCTGAGAACTTTTATTTCTGCACAAAAACAACACCATAGTAGTTTTGCTAAAAACATCGCCTGTCCAGGTTAGTTTCATTCAAATCATGTCAAATTAGAGTCCAAAACAAGAGGAAAAGCATTAGAAAAAGTAGATATGACAGAGACGTATCAATCTCCTAGATTAGATCTTGGGTGTTCCCTATGATTTTTTTTAATTTTGATGCAATGTTCCCCATCACTCCTCTCCTCTCCAACCGGTTGTGGGCGGCATGGGACGACCTCGTCGTTCTAAGACGCATCGCTGTGTGGGGCGCGACGACGCTGGTGGCTGTTGCCCCCTGCATGGAGGGCTACACGGTGTGGTCTGCTGGGTGCGGCCGTGGTGGTGGTGGCGTTGCGGGCTTGATAGTGGTGGTGACCCATCTCAATCTGGATCTGGCGGCTCACCCATGGCAGGCGGTGTGGGGGCTGGCCACGACCTGGCGTGTGGTGCTGGGAGTGGACCGCAGTGGCACGCAGCCAGCTGCTGCCAGTATGGCGGTTGCTGATGGTGAGGTGGTCCCTCGATGGATTTGGTTGCCACGGCGTGGTGGGGAATCCATGGTGGTGGTCTGGATCGGTTCACGATGGTGTGGTGTGTCGGTGTGGTGGCGGCTCAAGGTGGTGTGCGGGTCATGGCGCAGCGGCCGCCGGGAGGCCTTTGACGTTGGCTCGTTTGCGTGCAGTTCTTGTGGATGCTCCTGGATCTCTCCCATGGTTGCTGGTGGTGGCCGGTCCGGCTCCTCGCGCCATCGAGCGGGTGGCCGTTTTGACCCAGGTGCAGATCCAGGTAGGGAGCCCTCGTTGCGCGTCAGGCGTGATGTTTAGAGAGGTGGTGGGAGGAATGGGTGGTGTCGATAGAGTCGGGCCACCTATCACTAGTAGGGGTGTCGGGCATCGACGTAGTCCGCTCCCACCTTGCCTCTTCCCCGACCTAGTTGTTCCTTGATCGATTTGGTCGTTCCGGTCACTGACAGCTCTATCAATGGTCGGAGCTTGCTGGTCGGTTCATCACACATCCATGGAGGACCTTCGGGGCATCTTGTTTCCTGGACGGTGACTCAGGTGGTGGGAGCCGTGGTGCTCGTGGGCTGAGTCCATGGCTCGGGCGCGAGCGGCTAGCGGTCATAGCCGCCTGGGCGGCGTGGTGGCTGTCATTTCGACAGTCTGCAGCGGTGTTCGTCTAGGGATCATGTGTCTGACTGCACCGATGTCAAAGGAGGAGGATGCTTAGCAGGGTGAAAACCCTGTCTGGTCTAGGCCAGACCGACGAAGGCGGCACCTATGGGCACAGTCATCTTCCTGAAGTCTCTTTTATGGTTGCTCCCACCCTTCGTCGTGCTCCGGATGCAAACCTGATCCTTGGATCAGGCGGTGACAGCTCAGCAGTGTCGTGCCCTTCCCGGAGGCACCGTCTTGGAGCGCACGGGCTCGTCGATTCTCAACTTTACCTCTTCTTGGTTTCTCATCGGAAGAGCGTCGACGGCTCCATAGTGATGTTTTCTATCTTATCTTGTAGTCTACGATGAGTCTTTCGGTGTGTTGTTGTTGTAGCTCTTTGGCACCTATGTATCTTGCACTGGGTGAGTGTGGGTCTCGTGTAGTGTGTTGTCGTTTGTACCGGTTCAATTTGTTAGCAGTCGTTGCTTTATACTCCCTCTGTACCTTTACGTAAGGGAGAATTTTGTTTTTGCCACTCTAGATTTTGCCAATTTTTCTTATGTCACTATAGATTTTGACATTTCACTTTTGCCACTCTTAGTTTTTGACAATTATCACAATTGTCACTCCCTTGGCAAAAGCAAAATATTCAGAGTGACAATTATGATACATTTCAAAAGCTAAGAGTGACAAAAATAAAATAAAATAATTTTGCTTTTGACACGGAATGACAATTGTGATAATTGTCAAAAGTTAAGAGTGGTAAAAGTAAAATGTCAAAACCTAGAATGGCATAAGGAAAATTGGCACGGTGACCAAACCACGTAATTATAGATATGTTAGGAATTTGTTGGTTAGTGACAAGTAAATCAGTTAGTCCAGAAAAATAAGAGATACATGCAATCGACACAGAGATACTTTCATTCTTTTGCTATAAGAGATACACAGAATAAAAAGTAGTTTTTTTAGGGCTAACAAGGGAATTACGAGGAATTAGAACGAATACACCTTACATTCTAGAATTTCATAAAAAAAACAAATACACTTTATAAAGGAACAGATTCAGTACTATATAAAGCGGGGCGAAATAAAAAGTCCTTCCAAGTCCCCCTTTCGCTCTAGGAAAAAAAGGGGACGATTCTGCTCGCGCCGCCGGTTCCCCGATGGCGGAGGACTCAGGCGCCATCCTCCGCCACATCTCCTCCCTCAAGGACATGCTTGACAAGGTCCACAATTCACCGAGCTCCCTTGCTGCTTTCATTTTATTTTGCAGCTGTCTAGATACTCCTACGCCCAGTTTATTGATTTGTCGCCGGCAAGTATGAGATGACGAATGGATTGACGGGACACTAGAGTTGGCGGCGCGGGCCGATTAGGCGCCCGTTTAGAATCTCTGGGTGTAGCCATTGCGAGGCTAGGCGGCTTCGAGAGAGAAAGCGGGCCCGTGTCGAGGAACCATTCCGGCGCGCCGCCGGCTTGCTGCTGCTGGATGGAGAGCCCCTGGAGAGCAGCGTATAGCTGGTTGTACTGCTCCCAGGTCGGCCCGCTCGATGAAGGGGCGGCCACCGGGTACGCCTGGTGAGGTGCAGGAGGTCGCGGGCCTAGAACGCCGGCGGCGTTGGGGGTGGCCCACGGTGCACGGGGTGCAGGCAGGCCGGGAATGAGGGCGCCGTAGGGAGCAAAGTAGCCCGTGGAGATCTGTGAGGCTGGGCCGCAGGGCCGCCACCGAACGACTGGCCACCACGGCCGCGGCCGCGACCACGCCCGCGTGGGCCTCTGTTGTCGCTGGTTGGGGAAGCAGCAGGGCCTTTGCCCTTGTCGTTGGAGGAGCCGCCACGGTCAGGGCCGCGATCAGCGGAGGAGCCGCCAAGCGGCGCCTGCCCGATGGTGAGCGCCGCAGCCAGGAGTTCTGGACGGCCATCCAACCGCGCCCTCTCGTTCGCGGAAATCTCCTCCATGAGAAGACGGGAACGCGCCTGCACGAAGGAGGGGAAGGGCGACTGCATGGGAAGAAGTGTCGCCATGATCTGGAACTTGCGGTTCAGGCCGCGGATGAGCTGTAGCGTCAGGGCCTGATCGGAGATGTGCTCGCCGACGTCCTCGAGTGCGTCGGCCAGGGTCTTCAGCCGCCGGCTGTATTCGGCGATGGAGAGATCGCCCTGGACGAAGTTCCGGAACTCCGCGCCGAGGACGACGGCGCGCCCCGGCTGGTTGTCCATGAAGAGGAGGTGGAGTTGCGTCCAGATGTCGTAGGCGGAGCTGTCCGGGGACGCCACCACGTCCATGAGCTCTTCGGCGACCACGCCATGCATCCACAGCACCATGGTCAGATCATCATTACGCTAGATGGCGCTTTGATCAAGCGGCGCGGTGGCGACATCAAGGTGGTGCTGCACTTCATGTTTGCAAGAGATGATATAGAAAAGTTGTCGCCACCGGGAGTAGTTACCGGACTCGAGCTGGAGCTTGCCGGCGAAGTAGTGCGCGATGGAGGGCGGCAGGCCGGCGACGGAGGAGGGGCCGGCGTTGGGGGCACCAAGGCCGCGGTGCGGGACGACGGCGCCGCCGGGGCCGCCCAGCGGGAGGCGGGGAACGGCGGTGCTGCCCGCGGTCCGGAGGATGCCCGCGGGTGGTGGGACGCGAGGGGCCGGGGTAGACGAGGATGAGGCCCCAGCGCCGCTGGGGACGGGCGTCTTGCCGCGGTCGGCGAGGGGCGCGCGTCGGGTCGCGGGGACCGCGGCGGGGGCAGGACGGGCCGCGGCGGGCGTGGCGGTGGCGGGAGGGACCGCGGCGAAGGGCTCGGTCGCCGGCGAGTCGAAGTCCGCCGAGCGGGTGAGGCGAAGGAGGCGGTTCATGGCGGAAGCGGAGAGAAAAAGGAGGATCGGAGATGCTCGCGTCTGATACCAAGTTAGGTTATGCAAAACACTCACACTGCTCTATTCACTGCGGCCGGCTGTACATATAGAGTTACAGGAGAGAGAGGGAGCAGGAAGATCGTGAGTGGTTACAAGCGATAAGCTAGCTATCCTAGCATGCAGGGAGAGATGCGCACGTAGTGCACGCGGACGTTGAGGTCCGGGCGAATCGGTCTGCATGGGTCAGCCACTTGGCGAGTGGAGAGTGGGCATTTTCCAACAGCGGCCGCCGCCGGCTCGAAGCTCTGGCGGCCGCCATGGCCAACTCATCCCAGTTTGTCTTCTTCCCTCTCTATCTATTCTCTGGTCATTCTCTGTTACTCGACTTTTTGTGAGAATTTGATTCTACTCTGTCTTACATTAGCTCGTTGAAGAAAACATGACAAGTAGTTTGTGTTATTCTAGCATTTGAGGGCGGATGAAAATTCAGTCATTCTACCTGCTATTGTGTCATTTTATTGTCTTTGTGAAGTTTGCGTTTTGGCTGACCTAATGTACTTTTGCTTGATATCAATTGTTTTTTTATAACTTATTATAAGGTTTGCAGTATCATAATTATCATTATGGTATTGCCAAGGTCCTTATCCCCCCCTCTATTGGTATGTTTTGTGCTTACAAGAAAACATCCTAGGAATATGAATTTATGGGGTAGACTAATATGTTGGCTACATGTATTCATGAAATAGTTGCCCAAACAGAACATATGACTTGTTGCTGTTAAGTACTCCCTCTGTGAAGAAATATAAGAGTGTTTAGATCTCTTCTATTTCTTTACAGAGGGAGTATATTATATCTCTTCTTCCTATCAGATTGATCTTTTGGGATAGTTGGTTGATAGGAATATCCTGACATGCTATCAAACTTGAGGTTTTGGGTTCAAGTCTCGGTCCTCCCTTTCCCCAATCATTTATCCACACCACGTCCGGCATGGGAAGGAGGTGTTGATCATTCCATATCCACATCGGATGTGAAGGGGAAGGAGGGGAGGGGGGGGGGTAGGTATATTATATCTACTCTTCCTATCAGATTGGTCTTTTGGGATAGTTGGTTGATAGGAATATCTTAACAGTTGCCGCTAACTTTCTAGTTATTGGTCTATGTATGAGAGCACATCTCATTACAACGAATAATTTAGTAAGTATTATCTTGTAGAAGGAATGCCTGGTCCTGGCTGTTAAGCGAACATGATGTAAAATTATTGGACGTATATGGATTTATAATACTTACTAAAT
Source organism: Triticum urartu (assembly GCF_056163025.1). NCBI lineage: Eukaryota > Viridiplantae > Streptophyta > Magnoliopsida > Poales > Poaceae > Triticum > Triticum urartu. The sequence continues at coordinate 208,674,726 of NC_141873.1, read as the reverse complement.
TTCTGGAACTGTGTCAGGAGGCTGCCAGCCTGTGCTTGAAATTTCAAATTTCTGGAACTTGGTCCACCACATATGGAGAACAGTAGCTGTCCGATTCGACCAATCAGCGGCCCAGAATGCAGGGATTTGCAGCTGTACGGTCACATTGTTGAAGTGTCCAGAGCATTTCTCACCGTCCGATATATTGAATCAATGGCATGCAAGTCATGCAGAATGTGTTGGGGACAGTATAGGGTGTACCTATCATTGTTCACATTGATACACTATATAGGAGTATAGATGTGTATCTCTGGCAATGTGGCTATTTGAATCTGGATGCGAATAATGAATTTTCTATATACTCATTAGATGTTATTAGCATGTGGAATTTCAACGTTATACATCTTATGAGGCTAACTATGCTCTTCTTTTCTCGATCATTCCCTTAATTAGGTCAATGAAGAGATTGAACAGAATATACAAAGGACCAGGGAAACAGAGTCAGAAATAGTGAAGCATTCTGAAACTGAAAAGGACTATCTCGTGAAGGAGTCTGAGCTAATGAAAGGAGTATCGGTTGCTGAGTTTGAACTTGATGGGCTTATGCAAGTGGAAGGTAACTATTGCCTTAATCATGCAATTACTATATGATGACTGACTTTGCTGATAGAAGTCACTTAGCTGTAGTGGTATTTATATGTACCAAGAACAAAATATCCATGTGTTATTGCCAAAGATTCTATAGCAAGGCAGGATAGAAGGATGCTGCTATTCACGTGTGGTACTGTAGCACAAGAACCACTGTATTTTGGCACCAGCAATGCTTGATTTTATCAGCTAAAGAAATAACCCTTTCGTCTATTACTTAGATTCAGGAGTTGCGCTCCTTAGTAATTTCCACCCCCATTTAAGTGGTCCTTTGTACATAGACTGCTTCAACCTTTGAGAACTTTGAGTACTAATGCCTTTGAAAATATTTATATTAGATACTTGAAAATCATGTGCGTAAGTTCTCCTCATAAAACGCATACATGATTTTGTCGAATGTTATGAATATATTGCTATAAAATTTGGTGGTCAAAGTTTTGTTGTAGAAATTGTGTCAATGTCCAAAATGACCAGTTAGGGAACTGCAGGGAGTAGTTACTTTATCTTTTCTTTCTAATTGTTATTTTCTTGGAGGTGGGTTCCTTAGGCTACCCTGTTTCCACGCTCTCCTCCACTGCTAAGTCCATACCGGTCACAATTTTCGTGCTGACAAGGTATCTCGCTATGTTGTGCTGTGAGCTAAAATGCAGTCAACCACACTTTCCTTCCAAGGTCTGTCATGCTGTCAGCCTCCACACGCCATCAAGCTCGCCCCATGACATTGCCATCGAGCTCCTCGTTCGGTCATGCCACTAAGCTCCTCATGTCATCGACCTGTGCATCCTGTCAAGCTTCACATGCCATCCACTCATCCTGCCGGCGTGCTGTCAAGATTCGCGTGCCATCATGTCATGAACCTCGATATGCTTCCTCGGTTCTTAAGATTCTTTGAAGGTGGAGAAGATTACCATAATTTCTTACCGAAAAAGGCTTTCGCCCCGCTTTATATAAAGCCATGATTAACAGCGCCCCGTACAACCGCACTCACCCACAACACACGCACACACACACCCAAGGTAGGATGCATAGGCGCTGAGCGCAACAACACAATCCCTAGCACTACAAGAGCCGCCGGGGGCTTCAACCGTGAACATGCCACCACGAAGAAGTGAAGCCGCATATGACGGAACCGTGGGCTCCAAGGCGGCGCCTTCAGGAAGGATACGACACCGGAGCACCGCCACCGCCCGATCCGAGGATCAGAGTTTCCCCTGGAGCAACACGACGGGCAATGAGAGCCGCGACGACGCCTTCAAGAAGGGAGCGCTCTTCGCCGCTGCCAGTCCGTCCAAAGATAGAACAGGTTTTCACCCCGGCCAACACTCACCGCCACCGAACGCCACACCCCGGCTACCATGCCGCCCACACGGCCGTGGCAACCGGGCAGCACTGAGGCACGAGCTCTGCCCATGAGCATCGCGCCACCACCACCAGGGCCGCCGCCCCGGAATCCAAGACCTTGACACCAAGTCACCCGAGACCCGCCGCTACCCCAACCGAAGAGACGAGCGGAAAGGACCCGCCTTTCGCACCCCTGGTCGGACCCAGCGCCGAGACCCAATAGGCCGGCCACAACTAGCCTCCATCGAGCGGTTCTGCTGCACTGTGCGCGAGATGAGCACGGTCCTGCTGCCGGGCGCGAGACGGGCCGGTCCTGCAACCGGGCGCGAGACGAGCTCGGTCCTACGACACTAGGCGCGAGGCGGTCGATGGACCATCACATCCGCCGGATCTGGGCAGGGATGCCCAGATTCGCCGCCAGCACGTTTGAGACCACAAGACCCCACGAGCGCCGCAGGGGGGGGGGGAGGGAGGAGGAGGCAGCGCCGGCAGGCCATGAGGACGCGGGGAGGAGCGCCGGAGCAGGGGCCGGCCGGGACCGGACGCCGCGGGCAGGGGGAGGCGCCTCGCGACGACAGCCACCTGCGTGCAGGAGGAAAACCGCCCCGCCGCCGCCTCTGCCACGCGGCCTTTGGCCGGCGGCGCCCCCGGCGGCGAGGGAGGGGGGGGGGGGGGGCGGGGCGGAGGGCCGGGGGTGACGGTGCTAGGGTTGTCTCCCGACGACGCTCGTTGGAGCGCCTCGGGAGGGGGAGCCGATCCCTTTTTTCCAAATCCAAAAGAATGCACCATAATTTCTTTATGGCCTGCCACAGGTTTACTGTCTAGATTCATATCTACAACTGTTGGGCAAAGTCTTTGAGTACCTGGTCGAGAAGTCATTTCACCTAAGAAATCGGAGAGAAGGACCCAAGGAGTCTACGGGTGGACTTACCTTCTAGCACTGACTTGCACGCTGACTTAGTGTCAAGTCTCGGTGTGTGCGGACTCAGAACTTGGCCTCAGTGATATCTCCTGCACTAAACCTCAATGCAGTTCCCTAGTCTCGACCTGCACACTGCCTGGGGCTCATCTATGGTCGCACATTCCCATGAGGATGCTGCCCCACGCATTGCCCGGGGCTCTTCTTCTATAGTGTCCTTGCGCTTTTCTCTAATGCCGCCACGCACGATGCCCCACCCAACTCTTTCCTACAGTTTGCATAGGTCGGGCGTCAATATCGTCTGGACTCGTCCGTGGCAGCATTTGCTGTGCTCTTCCGCAATCATCGTAATTTTTCCACCAGGTAAGATATATCATATTAGTTAATCTGTCTCTTTGTTATCTTGCACAAGCACATATGAAAGTGATAAGGTTAAGCAAATGAAGTAGTTTTTTGAGGAGTCTTTCTATGCTTTCATATACGAAACTGCAGAGATTTTATAGCAACCGAGAGCTGACTGTTGGGGTGCAAATCAGTCCCTTCTACTAACAATTGTGTCATGTTATGCATGGTTCTTAACAACAGATAACAGCACTATTTTAAAATTTATTATCTGTTCAAGATGTGTAGCATATTTATATGTTTTCTGTTGCTGCATATCAAGGCCATATGATTCTAATGTTGTGTGTGGACTACCTAATCGGCTTTAACTTTTTAAGCAGCTGCTGGAACAGATTCACTTAAAGCGATGGAGGGCAATTTGGAATTCCAGAAAGCTACTCTGAATGCAATTAGGAAACTATTCTACGATAAAATGTATGGTTTACATTTGATCCATAAATCATATAAAATTCCTAAGTGCACTCTGAGGAAATATGAACTTGTATTTCCATGAGGACATAGGCTGATATATACACACGTACAGTTGTGGTAAATATGCAAAATCCCTTATACAATGGGGATATTACACGGCTATTAACCCCAACACACTTATATGAAAAAATATGATCCGAATATATTATAGTCAGTGGCAGAACACCCCTCGCCCCCTCCTGCAGTGTTTCCTATTATAGTTGGTGATATGACTATTTGGACTCATTTTACCTTTATGTTGGGAACTTTCTGTAAATCTTCAGCATGTCTGCTAGAGTTCAAGTATTTAGTTATGCCCCTAATGTAGCGACATAAGTTAAGATATCATGCGGGGCTATCTACCCGCCTTGCTCTCCCTGCCGATGTTTATTGGCCATCCGATCTTGATGGGAGGCACCTGACCATCTGTTTGTGCTGGTGGATGAGACTTTCTTTACTTTGCTCAACGTCCTTATTCTTATTTTGCCCTGCGTTTCAGCAAAATAGGTAGTGTTGAACCAGTGAAAACTTTCTCCTCTTTGCTATTTGCCATAGAAAGCAGCGCCTGTTTCGCTGTCTCCGTCCCCGTCCCCTGTTTTACCTTTCATGGCTCGCAGAGAAATCTCACTAAACATAGTTATTACAGAAACTCAAATGCAGAAGCTGAAAGTTCCATGTCCTCCAGGGTGAAAAATAAAACAATCCGTGTGTGTCAAAAAATTCTGAGAAATGTCCTTTCTACACTTGTAAATTATCATGGAAAGAACATTTTTGCGTCCTGTGCAAAAGAAAAAGTTTGTTGTAAAAAATGGCTTCTGGATCACCAAATTTATTGAAAGTTGTAAGCATACAAAGGACTCATAACATTTGCAGGTATAATTTTTTACGTATTCTATGACAATCTGAACTTTTCGTACTATCTCCTTTCATGGGAGCTAAAATGCTGCTCCTGACTCAGATATGTTTCTTTCACTCTTTTGCTTCAAGTGAAGAAGCATGTGGAACAATAAATCAGGGATAAGTGTCTCTGACTATTAATATTCTTTTTAGGGAAAGGTTCATCGCTGAATCTAAAGACTTCCAAGTTAATATGCTTGGAGGTTCAATTGAGGATTTACCTCTCCTACTAAAGGAAAGAGATTCACTAGAGAATGAGAGTGAGAACTTGAGGATGAAGATCAACGCCATACAAAGTTCATCAAAGGAATACATTGCTGAGATTCTTGAGGAGGTAAATGTGGAAAATTCAGGTAAGTGATAAGTACATTCTATGTTATTTCAGCTGAAGATTAGGTTCTATCAGTTATCATTTTACTGGTTTCAGTTAGGCTCCGTTTGGATGTAGACATTCAATGGCTTGGCATTGAATTTGCTCAAATGCCAAAAATCCCAAGATATTGAACGTCAATGCTAATTTTAATGTTTGGATGCTCATGTATTTAGCACTTGGAATCTATGAGGAGCACCGATTCCACTACCTGTTTGGATGGTCAAATATTGAATCTACAATCATACGCCCCCACAGAGCAACGCATGCACACAGCCACAAGACAGCACACACACACAGACATCACCAGGCTAGCCCCGCCGCGGTGCGTGCTCGCTGGCCCAGCCGCCGAATGCCCAGGAAATTGGAGCTCCAGCCGGTGGAGATGGCCGGAGGATTGCCGGATAGAAGAGAGAAGAGGAGGAGCACTGAGCTGTGCTGCCGTTGAGCTCCGCCGCTTGGAGCATCTTCTCCCTCGGTGTCCCGTCCTCCCGTGTAACACTGTTCTTTTTCTCGTGTGGGAAAGAGTGAAAGGGCAAGGAAGAGACGATTCTACTGAATGCAGAGCACCGGGGCTTCAAATTCGGGGAGGGGGCGCACCAGTGTTACAGAGAAGGCTACGATATCCTGCGACAATTCCTTGCACGAATGTCCTGGCCACCCAAACAGCGGCATTCGGGCTAGCCAAATGCCAATTACCAATTCCTGGCCCGAATGTCTACATTGAAACGGTGCCTTAAGTTATTTGGTGATGTTGAAGTTCTCTACATTCTACACAAATTTTGGTTGCTTCTTTTCATTTCGGTTCAATTGTGGTCTTCAGTTGCTTATCAATTGATAAAACTTTTTGTTCATCTGCCACTTTTAAGTGTCGGAAGTTATTTCACAATATCTGCGACTTGATTTATTATACATTAAAAAAGTGGTTTAATGTTGGAAGTTCAATTCTACACTTGACATGGAAAGCAACAATTATTCTCTTGACAGTTGCCTTTTGCCACTAGGACTCTTAACAATGCGCACATTATTATTTTTGTATCAGCATTTTATCTCTATGCCTAGATGAGCATTTCTAGTGTCAGTAGTTGCAAAATTAGTCCTCAACTCATAGTGTGCGAAGAGAAGAAAATAAAAATATTTATTATCTGTTTTAGTTTTGTTTTCCTTGCATCTCCTTGCGTGCAGTCTTGTCTCTGGGGTCATACCCCTTTTTTTTGCGGGGTGAAAGAAATTTATTCCATGGTAATAGACTGGGGTGGGGTCAGACCTTTAACTATGTGTATTTTAGACCTTCAGCATGCTGCCTCTTTTTATGTTGGGCAGTTGGTTATTTTATTCGTGCATTTACTATATGTAAGCCGCCTAGATTCTGTTACATCATAACCAAATTTGCCTTTCTTCTGAGTGCTGCAGTTCTGGAGTCTGATGTACACTATAGGATTTCGGAATACATGGAAATTCTCAAGGATATAAACAGCCTGAAGATTCTATTTAGTTCGAGCAATTCTTAAGAAGTGTCTTCATCGTTGCAGGTAATTGCATATTTTATTTTGGCTTGATGTTTTTCTTACCCCCAGGCACACCTTTGACTTTTGTTTTCTGTCTAGGCTCATGACCCATCAAAGTTGCCACATGTTTCTTGTGTCTTCAGTATGCCATTTTGGTTTGGCTGTCAAGAATCTTCAGCAAGCTCAATGGAAATACCTTGTACATGTTTCTTCTGTCGAGAAGGTTACACCAGATCTAGCACGAATTTACTGCACTACCAAACATGTATTGGTCATGGCTTGTATATACAGTTCAGTTAACCTCTGTACTGTAGATTTCAAGCTGAGGGATAGTAGGAAAAGGCAAAGTGCCTAGGAATGCAGATTGGAAAAACAGCAAAGTCTTTTGTGGGCAATTGTTGTTTTTAAATCTGATCGAGGAGATGTGAAAACGTCAGATATTGCAAGAAATTGTTAGTAATGGAATAGTTGGTTCATCTTAAGGGAAATTGTACGCCACTACATGGCTCCTCGATCTCTGATGTACCAGTGAAGAATGGAACAATAATCTTACAGCTCACTAGAACAATAATCTTACAGCCCGTCTTCTCAAATTTTAAGAATATCGAGATGCCATATCTGAGAAAAGTGAAACGGTTTTAGATATAGGATTGCATAACAAGTTTAAGGATAAGAATGCATGAATTGATGTACACATATTCAGACATTAGCTGACGGGAATGTGTAATAGCATGGCTTCCAAACTAAAAATAATTTAGGACAGTGGATATCACTTGAAATACTAAGGGATTGAGGCATGTCCATCATTGACGATATGTTGTTCGCGAGAATACACTTCATTGGGATAACTCCATGCAATGCTTTTCAAATATTTTTTCTTTTACTTTCGCGGGCAATGCAAGCTTCCAAACATTCGGTCAAATAGGATTAGAACCACTGGACGTCGAAGACATAACATGGGGCATATTATCGAACTTGATGTCTCCACTTGACGTGATAAGCAGATTTTATCGAGAAGGTGTTGACATCAGATTTTTGCATGGCACAAAACCCAATCAAGATGACATAGGATGGAAAAAGTTTCAACATCAAAGTCGTGCGTCTCGTTGAAACAGTTGATTTTGATATAAAAATTGTCTTATCTGAGGTCGCATGCAAAAGTTAAAGGCAAAACAATGTTGCTGCAGAAAAAATTGGCATTATCGGATTGTCCGAAAATTGGACCAGACTGTCCGGTCCAGATCGTGAAAATCGCCCAAAGCTTTTGTTGGGACCAGACTGTCCGGAAGTTGGACCAGACTGTCTGGTCTAGATCGCGAAAATCGTCCAAACCTTCTGTTCGCAATAGACAGTCCGGTAAATAGTCCGGTCCAAATCGGAATTGCTAGTTTTCGTAAGTTTGATCGGTACGGGGATGATTAAGGGCTTAAGATGGAGTCAAATGAAAAAATGCATAAAATGAAAGTTTTTCGTTTTTCCAGGACGAACAACTCTTCTTTTTACTCGATTTCTATCCGAGATTGTTTACTGCCTCAAAAGTGACCCACAAGGTGCAGCCAGATTATAAACCGAACAGTTTTGAAAAGTTCGGATTCCGAGTTGGACCCAAACTAGGGTTTTGAACGTGAATTCTAACCTTTCCTTGTACGGGAAGTCTATCCGCCTCTTATATACATGAGGGGTGACGGCCTATTGAACAATAACACACAATCGACAAACTCATCTACCACTTTTTTATCTTTTACCTTCTCCCTTGTTCTTCTTCTTCCTCGTTCTTCGTTCATTCTTCTTGTTGCAGGGCGGCGAACCACGAGACCCTAGGGGCGTTCAGGCCGACCTAGGGCAGCCCATAGCCGCCGCGCGCCCTGGCGGGGTCCCTCCCGGGTGTGTGGGGTTTCGGGTCTACAAAGGTGTCCGCGGATTGCTTGTGTACCGCACTTCCAGCCGGGTCTCCTTCGACATGAGTTGCGGTGCATCGCCTCCGGCATCGAGGGTACACGGTGACGTGTTCATGTGCGAACACATTTTTTGGCGACTCCGCTGGGGACTAAAGATCAATCATCATCATCATCCATCATGTCTAGCAACGACAAGATTCCCAAGCCCTAGAAAATCAGCACCGATAAAATAATCAAGCCCAATTTTGAGGAGTTATCGAAGGAACATCACCAAGCTTATGAGGAGTACAAGAAGGTGCGTGAAGAGAAGGAGATGCAGGAGTTCCTTGCTAAGTTCAAGAAGGACCGTCAAGGCAATATTGCAGGGGAACGTAGTAATTTCAAAAAAATTCCTACGCACACGCAAGATCATGGTGATGCATAGCAACGAGAGGGGAGAGTGTTGTCTACGTACCCTCATAGACCGATAGCGGAAGCGTTATGACAACGCGGTTGATGTAGTCGTACGTCTTCACGGCCCGACCGATCAAGCACCGAAACTACGGCACCTCCGAGTTTTAGCACACGTTCAGCTCGATGACGATCCCCGGACTCCGATCCAGCAAAGTGTCGGGGAAGAGTTCCGTCAGCACGACGGCGTAGTGACGATCTTGATGTTCTACCGTCGCAGGGCTTCGCCTAAGCACTGCTACAATATTATCGAGGATTATGGTGGAAGGGGGCACCGCACACGGCTAAGAAAACGATCACGTGGATTAACTTGTGTGTCTAGGGGTGCCCCCTGCCTCCGTATATAAAGGAGCCAAGGGGGGGTGCAGCCGGCCCTAGTAGGAGGCGTGCAGGAGGAGTCCTACTCCTACGGGGAGTAGGACTCCCCTCCCTTTCCTTGTCCAAGTAGGAGAGGGGGAAGGAAGGGAGAGAGGAGAGGAAGGAAAGGGGGCGCCGCCCCTCCCTCCTTGTCCAATTCGGACTAGGGGGAGAGGGGGCGCGCGGCCTGCCCTGGCAGCCCCTCCTCTTCTCCACTTTAGGCCCATGAGGCCCATTAACCCCCCGGGGGGTTCCGGTAACCCCCCGGTACTCCGGTTTTATCCGAAACTTCCCCAGAACACTTCCGGTGTCCGAATATAGCCGTCCAATATATCAATCTTTATGTCTCGACCATTTCGAGACTCCTCGTTATGTCCGCGATCATATCCGGGACTCCGAACCAACTTCGGTACATCAAAACTCATAAACTCATAATATAACTGTCATCGAAACCTTAAGCGTGCGGACCCTACGGGTTCGAGAACAATGTAGACATGACCGAGACATGTCTCCGGTCAATAACCAATAGCGGAACCTGGATGCTCATATTGGCTCCCACATATTCTACGAAGATCTTTATCGGTCAGACCGCATAACAACATACGTTGTTCCCTTTGTCATCGGTATGTTACCTGCCTGAGATTCGATTGTCGGTATCTCAATACCTAGTTCAATCTCGTTACCGGCAAGTCTCTTTACTCGTTCCGTAATACATCATCTCACAACTAACTCATTAGTTGCAATGCTTGCAAGGCTTATGTGATGTGCATTACCGAGAGGGCCCAGAGATACCTCTCCGACAATCGGAGTGACAAATCCTAATCTCGAAATACGCCAACCCAACATGTACCTTTGGAGACACCTGTAGAGCACCTTTATAATCACCCAGTTACATTGTGACGTTTGGTAGCACACAAAGTGTTCTTCCGGCAAACGGGAGTTGCATAATCTCATAGTCATAGGAACATGTATAAGTCATGAAGAAAGCAATAGCAACATACTAAACGATCGGGTGCTAAGCTAATGGAATGGGTCATGTCAATCAGATCATTCACCTAATGATGTGATCCCGTTAATCAAATAACAACTCTTTGTCCATGGTTAGGAAACATAACCATCTTTGATTAACGAGCTAGTCAAGTAGAGGCATACTAGTGACACTCTGTTTGTCTATGTATTCACACATGTATTATGTTTCCGGTTAATACAATTCTAGCATGAATAATAAACATTTATCATGATATAAGGAAATAAATAATAACTTTATTATTGCCTCTAGGGCATATTTCCTTCAGTCTCCCACTTGCACTAGAGTCAATAATCTAGTTCACATCGCCATGTAATTTAACATCAATAGTTCACATCTTTATGTGGTTAACACCCATAGTTCACATCCACATGTGACCAACACCCAAAGGGTTTACTAGAGTCAGTAATCTAGTTCACATTGCTATGTGATTAACACCCAAAGAGTATTAAGGTGTGATCATGTTTTGCTTTGTGAGAGAAGCTTAGTCAACGAGTCTTCCAAAATTCAGATCCGTATGTATTTTGCAAATTTCTATGTCTACAATGCTCTGCACGGAGCTCCTTTAGCTAATTGCTCCCACTTTCAATATGTATCCAGATAAAGACTTAGAGTCATCCGGATTAGTGCCAAAATCTTGTATCAACGTAATCCTTTTACGACGAACCTTTTGTCACATCCATAATCGAGAAACATATCCTTATTCAACTAAGGATAATTTTGACCGCTGTCCAGTGATCTACTCCTAGATCACTATTGTACTCCCTTGCCAAAAACAGTGTAGGGTATACAATAGGTACACAGCATGGCATACTTTATAGAACCTATGGCTGAGGCATAGGGAATGACTTTCATTCTCTTTATATCTTCTGCCGTGGTCGGGCTTTGAGTCTTACTCAATTTCACACCTTGTAACACAGGCAAGAACTCTTTCTTTGACTGTTCCATTTTGAACTACTTCAAAATCTTGTCAAGGTATGTACTCATTGAAAAAACTTATCAAGCGTCTTGATCTATCTCTATAGATCTTGATGCTCAATATGTAAGCAGCTTCACCGAGGTCTTTCTTTGAAAAACTTCTTTCAAAACACTCCTTTATGATTTGCAGAATAATTCTACATTATTTCCGATCAACAATATGTCATTCACATATACTTATCAGAAATGCTGTAGTGCTCCCACTCAATTTCTTGTAAATACAGGCTTCACCAAAAGTCTGTATAAAACCAAATGCTTTGATCACACTATCAAAGCATTTATTCCAACTCTGAGAGGCTTGCACCAGTCCATAAATGGATCGCTGGAGCTTGCACACTTTGTTAGCTCCCTTTGGATCGACAAAACCTTCTGGTTGCATCATATACAACTCTTCTTCCAGAAATCCATTCAGGAATGCAGTTTTGACATCCATTTGCCAAATTTCATAATCATAAAATGCGGCAATTGCTAACATGATTCAGACAGACTTAAGCATCTCTACGGGTGAGAAGGTCTCATCGTAGTCAATCCCTTGAACTTGTCGAAAACCTGTTGCAACAAGTCGAGCTTTGTAGACAGTAACATTATCGTCAGCATCAGTCTTGTTCTTGAAGATCCATTTATTCTCAATTTCTTGCCGATCATCGGGCAAGTCAACCAAAGTCCACACTTTGTTCTCATACATGGATCCCATCTTAGATTTCATGGCTTCAAGCCATTTCAAGGAATCTGGGCTCACCATTGCTTCTTCATAGTTCGTAGGTTCATCATGATCTAGTAGCATGACTTCCAGAACAGGATTACCGTACCACTCTGGTGCGGATCTTATTCTGTTTGATCTACGAGGTTCAGTAGCAACTTGATCTGAAGTTCTATGATCATCATCATTAACTTCCTCACTAATTGGTTTAGGTGTCACAGAAATTGGTTTCTGTGATGTACTACTTTCCAATAAGGGAGCAGGTACAGTTACCTCATCAAGTTCTACTTTCCTCCCACTCACTTCTTTCGAGAGAAACTCCTTCTCTAGAAAGGATCCATTCAAAGCAACGAATATCTTGCCTTCGGATCTATGATAGAAGGTGTACCCAACATTTTCTTTTTGGTATCCTATGAAGACGCACTTCTCCGATTTGGGTTTGAGCTTATCAGGTTGAAACTTTTTCACATAAGCATTGCAACCTCAAACTTTAAGAAATGATAGCTTAGGTTTCTTGCCAAACCATAGTTCATACGGTGTCGTCTCAATGGATTTAGATGGTGCCCTATTTAACGTGAATGCAGCTGTCTCTAATGCATAACCCCAAAAACGATAGTGGTAGATCGGTAAGAGACATCGTAGATCGCACCATATCTAATAAAATACGGTTATGACTTTCGGACACACCATTACATTGTGGTGTTCCAGGTGGCGTGAGTAGTGAAACTATTTCACATTGTTTTTAACTGAAGGCCAAACTCGTAACTCAAATATTTTACTTCTGCGATCATATCGTAGAAACTTTTATTTTTGTTACGATGATTCTCCACTTCACTCTGAAATTCTTTGAACGTTTTCAAATATTTCAGACTTGTGTTTCATCAAGTAGATATACTCATATCTGCTCAAATCATCTGTGAAGATCAGAAAATAATGATACCTGCTGCGAGCTTCAATATTCATCGGTCCACATACATCAGTATGCATGATTTCCAACAAATCTGTTGCTTGCTGCATTGTTCCGGAGAATGGAGTCTTAGTCATCTTGCCCATGAGGCATGGTTCGTAAGCATCAATTGATTCATAATCAAGTTATTCCAAAAGTCCATTAGCATGGAGTCTCTTCATGCGCTTTACACCAATATGACCTAAACGACAGTGCCACAAATGAGTTGCACTATCATTATTAACTTTGCATCTTTTGGTTTCAATATTATGAATATGTGTATCACTACGATCGAGATCCAACGAACCATTTTCATTGGGTGTGTAACCATATAAGGTTTTATCCATGTAAACAGAACAACAATTTATTCTCTTACTTAAATGAATAACCGTATTGCAATAAACATGATCAAATCATATTTATGCTCAACGCAAACACCAAATAACACTTATTTAGGTTCAACACTAATCCCGAAAGTATAGGGAGTGTGCGATGATGATCATATCAATCTTGGAACCTCTTCCAACACACATCGTCACTTCACCCTTAACTAGTCTCTGTTCATTCTGCAACTCCCGTTTCGAGTTACTACTCTTAGCAACTGAACTAGTATCAAATACTGAGGGGTTGCTATAAATACTAGTAAAGTACACATCAATAACATGTATATCAAATATACTTATGTTCACTTTGCCATCCTTCTTATCTGCCAATCACTTGGGGTAGTTCCGCTTCCAGTGACCAGTCCCTTTGCAGTAGAAGCACTTAGTCTCAGGCTTAGGACCAGACTTGGGCTTCTTCACTTGAGCAGCAACTTGCTTGCTGTTTTTCTTGAAGTTCCCCTTTTCCCTTTGCCCTTTTCTTGAAACTAGTGATCTTGTCAACCATCAACACTTGATGCTCTTTCTTGATTTCTACCTTCATCGATTTCATCATCATGAAAAGCTCGGGATTCGTTTTCGTCATCCCTTGCATACTATAGTTTATCAGGAAGTTCTACTAAACTTGGTGATGGTGACTAGAGAATTCTGTCAATCACTATCTTATCTGGAAGATTAACTCCCACCTGATTCAAGCGATTGTAGTACCCAGACAATCTAAGCACATGCTCACTAGTTGAGCGATTCTCCTCCATCTTTTAGCTATAGAACTTGTTGGAGACTTCATATCTCTCAACTCGGGTATTTGCTTGAAATATTAACTTCAACTCCTGGAACATCTCATATGGTCCATGCCGTTCAAAACGTCTTTGAAGTCCCGATTCTAAGCCATTAAGCATGGTGCACTAAACTATCAAGTAGTCATCATATTGAGCTAGCCAAACGTTCATAACGTCTGCATCTGCTCCTGCAATAGGTCCGTCACCTAGCGGTGCATCAAGGACATAATTCTTCTGTGCAGCAATGAGGATAAACCTCAGATCAAGGATCCAATCCGCATCTTTGCTACTAACATCTTTCAACACAATTTTCTCTAGGAACATATCAAAATAAACACACGGAAGCAACAACGCGAGCTATTGATTTACAACATAAATTGCAAAATACTACCAGGACTAAGTTCATGATAAATTTAAGTTCAATTAATCATATTACTTAAGAACTCCCACTTAGAAAGACATCCCTCTAATCTTCTAAGTGATTACGTGATCCAAATCAACTAAACCATAACCGATCATCACGTGAAATGGAGTAGTTTTGAATGGTGAACATCGCTATGTTGATCATATCTACTATATGATTCACGCTCGACCTTTCGGTCTCAGTGTTCCGAGGCCATATCTGCACATGCTAGGCCCGTCAAGTTTAACCTGAGTATTCTGCGTGTGCAAAACTGGCTTGCACCCGTTGTAGATGGACGTAGAGCTTATCACACCCGATCATCACGTGGTGTCTGGGCACGACGAACTTTGGCAACGGTGCATACTCAGGGAGAACACTTTTTATCTTGAAATTTAGTGAGAGATCATCTTATAATGCTACCGTCAATCAAAGCAAGATAAGATGCATAAAAGATAAACATCACATGCAATCAATATAAGTGATATGATATGGCCATCATCATCTTGTGCTTGTGATCTCCATCTCCGAAGCACCGTCATGATCACCATTGTAACCGGCGCGACACCTTGATCTCCATCGTAGCATCATTGTCGTCTCGCCAATCTTATGCTTCTACGACTATTGCTACCACTTAGTGATAAAGTAAAGCATTACAGGGCGATTGCATTGCATACAATAAAGCGACAACCATATGGCTCCTGCCAGTTGCCGATAACTTGGTTACAAAACATGATCATCTCATACAATAAAATTTAGCATCATGCCTTGACCATATCACATCACAACATGCCCTGCAAAAACAAGTTAGACGTCCTCTACTTTGTTTGTTGTAGGTTTTACGTGGCTGCTACGGGCTTAAGCAAGAACCAATCTTACCTACGCATCAAAACCACAACGATAGTTTGTCAAGTTGGTGCTGTTTTAACCTTCGCAAGGACCGGGCGTAGCCACACTCGGTTCAACTAAAGTTGGAGAAACTGACACCCGCCAGCCACCTGTGTGCAAAGCACGTCGGTAGAACCAGTCTCGCGTAAGCGTATGCGTAATGTCGGTCCGGGCCGCTTCATCCAACAATACCGCCGAACCAAAGTATGACATGCTGGTAAGCAGTATGACTTATATCGCCCATAACTCACTTGTGTTCTACTCGTGCATATAACATCAACACATAAAACCTAGGCTCGGATGCTACTGTTGGGGAACGTAGTAATTTCAAAAAATTTCCTACGCACACGCAAGATCATGGTGATGCATAGCAACGAGAG
The DNA here is from genome assembly GCF_056163025.1 of Triticum urartu. Lineage (NCBI taxonomy): Eukaryota > Viridiplantae > Streptophyta > Magnoliopsida > Poales > Poaceae > Triticum > Triticum urartu. The sequence goes on along the minus strand of NC_141873.1, from coordinate 208,659,029 downwards.
GGGAGAGTGTTGTCTACGTACCCTCGTAGACCGATAGCGGAAGCGTTATGACAACACGGTTGATGTAGTCGTACGTCTTCACGGCCCGACCGATCAAGCACCGAAACTACGACACCTCCGAGTTTTAGCACACGTTCAGCTCGATGACGATCCCCGGACTCCGATCCAGCAAAGTGTCGGGGAAGAGTTCCGTCAGCACGACGGCGTAGTGACGATCTTGATGTTCTACCGTCGCAGGGCTTTGCCTAAGCACCGCTACAATATTATCGAGGATTATGGTGGAAGGGGGCACCGCACACGGCTAAGAAAACGATCACGTGCATTAACTTGTGTGTCTAGGGGTGCCCCCTACCTCCGTATATAAAGGAGCCAAGGGGGGGTGCGGCCGGCCCTAGTAGGAGGCGCACAGGAGGAGTCCTACTCCTACCGGGAGTAGGACTCCCCTCCCTTTCCTTGTCCAAGTAGGAGAGGGGGAAGGAAGGGAGAGAGGAGAGGAAGGAAAGGGGGGCGCCGCCCCTCCCTCCTTGTCCAATTCGGACTAGGGGGAGAGGGGGTGCGCGGCCTGCCCTGGCAGCCCCTCCTCTTCTCCACTTTAGGCCCATGAGGCCCATTAACCCCCCGGGGGGTTCCGGTAACCCCCCGGTACTCCGGTTTTATCCGAAACTTCCCCAGAACACTTCCGGTGTCCGAATATAGCCGTCCAATATATCAATCTTTATGTCTCGACCATTTCGAGACTCCTCGTTATGTCCGCGATCATATCCGGGACTCCGAACCAACTTCGGTACATCAAAACTCATAAACTCATAATATAACTGTCATCGAAACCTTAAGCGTGCGGACCCTACGGGTTCGAGAACAATGTAGACATGACCGAGACATGTCTCCGGTCAATAACCAATAGCGGAACCTGGATGCTCATATTGGCTCCCACATATTCTACGAAGATCTTTATCGGTCAGACCGCATAACAACATACGTTGTTCCCTTTGTCATCGGTATGTTACCTGCCTGAGATTCGATTGTCGGTATCTCAATACCTAGTTCAATCTCGTTACCGGCAAGTCTCTTTACTCGTTCCGTAATACATCATCTCACAACTAACTCATTAGTTGCAATGCTTGCAAGGCTTATGTGATGTGCATTACCGAGAGGGCCCAGAGATACCTCTCCGACAATCGGAGTGACAAATCCTAATCTCGAAATACGCCAACCCAACATGTACCTTTGGAGACACCTGTAGAGCACCTTTATAATCACCCAGTTACATTGTGACGTTTGGTAGCACACAAAGTGTTCTTCCGGCAAACGGGAGTTGCATAATCTCATAGTCATAGGAACATGTATAAGTCATGAAGAAAGCAATAGCAACATACCTAAACGATCGGGTGCTAAGCTAATGGAATGGGTCATGTCAATCAGATCATTCACCTAATGATGTGATCCCATTAATCAAATAACAACTCTTTGTCCATGGTTAGGAAACATAACCATCTTTGATTAACGAGCTAGTCAAGTAGAGGCATACTAGTGACACTCTGTTTGTCTATGTATTCACACATGTATTATGTTTTCGGTTAATACAATTCTAGCATGAATAATAAACATTTATCATGATATAAGGAAATAAATAATAACTTTATTATTGCCTCTAGGGCATATTTCCTTCAAATGTCACTCCCATTGGAGAAATCAAGTTCCCCCCTCTTCAGACCGAACAAGTTAAACCCTCTGTGAGTAATGCTTTCTCCCCTCAGGTATGGGCTGAAATTGATAGTCGCATTACTGATAGCAATAATGTTTTATACCAAATTTTCTTGGAAAATAGTAATGCTCAAAAAATGCCTCAATCATCTAGTGGTAATGTTGGTGTGCCTACTACCGCAGAAATCCCTAATCCAACTTTACCTATTTCATCGGTGCCTCCCGTGCAGATGAACTATTTTCCTAGCCCAACAAATCAAATTGTTGCTGCACCCATTAATCCTATCATGAGTATGCCAAGTTCGGTGGTGACGCTGAACCAAACCCTATCTACAAGTGCAAACGTTGTTAGATCATTGCCGAATTACAATTCCGCATACATGCCATAATTCACACCTGCAGCTACTAATCCTGCTCCTCCTATGCCACTGCCACAAGCTTCATCGTCCACTGTGGATGATGGTCTAGCTAATCTTAGAGAGGAGATGGCTAAGATGCTCCGAGAGAATTTTGGAGTTGAGTTACCAAGGAACCGTATTTACCAAAAGCCATATCCAGAATACTTTGATGCAATTCAATGCCCTTTGGGATATAAAATTTCAGATTTTGTTAAGTTTAATGGAGAGGGCATAAAAACCACATGGGAGCATGTTATTCAATACTTGGCACAATTGGGTGAAGCAAACTCACTAAATGAATTGAAAGTGTGTTTATTTCCTTTATCTTTAACCGGTACCGCATTTTCATGGTTTGTCGTTTTACCACATGGTTCTATTCATTTATGGTCGCAACTAGAAAAAAATTATGATCATTTTTATAGTGGCGATAATGAGCTTAAGTTGTCACATCTTACATCGATTAGAAAAAAAGCATAATGAATTGGTTTCCGATTACGTCAAGAGATTTAGAGATTCAAAAAACCGATGCTATAGTTTGGTGATAACCGAGAGAGATTTGGCTGATCTTGTGCTTAGTGGTTTGAGAACTCACATTAAAGAAAGGCTAGATGGCTATGAGTTTTTAAATATCAACCAAGTATTACAAAGGGCGTTGGTTGAAGAAAGTCGAAGCAAAGATCTTAAAGAGGTGCATAGGTATAAAACTGATCGCCCTAAGATGAATATGGTTGAGTATGATAGTGAGCACTCAGACGATGAGGGTAATATTTATGCTACTAAATTTGTTTGGCCATCTAAGACCAAACCATTTACTTGCAATGATGATGTAGGGTGAAACCCTAGATGGCCGATCTTTCACGAAAGGAGCGGATCCCAAAGAGAAACACGAAGAACACGAGGGGGATTCACGAGGGAAAACACGAGAGAATCACTCAAACCAACAAGATTCGATTACACATGTGCTAGATCCTCGAAACACAGAGAGATACACGATGATCCAAGGTCAACAAAGGATGATACAAGTAACCGGTTCTTCTCCTAGAAGGAGGTCTTGATGGGGCCGCCCAAGAGGGGGGTTTTGAATCCAAGTTGATCTTCTCCGAAGAGGGGCCACAGTCTCTCTCGAGGAGGAGATCGGTATGGATGAGCGAAGCTCTATCTCGCAGTATGAGCTAAACCAATGCTACCCTAGCTAGGATGAATGGGGGGTCTATTTATAGTATAAGTGCAAAAGGGGGCGAAGTGAATGGGTACATGGGCCTCGGGCCCGAATCTGGACGCAGCCAGGTACCGGACGTCCGCTGGGGACCGGTCGTCCGGTGTCTCAGGAGCTGCCGGACGTCCGGTGTCCTCCGGTCGTCTGCTGGTTCTGCTCTGTGATGGGGGTGCCGGACGTCCGGAGGCTCCGGACTTCCGCTGATGTTGGCTCGGGTGCTGGTGCGCCGGTCGTCCGGTCCGGACCGGACGTCCGCTCGTTCGCTTCGAGTGCAGGGGCACCGGTCGTCCGGTCTGGGCCGGACGTTCGCTCGCTGGGGTTCCGCTGAGGCTTCAGGCGCCGGACGTCCGGTCCCGGCCGGTCGTTCGGTGGCTGGGACTTTTCCTGCATCCCTTCTTCTTCTCCGTCTTCTCGTCCATCTTCCTCTTCTTCTTGTCCTTGCTCCTTAGCTTCTCCATCGTACCTGAGTATGCACAAAGTATCCATATGAGGTAGTAGCCATGCTTCATGCGCATCGAAGTGGGATTGTGAGAGGAGAGATGTCACCTCGGTTTCAAGGGCTCTTGCACGTGATCGAGTCATGGGTCCAGTAGGCACTTGATGTGATGATGGTAGGTCCATGGGGATGACCTTGGGATGCTCTGCATCAAATGATTTAAGGCTGATTCATAAGAATCGTGATGAAGAGATGAAATTTACTTTCAACATTGCTAAGTGTGATAGAATATTTGATGCTTTGTTGCAAGCGAAGATTATTAGAATATCTCAAACTTTACCGCCGTTTGAAGAGCTGAACTAGCGTGCTTATTACAAGTATCGTAATTCTTTTTCTCGTGCTACTAATGATTGTAATGTTTTTCAACAACAAATACAATCGACCATTACGGACTATTAAATTTTTCTGAGATGCAAGTTGATAAGCAGCCTTTCCCAATGAACACCATGGATTTGGAGGGGAAGAAGATGTTAATTCGGCCCAGAATAGCCGAATCAGCTAATTAAAATAATGTTGTCATTGGTGAGCCTAGGAAAAGTAAGTAAGGCAACAAGATCTTGGGGAGACAAGTTGTGCTTGACAAGCAACCGGGTGGCAAGGAGATAATTAAGATCACCATCAAGAATCCTACACTCGGGGGGAAACCACAAGTGCAAGAGAACACTAATGCCAAATTTGTGAAGCCCAAGAGTCCAGAGGTTGTCAAGTGGAAGACGAATGAAGCTAAAGTGCAGTGCAAGAAAATCAAGCCAACGTTTGATATGTTGTCGTCCAAATATGTCAATCAATCAGCCGGTTCCAGCTCTAACCGCTCATCAAATTTGAAGCGCCCAAGATCACCTCCGAGGGAAGAATTTCAGCATCACGCAAGGCCATATGGGTCATGGGCACCAGGACCATGGATGGCTCCACCCCCTATGCGCCATACTACATGGGAGGCTTCAATGGAGGATGGGGGCAGCCCCCAATGGCCCCTTATGCTTTTTATCTGGGGTGGGAAGAACCAAAGAGGCCCGTTCGTGAGAGGCTTTCTTATCCCACATGAGGCCATTTGAAAAATGGTGTCAACCAGACAATGCAAGATAATCAAAAAGGGGTCAGCAAGCAAATGTGGCATGCTAAATCAGCAAGTGCTGAAATTTCAGAGCCTAGCAAGCAAAAGGAGAAGAGTACTTGTGTTGAAACTATTATGATAGGCACTAAAGAATTAACAATCAAAAAGCCGATTATGGTTGATAATCCGACTAATTCTAATAAGGATGTGGCTATTGTCAAGCAAGGCCCCATGGTTAATGATCACGAAGCTAGCACAAGCAAGGCCAAGCTGAGGGATCCAAAATATACTCAGCCTAAGTGGTTCCTTCCGTTCTGACCAAGGCACAAAAAGGATATTGCAGCGCATGAGGATCCATGAGAAGGAGGAACTAGAAGCAAAGAAGCAAAGGGATAAATTGTTCAATGAAAGTCGTCCCATGGTACCCCCAAAGCAAGTGTGGAAGCCTAAGCAAAAGGAAAACGTAGCAGCTTCTGCATTGATCATTGCAACATCTACACCACCAATGGAGGACGATGCGGCTACTATTACATCGTCGACTTCGCCTATTATTTCCTCTTCACTTGGAGATATTTTGGAGTCAGTGGGCATGCTTGAGGAAGGAGATGAAATGCTTGATTATGAGTCTACACTGGTTCATGAAGGTATGGATGTTAATATGGTGTATTACTTACCCGCTGAATTTTGTGCTATAGATGAAGAAGGGGAAGTAGCTTAGCTAGATTTTGGTCCTAAAAATGCTATATTCGAGAATCCAAAAGAACCGGTGACACACTTGAAGCCATTTTTCCTTAAGGGTCATATTAATGGATCGCCGGTTGCTAGAATGCTTGTCGATGGTGGTGCTGTGGTGAATCTTATGCATATCCGGTCTTCCAAAAATTAGAGTTGCGCGATGAAGAGTTAATAAAGACCAACATGGTGCTTAATGGATTTGAAGGCAAAGAGAAAATTGAAGCTAAAGGTGTAATGTATGTGGAGCTTACGGTGGGAAGCAAAACTTTGGCTACATCATGCTTTGTCACCGAGGTGCAAGGTAACTACAATGTGATATTAGGCCATGATTGGGTTCATGCAAACCAATGCGTGCGATCTACTATGCACCAGTTTTTAATTCAATGGGTTGATGATGAAGTAGAAGTCATTCATGCAGATAGTTTGGCTTGTGTTGCTTTGGCCTATGCATCGGTGGATTGGCAACATCCCAATGTACTTGCTTGACAGGGCGCGACTTATCAGAATTTGATTTTCTTAGAACTACAAAAAGTGGTTTCGTGCCCGTTTCTTTAAAGCCGGTTGGTGGTAATTGGCTCCAAGGTATGATGTATTTAAATGGATTCTAACTAAGGGTGGTTGCAAATGAAGGAAATATGCCCTAGAGGCAATAATAAAGTTGTTATTTTATATTTCCTTGTTCATGATAAAGGTTTATTATCCATGCTAGAATTGTATTGATCGAAAACCTTAATACATGTGTGAATACATAAACAAACACCGTGTCCCTAGTGAGCCTCTACTAGACTAGCTCGTTGATCAAAGATGGTTAAGGTTTCCTAACCATGAACATGAGTTGTCATTTGATTATGGGATCACATCACTAGGAGAATGATGTGATGGAAAAGACCCATCCGTTAGCTTAGCATAATGATCGTTCAGTTTTATTGCGATTGATTTCTTCATGTCAAATACATATTCCTTCGACTATGAGATTATGCAACCCCCGGATACCGGAGGAATGCCTTGTGTGCTATCAAATGTCACAACGTAACTGGGTGATTATAAAGATGCTCTACAGGTATATCCGAAGGTGATTGTTGAGTTGGCATAGATCGAGATTAGGATTTGTCACTTCGAGTTTCGGAGAGGTATCTCTGGGCCCTCTCGGTAATACACATCATATGCTTGCAAGCAAACAACTAAGGAGTTAGTCACGTGGTGATGTATTACGGAACGAGTAAAGAGACTTGCCGGTAACGAGATTGAACCAGGTATGAAGATACTGACGACCGAATCTCAGGCAAGTAACATACCGATGGACAAAGGGAATTACGTATGTTGTCATAATGGTTCGACCGATAAAGATATTCATAGAACATGTAGGAGCCAATATGGGCATCCAGGTTCAGCTATTGGTTATTGACCGAAGAGGTGTCTTGGTCATGTCTACATAGTTCTCGAACCTTTAGGGTCCGCACACTTAACGTTCGATGACGATATAATATTATGAGTTATGTGATTTGGTGACCGAATGTTGTTCGGAGTCCCGGATGAGATCGGGGACATGACAAGGAGTCTTGAAACGGTCGAGAGGTAAATATTGATATATAGGACGATGTTATTCGGACACCGGAAGTGTTTCGGGGAGTACCGGGTACTTATCGGGTCACTGGAAGGGGTTCCGGGCACCCCCGGCAAAAGATATGGGCCTTATGGGCCAAGAGGGGAAACACACCAGCCACAAGGGGCTGGTGCACCCCCCATATGGGCCGGCCTAGGAGGAGAAGGAAAGAGGGGAAGGGAAAGGAAAGAGTGGAATAGGATTCCCCCTTCCTTCCCTCCCCCCTCTTTCCTCCCCCTCTGACAAACATGGCAGGGGGGTGGCGCGGCCAAGGGCAGGAGCCCAAGTAGGATTCAGACCTACTTGGGGCGCCCCTTGGCCTCTCTCCTATCCCTCCCACCTATATATATATATATGAGGAGGGGGTGCCTAGCACACACCAGATCAATTGTTAGCCGTGTGCGGCGCCCCCTCCACCGTTCACACCCCGATCATATTTTCGTAGTGCTTAGGCGAAGCCCTGCAGAGATCACTTCAACCTCACCATCACCATGCCGTCATGCTGACAGAACTCATCTACTACCTCGGCATCTTGCTAGATCAAGAAGGCGATGGACGTCACCGAGCTGAACGTGTGTAGAACGCGGAGGTGTCGTGCATTCGGTACTTGATCGGTTGACGTGAGAAGAAGTTCGACTACATCAACCGCGTTGTGAAACGCTTCCTCTTACAGTCTATGAGGGTACGTAGACACACTCTCCCCCTCGTTGCTATGCATCTCCATGGATAGATCATTACGTGTGCGTATAATTTATTTTGTTTTCCATGCAACGATTCCCAATAGTGGCATCATGGGCCAGGTCTATGCGCAGATGATATGCACGAGTAGAACACAAAGAGTTGTGGGTAGTGATAGTCATACTGCTTACCACCAACATCTTATTTTGATTCAGCGGTATTGTGGGATGAAGCGGCCCGGACCAACCTTACAGTCCACACACATGAGACTTGTTCCATCGACATACATGCAACTTGTTTTGCATAAAGGTGGCTGGCGGGTGTCTGTTTCTCCTACTTTAGTTGAATCGAATTTGACTGCGGACGGTCCTTGAAAAAGGTTAAAACAACAAACTTGACGAAACACCGTTGTGGTTTTATGCGTAGGTAAGAACGGTTCTTGCTGGAAGCCCGTAGCAGCCATGTAACTTGCAACAACAAAGTAGAGGACGTATAACTTGTTTTTGCAGGGCATGTTGTGTGATATGGTCAAGACATGATGTGATAAACGTTATTGTATGAGATGATCATGTCTTGTAAGATATCTGGTAACCGGCAGGAGCCTTATGGTTGTCTCTTTATTGTATGAAATGCAAATGCCATGTAATTGCTTTACTTTATCACTATGCGTTTGTGATAGTTGTAGAATCAATATTTGGTGAGACGACCACAATGCAACGATGGAGATCAAGGTGTTGAGACAGTGACGATGGAGATCATGACGATGCTTTGGAGATGGAGATCAAAAGCACAAGATGATGATGGACATATAATGTCACATATTTTGATTGCATGTGATGTTTATCCTTTGTGCATCTTATTTTATGTAGAACGGCGGTAGCATTATAAGATGACCCCTTCACTAAATTTCAAGGTAAAAGTGTTCTCCCTAAGTATGCACCATTGATACAGTTCATCATGTTGAGACACCACGTGATGATCGGGCGTGATAGACTCTACGTTCACATACAACAAGTGCAAGGCAGTTTTGCACATGCTGAATACTTGGGTTAAACTCGACGAGCCTAGCATGTACAGACATGGCCTCGGAACACTGGAGACAGAGAGGTCGAACGTGAATCATATAGTAGATATGATCAACATAGAGATGTTCACCATTGATGACTACCCCATCTCACATGATGATCAGATATGGGTTAGTTGATTTGGATCACATATCACTTATTTGACTTGAGGGATGTCTATTTAAGTGGGAGTTCTTTAGTAATATGATTAATTGAACTTAATTTATCATGAACTTAGTCTTAATAGTTTTTGCATATCTATGTTGTAGATCGATAGCTCGCGATATGGCTCCCATATTATTTTTTTGATATGTTCCCAGAGAAAACTAAGTTGAAAGATGATAGTAGCAATAATGCGGACTGGGTCCGTGATCTGAGGATTATCCTCATTGCTGCACAGAAGAATTATGTCCTTGATGCACCGCTAGGTGACAAACCTGTTATAGGAGCAGATGCAGACGTTATGAACGTGTTGCAAGCTCATGAACGAAATATGCCCTAGATGCAATAATAAAGTTGTTATTTTATATTTCCTTATTCATGATAAAGGTTTATTATTCATGCTAGAATTGTATTGATCGGAAACTTAAATACATGTGTGAATACATAAACAAATACCGTGTCCCTAGTAGCCTATACTAGACTAGCTCGTTGATCAAAGATGGTTAAGGTTTCCTAACCATAGACATGTGTTGTCATTTGATAACGGGATCACATCATTAGGAGAATGATGTGATGGACAAGACCCATCCGTTAGCTTAGCATATTGATCGTTTAGTTTATTTCTATTGCTTTCTTCATGTCAAATACATATTTCTTCGACTATGAGATTATGCAACTCCCAGATACCGGAGGAATGCCTTGTGTCGGCGTTCTAGGAACGGGGGTCCCTAGACTTGCTTGCCTGCAGCCCGCGGCGTGGCTAAGCCAGCAGGCCGTACGACCCATCTTCATCAACAAGGCATCCAAGACCCTCGCGAGGGGCCAAGCCTCGTGAGGCGGATGACACAAGACCTCCTATGGAGTGGCCTAGTCAGGCAGGCTCACAAGGAGCGGAGATATCAGGGCGAGGCAAACCTCATGAGGCTCTCGTGACATGTGCCATGACGATCGGCACCAGGTGGGCACCAGCAGGCGCAACGTCCTTGTTTCCACTTCGGTGCTAGGGAGGCCTGCGCAGGCGAGGAGTACCGAGGCATCAGGCAAAGGTTGCCATATCGGTGCAACAAGACCAAGACCAGAAGGACGGCAAGACGGAGGTCATCGTGGAGCCCAAGACGACATCACCACCAGAGCCTTTGGCAGGCGAAGACCACTTTTGTCAGGATGGCTTGTACTAGCTGCCCCCCTTCAAATTAGCCCGCCGTTGTTGGATCCCTTCCTGCTCAATATTTGGGAAGAGGACCAGGGCCTCTATAAGTAGGACTAGCCACCACCATGGGCAGGGGAGGGATCCGGAAGATCATCCCCACACACACAAGTTAGCCAAGCACAAGAACACCTCAACCTCAGGAGGCTGTTCTTCCCGTTGTATTGTTCATCACCAGCCCAAGAGGCAATCCACCACCACCACACTGGAGTAGGGTATTACACCACAACGGTGGCCCGAACCAGTATAAATCTTGTGTCTTTCTGTGTTGCGAGTTCGTTGAGTTCATCCGCGAGATCTTAGCGAGCTAGGGCGTAGATCGGTGGGAGGAAAAGACTTCGCGCGCACCCCAGTGTTCGAACCTTAAGGGTTTACCGGAACCCCACATCCGACATTTGGCGCGCCAGGTAGGGGTGTGCCATAGCTTCCCCTCCATCGATCTGCACTCCGTCGCCACCGCGCTTCGTGATACGTCTCCAATGTATCTATACTTTTTGATTGCTCCATGCTATATTATCTACTGTTTTGGACATTATTGGGCTTTATTATCCACTTTTATATTATTTTTTGGGACTAACCTATTAACCGGAGGCCCAGCCCAGAATTGCTGTTTTTGCCTAGTTTAGGGTTACGAAGAAAAGGAATATCAAACGGAGTCCAAACGGAATGAAACCTTCGGGAACATGATTTTCTCACCGAACATGATCCAGGAGACTTGGTATGACGCCCCGAGGCCGATGCGCCAGGTGTCTTCCAGTTATTCGCTATCGTTGCCATGTCATTTGCTTGTGTGTTGCATTTTATCATGTCATCATATGCATTGCATCATCATGTTTTCAAAACTTGCATCCGTCCGGGTTCCCCCAGTTCCGTCCGTTGTCCGTTCTGAGTCCAACCACACTCGCACGCGCCCGCGGCATGTCCAAGATATTTTATAAGTGGCCGGAAAATATTCTCGGAATGGGTTGAAAGTTGGCGTGCAGTCTTATTTTAGTGTAGGTAGACCGCCTGTCAAATTTCATCGCGTTCGGAGTCCGTTTGATGCCCCAAAGTATAACTATAGCGGCACCGCTGCCGGTCTGACGTCGGACATTTTCGGTCTCCGAAAACTGCTGCCGGGCCCTCTCTCTCTCTCTCTTATCTCCTCTCAGCCTCGCCACAGCCCACCTAGCCCATCCACCTACCCCTCTTCGCGTCCTGAGCCGTCCGATGCGACCGCACGGTCCGAAAACCCCTTTTTGGCACAGTGCACCGACCCCTCACGTGTGCGTCCGAAACTTCCCCGGACCCGACCCGGGCAGTCGTCACCGGTGTGTCCGGATCATCCCCAAACATCTGCAAAACATCCCCGTTTTCTTATTTGGACTCCCTAGCCTATTTTTCCTGACCGTCCGATTGCGATCGTAGGGACGTGATAGCCTCTACGCTAAATCCCTTTGCAATATAAATAGTGGGCAACCCTAAAACCTAGGGATCTGTCCCATCCATCCTGTGTCTGCCGCCGCGACCCACTCAAAATCTCTCGGGATCCATCCCCAATTTCTTTGTCCCATCAATCCATCCAGCCGGAGCACTCCACTCATCCCCTCGATCCCACCAAGTTGCTGCCAGAGGCCCTGCCTCATGCGCCCGCGCAAGGAGACGAGCCCTCTCCTGCAGCTCGAGCTCCTTCGTCCACGTCTGTGTCGCCTCCGACCTCCTCGCAACCCCGCTGCCCCAGCGAACCTCGCCGCCGGCAACCACCACCAGCAGATAAGCCCTGCGCCGCCCTTTCCTTTCCTGCTTCTCTCTTCTCCCTCTCACTTCTCTCGATGGTTTTCTTTTTTCGTCAGAGAACCATCAGCCGAAGCCGTCCCTGTCGCCCGAGCTCCTCCCTGCACAGCGCGCGCCCGCACGACCCCGTCGCTGGCGACCCGTCTCCAGCCGCCGCGGAGCCGCTCAGCGCCCACGCCTCACCATCTTGCTGCTGCCCGCACCATCGGAGGTCCGTCGGACCCGCGACCAGGTCACTGCCGAGCCTCCTCGCGACCAAGAACGAAATCCCATGACCGCCCGCGCCATCTGTCGTTCTTCTCCGGCAGCTGCGCCGGCGAGCGCCCCGCCGGACCCGCTCTCTTCCTCGTCTCTTCGCTACCGAACCGCAGGTTCTCCTCAGGCCGTCGCGCCCCTGCCATGTCCATGCGGTCCCTCTTCTTCCCTTGTTTCCCCTCTGAACTTCTCTGTCTTTTTTCTTCAGACAACAGCAGCTTCCATGGTTGTGTAGCTCTCCGCCGGCCTCCACAAGCCGAGCGTCACCGGATCTGGAGGATCCGGGCCTCCCGCGCTTTCCCGTGTCCGTCCCCTGCCTCTCCGCTTTGCCGGAGTCCCTCGCGAGCCAGCGTCGTGAGCTCCAGCGCCGCGGCTCCTCTGTGTTTTATCGAACAGAGGCGACGCCCGTAGCCTCCCCGCCTCGCGCATCTGGACCAGCCAGCGCCAAGTCGGCCCACTCAGCGCTCCGCTAGATGCGCCTGTCTCTACCACCACCTCAGTAGATGGGCCGAGGCCCATGGTGAGGCCACCCCAGCGTTCTTTTTCTTTTTTTCCTCTGTTGGGCTTCCTGTCCAGTTTCGGCCCGCTTATGTTTTTTCAGCGTCTGCGAATTTAGCTAATTTTCCAGAGTTGGCAGTTTTACAGAAAACCCCCTGTGGTTCATGCATATCATATCTCTCAAACTATGCATCATATGTAAAAACTTAATATATGAAACTTGCTTAGAATTTTGTCTAGTTTCATAATATCCAACTTTCATCCATGTTTAAAATGTTTAAAATGCTGTTTGTTTAAAATTGTTTAAATAACTTGTTAAAATGATTTATTTCATAACTAATTAACCGTAGCTCGGATTTTAATAATCTTTATATGTAAATGGGGTAGAAAAATGCATAGATTATCATGGTGGCATCACTTTGCATGATTAACAACTCTAAAATATGGTTTAGGGCAGAACAGTACCAAACCTTAAAATATGCACATGAGGAGTTTCCGGACTTGTTGTTCATTGTTCCAGCCTCATTTAAACTTGCCTAGACAGGTAGTGTTCATATGCTTCACCCTTGCCATGTTAAACAACATTTAATATTGTTGGGTACATAAACAAGATCGAACTAAATAACTTGAATGTGGCGTTCCGTCAATATGCAACTCGTTGCATATTGAGCTCCACTTAATTTGTAGGATTGTCTTGTGCACTTTGCCATGCCATGTATCACTAAACCGGACATGCATCATACTTGATTGTGCATCATGCCATGTTCATGTGTTGGTTGTTTACTATGTTGTGTGCTTCTTTTCGGTTGGTTCCGATAACGTCGCGTTTGTGAGGATTCGTTCGACTCCGTCCGTTTGCCTTCTTCATGGACTCGCTCTTCTTCCTTGCGGGATTTCAGGCAAGATGACCATACCCTCGAAATCACTTCTATATTTGCTTGCTAGTTGCTCGCTCTTTTGCTATGCCGCGATACCTACCACTTGCTATATCACGCCTCCCTTATTGCCATGTCAAGCCTCTAACCCACCTTTCCTAGCAAACCGTTGATTGGCTATGTTACTGCTTTGCTCAGTCCCTCTTATAGAGTTGCTAGTTACAGGTCAAGATGGAGTTTGTTCCATGTTGGAACATGGTTATTGTTGGGATATCACAATATCTCTTATTTTACTTAATGCATCTATATACTTGGTAAAGGGTGGAAGGCTCGGCCTTATGCCTGGTGTTTTGTTCCACTCTTGCCGCCCTAGTTTCCGTCATACCGGTGTTATGTTCCTTGATTTTACATTCCTTACGCGGTTGGGTTATAATGGGAACCCCTTGACATTTCGCCTTGAATAAAACTCCTCCAGCAAGGCCCAACCTTGGTTTTACCATTTGCCACCTAGCCTTTTTTCCCTTGGGTTTCCGGAGCCCGAGGGTCATCTTTATTTTAACCCCCGGGCCAGTGCTCCTCTGAGTGTTGGTCCAAACTAGAGTCCTTTGCAGTGCCCCCTCGGGGAAACTCGAGGTTTGGTTTTAGCTGTACGGAGCGCTCATCCGGTGTGCCCTGAGAACGAGATATGTGCAGCTCCTATCGGGATTTGTCGGCACAACGGGTGGTCTTGCTGGTCTTGTTTTACCAGTGTCGAAATGTCTTGTAACCGAGATTCCGAGTCTGATCGGGTCTTCCTGGGAGAAGGAATATCCTTCGTTGACCGTGAGAGCTTGTGATGGGCTAAGTTGGGACACCCCTGTTGGGTTTTGAACTTCCGAAAGCCGTGCCCGCATTATGGGCAGATGGGAATTTGTTAATATCCGGTTGTAGAAAACTTGACACTTAACTTAATTAAAATGCATCAATCGCGTGTGTAGCCGTGATGGTCTCTTCTCGGCGGAGTCCGAGAAGTGAACATGGTTCTTGTGTTATGCTTGTACGTAAGTTGTTTCAGGATCACTTCTTGATCACTTCTAGTTCACGACCGTGCTTTGCTTCTCTTCTCGCTCTCATTTGCGTAAGTTAGCCACCATATATGCTAGTGCTTGCTGCAGCTCCACTTCACTACCCCATTTTCCTACCCATAAGCTTAAATAGTCTTGATCGCGAGGGTGTGAGATTGCTGAGTCCCCGTGACTCACAGATTACTTCCAAAACAGTTACAGGTGCCGATGATACCAGTGCAGGTGAAGCAACCCAGCTCGAGTGGGAGCCCGATGAAGATCTTGTTCGTTGTACTGTTTCGTTGCCGTTTGATCAGTAGAGGAGCCCAGTTGGGGCGATCGGGGATCTAGCATTAGGGGTGGTCTTCTTTTATTTTGGTTCCGTAGTCGGACCTTGTTTGTATCTGGATGATGTAATGCTACGTTTATGTATTGTGTGAAGTGGCGATTGTAAGCCAACTCTTTATCCCTCTCTTATTCAATACATGGGATGTGTAAAGATTACCCCTCTTGCGACATGCCTACGATGCAGTTATGCCTCTAAGTCGTGCTCCGACACGTGGGAGACATAGCCGCATCGTGAGTGTTACACTTGGACCCTACATCAAGAAACAAAGGAGGAGGCCACTAGGTAGGGGGCGCGCCTACCCCCCCAGGCGCGCCCTCCACCCTCGTGGGCCCCTTGTTGCTCCACCGACGTACTCCTTCCTCCTATATATACCCACGTACCCCCAAACGATCATATACGGAGCCAAAACCCTAATTCCACCGCCGCAACTTTCTGTATCCACCAGATCCCATCTTGGGGTCTGTTCCGGAGCTCCGCCGGTGGGGGTATCCATCACGAGGGCTTCTACATCAACACCATAGCCCCTCCGATGAAGTGTGAGTACTTTACTTCAGACCTACGGGTCCATAGTTATTAGCTAGATGGCTTCTTCTCTCTTTTTGGATCTCAATACAATGTTCTCCCCCTCTCTTGTGGAGATCTATTCGATGTAATCTTCTTTTTGCGGTGTGTTTGTTGAGATCGATGAATTGTGGGTTTATGATCAAGTCTATCTATGAACAATATTTGAATCTTCTCTGAATTCTTTTATGTATGATTGTTTATCTTTGCAAGTCTCTTTGAATTATCAGTTTGGTTTGGCCTACTAGATTGATCTTTCTTGCAATGGGAGAAGTGCTTAGCTTTGGGTTCAATCTTGCGGTGTCCTTTCCCAGTGACAGTAGGGGCAGCAAGGCACGTATTGTATTGTTGCCATCGAGGATAACAAGATGGGGTTTTCATCATATTGCATGAGTTTATCCCTCTACATCATGTCATCTTGCTTAAGGCGTTACTCTGTTTTCATGAACTTAATACTCTAGATGCATGCTGGATAGCGGTCGATGAGTGGAGTAATAGTAGTAGATGCAGGCAGGAGTCGGTCTACTTGTCTCAGATGTGATTCCTATATACATGATCATACTGTGACGCCCCAAGACCGGAGCTTCAGACGCCTTCCATGTTTTCCGAGTTTCGTCGTGTGAGTTGTTGGTTTTATTGCATTCATCTTTGCATCATGAGCTTTGCATCATGTCATTCAATTTTTAAAACTCAACCAATTAAATTGCATGGATCTTCGGTCCATTTAAACCGAGGGAATTCACATGGTGATTCTCTTTATAACATATCCCCCCAATATTAGGGAGCTATATTAAATATTCCACTATTTTGGAATTCACCTTAACACACTTGCAAAAATCCCAATGCCTTTGTTATCACAACTCTTGGCCTCTAACTTTGCCATATATCCTTTCTTCATTTGCCGGAGCTCTACCAAAATTCTCAACATTTTTGGATACTCCTAAAACCTCGTCCTAGTTCAAACCCATTTGAATTAAATTCAAATGAGTTTGAATTCTTATCGTTCGATCTTGGCCATTTCTATTTTTCTTGGAACCAGCGCATTTTTGTGAGTCCGGGAATATTATCCACATGTCCAAGTCCTATCCCTAACTCTTCCTTTCTTCTCTTTTTCTTCTTTGTTATTTTCTGTTTATAGAAAATAAGAGAGAGAGGAGCCCAACCAGCCATCGGGCCACCTGGGCCTCCCAACCTCCCCGTAATCTTCCAGGCCGGCCCAGTTCCTTGCCTCGCTGGAAGGCCCGGGCTGCCCCACTGGTTAACCCTAGCATGCCCGATTCCATCTCCCCTCTCCCAGCGACCTTTCCCCGTTCTCCTCCCTCCCGCAGCGCCGCACACATTCAGCGCCAGGAAGCGCCCGTGCCCGCTTCCTTCTCTCCCCCGATTCCCCCTCGTCCTTGCTGCTCCCTCCAGCGCCGCCCCTCCCCCTCGCGTCCTCGCCATGGTCTTGCACGCAGTGCCCGACGACTCTACTGCTCGCCGGTGAGCCGTGCCCCGCCGCTGGAACTCGTGAGGCCGCAACCTCCTTCCTCGTCCACTGATGCCGCCCCGCCTCTGCCTCTAGCCGCCGCCAGCGAGCAGCTCCACCGGATCCTTGCCTACCTCACCGGACCACCTCTGCCATGGCCTTCCTCCAGCTCCGCGCTGCTGCTCTACTCCATGCGCCTGTCCTGGAGTTCGCCGCCGCCAAGCATCACCCCCGCGCCCTCATCCTCGCACCGACACGCCTTTGGCCCTGTTTCTCCTTGCTGAGGCCATGGATGCCCGCGGCCCTGCCCTCCTGCACCTCCACACGCCGCCGGCACACGCCACCAATCGCTGCTCCGCCTCCATCGAGCTCCATTCCCTATTGTCACTGGATCGCCAAGATGCAGCCCCGACCCCGTCGGCCCCTTCCTCCTACAACGCTTGAGCCTTCATGCCCGGGGCCTTCGTCATCTCCCTGTGTTGCGCTGCGTGCAGATAACCCACAAGTATAGGGGATCGCAACAGTTTTCGAGGGTAAAGTATTCAACCCAAATTTATTGATTCGACATAAGGGGAGCCAAAGAATACTCTCAAGTATTAACAGCCGAGTTGTCAATTCAACCACACCTGGAAACTTAGTATCTGCAGCAAAGTATTTAGTAGCAAAGTAATATGATAGTAGTGGTAACGGTAACAAAAGGTAACGGTAGTAAAAGTAATGTTTTTGGTATTTTGTAGTGATGATAGCAATAGCAACGAGAAAGTAAATAAGCGAAGAACAATATAGGAAAAGCTCGTAGGCAATGGATCGATGATAGAGAATTATGCCGGATGCGGTTCATCATGTAACAGTCATAACCTAGGGTGACACAGAACTAGCTCCAGTTCATTGATATAATGTAGGCATGTATTCCAAATATAGTCATACGTGCTTATGGAAAAGAACTTGCATGACACCTTTTGTCCTACCCTCCCGTGGCAGCGGGGTCCTTACGGAAACTAAGGGATATTAAGGCCTCCTTTTAATAGAGTACCGGAACAAAGCATTAACAAATAGTGAATACATGAACTCCTCAAACTACGGTCATCACCGATAAGTATCCCGATTATTGTCACTTTGGGGTTAACGGATCATAACACATAATAGGTGACTATAGACTTGCAAGATAGGATCAAGAACACTCATATATTGATGAAAACATAATAGGTTCAGATCTGAAATCATGACACTCGGGCCCTAGTGACAAGCATTAAGCATAGCAAAGTCATAGCAACATCAATCTCAGAACATAGTGGATACTAGGGATCAAACCCTAACAAAACTAACTCGATTACATGATAGATCTCATCCAACCCATCACCGTCCAGCAAGCCTATGATGGAATTACTCACGCACGGCGGTGAGCATCATGAAATTGGTGATGGAGGATGGTTGATGATGACGATGGCGACGGATTCCCCTCTCCAGAGCCCCGAACGGACTCCAGATCAGCCCTCTCGAGAGGTTTTAGGGCTTGGCGGCGGCTCCGTATCGTAAAACATGATAAATTCTTCTCTCTGATTTTTTTCTCCCCGAAACACAATATATAGAGTTGGAGTTGGTGTCAGAGAGGCACCAGGGGGCCCACGAGGTAGGGGGCGCGCCCTAGGGGGGCAGGCGCGCCCTCCACCCTCGTGGAGAGGTGGTGGGCCCCCTGGCCTTCATCTTTTGCAGGTATTTTTTATATTTTACAAAAAGTTGCTCCGTGAAGTTTCAGGTCATTCCGAGAACGTTTGTTTTTGCACATAAATAACACCATGGTAATTCTGCTGAAAACAGCATCAGTCCGGGTTAGTTCCATTCAAATCATGCAAGTTAGAGTCCAAAACAAGTGCAAAAGTGTTTGGAAAAGTAGATACGTTGGAGACGTATCAACTCCCCCAAGCTTAAACCTTTGCTTGTCCTCAAGCAATTCAGTTGCCAAACTGAAAGTGATAAAGAAAAACTTTTACAAACTCTGTTTGCTCTTGTTGTTGTAAATATGTAAAGCCAGCATTCTAGTTTTCAGCAAAGATTATAACTAACCACATTCGCAATAACGCTTAGGTCTCAAGTTTACTCATATCAATAGCATAATCAACTAGCGAGCAATAATAATAAATCTCGGATGACAACACTTTCTCAAAACAATCATAATATGATATAACAAGGTGGTATCTCGCTAGCTCTTTCTGAGATCGCAAAACATAAATGCAGAGCACCTTTAAAGACCAAGGACTGACTAGACATTGTAATTCATGGTAAAAGAGATCCATTCAAGTCATACTCAATGTAAACTAACAATAATGAATGCAAATGACAGCGGTGCTCTCCAACTGGTGCTTTTTAATAAGAGGATGATGACTCAGCATAAAAGTAAATAGATAGGCCCTTCGCAGAGGGAAGCAGGGATTTGTAGAGGTGCCAGAGCTCGGTTTTGAAACAGAGGTGAATAATATTTTGAGCGGTATACTTTCATTGTCAACATAACAACCAAGAGATGGCGATGTCTTCCATGCTACAACATTATAGGCGGTTCCCAAACAGAATGGTAAAATTTATACTCCCCCTTCCACCAACAAGCATCAATCCATGGCTTGCTCGAAATAACGAGTGCCTCCAACTAACAAGAGTCCCAGGGGGAGTTTTGTTTGCAATTATTTTGATTTAGTTTGCATCTTGGTGACCAGCCATTTATCTCATGAGTGAGGAGCGGAGTCCACTCCTCTTGAGAATAACCCGCCTAACATGGAAGATACAGACAACCCTAGTTGATACATGAGCTATTCGAGCACACAAAACAATATATTTATTTGAAGGTTTAGAGTTTGGCACATACAAATTTACTTGGAACGGCAGGTAGATACCGTATAGAGGTAGGTATAGTGGACTCATGTGGAATAACTTTGGGGTTTAAGGGATTGGATGCACAAGCGGTATCCTGCTTAGTACAGGTGAAGGCTAGCAAAAGACTGGGAAGCGACCAGCTAGAGAGCGACAACGGTCATGAACATGCATTAAAATTAATCAACACCGAATGCAACCATGAGTAGGATATAATCCACCATGAACATAAATATCGTGAAGGCTATGTTGATTTTGTTTCAACTACATGCGTGAACATGCGCCAAGTCAAGTCACTTAAATCATTCAGAGGAGGATACCACCCTATCATACCACATCATAACCATTTCAATAGCATGTTGGCACGCAAGGTAAACCATTATAACTCATAGCTAATCAAGCATGGCACAAGAAACTATGATCTCTAATTGTCATTGCAAACATGTTTATTCATAATAGGCTGAATCAGGAACGATGAACTAATCATATTTACAAAAACAAAAGAGGTCGAGTTCATAACAGCTTTTCTCATCTCAGTCAATCCATCATATATCGTCATAATTGCCTTTCACTTGCCCCTTTTCATACAGGAGACTAATTTCAGAAGAATTGTCAAGACCCGTTTGGAAAAGCTTCTGCACCTGCAGTTTTTATATTGGAAAAAGAGATGCACTATCAGGTATTTTAAGGTTGGGGGAGAAAACACCAGATTCTTTCATGCTATGGCTACAGAGAGACACAGGAAAAACTCTATAGCTAGTCTTAAGCTACCTGATGGCTCTGTGGTCTCTGATCACTCTCAAATGGCTGGAATTATTTGGAGTTGCTTTAAGAATAGAATGGGCACCTCTAGAGGGATTGTGATGGGCTTTGACTTGCCTTCACTTATTTCCCCTATGGCTGGCCTTGAGGTGCTCACTAAGCCTTTTGAAAAGGAAGAAATGGACAATGTGGTCAAGCACATGCCTGTGGATAAAGCACCTGGTCCTGATGGTTTCAATGGATTGTTTTTCAAGAAATGTTGGCATCTAATTTCAAATGACTTTTATGATCTGGCCCAGGCTTTTCATGAGGGATCTACTGTCTTGGAGAATATTAACAGTTCTTTTATTACTCTGGTGCCCAAAAAGCTATCACCTGAGGAAGTGGGGGATTATAGGCCTATCTCTCTCACTAGTATGGGGCTCAAATTTCTGTCCAAAATGGCTGCAAATAGATTCCAGGAGTTGATTATGCAGTGCATTCACAAAAATCAGTATGGTTTCATTAAGAGCAGAACAATCCAGGATTGTCTTGGTTGGACCTTTGAGTACTTGCACCAATGTCATCAGTCCAAGAGACCTATAGTAATTCTCAAACTGGACTTTGAGAAGGCCTTTGATTCTGTTGAGCATGAAGCTATTTTTCAAATTCTTAGGCATAAGGGCTTCAATGATAAGTGGATCCTCTGGATGAAGCAGCTTTTGGCCACTGGTACTTCTTCTGTTCTTCTTAATGGTGTCCCTGGAAGGAAGTTTGTTTGCAAAAAAGGAGTTAGACAGGGTGACCCAGTATCTCCTCTTCTTTTTATCATAGCTGTCGATCTATTGCAAACATTGACTAATGATATGTTCAGGAAGGGAGTTCTTCACCTCCCTATACCCTGCCATGACAGAGATTACCCTGTGATCCAGTATGCTGATGATACATTGATCATCCTACCTGCTGACAGGGTTCAGCTTCTGGCCCTGAAGGATATGTTGCAGGTGTTCTCTCAGTCCACAAGTCTGGATGACAACTACCATAAATCATTTATTATTCCAATCAATGTTGACTCTGCTGTGATGGAGGATCTTGTTGCTGCTTTTGGTTGCAAAATTGGTAAAATGCCTTTCACATATCTTGGCTTACCTGTGGGGGCCACAAGGCTAAATATGGTGGACTTCATGCCTTTGGTTGACTGTATGGAAAGAAGAATGACTGCCAGCTCATCATTTCTTAACCAAGGTGAAAGGCTGCAGTTCCTCAACTCTGCTCTGTCTTCAATGCCAATCTTCTTTCTGTGTAGCCTAGCTGTTCCTATTGGTATCCTCAAACAGTTAGAAAGAATGCAAAGGCAGTGCCTGTGGAGAAAGCATAGAGATGAGCCAGCCCCATCTCTTGCTGCTTGGGAGCTCATATGTAGGCCAAAAAACAAAGGGGTCTTGGTATACTTAACCTGGGGGTTCAGAATGTGGCCCTTCTACTCAAGCATGCTAGTAATTTCCTCAACAAAAGAGATATTCCTTGGGTGTCCCTAGTTTGGGATTCATATTATTATGAAGGAATGCCCCAAGGAACAAATGATTGTGGCTCCTTCTGGTGGAGGGATATTTGCAAAGTCATGCACAATTTTAGAGATTGCTCCTGGGTGCAGATTAATGAAGGGGACACTGCTCTTTTTTGGTCTGATAATTGGAACCTTGGTAGTGAAGTTTCTAGTTTGCAGACAAGATTTCCAAGGCTATTTTCTTTTGCCAAGGACCCCTGGGTTTCAGTTAAGGAATTTTTCAATACTCAGGATATGCACCAACTTTTCCACCTTCCTCTATCTGCTCAAGCCTTTGATGAGTTGAACTTGATTAAGGGTTTGATGGACTCCCACAGTAGAGTACCCAGTTCAAAGGACTTATGGTTCTGGCAGGGCTCATCCAATGTCTTCAAGCCTAAGATGTTCTACTCTCAAACTTTTGTGTCTGAGTTCTTCAACCCTTTGCTATGTTGGATTTGGAAATCCTCCTGTACCCTCAAGATCAAGGTTTTTGCTTGGATGCTTATTATGGACAGGTTGAACACCAAGGATATGGTTGACAGAAGACATTGGCACATGGAGGATGGAGTTCATTGTAGGCTCTGCCC
Source organism: Triticum urartu (assembly GCF_056163025.1). NCBI lineage: Eukaryota > Viridiplantae > Streptophyta > Magnoliopsida > Poales > Poaceae > Triticum > Triticum urartu. The sequence continues at coordinate 208,636,151 of NC_141873.1, read as the reverse complement.
CTTATTGACTAGAGAAACTAGGGATCATTTATTCTTCAACTGCAATTTCAGTATTAGGATCTGGAATTATCTGCATATTGATTGGACGGCTGGCACCTCCATGCTAGATTTGGTTACTCAGGCAAGGAGAAGTTTTCATAAGCCTTTCTTCACTGAAGTGGTGTTCATTGCCTGCTGGAATATCTGGATCATCAGAAATGCCAAAGTGTTCAGAAGTGAGAGGGCAAGTTTCAATAAATGGAGATGTGCTTTCAGGCATGATATGAGCCTAATGCAGCACAGAATCACATCTTCTTACAAGGATGACTTGCTGAAATGGATCTCTTTTCTCCCCCCTTAAGCTAGTTTTTGTAAGCTTTCCTTCTTTTCTTTTGTTTTCTGGTTACTCTTTGTAATCACCCTGTTGTAATTGTTCTTTATTTTAATAAAGTTTTGATCTGCTGTGTGGGTTTTGCCCCACAGTTCCCAGTCAAAAAATAATAATAATAGTGCACGTGCATTGGACTAAGCTGGAATCTGCAAGCATTCAATAAACAGGAGAAGACAAGGCAATATGGGCTCTTTTGTCATATCAACATTTATGCATATAATAGCCACTTCAACAATTTAATCATGGTCTTCTCCTATCTACCCCCAAAGAAAAGAAAGAAATAAAACTATTTACACGGGAAAGCTCCCAACAAGCAAAAGAAGAACATGAAATATTTTTGGGTTTTCTTTTTAATTACTACTACAAGCATGGAAAGTAAACTAATTAAAAGCTACAACTAAATTTTTTTGTTTTTCTTAAGGTTTATTAAACACACAAGAAGAAAGCATAAAAAGGAAATAAACTAGGATGGATGATACAAATGAAAAAGTATGAGCACCGACATCTAGCAAGGAGTGTGTGAACATAAATGTAATGTCGGTGGGAAATACGTACTCCCCCAAGCTTAGGCTTTTGGCCTAAGTTGGTCTATGGCCACGACTGGACTGGCGGATATCCATAATAATAGCTGGGGTCGTACTGCAATGCAGCGGCTATCGCCTGCTGAGCTGCAGTGTGGCGACGAGCGGCCTCCGCTCTCCTCTCGTACTCATCTGCATCTCTCTGGTAATAGTATATCTTCCTTTCGCCTGATGATCAAAGAAGGCAGGATCAAGGAGAGTAATATGGACAGTACGACGTCTGTCAAAGATTAGTTGATACTAGAGAGATGATTCATTCCTCTCGACAAACTGGTGGTGAACCATAGCATTAAAGTCTAGGTAAGCAGGAGGTAATTTAATATCATCTTCGCATATGGCTATACCAAGAAAATTAGCTATGCGGGTTGCATAAATTCCTCCAAAGAAATCTCCATTAAATCTATTAAGATGCAACCTACGTGCAACAATGGCTCCCAAATTATAAGATTTATCTCCTAACACAGCACTCCTAAGAATACTGAGGTCAGGGACACACATGTGACGTGCCTCATCTTTACCATTAATGCATCTACCCATGAAGAGAGCAAAATAATGTATAGCAGGAAAGTGAATGCTCCCTATGGTAGCTTGTGTTATATCTCTAGATTCTCCCACAGTTATGCTAGCAAGAAAATCTCTTAATTCAGATTTGCGAGGATCCCTTATACTACCCCATCGTGGAAGTTTGCAAGCAGTGGTAAAATCCTCTAAGTCCATAGTATAAGAATTTTCATAAAGATCAAACAGGACAGTTGGAGAATTGCGTGAAGATGAAAATTCAAACCTCCTCACAAAGGTACTAGTGAGATTGCGATACTGACTGCACTTCTCTTCCTCGAAGCTCACAAGATCAGCGTTACGCAAATATGCGTTAAATTCTTCCTTAATTCCCGCTCGATCCATAAAGTTCTCAGAAGGCCATTCACAAGGACGCACTGGAGCGTCTCTTGGTGGCTCATCATCAGCATTACGCATTGCAAGCCTGGGTCCTTGCTTCCTTGAAGAACCACCCTGGTACATTTTCCTAAGAATTTTTCTTCCTCTGAAAAAAATTCTGAATTTTTTTTAGTAACTTCAAAATAAAAGTAAACCAAACTCAATAATATTGATAGCAACTACTCCTACAAGTGCCTAGGGCCTATATCATGCATCAAAACTACTTTTGACCATATAAATTTGACATGCAAGCTCAAGAACAGGGTCACCTAAGCAGCAAAAATTTGCAATGAATAAAGCACTAGAACAAAAACTAATTGGACCAATGGAGGAGTCACATACCAAGGAACAATCTCCCCAAGCAGTTTTGTGAGAGGTGCTTTGAGCAAGGAGATCGAAAATGGCAGCAAAATGAGCTTGGACTCGGGTTTGAGCTGGATATTCGTGTTTGGGGGAGGAAGAAGGAGTGTGTGGGTGAAAGAATAAGTGGAGGAGGGCCACCATGGGCCCACGAGGCAGGGGGCGTGCCCAGGGGGGTAGGGCGCGCCCTCCACCCTCATGGGCAGGTGGTTGACCCCCCTGCTGTGTTGTCAGTGCCAAATATTCTCAAATATTCTAGAAAAAATCATATTTAAATTTCAGGGCATTTGGAGAACTTTTATTTTCGGGGTATTTTTATATTGCACGGATAATTAGATAACAAATAGAAAAATATTTATTTTTATTTTATTTAATATAAATAACAGAAAGTAAAAGTGGGGTACAGAAGGTTGTGCCTTCTAGTTTCATCCATCTCATGATCATCAAAAGGGATCCACTAACAAGGTTGATCAAGTCTTGTTAACGAACTCATTCCGAATAACATGGAACCGGAGAAATTTCGAATAACACTATGTTACCTCAACGGGGATATGCACATCCCCAATAATAAGAATATCATATTTCTTCTTGACAGTAGGAAGAGGAAATTCAAAACCTCCAAATATAATCGATGGAATTTTTCCAATAGAGTTGATACTATGAACTTGAGGTTGTTTCCTTGGAAAGTGTACCATATGCTCATTACCATTAACATGAAAAGTGACATTGCCTTTAGTGCAATCAATAACAGCCCCTGCAGTATGCAAAAAGGGTCTTCCAAGAATAATAGACATACTATCATCCTCGGGAATATCAAGAATAACAAAGTCCGTTAAAATAGTAACGTTTGCAACTACAACAGGCACATCCTCACAAATACCGACAGGTATAGCAGTTGATTTATCATCCATTTGCAAAGATATTTTAGTAGGTGTCAACTTATTCAAATCAAGTCTACGATATAAAGAGAGAGGCATGACACTAACACCGGCTCCAAGATCACATAAAGCAGTTTTAACATAGTTTCTTTTAATAGAGCATGGTATAGTGGGTACACCGGGATCTCCAAGTTTCTTAGGTATTCCACCCTTAAAAGTATAATTAGCAAGCATGGTGGAAATTTCAGCTTCTGGTATCTTTCTTTTATTTGTAACAATTTCTTTCATATACTTGGCATAAGGATTCATTTTAAGCATATCAGGTAATCGCATACGCAAAAAGATAGGTCTAATCATTTCAGCAAAGCGCTCAAAATCCTCATTATCCTTTTTTTGGACAGTTTGGGAGGAAAAGGCATGGGTTTCTGAACCCATGGTTCTCTTTCTTTACCATGTTTCCTAGCAACAAAGTCTTTCTTATCATAACGTTGAGTCTTTGATTGTGGGTTATCAAGATCAACAACAGGTTCAGTTTCTATATCATTATCATTACTAGGTTGAGCATCATCATGAACATTATCAGTAACATTATTACTAGTTTCAGGTTCATTACCAGATTGAGTTTCAGCATCAGAAATAGAAATATCATTTGGATTCTTAGGTGTTTCAGTAATAGGTTCACTAGAAGCATGCAAAGTCCTATCATTTTTCTTTTTCTTCCTTTTAGAAGGACTAGGTGCATTTACATTATTTCTCTGAGAATCTTGCTCAATTCTCTTAGGATGGCCTTCAGGATACAAAAGTTCCTGAGTCATTCTACCACCTCTAGTCATAACTCTAACAACATTATCATTATCTTTACTATTCAATTCATTGAGCAAATCATTTTGAGCTTTAAGTACTTGTTCTACTTGAGTGGTAACCATAGAAGCATGTTTACTAATAAGTTTAAGTTCACCTTTAACAATAGCCATATAATCACCCAAGTGTTCAAGCATATTTGAATTGTATTTCAATTGTCTACCAAAATAAGCATTAAAGTCTTCTTGCTTAGCCATAAATTTATCAAACTCATCTAAGCATGGGCTAGCAAACTTACTAAATGGGATTTCAGCTTTATCATATCTATAGAGAGAATTTACCTTTACTACCTGTGTCGGGTTATCAAGACCATGAGTTTCTTCAACAGGCGGTAAATCAAGACCATGTATTTCTTCAATAGGAGGTAATTTCTTAACATCTTTAGCTTTAATACCTTTTTCTTTCATAGATTTCTTTGCCTCTTGCATATATTCAGGACTGAGAAATAGAATACCCCACATCTTCGGAGTTGGTTTAGGAATAGGCTCAGGAATTGGCTCCGGAGGTGTCCAATTATTTCCATTTGTCAACATATTATTCAATAGAATTTCAGCTTCATCCAGTGTTCTTTCCCTGAAAACAGAACCAACACAACTATCCAGGTAATCTCTGGAAGCATCGGTTAGTCCATTATAAAAGATATCAAGTATTTCATTTTTCTTAAGAGGTTGATCAGGCAAAGCATTAAGTAATTGGAGAAGCCTCCCCAAGCTTGTGGGAGACTCTCTTCTTCAATTTGCACAAAATTATATATATTCCTTAAAGCACCTTGTTTCTTATGAGCAGGGAAATATTTAACAGAGAAGTGATAAATAATATCCTAGGGACTACGCACACAACCAGGATCAAGAGAATTAAACCATATCTTAGCATCACCCTTTAATGAGAATGAAAATATTTTAAGGATATAAAAGTAGCGAGTTCTCTCATCTTTAGTAAACAGGGTAGCTATATCATTTAATTTAGTAAGATGTGCCACAACAGTTTCAGATTCATAGCCATGAAAAGGATCAGATTCAACCAAAGTAATATATCAGGATAAACAGAGAATTCATAATCCTTATCGGTAACACAAATAGGTGAAGTAGAAAAAGTAGGGTCTGGTTTCATTCTAGCATTTAGAGATTGCTTATTCCATTTAGCTAATAACCTCTTAAGTTCGCATCTATCTTTGCAAGCTAAAATAGCTAAAGAGGCTTCTTGATAAAAAACATAACCCTCAGGAATAACAAGTGATTCTTCATCATCACTTTCATCAGTATTATCAGATTCAATATTTTCAATCTCTCTAGCCCTAGCAAGTTCTTCATCCAGAAATTCACCAAGTGGCACAATAGTATCAAGCATAGAAGTACTTTCATCATAAGTATCATGTATAGCAGAAGTAGCATCATCAATAACATGCGACATATCAGAACGAATAGCAGAAGCAGTTTTAGGTGTTGCAAGCTTACTCAAAACAGAAGGTGAATCAAGTGCAGAGCTAGATGGCAGTTCCTTACCTCCCCTCGTAGTTGAGGGATAAATCTTGGTTCTTGGATCTTTCAAGTTCTTCATAATGATAAGCAGATATAAATCCCAAGTGACTCAAAGAATAGAGCTATACTCCTCGGCAACGGCGCCAGAAAATAGTCTTGATAACCCACAAGTATAGGGGATCACAACAGTTTTCAAGGGTAAAGTATTCAACCCAAATTTATTGATTCGACATAAGGGGAACCAAAGAATACTCTCAAGTATTAGCAGCTGAGTTGTCAATTCAACCACACCTGGAAACTTAGTATCTACAGCAAAGTATTTAGTAGCAAAGTAATATGATAGTAGTGGTAACGGTAACAAAAGGTAACGGTAGTAAAAGTAATGTTTTTGGTATTTTGTAGTGATGATATCAATAGCAACGGGAAAGTAAATAAGAGAAGAACAATATAGGAAAAGCTCGTAGGCAATGGATCGGTGATAGAGAATTATGCCGGATGCGGTTCATCATGTAACATTCATAACCTAGGGTGACACAGAACTAGCTCCAGTTCATTGATATAATGTAGGCATGTATTCCGAATATAGTCATACGTGCTTATGGAAAAGAACTTGCATGACACCTTTTGTCCTACCCTCCCGTGGCAGCGGGGTACTTACGGAAACTAACACTACAAAAAAAAGACACATCCGTGACATTTTGGGCCGAATGAATTTTTTTTCTGTCATACATATGACACTTCTATGACGATAATTGTGACAAAACCCGGTATCATCATAGATGTGGTGGGCTCCTACTTCTATGACAAAAAATCATGACAGAAAATGGGCTTTTCATCCTGGGCGGGCCGGAGACGCAGCTGCATGACATTCTTTGGGTTGTCCATGACGGAAAAATCCGTGGTAGAAGTGAGGGGGAGGAAAATTTCAGGGAGTTCCCGGTTACGGTGGGAGGTCGGGGGCTGAGTGATGCACGTTTCTCTCGTACACGTACGCGCGTGTGTGCGAGGCATTGGCTCTAACTGAACCCGAGCGAGGCGTTGGGCTCTAACTGAACCCGAGCGATTGCACTGCAGGCTACGCATTACTGAAGCCGAGCGATCAATCGATGGCTGTTAACTGAACCCGATCGAGCGATTCCTTCGCTACTGCTGCTTACTGAAGCCGATCGATGGGATGAACAGTGAGCGTTGCAGGGGGGGGGGTTGGATGAACAGTGAGCGGTGGCGTTGCCTCTGGATGAACAGGACCCCGTGGCGTGGTGGAGGGCTGGATGAACAGTAGATGGTGGAGGGGTGCCCGTGGAGGCGTGGATGAACAGGACCCCGTGGTGTGGAGGGCTGGATGAACAGTAGACGGTGGAGGGGTGCCCGTGGAGGGGTGGTTGAACAGGACCCCGTGGTGTGGAGGGCTGGATGAACAGTAGACGGTGGAGGGGTGGTTGAATAGTAGCCGGTGGAGTAGCGCGCGGTGGAGGCTGGATGAACAGAAGCCCGTGGAGGCTGGATGAATAGGAGCCCCTGGAGGCTGGAGGAGGTCGACGGTGGAGATGAACAGTATCCCGTGGAGTCCCGTTTTGCGGTACGCCACACCCCTCCCGATGAACAGGACCCCCGTTTCGACCGTAGTGCTCCAACACAAGTCCGTTTCCTCCGTTTTGCGGTATGCCACACCCCTCCCGATCAACAGGACCCCCGTTTCGACCGTAGGAGGTCCGTTTCCTCCGTTTTGCGGTACGCCGGACCCCTCCCGATGAACAGGATCCCGTTTTGAACATGGCCGGTCGAACACAAGGCCGTCTTCTCCGTTCTGCGGTACGCCAGGCCTCGTTTCCATCACCTGTTCTGTCCAAGCCCTCCCGATGAACACGACGCATTCCGTTGCCTCCCCATGAACACGACGCATTCCGTTGCCTCCCCATGAACACGACGACGACGCTGTTTCTCCGTTCCGACCTAGCCATGTACACGAGCCCTGGCCGTACGTATGCGCGAGTAGGCGTTCGAGACCCTGCCCGTATGTACACATACGTGGCCGTATTTTCTTTCTTGCACCCTGGCCGTTGTACATACATGTACATGCTACGTGCGTGCCTCTACTACGACACGTGCGCGCCTCTACATCGACCAGTATGTACGTACATGTTCGCGACCAGAATGACAACGCTACGTACGCTTCGACCAGGTGGGTCCCGACTGTCAGGCACTTCCTTGCCTGCGAAGATGTAGCTAGTGGGTCCCAACAGTCAGGGGGCGAATCGTTTTTTTGCCCGGACGCACTTCCTTGCGTGCGAAGATGTAGCTGGTGGGTCCTAGCAGTCAGGGGGAAACGTTTTTTCGCAAAATACAGTGGCCCGTTCGGTGGGTCCCAGCTGTCAGGTGGAGGAATCATTATTTTCCGCGTAATAAGGAGGCACTTTCTTGCTGCGGCCGTGGACCCAGCTGTCAGCCTCTCCACGTACAGTCCACATCCAATGGAAGTCGTTCCTTGACCATGTTGACCACGCCGCGCCGAGAGCACCAGGGCGGTGGACGACGGCGAGGCCTAGGAAGGGGACGACACGGAGGCAGGAAAGACTCGGCAGTTGTTTCCCACGCGGAGGGGAGTACGACTGTACGAGGGTTTACTGGTTCGTCTGCCGTCGCCGGAGAATAACAACAGGTGTGGGTGAGTAGAGGGATGGCTAGGCCAGCAATTGGAGTACGGTCGGGCGGTGAGGCCTGCACGGCAGCACAGCCGGCCGCAAGGAGGAGGGAGCAGGCAGTCCCGCCGGCGCTTGTTTGAGCGGCTGGAGCAGGAAGAGCAGAGATTGAAGAAGCACGATGGCCGTTGGATGGACATCCAACAGTCAGTGCTTGTGCGTCAACCTTTTTTTAGGAAAGCCTCAAATCTATGGAAAACAGCATACAACCCATCTGCCATTATTTCTAATAATTTACAGCCCATTTGCTAATTCTTAAGGTTTTTTTTGGAGCCCATATTCTTTTTGTTAGCATTACAGCCCATATTGTGGCAACGATTAAAAAATTATATGATTTTGCATATTTCGGTGCGGTCCAAACTGTTTTTAATCCCGAAATTTCGACTCACATTCAAACTGATTTTAAAAATAAATGTATATCAATATAAAATCCAACAAATTCTCCACGCATAAAAATTAATGTAATTTAAAATCTTGAAATGAAAAAAAAGATATTTGAAACTAATTGCCGGTTTGATGTGTTTTAAAAATGTACAACCCATTGCTCATTACTGATGGGCCATTTTCTCGGCCAGCCGAATGAAAGCTCTCCTCGTCTTGAAAGATTTGCAGCCCAACAGGCCTGACAAAGCGACTTACTTGGCAAATCACAAAAAACTGGGCTGTGGCCATGGACCCAGCTGTCAACCTCTCCACGTACAGTACTCTTCCGATGGAAGTCGTTCCTTGACCACGTTGACCACGCTGCGCGGAGAGCACCACGGCGGTGGACGACGGCGAGGCCTAGGAAGGGGACGACGCGGCAGTGGAAGCCCGCGCGGAGAGGACTACGAGGGTTCACTGGTTCGACTGCGGTGTGAGGCTGCCGTCGCCGCAGGGCCTGGCCAGCGATGGGAATAGTAGGGGGCGGTGAGGCCTCTGCGGTAGCACAGCCGGCCACGGGAGGTAGGAGCATGCGGCACGACCGGCGCTGCTTTGGGCGGCTGGAGCAAGAAGACCAGAGGTTGAAGAAGCACTATGACCATTAGATGGACATCGTATGGTCACTGGAGCTAGAATCATTCATATTGACTAAGTTGACAAAGCCCTTCGTCCCCGTCAACTTAGTAGGCCCACAAGTCAGTATCCCAGCAAGGTGGGTCCTAGCTAGCCGGGGGAGTATTCATTTTTTTGTGCGTAATAAGGAGGCACTTGCGGTGGGTCCGAGCTGACAGCGGGGGGAACGTTTTTTTCGCGAAATACGGTGGCCCGTCCGGTGGGTCCCAACAGTCAGGGGGAAACGATTTTTTTCGCAAAATACTGGTGGCCCGTCCGGTGGGTCCCCGCTGTCAGGTGGAGGAATAGTTATTTTTCGCGCAACAAGGAGGCACTTCGTTGCGGCTGCCGTGGACCCAGCTGTCAGCCTCTCCACGTACAGTACTCTTCCGATGGAAGTCAGTCGTTGACCACGTTGACCACGCCGCGCCGAGAGCACCAGGGCGGTGGACGACGGCGAGGACTAGGAAGGGGACGACTCAAAGCCGAGGAAGACGCAGCAGTGGATGCCCACGCGAAGAGGAGTACGAGGGTTCACTGGTTCGACTGCGGTGTGAGGCTACTGTCGCCGCAGAATAACAGGGGGTGTAGGTGAGTAGAGGGATGGCCTGGCCAGCGGTGGGAGTAGTAGGGGGCGGTGAGGCCTCCGCGGCATCACAGCCGGCCACGGGAGGCAGGAGCACGCGGCACGACCGGCGATGGTTTAGGCGGCTGGAGCAAGAAGACCAGAGGTTGAAGAAGCACTACGGCCGTTGGATGAATATCGTACGGTAACAGGAGCTAGAATCATTCATATTGACTAAGTTGACAAAGCCCTCCATCCCCGTCAACTTGGTAGGCCCACAAGTCAGCCTCCCACTATGCTGGGTTCCAGCTGGCAGGGGGAATATTCATTTTTTTGTGCGTAATAAGGAGGCACTTGCGTGCGAAGATAGCTGGTGGGTCCGACATGTCAGCGGGGGGCACTTTATTTCGCGAAATATAGAGGCCCTTCCGGTGGGTCCCAGATGTCAGGTGGAGGAATCATTATTTTGCGCGTAATAATGAGGCATTTCCTTGTGTGCGGCCGTGCACCCAGCTGTCAGCCTCTCCATGCACAGTCTACTTCCGATGGTGTCGTTCGTTGACCACATTGACCACGCCGCATCGAGCGCATCCAAGGTGGTGGAGACGGCGAGGCCCCGGACAGCAACGAGCCGGAGATGGGAAGACGCGGGAGTAGAGTCGCAGACAGAGAGGTGTACGAGGGTTAACTGGTTCTAGTGCGGTGTGGTTCGGCAGTCGGTGGAGAAGAACAGGAGGTGTGGAGGGGTGGAGGGATGGCCTGGCCAACAGTGGAGTAGCGCTTCATAGCGAAGCGTGCTAAGCAGAGCTGCTAGCAGCAGGAGGCGGGAGGTGGTCCCGGCGGCGCTGGAGGAAGAAGACGAGAGATTGAAGATGGATGCCGGTGGTTGGATGTAAATCCAACCGCTAACATGCCAGAATCATTTGTTGACTAAATTGACAACGACTTGCATTGGCTTCGACCTATTGGCCCACATTTCAGCCTCCAAAAATGTGGCACGTATTCAACCCATTTTTTCAGAAGTTACATTCTTTTTTTTGCGTGGTAGAATATATAGTCAATTTGATCTTTTTTTTGAATTAGAGCCATTAGCTGGGCTGTGTGAACAAATAATGTAGCGTCCATGCGGCCCGTTTATTTTATTTCCTAAAAAATTACAGCTCATTTGCACTTTCTTGAAATACATGATTTTGCTGGGCTGATTCTAATTATAATGTTGGGTTGGGCCAGCAATGTTATCAAAAAATAAAAGGGGTTGAGCATTTTGTTATAAATATATTTAAATAATAAGTGATATTATTACATTCGTCCTTAAATTTACAGTCTTACCAAGCTTTATATAATAACATATAAAATATTTTTTTAGAAAAACAGGGAGCATCTCCCCGGTTCCATTGCTGAGAACGAAACCACAACATATTCTGATACAGCAGCTCAAAGAGTAGTTCAAAAGCAAAGATAGAAAAGCTACAAACTAGGGGGGGGGTGGATGAACAAGTTCTCTGAATAACACAAATCACCTGAGTGGTGCTAAAGGTAGAGCGGATAGAGCACTCAAATGACACAACGAGGGTCCAGCGAAGCCTTCATGGTCTTCAGCCGAGGGGCCGTGTCAGCCTGCAGCGACCAGTAAGCAAGCGGAGACACCGAGCTAGAAGGCGTAGCATGGTGGATGTCCCTCTTTTTCGGCGCCAGGTGCCCATCATCTTCATCAGAGATCTTGAGACGAGCCCACGGGTCCAGCCCCAGAGCAGGTCGAGCCTTGTTCAGCCACAAGTGATCGCCAACGGTTTCTGGAGGGATCTTGTTAGGGTTTCCACGAAGCTCATCAACTTGTCCTTGTCCGATCCGGAGGAGAGAATCGCCCAGTTCCTCACCATGTTCCTGATCAACCTCAAGACCTACGAAATGGAAATCCAGGAGGTGTTACTGAAAATCATAGCATTTCTATATTTCCAGAGGCACCAAAGGACAACTGAGCTAACAATGTTTAAAACTGAGAACTTTTTGGTAGCAATCCAGAATCTGGCGACAGATTCGAAGGATGAGCCAATCTGACTAGAGAAATATTCCTCAATGTGGGCCCAGAGATGTTTAGCAACTATACATTCAAAAAATAGGTGAGAACAAGACTCTTGTTCCAAGCAGTAAACACAATCAAGGGGTTTGATGATGTGTCTCTTCCTAAGGTTATCCCTAGTCATCAATTTGTTGGAGAGAAGCCAGAGAAATACATGAATTTTAGGGGGAACTCTCAATTTCCAGACAGCAGGGATAAACACGGGTTGAACCCCTCTAAAGTTGATAACATGATAGAGGGAGCTAGAGGAATACTTCCCCTTATTGTCCAGCTGCCAAATCAGGGCATTCGGCTCGGCAGTAAAGGTAATGCTTTTGGCAATTTCCTTCAACCGGAACCATTGTTCCATGAGACTATCACTAAAGTTCCTTCTAAAAGAGAGTTTTAGGTATTGACCGTCCCAAACTTCATTGACACTTTTGTTAAGCTCATTGCGGACAGAGTAAATAGGCCAAAATTGGACTGCTAGGGGGGATGTGCCAAACCAAGTATCTTCCCAGAACCTGGTTCTGCTCCCATCCCCTATGTTCCATCTGTAGCCAAATTTCACAGCATGCATAATAGATTTTAATCCTATCCAGAATCTAGAGGTCTTAGGGTTGGAGGAAGGGACAAAAATATTAGGTTTATTTCCTAGGTATTTATGGGCAATAAGAAGTTTCCAGGGTTTCAGGTCTTCCTCATAGAATCTTTTAATCCAAGACCCTAGAAGACATATGTTAATTTCTTGGAGGTTAGGTATGCCTAGGCCTCCAAAATCTTTTTTCATAGATACTAGGGCCCAATTAGCAAGGTGTAGCTTCCTATTTCCCTCAAAATCATTCCACAAGCAATGAGACATCTAAGAATTGATGAGGTTCACTGCCCATTTAGGGAACTTGAAGAAGGAGAGGAGATACACTAGAATGTTAGCCAAACAAGCTTGTATGAGGATCAATCTACCTCTGTAATAGAGAAGTTTGCCCCTCCACCCAGCAATCCTTTTAATAATTTTATCCAGAAGGGTTTGGATATCCTCTCTCCTCAGTTTATCATAGTGGAGAGGGATACCAAGGTACTTAATGGGGAAGTTACCTTTATTACAGACTAGAATAGAGAGGAAGTCAGCTAACTCCTGATCATCCATGTTGATAGGGATGAGTTCACTTTTAGAGTAGTTGATTCTCATGCCTGAGACTTGTTCAAACCAGGTTAGAACAGTTTTCAGATTGCTAGCATGTGTGGAGTCATTGTCTAAGAAAAGGATGGTATCATCTGCATATTGAAGGCAGATGATGCCACCAGGGCAGACCTCAGGACAGAGCCCTGCAATCAGACTATGATCAGCAGCTTTGCTCAGCATTTTAGTAAGAATGTCCACTACTAAGTTAAACAAAAGCGGGGAGATGGGGTCACCTTGCCTAAGGCCTTTACCAGCAAGGAAAAAAAATCACTTTCACAGTTATTTAACTTGACCCCAATAGACCCCCCATGAGTAAGTTGCTGGATCCAACTCTCCTCTATGAAAGGCTTGGAAAAGATCTAAGAGATCATTTTTCACCAAGTCCCAAAAATGCTGGTAAAACAAGAAGGGAATCCCATCAGGACCAGGAGCCCCATCAGGATAAGAGCTAAAAATGGCTTCCTTCACCTCTGTCTCTGAAAAAGGGGCTTCTAGCAGCTCATTTTCAGCAGGAGAGACTTTTTTCAGAAGCAGAGAAAAAATTGTTTTGTAGAGAGAACCCAGAAGGGTTTTATTTCTTAAACAGGTCTTTGTAGAAGTCACTAACCATTTTCAGCATCTCATCTACCTCAGTAATAGGGCCATTAGGGCCATCAGGGGAGTGAATGAGGGTTTTCCTCCTCCTCTGGTTAGCTACTGCATGGAAGTAAGTAGTATTTCTATCACCCTTCTTAATGTTCCTATCTCTAGACCTTTGTTTGTCTTTGATTTCTTCTTGAAGCCAAATTTTCTTGAGCTCTCCATGGACAAAGTTTAATCTATTAGTCTCAGCCTCAGAGAGGTCAGTGGTTTCTGCCTTAATATCTAGAGAATCAAACTCAAGGAGGAGAAGCCTTCTGTATCTTCTAAGATTAGCTTCCTCATTGGAGTTCCACCCTTTGGTAGTTCTTCTAAATCTCCTGATTTTGATCTGCCAATTTTCTAGGGGGCAGCTGCTCCCAGTAGGCTCATTCCAGATTTTCCCGACTAGCTCAGTAAAATCTTCTCTAAGCAACCACCACTTTTCAAATTTAAAACTATTGCTCTTTGGAGTTTGGTTAAGAACAGAGTCCCAGAGCAAAGGAGTGTGGTCACTACCACATCTGGGCAGAGCTCTACAACTAGAAAGGGGAAAAACTATCTAATTCTGTGTCACAGAAAATTCTGTCAATGGTGGACATAATCCTGGAGCAGCAATTCCAACATATCTAGCAGAACTGTGGGTTTTCCTTCTGACAGGGCAATTCTCAACTTTATGGGTAACCATTTTGCAGATAAAACAACTCTTGGGCTTGACACATTTATCCAAATGATGCCCTGGTTCCCCATAGTTGTAGCAGATCATCTCAGAGTATGCCATAAGGCCCGAAGCAGGGGAAGGAGCAGTTTTCTGGATGTTCTGTCTCTTCTTTTGCTGATTCTTGCCTTGAGATTTCCCACTGATCTGAGAGTCAGAACCACCAGCAGATTGATCTTGGGCAATTACATGAGCCTGCCCAGATTGTGCCCCCATTTGGGGAGGAGGTGGGCCATACCACTACCCAACCAGCGCTCCCCCCATTGTGATAGGGGAAATTCATCGGAGTTCCTGGTTCCTTCTCATCCTCCAGCCAGATGTTGTCTCTCAGGAAGTAGAAATAACCACCAGACAGCTCAATTGAAGCAGATTGCAAGCCTAATTTCAATCATCTGTAGGTTTGGGGGAGAGGTAAGGTAGGGGATCCACCTGCTCCGGCTCCGGTGGCGTGCTGGTGGGCAGGAGTCCAGTCAAGCATTCCCATCTCGCAGCACGGCGTGGATCTCCTGAATTCACTTCTCCTTTCGCCCATCGAACGAACGCAATCGGTGGCTCACTAGGGTGGGGCATCCTATGCTTCTCCGAGAAATCTCCTTCGAAGTAGATCCGCAGGGCTAGATTCAGCAGCTCCCAATCCACATGATCCTTGCACATCCGAGCATACCTGCGTGAGTGAGAGAACGGATTCGGTCCCTCCTTGGCTTCCTCCCTCGCAGCTTCCTCCTCTGCTTCCCTCCATTCGCGCGTGCACTGGGTCCAGGAGAGAGCGTCGTCGTGGATCCGCATCGCCCGCTCCCTCCATCTCCTCCCTCGAGTCTCCCGCAGCACCGCTGGCGCGACGGAGTCGAGCGGCTGGAGCATCCGCGGGAAGGCTTTGTAGACATGTGGGAGATGCATCTTGTACATCTTCCTGTCTTCCAGCCATTCCCCCGTGGGTATGGCTGGCGACTCCATGGGGCGGGCGAGCGGACTTGCTGAGGGGGCAGGCGCGCCCGGAGTCAGGAGGCGGGGGGTGGCGGCGAGATCTATGGCGGCGTCAAGGGTGGAGGTAGTGGCGGGGGCGGCGGCGAGGGTGGAGGTGGTGGCGGGGGCGAAGGGGATCGCGAGAGCGGTCATCTATTTGCCAATTATGTGAACTAAACAGTCAACTTATAAAATAATTTAAATATATACAATATAGTTAGAAGGGAAACATAAGTTGGACCTGGCGTTCCTATTCTTATATAAAAATAGAATAGACCTCTGCGTTTTCTTCAAAAAAATACATAAATTGGGCTGCCAAAAATAAAACCTCGGATGGGAGGTCCATAGGCCGGTAGATACATGATGGCCCTAAGAAAATACAAACAGGCCTATGGACCTCCCATCCGAGGACGTGGGCTGGGCATGTTAAAAATGAAATCCTAGACGGGGCAGCCCAAAACCACGTCCAACACTTGCCAAAACTTCGTCCCTCGTTTTCTCTGTGTTTCGCACACTCGACATTGTGTGGGCATTTTGACTGTGCATCATATGAAGATGTGCTATGCATGAATGTTGATCAGCATGATGTTAACTGGCTGGTAGTTCCATTTTCGACCATGAATAAAACTTCCAACATGATGTTAACCCTGTTTGAAAAGGCCGTGTTAATATAAATGCTCTGCCTCTGAAAGTTGCAGTTTCTTATCTGAAACTGAACTTGTAGTTTCTTATCTAAAACTGAAACTTGCAGTTTCTTCTCTGAGAATCACATTGTCTGCACTTTTATACTCCTATGAAACTACATTTTTTAAGTGCTAAAAATAGATATCTAGAATTCATAAAATACTTCATATGCTCAATACTGCAAATCTGAAATTCAAAAGACATTCATATCCGAAAGTACTCTCAAAATACACAACACAAAACACAATTCACAACCTGCAAATACTGACAACCCTAAGCTCCTCCTGACAATTCACAACCTGCCCGACTATTGGGCTGGGGGGGCAGCCCCCTCCTATTCCTCGGCGGCAGACAGCCGCCCCGTGAGACGATGTGAATGGCGAGGGAGACGATGGCGGGAAGCGTCGTCGGGCCAACTGCTTTTCTCCTCTTGTAGTTGGGTTCGGTCGACGAAGACTCCACCGGCTCGCTCTGGCAGGACACCCTCACAAACGGCACCCTGTAGATGCTCGATCCTTCAATCTCTGGTGGATGCTCCATCTGGGATCGATACTCCCACCATCGCTCCCACACGATCGGATTCGGTGAATCTGTTTGCTCCATGGCCCAGAGGAGCAGCTCTATGTACTCCGGCGCGACTACCTCCGGGAGTATCGCCGCCTTTTCACTCTATTGCAGATATTTGGCCATGGATGTCGCCGTCGTCACTAGTTGGTCCTTATTGTCAAACCAAGACTGTATCTCCAACATCCTAGCTAGCTTCACAGGGTCGCCGTCTGCGATCCTCACGTATCGGTTGTACTCCTCCATCGATCTACTTCTCCACAGCACCTTCACTCGCCGGCGGTGGTTTTTGAATGGAAGAGGAGAGGAGCAGCACTGGTTTTGGATTAGAACGGGAGAGGAGCGACGCTGGTTTTGGACTGGAACAGGAGAGGAGGGGCGGTGGTTTTGAAATGGAAGAGGAGAGGAGCGGCGCTGCATTTAGATTGGAACATGAGAGGAGCGGCGGTGGTTTAAGAGGAGAAGAGCGGAAGAGCGATGCTGGTCTTGGAAGTATTTTTTTGTTGTTTCGCGTATTTTGGGTCAAAGTTTGACCATGTATTGTATTTGACAAGCAAAATGTGAATGCATGTCACCAAATTGATTTTGATTTTGATCTAGTCAGAGCGCGCCGGCCCTCTCATCCAATCCTAAATCGCTGCCGCACGCTCGTCTCCCTCTTCTCCATTGCAAAACCACCTCCTCTCCTCTCCATCATCTCCATTCCAAAACCACCATCTCGCCTCTCCCTATTCTCTATTGCAAGACCATCGTCTCTCCTCCGTTTTCTAGACGCTTTGCTCCATGGCGCGGGCGCAATCCATGGTTACAAAATTAGTATACTGTATACTATTTAAAAGTCGAGGGCGGGGCTTTTCCTGCGCGGTAGGTGGCGGGGCAATTCCGCCTAGTCGGTTCGACAGAGACGCGAGAAGACGAGGGAGTAGGCTGCTGCAAACGTAGGGCTGTGTGATTTGACAGCGAGTTACTGCTGGACAGGTGGGGCCCCGTGATTTGACTTGCCATTATCATTTTAACTGCAGCACTACGACCGGCGTGAGTCTCCCAGATTCCTGACCACCTCCATACAGATGCCTCTCCCAATGCTCCACCATGTAGTAGAGGCTGGCTCTTGCATGAGAGCCCACTTCTCCACTTTTTCCTTGCCTCTCTTTCCTCCACATATGCAAAAATGCCATGTAAAGTGCACTATTGTACTTACTTTTACTTGCTCCTACATGTGCTTAAGCTTGCCACATAAGCATAGAGTCTGATGTGGCAAGTTAATGAAGAAGAGAGAGACTAGTTTGGTGACCCAAGGAAGAAACGGTGCTAAGCGCGTGTACCTAGGTGAAAAGACAATTTTGAGTCTATAGCTAATTAAATGAAGCAAACTTAGCAACACCATTTCATTGGAAGAGGTCACTCCTTGGCAAATGCAATAAGTACACGCGCTTAGCACCGTTTCTTCCTTGAGTACGAAGAAAGAGATAGAGAGGAGTAAAAAAATACACTTATAGCCAACCTTGTTGTAGTATGAGTGACTAAGTGATGACTATGTATGACATGCCAACATCAGATAGCCTAACGCACCGTGTTAAATCTCCAAGGGCGCGACCGCGCGAGCGACGCGACGGTCGTGGTAGGCGCGACCATGATACGGGCTGCTGGCAGCCCTTGGATCTGAGATCGAACGGTCGCATGCTAAGTTGCTGAAAATTTGCAGAATAACCCTCCAGGATAGGATGTTCACCCATAGGTCTAGAATCACGCCATGCAACTATTCGATCTTAGATCCAAGGGCTCTCAGAAGCCCGTATCATGGGAGAATGGAAAGCCACTACCCTGCCGTTCACACGCTGGCAGTTCGCTCCTACTTGTCCCCGCACGTCCTTCAATACTACGGCGGTTCGCTCCTAGTCGTCCCGTCCATTCACATTACGGCAGTTCCACTAATCCTAACCCTCCTCCCAAATCCATGGCGTCCCAAATCTCCACGATCGGCGGTGAGTACAAGGTTAGAACCGTCACCGGCGATGAGTTCGACGTCATCTACACCCGTTCTTCTGCGACGGTGAAAGGATGCCTTTCTCGCTTCAGACGCATGTTTGAAGACTCAGATGATGAGTGGGTCACTGGGCTAGATGTTGAGTACACCACAGTTCTGGGACAAGAGAAGGATCTAAAGGACAAGAGAGGAAGAAGCCCGCCGTGATCCAGGTTTGTGTGCATGACTTATGCTTTGTCTACCACATATGCCATGCCGACGTTGAGTGCCAGGATTTTAAGGACTTCCTCGAGAGCAACCTAGTCAAATTCGTTACTATAGACTTTGGTAACAACAAAGACGTCCTGCATCGGATAGGCCTCGTTGTAGGCAACACCTTCGACCTCCAGAAGAATCGGCTGGTGTCCGCTCGTCAACCTTAAATGCTGACCCTGGCAGGAGCCATGGTTCATCCTTCGTACGGTAAACTGGAGAGACCTCCATACACGTTTCATCGTCATGCATGGCAGCGGAATGTACTAAATATAGACCACATCCACTACGCTACAATGGATGGCTACCTTTGCTTTAATATCTACAAGGGTTGGATGAAGAGCAACAGCCAAGTGTGCGGTTCAAGCAAAGAAGTATCGGCCAAGAGGAAGAGGGACAAGGACGAAGTCGAGGACGTGGACGAGGACTCCGAGTAAGGTGGCAGTGTCGTTGCTCATGGTGGTTCTAATGCAGTGTCTACCGGAATAGTTGCAAAGTTTAATTTCAGGTGTGCTTAATTTAATTTGAGGGGTGTGTTGTGCTGAGCCCCCAGCAGAACTATGTTATGTTTCTTCTCGTTACTTTAACTCTTCAGTACGTACATACTATCATTTCTTACATTTCATCTTTTAGTTGGTATAGTACTACCACTCGTTTCTTCACATTATATACGTACAATATATATGGCCAACATCATATAGCCAGCAGTTTAGTTGTCAAAGAATTGCAGGGTGCTTAGTTTTGTCAAAGAATTCCAGGATGCTTAGAGGGTGCTTGGATCCAAGGGACTTATTTTAGTCTGCCTAAAAATAGTCTCTTTAAGAGGCTAAAGTTCCAAGCACCCCTGACTAAAGAGGGGCTAAAACTAGTATTGAGACTAAATTTTTTTAGTCAGGGGTACCCCTACTAAAATGTGGATTAGCCCTCTCTCTACTCATTTAACTCCTCTCCTTTAACACAGACGAGTTCTGGATTGGAGGGTTTGGAGGATAATAAATGCTCATTAACTTGATTTTAGCCTTTTTAGTATTTGGATCCAAGCATGGGTGAGTCTAGCATGTTTTAGTTCCACTACTTTTAGTCATGGGACTAAAACGTATCCAAGCACCCTCTTAGTTTTATTTGAGGGGTGGGTTGTGCTGGACACCATTATTGTGACTAGACTTTTTAATAGTACTATATGCATAATTTGGCGACGAGCGCTCTCTATATGTACCACCTTCTTTTTAATTTCAAGTTTTGCTCCATGGCGCAATCCATCGATACTACTGCTGTACAAAAGTATACATTTTTTAAAAGGCTAGAGGGGGGGGGGCAGTCTAGCTTGGTCGGTTTCACGAGAGGCGAGGGCCTTTGTGATTTGACGGCTCATTACTACTGGAAGGCGGGGCCTTGTGATTTGACTGCTCGTATAAATGCGCGGACGACCTGATCGAGGAGGAGCAAAGAACCGTGTGGTATACTCAAGTTTTCCACTAGAGTAGTACCGCGACGGAGGAGCACGAAACACGGCAGCCCAATGCCATATGGCGATAAAAAATGATCTAATTTGCTAGTCATCTCATTGTTAGCATTGTTCTATTCATTCCCTCAAAAAACATTGTTCTATTCATGCCTCGCAGAGAACGTGAAACACCCGAAGCAAAAGATGAAACACAGGAGCAAAAGAAGAAGGAAGATTATCACCCCAAATGATCTAATTCGCCGCGGAGTCATAACTGCTTCTTCATCGCCTCCACGACCTCCATCTCCTTGCGCGTCTCCTCCGCCATCTTCATCATTGTGTCCATGATGCGGCATTTCTCGACGCGAGCCTTCATCATCTGTTCCACGGCCATATTACCTTGACAGCAGCCGGGTGCTCGATGCGGAGCTTCGCCAACTCTTCCTTCTGTTCCATGGCGAGGGCCTGCAGCATCTTCATCGAGGAACTACTATTCTCATGCAGCTTCTTCCAGCCGGCGTTCTTCTCCTTCAACAGGTCGATCTCGTGGCAGAGCTTCACATTGTCCTCCCGAAGTCGCAGGATTTCGCCGGTCACCTTCTTCTCCGAGGCAATGCTCTTCTTCAGCAGCATCACCAAGCCGGCGGTCAACTCTCCCTGCTGATTGAGCTCAGCGGGCATGTCGTCGAGGCTCTCCTTCAGCAACTCCATCAAGCCTTGGATGAACTCCTTCTGCTTATTGAGCTGATCGGGCATGCCGTCGAGGGAAAACGACTCCAGCTCCGCCGGCTCGGCATGTTCACCTCCGCAGCTAGGGCGCTCCTCGGAGCCATCGCCTGTCCGTGAGAGATCTTTCGAGCTCTCTGCGTGGCGGCGAGCCCTCTCTTTTTTTTCGCAGCCTTGGTTGCCGCTCCCTTGTTACGAGTAGTTCTCGACCTAGAGCTCTGCTCACCGGCCATGGCAACGACGGACGAAGAAGAAGCACTTATGAGGAGGAAAGGTAGAGTGATTTTCGGTTAGGTAGTTCCCCTTTTTATAACCTAAGTACTAGCACTAGTACTAATACCTGCATAGTGGGAACACGTTCAGGTTTGGTACGTACTACTAGTAGGTGTGAGCAGGCTTTCGAATGTGATGGGAACAAGGTAAAGATTAATTGATGGCTTTGGTTTCGAGGCCTGAAACGACTCCCGATGAGTTTAGCGGAACATAAATTTCAAGTACTACTACACTGCTCAAATGCGTAAATATTATGTTACTGTCAAAAATTGGCACAAAATACGAAGGAGACCAATGGAAGTACTACTAGCAACCCACAATTTAACTACTCGCATGCGCGTAGTGGAGTAATAATGTCTTTCTTCCGCCCTCACGTCCACTCAATTTGCATGCGCTGTATTAATTGACCATCAATGAAGTGAACGACTTTACACGCGTCAAATTATCACATGGGGTGGATCTTGGTACAAAATTGCGTCCGCCCGTGTACCCGCGTGTGCATGCGAGGAATGAGTGCGTGCATGGCGTGCGTGCACATCTTCGCTTCGTGCATGTACCGCCAGTATGGCTCAGGGAGGACGAGTACATTCTTCTGGAACCAGCAGCACATCACTATGATCAATCCACACAAGGAGGTCGCGACAACGCCTACACATGTGCCACATGGCTTCATGAACTGTAAGAGAGACACTATGTAGTGTGCCATTGGTATTCTAATTTACGTGTTTTGCACATACTCGAAGTACTAGTAAGGTACACGTGCATTGCACGCATCAGATTTTGCAACCAAATTATGAATAAATACCACACTATAGCATGTAAGCTCTGAGTCATATATGCCTGATGTAGCCCTTCGTTTAATTCTTATAGTTCATCTCAGTCAAAATCAATTAGTTTTTATAAAAAAGCTAAGAACGCGGGAATAGGAAAAACATGGGATTATAGTGGAATGTCGTCTTGAATCCTACAGGATTGTATGAGTGTTTGATTGTGCATAGAAAAAACGCAGAATTCTTTCAAAGAGGTTTGAGTGGATGGGATGTTTCCTATGAAATCTAGTGCAAATGAATCATATGGAAAAATTCCTATGGTTTACAATCCTATGAATCAAACAACCAAGATAGGAAAAATTCCTAATGATTAGAATCCTCCAAAATTCCTTTGAGAATCCTTTGAATCAAAGAAGCCCTTAATCTATTTTATGATTCATGGAATTGTGTGTTGTAAAGCATAAAGTAAAAACAAATAATGGCGATTCAACTAGAAAAAAGTTTGGGCAGTTATGATACGGAAGATTCTAGAACAAAAGAGAACCACTGTTGTTTTGAGGTTTGTGCATTATGCTTAAGTTCAACCATGGAGTCTGCTAGATTGTACATGTGGAAAAATCCGGTGGGGGGCTAGAAGATGGTGCGAGGGGCCGAGTGGAGGGAGACTATGAAGGAATGCACAAGAGCGAGATCGATATTTAGAGAGAGAGGGCGAACACGTGCGCTGATGCGCGCAGTGGCGGAGCCATGAAAAATAAATGAGCTAGGGGGCCAAGCATTGCTAATCCTTTACGAGGAGGGTCAATTCATGAACTTAAACCATTTTTAGCAGCAATTGTCTAATGATCACATTCATATTAGCCTTGATATATAGTGATGTTAGGGGGGAGGGGGGCAGGGCCCTTACTGCCCCCTGTCTTCGCCATTGTGCACGCGTCTGAGAGATGAAGCGGAAGGCATGAATGATGAGAGGGGGACGTTGGATACATAATTAATGTGGGTGTATTAGCTGTATATGTTAATCCTATATAGAGAGGTATAGATTGATCGATGTGGACGTGGGAAAGAGGGTGAGACCTCACTGGATATAACGATTGATCGGTTTGTGTGGAAAACTATGAAAGACCTAGATATATACACACATACATAGAGGAACATCGATCGTTGCGCATGCACGCGTGAGAGATAAAGAATGCCCGATATGATGGAGACAGGGATGTGTGTTGGTGTGTGCCTTCATGGGAGACCGACCTGAAGAAAAAGATTGCATGCGTGCAATGGATAATGCCGACTGGTAGTGTGTGTGCATGCATGCACGAGAGAAGGTTAGTGGTACAATTATAAAGAGAAGACTACTGTGTGGGTGTAAAAGAATAGCTGAATAGGTGAGGTCACAATCAATGTAAAGTTGAATTCAAATATTTGAATAAGAGATCCTGATGTTTGAAACCCACGCATGCATGAATATAACGGAGATCTACGCAGTGTGGTTTGGAAACGAGCATGTTGTAATGTATACACATTGAACAAGGTCAGACTGATTTGAATTTGAGATACCGATGGCAGACATCATTTGGCCATGTCGCATCCGTGCATGGACACACTATTCTAATTGGAGATGATGGGCGGCTTTTGCATCACATATCCATATCTATACCCCTATATATATAACTGGCCGTTGGATATCATCTAGATTCCACCAGATTTCGCCACATGTATAATCTAGAAGACTCCATGGTTGAACTTAAGCATAATGCACAAACATCAAAACACAAGCACTTATTATTTGTTCTAGAATCTTCCATATCAGAATTGCCCAAATGTTTTTCTACATGATTTGCCATTATTTGTTTTTACTTTATGTCTTACGACGCACAATTCCATGAGTCTTAAAATAGATTAGCTTTCTTATAAAAACTAGATGATTTTGAATGAAATGAACTATAAGAATTAAACGAACATCTACATCATGCATATATGACTCAAATCTTGCATGCTATAATGTGGTATTTATTCATAATTTGGTTGCCAAATCTCATGCGTGCAATGCACGTGTACCTTACTCTAGTCTAAATGGTGTTTGTGTGTGTGTTGTGCGTGTTGAGGTGCAAATTGTCTTTTTTGGGGTACACATTAAGCTTGTTCTTTCGAAATTTCAAGCCACGCCTTGTTATGCCGAAAATTCAAGCTAGCGTCTCTGTCTATCGTGCTGGGAAACTCCCGCCTCTTCAACCCGCGCCTTGTTAGTCCGAAATATTTAAGATATATCTTTGTCTCGTTGTGCTCCGACAACTCCCTCCATCTCAACCTGCGCCTTGCTATTCCGAAATTACAACGCGCGCAAAAAATCCCACCTCCTGTGAAATCCTGACACGCGAAATGCCTGTGGTACCCCTGAACCGAAAGAAGCGCCTCAAATCGGTGGGGGTACTTTCGTAACTTACCCCACATTTCGGGCAAGCGTGTCTCTAAGCCATGGTTCCCCACTGCCATCCCACCCGCCCACCCATTCGTACACCGAGGCCGCGAAAACCCGCGACGAAACCCCACACCCTGCTCCGTCCGCCACCCAGCCGGAGCCTATTCCCCGACGACGTCGTCCACAGCAACACCTCGACGTCCCTCATCCACCGTACCGGATGAGGATCCATCGTCGATCTCATCGTCCCGCCGGTTCAGCCACACCGTCCTCCACCTCCAAGGAGCTGCCCTGACGTTCGCCTCGTCTTTCGTGCCACCTCCATTCCCACACCGTCGTATTCACCTACACCACCGGAAGAGCATCATCATCACCGTTTCCTCGGATGAAGCTGCGGCCTAATCGGCGCCACCAAAGAGGTTGTACACTAATCGCCGCATTTTCTTCTTGATTCAATCTCACGGTGCTGCCGACGCTCGGTCCCGAGCCGACACGGCACGGCTCCATCCACGGCGGCGTTGCCGGCCACTTCCTCCACGGCGTCGCTCCCTCGGTGGCGACGTCCACATCAGTAGGACCTGCTGCTGCTTTAGCCCTCGCTCGCGCTGCTGCTCTGCTCTTGCTCTCGGTCCCCTGCCTGGTCTGCTGTTGCTATTGCTCTTGCTCGCGCTGCTGCTCTCGCTCTTGCTCTTGCTCTTGCTTGCGATGCTGCTCCGATTTAGCTACACTTCACTCCGATGTCGTTGGGGTGAAGGAAGAACCAGCCGCAGTGGGGAGGGGGGCTCGCAGGAGAGGTACCCCACTATCTATCTTAGGGTTCAGGATGGGGGCTGTGGTCGCCGGCGGTGGTTGGGCGTTGGCGGGGCGGTGGCGTGGGAATCGCTGGAGAAAAAGCTCGGCACGGGGGAGGGGGGGGCTAGAGGGATGGCCGGGGCGGCGGCGGACCGGCGGTGGGGAGTGTTTTTGGGGCGGGCGGGGCGGCACACCGCGGGCCGCGGGCGGCGAGGGGCTGCTGTTTCGCCGGCTCAGGGGGGTGGAGGTTGAAGATGAACCGCAGGCCCTTGATTTCGTATCCAACGGCTGCAAAATCGACTGACCAGAGATGAAAAAGTCAGTCGACCGACGTGTAGCCTCACCTTGCTAGTGCGTTCAGTTTCGACAACAAAATTCAGTTTCGACAACAAAATTCAGTTTCTACAGTTAAGTTCAGTTTCGACAGTTAAGTTCAGTTTCGACAGTTAAATTCAGTTTCGACAGTTAAGTTCAAAGATGAGCGGCTGATGTATTTTACATCTAGCACTTTGTGTTTATGTATTTTACGTCATGTATTGGAGATGCTATTAGAATTCCACTCAGGTTAACGTTGTTCGTTGTCTCTCTTGTCTTGCTTCAGCCTCGGCGTCGTACAACTCATCAGAGCTGCTCCAACGACGAAACCCTCCATCACAGCGGAGCAGTACCTCGGGCTCCATCTCCAGACGCCTAAGATCTTCTTCCCCTCCTCCAACAGCCAAGTCAGTTGGAGCATCCTCACCGGCCAACCCAATCACGCTGAGATCGACATGGCTTCGCCAAAGAGGTTGTACACTTGTTGCATCTCTTTTTTACTCTACATGTTATATATATTATCCACTGAGCACTCGTAGTAACGGGAAATACGATTATTTTATCCTACTATATGACAAGCAGTGAGGTACCAGGCAACTTAGCTATCCGTGATGGACTCTCTTGAATGCCATCATTATTTATCTCTGCGCGTTTGAGCCGTGCATTTGTCGATGGGCCTGGGAGTTGAGCTAGTATGGCAGTGGCCTGGGTCCAAAGTAATAGAAGTAGCACAAAAACATTTTTTTCGTGTAGGATTTTCCTTGCTCAAGCATGCCTACTAGAATCACCAGTGCTTGAAAGGAAAAGTGAATGAAAAACATCGGAATTGGAAAGTTTCCTATGGTACTACTTTTCATGAATTTGGTGCAAAGGAATGGAGCAAAGGAAAACTGTAGGATTTGTTCCTTTAGTGTCTCCTTGAAAGAAAAACCGTAGGAATTCTAATTTCCACTTCTCCTCCTTTTCATATTCGTATTCATCAAGCACAAGACTAAGAGATAGTAGCATAATAGCATTATAACCGTACATTTTCTTGTGGTTTGACTTAATCTCACCATGCTTTTTTGCATCCTGTGATCTTCCAATTGTTGTGAATCAAACACCCAGATTGGCAGAAATCCTGTGTTTTTAAATTCTCTATTTTGCACGTGCATTCCTATCCTATTCCTGTCTATTTCCTATCCCTGCATTGTTAGAATCCTCAAATTCAAGCAAGCCCTTACTCAATTACTTCTGTTACAGATATGTGTCAAAGAAAACCTTGTGTGGTTTGTCCTGCTCCTGCGGTGCTGTGTTCCACCCCAGCTCAGCTGCTCCAACGACGGAAGGGTTCACCACAGCAGGGATCCGCTCTCCAGACTATCTTTCGCTGCCTCAGATCTTCTTCCCCGCCGCCGGCAGCCACAGCAACTGCATTACCATCATCAACTGAGCAGATGACCTTGAGGACTACACGGGTCCTCTAGAGAGGTTGCACTCTTCTGTGTCTGCTTATGTTATGCGTCGCTTAATATGATGACATGCTACATTATCGTCTTGTTCACCTATTAGACTCCGAGCCAGGTCCAAACTAATGCTGAAACTTGAGTTTTTAAATGGTTGTGGGGTACATATTGGGGCAGCAATCAGTACTATCTGTCTACTATCTGGTTAATCTCCGGTGTCTACTATGAGTTTCATGTTGGGTGCAAACAAACATTAAAGGAGCCATTATCTGTATTTTTTAACTAAAGCTATTATCTGCCTGCTATCATTGGTTTTGGGTCTATCCACAGTTTGCTACCATCACTCTGGATTTGTGCATGCACTCCTTACATAATCTCACTATGTTTTATTCCTATACATGCCCGTTATTGTACACAATGGAACTGATCATGTAGAGAAAAAGAGACGAGCCTTGCGTAGTAATAAAATTTCATGCAGACGTCATTCCATGGTGGGCGCAAAGGCAGCCCCCCTCCACCCATTTCGGATCGTAATCAAGAGGAAGATAACTGTTATGAGGGGGATTCAGAAGGAGAAGACCACTCCTATTTACCCCATGAGGTCTTCGCTCTAACTTGGCATGCTGATGTTGGTAATATCATGCATATGGTGCCTTGCATTGCTTACTGTATACATTAAAGATGTCATCTGCTTAGTTTAGACATGCTTTGTGTCAATGCCATCTGTTTAGTTTCTTTATCGTATATGTGAATCATTCAATGCCATCTTGTCTAGCCAGGCATCATATATGTGAATTTTGCAATGCCACCCTAGTTAGCCAGTCATCTTATATGTGAATTATATCATGCCATCATTTTTTTATTACGTGTTAAATTTGTCAACAATTTTAGTACATTCAATTACTCTTCCTGTGCATCAGCCATTTGGCACGGTCATGGAAAAATCTGGAGTGGAAACAAGGTCTTCAGAGCAGACAATGCTATCTGACGAAGCGCATGTCTTGCTGGTTATCGATAGCTCCTCAGAGGAGGATTCAGAGACAGATGACCAGTCATATCCCCCCCCCCCCGAGGTGCATGCCCTAACTTGGCAGGGTTATGTTGCTCATATCATGCGTATGGTATCTTGCATTGCTATGTCATTTTCTTAGTTTAGACATGCTTTGTGTGAATGCCACCTGTTTAGTGTCTAATTACCATATATGTGAGTTATGCAATGCCATCTTGTTGCAAGACATTATATATGTGAATTATGCAATGTTATCTTGTTGCAAGGCATTATGTATGTGAATTATGCAATGCCATGCTGTTTAGGCAAGCGTCATATATGTGAATTATATCATGCCGTCCTTTTTTTGTATTTCTCATTGCTTTTGTCGACAATGTTTGCATATTTAACTGCTCTTCCTGTGCATCAGCCATTTGAATTGGTGATGGAGAAATCTGGAGTGAAAACAAGGTCTTCAGAGCAGACAATGCTACCTGCTGAAGCAGATATCTTGCTGGTTACAGATAGCTCTTCAGAGGAGGATTTAGAGGCAGATGACCAGTCCTATTATCCCCCTGAGGTGTATGCTCAAACTTGGGAGGGTTATATTACTCATATAATGCATATGTTGTATTGCAATGCTTAGTTTTTACATCATATACACAATATTGAATGCCATCTCCTTAGTTGACACATCATATATGCGATTGCCCTCTGCTCACTTCCTTAGTAAATAAATCATATATTTGAATTATGTCATGCCATGATGTTTACATAGACAGCATGTATCTGAATTATGGCATGCCAACCCATTTTCTAAAGACATAATATAGTTATATCATCTCATCCTGTTTACATAGTCATCATATTTAAATTATGTCATTCTATCCGTGAATTATATCATGCCATCATGTTTCCATCGACGGCATGTTTGTGATTTATGGCATGCCAACCACTTTAATAGACACATCGTATAGTTATATCCTGTCATCCTGTTTACATAGTCATCATATTTTGAAGTATGTCATTCTATCCTGTTTAGTTAGCCATCATACATGTGAAATTGTGTCATGCTATCCTGTTTAATTAGCCATCATATATGTGAAATTATGTCCTGCTATTCTGTTTTCTTAGACAACATAAATGTGAATTATTTCATGCCCTGTTTTTCCCCTACTATCCATTGCACCTATCTATCTTACAATGTCTGTACATTCAATTACTTTTCTTGTTTATCAGCCATTTCAATTGGAGGGAGTGATGGTAGTATCTGTGGGAGTAAAAACACGGTCTTCAGAAAAGATCGTGCTACCTGTTGATGCAGATAGAACCACGGTTGTACTTGCCCAAGAACCAGCCCCACCACACATAACCCACACTCATGCAGATTGTACCCCTACCCAGTTGGACAGAGAACCAGCTACACCCCTTCTAACCCCAACCCCAGCAGATAGACACCCAGTTCCCATTGACACAACACTGTCTCCACCATAGAGCACCCAAACACGAGCAGTTAGTAAGGCAACTACAGTGCCCAAATCACGAGGACCACCACTCCGAACCTGAAGTCAACGCTTAAAGCAGAAGAAGAATTGTTCTCAGGCCAGGTTCCGTAGCTATGGTTCATACTACTTTGCTCTTGCATCACTGTATTTACTGATACCAACTAATTTCAAATCTGAAGGATGCAATTGAAACTCCAATGGCGCAACAGGTATGTTTTAAACCTGTTTCTTCAACGTGTTTGGCTGTTTGCTGTTGTAACTTGCTCTATGGTGATTTCAGTTTCAATTGAATAAACAATTATGTTCTCATGCCATGCACATTACAAGTGTTGTTATTGTTGTGTAGTTTCCCACACTTATATTCTGTCTATGCTGCTTTGTCTTAAATAGATATGATTCGAACTGTATCTATCTTGATTTGGCAACATAAACTAGAATGATATAGACCATACAGTGACCATACTACATAGATATATGTTTGTTTCATGCTGTTATCCTGTCCACCTTACTACTGAACTGGTTTACCAAAATGAGTTTCATATACTACATTGTAAACCTAAGATGTGTTTTTTTGTTTCTCTTTTAGAACGCGGATAAAATATTGGAGAAGAGTACCCTGTTATGCAATGGTAAAGGAAGTAATGCAGATAAGGTTCAAGATAGTGAGACATCCCTGTTGGTCTCCAAGAAAGCTGATAAAAACTATATTGAAGACACTGAGACAACCCCAAAGTCCTGTCTTGATGTAGTGTTCGAGTTACTGGCTACCACTGCTGGCACCAGCTCTTCGAACTCATTGCCTGAATCAGTTTGGCTTCTTGAGTCTCAACTTCAAGTTGAAAGACATCGATCAGATGTTATGCGACAGGAAGCCGAAGGACTGAGGAAGTCCCTGCAGAATTCAGATGCATACTTTCTGGTGCAACAGCAAGTGCTAGAGGACTTAAGCACCAAACAAGAGAAACTTAATAAGCTTGCTAAGCATCTTGCCAGCATTATGGGTACCCAGGATATTGTTTCTTGAGCTCTTCTGAAGTGGTTTCAGTTCTGGACTTGTTTTGCTGCGGTGTTTATATGCTGCTGTGTTCCCTATATTTGCACTGGTGGCGAACTTTGATGCCCAGTGGATGTAATATGTGTAATAGCCGTGATAGCCTAGTGTAAGTTGCTTGCTTATTTAATTCCTTGTTGTCTTGTTTATTTGTTTGCTTGTAGTCAGTGCAATTCTTTTTCTGCGGTTTGCTAGTGGCTGCAATAACCTATTTTTTTAAACTAGGCCACAATAACCATGGGCTAATATTTACTGTAGTGACACTGGGACTCCTACGGGCCATAGAAACAGTGGGCATTCTACGGGACGTAGAAACAGTGGGCCTTCTACGGGCCGTATCATCAACGGGCCTTCTACGGGCCGTATCATCAATGGGCCTTATACGGGCCGTATGATCAATTGGCCAAACATGGGCCAAACAGACCGCATTCTGGCCGTAAACGGGCTAGAGTTGGAATCGTCCGTTCATGGGCCGACCATAACGGGCCATCGTTAATAAGCCGTATTTGATGACGCTATGAAAACGACCCAACGTATTAACGGACCACAAATGGGTCGACTGTAACCACGGGCTGAATTTGGCCCACAAGCAGAAAATGACAGTAACGGGCCGTAAGTAAACGAATGCTGGAAATGAGCCCAAGAATAAATGGGCTCTGAGAAGGCCGAAAGATAACATGGGCTAGAGACGGCCCAACGGAATAACGGGCCGTTAATGGGTATAAAGTGATACACCGTTCATTACGGGCCAGTTTCACCACGGGCCGTTAATGGGTGTAAAGTGATACACTGTTCATTACGGGCTAGTTTCAGCACAGGCCGCTAATGGGCCAAGAGTTACAAAGGGCCTCATATGGGCCGAAAGACGTCATGGGCTATACATGGGCCAGAAGTGAAAATAGGCTGGAATCTATTGGACGGCCCAGATGATGCTACTGGGCCTAATTCAGATAGGGCATAACGGGCCTTGGGTTAGCGGGCTGTAAATGGGCTATATGCAAACATGCCGTTAACATGCTTTCCATGGGCCGGCCCACCAGCTTTTGACCAAGTCAAATGGGCCGGCCTTTTCACAGGAATGGGCCACTGTTGGGCCGTGCCACGTGTCGACGTATCATAGGCGCCTTCTGTCCAGTGAGTGGATGACATTTGTCCCAACGATGAGCCGACACGTGTTTCCTCTAGCCAATGATGATTTTACACATGGAAAATCCCCATTGGTCGGGGCTGTTAACGGGTTATCGGATCCAAAACCCGACCCGATAGCTTAACGGCGTTCCGTTATGGTGGATGCCACGTGTTGGTCACCCTTGACGAAAGCACTTCTGTGATGCGCGATTTATTGTCATGGAAGTGGACACTTCCGTGATGATAATTTTGGTAATGTCATGGAACACTTCTATGACAGCACATGTATGACTATCTTGATTCTGTCATAAATTTGGCATGGATGTAGATGCATGACAAAAAAAGCGACCTACTGTGACAAACACGTATCATCACGGAAGTGTATTTTTTTGTAGTGTAAGGAATATTAAGGCCTCCTTTTAATAGAGTACCGGAACAAAGCATTAACACATAGTGAATACATGAACTCCTCAAACTACGGTCATCACCGGTAAGTATCCCAATTATTGTCACTTCGGGGTTAACGAATCATAACACATAATAGGTGACTATAGACTTGCAAGATAGGATCAAGAACACTCATATATTGATGAAAACATAATAGGTTCAGATCTGAAATCATGGCACTCGGGCCCTAGTGACAAGCATTAAGCATAGCAAAGTCATAGCAACATCAATCTCAGAACATAGTGGATACTAGGGATCAAACCCTAAAAAAACTAACTCGATTACATGATAGATCTCATCCAACCCATCACCGTCCAGCAAGCCTACGATGGAATTACTCACGCATGGCGGTGAGCATCATGAAATTGGTGATGGAGGATGGTTAACGATGACGATGGCGATGGATTCCCCTCTCCGGAGCCCCGAACGGACTCCAGATCAGCCCTCCCGAGAGGTTTTAGGGCTTGGCGGCGGCTCCGTATCGTAAAACATGATAAATTCTTCTCTCTGATTTTTTCTCCCCGAAACACAATATATAGAGTTGGAGTTGGAGTCGAAGAGGCACCAGGGGGCCCACGAGGAAGGGCAGCGCGCCCTAGGGGGGCATGCGCGCCCTCCACCCTCGTGGAGAGGTGGTGGGCCCCCTGGCCTTCATCTTTTGCAGGTATTTTTTATATTTACCAAAAAGTTGCTCCGTGAAGTTTCAGGTCATTCCGAGAACGTTTATTTCTGCACATAAATAACACCATGGTAATTCGGCTGAAAACAACGTCAGTCCGGGTTAGTTCCATTCAAATCATGCAAGTTAGAGTCCAAAACAAGGGCAAAAGTGTTTGGAAAAGTAGATACGTTCGAGACGTATCACGTGCGACCGTGACAGCCACATGGTCGCCGCCTCGCAGCCCCGTGTTGCTGGTTCGCGCGTTTTCGTTGTCGGTTGCTGTTGACGCAAGATCAACGGCTTCATCGTCGTTTGCCTACTCGCCCGAACCTCGAAGATCCCGTGGGACGCCAAATACCACTATCCATCTCCGAGGATTGCTCCAAGTACCGCACCGGGTGCCAAGTTCCTCTCCAACACGATGATACGAGTACAAGTACCGTCGACGTGCATTTTGCCAAGTACCTCTGGGATCTGACAAGTACCACAGTGACCGATGCCTAGGACCCCAGGCAGGACCTCGGGTACGACTACACGGTGATGGCACCAAGTACCAAGAACGCGTGTACCAGTACCGACGACTGGGACCCTGGTTTCGACAAGTTCCTCACGGTGACCCTGAACATCTACGGGACATGCACGACTTCGAACCGTGTACCACGTCAAACATGTACGGCTACATGATGAACCGCCAAGACCCTGAACAACTACCGCCGCCAAAGTACACGAGCACAACTACTTCCACAACGCGTCGTGTACGACTACCGTCGCTTGGGTTTGACAAGACTCCGAGTACCACTACATTTGCTGATAGAGGCAAAGGTGTCCTGATGTTTCAATGAGATGGTGGCTATCGTTTTCTGTGGGAGTCGACCTTGACGATCTGACTACGAACATGCGAGACATCACGCCTTAGCAATCGCTAAACCAACTTCCGAGGGTTATTGACCACACCGGAGCACGATCAACCTGACCACAAGGGTCTGTTTCCTGCAAGCAAACGAAGAACAAGCAAGAAACTGAGATTGCAATCTGGATATTGCGAATATAAGATGAAAGCTTTATTGATCAAGGTGGGGTTCTGTGACGCCTTGGTCTGGTCGTTGAACACAATCGAAGTACGCGAAGTTACAGCTATGGCGAACTTTTAATCTAAACAAAATCCAAAGCCTAAACGATGCCCTAAGGGCTATATATATGGAGGAGAGAGGGGGAATTTCGTGGCCCTTGGTGGAGGGGTCCGAAACCAACCCTAACTCTTGTTTCCCCACACATACGGACTGTAAAAACAGCCTATACTTAAGTACTTCGAAAATACATGGGCCTGGCCCAATAATAAGGTGATGCAGCACCTAAAATAGCCTCTGGACGAAACTTATGAAGTGGCATCTTGTATATTTCGTCCCATGCTTCATGCACTCATTATGGTGGCTTCAGAGTCCTGGAATCATCAGCACCTAAAATAGCCTCTAGACGAAATTTATGAAGTGGCATCTTGTATATTTCGTCCCATGCTTCATGCACTCATTATGGTGGCTTCAGAGTCCTGGAATCATCACTTGTAACTCCGTTCTTGTTCCCCTTGCGCATGCCATCATCTCCATGCTTGAACTTGCTCCAAGGTTCATCTTTCTTGTCCAAGCTAGGCCCTTCATTTGTAAGCAAAACAAATGTATCCAATTTAGGCAGCATCATATTCTCATGTACATTAGAATCGTTACCAAGAAACGAAAGTACCCGATAATTTAATTGGCGTGCGTGAGCTCTAGTAATCGGTCCAGTATGTATAGCAGCAGGGGCTGTGGGTGTAACAATGGTATTGATGTCCTCATCATCCTCCCCTTCTTGAAATGAAGTCATCCTCGACGAAAGTCCATCGTCCTCACCCAAATAAGGCTTCAAATCTGCAATGTTAAAAGTGGGACTAACCCCAAAATCTGCAGGCAGCTCAAGTTTATATGCATTATCATTTATTTTCTCTAACACCTTAAAAGGACCATCAGCACGTGGCATTAGCTTTGATTTGCGCAAATTAGGAAATCTATCCTTACGCAAATGTAACCAAACAAGATCTCCAGGTGCAAACACAACATGTTTTCTACCCTTATCTCTAGCAAGTTTATATTTAGCATTCATACGCTCAATGTTTTCCTTAGTTAACTCATGCATTTTTAAAATCAATTCAGCACGTTCTTTAGCATCAAAATTAACCTTCTCCGAAGATGGAAGAGGCAACAAATCAATAGGTGCACGAGGTAGGAAACCATACACAATTTCAAAAGGGCACATCTTAGTAGTAGAATGCAATGAACGATTATAAGCAAATTCAATATGAGGCAAGCATTCTTCCCACATTTTCTTGTTATTCTTCAAAACAGCCCTAAGCATAGTAGACAATGTTCTATTGACTACTTCAGTTTGTCCATCAGTTTGGGGGTGACAAGTAGTACTAAAAAGCAGCTTAGTCCCCAACTTAGCCCATAAACATCTCCAGAAGTAGCTAAGAAATTTAGTATCACGATCTGAAACAATAGTATTTGGCACACCATGCAAGCAAATAATTTCACGAAAGAACAAATCAGCAACATTAACAGCATCATCGCTTTTATGACATGGTATAAAGTGTGCCATTTTCAAGAACCTATCGACGACAACAAATATTCTATCCCTCCCCTTCTTTGTTTGAGGTAAACCTAAAACAAAGTGCATAGATATATCCTCCCAAGGAACACTAGGTACAGGCAAAGGCATATATAAACCATGAGGATTGAGTCGTGACTTAGCTTTTTGACATGTAGTGCAGCGAGCAACAAAACGCTCAACATCCCGTCTCATCTTTGGCCAAAAGAAATGTGTAGCAAGTATATCCTCCGTCTTCTTGACGCCAAAGTGTCCCATTAATCCTCCTCCATGCGCCTCCTGCAACAACAAAAGACGAACAGAGCTAGCTAGAATGCATAGCTTGTTAGCACGAAACACAAATCCATCGTTAAGAATGAACTTGTTCCAAGTTCTCCCTTCCTTACAATTCTGCAATACATCTTTAAATTCAGCATCATGAACATATTGATCTTTCATGGTCTCCAAACCAAATATTTTAAAGTCAAGTTGTGAAAGCATAGCATAACGATGAGACAATGCATCAGCAATAACATTTTCTTTACCCTTCTTGTGTTTAATGACATAAGGGGAAGTCTCAATGAATTCAACCCATTTAGCATGTCTACGGTTCAGTTTTGCTTGGCTTTTAATGTGTTTCAAAGATTCATGATCAGAATGTATAACAAATTCCTTGGGCCATAAATAATGTTGCCATGTTTCTAAGGTCCGAACAAGAGCATATAATTCTTTATCATAAGTAGAATAGTTCAGACTAGGCCCACTCAATTTTTCAGAAAAGTATGCAACAGGTTTGCCATCTTGTAATAACACACCTCCTAATCCAATTCCACTAGCATCACATTCAAGCTCAAAAGTCTTATTGAAATTAGGAAGTTGGAGTAAAGGAGCATGCGTCAACTTATCTTTCAATACCATGAAGGCTTCTTCCTGTGCGGTACCCCAAACAAAAGGCATCCTTCTTTGTAAGCTCGTTGAGAGGTGCAGCAATGGTGCTGAAATCTCTCACAAAACGCCTATAGAAACTAGCGAGGCCAAGGAAACTCCTCACTTGTGTGACCGTTTTGGGCTGCGGCCAACTCTTAATAGCTTCAATCTTGGCTTTATCAACTTCAATTCCCTGTGGAGTAATAACATAGCCAAGAAACGATACTCGGTCGGTGCAAAAGGTGCACTTTCCAATGTTACCAAACAAATGTAAATCACGTAGAGCAATAAAAACAGCACGTAAATGTTCCAAATGTTCCTCCAAAGATTTGCTATAAATCAATATGTCATCAAAATAGACTACCACAAATCGTCCAATGAAAGCACGTAAAACTTCGTTCATTAGTCTCATGAAAGTACTAGGTGCATTAGTTAACCCAAAAGGCATGACTAACCACTCATATAAACCAAACTTAGTTTTAAATGCCGTTTTCCATTCATCTCCCAATTTCATATGAATTTGATGGTATCCACTACGCAAATCAACTTTGGAGAATATTGTAGAGCCACTCAATTCATCAAGCATGTCGTCTAGCCTTGGAATAGGATGACGATAACGAAT
Source organism: Triticum urartu (assembly GCF_056163025.1). NCBI lineage: Eukaryota > Viridiplantae > Streptophyta > Magnoliopsida > Poales > Poaceae > Triticum > Triticum urartu. Next base: position 208,599,228 of record NC_141873.1, on the reverse strand, counting down.
AGTAATATTATTAATGCCTCTACAATCAACACACATACGCGACGTACCATCCTTTTTCGGCACTAAAATGATAGGAACAGCACAAGGACTAAGGGATTCACGTATATAACCTTTGTCAAGCAGCTCCTGTACTTGACGCATAATCTCCTTCGTCTCCTCTGGACTGGCATGGTATGGAGCACGGTTGGGTAATGATGCACCGGGAATTAAGTCAATTTGATGCTCAATCCCTTGAATAGGTGGTAATCCCAGTGGCACGTCTTGTGGAAAGACGTCAGCGAACTCCTGCAAAATGTTAGTGTCAGCAGGAGGCAAAGAGGAAGGCACTTCCTCGAATGAAAATAATGCCTCTTTGCACACAAAAGCATAGCAAACAGATTTGCTAAAATCTAGATTATCAATATCAGATTTGGTGGCAAGTAAACATGCACTTTTCAATTTAATCTCAGAAGCAACACTAGATTTATTATTATTAGGCTGCATTTGTTGCTCAAATTCTTTTGCCACAATCTGATTTTCACTCTTATTTTTCTCCTGTTTTGCTTTATTAGCTCTATTAATATCATCTTTCAAAATGGAATCGGGAGTCATAGGAAGCAAAGTAATATTTTTATCCTTATGAACAAGAGTATACTGATTGTTTCTACCATGGTGTACATAATTTTTATCAATTTGCCATGGTCTACCAAGTAATAAGGAACATGCTTGCATAGGTACCACATCACAATCAACATAATCAGCATATGTAGAGATACTAAAATGCACACGAACAGTACGTGTTACCTTAACCTTGCCGCTGTTGTTGAACCATTGGATGTAGTAAGGATGTGGATGTGGTCTTGTGGTGAGAGATAGCTTCTCCACCATCTCCATGCTAGCCAAGTTATTGCAGCTCCCTCCATCTATGATGACGCGAACAGAACGTTCCTTCACAACTCCCTTTGTATGGAACAAATTATGCCTCTGATTTTGCTCAGCTTGTGTAACCTGCACACTCAAAACACGTTGAGCAACTAAACATTCATACCTGTCAGCATCTTCAGCAGCCATGTATTGCGTCTCATGATCAGAATCATCTCCACCGTGTTCTTCACGTGTAATAAGAGCCAAAGTCTCCTCATCATAGTCACTAGCGGACTCATACCCACCATCCTCAGTAGCAATCATCACACGCTGAGATTGGCATTCTCTCGCAAAATGTCCTCTTCCCTTACAACGACGACAAATAGTATCACTTGTGTGCCCTGTTGATGCCATGGAAGAAGAAGAGCTCTGCGCAGGTCCATCAGGTGTGCTCTTGGCAGATAGTGGTGGTTGTGCCTGCTTTCTTGTATCAGGGCTGGAGGTGGCACCTGATGGAGGTGCTGGTGGAGTGGAAGTAGAGGATTCACGTGGTGTCCATGATGAAGATCGACCTGCAGAAAAGTTAGTTCGCGCCAATGCCTGTCGATCCTGCACTTCACGTTCAGCTTTACAAGCAAGATGGAATAAACGAGTGATATTATTATACTCCTTATACTCTAGGATGGTCTGAATCTCTCTATTTAATCCACCCATAAAACGTGCAAGCATAGCTTCATTCTCCTCAACAATACCACATCTAATCATGCCAGTTTGTAATTCCTGATAATATTCTTCTACAGAATTTTTTCCTTGTCTTAAATGCTGCAATTTTTGAAGTAATTCACGTTGATAATATGGTCGAACCCAATGAGTACGCATAGCAGTTTTCAAAGCAGCCCAAGTAGCTAGAATAGGATATAATCTACAATGCTCAGACCACCAAACACATGCAAAACTAGTGAATGCACAAACAGCAGCAGGAACACGTCTCTCCTCGGGATATTGTAAACATGTAAATCATTGTTCAGTTTCTAACTCCCAAGTAAGACATATATCAGGAACATATCTACCCTCAAATGGTGGAATATTGAATTTTAGTTTAGGGAGATGGTCATGATCTCGTACCTGAGGGTGAGCCCTACCATTGCCATTATTTGCATGTGGACGACCTGGTGGTTGCTGTGCTGGTGGTGGCACGTAGTTCTGATTTTGATCAACCTCATCCTCGTAATCTCCGGCAAAATCATCCTCCTCCACATCAGCAGCAGGAGCCACAGAAGTATCAACAGCAGCACCAACAGTTTGGCCAGGTGCAAGAGGGAGACGGCTCGCTCGGCGGAGGGCTGTTTCACGATGTGTAGGTAGTCGTCGTTGTTGTTGTTGTTGTTGTTGTTGTTGTTGTTGTTGTTGTTGTTGTTGTTGTTGTTGTTGTTATTGTTGTAGAGGTGCGTTAGGTGCAGCTGGTGGTGGTGGTGGAAGACGCACGAGCAATTCATTAAACCTATTATCGAGCTTTGTTCCGAACGTCTTCTCCATGCGACCTATCTTCTCCATGGCCTCTTCAATTTTTTTAGCACATCTTGCACCTGTCCACTCATCATTTGCTGAAATTTATCATGCAACTCCTTATTCGTTTTGTTCTCCCAGTCAGTCTCGTCGGCTTGTGATCCTCCCATGGTTAGCAACAATAGAAACACACAAGCATATGATCCTACAGACTACTAACAAGAGGTGGTGGTGGTGTCACAAATCCGTCAAGCAAATCTCAAATTCTTACCAGTTCTTACCCAGCAGCAGGCGGTGATCGGCAATTGTCGTAGTCAAAACTCTCAAAGCTTGGATAGAGCAATTACCAGGGAGAGTCAAACGCACGACGTAGATGTATGTGGAGCTAGGAAGGCTTATAGTATGGTAGCAAAAAGGGTCAGCAATAATCAATTCAGAGATGCAAACTTGAATAAACGCTCAACGACGGTACTGTGCTGGTCCTAGGCTAGACCATGCTAGAGACGCGAGCCTAGAACACTAACAAAAACACGGCGCTGCACGTAAACAATGGAGGAGCACACTCTGAATTTTTTCCTTTTTTTTCACTTTTTTGCACTTTTTTTCCTCTTTTTTTTGCTCCGCAACAATTTTTTTCGAAAAAGTCTACAAATGGTCTAAAAACCGCCTAGACAGAATTTTCCAGACTTAGTTTTTTTTGAGTTTGGAACTATTTTTCTTCTGCGGGTAGCACGAAATCTCGGGAGTCCTACTCTATCACGACTCGGAGTATGGCGTGATCTGGAACTCGAAAACAATGCAACAATTACTGGACTCAGACTGGTGGCGGAGATGAATCTGGTGGAATCTCGGACGGGCGGCGGCGATGAATCTGGTGGAAATCGGACTGGTGGCGGATATATGTTGCAGGTGAACTCGGATTGGCGTGATGGTGGCGGATATGTGGTGGCATATATGGACTCGGATTGGTGGTGAATATGGCAGCGACGATGAAGTTGGTGTGGTGGTGGTATATGGCAGCAGCGATGATGATGATGCTGTGGTGATATATGGCAGCGGCGACGTGACAACATGTGAACAGAACTCGAAACTCTAAAGGACTAGACGCTAAGACCAGCAACTTGACATGACAATGCAACCGCAAATTCAACAAAGCAAATACAGAAAAGATTATGCAAAGGCTCAGATTGGTTCGGATAGGATGAACTAACCCTAATTTTTTTTGGCTTTTTCATGGACTATAGGTACGAAGAATAGACTCGATCTAAACTACGAAAAACTGTAAAATCTCACCGAGCAACCTGAAAATCTGATACCACTTGATTGAGGCAAAGGTGTCCCGATGTTTTGATGAGATGGTGGCTATCGTTTTCTGTGGGAGTCAACCTTGACGATCCGACTACGAACGTGCGAGACATCGTGCCTTAGCAATCACTAAACCAACTTCCGAGGGTTATTGACCACGCCGGAGCACGATCAACCTGACCACGAGGGTCTGTTTCCTGCAAGCAAACGAAGAACAAGCAAGAAACTTAGGTTGCAAATATTGCGAATATAAGATGAAAGCTTTATTGATCAAGGTGGGGTTCTGTGACACCTTGGTCTGGTCGTTGAACACAAGTGAAGTACGCAAAGTTGCAGCTATGGCAAACTTTTAATCTAAACAAAACCCAAAGCCTAAACTATGCCCTAAGGGCTGTATATATGGAGGAGAGAGGGGGAATTTCATGGCCCTTGGGGGAGGGGTCCGAAACCAACCCAAACTCTTGTTTCCCCACACATATGGACTCTAAAAACAGCCTATACTTAAGTACTTCGAAAATACATGGGCCTGGCCCAATAATAAGGTGACACAGCACCTAAAATAGCCTCTGGACGAAATTTATGAAGTGGCATCTTGTATATTTCGTCCCATGCTTCATGCACTCATTATGGTGGCTTCAGAGTCCTGGAATCATCACTTGTAACTCCGTTCTTGTTCCCCTTGCGCATGCCATCATCTCCATGCTTGAACTTGCTCCAAGGTTCATCTTTCTTGTCCAAGCTAGGCCCTTCATTTGTAAGCAAAACAAATGTATCCAATTTAGGCAGCATCATATTGTCATGAACATTAGAATCGTTACCAAGAAACGAAAGTAACTGATAATTCAATTGGCATGCGCGAGCTCTAGTAATCGGTCTAGTATGTATAGCAGCAGGGGCTGTGGGTGTAACAATGGTATGGATGTCCTCATCATTTGCCATGTACAACTACACCAAGTCCGGACTGACAAGTGCCTTGCGAACGTCTGTACCTCTTCCCTCGCCGAGGACCGAAAGTACCACTACGTCCCATCGAACCTGTCCGCCTCGAAACGCTTGCTTCGAAGGTATAACCACCGAGAACGACCGTCCGAGAACGAATGCATGTTGTATGAGATGCACCCTTGTTCGCCTCGAGTCCGAATTGTCGGTGCACGTTGCCCCTCTTTTGCCTTGTCACCAACATGTGGGAACCCGGTATCCGGGAGCACCCCACCATCCTTGCATGACACGCTCCCGTCACTTTTCCTTTTGCACCGTTATCTCCCTGAGCTACCGGAACTGGAACGTTGCCGTGGCACCGTTTTCGTTATCGTTGTTGTGGCACCCCTTTTCTTTCCACCACGGTGACAAATGCTTCATAATGCTCTTATCAACATTTTCATTAAAATTGCATAAACTTGCATATGTCATCCGCATCATGATAACAACTTCAAGAATGTTTAAATTGTTGCTTGCTTCAATTACTAAATGCATATGAGGTTTTACCGGAATTGTTGCTTGTTGTTCCGGCCTCATTTAAACTTGCCTAGTTAGGTAGTTTTATTATGCTTCACCTCTTGCCATGTTAATCAACATTTAATATTGTTGAGTACTTAAAAGGGAGAGAACTAAATAAGTCACGTGGCGTTTCGTCAATATGCAACTCGTTGCATATTGCTCCACTTAATTTGTAGTATTGTTTGTCCATATTGCCATGCCATGCTTATTTAAACCGGACATGCATCATACTTGGTTGTGCATCATTCCATGTTTATGTGATGGTTGATTACTATGTTGTTTGCTTCTTTCCGGGTTGCTTCCCTCGTTAGCTTCGGTTCCGTTCCGGAGTTATGAGGATTTGTTTGACTACACCCGTTTGTCTTATTCATGGGCTTGTTCTTCTTCCTTGCGGGATCTTAGGCAAGATGACCATACCCTCGAAATCACTTCCATCTTTGCTTGCTAGTTTCTCGCTCTATTGCTATGCCGCGATACCTACCACTTGCTATATCATGCCTCCCATATTGCCATGTCAAGCCTCTAACCCACCTTTCCTAGCAAACCGTTGTTTGGCTATCTTACCACTTTGCTCGGCCCCTCTTATAACGTTGCTAGTTGCATGTGAAGATGGAGTTTGTTCCTCATTGGAACATGGATATCGTTTGGGATATCATTATTATTTTATCTTGTTAACATTAATGCATCTATACACTTGGTAAAGGGTGGAAGGCTCGGCCTTATGTCTGGTGTTTTGTTCCACTCTTGCCGCCCTAGTTTCCGTCATACCGGTGTTATGTTCCTTGATTTTGCGTTCCTTACACGGTTGGGTTATAATGGGAACCCCTCGACAGTTCGCCTTGAATAAATCTCCTCCAGCAAGGCCCAACCTTGGTTTTACCATTTGCCACCTAAGCCTTTTTCCCTTGGGTTCTACAGACTCAAGGGTCATCTTTATTTTAAACCCCCCGGGCCAGTGCTCCTCTAAGTGTTGGTTCGAAACGGGCATCCTACGGGGCCACCTCGGGGCAACTCGACGGTTGGTTTTACTCGTAGCTTGACCTATCTGGTGTGCCCAGAGAATGAGATACGTGTGACTCCTATTGGGATTTGTCGGCACATCGGGCAGCTTTGCTGGTCTTGTTTTACCATTGTCGAAATGTCTCGTAACCGGGATTCCGAGTCTGATCGGGTCTTCCTAGGAGAAGATATATCCTTCGTTGACCGCGAGAGCTTGTGATTGGCTAAGTTGGGACACTCCTGTAGGGTTTTGAACTTTCGAAAGCCGTGCCCGCGGTTATGGGAAGATGGGAATTTGTTAATATTCGGTTGTAGAAAACCTGACACTTAACTTAATTAAAATGCATTAACCGCGTGTGTAGCCGTGATGGTCTCTTTCGAGCGGAGTCCGAGAAGTGAACACAGTTTTGGAGTTATGTTTGAACGTAAGTTGTTTCGGGATCACTTCTTGATCATTATAGCTTCTCGACCGTGCTTTGCTTCTCTTCTCGCTCTCATCTGCGTAAGTTAGCCACCATATATGCTAGTGCGTGCTGCAGCTCCACCTCACTACCTTTTCCTACCTATAAGCTTAAATAGTCTTGATCGCGAGGGTGTGAGATTGCTGAGTCCCCGTGACTCATAGATTACTTCCAAAACAGTTGCAGGTGCCGATGATACCAGCGTAGGTGATGCAACCCAGCTCAGGTGGGAGATCGATGAAGTTCTTGTTCGTTGTGTTGTTTCGTTGCCGATCGATCAGTAGAGGAGCCCAGTTGGGGCGATCGGGGATCTAGCATTTGGGGTTGTCTTTCTTTATTTGGTTCCGTAGTCGGACCTTGATTGTATTCTGGATGATGTAATGCTATATTTATGTATTGTGTGAAGTGGCGATTGTAAGCCAACTCTTTATCCCTTTCTTATTCAGTACATGGGATGTGTAAAGATTACCCCTCTTGCGACATGCCTACTATGCGGTTATGCCTCTAAGTCGTGCTCCGACACGTGGGAGATATAGCCGCATCGTGGGTGTTACAAGTTGGTAATCAGAGCCTGCCCCGACTTAGGAGCCCCCTTCTTGATCGAATCACTGACGTTGTTGAGTCTAGAAAAATGTTTTGAGTCTTATAGGATTATATATATCGGAGAGTAGGATTCTTTTTACTCCTCAGTCCCTTCGTCGCTCTGGTGAGGCCTCCTGATGTAGAGTTTTCACTCTTCTCTTCTCAAATTTCACTAAATTTTTTTTAGGATCACGCGGGTATCTTGGAATCGTTCCCATGGTTTTGTGACGAGAATTGTTCTTGGCGCCTCCTGACATTTAGGGGTTGTGGCAGTGTCCTGGGGAGTTGAGCTCTGAGGTGTTGTCGTCAGAATTTTATCGTTGCAGTTCTATAATACCTAACTTTCGCCGACATCGAAAATCTCCTTTATGCAGTTGTTGGTGAGATAACCTCGACGCCACCCAGTACTTGGGCGGGAGTTCGGGAGTATTGCCATAACTCGTATAATGGATGCTTTTCGAAGGTTGAGGTAAATGATTTCCGAAGGTTTCTTGGTTATGTGTTGAAGGATGGATATAGCTGGATGTAGGATTTGCTAGTTTTGGGTGAGATATTATGCTTCCCCTTTATCCCCAACACCTGATTGCATAACCAGAAAATTTCGGGAGTTTATAAGTGGGAATTCAAGTAGCTACTAGGATATCTTTCCGACAGATGTATGATATGAAATTGGGGTTCGACGTCTAGTGGTCCGCCTATCCACGGTTGGTTTTACAGTGGTCTCATTGTGTCTTAAAGAGTCCTTGGCTATGCTGACTCGGGGATGCTTTGTATGTCATGTGCACTGCCTTGTACATGATGGTGCTGTACGATCGAGCCCGTGTGGGCCCCACCACGAAAACTTCGGACGAAATCTCTATCATATGTTTGTCTCGGCTTATTCTGCAAGCCAATCCTTGTTTTGTTTTGATTGTGGTATTCGAGTTGCTTCGAAGTCAAGTGTTGATTCCATGTCTTTCCTAAGCGGTGTTCTCATGTTCCTATGTCAACACTAATCCTTCTTGATCATGGAGATTGTCATGTCAATTCTTTTCCAACCGACGTGCTCCTCTTCAAGTGGATCCGATCATGTCAACATTCGCGAGATCAATTCTCAGTTCTTTGCAATGGTGTTTGTTTCATCCATATCCAAGTTGCCTTTGTTTTCCCGCCCACCCACCCTTTTTCTTCAAGGACTCAGACCTCTTATTCGAGTATCCTTTTATTGATGGGAAGTCTCTCCATTCTTTTCCGTCAATGTTCTTATCCGGTGATTCTTAGGAAGATACTAACGGAGCTTCATGATCACCATTCTTCGTTCTTTTTCTTATCCGGTGGATCCAATTCAAGCTTTCGGTGTTGATCACATCATTTTCTTTGGTTCACATGCTGTCCATGTTGGTTCTTATCAAAGACTCTCTTATTTATTCTCCTCTCGCTATCCATTTGTTCCGGAGTACTGAAGATATCTCAAAAGATTCACGTTGCCATTCTCAATCATTCAAGATATTTCGAGGTTGTTATCTCATTCTAGCCATTAAATCAACCAGTGCAATCTCCCTTTTCAAGCAATCACTTCAACGGTGTTTCTTTTTAGTGGGCCCTAACCCACAGGTCTTTTCCCAGGATTTTACCTGACCCTTCTAATTTTCCCGGAGCGATTATCAAATCTTTTAAAGTCTGACATAAGAATGAATTATCATCAGTCATATGTCTTTCTCCAAGATCTTTCAAATTCTTCTCATCGTTGGTTCAAGCTTTCTATTTCTTAACGTCATTCTCGGGCTTTGAAGACTGAAGAAGAGTTTCTCTTAAATCCTTACCCGTTCTTCCAAAGATTCATGGTTCTAGCTTGCTGCCATCCTCTCATAATTGTATTCGATTGTGAGAATTCTTTTCACCCATCCGGAGCATTTCAAGAGTATTTTCAGTTTGATTCTCCGAAGGCCATCTTTTCGGGATTATTCATTCTCAACGTGTAGCTCTCGTTCTCCAAATCTTACCGGTGCATCATTCAAATATTCTATAATCAGCTCGTGTTCTATTCGGTCTCAGGTATCTAAATTCCATCAAGTATCTTCATTCATTCTCTAATTCTTACCGGTGATTCATCCCTTTACTTCGTTCATTTCCAATTCTTACGGTGTTTTATTCAAGATTTCTTTTCCTTCGTTATCATATCAATTTATCCATTGTTTCAATCTTACCGGTGGCTCGTGGAAGACCTTCCCAAGTTTGCGCCATATCTCTCTTAATCCTTTTCTACGAGAATAAGTAGTATGCCACATCCGTTGCTTGTCATCAATTTAAATTGGTGAAGGATAAGCATAATGTAATTCTTATTCTTGTTTCATCCAAGTGATTAATTCCTTATTCTGGAGGTTCATCAAAAATCTTGATTTCTTTTGTTCATCTTTCTTTTTTGGAGTTCCAAGTTTTTCCGCATTATCTCATCGCGAAGCTCCATCTTAATCATCGCAAGGATTCACCTTGTGTTTTCAACTTCTCGTTCTTTTTATCATCCTTTTATTGCCGGAGTTCTTCATGGAGGTTCTACATGATGGTTCACCAAGGATTTAATTCCTTCTCGAAGTGCTCATCAAGATTCTTTTCACAGGAGCTCAAGTATTCTTCATCTTGCATTCCGAAGTGCTATTCTTTCTATCTTATCTTTTCAGGTGGTGTTATGTCACTCTTGACAATTTCCCTTCATGTTTCATGATTCACAAGTTGTTAAGAATGAGATAATTAAACCCGGCAATCTCTTCATTGGAGTTATCTTGGGTTATATTTCACCTAAAGCTTTCCCTAAGGATTGTTGCTACTTATGGTGCTTGTAAATGACCCAAGTGCTTCATTTATCCTCCCGGTGAGATAAGTTTTTCGTCTCCTTGTTGATATCAATCCAATCTATTGTTTCCGTTAGTGGCAGAATTTCGCCTCAATTTAAGCCCACATCAAGCTTATCCTTTCATTGATGATAATCCAACAACTCCGTTCCAGCATTTGTTGTAAGCGTGCTCTCTCAAGATCTTGTTTCCTCCGTTCATTCCATTCCATTCTTTCATTTCTTCTGGAGGCATTGTGATGTTGCTCTCTTCTCTCATCATCTCCACTTGTGGGGATCGTGTTCTTTTCATGCTTATCCATTTAACCAGAGTGTTGTGTCCTCTGCTCAAGTTCTTTTCACTTTATCAAGTCTTACATCTCTTTTTCAAACGGAGTGCTGTCCGAAGTTGTTCTTCCTTGTTCCTCTTTTCTAACGGAGTGTTTTAAACTTCGTTCATCTCCGTTGTATTATTTTCTCGAAATGGTTTAACCTTTCAAGGTTCTTTGGTTTCACTCATTTGTCAAAGAAGCAACTTTGCGTTACCTCTTCCTCTTCCGTTTCTCTCCGGTGCCATCCTAGATCTTGGGACGAGATCCTTTCGTAGTGATGGAGTGTTGTGACGCCCCAAGACCGGAGCGTCAGACGCCTTCCATGTTTTCCGAGTTTTGTCGTGTGAGTTGTTGGTTTGATTGCATTCATCTTTGCATCATGAGCTTTGCATCATGTCATTTAATTTTTAAAACTCAACTAATTAAATTGCATGGATCTTCGGTCCAATTAAACCGAGGGAATTCACATGGTGATTATCTTTATAACATATCCCCCCAATATTAGGGAGCTATATTAAATATTCCACTATTTTGGAATTCACCTTAACACACTTGCAAAAATCCCAATGCCTTTGTTATCACAGCTCTTGGCCTCTAACTTTGCCATATATCCTTTCTTCATTTTCCGGAGCTCTACCAAAATTCTGAACATTTTTGGATACTCCTAATACCCCGTCCTAGTTCAAAACCATTTGAATTAAATTCAAATGAGTTTGAATTCTTATCGTTCGATCTTGGCCATTTCTATTTTTCTTGGAACCAGCGCATTTCTGTGAGTCCGGGAATATTATCGATGTGTCCAAGTCCTATCCCTAACTCTTCCTTTCTTCTCTTTTTCTTCTTTGTTATTTTCTATTTATAGAAAATAAGAGAGAGAGGAGCCCAACCAGACATCGGGCCACCTGGGCCTCCCAACCTCCCCGTAGTCTTCCAGGCCGGCCCAGTTCCTTGCCCTGCTGGAAGGCCCAGCCAGCCCCACTGGTTAACCCTAGCATGCCCGATTCCATCTCCCCTCTCCCAGCGACCTCTCCCCGTTCTCCTCCCTCCCGCAGCGCCGCACACATTCAGCCCCAGGAAGCGCCAGCGCCCGCTTCCTTCTCTCCCCCGATTCCCCCTCGTCCTTGCTGCTCCCTCCAGCGCTGCCTTGCGCCACCCCTCCCCCTTGCGTCCTCGCCATGGACCTGCACGCAGCACCCGACGACTCTGCTGCTCGCCGGTGAGCCGTGCCCCGCCGCCGGAACTCGTGAGGCCGCAACCTCCTTCCTCATCCACTGATGTTGCTCCGCCTCTGCCTCTGGCCGCCGCCAGCGAGCAGCTCCACCGGAGCCTTGCCTACCTCACCAGACCGCCTCTGCCATGGCCTTCCTCCAGCTCCGCGCTGCTGCTCTGCTCCACGCGCCTGTCCTGGAGTGCGCCGCCGCCAAGCATCACCCCCGCGCCATCCTCCTCGCCCCGACATGCCCCTAGCCCTGTTTCTCCTCGCTGAGGCCATGGATGCCCGCGGCCCCGCCTTCCTGCACCTCCACACGCCGCCCGCACACGCCACCAATCGCTGCTCCGCCTCCATTGAGCTCCATTCCCTGCTGTCACTGGATCGCCAAGATGCAGCCCCGACCCTGTCGACCCCTTCCTCCTACAACGCTTGAGCCTTCATGCCCGAGGCCTTCGTCATCTCCCTGTGTTGCGCTGCATGCGACCGTGACAGCCACATGGTCACCACCTCGGCAGCCCCCTGTTGCTGGTTCACGCGTTTTCATTGTCGGTTGTTGTTGACGCAAGACCAACGGCTTCATCGTCGTTTGCCTACTCGCCCGAACCTTGAAGATCCCGTGGGACGCCAAATACCACTATCCATCTCTGAGGATTGCTCCAAGTACCGCACCGGGCGCCAAGTTCCTCTCCAACACGATGATACGAGTACAACTAGCATCGACGTGCATTTTGCCAAGTACCTCTGGGATCCGACAAGTACCACAGTAACCGATGCCTAGGACCCCGGGCAGGACCTCGGGTATGACTACACAGTGATGGCACCAAGTACCAAGAACGCGTGTACCACTACCGACGACTGAGACCCTGGTTTCGACAAGTTCCTCACGGTGACCCTGAACATCTACGGGACATGCACGACTTCGAACCGTGTACCACGTCAAACATGTACGGCTACACGACGAACCGCCAAGACCCTGAATGACTACCGCCGCCGAAGTCTGCGAGTACAACTACTTCCACAACGCGTTGTGTACGACTACCGTCGTTTGGGTTTGACAAGACTCCCAGTACCACTACATTTGCCATGTACAACTACACCAAGTCCGGACTGACAATTGCCTTCAGAATGTTTGTACCTCTTCCGTCGCCGAGGACCGAAAGTACCACTATGTCCCATCGAACCCGTACGCCTCGAAACGCTCGCTTTGAAGGTATAACCGCCGAGAACGACCACCCGAGAACGAATGCATGTTGTGTGAGATGCACCCTTGTTCGCCTCGAGTCCGAATTGTCGGTGCACGTTGCCCCTCTTTTGCCTTGTCACCAACATGTGGGAACCCGATATCCGGGAGCACCCCACCGTCCTTGCATGACATGCTCCCGTCACTTTTCCTTTTGCACCGGTATCTCCCTGAGCTACCGGAACCGGAACGTTGCCGTGGCACCATTTTCGTTATTGTTGCTGTGGCACCCCTTTTCTTTCCACCACGGTGACAAATGCTTCATAATGCTCTTATCAACATTTTCATTAAAATTGCATAAACTTGCATATGTCATCCGCATCATGATAACAACTTCAAGAATATTTAAATTTTTGCTTGCTTCAATTGCTAAATGCATATGAGGTTTTACCGGAATTGTTGCTTGTTGTTCCGGCCTCATTTAAACTTGCCTAGTTAGGTAGTTTTATTATGCATCACCTCTTGCCATGTTAATCAACATTTAATATTGTTGAGTACTTAAACGGGAGAGAACTAAATAAGTCACGTGGCGTTTCGTCAATATGCAACTCGTTGCATATTGAGCTCCACTTAATTTGTAGTATTGTTTGTCCATATTGCCATGCCATACTTATTTAAACTGGACATGCATCATACTTGGTTGTGCATCATGCCATGTTTATGTGATGGTTGTTTACTATGTTGCTTGCTTTTTCCAGGTTGCTTCCCTCGTTAGCTTCGGTTCCGTTCCGGAGTTGTGAGGATACGTTCGACTACACCCGTTTGTCTTCTTCATGGGCTTGTTCTTCTTCCTTGCGGGATCTCAGGCAAGATGACCATACCCTCGAAATCACTTCTATCTTTTCTTGCTAGTTGCTCGCTCTATTGCTATGCTGCGATACCTACCACTTGCTATATCATGCCTCCCATATTGCCATGTCAAGCCTCTAACCCACCTTTCCTAGCAAACCGTTGTTTGGCTATGTTACCGCTTTGCTCAGCCCCTCTTATAGCGTTGCTAGTTGCAGGTGAAGATGGAGTTTGTTCCTCATTGGAACATGGATATCATTTGGGATATCATTATTATTTTATCTTGTTAACATTAATGCATCTATACACTTGGTAAAGGGTGGAAGGCTCGGCCTTATGCCTGGTGTTTTGTTCCACTCTTGCCGCCCTAGTTTCCGTCATACCGGTGTTATGTTCCTTGATTTTGCGTTCCTTACGCGGTTGGGTTATAATGGGAACCCCTTGATAGTTCGCCTTGAATAAAACTCCTCCAGCAAGGCCCAACCTTTGTTTTACCATTTGCCACCTAAGCCTTTTTCCCTTGGGTTCTGCAGACTCAAGGGTCATCTTTATTTTAAACCCCCCCGGGCCAGTGCTTCTCTGAGTGTTGGTCCGAAACGGGCAGCCTGCGGGGCCACCTCGGGGCAACTCGAGGGTTGGTTTTACTCGTAGCTTGACCTATCCGGTGTGCCCTGAGAACGAGATACGTGCGTCTCCTATCGGGATTTGTCGGCACATCGGGCGGCTTTGCTGGTCTTGTTTTACCATTATCGAAATGTCTTGTAACCGGGATTCCGAGTCTGATCGGGTCTTCCTCGGAGAAGGTATATCCTTCATTGACCGTGAGAGCTTGTGATGGGCTAAGTTGGGACACCCCTCCAGGGTTTTGAACTTTCGAAAGTCATGCCCGCGGTTATGGGCAGATGGGAATTTGTTAATATCCGGTTGTAGAGAACCTGACACTTCACTTAATTAAAATGCATCAACTACGTGTGTAGCCGTGATGGTCTCTTTCTGGAGGAGTCCAGTAAGTGAACACGGTTTTGGAGTTATGTTTGAACGTAAGTTGTGTCAGGATCACTTCTTGATCATTATAGCTTCTCGACCATGCTTTGCTTCTCTTCTCGCTCTCATTTGCGTAAGTTAGCCACCATATATGCTAGTGCGTGCTGCAGCTCCACCTCACTACCTTTTCCTACCTATAAGCTTAAATAGTCTTGATCGCAAGGGTGTGAGATTGCTGAGTCCCCGTGACTCACATATTACTTCCAAAACAGTTGCAGGTGCCGATGATACCAGTGCAGGTGACGCAACCCAGCTCAGGTGGGAGATCGATGAAGTTCTTGTTCGTTGTGTTGTTTCGTTGCCGATCGATCAGTAGAGGAGCCCAGTTAGGGCGATCGGGGATCTAGAATTTGGGGTTATCTTTCTTTATTTTGTTCCATAGTCGGACCTTGATTGTATTCTGGATGATGTAATGCTATATTTATGTATTGTTTGAAGTGGATATTGTAAGCCAACTCTTTATCCCTTTCTTATTCAGTACATGGGATGTGTAAAGATTACCCCTCTTGCGACATGCCTACTATGCGGTTATGCCTCTAAGTCGTGCTCCGACACGTGGGAGATATAGCCTCATCGTGGGTGTTACACATACCTAGATATTCTCATAACTATGCTCAATTCTGTCAATTGCTCAACAGTAATTCGTTCACCCATCATAAAATACTTATGCTCTTGAGAGAAGCCACTAGTGAAACCTATGGCCCCCGGGTCTATCTTCATCATATTAATCTTCCAATACTTAGTTATTTCCTTTGCTTTTATTTTACTTTGCATCTTTATCATAAAAATACCAAAAATATTATCTTATCATATCTATCAGATCTCACTCTCGTATGTGACCGTGAAGGGATTGACAACCCCTTATCGTGTTGGTTGCAAGGAGCTATTTGCTTTGTGCAGGTACGAGGGACTCGCGCGTAGCCTCCTACTGGATTGATACCTTGGTTCTCAAAAACTGAGGGAAATACTTATGCTACTTTGCTGCATCATCCTTTCCTCCTTGGGGAAATCCAACGCAGTGCTCAAGAGGTAGCAAGAAGAATTTCTGGCGCCGTTGGCAGGGAGTCTACGCAAAAGTCAAACATACCAAGTACCCATCATAATCCTTATCTCCCGCATTACATTATTTGCCATTTGCCTCTCGTTTTCCTCTCCCCCACTTCACCCTTGCCATTTTATTCGCCCCCCCTCTCTCTCTATGCTCCCTCTCTTTCCGGTTTGCCTCTTTTTGCCCGCTTGCTTTTTGTTTGCTTGTGTGTTGGATTGCTTGCTTGTCACGATGGCTCAAGATAATACTAAATTGTGTGACTTTACCAATACCAACAACAATGCTTTTATTAGCACTCCGATTGCTCCTCTTATCGATGCTGAATCTTGTGAAATTAATGCTGCCTTGCTGAATCTTGTCATGAAAGATCCGTTTTCCGGCCTTCGTAGTGAAGATGCCGCTACCCATCTAAATAGCTTCGTTGATTTGTGCGATATGCAAGAGCAGAAAGATGTGGATAACGATATTGCTAAATTGAAGCTATTTCCTTTTTCGCTTAGAGATCATGCTAAAGATTGGTTTTCGTCTTTGCCTAAAAACAGTATTGATTCTTGGAACAAATGCAAAGATGCTTTTATCTCTAATTATTTTCCTCCCACTAAGATCATCTCCCTTAGAAACGATATTATGAATTTTAAGCAACTTGATCATGAACATGTTGCACAAGCTTGGGATAGGATGAAATTAATGATACGTAATTGCCCTACTCATGGTTTGAAATTGTGGATGATTATATAAATTTTTTATGCCGGATTGAATTTTGCTTCTAGAAATCTTTTAGATTCGGCCGCGGGAGGCACTTTTATGGAAATCACTTTAGGAGAAGCTACTAAACTCCTAGATAATATTATGGTTAATTATTCTCAATGGCATACTGAAAGATCTACTAATAAAAAAGTGCATGCGATAGAAGAAATTAATGTTTTGAGTGGAAAGATGGATGAACTTATGAAATTATTTGCTTGTAAAAGTGTCTCTTCTAATCCTAATGATATTCCCTTGTCTACTTTGATTGAGAATAATAATGAATCTATGGATGTGAATTTTGTTGGTAGGAACAATTTTGGTAACAACGCGTATGGAGGAAATTTTAATCCTAGGCCTTATCCTAGTAATCCCTCTAATAATTATGGTAATTCCTACAACAATTCTTTTGGAAATTATAATAATATGCCCTCTGATTTTGAATCTAATATTAAAGAATTTATTACTTCGCAAAAGAATTTCAATGCTTTGATTGAAGAAAAATTGCTTAAGATTGATGAGTTGGCTAGGAATGTTGATAGAATTTCTCTTGATGTTGATTCTTTGAAACTTAGATCTATTCCACCTAAGCATGATATCAATGTGTCTCTCAAAGCCATGAGAATTTCCATTGATGAGTGCAAATAAAGAACCGCTAGGATGCGTGCTAAGAAAGATGCCTTTATAAGAGCGTGTTCTTCTAGTTCCTATGAAAATAAAGATGAAGATCTAAAAGTTATTGATGTGTCCCCTATTAAATCTTTGTTTTGCAATATGAATCTTAATAATGATGGGACTGAATATGATCCACCTTTACCTAGAAGGCATTCCAAGAATTCGGAGTTTTTAGATCTTGATGCTAAAATTGATGAAAGTGGGATTGAAGAAATTAAAACCCTAGATGTTGCTAAACCCACTATTTTGGATTTCAAGGAATTTAATTATGAAAATTGCTCTTTGATTGATTGTATTTCATTGTTGCAATCCGTGCTAAATTCTCCTCACGCTTATAGTCAAAATGAAGCGTTCACTAAACATATCGTTGATGCCTTGATGCAATCTTATGAAGAAAAACTTGAGTTGGAAGTTTCTATCCCTAGAAAACTTTATGATGAGTGGGAACCAACTATTAAAATTAAGATTAAAGATCATGAGTTCTATGCTTTATGTGATTTGGGTGCTAGTGTTTCCACGATTCCAAAGACTTTGTGTGATTTGTTAGGTTTCCGTGATTTCGATGATTGCTCTCTAAACTTGCACCTTGCAGATTCCACTATTAAGAAACCTATGGGAAGAATTAATGATGTTCTTATTGTTGAAAATAGGAATTATGTGCCCATAGATTTTATTGTTCTTGATATAGATTGCAATCCTTCATGTCCTATTATTCTTGGTAGACCTTTACTTAGAACGATTGGTGCAATTAATGATATGAAGGAAGGAAATATTAGATTCCAATTTCCGTTAATGAAAGGCATGTAACACTTTCCTAGAAAGAAAATTAAATTACCTTATGAATCTATTATGAGATCCACTTATGGATTGCCTACCAAAGATGGCAATACCTAGATCTATCCTTGCTTTTTATGCCTAGCTAGGGGCGTTAAACGACAGCGCTTGTTGGGAGGCAACCCAATTTTTTTTATTCCTTGCTTTTTTTCTCCTGTTTAGTAATAAATAATTTATCTAGCCTCTGTTGAGGTTGTGTGTTTTGTGTTTTATTAGTGTTTGTGCCAAGTATAACCGTTGGGAAGACTTGGGGAAAGTCTTGATATCTTGCTGTAAAAAACAGAAACTTTAGCGCTCACGAGAACTGATGCCATTTTTATTTGGAAAGTGATATTTAGTTAATTCTTTTTTAATATGATTAATAGATAAATTACTCACGTCCATAAATTTATTTTAGAATTTTGTGTGTTCCAGAGCTTGCTCTAGCTACAGATTACTACAGACTGTTCTGTTTTTGACAGATTCTGTTTTCCGTGTGTTGTTTGCTTATTTTGATGAATCTATGGCTAGTAAAATAGTTTATAAACCATAGAGAAGTTGGAATATAGTAGTTTTAACACCAATATAAATAAATAATGAGTTCATTACAGTACCTAGAAGTGGTCTTTTGTTTTCTTTCGCTAACGGAGCTCACGAGATTTTCTACTTTAAGTTTTGTGTTGTGAAGTTTTCAAGTTTTGGGTAAAGATTTGATGGATTATGGAACAAGGAGTGGCAAGAGCCTAAGCTTGGGGATGCCCATGGCACCCCCAAGATAATCTAAGGACACCTAAAAGCCAAAGCTTGGGGATGCCCCGGAGGGCATCCCCTCTTTTCATCTACTTCTATCGGTAACTTTACTTGGAGCTATATTTTTATTCACCACATGATATGTGTTTTGCTTGGAGCGTCTTGTATGATTTGAGTCTTTTCTTTTTAGTTTACCACAATCATCCTTTCTGTACCCACATTTCGAGAGAGCCATACATGATTTGGAATTTGTTAGAATACTCTATGTACTTCACTTATATCTTTTTGAGTTATATAGTTTTGCTCTAGTACTTCACTTATATCTTTTAGAGCACGGTGGTGGATTTGTTTTATAGAAACTATTGATCTCTCATGCTTCACTTAGATTATTTTGATAGTCTTAAATAGCATGGTAATTTGCTTAAATAATCCTAATATGCTAGGTATTCAAGATTAGTAAATTTTTTCTTATGATTGTTTTGAGATATGGAGGTAATAATATCAAAGTCGTGCTAGTTGAGTAGTTGTGAATTTGAGAAATGCTTGTGTTGAAGTTTGCAAGTCCCGTAGCATGCACGTATGGTAAACGTTATGTAACAAATTTGAAACATGAGGTGTTATTTGATTGTCCTCCTTATGAGTGGCGGTCGGGGACGAGCGATGATCTTTTCCTACCAATCTGTCCCGCTAGGAGCATGCGCGTAGTGCTTGGTTTTTCATGACTTGTAGATTTTTGCAATAAGTATGTGAGTTCTTTATGACTAATGTTGAGTCCATGGATTATAGGCACTCTCACCCTTCCATCATTGCTAGCCTCTTCGGTACCGTGCATTGCCCTTTCTCACATTGAGAGTTGGTGCAAACTTCGCTGGTGCATCCAAACCCCGTGATATGATACGCTCTTTCACACATAAACCTCCTTATATCTTCCTCAAAACAGCCACCATACCTACCTATTATGGCATTTCCATAGCCATTCCGAGAAATATTGCCATGCAACTTTCCACCATTCCGTTTATCATGATAACTTGTAGATTTTTGCAATAAGTATATGAGTTCTTTATGACTAATGTTGAGTCCATGGATTATACGCACTCTCACCCTTCCACCTTTGTTAGCCTCTCTAATACCGCGCACCCTTCGCCGGTATCATACACCCACCATATACCTTCCTCAAAACAGCCACCATACCTACCTATTATGGCATTTCCATAGACATTCCGAGATATATTGCCATGCAACTTTCCACCGTTCTGTTTTTCATGACACACTCCATCATTGTCATATTGCTTAGCATGATCATGTAGTTGGCATAGTATTTGTGGCAAAGCCACCGTTCATAATTCTTTCATACATGTCACTCTTGGTTCATTGCATAACCCGGTACACCGCCGGAGGCATTCATATAGAGTCATATCTTGTTCTAAGTATCGAGTTGTAATTCTTGAGTTGTAAATAAATAGAAGTGTGATGACCATCATTCATAGAGCATTGTCCCAAAAAAAAGAGAAAGGCCAAATAAAAAAATATATAATAAAAGGGACAATGCTACTAATCTTTGCCACACTTGTGCTTCAAAGTAGCACCATAATCTTCATGATAGAGAGTCTTTTGTTTTGTCACTTTCATATACTAGTGGGAATTTTTCATTATAGAACTTGGCTTGTATATTCCAACAATTGGCCTCCTCAAGTGCCCTAGGTCTTCGTGAGCAAGCAAGATGGATGCACACCCACTTAGTTTCTTTTGTTGAGCTTTCATACATTTATAGCTCTAGTGCATCCATTGCATGGCAATCCCTACTCCTTGCAGTAACATCAATCGATGGGCATCTCCATAACCCATTGATTAGCCTCGTTGATGTGAGACTCTCCTCTTTTTGTCTTCTCCACATAACCCCCATCATCATATTCTATTCCACCCATAGTGCTATATCCATGGCTCGCGCTCATATATTGCGTGAAAGTTTATAGGTTTGAGATTACTAAAGTATGAAACAATTGCTTGGCTTATCATCGGGGTTGTGCATGATGAGAGCATTCTTGTGTGACAAAAATGGAGCATGACTAAACTATATGATTTTGTAGGGATGAACTTTCTTTGGCCATGTTATTTTGAGAAGACATAATTGCTTAGTTAGTATGCTTGAAGTATTATTATTTTTATGCCAATATGAACTTTTATCTTGAATCTTTCGGATCTGAATATTCATACCACAATTAAGAAGATTTACATTAAAATTATGCCAAGTAGCACTCCGCATCAAAAATTCTGTTTTTATCATTTACCTACTAGAGGACAAGCAGGAATTAAGCTTGGGGATGCTTGATACGTCTCCAACGTATCTATAATTTTTGATTGCTCCATGCTATATTATCTACTGTTTTGGACAATATTGGGCTTTATTATCTACTTTTATATTATTTTTTGGGACTAACCTATTAACCGGAGGCCCAACCCAGAATTGCTGTTTTTGCCTATTTTAGGGTTTCAAATAAAAGGAATATCAAACGGAGTCCAAACGGAATGAAACCTTCGGGAACATGATTTTCTCACCGAACATGATCCAGGAGACTTGGACCCTACGTCAAGAAACAAAGGAGGAGGCCACGAGGTAGGGGGGCGCGCCTACCCCCCCCCCCCCCCCAGGCACGCCCTCCACCCTCGTGGGCCCCCTGTTGCTCCACCGACGTACTCCTTCCTCCTATATATACCTACATACCCCCAAATGATCAGATACGGAGCCAAAAACCTAATTCAACCACCGCAACTTTCTGTATCCATGAGATCCCATCTTGGGGCCTGTTCCGGAGGTCCACCGGAGGAGGTATCCATCACGGAGGGCTTCTACATCAACACCATAGCCCCTCCGATGAAGTGTGAGTAGTTTAACTCAGACCTACGGGTCCATAGTTATTAGCTAGATGGCTTCTTCTCTCTTTTTGGATCTCAATACAATGTTCTCCCCCTCTCTTGTGGAGATCTATTCGATGTAATCTTCTTTTTGCGGTGTGTTTGTTGAGACCAATGAATTGTGGGTTTATGATCAACTCTATCTATGAACAATATTTGAATCTTCTCTGAATTCTTTTATGTATGATTGGTTATCTTTGCAAGTCTATTCGAATTATCAGTTTGGTTTGGCCTACTAGATTGATCTTTGTTGCAATGGGAGAAGTGCTTAGCTTTGGGTTCAATCTTGCGGTGTCCTTTCCCAGTGACAGTAGGGGCAGCAAGGCACGTATTGTATTGTTGCCATCGAGGATAACAAGATGGGGTTTTCATCATATTGCATGAGTTTATCCCTCTACATCATGTCATCTTGCTTAAGGCGTTACTCTATTTTCATGAACTTAATACTCTAGATGCATGCTGGATAGCGGTCGATGAGTGGAGTAATAGTAGTAGATGCAGGCAGGAGTCGGTCTACTTGTCTCGGACGTGATGCCCATATACATGATCATACCTAGATATTCTCATAACTATGCTCAATTCTGTCAATTGCTCAACAGTAATTTGTTCACCCACCGTAAAATACTTATGCTCTTGAGAGAAGCCACTAGTGAAACCTATGGCCCCCGGGTCTATCTTCATCATATTAATCTTCCAATACTTAGTTATTTCCTTTCTTTTATTTTACTTTGCATCTTTATCATAAAAACACCAAAAATATTATCTTATCATATCTATCAGATCTCACTCTTGTAAGTGACCGTGAAGGGATTGACAACCCTTTATCGCGTTGGTTGCGAGGAGCTATTTGCTTTGTGCAGGTACGAGGGACTCACGCGTAGCCTCCTACTGGATTGATACCTTGGTTCTCAAAAACCGAGGGAAATACTTACGCTACTTTCCCGCATCATCCTTTCCTGTTCGGGGAAATCCAACGCAGTGCTCAAGAGGTAGCACTTCGCCCACATGGCAGGCGCCTTGCCGCCGACTCCGACGGTCAGCGTTGACAACGGGTCCAGGGGGCTCCGAGCCCTGGCCACCGCCCTGCGGCGGGTGCAGTGGTCGCCCAATTTCAGGACGGAGATGCCGCCGCGCTACGACGGTGATGAGGACATAAATACCATTGTTACACCCACAACCCCTGCTGCTATACATACTGGACCAATTACTAGAGCTCGCGCATGCCAATTGAATTATCAGGTACTTTCGTTTCTTGGTAACGATTCTAATGTTCATGAGAATATGATGCTGCCTAAATTGGATACATTTGTTACAAATGAAGGGCCTAGCTTGGACAAGAAAGATGAACCTTGGAGCAAGTTCAAGCATGGAGGTGATGGCATGTGCAAGGGGAACAAGAACGGAGTTACAAGTGATGATTCCAGGACTCTAAAGCCACCATAATGAGTGTATGAAGCATGGGACGAAATATACAAGATGCCACATCATAAATTTCATCCAGAGGCTATTCTAGGTGGTGCGTCACCTTATTATTGGGCCATGCCCATGTATTTTTGAAATACTTAAGTATAGGCTGTTTTAGAGTCCGTATGTGTGGGGAAACAAGAGTTAGGGTTGGTTTCGGACCCCTCCTCCAAGGGCCACGAAATCCCCCCTCTTCCTCCATATATACAGCCCTTAGGGCGTCGTTTAGACTTTGGGTTTTGTTTAGATTGAAGTTCGCCATAGCTGCTACTTTGCGTACTTCGTTTGTGTTCAACGACCAGACAAAGGCATCACAGAACCCCACCTTGATCAATAAAGCTTTCATCTTATATTCGCAATATCCAGATTGCAATCTTAGTTTCTTGCTTGTTCTTCGTTTGCCTGCAGGAAATAGACCTTCGTGGTCAGGTTGATCGTGCTTCGGCATGGTCAATAACCTCTCGGAGTTGGTTTAGCGATTGCTAAGGCGTGACGTCTTCTCACGTTCGTAGTCAGATTGTCAAAGCCGACTTCCTCCAAAACGATAGCCACCATCTCACCGAAAGACGGGACACCTTTGCCTCTATCAAGTGGTATCAGATTTTCAGGTTGCTCGGTGAGATTTTCTAGTTTTTCATAGTTTATATCGAGTCTGTTCTTCATACCTACAGTCCACGAAAAAAGCCAACAAAAAAAATTAGGGTTAGTTCATCATATCCGAACCAATCCGAGCCTTTGCATAGTCTTTTTAGAGTTTTGCTTTGTTGAATTTGCGGTTGCATCGTCCTGTCGAGTTGCTGGTCTTAGCGTCTAGTCCCTTAGAGTTTCGAGTTCTATTCACAGGTTGTCACGCCGCCGCCACACCATTGTTATCATCATTATCATATAACACCACCCCACCATATACATCACCGCTGCCATATACAACCACCAATCCGAGTCCACATATACCATCGCCATATACAATCACCAATCCGAGTCCACATATACCATCGCCATATACAACCACCAGTCCGATTATCACCAGATTCATCGCCGCCACCAGTCCGAGTTCCACTAGATTCATCTCCGCTACCAGTCCTAGTCCGAGTCCAGTATTTGTTGCTTTGTTTTTGAGTTCCAGATCACGCGATACTTCGAGTCGTGACAGAGTGGGACTCCTGAGATTCTGTGCTACCCGCAGAAGAAAAATAGTTCCAAACTAAAAAAAACTAAGTCTGGAAAATTCTGGCTAGGCAGTTTTTAGACCATTTGTAGACTTTTTCGAAAAATATTTGTTGCGGAGCAAAAAAAGAGGAAAAAAAGTGCAAAAAAAGTGAAAAAAAGAAAAAAAAGAAAAAAAATTCAGAGAGTGCTCCTCCCTTGTTTACGTGCCGCGCCGTGATTTTGTTCGTGTTCTAGGCTCGCGTCTCTAGTACGACTAGCCTAGGACCAGCACAGTACCGTCGTTGAGCGTTTATTCAACTTTGCATCTCTGAATTGATTATTGCTGACCTTTTTCTACCATATTATAAGCCTTCCCAGCTCCACATACATCTACGTCATGCGTTTGACTCTACCTGGTAATTGCTCTATCCAAGCTTTGAGAGTTTTGACTACGACGGTTGCTGATCACCGCCTGCTGCTGGGTAAGAACTGGTAAGAATTTGAGATTTGCTTGACGGATTTGTGACATCCACCACCACCTCTTGTTAGTAGTCTGTAGGATCATATTCTTGTGTGTTTCTATTGCTGCTAACCATGGCAGCATCACAAGCCGACGAGACTAACTGGGAGAACATGACGAATAAGGAGTTGCATGATAAATTTCAGCAAATGATGAGTGGACAGGTGCAAGATGTGCTAAACAGATTTGAAGAGGCCATGGAGAAGATAGATGGCATGGAGAAGACGTTCGAAACAAAGCTCGATAACAAGTTTAATGAATTGCTCGCGCGTCTTCCACCACCACCACCGGCTGCCCCTAACGCACTGCTACAACAACAGCAACGCCGCTTTCCAAATCAAGTGGGATGAGCACAGCGCGTTCCCATTGACCCTGGGCAAAATTCTGGTGCCGCTGTTGATGCTTCTGCCGCTCCTGCTGCTACTGCAGAGGTGGAGGACCATCACGAGGATGAGGTTGACCAAAATCAGAACTACGTGCAACCACCAACACCACCACCACCAGGTCGTCCTCATGCATATCTTCGCAACGGTAGGGCTGCACCACCATCTGAGGTACATGACCATCTTCCTAAACTAAAATTGAATATTTCACCATTTGAGGGTAGATATGTTCCTGATATATATCTTACTTGGGAGTTAGAAACTGAACAATGATTTACATGTTTACAATATCCTGAGGAGAGACGTGTTCCTGCTGCTGTTTGTGCTTTCACTAGCTTTGCATGTGTTTGGTGGTCTGAACATTGTAGATTATATCCTATTCTAGCTACTTGGGCTGCTTTGAAAACTGCTATGCGTACTCGTTGGGTTCCACCATATTATCAACGTGAATTACTTCAAAAATTGCAGCGTTTAAAACAAGGAAAAAATTCTGTAGAAGAATATTATCAGGAATTACAAACTGGCATGATTAGATGTGGTATTGTTGAGGAGAATGAAGCTATGCTTGCACGTTTTATGGGTGGATTAAATAGAGAGATTCAGACCATTCTAGAGTATAAGGAGTATACTAATATCACTCGTTTATTCCATCTTGCTTGTAAAGCTGAACGTGAAGTGCAGGATCGATAGGCATTGGCGCGAACTAACTTTTCTGCAGGTCGATCTTCATCATGGACACCACGTGCATCCTCTACTTCCACTCCACCAGCACCTCCATCAGGTGCCACCTCCAGCCATGATACAAGAAAGCAGGCACAACCACCACTATCTGCCAAGAGCACATCTGCTGGACCTGCGCAGAGCTCTTCTTCTTCCATGGCATCAACAAGGCACACAAGTGATATTATTTGTCGTCGTTGTAAGGGAAGAGGAAATTTTGCGAGAGAATGCCAATCTCAGCGTGTGATGATTGCTACTGAGGATGGTGGGTATGAGTCCGCTAGTGACTATGATGAGGAGACTTTGGCTCTTATTACACGTGAAGAACACAGTGGAGATGATTCTGATCATGAGACGCAATACATGGCTCCTGAAGATGCTGACAGGTATGAATGTTTAGTTGCTCAACGTGTTTTGAGTGTGCAGGTCACACAAGCTGAGCAAAATCAGAGGCATAATTTGTTCCGTACAAAGGGAGTTGTGAAGGAACGTTCTGTTCGAATCATCATAGATGGAGGGAGCCGCAACAACTTGGCTAGCATGGAGATGGTGGAGAAGCTATCTCTCACCACAATACCACATCCACATCCTTACTACATCCAATGGTTCAACAACAGCGGCAAGGTTAAGGTAACACGTACAATTCGTGGGCATTTTAGTATCTCTACATATGCTGATTATGTTGATTGTGATGTGGTACCTATGCAAACATGTTCCTTATTACTTGGTAGACCATGGCAATTTGATAAAAATTCTGTACACCATGGTAGAAACAATCAGTATACTCTTGTTCATAAGGATAAAAATATTACTTTGCTTCCTATGACTCCTGATTCTATTTTGAAAGATGATATTAATAGAGCTAATAAAGCAAAACAGGAGAACAATAAGAGTGAAAATAAGATAGTGGCAAAATAATTTGAGCAACAAATGAAGCCTAATAATAAACCATCTAATGTTGCTTTTGAATTAAATTGAAAAGTGCATGTTTACTTGCCACCAAATCTGATATTGATGATCTAGATTTTAGCAAATCTGTTTGCTATGCTTTTGTGTGCAAATAGGCATTATTTTCATTCGAGGAAGTGCCTTCCTCTTTGCCTCCTGCTGACACTAACATTTTGCAGGAGTTCGCTGATGTCTTTCCACAAGACGTGCCACCGGGATTACCACCTATTCAAGGGATTGAGCATCAAATTGACTTAATTCCCGGTGCATCATTACCCAACCGTGCTCCATACCATGCCAATCCAGAGGAGACGAAGGAGATTATGCGTCAAGTACAGGAGCTGCTTGACAAAGGTTATATACGTGAATCCCTTAGTCCTTGTGCTGTTCCTATCATTTTAGTGCCGAAAAAGGATGGTACGTCGCGTATGTGTGTTGATTGTAGAGGCATTAATAATATTACTATTCGTTATCGTCATCCTATTCCAAGGCTAGACGACATGCTTGATGAATTGAGTGGCTCTACAATATTCTCCAAAGTTGATTTGCGTAGTGGATACCATCAAATTCGTGTGAAATTGGGAGATGAATGGAAAACGGCATTTAAAACTAAGTTTGGTTTATATGAGTGGTTAGTCATGCCTTTTGGGTTAACTAATGCACCTAGTACTTTCATGAGACTAATGAATGAAGTTTTACGTGCTTTCATTAGACGATTTGTGGTAGTCTATTTTGATGATATACTGATTTATAGCAAATCTTTGGAGGAACATTTGGAACATTTACCTGCTGTTTTTATTGCTCTACGTGACGCACGTTTGTTTGGTAACCTTGGAAAGTGCACCTTTTGCAACGACCGAGTATCTTTTCTTGGCTATGTTGTTACTCCACAGGGAATTCAAGTTGATAAAGCCAAGATTGAAGCTATTGAGAGTTGGCCGCAGCCCAAAACGGTCACACAAGTGAGGAGTTTCCTTGGCCTCGCTGGTTTCTATAGGCGTTTTGTGAGAGATTTCAGCACCATTGCTGCACCTCTCAACGAGCTTACAAAGAAGGATGTGCCTTTTGTTTGGGGTACCGCACAGGAAGAAGCCTTCACGGTATTGAAAGATAAGTTGACACGTGCTCCTTTACTCCAACTTCCTGATTTCAATAAGACTTTTGAGCTTGAATGTGATGCTAGTGGAATTGGATTAGGAGGTGTGTTATTACAAGATGGCAAACCTGTTGCATACTTTTTTGAAAAATTGAGTGGGCCTAGTCTGAACTATTCTACTTATGATAAAGAATTATATGCTCTTGTTCGGACCTTAGAAACATGGCAACATTATTTATGGCCAAAGGAATTTGTTATACATTCTGATCATGAATCTTTGAAACACATTAAAAGTCAAGCAAAACTGAGCCGTAGACATGCTAAATGGGTTGAATTCATTGAGACTTTCCCTTATGTCATTAAACACAAGAAGGGTAAAGAAAATGTTATTGCTGATGCATTGTCTTGTCGTTATACTATGCTTTCACAACTTGACTTTAAAATATTTGGTTTGGAGACCATCAAAGATCAATATGTGCATAATGCTGAATTTAAAGATGTATTGCAGAATTGTAAGGAAGGGAGAACTTGGAACAAGTTCGTTCTTAACGATGGATTTGTGTTTCGTGCTCACAAGCTATGCATTCCAGCTAGCTCCGTTTGTCTTTTGTTGTTGCAGGAGGCGCATGGAGGAGGATTAATGGGACACTTTGGCATCAAGAAGATGGAGGATATACTTGCTACACATTTCTTTTGGCCAAAGATGAGACAGGATGTTGAGCGTTTTGTTGCTCGCTGCACTACATGTCAAAAAGCTAAGTCACGACTCAATCCTCATGGTTTATATATGCCTTTGCCTGTACCTAGTGTTCCTTGGGAAGATATAACTATGGACTTTGTTTTAGGTTTACCTCGAACAAAGAAGGGGAGGGATAGCATATTTGTTGTCATGGATAGGTTCTCGAAAATGGCACACTTTGTACCATGTCATAAAAGCGATGATGCTGTTAATGTTGCTGATTTTTTCTTTCGTGAAATTATTCGCTTGCATGGTGTGCCAAATACTATTGTTTCAGATCATGATACTAAATTTCTTAGCCACTTTTGGAGATGGTTATGGGCTAAGTTGGGGACTAAACTACTTTTTAGTACTACTTGTCACCCCCAAACTGATGGACAAACTGAAGTAGTCAATAGAACATTGTCTACTATGCTTAGGGCTGTTTTGAAGAATAACAAGAAAATGTGGGAAGAATGTTTGCCTCATATTGAATTTTCTTATAATCGTTCATTGCATTCTACTACTAAGATGTGCCCTTTTGAAATTGTGTATGGTTTCCTACCTCGTGCACCTATTGATTTTTTGCCTCTTCCATCTTTGGAGAAGGTTAATTTTGATGCTAAAGAATGTGCTGAATTGATGTTAAAAATGCATGAGTTAACTAAGGAAAACATTGAGCGTATGAATGCTAAATATAAACTTGCTGGAGATAAGGGTAGAAAACATGTTGTGTTTGCACCTGGAGATCTTGTTTGGTTACATTTGCGTAAGGATATATTTCCTAATTTGCGCAAATCAAAGCTAATGCCACGTGCTGATGGTACTTTTAAGGTGTTAGAGAAAATAAATGATAATACATATAAACTTGAGCTGCCTGCAGATTTTGGGGTTAGTCCCACTTTTAACATTACAGATTTGAAGCCTTATTTGGGTGAGGACGATGAACTTTCGTCGAGGACAACTTCATTTCAAGATGGGGAGGATGATGAGGACATCAATACCATTGTTACACCCATAGCCCCTGCTGCTATACATACTGGACCAATTACTAGAGCTCGCGCTCGCCAATTGAATTATCAGGTACTTTCGTTTCTTGGTAACGATTCTAATGTTCATGAGAATATGATGCTCCTAAATTGGATACATTTGTTTTGCTTATAAATGAAGGGCCTAGCTTGGACAAGAAAGATGAACCTTGGAGCAAGTTCAATCATGGAGATGATGGCATGCGCAAGGGGAACAAGAAAGGAGTTACAAGTGATGATTCCAGGACTCTGAAGCCACCATAATGAGTGCATGAAGCATGGGACGAAATATACAAGATGCCACTTCATAAACTTCGTCCAGAGGCTATTCTAGGTGCTGCGTCACCTTATTATTGGGCCAGGCTCATGTATTTTCGAAATACTTAAGTATAGGCTGTTTTTAGAGACCGTATCTGTGGGGAAACAAGAGTTAGGGTTGGTTTCGGACCCCTCCTCCAAGGGCCACGAAATCCCCCCCTGTTCCTCCATATATACAGCCCTTAGGGCGTCGTTTAGACTTTGGGTTTTGTTTAGATTAAAGTTCGCCATAGCTGCAACTTCGCGTACTTCGTTTGTGTTCAACGACCAGACAAAGGCGTCACAGAACCCCACCTTGATCAATAAAGCTTTCATCTTATATTCGCAATATCCAGATTGCAATCTCAGTTTCTTGCTTGTTCTTCGTTTGCCTGCAGGAAACAGACCTTCGTGGTCAGGTTGATCGTGCTCCGGCGTGGTCAATAACCTCTCGGAGGTGGTTTAGCGACTGCTAAGGCGCGACGTCCTCGCACGTTCATAGTCGGATCGTCAAAGTTGACTTCCTCCAAAACTATAGCCACTATCTCATCGAAAGACGGGACACCTTTGCCTTTATCAGACGGCGCGGCGGACCTGTCAGCTTTCCTCCTGGCATAGGAGGTGGCCGTCCTCGAAGCCAGGGGTGATGACAAGGTCATGGCCAACTGGCTTCCCATGGCCCACGCGCCTGGCTGCTCAACCTTCCCGGATCCACGGTGGCATCTTGGGAGGAGCTCTGCGACCTCTTCACTGCTCGCTACGCGGTGCCGGCACACCACACAGTCGCAGCCCTAGTGGGCGGCTCTCAAGCACCGCCGTCAGACCGCCACGCCAAGCCGTTCCTCCATCAGATCGGGGCCACCTCCAGGCGCCCGGGGGCTCCGCCGGGTTGGGCTATGCCAGAGGCCGACCTCACCTTCGGCTCAGAAGACCACCCTGACTCCACCGCCGGCTCCGGAATGCTCCCGATGCTCTGCACGCCCACCATCTGCAACGTGGCCATCACCAAGACCCTCATCGATGGTGGTGCTCGCCTCAACTTGCTCTCTGCGGAAGCCTTCAGCCTTCTCCACGTGCCACTCGAGCGGCTCGGCCTCAGTAAGCCCTTCTCGGGAGTGGGTGGTGGAGCTGCCCGCTCCCTGGGATAGATCCGCCTCCCTGTCACCTTCGGCACACGCGACAACTACCGCACCGAGCTTGTGGACTTCGACATCGCTCGCACTGGTCTCCCGTACAACGCCATCCTCGGGTACTCGGCTCTCGCTCAGTTCATGGCGGCGACTCACGCGGCTTACAACCTCATGAAGATGCCAGGGAGCAAGGGCGTCCTCACCATCACGGGGGACATTAAGGAGGCCGTGACGGCGCTCAAGCTCGCCTTCAAGACCGTGGCAGCAGCACAACCCGCCGACGCCGGTGCCCCTGCGGCCAGGGAGGCCGCACCCACCAAGAAGAAGCAGTTGTTCACCCAAGACAAGGCAGAAACCAAGCAGGTATCGGTTAGCGAGGACGGGTCTTCAGGAGCCACCTTTACCATAGGAGCCGGCCTTGACCCGGAACAAGAAGAAGCCCTGGTGAGGTTCTTGCGCGCGAACAAGGAGATATTCGCATGGGAGCCCAATCAGCTGGTAGGGGTCCCGAGGGAGGTGATACAACATCATCTAAGAGTATTCCCCAACATCCGTCCCGTGAAGCAGCGAGCAAGACGGCAGTCCACTGAGAAGCAGGCCTTCATCGTCCAGGAGACACGCAAGCTAGAAGCGGCAGGTGCCATCCGAGAGGTTCGATACCCTGAATGGCTGGCAAACCCTATCGTGGTGCCGAAAAAAGGCGGGAAGGAACGGATGTGCGTCGACTTCACCAATCTTAACAAAGCCTGCCCTCAAGACCCGTTCCCACTCCCGCGCATCGACCAGATTGTTGACTCCACCGCCGAGTGTGACCTGCTGTGTTTCCTGGATGCTTTCTCAGGGTATCATCAAATCAAGAAGGCGGTGGAAGATGTGGAGAAGACGGCCTTCCTGACACCATGTGGGGTGTACTGCTACACCTGCATGCCCTTCGGGCAGCGCAACGCGGGTGCGACCTTTCAGCGGTTGATGCACATCGCCCT
Organism: Triticum urartu; assembly: GCF_056163025.1. Classification (NCBI taxonomy): domain Eukaryota; kingdom Viridiplantae; phylum Streptophyta; class Magnoliopsida; order Poales; family Poaceae; genus Triticum; species Triticum urartu. Next base: position 208,567,235 of record NC_141873.1, on the reverse strand, counting down.
GGGGCGGCAGCTCGGGAGGAACGCAGAGGCTTACGTCAATGACATAGTGGTCAAGTCTCGCGAGGCAAGGACATTGATTCAAGACTTGGAGGAGACCTTCGAGAGCCTGTGCCAAGTGAACTTGAGGCTCAACTCGGAGAATTGCATGTTCGGTGTCCCCTCCGGCAAGCTACTGGGATTCCTCGTATCCCATAGGGGGATCGAGGCGAACCCGGAGAAGTTTAAGGCTATCGAGGACATGAGCCCGCCGCAGACCCTCAAAGAGATGCAGAAGCTAGCAGGGCGGGTGACCGCGTTAGGGCGTTTCATCTCCAAACTGGGAGAGCGCGCCTTACCATTCTTCAAGCTCATGAAGAGGAAGGGCCCGTTCGAGTAGAACCCGGAGGCCGACCGGGCCTTCCAAGACCTTAAGAAATACCTTACTAGCCCCCAGTGATGGTGGCACCACGTCCCCTCGAGCCCCTGGTGCTCTACCTTGCTGCCACCGCATACTTCGCTAGCGCGGCGTTGGTGGCAGTTCGGGAGGAGCGCCAAGCCAAGGGCGCGCCACGCCAGGCCAAGGCTGAAGTAGCGCGGGGTCAGGAAGGCGTAGCAAAGGCATCGGCGGTGGAAGGCCTAGCTCAGCAGGGCGGCGTCACAGAAGCTCCTGAGGACAGTCGGGTCTCAGGGACCCCTCCACCTCAGGATATGCCCCGATCTCCGCAGGACCTGAGCCTCGACGGCGTGCCAGCCCTCATCGAACACCCGGTGTACTTTGTCAGCACCGTACTACGGGACGCGAGAGCGCGCTACCCCATGCCCCAGAAACTCCTGCTCGCACTCCTGGTGGCCTCACGCAAGCTGCGACACTACTTCCAGGGCCACCCCATCAAGGTCGTCTCAGCCTACCCACTGGAAAGGATACTTAGGAGCCCTAACTCAGCTGGAAGGGTCGCGGAGTGGAACACAGAGCTGCAAGCGTTCCAGTTGGAGTTCAGCACTACCAGGGTCATCAAGGGGGCTGCACTCGCTGACTTTGTGGCAGAATGGATGGATGCCCTGACAATAGAGGAAGGAGAAGACCGGTCCACCTCCCCAGGAAGTGAGGCTCCGGACGGTTGGGTCATGTATTTCGATGGCGCCTTCGCACACCAGGGCGCGGGGGCTGGGGCAGTGCTCATCTCGCCCACCCAGGACAAGCTCTACTACGTCGTGCAGCTCTGCTTTCAGCACGGCGAGAAGGTCTCCAACAACATCGCAGAATACGAAGGCCTCATAGCTGGCCTGAAGGCTGCAGCGGACCTAGGGGTGAAGCGCCTCACCGTCAGAGGCAACTCACAACTCCTCGTCAACTTCTCCAACAAGGTGTATGAGCCGAAGGACGAGCATATGGAGGACTACCTCGCGGAGGTGCGCAAGATGGAGAAACAGTTCTTGAGCCTGGAGCTGTAGCACGTGCCCCGGGGCACCAACAAGGAAGCCGATCACATCACCAGGAGAGCATCCAAGCGGCAACCGCGAGAGCCAGGCGTCTTTGAGGAGCGGCTCTTCAAGCCATCAGCTGCGCCACCTCTTTCAAGCACGACTCAGCCTCGGGAAGAGCTCTCCTAGCCTCCGGCCACGGGAGCCCCGACCTCCGGAGCTCGGCTGCTCTTGGCGCTCGAGCCCCAGGAGGAATGCTGGACCAAGGAATTCAAGGAGTACTTAACACACGGGACGTTGCCGGAGAAGGAAGAGGAGGCGGAGCGCGTGGCCCGGCAAGCCACGACATACTATATCCAAGATAGCGAGTTATATAGGAAACTGCCGAACGATCTCACACTGTGCTACATATCCAGTGACCAAGGAAGCGAGTTGCTGTTTGACATACACGGCGGGGACTACGGACACCACTCGTCGTCACGGACCCTCGTCGGCAAGGTGTTCCATAGTGGATTCTACTGGCCTACAGCACTCAACGATGCAGCCGAGCTGGTGAAGTCTTGCGAAGCTTGCCAGTTCCATGCCAAGCAAATCCATCAGCCTGCTCAGGGCCTTCAAACTATCCAACTCACATGACCGTTCGTGGTCTGGGGGCTGGATATCCTAGGCCCGTTCCCTTGGGCTCCAGGGGGCTACCGTTACCTCTACGTCGCCATCGACAAGTTCACCAAGTGGGCGGAAGTGGAAGTCGTCCGTACCATCCCAGCCGGCTCTATTGTCAAGTTCATCAAGGGCCTCGCGAGCCACTTCGGGGTCCCCAACCGCATCATCACAGATAACGGTTCGCAATTTACTAGCAACCTCTTCAAAACCTACTTTGCTAACCTTGGAATGCAGATCTGCTACGCTTCGGTGGCCCACCCCAGGATTAATGGTCAGGCCGAACGTGCTAACGCGGAGGTCCTGAGGGGCCTCAAGACCAGGACCTTCAAGAACAAGCTAGAGGCCCGCGGCAGGGGCTGACATGACGAGCTCCAGTCCGTACTATGGTCCATCCGGACCATCGCCACCAAGCCAACGGGAGAGACTCCATTCTTCCTCGTCTACGGAGCTGAAGTGGTCTTCCCTCATGAGGTCAAGCATCGCTCCGCACGGGTCCTGGCGTTCGGCGAAATGCAGCAGGACGCCACACGGGGGATGGACCCCGTGTTGGGGGAGGAACATCGCCGTGAAGCTACGCTACGGGCGGCGAGGTACCAACAAGCACTGCGGCGATACCACTGCCGCAACATCCGCTCCAGGACACTTGAGACGGGTGACCAAGTCCCGAGGCGGGTCCTCTCGAGGGAAGGGCTGCATAAGCTTTCACCAATGTGGGAGGGCCCATTCAAGGTCGTCCACATCTCCAGGCCTGGCGCCGTGCGCCTGGAGACACAAGACGGAGTACCAGTCCAAAACGCCTGGAACATCCAGCACCTCTGGAAGTTTTACCCATGAAGCAAGGCCCAGAGCCTGTGAAGCAAGGCCTAGAGCCTGAGAAGAAAGGCCCAGAGCTTGTGAAGAAGGCCCAGTGCCTGTGAAGAATCGCCGCCTGTGACACTCTCACGTAGTAATGAGTTGGGGCTGTACACACCCCGGAGTCTCAGGAGTGCCGGCCTCAGGCCCTGGGGCTCCCGCCCACGCCTAGTGGCAGCACTTAGCTCCACGCTGGTGAGAAGACTTGAAGACTAGATTAGGTGCTGGACGTGGCTTTTCATTTGCTTTCCGCATTTCCCCCCTTTTCCTTAATCAAAATTTGCTTTTGGCATTCCTTGCTGATTTGACCCCCTCACCTTTCGGTGCATTTTTCTGGCTCGGGTTAGCTCGTGTTCTCTCTCTCGCATGCCTCGCGAGGGGGCTGGGCAGGTTCCCTCACGAGCATTTTTCTCCCTTCTCCGCCTTCTCGCCAGCCACCCTCATTCGAGCCCAAAAGCTGGCGTGCCTCTCCTAGTCCGTGCCCCTCGGGTACCACGATACAAGGCGCCAGGTCAGGGCCAGGGTGAACGACATGTCTTTTAACGCACTTCCTAACAAGCTTTTGCAGTTCCTGAGCAAATGCAGGCCACCAAGGCAAGATGGACACGAGGAAATGAGCGCCTTGTGAGGAAGAGGGCATCTCGGATATACCAGGTTAAGTTCTTTGCACAAAATAATGACACAACACGAACGGTGCCACAACCGAGGAACCATAGTTCGATACACGCCCCCCTGGGCCCAAACTAGTTACATTCTTGATGCAGGAAAAAGAGTAAAACAAAAGCAGCATTGCACCAATCTGCGGAGGCAGACCCCTAGTGGCACCTCGAGCTTAGCCGGATCCTTCTTCGCGCTTCACGGAGGCGCGACGACGAGATGACCCACTGCCGCCTTCAATGCGGGCGCAACGGCGCGACGGCTGGTCGCAGCCACCACTACTGGAGCTATCGCCGGAGGAGGAGCCGCTGTAGCTGGACAAGGCACGGCCGCCCCTGAGGGCGGGCTCGCCCTCATCCTCGTCGCGACCGTCCCCGAGACCGAGCACCTCCTCGCCATCGTTCGTCTCGGGGCAGCACCCGGCGTGGCGACCATCTTCCCCAAACACCCTCACATAGAGGGTTGATTCGCCATCGTACTTGAAGTGGACGGCGCACCCCCGGCCCAAGCCGCATGCGCGGCCGAACGTCTACGAACCACGGGCCAGGGCTATGTTGCCCGTGGCGGAAGTCGCGACTACAACCCAAGAGGCCTTGCTGCAGCAACCATCTGCCTGCAGCCAGAGTCCACCTGGACCAGAGGCTGGCAGCTCACCGGCGAAGAAGCGCGAAAGTTGGAGCCAGTTGCCGGCCGGATTCTCCGACCAGACGACAAACTCCGGCGACACTTCCACCGTGTGGAAGCGCGGACGGGGGGGGGGGGGGCGCCACCAAAGCATGCCTCCCCTCGTCAACTGGATCGCCAGTGCTGGGATGCCCCCCTCCGCGTGCCGCGGTGCTGCTCCGACAGTGGGTAGCGACAGGGGACGCGGCGTGCTTGCGCGGACGGCCACGTCCGTGTTTGGGCACCGGTGAGCCGGGTCCCTCGCGAGGGGCCTTTCCTTTGTGGCGCCATTGGTGGCACAACAAGCAATGGAGCGAGGAAGAAGAAGCAAGCGAACAAGGAAGAGATGGGCAACGGGGGCTCCGCCCCCGCCCCATTTATAGCAAGAGAAGGCCAACTGGCACCTCCCATGATCGCAGGTAATGATGGTTTCCCTTGCATGTCGCAGGGACTCGTCAAGTCGTGCAGTTGCCGAGGCAGTGTGGGGAAGCGGAGACGCCCACGTCCAATCAGCCGCCACGCATCAACCGAGGCCGCAGGATTTTGGGGGCCCGTGGTGCTCCGTACTTGACCCTTGGCTTCGGCACGAAGCCAAGCCTGAGCACACCTTGGGCCCGGGGGCTACTGTCGGCGTTCTGGGAACGGGGGTCCCCAGACTTGCCTTCCTGCGGCCCGCGGCGTGGCTAAGCCAGCAGGTCGTACGACCCATCTTCATCAACAAGGCATCCAAGACCCTCACGAGGGGCCAAGCCTCGCGAGGCGGACGACACAAGACCTCCTCTGGAGTGGCCTAGTCGGGCAGGCTCACAAGGAGCGGAGATATTAGGGCGAGGCAAACCTCATGAGGCTCTCGTGACGTGAGCCATGACGATCGGCACCAGGCGGGCGCCAGCGCGCGCAGTGTCCTTGTTTCCTATTTGGTGCTAGGGAGGCCTGCGTAGGCAACGAGTACCGAGGCATTAGGCAAAGGTTGCCATATCGGTGCAACAAGATCAAGACCAGAAGGATGGTAAGACGGAGGTCATCGTGGAGCCCAAGACGGCGTCACCACCAGATCCTTTGGCAGACGAAGACCACTTTTGTCAGGATGGCTTGTACTAGCTGTCCCCCTTCAAATTAGCCCTCCGTTGTTGGCTCCCTTCCTGCTCAATATTTGGGAAGAGGACCAGGGCCTCTATAAATAGGACTAGCCACCACCATGGGCAGGGGAGGGATCCGGAAGATCATCCCTACACACACAAGTTAGCCAAGCACAAGAACACCTCAACCTCAGGAGGCTGTTTTTCCCCTTGTATTGTTCATCATCAGCCCAAGAGGCAATCCACCACCACCACACTAGAGTAGGGTATTACACCACAACGTTGGCCCGAACCAGTATAAATCTTGTGTCTTTCTGTGTTGCGAGTTCGTCGAGTTCGTCCGCGAGATCTTAGCGAGCTAGGGCGTAGATCGGTGGGAGGAAAGACTTCGCGCGCACCCCAGTGTTTGAACCTTAAGGGTTTGCCGGAACCCCACATCCGACACCTTGTGTGCTATCAAACGTCACAACATAACTGGGTGATCATAAATATGCTCTACAGGTATTTCCAAAGGTGTTTGTTGAGTTGGCATAGATCAAGATTAGAATTTGTCACTCCAAGTATCGGAGAGGTATCTCTGGGCCCTCTCGATAATACACATCATAAGCTTGCAAGCAAATGACTAAGGAGTTAGTCACTAGGTGATGTATTACGAAACGAGTAAAGAGACTTGCCACTAACGAGATTGAACTAGGTATAGAGATACCGACGATCGAATACCGGGAAAGTAACATACTGAGGACAAAGGGAATTACATGTGTTGTCATAACGGTTCAACCAATAAAGATCTTCGTAGAATATGTAGGAGCCAATTTGGGCATCCAGGTTCTGCTATTTGTTATTGACCGGAGAGGTGTCTCAGTCATGTCTACATAGTTCTTGAACCCGTAGGGTCCGCACGCTTAACATTCGTTGACGATATAGTATTATATGAGTTATGTGATTTAGTGACCGAATGTTGTTTGGAGTCCCGGATGAGATCACAAACATGACGAGGAGTCTCAAAATGGTCGAGAGGTAAAGATTGATATATAGGATGATGGTATTTGGACAACAGAAGTGTTTCAGGTGGTACCAGGTACTTATTGGGTCACCGGAAGGGGTGCTAGGCAGCCCTGGTAGGTTTTTGAGCCTTATGGGCCAAAGGGGGAAGAGCACACCAGCCCACAAGGGGCCGGTGTGCCCCTCTACCCCCTGCCCACGCACCAAAGGAGGGATGGAAGGAAAGGGGAGGAGCCCTAAGGCGGCCATCTCCCTTTCCTTTCCCCCTCATGTCCAAATAAGGAAAGGGGGCGCAGGGCAAGGCAGCAACCCTAGGGCTGCCGCCAGGTCTCTTGGAGCGCCCTAGGGGCTGCCTCCACCCCTCCCACCTATATATATGCAGGGAGGGGGTGCCAAACAAGGACACAACATTGTCTCAGCTGTGTGCATCGCCCCCATCCACCGTTCACACCCCGGTCATATTTTCATAGTGCTTAGGCGAAGCGCTGTGGAGATAACTTCACCATAACCATCACCACGCCATCGTGTTGCCGGAACTCATCTACTACCTCGCCGTCTTGCTGGATCAAGGAGGCAGAAGACGTCACCAAGCTGAACGTGTGCAGAACGCGGAGGTGCCGTACATTCGATACTTGATCGGTTGGAGCACGAAGAAGTTCGACTACATCAACCGCATTGTTAAATGCTTCCACTTATGGTCTACGAGGGTATGTAGACACACTCTCCCCCTCATTGCTATGTATATCCATGGATAGATCATTGCGTGTGCGTATAATTTTTTTTTGTTTTCCATGCAACATTCCCCAATAGTGGCATCATGAGCCAGGTCTATGTGTAGATGATATGCACGAGTAGAACAAAAAGAGTTGTGGGCGGTGATAGTCATATTGCGTACCACCAGCGTCTTATTTTGTTTCAGCGGTATTGTGGGATGAAGCAGCCGGACCAACCTTACATGTCCATGCACATGAGACCAGTTCCACCTACTGACATGCAACGAGTTTTGCATAAAGGTGGCTGGCGGGTGTCTGTTTCTCCTACTTTAGTTGAATCCAATTTGACTGTGGCCGGTCCTTGAAGAAGGTTAAAACAGCAAACTTGATGAATCACCATTGTGGTTATATGCGTAGGTAAGAATGGTTCTTACTAGAAGCCCGTAGCAGCCACGTAAAACTTGCAACAACAAAGTAGAGGACGTCTAACTTGTTTTTGCAGGGCATGTTGTGATATGATGTGGTCAACACATGATGTGCTAAATGTTATTGTATGAATTGATCATGTTTTGTAAGTTATCGATAACCGGCAGGAGCCTTATGGTTGTCTCTTTATTGTACGAAATGCAAACGCCATGTAATTGCTTTACTTTATTGTTATGCATTAGAAATAGTTGTAGAAGCAATAGTTGGTGATACCACCACGATGCAATGATGGAGATCAAGGTGTCGAGCTGGTGACGATGGAGATGATGACGATGCTTTGGAGATGGAGATCAAAAGCACGAGATGATGATGGCCATATCATGCCACATATTTTGATTGCATGTGATGTTTATCTTTTATGCATCTTATTTTTCTTAGTACGGCGGTAGCATTATAAGATGATCCCTTCACTAAATTTCAAGGTAAAAGTGTTCTCCCTGAGTATGCACCGTTGCTACAGTTTGTCGTTTCGAGACACTACGTGATGATCGGGTGTGATAGACTCTACGTTCACATACAACGGGTGTAAGCTAGATTTACACATGCGGAATACTTGGGTTAAACTTGATGAGCCTAGCAAGTACACACATGGCCTCGGAACACTAGAGACTGAAAGGTGGAACATGAGTCATATAGTAGATATGATCAACATAGAGATGTTCACCACTGATGATTACCACATCTCACGTGATGATCGGACATGGGTTAGTTGATATGGATCATGTATCACTTAGACAACTTGAGGGATGTTGATTTAAGTGGGAGTTCATTAGTAATTTGATTAATTGAACTTAATTTATCATGAACTTAGTCCTGATAGTATTTGCAAATCTATGTTGTAGATCAATAGCTCGCGATATAGCTCCCTTATTTTTTGATATGTTCCTAAAGAAAAATAAGTTGAAAGATGATAGTAGCAATGATGCGTATTGGGTGTGTGATCTGAGGATTATCCTCATTGCTGCATAGAAGAATTATGTCCTTGATGCACCGCTGGGTCACAGACCTATTATAGGAGCAGATGCAGACGTTATGAACATTTATCAAGCTCAATATGATGACTACTTAATAGTTTGGTGCGCCATGCTTTACGGCTTAGAATCGGGACTTCAAAAACATTATGAATGCCACAAAGCATATGGGACGTTCTAAGAGCTGAAATTGGTATTTTAGACTCATGCCCGTGTCGAGAGGTATGAGACCTCTGACAAGTACTTTGTCTACAAGATGGAGGAGAATATCTCAACTAGTGAGCATGTGCTCAGAATGTCTGGGTACTACAAACGCTTGAATCAAGTGGGAGTTAATCTTCTAGATATGATATTGATTGACAAAGTTCTCTAGTCACTATCACCAAGCTACTAGAACTTCGTGGTGAACTATAATATGCAAGGGATGATGAAAATGATTCTCGAGCTCTTTGCCATGCTGAAATCGGTGAAGGTAGGAATCAAGAAAGTGCATCAAGTATTGTTGGTTAAAAAGACCACTAGTTTCTAGAAAAAGGGCAAGGGAAAGAAAGGGAACTTCGAGAAGAATGGAAAGCAAGTTGCCACTCCCATGAAGAAGCCCAAAGTTGGACCCAAGACTGAAACTGAGTGCCTCTACTGCAAAGGAAATGGTCACTGAAAGTGGAACTGCCTCAAATAGTTGGTGGATAAGAAGGATGGCAAAGTGAATAAAGGTATATTTGATATACATGTTATTGATGTGTACCTTACTAGTATTCATAGTAGCCCCTGAGTATTTGATACCGGTTCAGTTGCTAAGGTTAGTAACTCGAAACATGAGTTGCAGAATAAACATAGACTAGTTAAGGGCGAGGTGACGACGAGTGTTGGACGTAATTCCAAGGTTGATACGATCACCATCGCACACTCCTTCTACCTTCGGGATTAGTGTTGAACCTAAATAAATGTTATTTGGTGTTTGCGTTGAGCATGAATATGATTTGATCATGTTTATTGCAATACCATTATTCATTTAAGTCAGAGAATAATTGTTGTTCTGTTTACATGAATAAAACCTTCTATGGTCATACACCTAATTTAAATAGTTTATTGAATCTCGATCGTAATGATACACATATTCATGATATTGATGACAAAAGATACAAAGTTGATAATGATAGTGCAACATATTTGTGGCACTGCCGTTTAGGTCATATTGGTGTAAAGCACATGAAGAAACTCCATGTCGTGGGACCGAGTCTGACAGTAAGAGTAGGGGGTACGTAGGAGGAGGCAGGATCCTAGCTACAGCGAGATTGTACACACAGATTTACGAGTTCAGGCCCCTCTCGGAGGAGGTAAAAGCCCTATGTCTCGGTGCCGCAGAGGCTGGTCGACTGGATGTGTGTTGATAGGGGGTGTGAACCCTTGTGCCAGAGGAGATGGTGGCTTATATAGAGTGCGCCAGGACCCTCCCAGCCCTCAGTTACACAGGGTTCAATGTGAGTTAAGACTGGGACGTTACTGGTAATGCCTGCTATTAATGATCTTTATGATGATGGAGTGAATGCCTAACCGTTGCCATCCTGGGGTGACTCTAGGCCTTCTGAACTCCGAGTGATTATTTTTATGGTCGAGTGATATTACTATGGTCGAGTGGAATTGGGATATCCGAGTGGAATCTCATGTCAAGTGGATTGTACCTCAGGGTGATTTCAGTTGATATCTTTTGTTGTACTTTGAATGTCTTTGACTCTAGGGCAGTGTCCTTGGGTAGGGTCTCTAGGTCAGGCCTAAGATGCTACCCTAGCTACATGTCATCATCATTAGCCCCCGAATGGATTGAGGATCGAGTGGAGGAGGGTTGAAGTTGGTTCCGACCCGATTCAATGTCTCAAAGGCATTTCTTCAAGGACTTAGGGGCATACTGGTACTTTAACCCTACATCAGTCGCCTTGATCGATTCTGGCTTCTAAGATTACCGAGTGAATTATGTTGCGTATCTTTGAGTATATTGGGATGTGATATCTTTGATGCGATTGACTGCTCTGCGGTTCCTGAATCTCGCAGGATTCGAAATTTTGGAGAAGCACGCGGGATGGGGCATGGCGCAGTAAGCGGAGCGAGTAGATAGGGACTCCTTGATCTTTGCGCCGCCTTTTTCGCCACGTATCAAGTCAGCACCTGTTAAGAGATGCAATAGGATCGCTCGGGCCCATGTTTTAGCCACTCAGAAGCGGGTCCATAAAAAGCGTCGTTGCCAATGCGAAGCACTGTGCACTCCATTCGTCCCCCTTTCTCTCCGCTTCTTTGCCTCGTTTCTTCCTGCTCTCCACGCCTCCGCCCGACCCGCTCAAGGTCCGCCACCATGGTGAAGGACAAGACCGCAGCCTTGGAGCGCGTGAAGAAGGTGACGACGATGGTGAAGGGAAAGAATATGACGAGGGGGTCATCGTCGTGGTCCGGTCTGCCGCCTGGTTGGATCCAGGGGGACTGGATCCGCTCACCGTCGTGAAGGAAGACCTGGAGAATCTCTGTCAAGACCTCGATCCTAAGTCACACTGATCTAGCATGTAACACATCATATCACCTTGTGGCCTCACGCACGGTATCCCCACGGGTGCCACCTTACCTGGCCCGGGACCGTTTGCGCCTTTTGGCTCACGTATATGATAGTGTCGCTAGCATCTATATGACAGAGAACCCGGGCCGACATGACTAGTCGTAAACTCAAAGTGGAACTAACTTATAGGGACAGGCATACATGACCCAGCAACGAATGTGTTGATCATCAACGTATGAACCCAAGTCGTAGCAAGATACAAGGACTTAAAGGAACAATGCGTGACATTTCCCCGAAGGGACAAACACAGGAGCGAAGAAGGACACATGCTGGCGAACCTAAGTGTTCCGGAGCAGTAGCAAGCTACCAAGCTCAGTGGAAGCACTAGGAGACATTTCCCCATAAGAGAGGCTACCAAGAATAAACAACTAGGTTGTTAGATCCCACACATAGCAATACACGTTACATGTACGCATAACATGCAAGTATGTGTTATACAACATGGCATCACAACATAACTCAACAACTCATATAGATAAAGGCCTAGAAGAGCCACATAGCATTTATTACAAATAGGGGTCACATGACCCAACATACAGAGCATACAAGAAACGAAAGCATAACATGTCCGAGTACAGACAACTACAAATGAAAAAGGTTGAGAAGCCTGACTATCTACAAGACCCTCCCAAGGGTACAAGATCGTAGCTGAGGCAACAAGCTAAATGTCAAAGTCCACGCGGAACTACTAGTGAGACTGATGTCTCTCTGCAAAAACATAAATTAAGCAAACGTGAGTACAAATGTACCCAACAAGACTTACATCAGAACTATCTACATATGCATAAGTATCAACAAAGGGGCGGTGGAGTTTAACTACAGCAAGCCAGCTTTGACTCAGTGGCTATACTGTACTACGAGCACTTCCTTTGAGGTGGCGCACACGAGTCCACATATTCACCATAGCAATACACCACTATGGATCCGCTCCCGTCTCCCTACGAGAATGCCATCCATAGCACTCACTCTTATCTTGCGCATTTTAGAGTATCCACTTTCACTTGTCTATGAACTGCATAAGCAACCCAGTAGTCCATTACCGCGGACGCGGCTATTCGAATAGATCACGTTAACCCTGCAGGGGTGTACTTCTTCACACACGCTCTTGCCACTTACCACCATGTACATGTCATGTATCTCGGTAACCTTCAAGTGGAAGCCTGGCAAGGGTGTCGGCCACGACCTGACTAACCACGCAAGTCTCTAGTCCAGGTTTATCGCCTATTCAGGTTCCATCCGCAGGGAGTCCGGCCGAGGTTTCCACTATGGCCCCGAACGATGTGTGCAGGGTTCCCGAGCCCACCAAACGGGTGCCCCGGTACACCGTGCCACGAGCCTACTGCATCACAGACTACAAACACCAGAAACTACTTGCAACTCCTGGACAGAGGACAGGGGGGTTAATAAGTCGAGAGTGCTTGGAGTGCCCGGAGCCCAATATGTGGTAGCAACTGTCTTGGATCACAAACACATAACTCATTTCCTGAGGACGGTTTCAATGAGACAACCCACCATGTACTTCTACATGGCCTCTTGCTACCTCTTGAGCACTGCGTTGGTTTTCCCCGAAGAGGAAGGGATGATGCAGCAAAGTAGCGTAAGTATTTCCCTCAGTTTTTGAGAACCAAGGTATCAATCCAGTAGGAGGCTACGCGCGAGTCCTTCGTACCTGCACAAAACAAATAAATCCTCGCAACCAACGCAAATAGGGGTTGTCAATCCCTATAAGGCCACTTACGAGAGTGAGATCTGATAGATATGATAAGATAATATTTTTGGTATTTTTATGATAAAGATGCAATGTAAAATAAAGGCAAAGTAAATAGCAAAGTAAATAACTAAGTAGTAGGAGCTTAGTATGATGAAGATAGACCCGGGGGCCATAGGTTTCACTAGTGGCTTCTCTCGAGAGCATAAGTATTCTACGGAGGGTGAACAAATTACTATTGAGCAATTGATAGAATTGAGCATAGTTATGAGAATATCTAGGTATGATCATGTATATAGGCATCACGTCCGAGACAAGTAGACCGACTCCTGCCTGCATCTACTACTATTACTCCACTCATCGACCGCTATACAACATGCATCTAGAGTATTAAGTTAAAAACAGAGTAACGCCTTAAGCAAGATGACATGATGTAGAGGGATAGACTCATGCAATATGAAGAAAACCCCATCTTGTTATCCTCGATGTCAACAATACAATACGTGCCTTGCTGCCCCTACTGTCACTGGGAAAGGACACCGCAAGATTGTACCCAAAGCTAAGCACTTCTCCCATTGCAAGAAAGATCAATCTAGTAGGCCAAACCAAACTGATAATTCGAAGAGACTTCCAAAGATAACCAATCATACATAAAAGAATTCAGAGAAGATTCAAATATTATTCATAGATAGACTTGATCATAAACCCACAATTCATCGGTCCCAACAAACACACCAAAAAAAGAAGATTACATCGAATAGTTCTCCACAAGAGAGGGGGAGAACATTGTATTGAGATCCAAAAAGAGAGAAGAAGCCATCTAGCTACTAACTATGGACCCGTAGGTCTGAGGTAAACTACTCACACTTCATCGGAGGGGCTATGGTGTTGATGTAGAAGCCCTCCGTGATCGATGCCCTCTCCGGCGGAGCTCCAGAACAGGCCCCAAGATGGGATCTCGTGGATACAGAAAGTTACGGCGGTGGAATTAGGGTTTTGGCTCTGTATCTGATCATTTGGGGGTACGTAGGTATATATAGGAGGAAGGAGGGGGCCCACGAGGGTGGAGGGTGCGCCTGGGGGGGGGGGGGTAGGCGCGCCCGTACCTCGTGGCCTCCTCTTTTCTTGCTTGACGTAGGGTCCAAGTCTCCCGGGTCTTGTTCGTTGAGAAAATCACATTCCCGAAGGTTTCATTCCGTTTGCACTCCGTTTAATATTCCTTTTCTTCGAAACCCTAAAATAGGCAAAAACAACAATTCTAGGCTGGGCCTTCGGTTAATAGGTTAGTCCCAAAAATAATATAAAAGTGGAAAATAAAGCCCAATAATGTCCAAAACAGTAGATAATATGGCATGGAGCAATCAAAAATTATAGATACGTTGGAGACGTATCAAGCATCCCCAAGCTTAATTCCTGCTCCTCCTCGAGTAGGTAAATGATAAAAACAGATTTTTTGATGCGGAGTGCTACTTGGCATAATTTTAATATAATTCTTCTTAATTGTGGTATGAATATTCAGATATGAAAGATTCAAGACAAAAGTTTAATATTGACATAAAAATAATAATACTTCAAGCATACTAACAAAGCAATTATGTCTTCTCAAAATAACATGGCCAAAGAAAGTTATCCCTACAAAATCATATAGTCTGGCTATGCTCCATCTTCACCACACAAAATATTTAAATCATGCACAACCCCGATGACAAGCCAAGCAATTGTTTCATACTTTTGACATTCTCAAAACTTTTTCAATTTTCACGCAATACATGAGCGTGAGCCATGGACATAGCACTATAGGTGGAATAGAATGGTGGTTGTGGAGAAGACCAAAAAGGGAGAAGATAGTCTCACATCAACTAGGCGTATCAACAGGCTATGGAGATGCCCATCAATAGATATCAATGTGAGTGAGTAGGGATTGCCATGCAACGGATGCGTTAGAGCTATAAGTATATGAAAGCTCAAAAAGAAACTAAGTGGGTGTGAATCCAACTTGCTTGCTCATGAAGACCTAGGGCATTTTGAGGAAGCCCATCATTGGAATATACAAGCCAAGTTCTATAATGAAAAATTCCCACTAGTATATGAAAGTGATAACATGAGAGACTCTCTACTATGAATATCATGGTGCTACTTTGAAGCACAAGTGTGGTAAAAAAGGATAGTAACATTGCCCCTTCTCTCTTTTTCTCTCATTTTTTTATATATGTTTTTTATTTTTTTATTTGGGCCTTCTCTTTTTTATGGCCTCTTTTTTATTTGGGCTTCTTTGGCCTCTTTTTTTTGTCCGGAGTCTCATCCCGACTTGTGGGGGAATAATAGTCTCCATCATCCTTTCCTCACTGGGACAATGCTCTAATAATGATGATCATCACACTTTTATTTTTCTTACAACTCAACAATTACAAATCGATACTTAGAACAAGATATGACTCTATATGAATGCCTCCGGCGGTGTACCGGGATATGCAATGATGCATGAGTGACATGTATGAAAGAATTATGAATGGTGGCTTTGCCACAAATACGATGTCAACTACATGATCATGCTAAGCAAATATGACAATGATGGAGTGTGTCATGAAAAACAGAACGGTGGAAAGTTGCATGGCAATATATCTCGGAATGTCTATGGAAATGCCATAATAGGTAGGTATGGTGGCTGTTTTGAGGAAGGTATATGGTGGGTGTATGATACCGGCGAAGGGTGCGCGGTATTAGAGAGGCTAGCAAAGGTGGAAGGGTGAGAGTGCGTATAATCCATGGACTCAACATTAGTCATAAAGAACTCATATACTTATTGCAAAAATCTACAAGTTATCAAAGCAAAGTATTACGTGCATGCTCCTAGGGAGATAGATTGGTAGGAAAAGACCATCGCTCGTTCCCGACCGCCACTCATAAGGAAGACAATCAAAAAATAAATCATGCTTCGACTTCATCACATAACGGTTCACCATACGTGCATGCTACGGGAATCACAAACTTTAACACAAGTATTTCTCAAATTCACAACTACTCAACTAACATAACTTTAATATCACCATCTTCATATCTCAAAACAATTATCAAGCATCAAACTTCTCATAGTATTCAACACACTCATAAGAAAGTTCTATTATTAATCTTGTATACCAAGCATATTAACTTTAAGCAAATTTTCATGCTATTTAAGACTCTCAAAATAATCTAAGTGAAGCATGAGAGATCAATAGTTTCTATGAAACAAATCCACCAACGTCCTCTAAAATATATAAGTGAAGTACTAGAGCAAAACTATATAACTCAAAAGATATAAGCGAAGCACATAGAGTATTCTAACAAATTCCAAATCATGTATGGATCTCTCAAAAGGTGTGTACAGAAAGGATGATTGTGGTAAACTAAAAAGCAAAGACGCAAATAATACAAGACGCTCCAAGCAAAACACATATCATGTGGCGAATAAAAATATAGCTCCAAGTAAAGTTACCGATAGAAGTAGACGAAAGAGGGGATGCCTTCCGGGGCATCCCCAAGCTTTGGCTTTTAGGTGTCCTTAGATTATCTTGGGGGTGCCATGGGCATCCCCAAGCTTAGGCTCTTGCCACTCCTTGTTCCATAATCCATCAAATCTTTACCCAAAACTTGAAAACTTCACAACACAAAACTTAGTAGAAAATCCTGTGAGCTCCGTTAGCGAAAGAAAATAAAAGACCACTTCAAGGTACTGTAATGAACTAATTCTTTATTTATATTGGTGTTATACCTACTGTATTCCAACTTATCTATGGTTTATAAACTATTTTACTAGCCATAGATTCAAAAAAAAGCAAACAACGCACGAAAAACAGAATCTGTCAAAAACAGAACAGTCTGTAGTAATCTGTACCTAGTGCAAGATCTGGAACCCCAAAAATTCTAAAATAAATTGCTGGACGTGAGGAATTTATCTATTAATCATCTTCAAAAAAATTAACTAAATGGAAATTTCGAAATAAAAATGGCAGTAGTTCTCGTGAGCGCTAAAGTTTCTGTTTTTTACAGCAAGTTCAACAAGACTTTCCCCAAGTCTTCCCAACGGTTCTAGTTGGCACAAACACTAATTAAACAAAAAAACACAACAAAAACAGAGTATAGATAAATTATTTATTACTAAACAGGATCAAAAAGCAAGGAATAAAAATAAAATTGGGTTGCCTCCCAACAAGAACTATCGTTTAACGCCCCTAGCTAGGCATAACAAGCAAGAATAGATCTAGGTATTGCCATCTTTGGTAGGCAATCCATAAGTGGCTCTCATAATAGATTCATAAGGTAATTTAATTTTCTTTCTAGTAAAGTGTTCCATGACTTTCCTTAATGGAAATTGGAATCTAATATTTCCTTCCTTCATATCAATAATTTCACCAATCGTTCTAAGGAATGGTCTACCAAGAATAATTGGACATGAAGGATTGCAATCTATGTCAAGAACAATAAAATCTACGGGCACATAATTCCTATTTGCAACAATAAGAACATCATTAATTCTTCCCATAGGTTTCTTAATAGTGGAATCCGCAAGGTGCAAGTTCAGAGAGCAATCATCAAAATCACAGAAACCTAACAAATCACACAAAGTTTTTGGAATCGTGGAAACACTAGCACCCAAATCACATAAAGCATAGCATTCATGATCTTTAATTTTAATTTTAATAGTTGGTTCCCACTCATCATAAAGTTTTCTAGGGATAGAAACTTCCAATTCAAGTTTTTCTTCATAAGATTGCATCAAGGCATCAACGATATGTTTAGTAAACGCTTTATTTTGACTATAAGCGTGAGGAGAATTTAGCACGGATTGCAACAAGGAAATACAATCAATCAAAGAGCAATTTTCATAGTTAAATTCCTTGAAATCCATAATAGTGGGTCTAGCAACATCTAGGGTTTTAATGTCTTCAATCCCACTTTTATCAAATTTAGCATCAAGATCAACAAATTCCGAATTCTTGGAATGCCTTCTAGGTAAAGGTGGATCATATTCAGTCCCATCATTATCAAGATTCATATTGCAAAACAAAGATTTAATAGGGGACACATCAATAACTTTTAGATCTTCATCTTTATTTTCATAGGAACTAGAAGAACACGCTCTTATAAAGGCATCTTTCTTAGCACGCATCCTAGCGGTTCTTTCTTTGCACTCATCAATGGAAATTCTCATGGCTTTGAGAGACTCACTGATATGATGCTTAGGTGGAATAGATCTACGTTTCAAAGAATCAACATCAAGAGAAATTCTATCAACGTTCCTAGACAAATCATCAATCTTAAGCAATTTTTCTTCAATCATAGCATTAAAATTCTTTTGCGAAGTAATGAATTCTTTAATATTAGATTCGAAATCAGAGGGCATCTTATTATAATTTCCATAAGAATTGTTGTACGAATTACCATAATTATTAGAGGAATTACTAGGATGTCACAGCCCTAGCTTAGCCTTTGCTTGTCCTTGCATGATCATCATGTCATCATGTTAAATTTTCTCAGAAAGTTGAAATGGGGATGACAGAAACCCCCAGCACCACTTAAACCAATTAGGGTTACTAAAAATACTTTTTCAATGAACCTGAAATGCCCTTCTAAAATGTTCATCATCTTTGCCTTGGTCTAGAACCTCTGTCAAAAATGGTTCACATTTTTCTAGGACAACATGGGGTCACTGAATTAAATCATATGTTATTTGAATTTGGGCATTTAAACGCTAGTAAATATTTTAAATGCCCAAGTAATCCCAAACTGAAATGTTCCATGTTGGATATATTCTATACAGTGGGCATGTGCAGTTTGGTGATTTTTGAAAGGGTCTAGGTATTTTGAGAAAAGCCACAAAGATTACAGAAAAATAGAAAACCGAGACAAAAAGCAGAGAGAGAGAGAGAAACCTACCTGGCCCAGCTTTCTGCACCTGTTGTAGCCCACCTGGCAGCCCAGCTGGACAGCCCAGCCCACCAGCGCCTCCCTGTCGCCTTCCTCCTCGCGCCAGTAGGCGAGGGCGTGTGGCCACCGCGCGCCGGCACGCGCCCGAGCCACCTCCTGCTTCCGCCGCTTCTGGAGCCAGCTCGGAGTGCCACGCACTCCCCCTCGCCCACCTGCACCTCTCCTCTCTCCCCTGGACCCAGCCCCTCCTATGTTTCACTCGAGTGCGCACCACCGAGCGGAGCTTGTCGCCACCGTCGCCGTTCCCCATGGCCACCGCCTCCCCCTTGCCTTACTGACCTGTCCACGAGCCCCGCCACCCTTGCCTACGCCTTCTGCACCAATCCAAGCAACGCCGGAAGCCCCGAATCACCGTCCCCACCATCTTCTTCAACCTCGGTCCGCCGAGAACGCCGTCGCCGCCCCGCTCAGCTTCGGCCTTCCCCGAGCCCGCTTCGACGCCTGCTGCGATCGACGTGAGCCCTGATCCATCCTCCCCCTCTCTGTTACCTCTCCCGTGCACTGTACGCACTGCACCGAGCTCAACCGCACCCGCCACCGCCTGTGCTCACCGCCGGCGTGACTCCGGCCACGCAACGGCCTGGCCATCATGTCTACCTTGCTCGCCGCACCACATAGAGCATGTAGGTGCTAACCCCACGCCTCCACGCTTGTTGTAGAGACGACCCCAAGCTCACCCGAGCTCCGGCAGCCACCAACGTCTTTGTCGGCAACGATTCCGGCCACCTCCGGACCAACCACCACCACCAATGGAAGCGGCGCACCTCCAGCTCCCCATAGATGGCCTCCGCCTTCCTTTTGGTCGCCGGAGTGCAAATCATGTGCCCTCCGCCGCGTCTGCTGCCGCCGGCGTCTAAATGCCAGCGCGTTAGCCCCAGTTGACCAAGGGGTTTGACCTCCCCTGGCTCAATGACAGGTGGGGCTGCCCTGCTAACTAACCTAGATTAGGATTAACTAAACCTAGCTAATTTAGTTAGCTACTGACACGCGGGACCCACTAGTCAGTTTGACCTGGGCTGCCCCGTTGACCCGCTTACGTCATGCTGATGTAGTGCGGACGCAGTAACACATTTTCTGAAATTAGTTTATTTCTAAATAATTAGAAAATCCAGAAAATTTCCTAAACTTCTAAAAATCATAGAAAATCAACCGTAACTCCAAATGAAATAATTTATATATGAAAAATTATCAGAAAATATGAAGAATCTATTTATGGCGTGCTCATGCATGTTTGAACAACTTACAGCCACTGTATATGACAATTTGAATCAATGGTATTTGAAATGCCTCATGTGGAGTTCAAATTTGAATCTAGTGTTCAAACCAACTCCATTTAAATCGTTGCTAGCTGCATTAGCTCAAATCACAGGATATTGCCATGTCACATTCATGCATCATATTGTTGCATTGCATTGATTGTGTTTCCTCTCTGTTACCGGTATTTGTCCCCTCTCGATAGACGTGGTTCCGACGATGAGTTCGATGACACCGATGAAGAACTATACTATCTTCAGAAGTGCCAGGCAAGCAAAACCCCCTTGTTCATTTCGATACAACCCCACTCTCTTGCTCCTGCTCTCTTTTACTGCATTAGGACAACAATGATTCAACTGTTACATGCTGCGGTAGTTGAACCCCTTTTCATCTGCATGACCTGTCATTGCCACAGTAAATAGATGAAACCCACTAGCATGAGTAGGAGTTGTTTGAGCCCTGATGTGCCTACTCATTCATGCTTGTTTGTCATGCCTGCTACTGCTTAGAGTTGAGTCAGGTCTGATTCATCGGGGATGAATTAGAGGTGTGTGAACATGTCCTACTGTTGAGAGCTATGTGTGTGAACATGATTTGGTTAAGGTAGTGGTGAGAGGGCATGTAGGAGTACAAGGTGGGTTGTCTCATTGCAGCCGTCCTCAGGAACTAAGTTCTGTGTTTGTGATCCATGAACAGTTACTACCACGCATTGGAATGCTTAAGTGCCCCTCTCGACTTATTAATCAACCTGATCTCTGTCCAGGAGTTGCAACTAGTTTTTGGTGTTTGTAGGTAGTGTTAGTAGTCTACCAAGTGGCACCCGGTACAGGTGGGCTTGGGACAGACTAGGCACCGTGGCACGGTGTACCAAGTGGCACCCGGATGGTGGGCTTGGGAACCCTGCTCACATTGTTTGGGGCCGTGAGAGACACCCCGGCTGGATCTCCTTGCGGATAGAACCCGAATAGGCGATAAACCTGGACTAGAGACTTGTGTGGTTAGTCAGGTCATGGCCGACTCCCTCGCCAGGCTTCCGCTTGAAGGTTGCCGAGATACACGACGTGTACATGGTGGTAAGTGGCGAGAGCGTGTGTGAAGAAGTACACCCCTGCAGGGTTAACATCACCTATTCGAATAGCCGTGTTCGCGGTAAAGGACTTCTGGGTTGCCTATACAGTTCATAGACAAGTGAAAGTGGATACGCTAAAATGCGCAAGATAAGCGTGAGTGCTATGGATGGCGTTCTCGTAGGAAGACGGGAGTGGATCCATAGTGGTGTATTGATGTGGTGAATATGTGGACTCGTGTGCGCCACATCAAAAGAGTTACTTGCAGTCGTAGTTCAGGTTAGCCACCGAGTCAAAGCTGGCTTGCTGCAGTCAAAGTCCACCACCCCTTTTGATACTGATGCATATGTAGATAGTTCTGATGTAAGTCTTGCTGGGTACATTTGTACTCACGTTTGCCTATTTTATGTTTTTGCAGAGAGACGTCAGTCTCACTAGTAGTTCCGCGTGGACTTTGACGTTTATCGTGTTACCTCAGCTACGATCTTGTACCCTTGGGAGGGTCTTGTAGATAGTCAGGCTTCTCAGCCTTCTTCATTTGTAGTTGTCTGTACTCAGACAAGTTAAGCTTCCGCATGTGCTTGTTGCTTGTATGCCCTGTATGTGGGGTCATGAGACCCATGTTTGTAATATCTCGCTCCTTGGAGCCTAATGAATAAATACTCTGAGTCGTAGAGTCTTGTTGTGATGCCATGTTGTATTTGCACATATCGAGCATATCGTGTGGATGATTGAAATGCTCGGTATGTGTGGGATCCGACAACCTAGTTGTTTATCCTTGGTAGCCTCTCTTATGGGTAAATGTAGTCTTGTGCTTCCATGAGCCATAGTAGTCCGCTATAGCCCGGTTCACCAGAGTCCTGCTAGCCCAGCACTACTGCTCCGGAACACTTGACTGGCCGGCATGTGATTCACTTTGTTCCTGTCTCTGTCCCTTCGGGGAAATGTCATGCGGCGACATCCGGAGTCCTGCCTAGCCTGCTATAGCCTGGGCTCCCGGAGTCCTGTTAGCCCAGTGCTACAGCCCGGATTCGCATGCTGCTGACCGACATGCTCGATGTTGATTCATGTATGTCTGTCTCCGTAAGTTAGTGTGTAACGCCCTCGATGCGGCTATATCTCCCACGTGTCGAAGCACGACTTAGAGGCATAACCGCATTGAAAGCAATGTCGCAAGTGAGGTAATCTTCACACAACCCATGTAATACATAAGGGAAAGAGATACATAGTTGGCTTACAATCGCCACTTCACACAATTACATGAATAAAGCATTACATCAACCAGATACAATCAAGGTCCGACTACGGAACAAAAATAAAAGAAGAACCCCAAATGCGACACAGTCCCCGATCGACCCCAACTGGGCTCCACTACTGATCAACTAGAACGAAACGACACAAAGGACAAGATCTTCATCGAGCTCCTCCTGAGCTTGGTTGCATCATCTGCATGGACTCATCAGCACCTGCAAGCTGGTTTTGGAAGTATCTGTGAGTCACGGGGACTCAGCAATCTCACACCCTCGCGATCAAGACTATTTAAGCTTATGGGTAAGGTAAAAGGTATGAGGTGGAGCTGCAGCAAGCGACTAGCATAATATGGTGGCTAACATACGCAAATGAGAGCGAGAAGAGAAGGCAAAGCACGACCGAGAAGCTATGATCAAAAAGTGATCCTAGAACAACCTGCGTCAAGCATAACTCCAACACCGTGTTCACTTCCCGGACTCCGCCGGAAAGAGACCATCACGGTTACACACGAAGTTGACTCATTTTAATTAAGTTAAGGTTCAAGTTGTCTACAACCGGACATTAACAAATTCCCATCTGCCCATAACCGTGGGCACGGCTTTCGAAAGTTCAAATCCCTGCAGGGGAGTCCCAACTTAGCCCATGACAAGCTCTCACGGTCAACGAAGGAATAGACCTTCTAGCGGGAAGATCCGATCAGACTCGGAATCCCGGTTACAAGACATTTCGACAAGGTAAAACTAAACCAGCAACACCGCCCGAATGTGCCGACAAATCCCAATAGGAGCTGCACATATCTCTTTCTCAGGGCACACTCAGATTGTCTAAACTTCCGGTAGGCCAGCCCAGAGTTGCCCCTGGTGGCCACCAGCGGCAGACAGTTTGGACCAACACTCAGAGGAGCACTGGCCCGGGGGGGTTAAAATAATGATGACCCTTGAGTCTGCAGAACCCAAGGGAAAGAAAAGGCTAGGTGGCAAATGGTAAAACCAAGGTTGGGCATTGCTGGAGGAGTTTTATTCAAGGCGAACTGTCAAGGGGTTCCCATTATCACCCAACCGCATAAGGAACGCAAAATCCGGGAACATAACACCGATATGACGGAAACTAGGGCGGCAAGGGTGGAACAAAACACCAGGCATAAGGCCGAGCCTTCCACCCTTTACCAAGTATATAGATGCATTAATTAAGTAATAGATATTGTGATATCCCAACAAGTAAACATGTTCCAACAAGGAACAACATCTCCATGTTCCAACAAGGAACAAACTTCAATCTTCACCTGCAACTAACAACGCTATAAGAGGGGCTGAGCAAAGCGGTAACATAGCCAAACAATGGTTTGCTAGGACAAGGTGGGTTAGAGGCTTGGTTTAACAACATGGGAGGCATGATAAGCAAGTGGTAGGCATCGTAGCATAGGCATAGCAAAATAGCGAGCAACTAGCAAGCAAAGATAGAAGTGATTTCGAGGGTATGGTCATCTTGCCTGAAATCCCGCAAGGAAGAAGAATGAGTCCAGGAATAAGACAAACGGGCGTAGTCGAATGGGTCCTCACAATCACGACGTTACCGGAACCAACCCGAAGAAGCAACACCGGAAAGAAGCACACAACATAGTAAACAACCACCACCTAATCATGGCATGATGCACAAACAAGTATGATGCATGTCCGGTTTAAAGAAGCATGGCATGGCAAAGTGCAACAAACAACACTACAAATTAAGCGGAGCTCAATATGCAACGGGTTGCATATTGACGGAACACCACATCAATTATTTAGTTCTCTCTCGGTTATGTACTCACCAATATTCAATGTTCTTAAACATGGCAAGAAGTGAGGCATAACAAAACTACACAATCTAAGCAATTTAAATGGGCCCGAAACCATCAAACAACAATTCTGGTAAATCCCCATATGCATTTAGCAATTTGGTGCAACAACAATTTTAAACATATTAAATGTTGTTACCATGATGCGGATGGCATGTTCAAGTTTATGCAATTTTATTAAAAGTTGACAAGAGCATTAAGAAGCATTTGTCATCGTGGCGGAAACAAAAGGGGTGCCACAGCAACGATAACGAAATGGTGCCACGGCAATGTTCCGGTTCCGGTAACTCGAGTGAGATACCGATGCAAAGGAGAAGTGTGCGGATGCGTGCAAAAGATGGTGGGGCGCTCCCGGATTCTGGGTGTCCCACGAGACGACGGTAACAAGGTAAAAGAGGGGCAACGTGCATTGACAATTCGAACACGGTTCGAACATGAGCATCTCAAACATCGCAAGCATTCGATCACGGATGTCGTCTCGGGGTTATACCTTCGAAGCGTGCATTATCGGAGGGGTTCGAGTTTGATGCGGTGTAGGGGTAGTAGATGTTCCGCGACGGTAGTCGAAGTAGTTGTTCTCGTTTTGTAGTTGTTCGGGGTCACGACACGGAACTTGACGTACACGGGGTCTTCAGCGATGGTCGTGGTACATGTTTCGTAGACGTTCGGGCGGCCGTAGTGGGACACGTTTTCGTAGAGGGACTTGACGAAAAGCACGTCGGCGGTAGAGGTACAGATGTTCTTGGGGTACTTGTTGGTCCGGTCTTGACGGTCTCGTTTTGCGACGGTAGTCATACTAGTCGGCGGTAGTGGAACTTGGTGCATCCAAGGTCGTCGGGCGTAATGGTACACATGTCATCGGAGTACTTGGTCTCTCGTGTAACTCCAAGGTTCGTTGTGTAAGCATACACAGGTCTTTGGTGAAGGTAGCTGTACATGCCCGTAGATGAACTTGCCGGGTCTTCGACATCTTGGTACCTGGCGTCGACCTTGAGAGAAAAGAAACCGAATAGCGACGGTGCACGATGGGAGGGTCCTGCAGCAACAGGAGGTCGAAAGGCGAAGCGGCAGCAAGACGAAGTGAGGTCGGCGTCGGACTTGGCGTGGAGCATGGGAAATAGAGCATCTGGAGACTAGAGAGGTCCTGGACTTCGGGTGCGCGATGCCACAGGGAGGAGGCGAGACCTCGTCGGCGCATGGAGAGGGTCGGGTCGGCGGGGCCAGATCGGCCGGCGAGGTGCCTTGGGATGTCGAGGTGGCGGAGGTCACGGGATCGAGCATCGGGCTTGAGGTGCAGGAGGAACCCGGGCGGCGACGAGGATGGCCGGTGGCGAGGCGGCACTTGACGGCGGAGGGCGACGCGAGGCGGAGGAGGAGCGGCGGCGCTGCAGGCTCGCGGCGAGGGAGGAGATCCGGCGGGGGTGCGAGGGAGCTGGGCGGCGGCCTGCTGGGTCCGGCGAGGGCGATGGGGCGCGCTGGCGATGCAGGGGAAAACCGAGCGCGGGGGCGAGCGAGGGGGTCCGCTCCTGGCGATGTCTACGAGTGCGTGCGGCGGAGGGAGACGAGGGAGAGGGAAATCGAGAGGAGAACGAGGGATAGAGCGGGCTAGGGTTAGGATTAGAGATGGCATTGGTTGGGCCTCAGGCTTAGAGGCCGGCTGGATCCAGGTGGGCCGCAGGGAAGGAAGTGGGCCTAGAGAGCTCGCGGGGAAGGCCTTGGCTGGCAGCGGGAAGGCTTTTGGTTGGCCGGCCTAGCGCTGCTACTGTTGTCTCTTTTCTTTTACATTTCTTCAGAGAGAAATACAAAAGAAAAGAGCAGGGGAAAAAGGAGATGTGTATGAGAATTATAAAAAAATATCCTCATGACCCTGAATTCATGCCCTATTTGATAAAATTGGTTTGGACATTTTTAGAGGTAGAAAAATAAAACAAGTTTAATTATGATTCAAACTTGAGGCATTTTTGAACCTAACCAAAACAACTCCAAAGGATTTGAAATTTGACAGAGAGGGTTTAGGCATGGAGAACTAGCACCAGGAAAAGAATGAACATTAATGGAGGAGGAGGAAAAGGACACTTGCCAAAATGAAAGAAATAAGAAGGAAGGAGGAGGGCAAGATGGCACTTGCAAAAAGAAAGAAAAGAGAAGGAAGGAAGGTGGTGATGCATGGATCTCACATGGGGCATGCAACAAAATGTCATGCATGAAATGATGCAATGCAAAAATATCCAATGATGAATGCAACAAGCTAAACAAATCACACAATGAAAACCCGGAAACCCTGGAAGGCAACTGGAGCTCCGGTCTTGGGGCGTCACATAGTGCCACTTCGGGTTCACGACTAGTCATGTCGGCCCGGGTTCTTTGTCATATGGATGCTAGGGACACTATCATATACGTGAGCCAAAAGGTGCAAACGGTCCTGGGCCATGGTAAGGCGACACCCGTGGGAATACCGTGCGTGAGGCCGCAAAGTGATATGAGGTGTTACAGGCTAGATCAGTGTGACCTAGAATCGGGCTCCTGACAGCTTTGGTATCAGAGCCTGACTGCCTGTAGGATTGCCAAGCCAAACTGGTCGAAGTTGTGTCTAGAAATGCTTTAGTTATGTAAGGGAGTTGATTGTAGAAGGGAACGTAAGGCTCTTTTTACTCCTTTACCTTATGCCCTTCTGACCTGAGTCAACCTCTTCATTTCTGCGGGGATTAAGAACTAGGCTTCTCATCTTTCTATCAAGATCACGTGTTACTAATCCGTAGACTCGTAGGATTGATGGACTCAAGTCCGATTTCGGTCCCTACTACTTCTGTGTGTTGACTGTTCATCTCAGAACATTGATATTGTGATGTTAAGTGGTTATGCCACCATTTTGCAGGATGTCTCTAATAATTTTGAGCATTTACAGCCGTTATGCTGTCCGAGTCATCCCAGGTTTCTAAATAGTCTGATGCATTTGCAAATCCCTTCTTTCCATTCCCGATGTCCCTTTGGGCCAGTTCAACCACACTAATCAGTCTGTTGAGGTACTCCATTGCCTTGACATATATGTTGGAGCTATTACTATGACCATAGGTGTCTTAGAGGATCACCTAGTAATCTAGCCATGTTTTGTGTTCCAGTGTGATGATTCTGGCCATTCTTCTCGAAAGCATCCCGTGATGTTACTAGTTAGTAGGTATTCTACTCCTGGGTTCTTGAACCCAAGATTCACCCTACTTACTTCATGTTGATAGTGTTTGTTAGTTCCTTTAGGATATTAGTAACCTTTGCGATAGTCCTCGAGGTCTGTGGTATTTCCTTCTTCCAAGTACCATGAACCATTAAGGCAGAAGTTCTTTGAACCAAAAGCTCACAATCAGAGTACTCTTGAGGAGTTCTGCATTCATAATTGTGATTCTGTTAGTTCTACCTTTCTGCATGGGTTATCTGGGAGAAACATGTTGAACTTGGTTCGACATATTAATCTATTCATCCACAACTCAGAAAGATATATGTCCCCTTGAGTTGTCCCTCTTCATTTGTATTCCGACCATCATCTATCAATTGATAGTCAGGAGTAATTGTGCATCCGTGTTATCGATGCTTATTATTCTTGTGTTCAGTCAAGCCATTCTAGTTCAGAATGACTAGGAGAAACAAACTTCAGTACCTCATCCATTTCTAGGATTGGGTCAAAGCAGTTGTATTCCGTAGATCAAATGCAATCAAGCTTTTGGTCTGTGCTACCCTGAAGTATTACCCACTTTATGTCAGGAATGTCATGAGAATTGCACCTTCTCTTACGAATTCTTAACGTAGTGATACTTCTCGCCATCATTATTCATTCCTCGGTGTCGTGTTGTCGCAACCGGAATGCCGACAAGTGAATCGTGATGTGTGAAATCAATACTCCTAGCAACCGTGTTGCTTGGTAGTTAATGGACAATAGTTCATTCTTAGCATGTTGGTATTGAATTATCATTCTAAGATTTATCGTGCGACCTAGTCCATTTTCCCTAGTGCACTCCTCGGTCAATGAGATAGGATTGTGTCAATCCATCACTCTCTTGATCACATCGTCTTGCCTTGAAGAGCAAGATTGTTCTCGAGCTTAATAACATATCAGTGGTTCGTGATTTTCCGATTATCTTCTCGGAAGTATCACCAGGTTGTCCCCTGAATATTATGTTGAGCTCGTGATCAAGTTGGTTTTCTTATAAACCACCCCTTCTCCAAGAATCCATGTTGGATATCCCTGGGCTAGTTGGTTGAGCTAGACAACAACTTGGAGAGTTGGAAGATAAAAGCTTGTCTGACTTAGTTCAAGTTAAGGGATATCTTTGTGTGTGTGTGTGTGTTGAAGAAAGATGATATCTCCATCGATTGGTCCTCGTGATCAGTTGTTGGATCTATTGCCTTGTCAAAACTTTGACTTGGGTATGGGCTATCGTCAAGTCAAATCAGAACCAACGATGTTCATAATGTTGTCTTACTCGTGGTTGATCCCTTGAGCATACATCATTACATCTTTTGGTCTGACCAATGCTATCACCATGTTCACATAATGGTGGAAGTCCAGTGATATGGAAATTTCGATGAGTTGCTGTTGAGCCCATCAGCAACATTTTGTCTCCCCCATGATTCATGTTGAACATTAACTAGTATTGGAAACTTTGTAAGCATTGTCTTCATGTTCTGCTCATGAGGTATACGTCTGGATGAAAGGAGTGACTTCCTCTAATTCACGTGCATTTGATGAAATTTGCCGTCGTGAATTCGAGAAAGCTTGTTTTTTTGCCTCCTCTGGAATCATCCCAAGTTAGTCATGCATACGGGCAAAGTATTATGTGGTTTGGAGACTTGCAACCTCCATTCTATATGTATTCCTAGCAACCAAGACACTGCCTAATTTGCTCGCGGGAAAGGAGTTGTTGTGCGAATACTAGTTCATGCACAAGAATCCAATATCCTCGATGATGGTTCCCAACCAGAACTCGATAGTGTTTTATTGTAAGACTTCCATGTGGTCATGCTTGTCTTGGACAACGTGTTCACATGTGTTCAGTAGAACCAGCTCATGTTTTGGAGCTTACTACCATAGTTCATTTCCTGAGAATCTCGCAACATCATCTCGTCGGGTTGTGTTGCAAACTTTCTTTTCCAGACACGTTGTCTGAATTATTCCATTACCAACCAGATCTGAATCTCAGGCATATATGATGGTTGGAACTTCTTCCAAGAGCTATGATATGGGTTCCAGTGAGGTGGACGCACCTAGCTGGAAGCACTGTTATTGTAGTATCTAGATTAAGCCATTTGGTCACTTCCCATGAGGATTTCGCATGACTTATTCTAGAAGTTGTTCCTTATGGATTTTGTAGTCACGAAGTCCGACCTTTACTTGATGGCCATGTTGATGCTTTTAAGCATGACCATGGTAGCTAGAACATCAAGGAGAACATTAGAAGCAGAGTGCTAAATGTCTCTCGGTCGATCATCCAGGTTTTGTTCCTTGGCATTGCTAAGGACAAATCTGAGAAAGTGTTGTCTTCCTTTGCATCTGCATCGTCCATCACTATTCATCACGGTAGTATGATGTGTTGCCAGGATCCGCGACACGGATGTTGGTAAAACCTTGATGAATATGGAAATGCTCAAGTTCTTGAGAGCACGCTCAGACACTAGGTTATATCTTCGGTATCAGTCGGATTGTGCCTTCCATTTGCTGATTGTTCTATAACCATAGTTCCATTCCAAAACTGAGTATTCCATTTCTTCGAATTCCTTCAAACGATCATTTGTGAATTGCCATTAGCCTAGTATGAAGAGCTTCAATGATCCTTTCCAATAGAGTTTCTTTCTGTCATCAACGTGTTGGATGAAGATCTCGAAAGCAAAGACGTCAAGATCAATTTGATGCAATGAGTCAACACCTTCAAGAATGCAATGGATCATGAAGATTGTGTTAGCTTTGTGTCCCCTCTGTCTTCTTACCTCATGTCTTGAATCTCGGGACGAGATTCTTGTTTAGTGGGGGTGAGTTGTCACAACCCTAGCTTAGCCTTTGCTTGTCCTTGCATGATCATCATGTCATCATGTTAAATTTTCTCAAAAAGTTGAAATGGGGATGACACAAACCCCCAGCACTACTTAAACCAATTAGGGTTACTAAAAATACTTTTTCAATGAACCTAAAATGCCCTTCTAAAATGTTCATCATCTTTGCCTTGGTCTAGAACCTCTGTCAAAAATGGTTCACATTTTTCTAGGACAACATGGGGTCACTAAATTAAATCATATGTTATTTGAATTTGGGCATTTAAACGCTAGTAAATATTTTAAATGCCCAAGTAATCCTAAACTGAAATGTTCCATGTTGGATATATTCTATACAGTGGGCATGTGCAGTTTGGTGATTTTTGAAAGGGTCTAGGTATTTTGAGAAAAGCCACAAAGATTACAGAAAAATAGAAAACCGAGACAAAAAGCAGAGAGAGAGAAAAACCTACCTGGCCCAGCTTTCTGCACCTGTTGCAGCCCACCTGGCGGCCCAGCTGGACAGCCCAGCCCACCAGCGCCTCCTGTCGCCTTCCTCCTCGCGCAAGTAGGTGAGGGCGTGTGGCCACCGCGTGCCGGCACGCGCCCGAGCCACCTCCTGCTTCCGCCGCTTCTGGAGCCAGCCCGGAGTGCCACGCACTCCCCCTCGCCCACCTGCACCTCTCCTCTCTCCCCTGGACCCAACCCCTCCTATGTTTCCCTCTCGTGCGCACCACCGAGCGGAGCTCGTCGCCACCGTCGCCGTTCCCCATGGCCACCGCCTCCCCCTTGCCTCACTGACCTGTCCACGAGCCCCGCCACCCTTTCCTACGCCTTCTGCACCAATCCAAGCAACGCCGGAAGCCCCGAATCGCTGTCCCCGCCGTCTTCTTCAACCTCGGTCCACCGAGATCGCCGTCGCCGCCCCGCTCAGCTCCGGCCTTCCCCGAGCCCGCTTCGACGCCTGCTGCGATCGACGTGAGCCCTGATCCATGCTCCCCCTCTCCGTTACCTCTCCCGTGCATGGTACGCACTGCACCAAGCTCAACCGCACCCGCCGCCGCCTGTGCTCACCGCCGGCGTGACTCCGGCCACGCAACGGCCTGGCCTTCATGTCTACCTTGCTCGCCGCACCACGTAGAGCACGTAGGTGCTAACCCTGCACCTCCACGCTCGTTGTAGAGACGACCCCAAGCTCACCCGAGCTCCGGCAGCCGCCAACGTCGTCGCCGGCAACGATTTCGGCCACCTCCGGACCAACCACCACCACCAATGGAAGCGGCGCACCTCCAGCTCCCCGTAGATGGCCTCCGCTGTCCTTTTGGTCGCCGGAGTGCTAGTCCCGCGCCCTCCGCCGCGTCTGCTGCCACCGGCGGCTAAACGCCATCGCGTTAGTCCCAGTTGACCAAGGGGTTTGACCTCCCCTGGCTCAATGACAGGTGGGGCCGCCCTGCTAACTAACCTAGATTAGGATTAACTAAACCTAGCTAATTTAGTTTAGCTACTGACACGCGGGACCCACTGGTGAGTTTGACCTGGGCTGCCCCATTAACCCGCTTACGTCATGCTAACGTAGTGCTGACGCAGTAACGCATTTTCTGAAATTAGTTTATTTCTAAATAATTAGAAAATCCAGAAAATTCCCTAAACTTCTAAAAATCGTAGAAAATCAACCGTAACTCCAAATGAAATAATTTATATATGAAAAATTATCAGAAAAATATGAAGAATCTGTTTGTGGCATTCTCATGCATGTTTGAACAACTTACAGCCACTGTATATGACAATTTGAATCAATGGTATTTGAAATGCCTCATGTGGAGTTCAAATTTGAATCTAGTGTTCAAACCAACTCCATTTAATTGCTAGCTGCATTAGCTCAAATCACAGCATATTGCCATGTCACATTCATGCATCATATTGTTGCATTGCATTGATTGTGTTTCCTCTCTGTTGCTGGTATTTCTCCCCTCTCGATAGACGTGGTTCCGACGATGAGTTCGATGACACCGATGAAGAACTATACTATCTTCAAAAGTGCCAGACAAGCAAAACCCCCTTGTTCATTTCGATACAACCCCACTTTTTTGCTCCTGCTCTCTTTTACTTCATTTGGAAAACAATGATTCGACTGTTACATGCTGAAGTAGTTGAACCCCTTTTCATCTGCATGACCTGTCATTGCCACAGTAAATAGATGAAACCCACTAGCATGAGTAGGAGTTGTTTGAGCCCTGATGTGCCTACTCATTCATGCTTGTTTGTCATGCCTGCTACTGCTTAGAGTTGAGTCAGGTCTGATTCATTGAGGATGAATTAGAGGTGTGTGAACATGTCCTACTGTTGAGAGCTATGTGTGTGAACACAATTTGGTAAAGGTAGTGGTGAGAGGCCATGTAGGAGTACATGGTGGGTTGTCTCATTGCAGCCGTCCTCAGGAACTGAGTTCCGTGTTTGTGATCCATGAACAGTTACTACCACGCATTGGAATGCTTAAGTGCCCCTCTCGACTTATTAATCAACCTGATCTCTGTCCAGGAGTTGCAACTAGTTTCTGGTGTTTGTAGCTAGTGTTAGTAGTCTGCCAAGTGGCACCCGGTACTGGTGGGCTTGGGACAGACTAGGCACCGTGGCACGGTGTACCAAGTGGCACCCGAATGGTGGGCTTGGGAACCCTGCTCACATCGTTTGGGGCCGTGAGCGACACCCCGGCCGGATCTCCTTGCGGATGGAACCCGAATAGGCGATAAACCTGGACTAGAGACTTGTGTGGTTAGTCAGGTCGTGGCCGACTCCCTCGCCAGGCTTCCGCTTGAAGGTTGCCGAGATACACGACGTGTACATGGTGGTAAGTGGCGAGAGCATGTGTGAAGAAGTACACCCCTGCAGGGTTAACATCATCTATTCGAATAGCTGTGTCCGCGGTAAAGGACTTCTGTGTTGCCTGTACAGTTCATAGACAAGTGAAAGTGGATACTCTAAAATGCGCAAGATAAGTGTGAGTGCTATGGATGGCGTTCTCGTAGGAAGACGGGAGTGGATCCATAGTGGTGTATTGATATGGTGAATATATGGACTCGTGTGCGCCTCCTCAAAAGAGTTACTTGCAGTCGTAGTTCAGGTTAGCCACCGAGTCAAAGCTGGCTTGCTGCAGTCAAACTCCACCACCCCTTTTGATACTGATGCATATGTAGATAGTTCTGATGTAAGTCTTGCTGGGTACATTTGTACTCATGTTTGCCTATTTTATGTTTTTGTAGAGAGACGTCAGTCTCACTAGTAGTTCCGCGTGGACTTTGACGTTTAGCGTGTTACCTCAGCTACGTTCTTGTACCCTTGGGAGGGTCTTGTAGATAGTCAGGCTTCTCAGCCTTCTTCATTTGTAGTTGTCTATACTCAGACAAGTTAAGCTTCCGCATGTGCTTGTTGCTTGTATGCCCTGTATGTGGGGTCATGAGACCCATGTTTGTAATATCTTGCTCCTCGGAGCTTAATGAATAAATTCTCTGAGTCGTAGAGACTTGTTGTGATGCCATGTTGTATTTGCACATATCGAGCATATTGTGTGTACGATTGAAATGCTTGGTATGTGTGGGATCTGACAACCTAGTTGTTTATCCTTGGTAGCCTCTCTTATGGGGAAATGTAGTCTTATGCATCCATGAGCCATAGTAGTCCACTACAGCCCGGTTCACCGGAGTCCTGCTAACCCAGCACTACTTCTCTAGAACACTTGACTGGCCGACATGTGATTCACTTCGTTCCTGTGTCTGTCCCTTCGGGGAAATGTCACGCGGCGACATCCGGAGTCCTGCCTAGCCTGCTACAGCCCGGGTTCCCAGAGTCCTGTTAGCCCAGTGCTACAGCCCGGATTCGCACGCTGTTGACCGACATGCTCGATGTTGATTCATGTATGCCTGTCTCCTTAAGTTAGTGCCACTTTGGGTTCACGACTAGTCATGTCGGCCCGGGTTCTTTGTCATATGGATGCTAGGGACACTATCATATACGTGAGCCAAAAGGCACAAACGGTCCCGGGCCATGGTAAGGCGACACCCATGGGAATACCGTGCGTGAGGCCGCAAAGTGATATGAGGTGTTATAGGCTAGATCGGTGTGACCTAGAATCGGGGTCCTGAGATAGGATAAGGCCTAGGGTTGAAATTTCCTCTATACGCATTGTGACCAAAATTGTTCCTACCAACAAAATTCACATCCATAGATTTATTATTATTCTCAATCAAGGTAGACAAGGGCATATCATTAGGATCAGAAAAAACACTCTTATTAGCAAATAATTTCATAAGTTCATCCATCTTTCCACTCAAAACATTAATTTCTTCTATCGCATGCACCTTTTTATTAGTAGATCTTTCAGTATGCCATTGAGAATAATTAACCATAATAGTATCTAGGAGTTTAGTCTTCTCCTAAAGTGATTTCCATAAAAGTGCCTCCCGCAGCCGAATCTAAAAGATTTCTAGAAGAAAAATTCAATCCGACATAAAATTTTTGTATAATCATCCACAAATTTAAACCATGAGTAGGGCAATTACGTATCATTAATTTCATTCTCTCCCAAGCTTGTGCAACATGTTCATGATCAAGTTGCTTAAAAATCATAATATCGTTTCTAAGAGAGATGATCTTAGTGGGAGGAAAATACTTAGAGATAAAAGCATCTTTGCACTTATTCCATGAATCAATACTATTTTTAGGCAAAGACGAAAACCAAGCTTTAGCACGATCTCTAAGAGAAAAAGGAAATAGCTTAAATTTAACAATATCATTATCCACATCTTTCTTCTTTTGCATGCCACACAAATCAACGAAGCTATTTAGATGGGTACCGGCACCTTCACTAGGAAGGCCGGAAAACAGATCTTTCATGACAAGATTCAGCAAAGCAGTATTAATTTCACAAGATTCACCATTGTGACAAGCAAGCAAACTAACATACAAGCAAACAAAAAGCAAGCGGGTAAAAAGAGGCAAATAGAGAAAGAGAGGGAGGATAGAGAGAGAGAGGGCGAATAAAACGGCAAGGGTGGAGTGGGGGAGAGGAAAACAAGAGGCAAATGGCAAGTAATGTAATGCGGGAGATAAGGGTATGTGATGGGTACTTGGTATGTTGACTTTTGCGTAGACCTCCCCGGCAACGGCGCTAGAAATCCTTCTTGCTACCTCTTGAGCACTGCATTGGTTTTCCCCGAAGAGGAAGGGATGATGCAGGAAAGTAGCGTAAGTATTTCCCTCAGTTTTTGAGAACCAAGGTATCAATCCAGTAGGAGGCTACGCGCGAGTCCCTCGTACCTGCACAAAACAAATAAATCCTCACAGCCAACGCAAATAGGGGTTGTCAATCCCTATAAGGCCACTTACGAGAGTGAGATCTGATAGATATGATAAGATAATATTTTTGGTATTTTTATGATAAAGATTCTCACTTGACTCCTCAGTCAATATACTCTAACATAGGTGACTTTGTCACCGCCCAATTCTGGATGAAGTTCTCTAGTGTTTCTGAGTTTTTGCATTTGACCCTTGCATATTTTCCCCATCCTTTAATAAAAAAAGAATTTCATCTAGATTTTCTCTGTTTTGTTCTGCATTCCCTACATCCAATTTATTGCATATCTTTGTGAGATCTTATTTCCCTAGTGAGCTGAGATGACTATTGCTCTTTCTCTGTGTTGAACTCGGTCACACCAGTTTATCACTTTTGGTCAAACCGAACCAATTCGGTGCTACCGAAGTAAACAACTCAGTGTTACCGATTTCAGTACTCAGAAGACAATTTGCCACTTGCACCTTGCACTTTTGTTTCAGCTCCACTCAATGATTCTTGTCCTCTACCAGCATCACATTCTATTTGACAAGGTGATCATATCCTTGGAGTAAAAGGTGTTATATTTGACAAGGATAGACTTTGTAGTGCTTGTTAAGTAGGAAAACAAGTTGGAGGAAGCCACCCCGTGAAGAACATCATGACCACGAGAAGACCGCTTGAGCTACTTCACATGGATCTCTTTGGTCCCAATGCCTACAAAACTCTCGGTGGAAACTCATTTGGTCTAGTTATAGTCGATGATTTTTCAAGATTTACGTGGGTGTTCTTTCTTGATGATAAATCGCAGGTCCAAAATATCTTCAAGAACTTTGCTAGGAAGGCCCAAAATCAATTTGAAGTGAAGATCAAGAAGGTTCGCCGCGACAACGGAACAGAGTTCAAGAATGCAAATGTGGATACCTTTCTTGACGAAGAAGGGATTTCACACGAGTTCTCAGCTACGTACACGCCTCAACAAAATGGAGTTGTTGAGAGGAATAACCGAACTCTTATTGAGATGGCGAGAACGATGCTTGATGAGTACAAGACACCAAAACATTTTTGGGCGGAAGCGGTTGAGACGGCTTGTCACGCAACAAATCGCTTGTATCTTCACAAGCTACTCGGCAAGACGGCATATGAGCTCCTCACCGGTAACAAACCCAAGTTGGATACTTTCGAGTGTTTGGCTCAAAGTGTTACATTCTTGATAAGCATCGTCATTCTAAATTTGGTCCTAAATCTCATGAGGGTTTCCTACTTAGTTATGGCTCAAACTCTCACACTTACCGTGTCTACCACAATTTCACCTGAAAGGTTGAAGAGACGGTAGATGTGAAGTTTGATGAATCTAACGGCTCGCAAGTAGAGCAATTGCCAATTGATGTATGTGACAAAGACCCTTCGGAAGCAATCCAAGACTTGTCTATTGGCAAAATTCGTCCAACGGAGGTGAAGGAAAGTACCTCATCCGTCCAAGTGGAAGCTTCTACCTCACGTCAAGGTGAACCAAGAATTGATATGGAAGCATCCACAAGTGGGACAAGCCAAGATGAAGAAAATGAGGAAGTACACCAAGATGAACCTCATCAACCTCCTTCTCCACCTAGACAAGAGAACGACAACGTCAACAATGAAGAAGGCCAAGAAGAAGAACAAGATGATGAAGAAGATCTTCCACCCCGACCCAAGCAAAAGCTCTCACGAGTTCGAGCAAGAGTCTCAAGAGGCCATCCTGTAGAGAAAATCTTCAATGATATTCAAACCGGGAGAATCACTCGCTCTAAAACTCGTTTGGAACTTTTGTGAACATTATTCATTCATCTCTAGCATTGAACCTATGAAGGTCGAAGAAGCATTGGAAGATCCG
This sequence comes from Triticum urartu, assembly GCF_056163025.1. Classification (NCBI taxonomy): domain Eukaryota; kingdom Viridiplantae; phylum Streptophyta; class Magnoliopsida; order Poales; family Poaceae; genus Triticum; species Triticum urartu. Next base: position 208,529,851 of record NC_141873.1, on the reverse strand, counting down.
GATTGGATAAATGCCATGCATGAAGAGCTACACAACTTTGAGAGAAACCAAGTGTGGACATTGGTCAAGAAGCCCGACAATAACCACAACATCATCGGTACCAAATGGGTGTTTCGCAACAAGCAAGACGAAGATGGATAAGTCGTTCGCAACAAATCATGTCTCGTTTCCCAAGGCTACACTCAAGTCGAAGGTATGGACTATGGTGAGACATATGCCCCCATTGCTAGACTTAAGTCCATCTGCATCTTACTTACCTATGATAATCACCATGATATCACCTTGTACCAAATGGACATTGAAAGGGCCTTTCTAAATGGTGAAATCAAGGAGGAAGTTTATGTTAAACAACCTCCCGGCTTTCTTAATCCTAAGAAACCCGATCATGTTTACAAACTTCACAAAGCTCTTTATGGTCTTAAACAAGCTCCTAGAGCGTGGTATAAGTGCTTGACCAAGTTCTTTATTGAGAAAGGCTTTGAGATTGGAAAAATTGATTCTACTCTTTTTACTAAAAGGGTTAATGGTGAATTATTTGTGCGCCAAATTTAAGTTGATGATATTATATTTGGTTCGAGTAACCCTCATTTTAGTGAAAAGTTTGGAAAGCTAATGTTGGAGAAGTTTGAGATGTCTATGATGAGTGAACTCAAGTTCTTCCTTGGTTTGCAAATCAAGCAAACTAAGGAGGGTACCTTTGTTTCCAAACAAAGTATACCAAGGACTTATTCAAGAAGTTCAACATGCAAGAAAGCAAAGGTATGAAAACCCCCATGCCTACTAGTGGACATCTTGACTTGACCAAGGATGGCAAATCGGTTGACCAAAAGGTTTACCAATCTATGATTGGTTCATTGTAATATCTATGTGCCTCCCGTCCCGGTATTATGCTAAGTGTGTGCATGTGTGCACGATATCAAGCGTCCCCTAAAGAATGTCATCTTAAGGCTATGAAAAGGATAGTGAGATACTTAATACATACACCAAATTTTGGCATTTGGTATCCTAAGAGGTCTTATTTTGATCTTGTTGGCTACTCCAATTCGGACAATGCCGGAGACAAGGTTGATAGAAAGTCCACTTTGGGTACTTGTCAATTTCTTGGTAGATCTCTTGTGTCTTGGTCCTCCAAGAAACAAAACTCGGTACCCTTATCCACCGCCTAAGCGGAATATATTGCCGCCGGCTCATGTTGTGCTCAATTACTTTGGATGACCCAAACTCTTAAAGATTATGGGATCAATGTGAAACATGTTCCCTTGTTGTGTGATAATGAAAGTGTTATTAAGATTTCTCACAATCCCGTGCAACATTCTCGAAGTAAGCATATTGAAGTTCGTCATCATTTCATTCGAGATCACATTGCTAAAGGTGATATTGATCTTAAGCATGTTCGTACCGATAAGCAATTGGCGGATATATTCACCAAACCGCTTGATGAGAAAGTATTTTGCCACTTTAGAGGTGAATTGAACATCATCGATGCTTCAAACTTGGAGTAGAAACTCCATGTGGATACATGCAAGGCATGAACCTATGACTAATCCTTGTTTTTTCTCTTATGATGATTATCATGTGTCTTGGATATATTTGTACCCTTGCATCCTATCTAACCCTTGTAGGTACTTGGGTGAATCTAATTCTATGAGATTGCAACTCACTCATATCTTGAGCAACCTCTACATCACCAAATCTCTACAACATGGTGGTTGAACACAAGGAAGCATGAAACCTTTCAACATATCCTTTTGACAAGTTCTATATCAAATTTCATTTGGTATTAAATTTCATGTTTGTCATGTTGGATACACAAGTGCTCCTACTTGCAAAACTAACCCATGTAGGTATATGAACTCCAATTACATGTGGTGCTCCCAATGAGCTATATCAACCTTAAGCATCCCACGCAAGTTCAACTACATGATCAAGCACACCACCACCACCCAAGGTATGTAATCCCATCTTAGAGAAGATTTATCCTAAGTCATGGGTCAAAGCAACTCAACAAGATGTGAATACATCAAAATGCTTAAACGAAAAATGGTAACCCCATTTTGAGCTTAAATGATGAGTATGACCTATGATCAAGTGTTCTCACTTGACTCCTCTGTCAATATACTCTAACATAGGTGACTTTGTCGCCGCCCAATTCTAGATGAAGTTCTCTAGTGTTTCTGAGTTTTTGCATTTGACCCTTGCATATTTTCCCCATCCTTTAATAAAAAAAAGAACTTCATCTAGATTTTCTCTGTTTTGTTCTGCATTCCCTACATCCAATTCATTGTATATCTTTGTGAGATCTTATTTCCCTAGTGAGCTGAGATGACTATTGCTCTTTCTCTGTGTTGAACTCGGTCACACCGGTTTATCACTTTTGGTCAAACCGAACCTATTCGGTGCTACCGAAGTAAACAACTCAGTGTTACCAATTTCAGTACTCAGAAGACAATTTGCCACTTGCACCTTGCACTTTTGTTTCAGCTCCACTCAATGATTCTTGTCCTCTACCAGCATCACATTCTATATGCTTTTGCTTTCTGACTCAAGGACCAAACCTATTTTGACTCACACTCCAGCAGATCCCTTCTTGGAAATTGATGTCAAAGGGGGAGAGAGAGCTCACATCAAAGCTGAATCATATAAAAAGGGGGAGAGAGAGGAATCACATCAAAGGCCCCAAATGCTTAGTGTTCAAGAGGACAGAAGTCACATGTCTTTAAGAGGGGAAAGATATGTTAGTTTGTGTTATGATTATTGTGTTTGTGATTTGATCTGTTTTGCTCTGATTTTATTTCCCTACTTTCTCCCATTATCCAATAGAAGATTCAGGGGGAGAAAGACTGCTAGGGATGGAAGTCTTTGAATTCATTGCATACGTTTTACCTTTGGGAACATCTCTATATCCAATAGAGTACCCAGTACTCACACTCTACATGTCATCCCAGTCTTGGTACTCTTGTGGCTCTTTGGTTTGCTCTGTCTAGTAGTTGTACCTGTGTTATCTAACCTTGTTTACTTATGTTCATCTCTTCCTAAGTCAGCTCAAGACCACAAGGTAAGTATATGCATCACACTCATGTGCATGAAGATTTCTTGCTAATGTACATATTGTTTGCAAGAAGGAATCATGAACATGAAGTTACACTTCACATATTCACATCATTTGCTCTGATGCATATAGCCGAGATACATGTAACACATTGCTTGCTCTGTCATGTTTATGCATTCACATGCTCTTACATTCCATATTGACATGGTTGCATACATGCAGGGGGAGCCTATGCATGTTACATGTACTTCCAAAGCTTTACTTGTTATTCTCTATATCTTTATCTAAAGCTTTGATGTATGTTGTCATCAATTACCAAAAAGGGGGAGATTGAAAGCACAAGTGCTCCTTGGGTGCTTTTGGTAATTAATGTCAACATATCTCCTGTTGGACTAATGTTTTTATCTAGAATATTTCAGAAAAGTTCAACAGATGGAGTGGCATGGACAAGAAGATGTGGAACCCCTACAAAATGCTAAGGACAAAAGATTGGTTCAAGCTCTAAATCTCAAGACTCTACATTTTACTTTTGGTGATCCAAGATCACATTGAGTCCATAGGAAAATCCAATACTATTAAAAGGGGATGAGGTGTTGCTTAATGGCTTGCTTGCTCAAAGTGCTTAGTAATATGCTCCAAAGGCCCTCAACCACTTTCTCATATCCACATATGTCCCAAATCAAAAGTCAAACTCGGCCCCACCGAAACACTCTATCCGGCGCCACCGAGTTCACTTGACATAGCCACTGCCAGAATCCCTAATCAGTTAGGCCTCACTGATGGGGGTCTCACCGAGATGGGCTTGCAAACTCTGTGTTACCTATTGCAATAATTTTGGTCCCGCCGAGATATGCAATCGGTCCCACCGAGTTTGCTTGACCAACTCTCTGTTTTGCTTATTACCAAAATTGGTCCCACCGAGTTTATGTAATCAGTCAAACCGAGATGAGGTTTTACCCTAACCCTAGCACATCGGTCCCACCAAGTTGATCATATCGGTCCCACTGAAATGCCTAACGGTCACATTATGAACTAAGTCGATCTGACCGAGTTTTATGATTCGGTCCCACTGAGTTTGGTGATTTGTGTGTAACGGTTAGATTTTGTGTGGAGGCTATATATACCCCCTCACCCACTCTTCATTCATAGAGAGAGCCATCAGAACATTCCTACACTTCCAACATTCATTTTGTGAGAGATAACCACCTACTCATGTGTTGAGACCAAGATATTCCATTCCAACCATATGAATCTTGATCTCTAGCCTTCTCCAAGTTGCTTTCCACTCAAATCTTCTTTCCACCAAATCCAAATCAGTGAGAGAGAGTTGAGTGTTGGGGAGACTATCATTTGAAGCACAAGACCAAGGAGTTCATCATCAACACACTGTCTATTACCTTTTGGAGAGTGGTGTCTCCTAGATTGGTTAGGTGTCACTTGGGAGCCTCCGACAAGATTGTGGAGTTGAACCAAGGAGTGTGTACGGGCAAGGAGATCGCCTATTTCGTGAAGATCTACCCTAGTGATGCAAGTCCTTCGTGGGCGATGGCCATGGTGGGATAGACAAGGTTGCTTCTTCGTGGACTCGCGCAGCCGTTACCCTTCGTGGGTTGAAGTCTTCATCAACGTGGATGTATGATAGCACCACCTATCGGAACCACGCCAAAAATCTCTGTGTCTCCAATTGCATTTTCGCACTCCAATCCCATCCCTTTACATTCTCGCAACTTGCATGCTTTACTTTTCGCTGCTCATATACTCTTGTCATGTTTGCTTGAAATGTATTGTGAATGTTTAAACTTGTGCTAAATCTCTACCTTAACTTGAGGAAAATAAGAATTGCTACTTGTATTTGTTAAGAGTCTATTCACCCCCCTCTAGACACCTCTTCTCGATCCTTTCAAGGTCAGGCTCAATTTATCGAGTGTTTTTTCAATACGCGATTGTTCTTGAAGCCGACTGATATTTGTAACCTATGTCTTGTAGATTTTCACCAAGATGTACTCAATGCCGAATGGGGAGCAGCACCAGGAAGGAATAGAGAGCGATGGAGACAGTGCTGATTGGCAATATGTAGATGACAGCGAGGAGGACATCGAGGACTCTGGCAATAGCGAGGAAGTCGATTCACCGCCCCGCTCTGAATGACGCTCCAAACAGTCGCAGGACCCTGCAGGAGGACGCGGCAAAGTAGTTCCGTCGAATGCGAAGATTCCGAAGCACACTCGGACGTCAACTCCAGACCTAGCTAAGAAGGCCGTGAAGCAGGCCAAAGTTGTTCTACCGAAGCCTCAGAAGGCCCTACCCAAGATCTAGGTGGTCGTGCCCGTTGCCTCAGCGTAAGTGTTTCTTTTCCTTATGTCCTGTTGCCACTGTGAACTTCTTACTTGCTTGACCGAGTGACATTTTGAACTTTCAGTGCTGCTACCTCTGCAACATCTATGGACATCGACGAGGAGCGGGGTGATGTGGAGACCGCGGATGCAGCTAGCTCTCGGGCAGGTATTATTCCGTAGTCATGCTATCACTATGTCGGATGTTTTGGGCGGACGACTGAAATCTTGTTGTCGAGTGTTTTGTAGTGCCGGCAAATGTTATCCAGCTTCCAGATGATGTTGTAGTACCTCAAAGGAACACATGGAGAAGGGGCAGAGCTTTGAGCAGGAGGGTACCCGCCAGCAAAGTACCTCGCTTGGCATCTGAGCCTGTAGTTCAACAAGTTGATGATCCAGTATGGGCCACTGTATCTTTTGTTGATCCTGTGTCGACTGACCAACCCTCGGCGTCGACTGCTTAGACTTCTGGTTCAATTTCACAACCTCAAGCTCCAACCCCACCGGCCACGTCATCTGCTCCATCAACCACTCCGTTTGTTCTGCATCACACCCGGAGGACCAAGTAGGAGCTACCAAGGAAGCTATGATCCAGGCAGGTCTGATGATGGACCGAATGAAGGTGGTGTATGATACTAGCAAGGACGCCTATGACGCTAGCTCTGCTCTCCAAGCTAATGTCCGAGTAAGTGGGATTGTAAGTTGATTTCCGATTGTCTTTGTAGCTCAATTCTTGCTCCATTAGGATATGCTACCTGAAAACTGCTGCTTTATTATTCATAAGATGTCGGTCTGTACCTTGCATCTGTACACCCACTAGGAGTTTATTGTAGCTGTGTAGCTCTTTCACTTGTAGCTGTGTAGCTCTTTCACTCAAAATAGATAGGTTGTGTTGAGTGAGTTCTTGGTCCGGTGGGGGCACACCGAGTGCACCCACTGGGTGTAGTCCCTGAGACCGATGTTGACTGCGTGCAGTCGACGGTGGTCTGAGAACAAATGATTCCTCCTTTTTACTCTTCTTTCCACTCGGGTTGGGCAGACCATGCCAAGTGGCAAATCAAACCAGTGGGGGCACACTAAGTGCACCCACTGGGTGTAGTCCCCGAGACTGCTGTTGAATGTTTGATTCAACGGCAGTATTAGAACTCTTTTGCCATAGTAATCTGATCTTGCACTTTTTGACTCGGAAGTAACTAGTCTTTGTTTCTGTCAACTGATTTGTCTTGTTGATTGCAAAAATATTGCGAGCTTGGGACCCAGTGTGGTGCCTTGGAACAGGAGAAAATCTAACTCAAGCTTGACCTAGATCTGGCCAAGGAGAACCTGACGAAGGCTCAAGATGAAGTGGCAATTGTGGGAGGTAAACTTGTCGACTGCATGCCTTGTTATTTTTTCCTTTCCCATCCTTTTTGAGACGAGTGAGTGATCTCACTCGAATAGATGTGCGTAGTGAAAACTGCGAACTCCAAGCCCGACTGAAGAATGTTGTTTCTTTAGAAAAATGAAGCAGCCTTTGGAGCGGAAGGACCTTGATCTTGCAGGGGCGCAGAAGACGGTGCGAGAGAAGACTGAACTAGCTGACAGGAAGTTAGCTTCAGTCGGTAAGTTGGAGAAGGAGAATGCCAAGCTGAAGACCGCTATTGACGAGGCAAAGAAGGAGGCTACATAGCTAAAGGAGGAGAAGGTGACCCTGGCCAACAAAGTGGATGTTCTCACTCAGAAGAGGGATGAACTAGAGGCTTATCTAGGGGGTCTTCCTAAGAAGATGTTCCTCATTCTCGAAGGTACTTTTCTCGTCTGACTGGATCCAAAAACTTCTTCCTCATGCTGCTGCCAATTTACTATTTTTTTCTCCGCGTAGAGTTCTGTCAGAATTTCAAGGAGGAAACCGGGCGGATCGAGATATGACTGGACCCCACCAACTGTCCCGTCAAGGATGAAGCTTCCATGAATGTGCTACAACTGGAATCTCGCCTCGCCAGTGTCTTGGACTATGTCACTCGACTAAAAGTTGCACTGTCGCGGATAGACAAGGAGCTGTGGCTAGAATATGTGCTTCTGAATGATCTCAAGTCACTGATGACTCGACTCAATGACATCCCAGAACGAGTACATGCATGGAAGAAGTCAGCTACTCGCCGTGGCGCTGATGTGGCTCTATCACTTGTCCGTGTTCATTGTAAGGACGCAAAGGAAGAGAAGCTGAAAGCTCTTCAGGTGGCAAACACCAAGAAGCTTCAGTTGTAGTCTTTAATGGAGACCTTCATTGACGCAACCACTCGCATCGCCGATGGCATCGACTTGGATACTTTCGTCGAGCCAGCAAGTCCTCCTCCCGCCGAGTGAAAAACTTGATAACTTGACTTTATTTGCCTCGAAATGCCGAGTGATTTTGTAATCGTTAAACTCTTTCAGGCCTAGCGCCCGAGTACTCTTGCTTGTGGTTCTGAACCTCGCTGGATTTATCCGAACTTGGTTGTTTTATCTGAATGCAGTTGCTTTATCTCCAATGTTCTTGGATTTTTTGACTTAGGCGAGTACGGGATCGCAGCTAAGTCCCCAAGTGGGAGGATTGCTCTCCACTCGGAGTTGTTTTCTGAAACTTAGGAGAGAGCGGACGTTGTACTTGTGGCGCAGCTCAAAGTGCACCTCGCCATGCTTGCGGATGTTGTACTTGTGGCTCAGCTCAGAGTGCACCTCATCATTCTTTCAGATTGCTCTTTTCGAGTGGGAGGATTGCTCTTCCCTTGGAGTGTTTTTGAAACTTAGGCGAGTACGGAGTCGCAGCTAAGCCCCCGAGTGGGAGGATTGCTCTCCACTCGGAGTATTTTTTATAACTTAGGCGAGTACGGGATCACAGCTAAGCCCCTGAGTGAGAAGTTTGCTCTTCACTTGGAGTATTTTTTGTAACTTAGGCGAGTATGGGGTCGCAGCTAATCCCCCAAGTGAGAGGTTTGCTCTTCACTCGGAGTATTTTTGAAACTTAGGCAAGTACGGGGTCACAACTAAGCCCCCGAGTGAGAAGTTTGCTCTTCACTCGGAGTATGTTTTGAAACTTAGGCGAGTACGGGGTCCCAGCTAAGCCCCTGAGTGAGAGGTTTGCTTTTCACTCAGAGTATTTTTGAAACTTAGGCGAGTACGGGGTCACAGTTAAGCCCTCGAGTGAGAGGTTTGCTCTTCACTCAGAGTATGTTTTGAAACTTAGGCGAGTACGGGGTCGCAACTAAGCCCCCGAGTGAGACATTTGCTCTTCACTCGGAGTATGTTTTGAAACTTAGGCGAGTATGGGGTCGCAGCTAAGCCCCCGAGTGAGAGGTTTGCTCTTAACTCAGAGTATGTTTTGAAACCTAGGCGAGTACGGGTTCGCAACTAAGCCCCCGAGTGAGAGGTTTGCTCTTCACTCGGAGTATGTTTCAAAACTTAGGCGAATCTGGTTCGCAGCTAAGCCTCCGAGTGAGAGGTTTGCTCTTCACTCAGAGTATGTTTTGAAACTTAGGCGAATCTGGTTCGCAGCTAAGCCCCCGAGTGAGAGGTTTGCTCTTCACTCGGAGTATGTTTGGAAACTTAGGCGAATCTGGTTCGCGGCTAAGCCTCTGAGTGAGAGGTTTGCTCTTCACTCAGAGTATGTTTTGAAACTTAGGCGAATCTGGTTCGCAACTAAGCCCCCCCCCCGTGAGAGGTTTGCTCTTCACTCGGAGTATGTTTTGAAACTTAGGAGAATCAGGTTCGTGGCTGAGCCACCCACTGGGGGATTTGGACACACGTTTATGCGAAAACAAACATTATGAGACTGCGGAAAACATGTCTTTGGTAAACAATCTGAAAAATACTCTTATTACATCTCGACGATCTGAGTGGTTTAGGTATAAAAGCGGCGAAGCAAATCCGCGTTCCAAGAGCGCGGCTCGTCTTCCTTCTTGGCTACACTGTAAAGGTGATACGCCCCATTGTGGAGCACCTTGGTGATGATGAAGGGGCCTTCCCAAGCTGGAGCGAGCTTGTGAGGCTGTTTCTAATGCACTCGGAGCACAAGATCTCCTTCCTGAAATGCTCGACCTCTGATGTTTCGGGCGTGAAATCGACGAAGGTGTTGCTAGTAGATGGTCGACCAGATCAAAGCCATCTCTCGCTCTTCCTCTAGCAGATCAACAGCGTCCTGACGTGCTTGCTCTGCCTCAACTTCCAAGAAGAGTTCCACTCGGGGAGTATTGACCAGCAGATCACTTGGAAGCATAGGTTCAGCCCCATACACCATGAAAAAGGAGTTCAATCAGTCGACCAGTTGGGAGTCATCCTCAATCCCCATAGAACAGACGCCAACTCAGTCACCCAAGCCCCAGCTGCGTGCTTGAGGTCGCGCATCAATCGGGGTTTCAGACCTTGTAGGATCAAACCATTTGCTCTTTCAACTTATCCATTCGACTGCGGGTGGGAAACAGATGCGTAGTCGACCCGAGTGCATTGGGAAGCACAGAATACTCTGAACTCATCAGAATCGAAGTTTGGGCCGCTGTCCATGATGATGCTATGTGGATCTCCATATCGGAACACCAACTCTTTGATGAAACTGATGGCTATGCTTGAGTCAAGATTCTTGATAGGTTTGGCTTCAATCCACTTACTGAACTTGTCGACTTCCATGAGCAGATGAGTAAAGCCGCTTTTGCCAGTCCTTAGAGGTCCAATCATATCCAATACCCACACAGGAAATGGCCAAACGAGTGGAATAGTCTTCAAGGAAGATGCGGCCTTGTGGGACATGTTTGAGTAAAACTTGCAACCTTCACACTTCTCAACTATCTCTTTTGCCATTTCATTGGCTCGTGGCCAGTAGAATCCCGCTCGGTATGCTTTGGCCACGATGGTCCGAGAGGACGCGTGGTGACCACAGGTCCCTGAATGGATCTCGTTAAAGATCAGTCGACCCTCTTCTGCAGAGATACATCGTCGTGCCACGCCAGTAACACTTTCTATGAAAAGTTGTCCGCTTATTACTGTGAAGGATTTGGATCTGCGAACGATCTATCGTGCCTCATCTTCATCCTATGGAAGCTCCTGCTTGAGAAAATATGCAATATATGGCACTATCTAGTCGTGGGTGATTACTAGAACCTCTGTGATTAAGTCGACTACTGCTGGTACTTCAACCTCGGTTGGATTGGTAGCACTTATTGGTTGTGGGGGCTCCTATGTGAAAGGATCTTCTTGTATGGATGGAGTGTGGAGATGCTCCAAGAACACATTACTGGGAATAGGCTTCCGAGTGGAACCTATTTTCGCCAGATCATCAACTACTTGATTCTTGAGTCGAGGTATGTGGTGGAGCTCTAATCCTTCAAACTTCTTTTCCAATTTCCATACTGCATTGCAGTATCCAGTCATGGGAGGGATCATGATGTCCCAATCCTTCATCACCTGATTGACCACCAAATCTGAGTCGCCATAAACCATCAGGCGACGGACGCCGAGTGAGATGGCCATACGCAACCCATACAGAAGTGCTTCGTACTCAGCTTCGTTGTTGGAGGAATCAAAGTGAATCTGGAGAACACAACTGAGTTTGTCACCTCTTGGGGACACCAGGACCACTCCAGCACCAGAACCATTCAACATCTTAGATCCATCAAATAACATGGTCCATTGTTCCAAGTGAACTTGATTTGGCTGCCGTTGTTCAATCCACTCGGCCAAGAAATCTGCAATTGCCTGAGACTTAATTGTCGTTTTTGCATCAAACTTGATATCCAGAGGGAGAGGTTCTATTGCCCACTTAGCCACTCGACTAGTTGCATCTCGATTATTCAGAATTTCTGACAATGGAGCATCGCTGACAACTGAAATAGAGTGGTCTACAAAGTAATGTGCAACTTTCTTCTTGGTCAAATAAATTCCATGGACAAGCTTTTGGTAATGTGGATACCTTTGCTTGGATGGAGTCAAGACTTCAGAAATGTAATACACGGGGCATTGAACTTTGTAGGCTTTGCCTTCTTCCTCCCGCTCGACCATGAGCAGTGTACTGACAACGTGTCCAGTGGTTGCAATATATAACAATAAAGGCTCTTTGCTGACTGGGGCAGCAAGCACCGGCTGGGTGGAAAGCAGGGCTTTGAGCTCTACAAACGCTGCTTCAGCTTCAGGAGTCCACTCGAATGTATCAGACTTTTTCATCAGCGGGTAAAGAGGCAACGCCTTTTCACCGAGACGAGAAATGAATTGACTCAATGCAGCCAAACAACCTGTAAGCTTCTGAACATCATGCACACACACACACACAGGGCGTTTCATTTGGAGAATCGCTCCAATATTTTTTGGGTTTGCATTGATCCCTCGTTTGGAAACGAGAAAACCGAGTAACTTGCCTCCTGGGACTCTGAATGTGCACTTCGTCGGATTGAGCTTGATGTCATATCTTCTTAAATTCGCAAAGGTTTCAGCGAGGTCAGTCAGCAGGTTGGAACTCTTGAGTGAATTGACCACGATCTCATCCATGTATGCTTCCACATTTCGACTGATTTGAGTGAGCACACACTTCTGGATCATGCGCATGAACATGGCACCAGTATTCTTGTGACCAAAAGGCATGGTAACATAGCAAAAACACCCGAATGGGGTGATGAAGGCCGTTTTTATTTCATCAGGTCCATACAGACGGATCCGATGGTATTCGTAATTTGCATCCAAAAAGGATAAATGCTCACACCCCTGCAGTCGAGTCGACAATCTGATCGATGCGGGGGAGAGGAAAGTGATCTTTCGGGCAGGCCCGATTGATATGCTTGAAGTCAATACACATACGAAATGAATCATCTTTCTTGGGTACCATGATGACGTTGGCAAGCCACTCGGAGTGGTATATCTCACGGATGAACTCAGCTGACAGGAGCCGAGCCACTTCCTCCCCAATCGCCTTCCTCTTTTCCACGGCGGACTGACGGAGATGCTCTTTGACATGTTTTGCTTTTGAGTTGACACACAAACGGTGCTCAGCCAGTCCCCTGGGTACACCCGACATGTTAGATGACTTCCATGCAAAGATGTCCCAGTTCTCATGGAGGAACTGGATGATCACTTCTTCCTATTTGCTGTCGAGTGTCGTTGAAATGTGGGTCGGAGCAGCAGAGGGGTCTTTCAGGTGAATGCGGACTGGCTTTGTTTCGCCAGCAGACTGAAATGCTGACTCTGAAGCAGGCTTCTTGGCTCACAACAAATCACTCGGATCGACATTTTTCTTGTATTCTTCCAGCTCCACCACCGCCATTTGCTCATCAACTATTTTGGAGCCTTTCTAGAGGCACTCCTCTGCTCTCTGCCGATTCCCATGACTGTGATCACACCTCTGGGTCTGGGCATCTTCAACTTAAGATACACGTAACATGGTCGGGCCATGAAACAAGCATACGTGGGCCTATGCAGCATAGCATGATAGGCACTATGGAAATCCACTACCTTGAATCACCAAAAACCACATCAACAGCAATCTGCGTGAGTGACTTTGCTTTGTTTCCTAGGATGACACCGTGGAACTGCATGTTACTCTCACTGAGTTTGGACATCGGTATTCCCATCCCTTGGAGGATCTCGGCATACAGAATGTTCAGACCACTGCCACCATCCATAAGGACTTTAGTCAGCCGGGTACCCCCAATGACTAGGTCAACCACCAATGCTTGCCGCCTGGGGGTAGCAACGTGTGCTGGGTGATCTGATTGATCGAATGTAATGGGAGTCTTCCACCACTTCAGGTATGTTGTAGTTGCCGGAGCAACCATGTTCACCTCTCTGTTAATGATCTTTAGTCGACTTGTGCTCTCTACGTCAGCAAAAATCACCAATGTAGCGTTGACATTGTGGTAACCATCGGATTCTTCCTTCTCTTCATCCTTATCAGAGTCCTTCTCAGTGGGCTGACCCTCTCAGAACTACTGAATCAGCAGTCAACATTGTTGAGTGGTATGCTTGGGTAGAATCAAGTTACCCTCTTCATCCTTTTTCGTGTGTATGTGACACGACAAATCCAGGACGTCCTGGCCCGACTGATCTTTCACCTTTTTGGGCACCCACGGGCCTTTAGGTTTTCCCTTGAACTTTCCTTGATTCAAGACTGCGGCCTCGGCGGGACCCGCAGGTTCAGCTTTACGTTTTTGCTTCCGACTAGTGTTTCCACCTCCAGTGTCCTGGTCGACTGGTTTTCCCTTACCATTACGGAGCCGGTCTTCTTCTTCATCGTTTTCATACCAAGTGCCTATTTCCATCATTCGACCCAGAGACATGTCTCCGAAACGACCAAACTTCAGAATGAGCTCTCGGTACTGGACACCCTCCTTGAAGGTGCATACTACTTGGTGTTCAAACACATTTTCCACCACATGGTGAAGGGTAGTGCATCTCTAGATGAAATCTCTCATAGTTTCATTCGGCTTATGAACGCAGTGTTGTAACTCAGTCAGCCCAGCAGGTTGCTTGTAGGTGCCCTTGAATGTTTTGATAAACACTCGGGCTAAATCTTCCTAGCAGAAAATACTTCCAAGGGCCAACTGATTCAACCAAGCTCTGGCCGAACCCTCAAGCATCAGGGGGAGGTGCTTCATGGCCACGTCGTTGTTGCCTCCACCAATCTGAACTGCCACTCGGTAATCTTCTAACCAAGTGCCTGGCTTTGACTCACCAGTGAACTTGCTCAGTCCGACAGCCAATCTGAAATTGGGGGGGGGATCTCAGCAGCTCAGATGCCCTACTGAAACACTCAGGCCCCGAAACAAATGCTCTGTTACCAATCAGATGATCTCTGTCTTGACTGTCTCTATGCTCTCTGCCTCTGTCAACCAAACCTTGTACAAGGACTGACCTTGCATCGAACCCAGGCTTTCTCGGGTCGACTGGAATCGTCCGCTCATCATCATACGAGTGCTTTTTGTCATACCACTGGGGCACGTACAACCCGCCCCTCGAAGGGGGCGTAGGCACTTGATGGTGGTCATCACGAGGATATCGAGGATCAAACTGCCCGTGGCCCAGACCAAGGTACTGATCTTGGCGGTAACCATGATCTTCGTGCCGTGGAGGCGATCTCGGGCTATGCGCTGACTGGACTGTGTCCACAACTACAGATCTGCTATGGATTCTGTTGCGTGACTGAGAAACAACTGAGTTCTGTTCCCCCGCTACCCGGAGCAGCGCTCGGATCTGCAGCAAACCTCTATCAGCTTCTGAACATGACAGCTGAATTGACTCTGCTATGCGTGCTGCCGCTGCAACATTTTGGATTGGAGTATGGTATACATGACGTTCAGTCGGAAACAGTAGTCGTGGCCATCGACTGGATCCAGGGATCTGCCGACGGGTGTGTTCGTCGAGTGACTGCTGGAGGTTCTCCAGACGTGTACGCTCAGCCAAGGTGGCTAAGCGCGCAGCCTCCAGGGCCCGAGCCTCGGAGGTCTCCCCAACGACGGGGGTCTGGAGCGCCTGGACGTTGCGGCGATGTAGCTCTTCCCTATCCTCCATAGTGAGGGCTTGGGGATAGTATTCGTCATGATCGCGCGACGGGTCGTCGTCGTCGCCGTCGCTGCCGGGCAGGATGCGCAGGGAGTCGACTGATACGTCTCCAATGTATCTATAATTTTTGATTGTTCCATGTTGTTATATTATCAATCTTGGATGTTTTATAATCATTTTATATCATTTTTGGTACTAACATATTGACATAGTGCCAAGTGCCAGTTGTTCTTTTTGCATGTTTTTTACACCGCAGAAAATCAATACCAAACGGAGTCCAAGTGCAACGAAACTTTACGGAGATTTTTTATGGACCAGAAGACACCTGATGGGCCAAGGTTGCGCCAGGGGGGTGCTCCGAGGAGAGGACAACCTACCAGTGCGCGGCAGGAGGCCCATGCGCGCCCTGGTGGGTTGTGCCCACCTCGGGTGCCCCTGGACCGCCTCTTTGCTCTATAAATACCCAATATTCTAGAAACCCTAGGGGAGTCGATGAAAATCAATTCCAACCGCCGCAGAGTCCAGAACCACCAGATCCAATCTAGACACCATCACGGAGGGGTTCACCACTTCCATTGGTGCCGCTCCGATGATGCATCAGTAGTTCTTTGTAGACCTTCGGGTCCGTAGTTAGTAGCTAGATGACTTCCTCTCTCTCGTTTGATTATCAATACAATGGTCTCTTAGAGATCCATATCATGTAACTCTTTTTGCGGTGTGTTTGTTGGGATCGGATGAACTTTGAGTTTATGATCAGATCTATCTTTTTATATCCAAGGAAGTTATTTGAGTTTCTTTGATATCTATGCATGATTGTTTATAGCCTCATATTTCTTCTCCGATATTTGGGTTTTGTTTGGCCAACTTGATCTACTTATCTTGCAATGGGAAGAGGTGCTTTGTAGTGGGTTCGATCTTACGGTGCTTGATCCCAGTAACAGAAGGGGAACCGACACGTATGTATCATTGCTACTAAGGATAAAACGATGGGGTCTATCTCTACATAGATAGATCTTGTCTACATCATGTCATCATTCTTATTGCATTACTCCGTTTCTCCATGAACTTAATACACTAGATGCATGCTAGATAGCGGTCGATGTGTGGAGTAATAGTACTAGATGTAGGCAGGAGTCGGTCTACTAATCTTGGACGTGATGCCTATATAATGATCATTGCCTGGATATCATCATGATTATTTGAAGTTTTGTCAATTTCCCAATAGTAATTTGTTTACCCACCCTTTGCTATTTTTCTCGAGAGAAGACACTAGTGAAACCTATGGCCACCGGGTCTCTTTCTCAAATTATTTGCCTTCGCGATCTATTTTATTTGCCTTTTATTTTTAGATCTACTAAACCAAAAATACAAAAATACCTTGTTGCAATTTAATTTATTTGGCGTTCGATCTATCAATATTATAACTCTCTCA